>NW_027269262.1:35157500-36435000 GCF_023055355.1 Agelaius tricolor
TTCCTTATATCCCATATGCCTTCTCCCTTAAAAACAGCAAAAAATCAAGCTTTAACAATATATTTTTAGTATACATCTATACATTTCTAAATGTATGTGTGACCATGAAATCCTGCTACACATTTAACTTTTAGAATAAATAAAGGAAATTAATATGGCTTTTGGGGGGCTATTTTTAATTTGTGAGAGGATTCTTTTTTAAAACTGAAGAACAACAACCAATGACTGGTTCAAGAGGACCAGAGTGGTCTGGAAGTTCTTTCTTCAAGATCACCAAAGGAAGAAGGGGGATCCTCAGATGCATTTTCTCTAATTTGTCCCTAAACCAAGCCAGACAAGCCTTCATGGTGGGGGAAAATCTCAGATCTTCTGGCTCCAAGGGCAGCATCTTCCTCTTTTCTAGATCTGCCTGACAGACTTCCAGCATGGAACATCTTTTCTCAACCTCTCCATCTGGTGCTGCTGGCATGGTGGGCCTAGAAGCCATCTATAGCTGCCACCCTTGATGGAGCTTGATGGAGCCCATGTCCAGGGACAAGGCGCTGTGAAGATTTATGGATGCTCCAGCAAAGGGCTGGAGAGAGCTAAATGGACCAGATGCTGGGCCGTGCCTTTTCAAACTTAGATGCTCATATTCACTTCCACCAACTGAAAACTCATAGCAGTTAGTTCCTAAAATGTTTTCACTTACCCTGCCCTATGTATCACAACTTTAGATATGCCCTATCTCACTTAAATATGGGAAGATACGCTGGAACTAACTGGGAAAAGAAACACTGACCTGATTGAGTTCTACAGCTGGCCAGATCTTAACCTTAAATGAGAAAGCCACAGAGGACTAACTGGTCTCTTTCCCCAAAGTCTGATATTGCACAACTGCCAGCAGACAGAGCCGGTATAACCTTAATATCACATCTCTGCCTGTGGGGTGTAATTTCCAGGCACACAGACGTCCACTGATGGAACCTTGAGCTGAAACAGGCAAATGCAGCTGCCATCAGTGGCAAATCCAGTTATCATTAATGTTAACATTAGAAGAATGTTAATGGAACAGCACATCTGGATATGTAGAAGAAAAACATCAGGACTAAGGAAGTGAAATTATATTCTCAGGAATGAATTATTCACTGCATGTGTACAACCAGCAGGGAGAGAACCACAGGCTGAGAAAAATATGTTCAAACTTACCAACAAAAATAAATACATGAAAGTATGATGTGAGCATCAGCTACATTTCCTAGGCAAAAGCTCCACATGGAGGCCTGAAATCCAACTATATTTGCATTTTGACATATTATCACCAGAAAAGACACAGCAATGCAGCCCCTGAGGCAAGGGAATTCAACATTGCCAGGCCATCTGGGCTTTTTTCTTATGGGTGGAAAATTTCTCTACTCCCAAATGTCCTACAGCATTGTATAGAGAGAAGTAAAGAGGCCAATGGGGGATGCCCTGCCTTAGAAGCAATCAAGCTATTGCAAGGAATCATCCAGACAAAAAGCCTGCACTCTTGAGGAAAGGGGAGATGTTTTTGCACTATCTCTCTGAACCCAAGTCGTCCACTTGCTTCCTCTTTCTTCCTAGTCTTGATGAGCTCACTATTACCTCCTATGACCCTTCACAAAACAATTTCACTTCCTCTCTCATTTTCTCTCTGAACAGATCCCCTCTCTTGGATTTGCCATTGCCCCTTATTCCAGGCACATCACTCCTACACACACACAAAGGCACAGGCACAGGCACGCACACACACAGAGAAGTCCTGAGGAGATATTATGATGAATTAGTCTTATTGAAGGCTGTAAAGCATGGAATAAATGGGAAGGGTGCTAAAGCTCCATGGGTCTAGTTGGATGAAGTAATTGAGGGCTGCACGTTGTTTGCTTTTGAATTACTGTGCTGCTCATAGAAGTTTGAGAATTCAGGAAAAAAAAAGAGGAAAGTGCTTTGAAATGCTGTCATGGGAATGCCCACTTTGAAGCTGTGCTAGGAAACCCATCCCGGAGTGTTTATGCTCCTGGGAAAATTCAGCCCAGATGTGACAGCAGAAACAATGATGCTTGAGCCATACTTACAAGGCCTTGCCATGAGGGAGCACTACATGAGTGGGAATGAATGGAACCAAAGTACATTTCAATCAATGAAACTATGCTGATATGCTTTGAATCAAACAAAGAAACTTGGGTCTCTACTGATGCCTTCAAGGATGGCCCTGGGGCAATGCTGTTCCAGGAGAACAGAAGAGACTCACTTGATTCTCCATGGCATCTGTTACAAGACTGATGTCTGAGTCTGAAGAAATACATGCCTGACTCTGAAGTTTAGGCATGGCCCATGGGTGTATGAAATTTTCTAGGCATATGTAAGCTTTGGAACTAAACTGAAACTGGTCTTCAGAATTACTTTTTTTGCTTATATACAACATAATATGCATACATATGAGTATACACACAAATAGTTTAAGAAATTTGAATAATATATGTGTATAATCAAGTCTAATGGCAAAAGTAGAAAGCTAATTATTTGACTTGACAATGAATGGTAGGTGCTTGGTAAATGCAAAAGTATGTGGCAGATGCAAAAGCATTCTCTTATTTTTACTTCATTCCAGAAAAGTAAACAGCATGTGAACTGGTGTGCCATGCAAGTGGCAGCTCACCAAGGACAGGAGGGAACTGACAGCCCCATGCTCTTCGCTGGCTCACTGAAGGTCAGAAAACAGCATAAGGCAAATTTCAGCCAGGCTTTGAAGAGGCTGTCATTAAGGCGGTTTCTATTTCCACAAATGAAGGCCACTGCAGTAGTTAGAGGGAGCAGCTGCAAGGCAAGTGGTGGGCAGGCTAGACTCAGACATTTTCAGTCAGATATTATTCATGGATAAATAAGAGGAAAAGTGACTTTACGGATTTACCAGCGCCCAGTGCTGCTGGTCAGCAAGCTCATGTTAAACTGTTAAACAGGCCTTCCTGAATGGGACTGTGATCAGCTCCCTTTCACACTGTAAGCCTGCAGTTTAAAAGCAGGTCTTTTGCCTACAGGATTCTGCCAGGCATGAAGCACAACCACAGACAACCTCAGAAGTCTCAAAGCATCTGGCTACTTTGATTTTAATGCTACCAAAGATGTCTCTATCATCTCAATAGCAGCTTAGTCAGCCATTTCTATCCTTACCTTATTTTTACCTAAGAGGTTCTTCAGTAAAGACCAGCTGGCTGAAGAAACCATTTCGAAACCCAACCACCATGACTGCCTTTGTTTTACACTTCTAGTGGACATAAATTCTTGTCATTTTGTTTTATGCGAATGGCAGGATTTATTAGATCAGACAGGTCATTAAGTAATTTTTTTCTTTAATAATGTCTTTGATTCAGTCAAATGAAATTTATGCTCTGTTATAGTGTGGTAACACTATAGTGTGGTAACAGCTATTTTTTGGCTAGGAAAGCTAGCAATAAATCTGAATTTAATAAACTGACAATAAATATGAACGAGATTTGAGACACTAATTTTTCCAGTTATTTAAAAGCAGTGAATCCTTGCATAACTGCAAGACTAATCCCAGACTAAAAGCATATTCTCTAAAAAATTATCTCATTGATCACAACATGCAATTCTGCTCAATGTGAAGATTTTTTTAAAAGCCATCCAGCTATTGCCCTGGTTTCTGGTGGCAGTGTGCTCTTTTCACCTGCCAGAAAAGAAATAGAATTTGGGAGCACAGCTCTGTTCATGAATAAGCACACACACACCTCCGCGTGTACTCCCTGCTCTTCCTGTCACCCCCTTTTTCTGCATTTACACACACACACACAAAGATTTGGAGCATAGTGGAACAGGTTGTCCATCTAAGTTGTGGGATCTACATCCTTAAAGATTTTGAAAAGCCAGTAGGACATGGACCTGATCAACATTGCCCTGCTCAGAGTCCAGCCTGGCTTAGAGAAAGAGGATGGACTTGTGTTCAGCAGGTCACATCCCACTTAAATTATTCAACAATTTCACAAGCTCAGCAGCTTCCTGCTTTGTTCCACACTCCTGAGATATTTCAGTAGCTCCATCATATACCCACACCTTTTCCACATAGGGAAAATCTCTGGCAAAGCTACAAAGGATGTGTCTGGGAGCAAAGATAGAGTGGCTGTGCATGGCATTGACTAGACAGGCCTCAACATGCTCAAGCAAAATGCAGCAGCAGCAACAAAGCCACAGGGCACAGCTTCACCACAGAAATGTTCACACACAGGTCATGCCATTCCTCACTCTGACAATCCCAGCATATTGGGCAGTTCATCCCATCCTGTCTTGTCTTTAAAGGACTTGACTGAGGTATTATGTGATGGGCATTCATGCTGCATATGGGAATCACTCACAACTAGGAGTTTTAATGACCTTCTAATTTCTGGAATCCCTTCCAGCTACATACCTGTCATGGATACTTGAGGTCTGTGTCTCCCAGCTCAGTCTTAACTAGACTTTTAAGATAAACTTAACTAGATCTTTACTTAGTTAAATTAAATACTTTATATGCATCAGATGACTGTAGGCAACTCAAAAGCTCTGGTGGGCAAACTACCTATGTAAGCTATTTTATTGAAATCTGTCATCTTCCACAGTGTTTCACCTGCCATTCACATAACTTTGAAAGGAGAGGGCATGTGCTGAGCTTGCTCTAGAGCACTGTAAAGCATCAGAACAAAAATGAAGACACCAATGTTTTCCTTTGTCTGGCCTAGATTAGACTCCTGTGCAACAAGGGTCAGGAAAGCAGAACTGCAACCATAAGGGAACTGTCTTGCATGTATGATGGGGCAGAAGATGAGGTCAGAACTACTACAAAGCAGACATACCCTCCGCCCTTCTCGAGACAGTCACAAGGGTGGGAATGTCACCTTTTGATATCTAAGCCCAGTGCTTGAATTTTCTTTTCACAGCTCTCCACTTTCAAGAAGAACCCCAGTGAATCACACTGTTTGGCTATAAAAAGGGAAACTAAAAGAAATGTCAAATGTCACAGTGGCTTGTTCACGTTATCTCTCTGTTCAGACAGGAAGTAGGAGTGCATCCCACTCATGGCGCAGACAGGGGAGACAGCTGCCTCCAGTCTCTTCATCAGAGGGGACTGCCCCTTTCAGAGAACCACAGGGTTGTTTTCTTTTCTTTTCTCCACACAGTTTTGTTTTCTGGCCCCTATTCTGCCAATCTACCTCACACTCTGGGACACAATGTTTTCGGGTCTCCTGTCTGTGAAAATTTGTTCTCATTTCCATTTCAATCCATATTTTGAACCATATTAATCTACTCTTAAATCATAGAGAGTGGCTGAGATAAAAAAATATTTTATTTTACATTTGAAAGCTGGACTGTTATCTCGTTTAATGTTGTGAGTTAGGAACTGGTTGAAATCCATGTCACATGGGTAAAATGGCTCAAAATGCATTAATGCTTGAAGTGAAGGAATAAAACAGCCTCCTTCAAGCTAGGATCAGACTTCTTCCCAGGCAAGGTCAGCTGAAAGGTCTTGCAGCCACATACTCACACCACACAGAATGAGCACTATTGCAGATCCTGCATGAATGTTTCTTGCCCAATCTACATGACTGGCAGGGGTCTCCAGGTGTCTCACACACCTTGAAGGGGAGATAGCCTTTCAGCAGCTCTCTGGCCAAATCCTTTCATTCTATTCTTAAACACATTCCCATTTGGTAAGGTTCAGAAGCTGTATGCAGTCCAAATGCTGAAGTACCTGGCAACTTCAGCACCTATGTGTCATACTCTGTGTGTTAATAAGGGCTGCACAGAGCTGGAGCAGACTGTGGAGACAGCTGCAGAATCGCCTTCTCACAAGTACGACTGTCAGGTAAGAAACTATCAACAGCCTCAGACAGACAAAGTTACTTTTTCTCTTCAGGAAGATTGACAGTCCAAATCATGCTCACTTTAGATGATTAATAATAACATGGAGAGAGCAGCTAGGCACTAGACAAATGGTGTCTTGAGCAGATCCCCTCCTTGGGGTTTTGGCCTTTAGTGCTGAGGTTGAATTTCTCACGCTCCTACAGATAGGAAAGTAGTGTTTGCAGCCCAATTAGCCTGTAATGGCTCTTCAAGCATTTGTTGATGATAGTAATCTGGGCTTGAAGTCTTGGCATGTAAGGGATGCTTGTGATTGATTGTAGCTCACGTTGTCTTGCACTGGCTGAAGGCATGTGGGAAGGACAAGGGTCAGCCAGTGCTATCACAAACTGAGGCCTCTGACACAAGGCATCCCTCAGACATGTACCCTGCTGCCCATGTGCTCAGCTTTGTTGGTCAGATCGTGCCAAAGCTCAGGCTAGAGAACTATCAGCTTTCTGAAAGAACAGCATTATAACACCACAGACAAAGCACTCTTATGTGCTTTGTGCTGTGCAAACTGAGACCAAGTGGTAAATGTGTCAGTTTAGGAGTGTTTTGGACCCAAGAAGCAATGGAATGTCCTTTATATCTTTCGAAATGAGAGTCTGTTTGGATTAAAATGATCTCCATGTAAGCAAAAAAAAAAAACCAGCCTTCCCATTTCAAAGCTGGCAGACCTTCTTACACAGGCCTCTATTCAAACAGTGTAGGGGAAGAGGAATAGGGGACTTTTTTGTTTAACTCAAATGACGTGGTGTGTGTTTCTAACATAAAAAGCAAGACAAAAAATGAACTATGTCTGAGGCGAAAGATTTAGAAGAAAAAGGAAAGTATGAATGTAGGAAGCTGTCTGAACACAAAGGCAAGGAAAATGAACACTTTTAGTCATTGACAGAACATGCATTTTTATGAGTGTTAACAGAAATTTGGTGTGATGATTCTGATAATGACATCCTAGCCAGTACAGCTGGTCTACAGGCAGAAAGAGAAGAAGCTGTATGAACAGTGGGATCTAAGAGAAGTCTTTAGAGCATGTTTTAAGAATAGTTCCAGGCATTTGGGGAAGATCTGAGATTGACAACCTAGTAGAACTGAAAACCATGGCTGATAACAAGAAGGAAATTCTAGCTGAAGAAAGGCAAATATATATGTCACCTAAAAATAACTACAGCCAGCCATCCTACCAAAACCCAGAAGCTCAGGAAAGCACTGAGGAGTGGCCAGTCTAACCCAGGTTCTTTTTTTTCAGAAACTGGAAAAGCCCAGTGCTGGCCAGGATACTGTAGAAAAGGTCACTATGTACAATTTTGCCACAAAGATGGATGTAACAAAACATACCATTAAGATTAAATTATCAAATATAACTTTTTACCTCAGGTTTAATTGTCACATGCCCCTGCTAAGAAATCTCCATTACCCTTTTTACTCTATGCCACTTCCACTCTCCTTACAAAGAAAATGCTACCCTCTGGCTATACAAGTACCAGAATAATCTTCACAGTGCTCTCCTTTTTCCTCAGATGAAACTCACTCAGCTTCCTAGTTTTTCTGTTACTCCCAAGAACTCTACTTACAAACTCAAGGCAGCCACCTGTCTGCTTTGCTTAAGCCATTTTCTTTGATTTCTGTTCCACTCACACTTCTGTCTGCTGCTCTTCCCACTTCTCACCTCACTCAGGAACACAAACCCAGAGCCCACCTTGGCCTTACTCTGTCTCACCTCTGATGACATTTGACCCATCCTGGCTGCTTGGCTATACCCACACTCCTCTTTGCTGCCCTCACAAGTTTCTCCTTCTATAACCTCTCATGACAACACATCCAGCCTCAATGCTTCTCTACTCAGTTTTTACCTCTTTTCTCTGACAGTCTGTTCCAGGATCGTACCATTTCTAACCCTACTGCAGACACCCAAACAATTTCTCCATCATCTCCCAGCCCTAACAGAGACATGCTTTTCCAGCTGTCACTGCCAATAAAACCACCTTCTCATTAAAATGCCTCTTTTCCTATTCCCTTTCTCTATCTCTTTCTTCTTTTCCTTCTCATTTCTGCTCTTTCTGACAACCCCACATCCAAGCCCTTTCTCTGCTCCAACATTGTTCTCAGCCACAACTCTCCTCAGATTGTGTCTCCTGGAAAAGACTCATTTTGGAGTTTCTCATCCTCTTTCCACTCTCACTCATCCTTGGATGTGGATACCTGTGTGCAGATAACAAGCCCACCCTATAGACATTGATTTCTTTGCACTTGCATCCTTCTATTATCTGCATACATGCCTCAACCTCCCCTCTCACCTAAGAGGCCACCCCTCAAACTATGTTATCTCTTTGTTCCCTCTGCTGTTAAATTCCAGCTGTGACCAAGTCTCTTTCAGCATTATCCACTGCTCTCAGATACAAGCCTTCATCTGGGGTCTTCCAATCCATCAGCATTTGCACTCAACCTTTTGTGCTTTCCCCCTACCGACAGCTTTGCTGATGCTCTCTTGCTGCTGTGATTCTTTCCCCTCTTTTTCCCACTGCAAGTATTATACTGGCACTGGCTCAACTGCAACAACTGTTCCTCCAAGAGCAGGCTGACAACTGCCACTACGAGTTTGTTCTCTCCTTTTTCCATTCACCCGTTTCATGCAGCACTTAGCACAGTGGGCTTCTGGCCCACCAGCGAGGCATCTTAAGCACTGCACTGAATGCAAATATAATCACATGGCTCTGGAAGTTGTTCCTGCCATTCATATGAATAAATAACTGCTTTTTATTAATTAACTTTTGGCCACTGTGAAGTTTTGTAGCAATCTTTATGCTGCTAAAGACCAGGCCTCTCCTTCAGGAATGGCTGAATAATAGCACCAGCTGGATGTATCATAATTATCACAGCCTCAGCACTGTGGAAATATAAGACTTCTGGTGGGTGGAAGCCATTGCCTCTTTCTTTTCCTATGTGCCCGGGCTTATCACAGGATGTCATTCAAGGTTAAAAAGCTTAGCATCCCTGCTATCATGCCTCTCCCCCTGAAAAAAACATGTGATGGATACGATCACAAAGGGTTGTATTTCAGCTGTGCAGTCTGTTCAGGCTTGTCCATCTTTACCTTACCCGTGGTGTCCCAAAACCAACATGTGACCCCGTGCACATGAGGCATTAATATCTGGATTCCATTTTAGTGACACTGAGAGCATCAGATCATTGTTGTGGGGCTGCTCACTCGGAAAGCTGGAAGCAAATGAGCAGAAACACGGCAATACTGCTTGCTTTACACCTCAAAGAGGGTGGCTGACCTTGGGTTTCCCATTTTTCCCTTTTTAATGCTAAAATCATTAGGGGACGTTGACTTTAGTCACATGTGAGAACTCCCTGCCCTTAGTTGCCCACTTCCTTTTCCCTTCCTGTCAGTGATGCCTTCACACTATGTTATGGAAAAGGCTGAATATATTTCTCTTGTTCTTAGATGCAAACACATGGAATTTCCATCCTGTGTCTTCCTCTCTACCTACATGTCTCTAAACATTTTGTCCCCAAGAACACCCATGTCCTCTGCAGGGCTGCTCTCAAGGAGTTCTTCTCCCAGCCTGTGCTCATGTCTGGGATTGCCCCAGCCCAGGTACAGAACCTTGAACTCAGACTTTATGTTTTGAGCAAAGACAATGTATATTCCCAGTGAAAAATCTATAGTAAGTATATGCTTGGAAAGATTGCCTCATCCTCCATTTGAGGATATAGTTATGCCTCAGTTTATCCAGATTTGGGATTGAGGCCTCACATACTCCACAGCCAACTTCACTGTAATTGTACTGGCAAAGTTCCCAGGTTCTGCAACAATCTGGTGGAGGCAAAAGCCAATTCTGCCACTGCTTCTTTTCTGCTGTAACAAAGGATATGTTTAATTAAATAAATATCAAGATTAACAATGAGGACAGTGCAATGGTATCTCTGTTACTCCCTCAAATATCCCTTTTCCTTTATTTAGCAGCCTTAGTTTGCAGAATATCCACGCTGGGGTTCTTTACATCAGTGGCTTTTGCCTCTATTGTGGCACTTGTAGGAAACACTCTCCCCCAGACAAAATCAACAGGATACTTTATGAAAATACCTTACTGTTTAAAATTATGAGAAAGCACTTATAACAAAAATTGGTCTAATAATGTGTCCTCATTCCTAGGTTTAAGTATGAGCTCTCTACACTGCCTCTCTTCTTACTTGCTGACTATTTGCATATTATTGTCTCCACTAATAGAATATATCAGTGTTCTCCTTTTTACATATCTCCCATTTATTTCTCCTTTCTTACCATACTATTGTAGTTCTTAAAAAAATACAAACAAACCCAGATTTCTGTTAGATAGATACAATGAATTTTTGATATAAGGTGAAAAACCCCCTTGAATTGTGAGCTAATTTCTGACCTTCTGAATGCAGGGCATAGCCTCAGCTCTGCTGATTGTTAAAAATGCAGATAATTTTAACGTCAATTCCTTGCGCAAAGTAACTAAGTGGGCTGTAGTACTCCTTTTCCTGGACTGACCTTATGACTAAAACACTGCCAAAATTTTACACATTTTCCTGTGGTCTGTTCCCCAGACAATGAAATCCAAGCTGCCAGATTTTTCATTAATTAGTACTTCAGTGGATGGTAGAAAAGCAAAAAGAATATAAGCTCAGATGTGTTTGTTTACTTTACATCTGCTGCCCCTTAACCTCGAGTTCCACATTTCTCTAGCAAATAACATTTCCTCCATTATCTCATAACTACAGTCTGTTCAGCGCTTTCCTTTTCATGCCTTGCACACTTTCACCCCTTTGCCTTCTCTCTCATTACTTTTTTCCTGGTGTTGATATTAGGGCAGCCCAATCCAGCGACCGACCCCCTGCCCCTTTCCTTGGGACTGTCCTTCGGCGGGGTGAAAAGATGACTCCTGAAAACAAGCTGATCTTTTGTGAGCACAGAGTGAGTGTGAAGGTGGCTCTGCTGTATGGGCCAGCTCTGGGAAGATGGAAGAGCTTCTGTCCATGTGCTGGAGAAAAAGGGGCCATTCTGTTTGGGCAAGGAAATTGCCCAGACCTTTCTGTCCTCTGCCTCATTCTCCTGGGTAAGTCTGTAGCTGTTGTTCATGTTCCTGGAGAAGGAGGGAAGAGAAGGGAGAACGTCCAGGAGGTGTTAAAAATAAAAAAAATTAAAAAATAAAAGAAGGAAAGAAAAAAAAAAAGGGAAAGCAAAAAAAAAATTAGAAAGGAAAAAAATAGAGGGGGAGGGTATTTGGGTGAGAACCATCTGAACGACAAACAGAGAGGTATTAAAAATGATTACAAAAGGTATTAGGGAAAAAGTATTGGAAAAAGTATTTAATTTTTTTTTTAAAGTATTTTAAAGAAGTGTTTTCTAGAGAAAAGCATACAAGGCCCCGAAACCCGGAGGAGAAGCTCCGCCCCGCTGTGGCACGGAGGGCCCCGTTGCGGGCAGGGCACTGTGCGGGGGCTGCCCGGGCTGTCGCGGCAGCGAGCACAGCGAGCCACGGGCACCCTCTGCTGCCACCGCCGCCTCCACCTGCTGTGCTGCTGCTGCTGCTGCTGCTGCTGCTGCTGCTGTTGTGCCCTCCGCACAGCTCCTCTCCGCAGCCCTCCGGCAGCTGGGCGCGTCCCACCCCTAACTATTACCCACCACATCCCCCTGCCCTGTTACCTGTTCTCATGGGCTGGGCAGAGACCTCGCTCTTTGGGATTTCCACTTCCACAAACCTGACCACAAGCACCCTCCTTCCTCTAACTAGGGGATGGTGGTATGCAGGGTCAGGAGTTGGACTCGATGATCCTTGCGGGTCCCTTCCAACTCAGCATATCCTGTGATTCTGTGAAAAACAATCCTGAAGCCTCCCCATGTAGCAGTCGCTAAAGACAAAAATTCCCAAAGGTTCCTACACATCTTACCATCCCTGCTCTGTGACCAGCCACCCCATCATCACACATGCCCTTCATCCAAAAATGCTGGAATGGGACCTTGCCCTCAGGGGATCACCTGCTGAAAACAAATGGCAGGTGTGCAGGCAGATCAGGTGAGAGATGCTAACACAGGATCAGATTCACATATCCTCATACGTGCTGTGTACTTTTGTACTACCAAACTTAGGTTTGGTAGGCAATGCACCACTAAGACACACACACAGAGCTTATGCTGATCTAGTTGCAGATGTCCCTGCTAATTGCAAGGGATGCTGGACTAAGATGACCTTTAGGGGTCCCCTCCAACCCAAACCACTCTATGATTCTATAAATGAAGAGTTATGAAAACTTCAGCGCACCCTCAAGCTGTCTGAGTTGGTCTGGCACAAGGCTCTGCACAGGTATTGACCAGCAAAACCAATACTGCTGCTCATCTGGGCTAGGAACTGCATGTTGTCACCTCTCCCTTTCACTTCTCTGCTGTCCAGTTCTTCCCAGATACCACCCTTCTTCCAGGCTTTGCAGGACTTCTTTTTCCTTATAATAATTTTCCTTCTTATGTGTAAGTTTCCCCTTCCTCTCCCTTCCTTCTCTGACATAGGCAGTTTATGGTGGAAGGCTGAAGGATGAGAAAGCAACTCTCAAGAATCAAGTGCACAACATGGGTAATAAGGAGAGGGCTAAAAGGTGGCTGTCCTAGGAAGGACAGGTTGGAAGGAAGAATTTTTCTAGTGGCTCCTAAAGATTATTTCCTTCAAGCTGACTGATGTCAGGGAAACCAGGTAAGGAGCAATCCAGCTCATGTAAGTCTTTTTTTCTGGGCAAAACATAATGTACTTGCTTAACAGCCCATAAAGTAAACATAAATGCCTAAGCCCGAGAATGTCATTTCAGCTAGGAGCATCTGTATCAACATCATGGTGACTTTGCTTGCCTCCTGTTACTGTGTCCTTGAGGTACATACATATATTATTTTTTATTCATCTTCATGAGTTTGGACAAGTACTGTACCCAATGCTTAAAAGTCACTGTAGCTCCAACTCTACAACACAGAGGGTATTTGAGATCAAACAAGGTAAATTCTGAGCTTGTAACAATTAATTTTTTAGCTTTATTCAAAAGTAGAATAAGAAACATTAATTCAGGAAAGCTAGTTACCATGTAATAATACCTAGGGCCCACAACTGCTGAAAAATTTAGAGTAAACTTTGCATCCAGTGCCATGAATTACACTCTAAAAAGAAGAGTATGCAGTCAAATCAGTTAGTTCGGCTTGAAGTATCTCAGTCCTGATTCAGGATTTATGCTTGTATTTAAATCATATTCCCTCAGCCTGCATTTCCATCTCCAGCAAGAAGTGCCCATCTGCCTCAAGCCACGCAGAGCTAAGCCCAGTGCAGCCTTAGCTGTGCATTCCAGTCCAGGACTCATGTTTCCTGTATGATGTGCATGTGTCTCCTCCACACACATCAGTCCTGTTCAAATAATACTGCAACCCTGACTGACCTTTCAATATTAATGACAACACACTCTAGAAAGCACTAGGAGAGAGGTTTTCAAAGCAGCTGAAGGAGATAGATAGCTATCTTGTGGGATTTTCAAATGTGACTAAACAGGCCAATTGGCTGACTCCCACTGCATTCATGAAATCAGTAAGAGTTGAGTACCTAACTACTTCAGTCGTGTTTGGAAACCTTGCCACAAGCATCTGTGAAAAACTAAGAATTTTGGGACATTTGCCCTTACTTACAGATGAGGTCTGCCCATTAAAATAAACAAAAAAAAATCTTCCCAAAACTGGTTAGAGCCCACCCAGTACCTAGTATATGAGAGTGCTCAGAAGGGCTGGGTAGCTCTAGGCAAGACATACTGAACCAGCTTTAGTTTTGGTTCCATATGCTTTGGATCCTGGATTCAAATCAAGCAGAAACTGGGCTAGCACTATTTTAGTGAAGCCTGGTCATCCTCAAAGCACCTACATACAAATAGGAACAAGAATGTAAAGCCCGAGTGATGAGTGGAGAGCACCTGCATTTGGAACAGCTGCTTAATGTACTTGATTTCCAAAAGAAAAGGGGAAAAAGAAAGGCTTTGTATCTCCACAACTTGTTCCCCCCTCCTACCCTGGGAACTTGGAGCATCTCTACCAGGTAGCCTGCAACCTGCAGCTACATTCCAGAGGCCACACACCTGGGAGTGCCAGCAAACTGTGGGCTCTGACCTGGTCAGCATCATTTTGCCTGCCACTCAACAGGCATTGCAGGTGCACTACTCTTCATTGGCAAACTCTCAAACAAAGATTTTTACCTCTGCCACCACACATAGATAATTAAAGACTTGCAAGAAGTGCAATTTTCAGTAAAGTTAGCTCTGGTTTGAGAAGTATTTGTTCATATATGCATGATACAGCTGTCTTCATGGCAAAACTTTCTTTTATCTTAAATGTTATATTAAACAAGAGCTTTTCCGTCTCTTATTTTCAGTCTGCTGTAGAAATCATCACTAGCATATGAAAAATGTTTTGGGAGGTCACATCACACAGGTCTTCCCCACAAATCAATGCACTGAAAACCAGAAAGCACCATGTATATTGTTTATCCCTTACACACAGATCTAGATTAATCCAATTTGACCTTTGATTCATTTTAGCCACATGGTCAAAATGATCCATATTAATCTGTCCAAAATTGTCTTCCCTTCTGTGCCAAGCTCATGCTTGCATTCAGAACCAGACACACATACCAGCACTGACCCTCATCTTCTGGTCACTCTGAGCCAAGCCTCCACCTCCAGCAGTATTTGCATTCAGGCTGCAAGAGGAGGCATGGCCCTGGTGGGGAGCTTGATGTGAAGCTCCACATTTACAACCCTGTCACCAGACTAAATCAAACGGTATGTGGTCCATAACACTGTCAGGAAGGTAGGGAATGCCGTTCTGCATCTGATTAAGAATGATATATTCAGTCAACCCACATAATAATGTTGTTTTAGGACTAAAATGAAAAACTGCTGGCAAATGCAATAATCTTTTCTTTCAAACAGCCAAGAGGATATGCAAATACACCAGAGTATAAAAACCTAGTGATCCTTATGATACAGGATCCTGGGATCAGGACAGGGATGCTTTACAGCCTGTGTGCTCTGCCTTTTGCCTCCTATTTGTTGTTTATTCTTAGGAATAGAGCTGTGTGGGATGGGATATTTAGGAATTGTCACCACACGAATGACATATGGGTGCTGCCTAGCTCGTGGCATCTTTATGATGGTGTGACTTCTAATCCAGACATATGCAGATTAGCAGTGGATTCAGTCATGCTGAAAGCATCCAGGGCTTCCTTTTAAGCACCAATCCCTTTCAGACTGGCAGCGATGTGACTGTCAGCTACTGTTTCCTGATGTCTCCCTCACATGACTGCTGAGAGCCGTGGTACACCGTGCTCGGGTGGCTATCTCATTTCCAATCAGTGTACCGCGGCAGCAGACAGTAACGGGGGTTTCTGTTCCTGGATGGGTGCCACAGTGTACTTGGAGACATTTGCTGCTTGCATGTGAGTTTTGGAATCCCCTTTCACAATCAGGAGGTCTATGGAAAAAGAAATCCCTACCACAGCAGGAACATAATACTGGCTCTGTGTGATGCCAAGAGCATTAATCTCCTTCAGCCTTAGGGCCGTGTGCCTATGGATTCCAAATGTCCCAGTTCACTCAGCACATTTCTCTCGACCTTATGAGTGATTTTTTGATAATTATAACATCACATGATAGCATGCTACACTGTCTTTGAGTTATGAAACTGAAGCTTCACCTTAGTAGAAAAATTCAGGTAAAATTTTTAAACCATGCATAGGAGATGGAGTAGCTGTTATTATGGGCTGTAAACCTGATCATACAGTAGCTTCTAAATTTGGGGATGAGTAGCCATTACTGTGGAAAAATGACACTCCAGTTTAAATAAAAATTTCTGAGTTTGATTTTCATTGAAAGCCCATGGATCTCCATCTGTAACTCTCACTGGCAGTGGAGCTTCCAGCCCACTTAATTCATGCCAGGACTCCAGTTAAAATGTTTATAAATGAGGAACAGGTGACTAAATGCTATGTTGAGAGGCACAACAGAAATGCTTTTGACAGATAATACAAGGGCAAATGGTAGTAGGAAAGTAGGTAGTAAGAAATTTGTTACTGTAAGGGTGGTGAGGCCCTGGAGCAGGTTTGACCAGAGATGCTGTGGCTGCCCCATCCCTGGGAAGTGTTCAAGGCCAGGCTGGATGGCACTCTGAGCAACCTGGTCTAGTGGAAGGTGTCCCAGTCCCTGGCAGAGAGGTTGGAACTATATGATGGTTTAGGTGCCTTCCAACCCAAACCATTCTATGATCCTATGATTACTTTTGGATTTGTCTTTTGTACCAAGTGCTGATTAGGTTTTGAATTTAAAGAGCAAACCTGCAAACTACAGCCAGAAATTTTCCTTTCTTTGGCATACTTTGAGATTCTAGATTTACAAACTGTTTATCTCTGCAACACCTGTCATGGCAGGGAGTCCATTCAGTGCTGCTGCTGTCACTGTCCCTTCTCTGAAAAGCTGCTTGGGCTGCTGCAAGAGATGCTACAGCACGAGGAAGCAAGAAGCAACAGGCAGCACACAGCTAGTGGGGATGACTGGTTATCCCACTAGGACTTATGACCAGTGGTGGACAGGGCTGGTGTTGCTGTTCATGGGAATGAAGAGCGAGGTTCCACTTCTACAGCACAGACTCTATGTGGCAGCAGCGCATGCGCCACACGTTCCCAAAATTCAGACACTCCCTTCCATGGGCAACACATCTGCCTGTCCATCAGTCCTATGGCCAGCACAACCAGCACACCTCTAAGAGAACACGACCCTTGCCGAGGCTCCTCAGACAAGAGGAAAGAAGAAGAAAAACAAAGATGCTTGCAAACTGTGATTTTATTCCCTTTCCCATCTCCTATTGATTTCTTTCTTAACCCTTTTTTATGTCATTCACAGCATGGGAATGCATCAGTGTTACTGTCCCCTGGTTGTCCACTGAGCATAATTCAGACACTTAGATTGCTGCAGAGAACGGAATTAGAGGTGTTGCCAAGCAAATGTGTTAAAATGGAGCACTAGAAACTGAAATCATGCAAACCATGTTTTGTTGTCTCCAATCTGGGCATTGCAGAATGTCTTCAGATATTTGGCATGTCATGAAGGCCCAGCAAATTTATGTCTTAAGGAATGTAGCAGGGGTGATCATACAGAGACTTGTGAAAAGTTAGTCGAATTTATGTTTTTGATACTGAAATGTCTCCTTTCTTTTGAACTTCCCAAACAACTTGTCTATAGAACATGTGAATTCAATCACATGGTTGCAGAACACTTCAGAAAAATTACCATTTTCTGCACTGTGATGCAGTTCTGCAGGACTGATGGAGAGGAAGCTTCAGGTTTCTCACTTTCCTTTGTATTACTGTGTGGGCTCCACGCACCAAGATCAGCTGAGTGTGGGTCACAAGAGAAATGACAGTGAGGTTCACCACAAATCCTCCTGCCTGCCTCTCTGGTCTGCCAAACACCAGCAGTGTGGGGACCAGACACTTCAGCTGGAAGGGACCTGTGGGAGCCACCTACTCCAACACCCTGCCCAAGAAGGGCAACTTCAGAGTTAGACAGTGTCTGATTAACAACAAAATGAAACACGACAGAAACACCAGGGGTATGTATGTGTGTTGGATGTACAGCATCAAATGGAGAATGTGTAAGAATTTCATAAGTACATTTTCACTTAACCACAACTTTAAAAACATATTTAAATGGGACAATGATACACGATCAGCTCTCTCAGGTAAATGTTGCCAGAAAACAGCAACTGTAAGCTGTTCAAATTTAGCAACAAATTGAGCAAAGGAAACCTAATGCTTTAATCCAAAAACAAGCAGAAGATTAAAATTCCGATATTATCATCAAACATAATAATGGCTTTCATGTTCTTTCAGATTTTTATATCTTTTTATAGGAACTGTAATTTAACCTTGTTAAGTAGGAGTTTCTGGGCTTTTTTAGTGGGGACAGGCTCTCTCCAGACCAAAGCAGAGGCATACAAGGAGAGAACTGAGAGCAAGCATGTGCTCTTGCAGTCCATGTCAGGCAGCTGAGGGTGACCAAATCTGCTCCTCATTTACTTCTGTACAGCTGGAGAGCTCTAACAGCCCTCTGCCTGCTCTGCTCATATTTCCTTTTTACAGGGGACAGACTTAATCAGAAAGCTGGAACAAATTGCACCTTTGGTTAAACCATCATGCATTCTAACCGTTGCTTCCTCTTTCCCGGTATCTGACATCAGAGCCATGCTGTTTGAGGAAGTCACAGTTGTAGCAATTGCTTCTAACCACTGCTCCCCTCTATTTTAGGCTGGCTGAGAATGATCCCATCCCTTTAGACTGATTCTGACTAAATACATTTATATCTACAACCTGTACACCAAGGACTTTTGTACAAGAAGACCAGAGGACAAGACATTTCTGCACAGAACGAAGGAGCAGAAAAGAGAAGTGTGGCCTTTAAAAAAAAAAAAAATTCTTTTGTATTGATTTGAGATTCCTTAACAACAACAGCACTTTGATTGATGCAAAGTCACAATGAAGTCACAGTAGACTTGGTGTGATGAATGCTCCTTTGACCTTTAGAGATGGTTGGCCTCATTCCCCCACTGCTGTGCACCTTGGGTTGTAATTTATACCTGTGGCAAAGTGGTTACCAAACCAGCATGGTAGCAGTTTATAGCATCTTGTGCAAATCACAACGCAAGGAACGAGGCAGGGGGAAATCAGGCACAGCGCCTTCTCCCACAAGGCATCAAAGAGGGGATCTTTTATAATTTACTACAATACTGCCTAAGCACCAACCTAAAGCGAGGCCCTGCCAGGCACCCTGCCAACGTGGAATAGTGGATGGCCCAATAGCTTGGCTAGTGGGGGGGAAGCTACTGCTCATTAAATGAAGGTGTGTGCAGGGAGAGCAGCTCTTTGAGGCCTGGAAGGAACCAGGGCATTTAGTGAGCTCCAGGGCTGACCACAGGCACGGCAGCTATGCAGAGGGGCTGGAACCTTGATAGTGCCCCTCTGAAATCTACCCTCTCAAGCAGATTAGCTTGTGTGAAGACACCTCTGTAAACCTGTGCAAGATGCAGGAAACACACAGAAGAATTACACAGAGGAAGAGGTTTCCATAGTTGTGCACAGAAGGTGAGCAGGACAGTGTTGGCCACATCTACAGAGCTTTGCCAGATCACTCCTAAGATTGCCTGACTCAGGTGGCCCCAAAGTAGAGGAACCTACCTGTCTCCATGCTGAAGGTCTTCAGGTGTCCTAAATACCTCCTCAGGCAGAGACCAGCTCTCTGCTCTCTGACCTAAAGTCACCTCCAAAGCTCTCTAGGAGGTAAGACATCCATCATGGAGGTCCTCGGGTCATCTCATCCTGAAGGAAAGTGCACCACAGCCATGCTAAAACCTCACCAGAAAGCCCTAAAAAGGGGTCCTGCCTTACTGAATGGCAGCCAAGATCATCAAACAGCAGATACAGCTGACTACACACAGGCGGGCCAGGGCTGGAGCAAAGGGAACTGAATCCATCATCAAATTGTCACCAACTAAGGGCCAAAATCCACATTTCCTGAAGGGAGTGTTTAGGCTTGAACAAAAAGAAGAGATGTTATACAGAAGGTGTTTTGAACACAAGGCTTCTTGATGTGATGAGCAAAGCAGAGGAAGCTGAAGAGCAAGATCTGACCAAGGCATACCAAATGAACCTACAACTATGCAGCCCTTCTGTCTTTTAAATATCCTGCAATTCCCCAATGCATACCTAAGACACTAATTTTCAAGGTACCCAAGAGAAACTGGGATTTGCCTTATTTGTAGTGTTGTGACAGGCAAGCTTGTAGGAAATCTGTGTACAATATTGCCCTGGACACCAGTAGCTCCAGCACCAGGCAGGCTGTGTATGAGTCCAGATTTTGTAAGGAAATGGAGGGGACAGGTAACCTCTGCTTCCACACACTCTCTCTACTTCCAAGACACCTTCTTGCTTTCACAAGAGCCCAAGAGACAAGTTTATTTAGCAGAAACTTAAACCAAACAGTGGTTTTGAATCAGTTATTTGTTCACAGCCTCTACTGCAAACCCAGACA
This sequence comes from Agelaius tricolor, assembly GCF_023055355.1. Lineage (NCBI taxonomy): Eukaryota > Metazoa > Chordata > Aves > Passeriformes > Icteridae > Agelaius > Agelaius tricolor. The sequence goes on from NW_027269262.1 coordinate 35,177,523, forward strand.
TGATGAAGCCTATGAGTTGTCTTGAGCATGATTTGGGGCTGTTTGTTCTGTGTGGTCCTTAAAAGAGACAGCACATGAGTCAGCTGGCTAACCACTAGAAAGCAAAATCATACTCCTCATAAGCTTTCAATTAGAAACAGTAAATTAACAAAGCCACAATCATTTCTTAAAAGCTTCTTTTTCAAAGCAAGCTTTTTCCACTGTCCATTCTGAATTCTTAACAGGATCCTGAGGTGAGGACAAACTTCATCTCCTTGTTAAAGATTGGAGGTGAGAGCAGGGCCAAGTGCAACCTGGGACATCAGCAAGATTTTGGCTAGAAGGCATCTTGAGGTCTCCACTTCCACCACCTACTCAAGGCAGCGCTAGCTTCAAGGCAGACCAAGTTGCCTTGAGACTTTCACTGTCTCTGTGGACAGAGACTCTACAATGCTTCAAAGAGACCTCTTTCGATGTTTGACTAAGTCTCCTGTGAAGAATTTCCTTTCTACAACCAGAATTTCCCACCCTGCACCTTGTGACCACAGCCTCTTGTTTTTTTTGCTTGGCAGCTTTGGTAGTAGCCTGCTCTATCTTCTCTATAACACCTCCTTTAGATGGTTGAGCTCAGCACTTACATCTCCCCTTCTCCTTTTCTTCTGTGGAGTTCCCTCAGCTCACCCCACTGTTACACTCTCCAGCCTAAGGCAGGAGCATTTTACTCAAAATTAATGACACTACTTCATTTTTGCAGAGGTCAAAACCAATGACCTCACCCCAACTGATAAAATCATTTGAGGATTTTTTTCTTCATTCTGTACATGTTAAATGCTCACATAACCCCACAACAAATTAAAAACTACACAGAGTAATGTTTCATTACAAGCTGCGTAAAATACAGCAACAAATGATACCCTAGCAGGTGACCATCCCTCACTGCTAGGCATTAAGCCCACTGCTTGGCCAGCTGAGCTACACTAAGCATCAGTTAAAACCTGCAGATTGATTAGACCCAACTGGCACCTGCAGAATTAATACCTGCAATTTTGGTCAGCTAGCTAAACTAATTGAACTGAACAGCACAAAGTGATCAGATTTCACTCCTTCTCTTTTCACACATAACTCCTGACGTCCTTTGCGAGCACTTGTGAGAAACTGCATATTTGATTTAGTTTGAAATTTGATAATTTTTGCAGGTGACTCCAGCTTTTTAATGTAAACATGGAGATACCTCTTTATTTTCACTGGAAAACAGAGAGGGTTTGGTTTTTTTGTTCTACCTTAGGAAAGTGCTATTGGATATTCAGTGACAAGCAGTTTGAATAGATAGATTTAATTTTTGCTCCAGCCCTGGTAACAATAACTATCTTTACATCTCTTGTAATTACCACCCAACATTTCACCCAAAACTACACAACAGCCTCTCTTTCTGTACATTTAATAACCCTCTCTGAACCTCCAACTCCACAAATGGAGCTGCTGGTTGATTAGCAAACAAATAATCACCTGAGTGCCAGGCCCAGACAGCTGTCCCGTGTGTGTGTGTGTCACTCATGACCCATCTGCAGGACTCAGCAAATGCCAGCTGCTTGTCTTGGAGCAAGCTTGGCAGCCAGGCACTGGACACAGAGAGTCTTACAGGCATAAACACATGCATGTCTGTGCCTGGATGTGTGGCAGAGAAATAAGATTGAGGAAAGCATGGAAAATGTCAGGAAAAAAGGAAAGATTTTTATCTACTTTTCTCTCGTGGGTATTTTTTTTCTTAGTGTTTCTCAGTGCCGTAACTATCGCACCATCTGCTGAAGAGTAGTTTTGGTGTAAGCCCAGGTAGACAAAAAATGAGCTGGCTGCTCAGAACATGCAGTGAGAGGAAATTTGGTAAGTGGTCCTGACTAATGTGGTGTCTCACGAGTTTTATACTTTCTAAACACTACAAGATGACAAGCAGTTACAACTAACAAAATGTTTGGCAAAATCGCCTGACTAAATCAAATTTTTACATTTGTTCTGTGAAGTGACTGTGCAGTTCAACAAAAGGTGGACTTGTAATAATGGTCTTCATTATCCACATAAAGACATTAATATTTTGATATTGCAGTCATCACCTTGAAAAGAAGTTAGAGATTCAATGCCAGCTTGAGCAATTATATGCTAGAATGCTTCTGAACTACATCTGAGAATTCTCACCTAATGATGTGATATTTTATTTTAAAATATACATTTAGGTGTGTGGTGATTACTCAAAAAAGTTATAAAGCCCATTCAAATCCATTGGCTTCTCTAAGGCTGGATCTTGCTCTATTGTTTGATTTTCTGAACAAAAATGGCATTAATACTTTAGTGGAACATGGGTTTATATCAGAGACTTATTAAAATGAGCAGTGCAAAAATGAAAAAAGAAAAAGACGGTTCTTTAGAAACTTTAGAAGGATTTGTTGGGCATCCTTCCAGTTGGAAAAACTTGATTAGGTTTGAGGTAACCAACGTTTTTAACTAACCTTGAGTGAAACTCAAATGCCAAGTGTGGATGCACATTCAAACCTTAATAATATATTTACTTTTTCTTTTAGGTATAAGGGAGACACTAAAGACACAGTCAAACTGAGATGGAGAAGTATCAAACTTTTCCCTTATGTGTCAGTAACTCTGAATGTCTGATTAGATGTTGCAAGCAGGTAAAGGGATGGAAGTAGCAATAAAAGAGCAGAAATGTTTTGCTCATACTATGCCTATGCTGTACCTGACTGATTACAATGAGGGAAAGGGAGAAGGGGAAGGGAAAGGGCGCTCTGTCAACTACAATTAGCTCTTTTGCCTCATACAGCTTAAAATTCACATCTATTTGTTTAGATTGTACTTCAGAGCAACAGATTGTCTTCTGTGTTTGCCAAAGGAGATAAAAAGTCCCTTAAAGACACCCTTCTAGCTGAAATTGCCCACTAAAACAGAGAACTCCCAAGTTATAAATCTATGTGAGGGAATGCAAGAAGCCTATGCAGAGTTCTCCCAAATATTCCCCTGGTAGGATAACACCACTGTGCCACCAGAAATCTCTGCTTGTGCAAACTTGACAGCAAGTACAGGCAAACCTTCTGAAAGATCTAATCTTAGAAAATGTACTAAGCTGCTTGATCCACATGATAACTAAATGCTTTGTGAACCATATCTATACTGCTGGATCAAAACTTCATTGGTTCTATGTTTTTCCATCCGTACCCTGGCATTTAATATTAAGTATGTGGAATCAGCCATAATAATATTTGCCATAGGTGAGTGGTTACCAGAACCAGAGGGTATTAACTGCTAGGAAGAACTGATAAAACCACATTTGGCTGTGTATATTAATAACAGGTAAGTGAAAGAAGAGAGGGTGAACAGCACCCTGTCCTCTGGTTCTGCTGTGTACTGTTGCAGCACTGACTCCATGAAACATTTTGTGTGGATGTGTGTTGGTAAATCACAAGTGTTACTGGATTTCTTAAAGCAGGAAAGGGCAGGATCCATAACCCCACCTATACTGGCTACACACCAGCGGCCACCCACTGGCACCTGCAGAGAGTGAACTTCTGCTACCTACAATCTGTTAGCTCTCACAAAATGAACCCAACCCTTTTCTTCACAAAATAGCATTGCATGAAAGTACAGTAATCTCCAGTAGAACAGTACAGATAGGGGTGGGGGGAATGCCAAACTATGTCATTCACCATTTCCCTTAAAAAAAGTGTTATGGGAAGTAGTTTGAACAATTATCTTCTTCTGAAGAGAACAAACTGAACTCAGTGCCGGAAGGTCTTATAAGCTGGCATCCACCTACTGGGTCACAATTTATATCATCTGCATCTATGTGACGATTATACATTTCCTTCCAAATTGTTGATAAAGGTATTGAGCAACGCTGAGCCAAGAATAGCTTCTTATGCAACTTCAGTTCAAAATTTACAGCACTCCTCTGCCAGCTCTTCTAAAACTGAGATTTCAATCTGGAGCGTGCAAAGCCCACTGACGGTCCACATGCACCCTCAAAAGAGCAGCCAGACACAATTACAGCTCTGTCACGCTGCTTTCTTCTGGAGTCAGGGAGAGATTGCCTCAGAAGGTAAGAATTACTGCCAGATTAGGGCTCAGCTTCCCACAGTGAAGGGAGAGGCTGTTGTGTAGTTGCTGTCTAACAGCCTCTTCTCCTTCCACCATTTAGACAACCACATGACACACATGCAGGACAGCTCTTTTTCTTCTGAATATGCCACCATGGGTGCTTTCAGTATCACTGACTGCAATATTTCCTCTGTAGCTGAGTCACAGAAGTCACTACAGGATCAAATTCTTTAGGGATAGAAAGTGGAGAAGTAGTATTAAAGTAAAACCAAAACATGCAGCTGAAAAAAGGTGATCATCATAGTAAAATTTCAAATCATTAACAGAAACTAAATGAAGAAACCTATAATCCGGGTAGTAGCCAATCAAAAGGAGGTAAAGTTGGAGCAATATGTAAAAATTAAAAGATGAGAGGACAGAATCAGATGGCACCTGAGAGAGGAGCACACATTTAAATATGAAATGGAACATAACAAAAGAAAAAAAAAAAACAAGGAAGATAATGTAACAATGATACAAAGGAACAGAAATCACCAGGTACAACAGAAATTCTAGATAACAACATTCATAATCCCATCAAAGGTCCAAGGCAGTCTCAGAAAACTGTATATAACATTTGGAAGCTGAATTCAGAGTGTTGCTCATTATCAATGGCACTCTAGGGAAAGGAGGACAGGTAGAAAGGCAGACAAAAGCAAAGAACAACTTTTCCCATCTTCTATATTCGTTTCACCATTTTAGTGTTTCACCAAACACTAAAAAAAGAGATTAAGAGGTCTGTATACCTCAAGGAGTTACCATAAAATTATGAGCTGAAATCACACACCTTTGGATCCCTGAAAGAGGCTGCCCTACAACCTTTGTTGTCTTCAGGGCCTGATGGGCAATTATCTGTGGAATGTTATTCTTAGAGAATGTTGCTTAGTCAAATACAAACTTTGGGGGAAAATAAGACAGTATCAACAAGGAGGGCCACAAATTTTGGTCAAAACTATGAAGAAAGGAATGCCAGGATAACAAGTAAATTGCTTGTGAGGGAAATTCACATCACATGTGAGAGAACCAAACACAGGTCCCAGCTCTGCCTGATTCACAACAAGAATATGAAGGAAGCCAAGTCAGTCTTTCTGTGGTTCAGTGACTACTAGCACAAGACGGAACAGACGCAACTGGAAAGCCTGTGAAAGTCCCACACACACTCCCTTGCAGAAGGCGCTGTCTGGAGACTAGGGAGGCCACAGCCTAGTTTCAGCTGAGCAGGAACTTACAACTACACTGAACTACCTCAGGATTATGCTGAATGCAGAGGGTGTATTTATAAATCCTCAGTGAGTTTGATGGCTATTCTGCACCTACTTTCATGGTCCTCCTCACTTGCAGCCCTCAAAAAGTGTACAATCCTGGTGGCTCCATTATAAACCTGCTCTGCTCTGTGAGCTCAGAGGAACAATGCATGGGCTGAAGCAAGTTGGTTTTTTGCTTTAAAAAAAATGGCTTGGCTTTGTTTCTTCTGCTGTTTTCTTTTTGTGGAAGGACAAAAAGAAAATGGACTGTGTACTTCCTAACAAGAAGGAAACTGAAGCAGAGTAAATGAGAAGTCCACAAGTTAGACTTCTCTAAGTTATGCTCATTGCAGCTGTATAATCTAGGACAAAGGTTAAAACCAATATCAGCAACAAAACCCAACCAAACACAATAAAGACACCCAATGGCAAAATCAAGAGAAAGTTTCAGGAGTTATGACTCAGGTACCAAATGATTTTACAAGTGCATAAGAGAGAAAAGTTCAGCAGAAATTACTTCAAACTCCCTAAAGAAGCATGACAGGAACTTGTAGACAGACAAAATAGACAGACTCATACTGGTAAACAGAATTAATTATTTTCTCAGTGGCTATCAGGAACAAGAAGAGCAACACTTCAGGAAACATTTCCTGGAAGCAGAAAAAACACATTCTGACATTTCTTTGTCAGGACACATGAAAAAGAAAGATGCAACATCATTAAAACATTCCTAGAGATTTTTGCACTTGCCCTCACCCAGAAGTCTGTATCATCTTGATAATACTTAGCTTTGCATCTGTGCAATCACATGGTTATGTCCTATTACTTACACATGACGTTTACAATAGAAAATCACACAGAAGTTGTTTGAAAGGGACCTGTGGAGATGATTTAGTCCATCCTCTTCCTTAGTACTGTGGGCATTCCCCACACTAGCTCCTGTCAAGCTGTGGTTTGTCTGGCCAACCCTTGAAAATTTCCTAGGGTGGAGATTGCACAGCCGCTCTCAGTAACACGTTCCAGGGCTGCAGGACCTCTCTCATGGGTTTTCCCAACCTTGCAACTGGAACCTTCCCACAGCAGTTCTTGCCTGTTGCTCCTTGCCATGCTGTCTACCACTAAATGGCTGAGTTTAGCTCCATTGCCTTTGCTGCTCCCACTCCAGCTGCTGTGGGCTGTTGCTAAGATCACCCCACAGACTCTTCTTCACCGAACTAATCCCTCAAACTCTGCATGTGTTCTTGGTCCTTTGCTATCTTGGCAGCCCTCTGCTGGGCTCCCTCCAGCTTCTTCACGGCCTTCTGGCAGCAGGGTGGGGTGGAAGTGGGCCCATACAGCAGGGTACCTGATTCCAGCTTCACCAGTGCTAAGCAAATGTGGATAAGAACTACAGCTTTGCTTGACCTTCTGAGTATGCTCCTTCTAGCCCAGTGTGTAGTTTACTTTACAATGAATTATGGCTCAACCACATGTGATTCAACCAATTCAGCACAGCCCTGAGGTCCTTTTACAGTCAGGCCGCTGGTTAGCCAGTACCGACGCTGGAGTTACTCTGCCATGAATGCAGAAACTTGCATTTCTTCTGGCTTAATCTTATGAAATTTCTGTGGTCCCAATTTTCAACTTTCTGATGATTCCTCTGGACTAAAGCTCTGCCATTCTGTGTGTCAATCACGCCCCCCCACTTAACACAGTCTGCAAATTTGCTAACGGTGCCATCTGCCTCCTCATACAGGCCACTGCCTTCTTGTCTTTGCTATGTTTGAAAATGAATTTCAAGAAGATGTTCTTTTTCAGTGACTGAGGTGACAGTAACAATCATATTGTTCCCTGGATTGTCCTTCTTGCCTTTATGAAAGACAGGTGTTTCAGCCCCTAGCCTTTTCCCAGTCTTCATGGATTTCTGCAGACCACTCTGATTTTTCACATATGATAGACAGCAGGTAACACTTTCAGTATCAAATGAATCTCATCACACCCTATGGATCTGAATACATCCAGTTGTAGTTGTCCCTAGCTCATTGCTCCTTCCCAGTTGGCTATCCTCCATAACAAACAGTGCTGGTGTAAATCTTTGTCTGAGTCAAAAGAGACATTGGGGGCCCTGTTTTATAATGTTTGCCACTATGTTGTTCTCCCCCACTCTTCGGCAGGCCTACATCCTCTTTGAACTTCTCCTGTAATTAGTGTTCCAGTAGAACCCCTTCTTGTCACCCTTAATGGCCTCTCCTTGACTTAACTCCAGCTGGGCCTCAAGTGTACTCATTTTTATCAAAAAATGCTAAAATAATATCTTTATATTCTTCCTTCGTTCATCGTTTCAATTCTTGTATTCTATTTGGTTGCATTAATGGCTTGCCATGCAATTCCATGCTTAGTCCAGAGCCCCTTCTGCTGGAAGCCCATCCTGCACAATGGGATGCTTGATTGTTCCTCACCTCTCAGAAAACTGAAACTTTTTGTACTTGTTTTTGCTTTTTTTTTTTCCCTTTCAGTTTTGCTTGTTTAAAATCAGCCAGCCCTCCGTTGCCCTTCTCCCCCTTGGCATCTTCCCTAGGAATTTTGCCTAGGGAAATTCCCTAACTAAATCAAATTCTACTCTATAAAGTCTAGAGTCCTAATTTTGCTACTTCTCTTTCCACTTTTCCTCTGTATGTCGACCTCAGCCATCTCATGGTCACTGCAGCCCAAGCTGCCTTTTCTGCTGGACTTCTGGCTGATTTTTCCCACTTTGCAAGCAGCTGGTCAAGTACAGCCCCTCTGGCACTGGCATCACAACCTGTGAGCTGCATAGTCTACAACATTTTGGGTTGCTCACACGGTGCAAGCCCAGCAATGCCTACCTGAACAGCTGAAATCTCCCAGGAAGACAAAGGTGCAGTCAGGAGAGTTCTGTATTTGTCTGTGGAAAGCCTCATCTTCTACATCTTGCTCAGGAGATTTTGGTCAGACCCCATCACAGCATCTCCAGTGGCACTCCACCCATAGGCCTTGGCTCTTGGCCCATATATCCTTGGATTTCTGCTAAAGCTCTGCTAAGTCAAGGAGCACCTTTAGAGAGGGGACAGCAAGCCCACTGATCTTCCCTACACAAACTGTGCTTACAATAGTTCATGTATCTTTCGTAAGACCTCTCACCAAAAGTCTTGATATCATGCATTTTGTGTAAGACACTGTTACACAAAATATTACTGCTCTGGTTTCACTTTTTTTTCTCCATCTTTTCTATGCCACTTCTTTCTATAATCCTATTAACTAGTATTTCAGCTCTCTAGAATTAAGCTTTTCTTCTACATTTGCATTTCACCCACTTGAGTTCCTATCATCCCTGGCATTAGTGAAACAATTATCTTTTAAAAAGTGATTAATAATATAACTGGGGTGAATGTTGGGGTTGAAGCGCAGGAAAAGAGGAGTAACAGGTTCCCAGTACTCGTAATTTTCAATTCATTAAATTAAAAAACATGAACATGCCTTAAAAGAATCATAACAATTTAGCATCCTTTACAAATGTAAGCAAAATTACATGATCTAGTTATGGTCATTTATTAGGAACATGAAAAACAGAAAATTTTGAATCCATTCAAATGAAAGGGAGATAGACCTATAGGTGAACAGGAAGAGTGAATAGACTGTAATTATACTACTTTTATTCAAAAATTCACTGCAAAATTACATGCAATAATTATGCCACTGTTTTACTGAAGCCAAAAATGAATTTTAAAATATCTTTTACTTACAATGATCACATTCGACAATACTTTATATGAGATCTAAGAGGATAAAAAACAGATAAAGGCACCAAAGTTTCTGTGCTAATCTTCCAACAGAATATCCTACTAGCTATTGTTGAACAGCAATTAATGACCCCAAAGAATATCCAAAGAAATAACAATTCTGTGGTCTCCAGAGGGTGAAAGCAGATGCTGCATTCCAACCTCTCCCTATCCTGCGCTGCTTCTAGGTGGGTTTTTCAAGATTTAGGAGGCCAGAAGCCTGCAGGGTTCAGGAAGTGATGCCTCTTCTTGAACCAATCCTCCCATGCTCACCTTCACCTCCCATTCCAAGCCTTTTGCCCTGCCAATAGTACCCAAGTCAGGGACAGGAGAAGGCATTTGCCAGCTTCAGGGGAAGCTCTTATTAAGACAGTAAGGACCCACCATGCCCATGAACAGCCTGTCACAACAAGGTGTCTGAATGACAGGATGGTTTAAGTGACTCCTGACTGATTCTGTGTTATCCAGACACTCTGCTCTCACATATTGATGTTTGCTTATGCCAGCAGCCACACCTACTTATCCAGGGGGCTGTGGTGCTGAATTTAGGTGATGGAGAGGGAATCATCCCTGTCTAGCTGAACTGCCACATCCCAGATAATTATTTTTATGAAGGGCATTTCTCAGACACAATAAGCATTAAAACAATACTGAGATTTTAAGTGACTTAAAAACTTCCACTCTAAGTATGGCACAATTCAGATGTTTCTATCAAGTTAAAATTAGTATCTCCACTTTAAAAACGTCTATTAAAACATGGTCCTTCAAGAAACAACATTAAAACAAACATGATGAAAGAATTCACAGTCACAGCCATGAGTGTCTCTCATGTGTCTGTATCTTAAGCTCTCTTTCCTCCCTCTGTTGCCTGAAAGAAGCATCTTTTCACCTCAGTTTTTTTAGTAAGTCTTCATGATGAGGAATAATAACCAAGAACACAGTTCTAGTAAGTAGGTGGCTTCTGTGCAGAGCTCTTCTCCATTGCTCTTGCCAAGATGAATAGTGCTGTCCCACTCTTTCCTGCCCAGCATTTTACTGATGGGGAACTGTATGTTCCAAAAGGTGATTTATTAACCTGCTAAACAACAGAGCCAATTGCTGTAGAGATCCTGCTGTCAGCATCCAGCATGGTAGCTAGAGGAAGGTTTGTTCTCTTGTCTAATCTCAATAATCGCTACTGATGTGAGTCATGTTTCCCACACTGTCACTGATTCCTCACCTGTGTCATGTCTAAAAGGGGATTTTAGACACCATCTCCTGCCCCAATTACTCACACAGAGCTAGCACCCTTATGCACAGACAGATACAGTAATTAGACATGTGTCACACCTCAGGCTTTAAATACTGCTCCAACCTTCTTATATGCAGGATTTTGCAAAACAACCTTGGATTTTCCAAGGGTGCAACACAACCACGGCAAATTCTGGCTGGCTCACTTTTTGGCCTTGAAAGTGATTTTTTATTTATTTACTTGGGGTTTTTAGGTCCTTAAGGAGTAGAGTTTCTTTTAGGCAAGTACATGTAAAAGCAGGAAAGCAAGACAGTGCCAGCCTGACTCGCACAGAGAGACAAGATCTTTAAAATAGTATTTCCGCTCCTTTTGAGGCTACAGTCTGTGGTTTCATCTGAGGTACCTGTGTGGCAACCCATTCAAATGAGCCCACAGAGAGTGTCGTATCTTAAAAGGAAAGAGGAATTTCCAGTGGAAAATGTGATTGAATGGAGAGATGTTCACTTGGACAATCTCTTACCAAAGCTCAGCAACTAACTAACTAGTGGTATCTGCCAGTCTCTTTTTCCATGCCATGAGGCACTCTGTCTTTACTGCTTACATCAATTAGAGCTCATAATGTCATTACTGGGCACATCAAAGCATCATGCCTCCCTTCAAAAAGGCTCATAAGTCTGCCCACTCACATTGTGGTCTGCAAGTAACTATGAATCCCCCAGCACTTAGTGGTATGTTTCACACCTCAGGTCTGGGCTCTGAGCACTGTTTTTAGGCTCTTATAGCCCTGACAATTAGACACCATTCCTTAGGAACCCTCAGGCTTAGTCAAACATTCTCTTTTTCTTTTCATACTAATAAGAACTACTTTTAGAACACGATGCTCACAATTTAGAATATAATTAAGAAAATAACCCATCTATTAACTGAATATTTCAGGGCTGAGGTAATAGTACAAGACAGTGTAAGTACATATGCATTTACAGATTTCAAAATAAATTGTCCTAAAAATTTGCATGTGGGACTTTTAGTCTCCCATGGAATTTGTATGTGCATGTATAACTATCAGAATCACAAGGATGTTTTGTAAGCATCAAGCTCTTTTCTGGCTACAGGTACTAATTATAACAATCACTGAATTTGTCAACATGCCACTGATGCTTAAGGGAAATGTCAGAGGAGACAGGGCCAATTTGAAAAGGACAGAGGGAATGGAAATATTATGGTTTGGAGTTTTTTGTTTGGGTTTTTTTCAGACAAGTGTCATACCATTGCTCTTGGCTTCACTTCTGTATCATGGTCAGTTTTCTGATCTCCTGACTGTGTGTTGGTGTGTCAGAGACACCACAACAGAATTGACACGAATGTGTAACTGGAGAGGAAGTCAGCAGTGGTCCCAACTTAAATGTTGCTTATCTTCAGCCTGAGTCTACAGTTGGTGAAATTATTCCAGAAAGTACAATGGAGGGATAGAGGTGAGAGGTCAGTGCTCAATGGCTTCTATATATCTTTAGGGACTGAGGAATCTCTGCCTGTTTGCCTTCAACTTCCATGCACAGCAGAGCCAATCTTAAGTACAGAGGACACTGTCCCAGCTCTCTTGGGTAGCAGGCTGACAACTTACCACAGCCCTGATGCCTGCTCTGTACACTGGAGCTGCTGAAAGCTGCGCCAATGCAGCTGCTGACTCCACTGAGAGGATGGAGTCAGAAGTTTCAACTGAGGTCTTCACTCATCCTCTTTAACAACAAGTTGAATTCCCCAGGCTTCCCCCCCCCCCTCTCTGAGCCAGCTCCTTCCCCTCCTTTCTCCCCTCCCACACCATGGGTCCCACCCCAGCATCTCCCTTTGGAGGTGGCAGTGCCAAGAAGCCCCAAACAACTTCTGCTATTTGGCTGTGAGGAGCCCAACTGTGCAGCTGTGAGCAGAACAGCTGCCAGTATTTGGGAGTCCTACAATGCACAAACCTGTAAAGGCTGGGAGCTAGAGGCACCCTTATCCTACCTTGAATGTCCAGCTAAGACAATGTGCAATTGACTGAATGCCATTGGAGACATGGTGGCCATGAGCAGTCAGATCCCTAGAACTGCAGCCTTCTGCTGCACACTGCCATGGACAGGCTGGTTCTGTGGTCCAACAGCCCCAGGTTATCAATGTAGGTGATCAACCCAAACAGGCAAAATGAGAGTGCCAACAAGCAATGAAGGAGTATGCTGTCACCTGGCCAAATGAGCCTGAAGAGATCTAGAAGACCCTTCCACAGCAAGCAAAGGAAACTAGCCAAAAGCTGCTGTCTTCTTTGGGATGGTTTCTGCAAAGCTCTGAAGCTGAGTGGCTCCAGATGGCACCAGCACAACTCTCTGTCCTGTTCTGAATCTCAGTAGTGGGGCCACCACAAAGAGCTGCTTGTGGAGCTCATCACAATAATGTCACAGAGAGGTTTTGTGGTTGGTTGGTTTTGTGTTTTGCTTTTTTTTCTTAAAGGTCAAAAGAGCTGAAAACTGCAAAAATGAATTTGTATCAAAACAAAGGTTTGCAAAATTGAAGACAAATGCAGTCCTTTGTCCAGCTGAGTATATAAATGTAGTTTCCTCCCATGTCCTAGCACAGACACATCTGAACCGGAAGCAAGGATAATCTTAATAAATAGTGTTAAAGTGCATATTTTTCATTGTACTGGAGGGGATGGAAGCAAAGAGCAGAAAGTTAAGACACCTGTTGCACACCTCCTTCAAAAGAAACTATATAATACTAATTGCAGGCTGTCATAAAAACTCTTATAATGCCTCAAAGGCATTGGGTCAATGTGTTAACAATTTGGTTCATATACTTAGTGGAAAATAAAGAGAAAAGAACTTCAAGGTATGCTTGGTCACTGCAAACTTAAAACTTCAGCTGTATAGTTTGATGAGTGGTTTTATGTTGGAAATTCCTTTATAGTTATAGGAAGAGCAAAAAAACCAACACCAGTCCAGGTCTAATATTGAAAAGTAAGAGAGAGTGAACAAAAGAATTATTTGGAGACGTTCCCCAGGAAGGAATTATGGCTCTGTAACCACAGGGCTACTTTTTCTCCCGCTTTCTCAAGACAAAATTTTGTGTTTAGTCTCTCTAAAAACATCTTTGATTTTCAGGTGATGTCTGCTTCACTTGTTGAGAACAGAAGTGTTAGGAAGGACAGCATCTGGGGAGAAACAAAGCCAGGAGCATTTATTGGAAAGCACTAACTATATCAGAAAGAGTACTTCAGATGCTGATTTAATTGAAATCAGGAATGTAGCTGGAGAAAAGAAACATTGCCAGCGTACCCTGGAGAGCAGTGCTGAAATATGTGCTACATTGACCACTGACAATCCATAGAGAGCTGGCAGGTCACACTGTGCTGGCTCTTCTCCTTGTTTCCAGCTGCTAAATTACATTAAAGTCAGCTTAAAATTCATTAAACGCCTTCCTATTATTACTTTTCCATATAAGCAGTTGTTATAGCTGCTGAAGAGACATTGTGTGATGGTGACAGTGAAGAGAGAGACCTGAGTAAATATGAATGGGAAAGGAGAGGTGATTTTGACCAGGAAAACGCTTGGGACCCTTCAGAATTTAACTGCTCTTCAAAAGATGAAAGCAGCTACACAGTAGATTGTGAATTCAGATGCTTAAATGCTCCAGAGATACGTTAATAGTGATTGTGGAGGTCACATTTTGTTTGGCAGTTTTGCATAAATCTCAAACCAGTCAGAATGATCGCTCTGTGAAACTCTCATTGCAATGATGCTGACCCGGTGTCACTGATAATTACAGGTAATTTCAAGTGCTGTCATTAATTTGCCTTTTTCAATCTCTCAGCAAAGCCTTACAGGCTTTGTCCTGTATATAATAGCATTGAAGGTAATACAATTTCTTCCATCTGGGATTTAAGGAATTGGATTTTACTCAGATTTTTTTAAAGGCTTAGCACTATTTATTGCAGGTTTTGAAAAAAGTAGTTTTTCAGAAGTTTTCAAGTTTTCACTGATTTCAGTGGGAAGTTTTTTCCAAAGCAGGATAGAGAGGAGAGAAACTCAGGTGTTACCAGAAATACAATTCACAGAATTTTCAGAATCCACAGAATGACTAGGCTGGAAGAGACCTTAAAGACCATCAAGTCCAACCCAGCCCTACCACCTCAACTAAACCATGGCACTGAGTGCCACATCCAGTCTTTTTTTAAACACATCCAGGGGTGGTGACTCCACCACCTCCCAGGGCAGACCATTCCAGTACTTTATCACCCTTTCTGTAAAAACTTTTTCCTAATATTCAACCTATATTTCCCTTGACGCAGCTTGAGACTATGTCCTCTGGTTCTGTCAGTTGCTGCCTGGAAAAAGAGACCAACCCCTACCTGACTACAACCACCCTTCAGGAAGTTGTAGGGAGTGATGAGGTCACCTCTGAGTCTCATTTTCTCCAGGCCAAACTCAGTTCAGAAGGAAACCTCCTTTACAGGTATGTGGTGGTTTGACAGGAAATGTGTTTTCTGGAAGTGGAGGAGAGAGCAGAGGTCCTTGCCTCCATGCCCATGTAAACCTTTTTGCTTATATGATATTTTTTTTTATAAAATATCAAAACAAAAAAGATTTTTTGCTTGAATTCTGGCCTTTAATGGCATGACACATGCAACAAAGAACCAAGTGGCATGCAGTAAGTGCACCAACAAGACAGAAATGGCAGGCCAAGCCCAGTATTAAATAGTATTTTGAAGTCAAACATCTGGCATAGTGCTGTCCATTCATTAGCTGCATCATCTGATGTACATGAGAAAAGCATATCATAGGGCCTTCAACAACACCTTCTAGTCTGATTGAAAGAAAGAACCCATCCATTTTCCTGGCAAAGTATCTACTGGAGGAAAAAACTCTTGTTAAATCTAAAAAAGAAGATATAAACCCTTTTTTGTGACTCATATGACTTAGAGCTGTAAAGACTTTTTAAAATAGTATTTGTAGTTTCTGCAGGGAAGACTTTCAGAATAGCACCACTAAAAACAGAATCAATGCCTTTAAAGATTTGTTGTCCATGCCCAGAAATCTTGAAAAAAGTAGAATATTAAAATAATATAGATCATAACAGAAATTCATGCCTCTGCATATCTTATAACTGGAGTCTGCATAGGAGATGCAGAGGTCCATCCACTGGAGACCACTGCTGCATGCCATGCAGTTCCTCTGCATATGCAATTCCCACTGGTACCACACTTGACCCAGTCTACACAAGGACGCTGCCAGCACACAGTAGTCATGTGTACTGTTACCTTATTCTGATCTTCACTAAATATTTGGAGCTGAATTTGGCTTGTCTGACAACTCAGGTGCAGCAGAAGATATGAAATTCAGTCTCCTGAGCTTCCAAGGAGTTGGGACAATAGCAGGAGCAGCCAAATCAGCTACAGCAAAGGTCAAGAAGAACAACACAAGACTAATGGGAACCTTCTGAACCTAAGAGTCTTCCAGGGAACTCAGTTAATCCTGGAGGTTTCTTCAGTGGAGTGTCTGCCTCGGTGGAGAGAAGCGCTGCAGAGCCACCAGCTCTCTTTGGGAGAACTCCTGTAATGTTCCAAGGTGGAGCTGTTCTGCCCCCGCATGGCAGGTCACTGGCAGAGCACGGAGCCAGACCTCCGCTGCACGCTGACAAACCCATCATCTCATGGCAAAGCATGCCAAAGATTCTATGCCACATGGAAGGGACCCGTGTTAGTGTTCAGAGCATCGTGTTCTGTTACAGCTGCACATGCCAGAAAATTGTAGGAGTGAGGCAGCTGAAAGGAGCCCATAAAAAATTAATGGCTGACATAAATACCAACCTCCAAACAAAGAATGGTCAGAAGGGAAAATGCAAGAGAACTGAAATCTGTGACTTACTACAGGCTTTGTGACAGGTTCTCATTTGGAGTACTGATTTTAAAATATCAGGTATTAAAGACAGGTTTTAGACAGGATGCAAACTTGGCTTCTGGAAGCAGAGACCATACCTGTATATAAAATGCAACTGGGAAGGAAGTCCTAATGATGTTAACTACTCCATAGAAGCAAAGAATGAAATACAGAGACAGAAGCAGGAGAAGGATGGAGTTAAAAGTTTCTGTGGAGGAATCCAGACAGCCTTTTAGGGGAAGAGAAAAACTATCTCAGTAGAGACAATTAATTCACAGAGCATGGGAATTTCGGTTCTCATGGTGAAACGTTCCCATGAGACCAGACAGTCCATCCCATTATCCCCCAGGACAGCCTAGGCAACACCAGTAGTCACTGAGAGCTAAACAGGGTCTTGGCTGCATCCAGCTGACTCCTCTGAGAGTGGGAAGAAGATCGTGACTGTTTCCTGACTACATTCAAACAAATGTATAGAGCTTTTATGTGGGCAGGGGCATCTGGTTTTCACACCATATGCTACTTCTTTTGGAATATAAGTATATAGCTGAGTAAATGCAAGGGTTGTTTATACGAAGAGCATGAAACAGTCTGAAATGACACCAGAAGCCACTAGTAATAAATAAATTCTGCTTTTCGTCACAGGCCTCCAGATTCTCTTGGTAAACTTTTTGCTGATATGTTTGACTTTAAGTGAGATGGCCCTTGGACATGGATGGAGGAAAACACCATTACTTTTTAAGTACACTTGATACTTCCAGACATCCAAAATGTGACAAATGAAACAGAAAAACAAAACCAAAGTAAACCACAGCAAAACCTCACAAAATTCCATCACATCCCAGTTGACATTCTCTCCCTGCAGCGCTTTCCATCAAAGATGCTATACTCATTCATTCGCAAGGTGGCCTCTTGCCATTCAATGTAAGGGAGCTGTGATCAAGTGAGTAAACACTACTCTTCATAAAAACCTGAAAAAAATAAATATTGTAAGTGGTGCAGAAGTGCAGAATTTAAGAGGGTGCCACAGGCTTCAATAACCAGAGCTGTGGGATCCTTTCCGTCTTGAAAAGGTTTCCATCAAAACCCTTCTTACAGATAACACAGAAAGGAACAGCACAGATTATTAGTATACAAAAGAATAAAGAAGAAAGAATTTCACAGTCTGTGGTGACTGGCTTTATTAATTGTAGGCTGAGAGAAAAGATAGTCAAAATATAAACTACTGAAAACAAAGGAAGGCATCTGCCAAAAGGAGATTACATGTCAGACTGAAACCTCTGCACATCCGTGTGTATATACATGTGTACATATGATTTGCTAATGTTGGCTTCAGTGCATTTCTTACTAATCTTACTCCTATGAAATGAAAGAATTGTTAAAAAAAATAAGGTTTTCCTGGAAGACATTTGAAGGAAGATCTTGAGTGTGGTATATTAGTTCTTGTTAAAGAGTACAATCAGTGACAAATATTACGGGTGGCACAGGGAGAAGTCACACATACAACTGGCACGATGAATTTTCTTGACAAGAAATCTTTGAAGAGTGTCGTCCAGCAGAGAAAGACTGAAATAGTGCCAAACATGATACATAAAGCCAGGACATAGTGCAACTGTGCAGAGAAAGTGATACTAGGATCTCTTTCTAGCCAGGGAAGGCATTTGTGATTAACCAGTAGCTGGTGGACATTTGCCATTTCAAGCCATAATAACAACTTTCAATCAGACTCAGTTTAGAGTTTCCACAGAGAAACATCAATATTGATGCCCAATGGATTTAGGAAACACACACCTGATGTTCATGTAGGCATATACATACATATCTATTTCTGTGAATACACTTCCAAGTATTTAGGAGCACAAATGCAGGGCCACTAATATACAGTTATGTGATTAGACATGGACGTAGTTAAGGGGTGGTTTTATATTTGCATCTGTAACTATAGATAAAATTTTAGCACATTATAAAAACACTGACCTATATTAGAGGTTTCTTTCTATATCCAGAAGAAATAGGACGTACGTACATGAGACAAAGCTATACGTAAATATCTGGCAGCCTGGCACACTGAGTAGGCCTGCACTCTCACTGAAGGCTGGGGCTGAATTAATGTTAGTTTCCTTTCAACCATGACAGGGAAGGAGGAGGGAGGTCTGGAAAGCACCATCTGTTTTTCCAGATTGCTGTTAATCTGCCAATAATTCATATTGGATATAAAGAATTAATGCTATGGGAGAACATTGAAAAATATACAAAGCCTTCCTCTTCAGCATATGGAGCAAAGACCAGCAAAGAAGAGGCATCAGGTTGTCTTCCTGGGCCAGGAGGGTGAAAAGCCCTCTGAAATTTGTCTTGTATGTTAAAGAGAATGAAAACACAGACAGATGTGGAAGAAGAAGGGAATGTTCCTCTGATAATCAAAGAAAGAAACCTAGCATTCATCAAAAAAAGGCTTTATAAAAAAAAAAAT
Source organism: Agelaius tricolor (assembly GCF_023055355.1). NCBI lineage: Eukaryota > Metazoa > Chordata > Aves > Passeriformes > Icteridae > Agelaius > Agelaius tricolor. The sequence goes on from NW_027269262.1 coordinate 35,196,263, forward strand.
TAAGATTGGCCAAGCAACACCTAAAAAACGGGGCAGGCAATGCAGAGGAACAAACGATATCCTGGCTGTGGGGAACATTCAGACTATGCTTTGTGAGCCCATGATGGCTTCTCTGAGAACACACATTGTGAGCAAAAGGTCACACAAAGGGAGCCTGAAGCCACTTGGAAAGGGTGGCAAGGTGGCATCAGTGAGACAGCAAGACATGGGGTGATACATCTGAGGTTAGGCACTCATCCAGGCTGATTGTGGATTTTACATTGACCAGAAAAGGTCGACATATGGTCGGCTGGGAAATCCGCCAGCAAAACTACTGCTATTTTTGGATGGTTTCAATATAATTTTCAACCTTTTCCTTATCTGTGCAGCTTTATTAGAGAAAGGAGTGATGGTTTCTGCAAGGAGTGATCTCTACTTTTTATGGCACCTCTGCCAATGTTAAGGTGAGCAGGAGTGAGCTACATACAGGTGACAATTCACTGAAATAGGACTGTTCTGTCCCATTTCTGCTGCACCTATCCAAGTAAACTGAGCATTGGCAAGCAATCAGCCTTCCCACAAAAGCATGAGCACTGTTTCTTGCACATCTTTAGTCCAGGCCAAATGACATCCTTATCTCTAATAACACTTCAAGAGCTAATGCAGGTCAACAGCCTCTCTACTGTGCTTCTGTGGCCTTCACACAAGCACACACTGCATCTTTGGGGCAATTTGCCACTTCCAGTGCTTGAATCCAACCAATACAAACAAGTATGAAGGCTTTTCCACGGACAAACATGGTATCCTGGATCCATCCATCTATTCCTGCCTATCCACGGTGACAGAGGGTCTTTACAGAGGTGAATAAACAGCATTTCAAAGCTACTGCCTTCACATTCCTACAAGGTCTTCTGTATTCCCGTGCGGCACAAAATTGTCATACAACAACATTTAATTTTCACACCAGAAATGAAAGGACTTATCTACGCTGACATTAGGAAAAGAAAATCACCCACCTCTCTGAGGACAGAAAGCTGGTGCAGCAACATAAGTGATCTGGCAGTTCTTGCATAAACAGGAAGAGAAGAATTCCACAAATTTGATGACATGTGGTCTTTATTTTCAGAGTTGTTTGATTGACGAGTGACTGTGAGGGGTGCTGTATACAGGGAGCTCTGCTGATGGGCCCTGTGATCCAAAGCTGGAAGGAGCTCTAGACTGATATCACTGCTACCTGATGACAATTTTCTGGCTCTGGGGGCTATTTCTTCTGTCAGACATGCTGAATGCCATATCTCCTTCATTTCATATGTCTTTTTTTCTTAGGCTTTTTTTTTCCCCTCTGAGTTTTCTTACAGTATAAAACGTGTGAATGGGTATGGGTTGTACTCTTAAATCATGAATGTGGTATCTCTGTTTCACTCAAATTTTTACAATCCTCACTTTAGACCCAGTAAAATCTACCAGTAAAAAACTTGTTTTATTCTCCTCTCTGGTAAGCTTAAGCTGCAGGTTAAGAACTTCTAGAAAGATCACCCTTTGTAAAAAGACTACAAAAGTGGCAGGGGCCAGAGCCTAATGTCACACCTTCAGACTCTCCATCAATAAAAGCATGGACTAATGACTTGCTTTCCAGGAGCAGGACAAGGTTAGTAAAAAAAATTTTTGAACCAAATAATACAGCTGGGAAAAAGCAAAACAGGTAAGATTTGGTATACACAAGAACTTTAAGTGGTCATGGTTTAAAGCTTTAATATTCTAGATAATAGTCTTTATTTCCACAGATGCACAATGAATTTTAAGGGAAAAAAGTCAGTACATCATGTTTACTTTACCCATGAAATGCAAAGCCTAAATTCCAGAAATTAAAGTTCTGGCTATATGAAATACACTTATATTCCATCTATCCAAAGTATATGTTGTTTAACTTAGTCATTTGTTTTATGAAAAGAAAATGAAAGACATCATTTCTATAGCTGCTTAATGTTTTATTCCTGGCTGGGTATTTGGACTAGGAAAACAACAGCTTTCCTTTTGGCTGTTAGTGCTTAATTATTCAATGTTAACAGCCAAGAAGTAAGCTGTTAGCCCTCCTCCTCTTCTTCACAGCTTTTCTTTCCCTCGTGGGTCTAAATCTGTCCTTCACACATATGAAGAGCAGTTTGAGTTTGAGGGATTGCATTTTGGCCTCACAGGAAATAGCCTATGGCTTTACAATATTTCCTCTTAATATCCTGTGGCTTGTTCTCCAATCTTTTAAAACAACACAGTAGCAGCTTAATTTCCTGTCTTTGATGCTCTCCTTTAAATATCATCACAGACTCCTTCACAGACCTGCTCCCAAGCTAAGCTCTCTTGGTACAGTTTCTGAAATGTAATGACTATTCTACCTAAATTACTGTACAAAGTGCTAGACAAAGTAAATAAGCTCTAAATCTAGTGAGTTTCCTTCTTCCTTAGAAGCCTCAACAGCAGAAGACTTCACAAGGCCTAACCAGACTGACTCTAGCAGCACTTAAATGTTATCTTGAAAGATGGCAAATACTGGCATCAGAGGATGATGACTGCTTGAAACATCCCCAAATAACATCTCATAAATTAAACCACGTATTCAGTGTATTTGGGTCAAGTCCATGAAGGCCAAGTCCAGCAGTGTCACCCAGAGAAGTGTGTTTTCCTAAAGACTCAAAAAAGTCATACAGCTTGCCTCTCTAGGATCAGTGCTACTCATGACATAACCACACTCCTTCCTTGAGTACAGCTTTCACCTTTACCCTCATCTGGAAAAAAAATCTCTGGAAAAGTTTCATTGTTTTATTTGCTCTAGCTAAGCATAACAAAAAGCGGGCATGTACCCCTTCATGACAGGCCACCCCAAGATACTCTTGCTACATGAATCAGGGATACACAGTTCATGACTGCTCTTTTCCCTTTTCTACCAAATAATTGCATTTAGGTTATATTATAGACTGCTTGAATTCCCATCAGTCTGATAAACTTGAAAGGTTAAGGGCAAAGGGAACACACCATATATACAAAGCCATGATCTTACTGTGAGTCTAGCTGAAGTCTTAACAGTCTAAATAAAGAATTACCTATCCAGTGACAATGACACTAATGTTCACAGCTCAAATTACATTACTTAAAATTGTATATAAACAAACATTTTAGCATCACAGAATCATTAAGATTGGAAGAGACCTTAAAGATCACCTCATCCAATCATCAACCCAGCACCACTGTATCACCCCAAAACCACAGCTTCAAGAGCCACATGCAGATGCTTCTTGAACACTTCCCACCTATCAGCAATCCTAACACCTCCCTGGATAATTTATTCTAGTGCCTAACCACACCTTCAGTAAAAGTTGTTTTTTTTTAATATCTAACCTGATCCTCCCCTAGCACAATTTAAGGCCCTTTCCTCTCATCCTTGCACTTGAAACATGACAGAACAGATCAATCCCCACCTCATTACAATCTCCTTCCAGGGAGATGTAGACAGCGATGAGATCCTCCTGATCCTCCCCCTGCTCCTCCTCTTCATCAGGCTAAACAACAACAGCTCCCTCAGCTGACCCTCATAAGATTTGTGTTTGTGTTCCAGACCCTTCACCAGTTTTGTCGCCCTTTTCTGGACAACTGCAGCATCTCAATGTCCTTTCTGAAGGGAAGGGCCCAAAAATGAACACAGGGTTTGAGATGCAGCCTCAACAGTGCTGAGCAGAGCAGGATAATCACTTCCTTTGTTCTGCTGGCCACACTGTTTCTGACACAATCCAGGATGCCATCAGCCTTCTTGGCCACCTAGGCACATGCTGGATCATGATCAGTCACTGTCAAACAGCACCCCCAAGACCCTTCCTGTTGGGCAGCTTTCCAGCCACTCTGCTCCCAGCCTGTAGCACTGCCTGGGCTTGTTGCATTCTCATTGTTGAACATCATGGAGTTGTCTTCAGCCCATCAAACCAGCCTGTCCAGGCCCCTCTGCAGATCCTTCCTGCCCTTCAGCAGATCAACTCCCACCTAACTTGGTAATGTCTGCAAATTTACTGAGGTGCACTTGATCCCTTCATCCAGGTTATTAATGAAGATATTAAGCAGGACTGGTCCCAGTACTGAGCCCTAGGGAATATCACTTGTGGTCAGCTACTAGCTGACTGAAGGTGGATGTAATTCCACCCACCACAATGCTCTGGGCCCAGCCATCCAGGCAGTTTTAGCCAGCAGTCTACACCTATACAGGCCACAGGCAGCCAGTTTCTGCAGGAGAATGCTATGGGAGATGGTGTCAAATGCTTCACTGAAGTCTGGATAGATGAGCTCTTCCCTCGCCTACTAAGTGTGTCACTTTGTCATAGGAGATCAGGTTGGTCAAGCAGGACCCATCTTTCAATCTCCCAAACGGGCCAAAGCCTGCCTGTCAGAAGTCTAAGGTGGCAGTTCTGCTGGCACCACTCCTAACTTCACCCAGAATTGAAAACTATCATTTTGTGGTCATTATGCCCAGGAAATACCAACCCATTTTTTTGGTGGTATGCTTTCCTTTCCACTGCACTCTGGGTCTTAACAAAGACAGCTTCAGAGCAGGGGGAGAGGAGCAGTGAGCTCCTAGTATTCAAATCTTTTGCCAGTATGATATTGATGGTTTCCTCCTTCTCATCTTGGAATCTGCTTGTAATCCTTTTTACATGTTTTCTAACACGCTCTGCATCTTGCTCTTTCCTCACTTTTCTCCAACTCTATGTTACACATGTGTAACACTGTTACATATGGTGTGTAGCACATATGTCAGATACTTAGTATTAGTTCCTTTGTAATCCCTTCTTGGTTTTGCCCATTTCTAAAGATTGCCTTTCTTTAGTTGCTTGCAAGGGACCTCTGGTAAACTGTTCACAGCCCTGGAGCCTCTGGTATCATCCTGTCCCTGTAACCCACAAGTTGCTTTATTCCAGGATCAGTCATACACAGTTCATTCTGCAGAGAATAAGTGCCTGTTATTAATATCTTCTAGTTACAAAAATATATAAGATTAGGTGTTATACCACACAGTTGTACAAAGTGATCAAAAGCTAAAACAAAGTAATAGTTACGTGGTCATTAGACAATCACTAATACGGGTAAATAAGCTAAACTAAATATACAACTAACCCAAGACAAGTCCATAGGAAACCCAACAGGTTCAGAAGTCTTCACTGTTAACTTGAGACAAAGCCTGTGGCCTCTTACAATAAATGGAACCACCCTATCTACTTGGCTGCAAGGCTACAGCTGTTCCTTAAACCCTGGCCTTATGATGGAGATCAGAAAGTATAGAACAGAAGAGTCTTCAGTAAAATTCTGAGCTTGAAAAAACCTCTCAAGAATTCATGTCTTCAAATCAAGTCAACCTCTGGGAAGTGACATGGACTGTGATGCAAATGCTCTCTTCAAGACCAAATATTCAATTCAGACTAGATTAGAAGGGACTAGACTTCATTACTCATCAGTCAGTCTCCATGACAAATGTCTGAATTACAAATTTGCCATCATAGAGGAAACAAACACACATTTTTATTCATTGCAAAAGAAGAGCAAAACTGAAGACTTCATGGCTGTGAAGAGCACTTTAACACTCTCTTTGGTCCAAATGAAAGCTTACTTCTCACCAGAATGAAATTATTGTACTCCTGATAGAGGAGGATTGCTCTTCCTCTAGCTCAAAATATGGAAATAAACAGTAGATGTGAGTCTTCAGGACAGTAAACATGATCCTGTCTCTGCTTGCATGTCAAAATATAAATGCAGGTTTAGACTGAAGCTCACTGTCTCTGACCTCTCTAGTTCCATTTCAATGTATTACTTTGAAAAGCGTGTAACTTTGAAGAAAGTGATTGTTACTGATTATGTAATGAAAGAGAAAGACACCTATGAAATTCACATAATTCTTAGCTCAGCCTTTACTCTTTCATTTTTTTTTTTTTTTTCTTGTAAGGTTCTCTTTTTTCAAGAGAGGAGTTACTATCAGACATGGAGTCTCATGGTTCATGAAGAGGCCATGCCACCTTTACACCTATTAACTTCTAAAAATATGAGATTGTAATTTCATGCTAACATGCTTCTGTTATTTTCAGGCAACTTCATCATTCTCATTTACCTCTAAGCAGAGTCATTACAGAATTTGGTGAAGAAAATTCCAGCAGACGATGTTGCTGAAAGAGCTGTTAATCAGGGACCACTGAGCTAAGCCCTTCACAAACAGACAGAATGCAATCATGGACCAGACAAACTGACTTCCAAGGTCTGCTCTGGGTAGTTTAGCAAACATTCTCATGTTCTGAGTCCACAATGCATAGAAAAGAGGAGGTCAAACTTTTCAGGGTTTTGTCTTTCATTGCAACCTCTCAACCACATCGATTTGAGTGACTCATCTCAAAATAAAGGGAACAGGTGAAAAAATAGTAATTATACCTGCAGAATTTTTCAAGAATCATAATTTCCCCAAACAACTTAAGATTTCCTGTCTATCCTGTGTAGTGTAAGTATTGCAAAAGCAAAGACACTTGCCTACAGATACAAAACAGATTGGAAAAACCCTGCCTTTGTGATTGAAGAACGTCTCCACCTCTTAGACACTGGAAGTTGTTATTGATTTCCCCAGCAGATGGAGTAGCATGTACAGTTTTGATGATTCCTGCCGACTTATTTATGAGACTTATTTATTTGCAATGCATACTATGTTTTTACCTAATATCATGGAATTGTATTCGGTTCAGTCTATCAAAAAAATCAAGCTCCAAAGACTGAATAATATAGCTGAAAAAAGTAAGAATCTTCTTTCTCTCCATAACTCTCCAAGACCTTTGAAAATCTGACGTAACTTTCATTGAAGTTCTGCTTTATCTTCAGCTCTTTGCATCACTTGCTGTGCAGCAGAGCAGCAGAAACATAACAAGTTTCAGAGGATGCAGACATTCATCTAGGTGTCAAAAAGGCTCCACAAGAATCATATGGTCATAGGATATTTCAGCTTGGAAGAGACCTTGAAAAGTCATCTACTGCAACCCTCTTGCTACCCACCTCAAAGGCAGGTCACTCATGAGATCAGACCAGGCTTCCCAGGGCTTTATCCATCAGATCTTGAAAACATCCAATGGAAAAATGAGTCTACATAACTTCTAGGGGCAACCTTGGCTCAACCATCCTCATGGTGAAAAGCTATCTCTTTATACCCAATAGATCTCATTTCAACTTAACCCCATTGTTTCTTGTCCTCCTGCCATGAACTGCCATGAAAAGACTGCCTTCAACTTCTTCATGGCCTCTGTGTAGCTCTAGGAAGGACATTATTAAGCCCCAATTTATCACTGTCTTTCCTATCACCGAGGGTGATCACATAAGGTCAGAGGTGGACACAGCCAATCTCTGCTGTAAACTGACACATTGTGCCACTCTCCTCCTGTATTTCCTCATGCTCACAGCTCGTGCACAGGGTAATTCAGATGGACTTCATACTTTTATGCCAAGCACAGCATTACCTGGAGGAATAACTGTAACTTATGGATGCCAGAAATCCTGAATTACAGCCTGACCTGTGTCACTGAATTGCTATACAAAAAAAAAAAAATAAATTCTTTCATTTCTACACTGCTTCCATGCAAGGACAGCATACATCTCACAGAAAAAAAGAAATATATATATATTCAAGGTTCAGCCCATCTTAGCAAGTCTGGTCTGAGACAAACACTATTATTTCTGCATTAACATGACAAAAGAACACACCCCCTAATGCACAGAGATCAGCTTTAGAAGCAGATGTGATAAGGTGGGACTGACCCACTGCTTTCATATCAATTTATTCTTTTCTGGAAAAGACAGGATGACTCTAGATCCCCTCAACAAAAATCCAAGCAGTGCTTTTTGGCAAGGAATGAAGATGGGCACATACACAAAGAAATTGGGAGTGGCACTGATGCAGTGTGGAAATGAAAGCAGGAGCAAAGCACTGGCATTGCTTTGATGGAAACAGCTTTATCTCACAGCAACAAAGAACATGACCTATGATTACTGCCTTTCTCAGCAAGCAAAGGGAAACTGCCTGTGCAAGACCAACCAAGACCAAGGCCAAGTCAGTTTTTCAGTGAACTACATCCAAACTTGAGCTACATGGAATCACAGAGTTGCAGAAGGGACCTTAAAGAACATCTACTTCCAACCACCTCACCATTGACATGAATGACATCCTCCTTCAAAGTAGAAGCTGCTACTTTATCAGGAGGTTATCAGGAGGTGAGCACAAGTGTTATGATTGCTTAAAACTTAAGAAAAGAACTTAAGAGGTTAGCCTGGCCAAAGTTTGAAGGCAAAAAACTGGGAGAATAACGAAGTGATGGTGGTATAGTTTATTACTAATAGCTAGGGAGTAACAGTGGTTTAGGGGGTAACAGAGTAACAGTGCTATAGGGGTTTTACCCAGCAGCATCAAGTGAGGGTGAGAAAGGAAATGTAGGATGGGAAGTACTGCATGAAAGCTCTTCTCTCACAGAAGGTACTGGAAATATTTAGCATGGGTGTGCTAATTAAGCATTGCAGTTACACTTTCAAATCTGGGACCTGATGGTGTTAAATGCACAGTGAAAAAATGAGACTTTGTATGCGAAAGTACCGCTTTGACTCCATACATTTGCTGGTTTACAACAGCACAATGGATTTACACTGGAATGCCAGAAGCCATGGTGCCATCATTCTCCCACTTTAATCTGCCTTTGCAGGTTTTTCACAGTTGGGTACTTCACAAAGACACTTAGAGTAAGATAGGATGCTGTGTTTGGAATGTATGCCAATTTTTATGACAAAGTTCCCTGCAATCTGATCCATGAATTATCAGTAGAAGTATTGTTGCCAACTTCAGCATTATCTGAAAGCCACTGTTTTACAGTAGATGGTGGAAGAACAGGGTCTGGAGCATGAATACAATTGTCTGACAGAACTTTTTTATAAAACATGGTGATTAGGTGGCTTTTTAAGATATCTCTTTTCATTACCTGATGCTCATGCATTGTAGGGGTAAGGTACAGACTGACTTCCACCAACACCATCTTCCTAAAGTACAGGCATATTTACATTGCCTGTGAATCAGCTACATAATTTTACTAAATCTGGCACAACTACACCTACAACTTCACTGCCAAGAGGTGTCTTTTTTTACAGGGAGGGGGCTAACTGCTGTACATATCCCAGTGTACCTTCTCAGACAAGACATGGGAAGTTCACATATCTTAAATTAAGGTGTTTGATCAATCTGTAAAATGCTTTAACGCTGTGTTGCCTGCAAGAGCAGGGAAAGTGAACTTTGAGACATTGGTATTATTTTCTCCCCCTAAGCTTTGACATCTATATGGCAAAGAAAAGCCAGCTGTAAACATTCAAATATCTGTATCCAAACTCCCTGGAAAACATCCACACTTCAGCCGCTACACAGGACCTGTGTGGTCAGCACTGGCAATTACCTGTGATTATATGTAGACAATTCTTCCTCAACACTTTTAGCCTCTTGTCTACTCGAGAACGAGGTGAAAACCACCCAACCTTGAGACTCTGGACCGACAAATGTTCCAGGAGAAAGAACCTAGGCTCTCATCCTGGTTTGGACACACAAGTATCTCATCATTTGGACACACACGAATAACACAGGTATGCAGTGGGTTTGACTCATTTTAGGAAAATATCTTAACAATTCTTTTTTATTGGCAAAGAAATGCCTAGAAGAATTGTTACAGTTATATTCCTAGAGCCCCTTTTCCTTTCAGAGACTAGTCAGTTCAAGGGGAGAAAGAATACAGGGTGGGTATATACTTGGAAGTTTTCTTCCTTCTTCTGGATTCACTGGGAATGCTAAGAGGAAATTCAGAAAAACATACTTTTCAACTGAAATCATACCAGAAATTAACTTTTACGTGTTGCTCTGGCCACCTAGTGCATGTTGGAGGCATCTTCTAGTACAGTCTGTGTGAGATCTACACATAACAGAAATGGTGTAGGCTATTGAGAAGTTAGAACTTTATATAAATCAGTTTATGAGCCAGCAGATAGATCTGAATGCACAGGTGGTGAGTGAGAAATGAATAAGCAGAAGGCCTGGGAACAGTGCCTAGTGAATTTTGGGAAGGCACTCTCAAGCACGTCTGAGTTTTCACTTGCATCCTCCATGCATGAGGCTAGAGCCTGTCCTTATGTGAAATTCAGTATCTCAGTGCCAGGATTACGCTCAAGCCCAGACATATCAGGTTTTTTCAGGATGGCCATAAACAGGGACAGAAGCTTGAAGTAATCCTGCAGTGATGCAAACTCACTGTCGCACTGCTGGCAGGAAGGCAATTGGTCTCATTATCTGCATCTTCAGCAAGTTTATGAGGACACCAAATTTCATAAAGTGATAGCTAGTGGAGAAGAGCCCTGCAATCTCAGGGACCTTAGCAGTGTGGAAAAATGAGACAAAAAAACCTTCTGAAGTTCAGGACAGATAAATGTTAAGTCCTGTATCTTGGATGGAGCAACTCCATGCAGTGAGACACGGCCTGACTTTCTAGAGATCAGCTCTGCACAAAATGTCCCAGTGGCCACACTGGACACGAACCAGCAGCACACCCTTGCAGCAACAAAGCCTAACCATGGAACAAGATGCACAAGAGGCATGTCAGCAAAACACTTGTAAAGATACTCCCTTATTGCACACTCATTTGGAAAACTGAGTTTTGTGCCCCCAGTGCAAAAGAAACACAAACTGGAGAATCTAGGAGAGGGGTATTTAGATGGTTGGAAGCTGCTGCACGTGACACACAGGACAGAGACAATCAGGTTTGTTTAGCTCAAGAGGTTGAGGGTAAAACACAAATGGCTGTCCCCAGCTAAGGTTAGAAAGTAGATGGAGCTAGAGCCCTCCCAGCAATGCACAGCAAAAGGATGAGAGGCAATCACCGCAAGGTCCAACAAAGGAATTCTGATTGGATATAAGAAATAATATCTTCACCAGAGAGCGGTTAAGCACAGAGATGGGTACCAGAGAAACCCCTTCCTTGGAGATTTTCAAAATGCAATTGCTGAAGGCTCTCAGCAACCTGATCAAGCCTTGATGATTACTCTGCTCTAAGCAGGGAGCTGGATTAAAGACATAAACAAGTTCTCACCGAAGTACATTTTGCCATGACCTATACCTATTTCCAATACTATTTCACACTGTCATGGCTGTCTAGTGTTAAGAGCTGGTTTCAGTATGAATTTCAATTTCATGGAAAATGTTGGCATTTGCAATTATTTTTCATCGTAGTTTCAATCAAACAAAAAAAAAAAAAAAGCTTTGAGATTAAAGAAAGTTAAGAGTGTTAATTTTTAAAAGATATTAAATATTACATTTAATTCATTTTATCCATCGATTACTTATTGTAAAAGGAGGACTATGGTAACAAAAATGGAACAAAATTAGAAAGCAAGGTCTACCAAAGCCCACAACTGCATGAAGTTCAGATTCACACTGAATTACAATAGTTTGGTCCTTTACAAATTTCTGTGCAGTTGTATCGTGCAGTTATGTTTCCTCCCTCACAGATGTCTCCCTGAGGTGAGGACCACATATGTTCTCCTTCACTGATTATAACAAATGCCACACTCCAACTGCATGGCGCTTTCATGTAAGTCGGGAGAAACATTACTTACCAGCCAATCTTGGGAATTTAAGGCAACATTGCTTTAGGTTCTGTTCATATTAACTTACTAGAAAAACAACCAAGACAGTAGCTAAGAAACTGGAAGGTCTCACAGAACAGTGTTTGATAACTAAGCGATGTTGGGAATGCAGCCCCTCTGAAACCAGAGCACAGTAACAACAAATTTATTTCTGATTTTGGAAGCATTTCACTCAATGTCAAACCTCTGTATAATGTGTAAGCATATTTTCTATCTCTTTGTAGTATCTGAGAAGAAAACCATATCAGTGTACTTAGTGATAAATGCATGAACAAAAAAAAAATCACACTAAACTAACTGGAATTTCACTTTTTTCACCTTTTAAGACATGCAGATCTTTCAAGGAAGCAGTGCATGGGAAGTTTTGCTTAGTTCTATTTTATGAAATAATAGTGTAACTTCAAAGAATTTCTGAATTTTGGTTTAGTCAAAAAGTCACAGATACTATTTTGAAAGGCAGCCACGTGAAAAATCACTCAAAATAAGAAACAAGGATAATTATTTGCAACCTGCTGCCACATGTGTGATAGCAGTATCAAATCTGTGGTGATACACATCTGAACTTGAATTTCTAACTTAAGTAAATGGGTCTATCCTGTTCATTATTGTTATTGCCTAGCATACCTCTGCATCAGAGCATTATCCTACTACACAATTCACTTCAGAGTTCTCCAGAGAAAAAGAGATAAATAGAGCACAGAAGAAAGAAGAGAAGATAACAATACATGTCGGGGTGAGGTATACTCAGTAACTTCACACCTGTTCTTGTTTAGCCTGCCTTTCCTTTCAGCAACTTCTGAAATCATGGCAGAAATCACAAATGTTATACAAGCTTCCCCTCAATAAAAAAACCTAAAAGGCAGAGCCCCCCCCCCCAGAGATCTTAAGCTGAGAATCATTATTATTCTTAGTATATTATTACCAATGCCAAGCTTAGAAAAGTCTTCCATGAAACACACTTATATAAACAGCTAATATGAAGATATCAATGCAGCCTTATCACCAAAGCAGGAAGTATACATCCAGTTAGACCTTGAAGTCATCTCTTTCTCCAGAAAAAAAACAAAACCAAAAACCACCAGAAAGAGCATGTGTGTGCATGTGTGCGTGTGTTCAGCAGCAGAGCTGGCTTCTAAGCAGATGGCAAAAGCAAAAGGCAAATCTGACAAATGAATGAAGCCCATATACCTACAGATAAAGAGCTTGTGGCTGTTCAACTTCAGTGTGCAAATACGTGCAAGAGCAAAGGTTAAAGTTTTCCTATTATAAAGGCATTAAAGAAGTCTCTCTCCCCCTTTTATGTCTGGGTAACAAGTTAAAAGTGCAAGGCTTTTGCATAGCAGGAGCTTTGGCCATCTCCCTCTTCTATCAGTGACCTATTCCATCCAAGCCTCAAGAACACTGTCTTTCAGCTTCTATGTCACTGTTAAATTAAACTGAACCTGGTCACATACTCAGATTTATTGTTGTCAGTGGGGTGGGGGGAGAAGACCTTAAGAAAGATGAACTCATGCACAAAAGAACCATCTCCTTATAAAACTCCTTCTCCAGCTGAGGGATAATGGAGTCTGAGGTTGCAACTACTTTAAGTCAAGGATAAAAGGTTCTAGTACTTTATCATCTCTTCTATGGAAACACAAGTTCTTCCAGATACCTTGAATCTTTATTGTAAAGGAGGCAAAGTAAAGATCTTTGAGGACTTAAGAGCCTTCTGCAGCACCTAAGTAAAGATATTTACAACAGCCAGCTCAGTCAAGCTCGTATTTCAATCTCATACCAGTAGGCATAAAAATCCAAAGTCTTATTAATTCCCAGTCAATTAATACAAAGCTTTTCAAATGACTGTCCTTTCTTCTTTTCTAACTATTACTGAAAGACTAGTTTTCTGTATCACAGATTAGCTACTGTTTATCAGTATGGCTATAATTTTTTCACCCAGGCCATAAAGAATTTCATTCATTATTAGCCAAAATTCTGATAAGTCTTTGTAACCTGCATTTCTTTATCTGTACCTCTCTGGAGCTGAAGTTTGATAAACATCAGTTGCAAGACTCCACTACAACTCATGTACATGAAACATGAAGAATATGACCATGAATATCCAACACATTCATGCTAATAATTTGAACAATCACAACTTGGAGGCATACAATACAGAAATCTGGGTTTTAATTAAGTAAAAGGAAAATAAAACTACAGATGTTTCAGCTAGCTGAATCCAACTTAAGTATCACCAGAGGTACACTGACACAAAATATAAAGCTGAGCAAGGGTGCAACGTAATTTGTGCAAAATGAGAGACATTAGCCTCCTTTGACACTGCACGCAAAAATCCATTATACAGGCCATTCTAGAAAAAAAAAAAAATATTTAAATATGGACATCACTGTCAAAATAGTCAGCATTTTTATATTCAGTTGATCTAAATGTATTAAAATGTATTAAAAATTTATCAAAAGGCTGTACAGCAAAAGGTCCTCTCCCCCATCACTTTTCCAAGGTCATCATCAACTCTGGTCTTTAGAAGCAGAAGGACACCAAAAGAGCAAAAATATGGAAGGCTTTAAATTGAATTACTTGATGTGAGAAAACAGCTTTTAGGGACTGGAAGAGTTTAAAAGAAAATTGTTTCCTGCTGTATTAGAAACCAGTCAAACAGTATATTAGAAAACATAGTAAAAAAGAGGTTACTTACTTTTTTATTACTGTTATTCCTTATCCTTACACTAGAGTATTCCATTCCTTTTCCTTTGATCACCACAAATTAGCTCAGCAGAGTCTGTTCACATGGTCAGCAGAACAACAGACCTGCATTTGGTCTTCTCTTTACATTTTCTTGCCTTAAAATGAAATTGCTGATTGTACAGAATTTATAGTCTTGCTAAGCAAAGCATTTAAGTGAAGGATCACCTTCTGAAGTCGTGAATTACCTCCCCTACTTACTTTATTTTCCCTTGTGTTTTAACTTCCCTTCCATATGCATAGAGGTAAATGATTTATGGATCCTTTTCCCTTTGATACATGATTTATTTGTATCAGTTTCCACCAATTTAGTCTTCTGCTACACCACTGCCTTTGAGTCCCCAAAATTCCCTGTTCCTCAACTTCCAAACCTCTAAAAACACCTTCCTACTATTACATTTTGTATAACTTTCAGTTTCTGCTCCAAGTTTTCTATCTTTCCCTCCACATTTACATTAGGTACTATGGCATTAGCACAGCTCAAAACAATTACCTCTACAGCCCTGAGACCACATTCCTCATTCTTGTTTTTGTTCTGAACAGTTTGGTCTTTTCTGAAGTAATACTAATTTAAGAACTGCTTTAAAGAAGGCGGTAAGAGAGGCTGCTTCCACAACATGCAGTCAGAACTTCTGTCAAGGCTGCATAACTAAGAATATTGTTTTCCCATAACAAGCTGATATTCAACCAGGGCTCAACATGAACAGCAGGCTAAAATAATTCTATCCAACTTCAAGATCATATTAGCAGTGAGAAATGCTAATGCACAAATATGTAGATACCTTTAAAAAGAGAAGGAAGAGCTGTGGGACTGTTCAAAAGGAAAATACTGAACATCCAGAAGTAAAGTGGAGTAATTATCTGAAGAAACAGTTAGCTGTATCTCAGCCTATTTGCATGTCCTGTTATTTGAAATGCAGTCATTGCTTTTCCAGCCTCCCATTCAATTTAATTCTCCTTGAAAGAGTCTGGAGCTGCAGTCACTCCGTCACAGAATATCCTAACTTGGAAGGGACCCACAAGGACCACTGAAGTCCAACTCCTGGCTCTGCCCAGGACAGCTCCAAGTACCACACCATGTGACTGAGGGTGAAAAATGTCTTTGACAGCCATGCAATTATTCTTTTTAAAATCAGTTAGGTACCAGTTCATGTTGTTCCTCAAGTGCAGCTCCAAAAAAACAAACATGTAACTTTTACGTATAACGAGCACTGAGCAAAGCTTAACTTGCATTTAGAAAATAAATTTAATAACTCCAGCTATTCTTCTGGAGTTAAAAGAAGAACATATCCATCTCAGCACTGGTACCTCAGTTTTATTTCAACAAGAATGTTGGTTACCTTCTCATGTTTGTGAACCTGATTTTGTCTCTTTCATCCACAAAAAAAAGATCTTCTAGCATAAAATTATATAGCAATGTATAGTTTGGAAGAATCTGGTTTGAACTGTCAAAGAGCATTTACTCAGAAATATGACTACTTATGAAAACCACTTGTAAAATATGTTAGTGGTGGTATACTGGAAGAGGAAAAAATACAGTTAAGACTGTTTCTATTTCCATATACAACTTTTATTGCAATACCTGTATTCTAAGTGTACAGATACAAATATAAAATGACCCATGACAGGCTTTAAAGCTGCCCAAGTAGCAAACTGAGAAATTAATTCAGTATTATAGCCAAAGTTGACAGGACTTCAACAGGTGATAGGAAGCTTCCCCAGTCTCTCTCCAAGAACAACCAGGATCCACCATAGTTTTGGTCCAAGATGTATGCTTTAAGTTGGCAGCTGAGTCTAGGAACGAGTGTATTTACCCCAGATGTGCAGCATAAACACAGAAGCAATAAAAAGAAGACTCATGACCAAAACTGGAACAGGTCCACTAAAAATAAAGAGAAAATGCATTAACATAAAAAAGAAGTCTGTCTTGCCCATTATCAGCCAAGTGAGCTCATCAGTTCATATGAAATTGTACAAGAAAACTCTTCTTCCCTTCCCACAGAAATACCTTAAGGCACATAGAAATGAGATAGCCATCTCTATCAAAAACTGCTGCTGCTGCTGCCACTGTTATAAAAGACAGTTCTATACACCCTAAATGCTACATAAAAAAGTACAACAACCCCCCACCCTTGTAAAAAAAGCCATTAAAGGTTCATTATTATTCATCACTGTTTCCACAGTCTCTAGAAAAGTATCCTCTGTGTTTACAACTCAGATAGCCAACTGAGCAAAGATGCAGTCCAATATAAAAAAACCAACAGAGTCCTCTAGCGGCTACTAAAATTTTGGCAAAAAAAATTCTCATTAGCTGTTTTGTTTTAGAAGTTTTGTTTCATTTGAAAACAATGGCAGCAGTGGGTGAGAGACAGGGACTTCTGCTTTCTTGAAAAACATAGACAAAGTGGCAAAGCTACATCATTAAATCTTTACCTAAAATGAATAATTTTTTTTTTCTTTCTTACTTTCATATATTGTTTAGAAATTGCATAGTAATGTTTTTTAAAAAACAGTTTAACCTTAGGGTGCACATTGATAGCTTCAATCAGCTGTTTCATGCCATTCTAAGATGCAACAGTTACATGAATACACACACTCAACACTCCTTCATATCACTCACTTCACACAATCTCATTTTTGATTTTCAACATGCTATTGGGAAATCTGTTATCCAGCCTGTGTTACCCTCCAGGGTACTGTTTATAAGCATGTAAATGTTACCTGAATATGAAGTTAAAAAAAAAAAGAAACCTGAAAAGGGATTCAAAGAGTTTACTGACATATTTTTCTATGAGATCATGATCCACATACTTGAAATGATCACAACTGTAATCTTACATTGACTTTTAAAACTCAGTTATCTATCATATTTAGACTTATTTGGGTATGAAGAATCATGAACACAGACATAAAGCATTTAGCAAATAAATAACAAAATAGCTAATAAAAAAATAAAGTCCACATACATGGTGACTACACAGGCAACCCTTTCAAGGGGTATCTTTCCCTAAGCAACAGAATGTAATTCTCAAACCCTAGCATTTTATCTATATAAATATAAAATTTTATAATTTTATTTATTTACTTTTACATATATATATATATATATATATATATACATATGCAAGTTTATAGCCTACATAAAATAAATCATAATTTATAGTTCTTACACTGTATCTGAATTACTATTTAATTTATTTGAGCCTTCAGCAGTAGGAACAGGTAAGCTGTTCCCAAAGGCACACGGGAACAAAGCAGCACCACTAATCAGAACAGAACTACATCGAAATAAACAGGGGGGGACTGATTGTGTGTTCAGTGGTTTTTTAACATGAAGATGACATTGGACTCCTAGAGAAAAATCAACTCTCCAATACTGACATAGATATCTCATTTCCTCTAGTCCCAAAGAAAACCTGT
This sequence comes from Agelaius tricolor, assembly GCF_023055355.1. Classification (NCBI taxonomy): domain Eukaryota; kingdom Metazoa; phylum Chordata; class Aves; order Passeriformes; family Icteridae; genus Agelaius; species Agelaius tricolor. The sequence goes on from NW_027269262.1 coordinate 35,214,125, forward strand.
TGAAACCCTGCAATTCTCCTCCAAACACCTGCATCTTCTCAGGCCACCACAGATAAATAAGTGGATTCAGACACCTCTAAAAATTTGGTATCATGCATTCTCAGAATGTCTTTCATAAGGCTGCATATTGTACCACAAGCTCAATTTGACTTTCTATCCATAGGAAAGCTGCCTATAGGTCCTTAAGCAGGAAAGCCCATGACAAGATACAGGAACCACAGGTACCAAGTGACCCAAAAACATGAAAAAGTTTGGGTTTACTTTTCTTTTCAAAGCATGTAATCTCCAAGCTTCAAAGAGAAAAATATAATATCCCCTCTCGGCCAAATCTCCCACAACTCCCTTTCACTAATAGCTGTTTTTTAAGGCATACAGATCTTGAAGCATCTTGTAATGCAAATAAAGGATCTTTCCTGAGGGAAACCAACTTGCCTATTCAACATAGTTATTATTTTGGATATTGAATACAAATACAAAAATATCCAAAGCATCAATCTAATTCCGCACAATATAAAATATATAGACTTTTTTATCTAGAGCGAAATTCCCTTCATTGTAGCTAGTATGAATTAACCTGTTCTCAGGTGATTTTATGTATTTTTTCATAGTAATTTTAAGAGCTTGAATTTTCAACAGTACAAAAAAACACCAAAAAAGCTCACCCACCACCACTACCAGGCTAAGCTTTCCCATTGCTTTATGCAGTAGTGATCACAACCATTTCTAAAAACAACTTCAGCTGAAGCACTCACTGAGGCAATCACAAAGCTTTCATAATCCACTCTCATTTTAAAGCCTACTAAACAGGGTAGAGATAATAACAATTGGTTGCCATGGAAAAAAAAATTGAAGAAAAATACCTAGAAAGCTGTAAGCAAGAAAGTTGCTACCATGCCACGGTTCAGAAAATGTTACATGTAGCACGGGGTGATTTGTAAAACCAACTCACTTTTATAGATTTGATTCTTTCATTAAAAGCCTGACCATACAATTACCCAAAGTAGCTTCCAAAAAAAACCACTCCCAGTGCTCCAAAACCTTAAAATTGGGAACCAGTGTGTCACTGTGTCACAACATAAGTAGATGGGAAAATCTGTTTACTGATCTGTTTGCACTGAAGATGAGAACAACTGAGTGGCCATTCAGCACCAAAAGTGAAATCAAAGGATTCACAAGGAAACTTAGCAAAATTGTTAAAGTCTATTAAAAAAATCATAATGCCCTTCTGGAGTTTTTCTTGTTTGGTGTAATTCATTTTTTACATTGAACTTCAGTAGATCAAACAACAGAAAAAACAGCTGCCCTGCCTATCTGCATAGATTTCCTCTAGAACACTATTGCTGCTCATTCTCTTTTCTTTGCCTTGTCTCCTTTCTGGACTCAGAATGGACTAAGCAAGGGAGAACAGCACAACTTTGGCGGTTTGCTGGATACAGTTTGTTTTCTCAAGTTTCAAGCATATATGAAAATGAAAACATGTAAAACAATGTCAAATGAAGGATTACTCCCAGAATTATCACTAAGTAGACTATAATCATGCCCTTCCCCAAATGTGCAGCTAGCAGCAGCCCTCTTGAAGAGCTCCAAAAGAAAATATTAATGGATTTAAGAAAAAAAAAAAAAAAAAAAACAAGCAACAGGGTCAGTCCTGAGCATCTCAAGACTTTTCAACCTAGAACAAGAACTAATGAACTGTAATTCTACAATAAGCAGAAATTTCCACTCAGGATGTAACTTGGCATGCATTCATCAGCTCAAATACACCTTCCACTTTTGTCACCCGAGTATTAGGCTTCAAAGTTTGTTGGGAAAGTCATCTGAATGACTCACAGCGGTCAAAAGAGTAAAAACTTAGGCTCTCTCTATAGTTTAAGGGATATTATTAGGTATTTGACCATAATCTTGGAACATTCACCTTGTGAAAATGGAGATATACAAGGTATTGGCATGCTATTTGCTAGGCAAGTTCAGCTAAAGTAATTTATCTACAGCTTTTTAATAAAAACACCTGATGCGAGCATATGGTTAATCACTTATATTGTATTTTCAAGGGGTGCACAGGACCATAACAAAGCTATTATAAGACAAAACCCAAGATTTTTACTTAAAAGAGCATGAAAACAGGTACACAGATGCTTTAATTCATTGAGACAAGTGATCTTTCTCAACTTCAAAGTGATTGCTCACTGCCTTCAAAGACCACGTATGGTAACCTCTGGCAATTACAAAATACAACTCATACCTACCTTTTTAAAACCACCGTAACTTTAGAAACTCCTTCTCCAGGATTACAGATTTAAATATGTCATTCCAACCATCAACTCAGCAAGTTTTCCCATCCACCCCAGAACACTGACAGATCACTATTAATTCAAAGACTGCAGGACAGTGTAGGCAGGGGAACTCTGCAGCCCTCAAGCCTGCCAGCACCCATTCACCCAACTTACACTTTGAGCCCTGGCGAGTCCTCAGTGTAGAACCTCCACATCCCACCAGTCCCTGTGGACGTGGCACGGCCTGCACTCCTTGTCCCACAGCTGGCATTTTTCCTTTAAGGGGTGACAGAAGAAAACAAAGACCAAACAACACGTTAGTACTCCACCAGCTTCTAGGATCAAGCAGCCCAGGAGACTGCAGAAACAATACACTTCACAGAATCGATCAGGTTGGGAAAGACCTCTAAGATCATCAAGTCCAACCTATGTCCCCACACCACCATGTCAACTAGACCGTGGCACTGAGTGAAACATCCAATCTTTCCTTAAATACCTACAGAGACAGTGACTCCACCACCTCTCTCGGCAGCCCATTCCAATGTCTAATCACCACTTCCTCCTGATGGCCAAGCTAAACATCCCCTGGCGCAGCTAAGACTTGTGCTCTCCTATCCTGCTACTAGTTGCCCGGGAGAAGACACAGCCCCTCACCTGGCTACACCCTCCTTTCAGGTGGTTGCAGAGAACGATGTCACCCCTGAGCTTCCTTTTCTCCAGGCTAAACACCCCTAGCTCCCTCAGCCCCTCCTCATAGCACTGGTGCCGCAGACCCCTGCACAGCAGCGTTGCCCTTCTCTGGACTGGCCTCAGTCAGTGCTGCCACGTCAGAGAGGGGACCAGCCCGGCGAGCAGAGCGCACGACGGGGACAAGAGCTGTTCCCGCAGGGGAGCGGCGGCGGCGGGCACCCACCTCTGCCGGACGGTGGATCCCGCGGCGCGGGGAGCCACAGCCTTGCTGGGGGAGCGGCCGGAGGATCCGACGCTGGTGGCGCTGGGGTTGGGCCCGGGCTGCGGAGAGAGGAGAGAAGCGGGAGGGGGTGAGAGGGCGGCGGGCACTGCCGGCGGGGAAGGGGCGCCTCAGCCGCCCCCTGACTGGGGCAGCCCCTCACCATGGCGGCGGCGCTGGCTGGGGCTCGGCGCGGTCTCACACACGCTCCGCTACAGCCGCTCCGGCCACGTCCCCGTCCGCATCAGGCTCCGCCCCACGCCGCGCATCCCGGGGCCTCGAGGCTTCCCCGGATAATGCCTGAGCAGCAGCAGCCCCTTATCTCTGTACCCCTGGCTCGGCGGCCGCCTTCCGAGACCGCTGCCCGCCGGGACGCCTCGGTCGCGCCCGCTCCTTGCGCAGCGGCCGGGCCGGCGCAGGACCGCGGCGAACGGCGCGTCGGGCAGCAGCGCGGCCGCCCGGCGGGCGGGGCGGGGCGGGAAGGCCCGGGAGGAAGGGAAGCAAGGCTGACGTGTCCCACCGGGACTGCCGGGCTGCGCATGCGACCCGCAGCAACGGCCATGGAGGAGGCGGAGGAGGCGGAGGAGGCGGGAGGAGCGGGCCCGTCCGTGCTGTTCTTGCACCCGGACCTGGGCCTGGGCGGCGCGGAGCGGCTGGTGGTGGACGCGGCGCTGGCGCTGCGGGCGCGGGGCTGCCGGGTGCAGATCTGGACGGCGCACTACGACCCCGGGCGCTGCTTCGCGGAGACGCGCGGGCTGGCGGTGCGGCGGGCGGGCGGCTGGCTCCCGCGCAGCCTGTGCGGCCGCGGGCACGCCCTGTGCGCCGCCCTGCGCATGGCCTTCGTGGCGCTCTACGTGCTGCTGCTCAGCGGAGAGACCTTCGACGCCTTCGTGTGCGACCAGGTGCGGGCACGGACATGGACATGGACATGGGCATGGGCATGGACATGGGGACGGGAGCGCCGCTGCCGCTGGCCCGACTGGAGGCGGGGATGCTGGTGGGCTGCTCGTCACAGAATCACAGAATTGTTAGGGTTGGAAGGGGCGTCTGGTGATCATCTACTCCAAACCCCCTGCCAAAGCAGGGTCACCTACAGCAGGTTTGGAATGTCTTCAGAGAGGGACACTCCACGACTTCCCTGGGCGGCCTTTTCCAGTGCTCTGCCACCCTCAAAGTAAAGTTCTTCATGTGGAGGTAGAAGTTCTAGTGTTTCAGTTTATGGCCACTGCTCCTCATCCTGTCAGTGGGCATCACTAAAGAGTCTGGCAGCATCCTCTTGAGATGAGATCTACCTTTGAGATATTTAAATTAACTAATTGTCTCCTAGTCTTCTCTAGACTAAACTAGCCCAGTTCCTGCAGTCTCTCATAAAAGACATGCTCCAGAACCCTGGAGTATCAAATTCCCACAAAATGGGATTCATTATTGGGTGTGCAACGAGCCAATAATAATGCACTCAATAGAGAAACATCAATTTGAGAGCTGTGCAAGCCTGGCTGCTCCACAGTGCTTTACAAATCAAGGACACTCCATCAGGCTTTCTGTTCCATCTTTTATACACAGAAATTCAGAGTTAGTAACTTCCAAAGAGTGGCGCCTCATAATGTTATGATTGGTTAATAGTTTCTAGAGAAGGGAAGTAAAGCTGGAGGATGATTTGGAGCACAAGTCTTATGAGGAGTGGCTGAGGGAACTGGGATGTTTAGCTGGGAGAAAAGGAGGCTCTGGAGGACCTTATCGCCCTCTCTAACTGCCTGAAAGGATGTTCTAACAGGTGGGGATTGGAATCCCTGACAGCTAGTGACAAGATGAAAGAACATAGTCTTAAGCTGCACCAGGGGAGACATAGCTTTGACATTACGAAGAATTTCTTCAGAGAGGGTGATTGATTATACATTGAAATGAACTGCCCAAGGAGGTGATGGAGTCACTGGCCCTGGATATATTTAAGGAAAGACTGGATGTGGCCCTTTATGCCATGGTCTAGTTGACACAGTGGTGTTGGGTCATCGTTGGGACTCAGTGATTTCTTTTCCAACCTAATTGATTCTGTGATTCTGTGCAAGTTACATGTCCCCAGTTAACTTCTACACTTGCTTGGGGAAATGGTCTTCACCTGAGCAGGGGTCTTTCTGACCTGTGGGTGTGTTTTTAGTGTTATAATGAACATAGTTTAGCTATAGGATACATGGACCTTGAGTATTTTGCAAAGTTAGCAATGTATACATAGACAGAAATCAACGTCTTGATTTACTACATCTTTAAGGCTTGTTAGTTCCAGGATGTCGTTGACTAAGGGATGCTAGCTGCTGATAGTTCCACTGTTGAGGTCTTCTTTCTTGCTGATTAGGCTTGAAAGTGTACAAAGATCTTACATCAAAGAACATCCTGACTTTAGATAATCTTGACCTAGTCGGCATTTTGCAATTTACATCTTACATTCTGGGGCAGCTGGAGGGAGAGGATGCCACTGCTGCTTGACTCTGCTCCCAGCACCACTGGTAGCGGTGGAAGAAGGTGCTTGGAGAAGTTCTGGGGCTTGATGGGACCTTGGTGGGGAGGTGGAAGAAATTATAGGGCCACAAGAGGTCCTGGATGAGGGAGTATAACTTGATGTGCTTGTGTGGGGGAGAGGCACTTGGCTTGCAAAGCTGCGGCTCTCAGAGCATGGCTTTGAAATCACATGTGCACCCTGGTGGCACTGACACAAACAATTAACCTCTCCTCTTGTCCCATCTCTCTGGTTGCACTAGGTGTCTGCCTGCATTCCTGTGCTTAGACTGGCCAGAACCCGTAAGAAGGTTTTGTTTTACTGTCACTTTCCCGATCAGCTCCTGACCAAGAGAGAATCCTTCCTGAAGCGCCTCTACAGACTGCCGCTCGACTGGCTGGAGGAGTACACCACTGGCATGGCAGACTGCATCGTTGTGAACAGCAAGTTCACTGCCAGCGTGTTCAAAGACACATTTAAGTCCCTGTCACACATAAAACCAGACGTCCTCTACCCATCACTCAACATCAGTAGCTTTGAAGAAATTGTTCCTGCAGACATAGCTGATCTGATACCGAAAAAGAAAAAGTTCTTGTTTCTTTCCATTAATAGGTATGAGAGAAAAAAGAATCTGGCGTTGGCTCTCGAAGCTTTGCACGAACTTCGAGGGAGACTTGATTCTCATGCGTGGGATGAAGTTCACCTGGTTATGGCAGGTGGTTATGATAAGCGAGTTCTGGAAAACGTGGAGCACTATGAAGAGCTGAGGAGACTCGCAGCCAAACTTGATGTTAATGACCATGTGACTTTTCTGAGATCATTCTCAGATGAACAGAAAATCTCTCTTTTTAGTAACTCTGTGTGTGTGCTTTATACACCAAGCAATGAACATTTTGGCATTGTCCCTTTGGAGGCAATGTATATGAGATGTCCAGTTATAGCAGTTAATTCAGGTGGTCCTTTAGAATCAATCTCACATAATGTTACAGGATTTTTGTGTGATCCTCTGCCAACGCAATTCGCTGATGCCATGGAAAAAATTGTGAGAGATCCTCTCTTAAAGGACACAATGGGAGCAGCTGGGAGAGTGAGAGTCATGGAAAAATTTTCTTCAGAAGCTTTCTCAGAACAGCTGTACCAATACATACGCAGACTAACAGAATAAAATTCTATTCCTATTTAATAGTTTACAACATTGTGTCTCTCATTTGTGTAGGAGACCAGTATTCATTATGACTAATGAAGAATTAGGGATATTTGAATGTCCTTGTTTTGCTTCTTGTGCTGCCTTATGTCACTTGACACATAGAAGGAGCAAAATATGTCACACTGTGTTATTAGAAGGTTAAAACTTTCATGTGGTAGACTGATCTGCCATTGCAGGAGTTTGTTTGTGTACTGTGCCTTGGCAAAATGCAAAATTTAACAGCAGTAACTTACTGCAGGAAAATTACTGCATTTTTTATTTAATACTGTATGGTATGGCTGATTCAACTTAAAAAAAAAATGGATTTGTCCAGATAAGACACACACAGCCTTATTTTTATATATTCTAAATGGTCATCAGTAATTTGTAAGTAAAAGGGCTGTATCAGCTGAAGAATGGAGAGAATTGTACAGTCCAGCCAACTGCATGTTTCAAAACCCCAGCAGTGTTAGAATTATGAATGGTATGGTTTTTAAATGACTGAGCATAACTGTGCTTGTCCAGTAGTCACACTGGGTGTCAGAAAAGCATACAGGTGTGCGAGCAGGAGGAAGTGAGGCTAGAATAACACCAAGGATATCAGACTACCTCAGGCAAAAAGGTTAGTGCTGAAAGCTATGTTTGTTCATTACCTGCAATGCTTCAGGAAGTAATTTTACTTTGGGAATTTCTCTAGATTTGTAGGTAATTAAATGATTTTCTCTATATTTAACATTTTATTCTAAATGACAGCACACTTTTAAAAAAGGTCTTAATCTGGACAGGCAATAAAGACATTTAATTTTGCCTAATTTAGTGGCAACTTTATGTTTTCCTAATGTAGTGAGTGCACAAGTGACAGTACTGTGATATTTTTTTCCCAATCTGGTCTGGGAAAAGGAATATATTTTTTGTTCCTCTATCTCTCTTCTAGTGCATACTTATTAGTTGATGGTTCTGTTTGTTATAACACACATAATCCATTCAATTGAATTTTAAGTGTGAAAATAGATCCAGTGTTACCTATAAAATACAATTTGCAGTGTGGTATGAAATACAATTTGTGGTCTGAATTCTGCAATTTCTATGCAAGGTAGTTTCAGGCATTTCCACATTAGTACTTCACAGCAGAGAGACCATTCTTTTTGTTGCTTAGGACCAAAACCCACATCTCAGTATACTTATAAGGCTTTTATTTGAAGTAAAACAAACAAAAATCAAAGTCTGTCATTGTCTTTAATCAAGAAGCTGGAACACTCTAATTTTTATCTGTTATGGAGTGAGAGTGGATGGTCTCACAGGCCCTGTTCCCTACATTTCTATTCAGTCAGAAAAACTGGCAAGCATAAGTCTATATTCTTGCAAGCCTGTTCCTTCATTTCTACTCCATTCCCACCCTTAAAAGTTTTCCTAAATCTTTGTGCAACTTTTTCATCATGGTGTGGCAACGGATGACTGAAGGACCAGAAGAGACAGTGAAGACTATCTGTAGTCAGATAAACACCCTTGAGACATGTTTGGCCTTGGTTTTAAGTTCCATTTAGAAGGTGCAAGGTGGTTGGGGCCAATTCCTGTGCTTGCTTAGTCTGTGTTACATTCTCTCTCAGTTGTGCTGGGGTTAACCTGGAGCCTTAAGAGACACACTGGTGCAAGCTTGCCAGCATAGCCGCAGGGGTAGCTCTGTTTCTGCTCCAGCCTTGGCCTCCAGCCCTTTCCTGAGCTGTGTTGCTGGCAGGCATGTGCCTAGTCCTATATCCTGCAGCTTCTGTTCACTGAATTTCATGGATTCCACTTGGACCTGACCTGCCATCTCATATTTACCTGGTGATTGCTGTGACTGTCAGCAGCTGCTACTGTCACCAGGCTGCCCCACTTGGGTACTGTGCCCTGGGTGGTGAGGTCACTGTCCTGTGGTGTGATCTCCCCTGACTTTTCACTGCCATCCCTTGCAGAGCAGCCCCAGTCCTGCTGCTTCATGGCAGGTAGGTTGGACCACCTCAGTCCTGAGGCTGCCTGCATGGAGCCTGGCCTTCAGCTTCCCCATCAGCTGCAGATTAGGCTCAGACTCCTGCAGGAACTTGTGGTCAGTGTGTAGGAGTGTGGCAGAGCACTGCAGGCTGCTTCAAGATCTCTTGCTTTCCATCTGGAGAAACCTGAGATATCCCTGTCCATTGAAGGAGGGTTGGACGACATGGTCTTTAAAAGTCCCTTCCAACCCAAACTTTCTGTGGTTTTATGGTCTTCCAGAACCATTCATTGGGGACTGCACAATTATATTAGGATTTATTAGTTAGATATGGCTAATCTTTACAGCCTATCCAGGTACCATATATCCCAAGGGACATTAGGTGATCAGCAGTAGTAATATCCCAGTGGATTGTGACTGTGTGGAAGACAGTGGCCATGGGGTCCAAAACCTGGTGACTTAGTTCATTTAAGTAGTTTTTGGAGGGACCACAACTGCAGTGGCCAAGCACTGGAGCACTAGAACTCCACCAGGGGAAGTAATAATACACAATAAATACACAAATCAGTTGACTCTGGAAACTGGGTGTGAAAAGCAAGCCCCTTTAAAGTCTATGTCTGTCTGTGACCCTCAAAATGACACAGTTAGGACTGGCCTACCCTAGAGCTTGGGCTAGTCTATCAGTTATATTCTGGTGGTAGGCCAGAATAGAAGCACCACTCTTGGTTCTTCTGTTGCCTCAAGAGTGTGCTACCACTCCTCAGAGGCAGCTTGGATTGCCAGGTCCTGTTTGTCTCAGATGGAAAATTCCTATTTGTGGGAGTTATCTGTCTAAAGAAAAAGACATGGGGGCATGGCTCCTGCTTTGGGCTTGATTGTGGAACAGTACAGCCCCTATGGCCCAGACACCTGCTTCCATAGCGAAATGCCAGCCAAGACTTCAGCAGGACAGTAAGGCAGGATGTGGTGACTGACTCTTTCCATTCCTCAGGAGCTTTGTGTGCCTCTCCTGCCCATGGGAAGTGAGATCCCTTTGAGGTAGGTACCACTAGAAGAGCCATGACACTGGAAAAGCCTATTTTGAATCATCAGAAGAAGCTGGCAAACTCTAAGAAGCGCTGCAGTTCCTGCATGCTAGAAGGGAATGAGCGGAAAAGTTCTTTCTGAATCAGATACAGACACTATGAGCATCTTGTGGTACTGTTTGGTCTCCTGTGCTCTGACCGCCTTCCATGGTTCTGCACATCACGTGCTGCATAGTCTGCTTGATAACTGTGTAGTGGCATTCTCAGAATCTTCATGTTCTCCAGCACTCAACAGGCACACAGGCTAGGACAGGGATGTCCTAAGTCACTTCCAGCAGTGGTGACTACATGTCAAACCCCAGGAATCGGCTCTTTTCAACAGCACAGGGTGGAGATCCTGGCATACCTGGTGGACCCTGACTACTGGCATGTTGATCCCAGATAGGTTGATGCCACCTTAAAATGGCAAGCTCCTGTGAAGGGTCAAAAAGCCCCACACTTTTTTTGACAAAAAATGTGGAATACTGGCAGTGGAAGTAGAGTGTCAGATCAAGAAATTAAATCTGTGATTGTTGTTAAATGTTTTCAGATTATGTTGTGATTTGCTTTGAGGTTGGCTCAGTTGACTAAAGTAGAGTGCTAATAATGCCAAGGTGGTGGGTTTGATCCCTGCATGGGCCATTCACTTAAGAGTCAGACTTAATGATCCATGGGGATCCCTTCCAACTCAGACTATTCGGTGATCCTGGGAGGGTATTTTTCTGTTCTCTTGAGCATCTGTTCAATTAATCTCATAGGGTCATGGAGTGGTTAGGGTTGGAAGAGATATTAAAGGTCATCTTGCTCCAACCACTTTGTCATGGGCAGAGTCACCCACCACCAAACCAAAGCTGGTTGTTCAAAGCTCCATCCAACCTGGTCTTTCCCTGCTGCTGTTTCAAAGACCCATACATGAAAACAAAGTTTTAGGTTTACAAAAGAAAGAGACTTATGATTTCAGAAGTGCAGGTACTCAGTTACTTATTTCATCACAGTGTAGCTTTGTTTCCCCTCTACTTCCTCTCCTCCTTTTTGGAAATTCAACAAGAATCTTGATTACAGACATAGAATCCAGGATGTTTTTTGTCAGTGACAAACTTCCTGTCAATTAAATGGAAGCAGCTCCATCATGAGAGGGCAGTAAGTACTCTCATATTTTAGGGAGTCCCATAGGCAGAGTGTTCAAGGCTATATTCAGTACATTTTGTTGTGCTGTCTCTAGACCAACATAATATGAGAAAACAAGGCTGACCAGTGTTGAGTTTCCAAAAAGGCAGGTTTTTAAACAGTAATTTTTTGTACCTGTTTTGAATGTGTTTCAGAAATCCATACTGTTTCCTCTCTTCTTCTTTATTTAAATAAATAAATTATTTCTGAGAGTTTTCTTTAAATCAAATTACCTTATGCCTTATATCAAATATGCCTTATGCAATCTGCTGTCACAAGAAATATTAAATATTGGTCTAGTATTATTAAACAAGTTATCATTAGTCTACAAGAAAATGAAAGTTTTAAATTCATATCCCAGCAGTGTGGTGTGAAGGATGATGCAACAAAAAGAAAATGGCAGCAAGGAGGATCTCTCCTCTCCTCTCCTCTCCTCTCCTCTCCCCTCCCCTCCCCTCCCCTCCTCTCCTCTCCTCTCCTCTCCTCTCCTCTCCTCTCCTCTCCTCTCCTCTCCTCTCCTCTCCTCTCCTCTCCTCTCCTCTCCTCTCCTCTCCTCCCCTCCCCTCCCCTCCCCTCCCCTCCCCTCTCCTCTCCTCTCCCCAAATTTGCATATCCTGATATATTCTTTTACACCTCAAATAAATAAACAGAAGCCAAATAAAGAAGTTGTTTAAAGCATAATTGGAAAAATAAGGGCAGAGTATGTGCAGGGTATTAGGTGTAAGCAAAGAGAGGCAAGGAGAAAGGTGATCAGGCTTTAGAGTTTCTTCACTTACCAGTACTGTGGGTTGGAATGCACGAAGACAGAGTTGTCCTTCTTCAATTATCTGTAATCTAGTCAATCAGATCGGCCACAAAAAATAATTTATTATGCATATTTTTATGCACTCTTTTTCAGATTCTAAAAAGAAATCTGAAAATTTTGTGATTAAGCCAACCTGACACTGCTGCTTTTTTTCCTTTCCCCTCCCCCCTCATTGCTATTTTTTACAATTTTACACAATATAAAAAATTTATAGATTTTAACATTTGCATGGAGTCTATAAAAACCTCATGCTGCATTATCATATTGGTAAACTTTATTATTTTTTATTATGGCTTTATTCTCTCTCATGGATGAAATGGCTGATATTTTATTTTGAATTGTAATTTATTATACAGTTAGTATCACAGGGGTATTTTTAATGAAACAATAACTGCAGAATACTGAAAAAATATAGTATTAAGGAAGGGGTATATTCAATAACATGAATGTTAACACAAACAGTAGAGAAGGAAAGGCATTTTAATTATAGTTATCCTTATCTGCTTTTATGGTGAAAGTAGAATGTGTGGCCCAAAAAGAAATAAATTAGGGGCTGGTCTCTATTGATTTATGGGTGTGCAGTTCTTTAGCGCCCATTATTTTATGCCCAAGATTAATTGAGTTAGGCCCACATTTTTGCACTGTTAGTCATATGAGAAAACCAACAAGTTTCACCTCATGAACCCTGAGACAGATCTATTAACTTTATAGTACCTTTATGACTCAAATTTTTCTGCACTGAAAGAGAGAAAAAGCGTAATGACTGACAAAATGAAAGTAGAAATCATTTGGAGTGGTTTTACATGGAGAAGGGGAGCAAAAGTTGCTCAGTTTAAAAACCCATATGTAAGACAATCAGTCTTGGGGAAATTGTTCTTCAAGCAACCTACTTTACAGGCACACACACATATTTTGACTTAATGAACTTTTCCCCTCACAATTATGCACAGAACTCCTGCGCTGTATAGCCAGCTTTGGGAAAGACAAAAATCCTGTCTGATTTACTCTTTTAAAACCTGGCCTAGGATTAGCCCTGTAAACAAACCTACAGCTGAACAAGGTGCTGTGTGCAGTACAAACCTCGTAACGATTGACTGCAGGAAGAGATCCCGACCATCACCTCCTGCAGGAACACAGGACAGAGAACTGTGGAAGCATGAAACCTGGCTGGAACCTGTCTCCCATTGGCACCCCTCTTTTAGCACCTGGCAAGAGTCAGAACATTTCCCTCCTTCATCCCCCTTTTAACCCATTTTCTTAACAAATTGAAAGTCAAGAAGCCTAACATGACAAAGGACATCTCAGTGGGACCTAGTGATGAGTCTAGGTCATTTGATGCCCCACCAAGGTGAGAGAGGTCCAAGCAGAATTTCTACAAGAGCAGTGCAGAACATGAAGTGCCCCCACTGAATGAAGTGGGGGCTCAGCAGTGGTCAGGGAGAGGGAAACCATGTTGGTGCTGATAAAGGAAACATCATTCAAATAAGTCAGGGAGAAATCCAGGGCAACCTCCATTCCCAGGTATCTCAGTTTCTCTCCCAGCAAATCTTTCTCTTTCCTCTCCCACATGTCTGGATTCAGTAATCAGCATAGAGTGCCCAGGGAGCAGGAAGGACCATTTGATCACTAAGGAGCCAGGAGCTGTGTGCCATGAAGTAGCCATCCCAGAGTGTCCTGGCAAGGTGAGCAGGGCAGACCTGGAGATATGGGAATTACAGATCATAGCTGTTGCCCAGCTCAGAACTTAGCAGAAATGAAAGCAGAAAGTGGCCTTTGCTCCAGATAAGTGGTTATCAGCTGGGTGAATGCACTGGCTGTGGAGCTATTGATTTTGTTGGTTTAATAAAAATAATGCATATACACCAGCACAACTCAGTGTGGATTATAATATGCAAACAACAAAAGTGATGGTCCAAATACAGTAATTGCTTAGAAAGTCCATCAATACTTGTGATTAGGAGCTGGAAACGATATTAGCACACAAATAATATTAGACATAAGCATTTGCTTTCGACAGATCGTGCTGAAAACAGAACAAAAATCTAATCTGATTCTTGATCCATATCTGGAGGGCTTCTGTTCTTTGGCAGAATCCCAAACCATGGAAAAATTAATCAAGAGAGCACCCATATACCACATAGAGTGCTTGAAAGACATTGAAAGAGACAACTCTCTTCCTGAAACAGTTCCTGTCTGAGGAAAAATGTATGCATTGACATAAAAAGCAATATACTAAGAGAATTCTGCCAAGAAGGGATATTCTATTCATCCAGTACCAGTGTCTGATTTAATAATACTTAAAGGAGAGGATGCTTTGTCACCTATTCCAGAAACATCTAGTTTTCTGCATGGAAGTATTCTAACACTTTAGTGGGAATTCAAGACAAGAATTTGGCACTTTTAACTTAAGATACCAATTTGTGATTTACTGTGAATAAAATCTTCATCTATGAATTTTTAATCACTAAATCTATATGTAAGTTCATGATAGGTGAGAGAGTAAAATTCCCCATCTTGCATTCCTGTTACCTTTCATAAATAATCTGGCATGCTCAAGTCTTGAAGTACTTTCTGTATACATGAACCCACTGTGGAGAGCTGACCTTTTGTGTGAGAGGTCTAGTCCAGGCTGTCCTCCATGGGGATAAAAATGGAGGGTACTGTGGCATAGTAAGAGTGCTTCTGCCTATATATTCTTAAAGGGAAGTCAGTTCCTAGAACCTGGGGGTTATGGGGTTGTTAGTGAGACATTTCTAGAGGCTGAAGTAGATATCAATTAGAATTAAATTTGCAATAATCTCCGCAGTGAGTAGGGGCACTTAAAATTTTGTAATTGCTTTGGGTTTGCAGAAGAGTTGTTCAGAAGAGAGGAAAAACTACTCTAAATCCAAGCTGTTTCTGCGCTGAAAGCAGCCACACCTCAAGTCCAGAAAGGTTATAATTGCATAGATACCTTGTGTTTGCTGTGTCCTCCACTCCCTGTCCCCTTGTGCAGTACTTTGGACAAGGGGACAGGGAGTGCAAGTTTGCTTTTACCGGGTTTCGTTTCCTCAACCCCTTCACCTCTGTACTTCACCTCTGGATTCTTAATTGTGATACAAGAGACACCCTCCTATTATGAAATAGTCAGGAATCTGTTCTGTCTCTTCCTGGAATGGCCTTCGTGGCCAGCATGTGCAAGAAGAAAGGAGCAGAAGTTGCTGCCTGTTGTGGTTAATGCTTTGTGTAATTGTCTGTGGCACTGAGATGCTGTTCTCTTATGAGCCTGTGAAAGCCCTACAGAAGAGTGAAAGAAAGATTAAATCTGCAATACACTTTGTTCTGTGAGACCGCTTCCAATGACCATGATATGAATTTGGAAAAAAAGGTCCCTGGTGCTCACATGCCACTATTCAGTCACTGCAAAATTGCAGCTGCCTGGATGGAAACTCCTCTGGATAATAAGCAGATGATAAACAGGCAGGAAGATCAACTCCTTTTACAACTTAATTCAAATCTCCTCTCTCTTGCCTGCAGGATTCATCTAGTTTTCGCCTTTCTCCTTTAAGAATCCTTTTATATCAGATTCTCTCACTCAGGCAAAGATCAAGGTCATTTACAATGGCAATAGAAAGTTGATTAAAACAAATAACAAAGGCTGTAGTATCAACAAGTTAAAAAAATAAAAAAACCTTAAGAGCATTAAATGAGCAAAACTAAGACAAGATCTAAGTCTGATCGATTCCAACAGTAGGTTTCATGTTTTTCCTTTCCACAGGATTCTACATCTTTGCTTCACCATAGGGATTCTGGGCTCAAAATTTGCCTCAGAACTGTGCTGCTAAACATTGATGCATAAAAGGGCCAAGCAGTTGATTCCCAATGCTCCTGTAAAATGACAGGCTACATCACACTCATTCCAGGCCTTTACAAGGTGAGCAAAGTAACTAAGTTCACATTTGGAACTCTCACCTCCCCAAAATACTCAAATTGGTCATTTTACTGTGCTTGATTCTGGTATTGGTGGACAGGGACAACAAGGATAAAACTGGTTTTTCAACTTTGAAATGTTGTTTGTATTCCTTCCCTAACAGACTCTCTTTGCTAATTGCAAAGAATATTTCAACCCCTACAGAGGAAAAGAGCAGGAGAAATGGATGGGGGTGGGCCTACAGCCAGAAAGTTATCCATAGACTTTCAGACAACATCTCATTTAAGCTGATGAAACTCACTTTCACATGAGTTGTGACATAACCATGGCAGGAACTGACAAGTGTCAAAATCTTGCGGAACAAATAAGATTTCAAGTCCTATTCCTCTGTACCAAAGAAGAGCCAGCAAATGCTATACATTTATTCTGCTTTTTCGATGGCACCAACTCCTCTCAGCAGCTTCACTGGCACTCTGAAAGCATGTCCAATTCTCCCATTTACTTTGAATAGCTGCTGATATTTAACCTGAACTTTCCTGGCTTTTCAATAGAGACACCTTCCTAAATATGACTCTGCTGGGGGGAATAAAGGGTTACTCAATGCTCTGTCATCAGCACTGGGGGGTTCTGTGCAGGCTCTGGAACCCAAGAAGCAACCTCAGTGTTCTACTGGCACACCAGTGTCTTAATAGAACAAACCAACAAGCATGGACCTTGGCACAAAGGAAAAATAATGGTAAGAAAGAGACAGATGTATGTATAATTAGATCATGGTGTCCAAGTGCAAACAGGGAAATTTCCAGCTTTTTCCCCCTCACAGTCACATACTGCACTGGAGGATACTGTGACCTCTTTCAACTAATCCAGTCCTGTGGCCTTTTTTTTTCCAGAATAATGTCTACCTGAATGATAGAGATGAACCACAGTACAGGGTATCATCCTTGGAGCCCCTCTCATCATCACACAGTGCAGACAAGTAGGGGCAGTGAGTGCACCAGGTGGGTCTATATTGCATAAGGAAAAAAAAGAGAGATAATTGCTTTTGAAATTCTGGTACACTTTCAGCTACTTTATAGTACAGAAAAGGCCTGGGACCATAAAAGCCCTGAGATGTGGGCAGCACAGGTTCACACCAGTCTGCTCACTCATCCATCTAGGACAGAATGATCCATCTGGGACTGTTCAACTTACCAGCAGTAAATAGTTTATCCAGTGTCTTATCTGCAGCCACCACAAGCAACAGAAATCTCTTCATTATTTATTGTTAGTGCCTCATGATTTGACATTTAATTTAAGTCTTTCACTGTGTCTTGCCCAGAAGCTTTAGCATTATAAATAGGAAAGCACTTTCTTTCCCATTTAAGAACTAGCCACAAGGATTTAGATCTTTTTGATGAACCTTTCCGTAAGGCTTGCATCATGTTGTCATAAATGGATGATACTCAGAAGATTTCAGGCTTCTCTGTTATGAGGAAAGTTACCTAATTGCTGAAGGCACTGTTGCTTCAAGGCATTTATCCCTGGACAGACCTGTTTCCATAAATACTGTAGAGATTAGGGAGTTTTTTCTTTTGTTTACAGTTGCAACCTTCTTTACAAACAGCTGGGTGTTTTTTGACAGATTTTATTTTCTTTCTATTACAAAAACTTCCTTGGCACTTGGGATACCAGGCATTTTGACACAGGGAGCAGTCAGGTCAGCAGTCAGGCCACAGGCAACATGCCCTTGGCAAATCCATGTTGAGTAGTGCTGATTGCTTTCTTCTCCTTAGGTGTGGCTGCCAAGAGGATGTGCTCTGTGATCTTTACAGAGAGGACTTTCTCTGTGTGCTTTTCTTACTGTACTTCATCCTTGCTCATGCTGCTTTACCCTTTACAATATCTCAGATGCTGTATTACATTTGTTTGTAGCCTCCATTCTCAAACCAGAAGATTAATGCCAAATCCAAACATCCTCCAGATGCAAAAACTTTTCAATAAACAGAAAAATAAGATGTTTCTCTTAATCAAAACAGGCTGTTAAGGCCTGGAAGAATCTAAAAGAAGCAGCCACTCATTGCTCTTCCAAGGAAGGCTCTCAGTCCTTTTAAGCATGGTCTGAAACCTGTCCATGCATCTTGCAGCTGGAACTGAGAAGTAAATCAGGCCATCTGGTCTTCAGAGCCCTCACCTATGTAATAAATTGACCACTTTGTCATTAATGGCTTTTCAAAGCACCTTAAAAGCATTGCCAGCACTCATGCTTACACAGGTACTCACTCGTATTAGTGTTTGAAGCCTCTTTGTATTAAATGCTTATATTATGCTTATTAACATAATGCCTGAGTAGCATACTACATGGCCTCAGAAATCTCCTGGAAACAGGAAAATAATATTCCCTTCAACTTACAGGCAAGGAGAAGTCCAAATATTTTAAGCTCTCTGTGCTCAACTTCTGTCTTCTGACAAGACTTGCCCTTTCATTTCTGAAAACAGGACCTTGTTTCTGTTCCTTGGGCCCTGCCATACTGACCACAGACATACAACGTTGGAGTGTGCTCCTTGGATGCAGAAGCTGCAGTGTGGGACATCAGGAAGAGATCTGGTAAGTCACGTAAGCCGACACCATCACAGAATTAATGTCTCTGGCTTGGACTAGAGATGGTAGGCACCACAGACTCTTCTTCCTCCTCCTTCCTCTGCCAGCAGCTTCTGTGTGGACTGGACCCACCAGGCCTGCCCTAGGATCTGCTGGATCAGGTTCCCTGGCTGAGGAAGCAGCTGCCCCGAGGGACCTGAGCCTTCTGAACTGCTCAGCACTTTCCCTGGAGCACACACTGATCTTATCCATGTGGGATCTGTGAACTAGAAAAGGTGACCATATTTATATAGACTTCATGTTTGCAGATTATGTGTCTTGAAATGGCTTTATTAAGGCACCAATTGTTATTATATTTGAATAGCAGTGAGAACTCAGTGTTGTTAATAATAAAACTTTGAATTCTATTGCTTCACATTTTATTTTTGTTTTCAATGAATTTCTTCCAGAAAAACATATCATCTTATATTCCTTTAAGAGAGGGGTATAACCTATTAGTGGTTTGTCTATTTGGTCTATTTTCTTCATGGACCTGCTTCCTAGATTTCATTAAGATTTAAAATTTTCCCTCGAATCTATATGTCTTGAAGACTGTATGAACTGATTGAGACTCTTTTCCTTCCCAGAGGCTAGAACAGTCTGTACTCCTGTACTCTGAGGTTTTGTTGGTGTAGCTGTGCATTGGAAGACTGCAACCTCAAGGTCAAATGGAACTCTAACTTGGCAGATGACACAGTTTTGTCACTTACGTAGGCATTTTGTTTTACAGAATAATATATAAAGGAATAATTCATCTTTACCTCCATTTTCAGGCTCAAAAATCAAAGACCCTGCTGCTACCATTTATTTGTCAGCTGAAGTAACTTTCCATGTTTTGTAAAGTAAGACATTTAAACATAAGGAAAGCATCTGCAGTGCAGGAATAATGGCTTATGTTAAATGTTTTTGTAATAAAATCATTATTTCGCTCAGAACATTAGCACTGGCTATTCCAGGACATCTTTCAAGTACCACTGTCCTTAGAGCCTTGAGAATGATGCCTAAGCATCCATTTCAGTCTGTCAAAGGCATGTGGCAGGTCAGGATAGGAAATAAAAGAATCAGTGGGAAGCCCCATGTAATAATGAAAACTTTGTTGAAGGCAGAGAACAAATTGGATATAACTCCGTGTTTGAGTGGTACTTCTGCTCCTGGCTCCTATGGTGCTGCTCTTCAAGGGGTTCACCCTGATCTGGGTGAAGACTCTCAGCTTGAGCATTAAAGACAGGTCTACTCCCTCTTTTGCAGAGTCTGCTTTGAGTAGGGTCTCATTTTATATGTTTGGACTATGGAGTAGAGTCCTGTCATAAACTACAACGTCAAGAGTGACTGTGCTCTCCAACATAATATTAAGGTCAAAAGCAGAGGTGCCACTGTGGTGTATGATCTAGTCAGAAGAAGCTCCTCAGAGCACAGGTTGCATTAGATGTGCAAAATGGACATTAATAAGATTTTTGCCACCTAACTCCATTTAAGGCCTAAACTTAGTCTACCCAGGCTACTTATTCAAAGGCTTTTTTCTGGATTTCTAGCTGGAAATTCTATAGAATTTCAGCCGATATGAGTATGCAGTGCATATAGATGTTAAATGTGTTTAGTTCTCTTTTTCATAGCACACAAAATTAAAACTTCCAAAACTATAATTTTCCGCCCCCAAAAAGCCACCAGTGCAACTTTGTGATTTGTTTCATCTGTAGTGCAGGGATGATGATATCTTGCTTTTGGCAGATGAAAATGGTAATAAAAATCCAAATGAGACACACAGAGCCTAATCCTGAAAAAGGATGACATATGAAAATATTATATAACTCACCTGTAAACTTCTTTTTGATGTGGGCTATAAAACTTCTGGGTCAATCACTTCCCAGCCTTTTCCTAGCTATAGTAAATTTGGGTAGTAGAAGATTGATAAGTTAAAGGAAGCGATTCTTCCCTATGTTACACACTCATGAGTACTCTTCTCTACCTCTGAAAGACAGATAAAGACCATGCAATAATTAATGTCTATTCTAAAAAGAGCTCTAGAAGTTCTTGAGAAGTGTTAGTATTTATTTCTGAGGAAAAGTGATTGCTTATATGATTAGAGATTCACTAGACACATACCTAAAAAAAGTTAGAAGGTAAAATTCCTTGGATATCAGAGAAGTGTCCCTCCAATCCTCTGATTTTGTAAGCTAACAGCACCTTTTTAGCTACTTATAGCCTAATGGTAGGGTTTTAATAATGAGGGACGTGAAGAAGGTGAAGCATCTCCTTGGAGGTGCATAGATAAAGGACAACAACAGACATAATTTGCAGAATTCTGACTAGATACACAAGGGAAAAAAATCACTGTATGGGTGGTCAAATAATGGACCAAGTTCTACAGAGAAGATGTGGAATCACCATCCATGGAGATACTTAGAACTCAACTAAATGTGTCTCTGAGCAAATAACAGGATAATTTCCTGGCTGGACTGGATGATCTCCAGAGCTTCCTTCCAACCTAAATTTCTCTAAGATTCTATGATTATGACTACATGAAGACCTCTTTCACATTCACACATATCATGTGATGTCACTGTGTGAGCTCATATCAGCCCCTTGATATCATAATATCAGTCTTTTGGGGTTCTTTTCTGTTCTTATTTTACACAACGTCAATCCTCACAGACACTGAGAATTTTTAAGTCATATAATTGTGTTTGCTGACCTACCCTAAGCATGACGATGGTCATATGTTAAATGTGATTTAATTAACTGGTTTTTTGGAAGACCTTATCTAGTAAGGCTTGATAGCAAGATTGCTATTTTTTCACAGCAAATGTGAAAAAAAACTTTATAACTAATAAAACTAGTGCTACCTGTACTGTGAAGAGTTTTGCCATTTTTGGCCTATCTAGATGGCCTCTTATTCTGGTGGAGATACTTCGGAAGTGTCTTGGAATATCTGTATCAGTTATAGGCAGCTTGCATGTATTTCTTCTTGGGTGAAATGAAAAATTTAATTATACGAAAAAAATGCAAATTGCTGCCAACTGTGTTAACTGTGAGAGAGTTGCATTATCTTCTAACATAAATTGTCAGTGAATTGAAGAAAAGACGTTTTGGAAGCTGATCTGATTACTGTCAGGGAAAGTGCTCAAACTCAATTGTTGGCAAATGTCCAGTACCCATCACTGAACGATCATCACCTCATCATTCAGTCTTCTCAACTGACATGCAAAACAACATCCAAATATTCATTGCACATCTGTGCTGGACAGATTATGCATTAGCAATTCAAATCAATTCAATGTACAGGCAGTTTCTGTAAAGGCGTCTGTTTGGGTGAGATGCCTTGTTGTCTGGGATGGATAATAAGGCAACTCTGTCTAATCTTGGAGAACAATCAGCCCATCTTGAGAAGGTGACTGACTACGTATGCTCTTGCCCTGACAGCGCTAGAACAATGCCCCCATAATGCACTTGACTCAGCTGGTAATAAAATCTACTTTTGATTAGCAGCCATGGCTTGTGTCAATCACTGCATGATGTACCATTGTCCTCTGGTCCTGAACACAGTTTATTTACAGGGAAACAAAAGCTTTTTGGATATGGCTGCTGCCCAGAGATTGCAAAATAGATTGAGCTGTCAGCCTCACACACTAGATGAAGATTAATGAGTTGTGCAGACAATAAATATGAAGCAATGACCATAAATATGCTAATAGGTATTATCCATATACACTATAATTGCTACAAAAATTAAAAAGTAGTGTAAAGGAAATAGGTCAGAGGGTGACAGATAGATAATCTTGGATGCTGAAGATCTTTGGTTCAGTCAGATTCTCTACAGGTTTATTTCCTTCAATTAGACCCTTCAAAAGATTAATTGTTTAAAAGCTGTTTGAATAATCTCTTTTGAAACAGAGGTTTATGGGAAAATGTTTATGAAAAAGTGACTTCAATGAACATGTTATTGAAATAAAAAAGGTGACCACCAAAAGCAGAGATTAATGGCTCTTATCAGCTGCCCAGCTTCACTGTGAGGTAAATATTTCTAAGTGTCACACTAGTGGGGACTGCAAGGAAAACATACCAAAGAGACACATCAGTTTATATCCACAAACACAAGAGACTAAGGTCCTTCTAAGCAAAATATAGAAGATATATAGATATAGAAAATATAGAAGATATATAGAAGATATTGCCTGCAGATCTGATTGCATTGGTTTGTTTGATGTTTTCATCTTAGCCAATCTTTCCTTTTAGTCTTTCTTTTTTTTTTCCTTTTTAATTTAAGAAGAGAAGAATGCCCACCACTCAAATTTTCAGAGTACTTCCAATCCAGCCTCTGGCTTTCCAATTCCTTTCAAAGAGCACATAGTCTAGATTTTTGACACCTATGGGTTTCATTTGTACTTGAAACTCAGACAGTTGAACTGTTAGCTCTGTATTCAAGTGCTCCAGCACCTAAGGCTACTGAAATTGTAGTGACACAGAAAATAAGAGCAGTCATACTCTTGGTATTCATGGCTTTGACTTCCTGGCCTCTCTGGCTTAGAAGGGCCACTGGATGCTTTTCAGGTCAGCTCACACCACCCACCCCCTCAACAATTTTTTCGTTTCTGGAATGAGGAAGCTAACTTACCCCGATATTCTCCCAGGTACAATTTACTGTTGTTATGCCAACCTCTGACATAAAACTGAATTGTTTTGGTTTTTTTTTTCTTTCCATACTTCAACTAGAAGTTGCATCCATTTAGCTCTTAAAGTATCACTGCTTGGATTTTGACAAATAGTCCACAGAGACTTACAACTGCCTGACTGCTTTTGTGCCAGCTTCCTTGAAAACACAGCTGAACATTAACTACACTTGGCTAATATCTTGGAAGTCACCTTTTCTAACTATAAATGCCAGTAACACAAAGCACAAAAAAAAAATTAAAATAAAGGTAGGGAACCATTTAGGAAAATGTCTCACACAAAGCTGCTCAGTCAAAGGAGAAGCACACCTTTCTGGAAGAATCAATAGAGAGAGAGGACCTCTGGAAGCTGCAGGCTCAAGAACTGTGCTCTTGTTCCCAATCCCATTTCATCAGTGCCACTGTGTCTTTCTAAATTGGAGGCTGTGATGTCAATGTCACATGTTGCCAGGGCACAGCAAGGTGCTGTCCCACCAAGGGAGGTGAGCATAGCAGATCTAGAGATGATAAGGCAGATTGAATGTAGAGTCCAAATCATTGGGCAAGTTTGTAGGGTGAAGTCCAAGGTTTCCCTTGAATCCCTCCAGTGGCTTTCCTTTCCTTATTACACTGAGTTTCTTCATCTTATTTTCATGAGACTTGTAGTAATTTCTTCTTTCCTTGCTTATTTTCTGATGTCTCTGCCAATATGAATTGCCTTGAGACACTTTTTTTTTTTAATAAAATTTTCATTATATCTAGTTTTATTTATTCTTTGGAAAACAACTTTGTGTGTGTCCATTATGATTTGTGGTTTAGGACTGAGTAAATTTTCACTTCATATAGAGTGTCTGCAGCCTGTAAAACCTTCATTTTCCTTGACTTTGCCAGAATTTACCATCATTTCCTAATGAGCTGTTTGCAATATTAAATAAATTATATTAACAAAGCACTGAAAGATTTTACTATTTTTGAAGGAGGATTCTGCAGCAATATGTACAAAGAAACTGACATTTATGGTTTTATTGTGACTTTGAAGAAGGCCTGTAGCCTATTATCACTGTTCACTATGTGGAATTTTTACCTGCATTTAAGCTTCAACTTCAGATATTTTTTAACATTAAGTAATTAAAATTATAAATGAGGAACCTGAGAAATTATGGGTTAAAGATACACCATAATTACAGAAGACCTAATGCAAACAGAATAGAAAACAAAAATAACTGACATTAGAATTAAGGAAACTAACATACATGAATTAAAGAAGAGTTGAATGAAAGAGTTAAAAGATCACTGCTGATTAGGGGTACGTGGGCCAGATATCCCACTGCTCAGATAAATAGTACCTATAAGAGGAGAGGAATAGGCTTCATAGCCTTTGTTCTATAACCCACCATGTACAAGATATAGATATCACACTATTGTGAAAACACTAGAGTTTTGTTCTGTATATTCCCTCTTTGAGAGCCATTCTTGTGGTAGTGTGTGCTAATCAGATATTGTTCTTTACCTAAGGGAGGTCCATGGATTTTTAATGAGCCTTGTTTAAACTCCTGGCTAAGAAAGGCTGTGATAAAGGCATGTGTGCCATTTGCAAAGGCCTGTTCATTAAAGGCAGAGGCTCTGCTTTAGAGGGACTTGCATGAAGAAGAACAAAGCAACTGTGTCAATCTGCTCATACGACACAAGGTCCCCTCATGGTTCCATCCATATAGAAATTAATTCTAACCATCCATTGTTAGCTGGGTTCTGATTTCCAGCCCTGTGTGAACCAGTGTTTTCAGGGGTAGCTGTACCACAGCTGAACTCTGGGTGTGGTAACCAACCCACCTGAAGTCTCTGCATGCCACCACTTTACTGCCTTTTTGTCTCTTGTCTTTACTCAGAGTTGTAGGAATACTTAAAACAATGCAGTAGCTTCTACAGATGCAATTCAGTGCAATAGGGTGCAATGCAAAAGAGTTAAGAAGCAGAGCTTTCAGCTGCTTCAGTTGCCAAGCAATGACCCCTGCACCAGTAATTTGTTTTAGTATCACAAGTGGAAATTACTTGGTTTGCCTAAATTCCATCATGGCAACAGCAACAAATAGGCCTATTGATAAAGTTCAGTTTCGTTTCCTGGCTGAGAATAAGTTTCAGTTTCTATTCTACCTTACCATGGCAGCAGTTTCATTTCTTCTCTATCAGCTGGAGAGTGTATAAAAAGATGGGCTGAGCAGTCCCTGAGCAGTGCCTGAGTGCTTCCCTGGAATTCTCACCAGCAGAAAGCAGCATGTCTGACCAGAACGTCCGCAACGCTGGCTTCACTCCCTCTGGGATCACAGGAGGATCCCTTGCTTCATCACTGATGTCCCAAGAAGCCAGAGCCTCTGGGGGAGGTGTGCCTTCTGGTGGCCCCACTTCTACTCTCCAGGAAATGGGTATGAGCAATTCTGTGTGTGACTCTGTGTGTGGTTTTGTGGTTCAATGCATAGGATCAGACAGCTGTTTCTCCTTGAAAATAAGCTTGCCAAATAATCTCTTCTCTCCTACATTTCTGTATGGCACTGAAGAAAGAAGATCCCTCTATTTAACTGTGTGTTAAGAGCAGCATGTTATTGAGGGTGTTTTCTGTGTGTGCACATACTATGTATGAATGAAAATATACATATGTGGTATTAATGAGGTTTTGGACAGTGTTTATTTGAGGTTTTTACTATCTCTCCATTCTGCCAGGAATCATCAAAAATATGAAGAGTCATGATAGCAACAAGCAATGATGCACTTATGCAAGAACATGATCTGTGTAGCTACATTTCATATTAATTATCAGATTTCCCTAGCTCTTTATTCACATCCATACAGGGAGAACTCCTGAAACTCTGTAGAGGAGAGAAATTAGTTGCAGTCCAAGAGATAAATTAATGAAGGGAATGTGTGCATACCCTTGACATCTCCTATCTAAGTGCTAGAATAAGGCATAGCTGCCTTTCACATGAGCTAACCGTGCAGGTGTTTGCTGTTCTGCTGCTGGCTGGGAGCAGTCCCTGCCCAGACAACTCTTACCAGCCTGGCACTTGTTTAACTCCAGATCCCGTGGGATTTGTGCACAAGGTATTCTCCCTGCCAGAGCTGCCTGTGTGACCTGATTCAGCAGGCATCCTCTGAACAGGCATGCCTCCACAGAACAGAGTGCCCCCTGCAATCCTGCTTTACCCAGCAGCTCAGTATTAGCTCTCTGACCTTGGATAGAGGCTTCCAAACCCCTTCTCCCCTCGGGGTCTCAGACCCATGTGTCCCATGTGTCAGAGGATTGCCAGCCAGCAGACTGATTATAGGTGGGCATCTCTGCCACATTGGTCTACCACTGGTCTACTACTTCCACAATCAGCAGGTAGAAATACAAAAGATGGAGCTGAATGTGACTTCTCCAGCCATAAAATGGGTGGTTGACCAGGTGAACTGGCCAGGGTCCAGATTCAGGGCATCTTTTAATAGCCAAAAGTGTGTTAAGCTTAATTGAAAGGAAATAAGTTGGATTTTTTTTTATATATATGATTTACATTGCCAATATTATTCATAGAGTGAGGCCCTCTAGACAGTGAGTGAATAGGTGACATAAGGGTCATTCAGAGACATACTGCATGTGACTCCTGTGAGGCATTTTTTAATTTTCACATTGTATGATTTGAGTATAGGTTGCTGAATACAGTGTTTATTGAATATTCAGTAGGAAAGAGCTTAAGGAATAGTAGCAGCCAAGGGACAGAATATGAGAGAAAGTCAGGAGAGGAGGGGGATAGAGAGAGTGAAAAGCAGAGAGGAGAGCTGCTCTCAGGCACCACACTGCCTCAGCAGCAGAAATCCTGGTATGCAGGAGATGCCAGTTGCTCACTCTAGTGATAAGTTAGTCAGCTGCACAAGCTCCTTCTGTTACAGACGAGGGTGGTACAGCACACTCACTACCAGTGGCAAACTCTTCAGTGTAGATGCTCTATAGAGAGCATGAAGTTGCCAGCTCTAAACCAAAACACTGAAGATTTCTCTCTCTCTGTGTGCTGAGAATTTTTATAAGAAACAGAAGCAAAATAAGCATTTAACTACACCTAGTTTTATTCTTGCAACCTCTGTGCTAGCTATGGACTTTCATGAAAACCACCATTTTGGTGAAGAGAAGTCTGCATGACTCAAGGAAACCTTAGCCATGCCCACAGGAGATACTCCAAAAGAGCTTTTATCCATGTGGAAATGCTAGCTCTGTAACATTGCCAAGACAGGTGTGAGCTTTGGCTCCCTGCAGCAAGAGAGCTTGCCACACATTCTTTGCCTGATTGAGAGCTAGAAGGGCCTGATTTCATTTCCGCAGGTGCTCACTGAAATCTCTCCAAACACATCTTCTTAACCTTTTCATTCAGACTGTAACCCTTCCTCCCCCCAGAACAAACATGCTCCAAGGAGCGGCTGATTCTGCAGTGGGGCATGAGTATTGTTCAGTGTCACTTTACAGAAGATGTTATTACAAGCTCATCACCAAAATATTTGAGCATCCTCCAGGAAGGCTTTAAGCATTATCACTAACATTTGTCATCACTGATGATGCTTTGCTTCTCTCCCAGGAGAAGAAGAGTTTGCAAAGGAATGTTTTGCTTGGGGCTTATTTAGACTGAGGTGAAGGTATACATATTAATTGGCCACTGGCTACCACAACTTGTGGTACTTGAATTTTACAGGTATCTATTTCAGGTTTATGTGAGGGAAAGTGAAGTGAAAGGAGCATGTTCATCACCTGGAACAGAAAGTGCAACAATTCCTAGTTTCTACAGAAGTTTGTTCCAAAGTCTTCAGCCAGCTCCAGAGAAAAGTGAAATTTCAGCAGAGGCAAATTATGCTGAAATTATTTCAGAGATCCAGGTTTATCAAAAACAGTCTGTGCAAGAGCCATAAATTTTCTAAAGGTTCTGGGGTGTTCTGGGGCTCCCCAACAGTACTGATAATATCCTTTTCTCAAAGTGGCAGCTAAAAAGGAGCAGACTGACAGAACAAGTCAAGTGATCAGCAGTCACCTTGCATTTTGATACATTTGCTAGCCTTGAATTGTTTTAAAACACAGTAGTTTGTAATTGTCCTGTAAGGTTCCTTCCTTTTTTTTTGTCATAACTTGTCCTTTGTAACTGTCCTAGGTGCCAGGGGCACAACCCACTCATCAGGTTATACCAGCCGCGGGATCTCTGGTGGATCCAGGGCCTCTGACACAATGTCCAAGGAGGCCACAGCTCATGGAGGTGGAGTTCCCAGGGGAGGCACAACTTCCACTGTCCAGTCCATCTGTAAGTGAGAGTCCTCTTGATAAAGATGAATTAACAAATGATTTCTGAGCAGTCAGCAATACTTCAGTTCATTTACTGTACATTTACTAGATGAAGGGATGCAAGTAACAGGAGTGGCTGCTTTGTATTTGAAACAATATTTTTACTGTTTATTTCTTTAAATTTGGTGGGAAAATGAAACTGGGGAATTAGTGGAAATAACTTTGACACAAACTTGCAAAGGTATGAGTGGACAGCAGAGTCTGAAATCTGAAACACAATGACAGAAAAAAAAGCCCAATGGACTTTTAGATTATGCTTTCATCAGCACCACAGAGGCAGTTCAATAGTTCTTTTTCAATTACAAATTTAGGATTAAATCGAGGGCTCCACACTTGAACATGCAAAGCAGATATAGTGGGAAAAAACAGTGAACCATGAGAATGGAGTTATCAGACTGACAGACAGGAATCATTAGTCTGCTTCTTGGGGCCTTTAAGAACAGCTGAGCTTTCTTTCCTTGAAAGGAAATTCATTGGGTCAAAACCACAGGAATCTGCCTGCACTTACCAGCTCAAAGCAGAGAACAACATAAATCTCCCTCATCACTCTGCCAGGTTAATGCAACCCACACCAGATAAAACAAACCAAATTATGAGAGAGCCTAGTCTATATCTGACTGCATCAGTAAGGATGCTAATTGTGTTAGTAGGATCCTGTGGGGTTAGGAAGAGCCTTGGAGACAGGATTGAAGTTCTTAATTTCAAAAAGTGTCTTTCAAATTGTAACAGAGACCTTTGATTTCTGACCTGGGAAGGTTTGTAGCCAATGCTTTTATGGTCTGTATATTTTCCTGTTCTGCAACTTCGCTTTTTATTGTCCTCACAATTTCTCTGCATTTCTCCTTAGCCATGGGTGGAAAAGGAGGAAGACGCTGAATAGAAGAAAAACATCAGTCCAAACCTGCAAGCAGTTCATCCTTCACCATCAGCTTTGACAATTTCTCCCCTTCTATGATCTCCCTCTTATGAAAGTCAAAGCCTTCCACATGCACAAATAAAGTTTCTGTTAAAATGATGGATTCTTGCATAAATTAATGGGGACAGAGATGGGGTGCAGTTCTTTCCTTGATTAAATATTCTCTGAAGTACAGACAAACACAAGCCAATGGAAGTTAGGGTACTTGGACTGCAAGGCTGCCTTAGGAAAATCCTGGGTTTAGCAACACTAGTCTCTTCAATTGCAAGTAGCTTGCCATGTTTATTTTACAATAAGTAATTACAGTGCAAAAGTCACCCTGTTTTGAGAGAGAAACACAGAAACACTCAGTAAGGGGCAGTTCCCTCTAGATGTACTTCTAATAGGCTATCAAATTAAATTCTCCTTAACAAAGGAGACACATAAGCAAACCAAAACTGGTCCCAGGATTGATTTTTGTATACCTCTGGAGTTTTTAAGATCCCTTTCACAATAATTTCTAGTCCCAGTTTGCTTACAGCAAGGCGTCAGCTTTGTCCCAATCAGACTTGCAAATTTCTGATAGGTGTGAACAGGTAAGGAAGAGAGCCCATTTTCTGATGCTGGTCTCACTGTTGGGACTTTTTGCTGTTCCTCACACCTGACTCCTTCATATATGCTCATACAGTGGTGTGTCACCAAATACATGTAACATTGTGCATTCCATACGCAAATTCCCAAGTACAAATACCCCACACTTTCATCTTCCTTCTGTCTTTCTGGCTCCTCATCCTCCCTACTCTATCACCTCCCTCCCTCTGTATTTCAAACAAAACCACACAGCACAGCTTCTTCTTCCCTTTCTCCACTCCAAGATGGAAGGAGAGAATGTCACAACTTCGGGCCAGAAGTTTAGAGGTGCTGGATATGGGAGCTGCAGCCAGTGATCTTCTCCAATTACTCCTGTCACTCTGCTTGAGCATTCCCATCTCAGCTGCATTTCTCCACAGCTGGGAAATGTGTTTGCTCCCATGCACCTTATGCTGTCAGATATGGACTTCTCCCTGCTGCCTGGGCACTTCCAGAATGCACACAAGAAGTCAGTGTTTGCCTCCTCCAATGTTGAAGCAAAGTTGAATTATATGTTCAGTGATGAAATGCTAGCATGGAGGAGAGACTAATGAAGAGGAGAAGAAATGTGTCTTCACTTGCTGTGCTGCCCAAAGCATTAAAAGGCAACTGAAAAACAAGAGCTTCATTTCGTAGCTTAGAGCTGATGTCCTAACAAGGAGTTATCTTGGGCAAATGTTTAAATGTAACCAGGACTTGAATTCATAAAATCATAGAAAGATTAAATTTCAAAGAGACCTTGGTGTGAGGAGAATGAGGGCAGTTCTCTAATCTAAACTTCTGTTAAAGAAGAGTTAACCTTAATGTTAGACTTGTTTACTTAGGACTTTGTCCCATCAGATTTTGAAAATCTTCCACAGGATCCATCCTATGCTTTCCTTCCTAGCAGCAGCCTGCGACTACTAAAATACAGCTGTGATTTACCAACAGATATTTTTTCCCCTCTCTATGCCCTTGGCACTGGCATGATTTGAAGCCAGAAGGTCTACCCTGGCTTTTCCCATTCAGAAGTTTTTCTCCATGTGCAAATGCCAAGTTATGGTCCCAGAGAAAAGCAAGGGCCTTGATCCCTACAAGCTGACATTCAAACAACTGCTTAGTACTGATGATGATGATAAATGAGTCATAAGAATGAAACCAGCGTAAGAATGACAAGAAATAGTAGAAAAAGTCAAGTATATACATAACTCATCAGATAAACTGAAGCTGTATTATCCAAGAAACAATGTCAGACCATTTCATGGCAATTAAAGACCTTGTTTCTTATTCAAAGGGGGGAGGTTTAAAAGTTGGTTTCAACTTTAATGTTGTCATTAGTTGACCTCAGGTATTTTTGTATTGTTAAAAAATGACTCACAATAATGAGAGCTGACAAAGGGTACTTATGCCTAGAAGAAGGAAACCAAAGCAAGGATGCTTAATCACTTATCATTTCACTTTTCAGCTTTTACGCAATTCTAGTGTTAAAAGTTTGAATTATTTTGCCATCTTTAGATCTTGTGTTGAGAAGTGGCCTAGACTGCTTTGACAAAGCAGGGAGAATTCTCAGCTGCATTCAAAATCCCTTCAGTGAGTCAGCTCTAATAGGTCTGCAGGAGAACAAAGGTACAAGCATCCCCCTGGAAGCCTTCCTCGCAGACTGCTTCAGCTAATTCCTCTGTGCAGAACTACAAATTAACTATTTACATATTTAACAGAATATAATTGGAAAGGTCAAAAAACAACAATTATTGCAATCTGAATCCTTCATGTCTCTCAATCAATCTTTGCACAACAAATAGACGGAAAGAGAGAGAAAGGAAAAGAGGCAGCAGCGTGTGATTAGCAGAGCAATAGCACTGGAGCAAGGCACTGCAGAGAGCACATAGCTCTCTGCACAGAAATCAATGTCTCCCATGGGATGAGATCAATAGTTGTCTGACAGGACACTATGCAGGCAATTTAATAGCATTTTATCTAAATGAATCTATTCCTCCCCCCAACTGGCCTCACAGTTCATAAGAAGTCTCTCTTAGTAAAATAGATTTATTTATTTTTTATAATACAACAGGAAAGTATTTATTATTCTGAAGACGCTGCCATTGTCTATTAAAAATCATTTATCCCTGTTAGTTACTCATTACCTACCACTCTTTCCCAACATCTTTATTCTAATTAGCTAACTCATGGACATAGCCCATAAAAATTACTTTCAGTTACTCTGGAAAAAATTTTCTTACCCCAAAACATTCTAAACTAAATAGCAGCCTTTCAGGAAAAATAAGCCCACATAGCAGGCAAACTCAGTTAACTCAAAGAAGTATTGGTATCTGAAACGACATTTTTATGCAACAAAAAAGCTTATTTATTGAGGAATTATTTATATACAGAAATTGATTGTCCAGTGGATCTATTTTAATAGTACTTAATAAATAATAAAGTCAATCTGATCTTATTAGTGGATATCTGTGTGAAGTAAATGATAATGAATGAGAAACCCTAATAAGCATAATTCCAAGGATGGATCTTTGTCACTCTGGGAGTTTGGTATTGTGCCCCAAAGGCTCTTGTAAATCCAGCTGCAGTTCTTGCTCATCATTTAGAAGATTAGGGGCTGATAAGCGACAGTCAAGCCTTATTAGAACAGGCTAAGGCAACAGGAAACATTAATTGGGTAATTTAATGCACAAGGAGACATTAAATGCCGGCATTGTGGTTCAGATGCTGTTTCCTCTATTGATTTCTTCACGTCTTGTTCTATGAAATTTTCACAAATTCTTGGTGGAGAGGGTGTAAGACAAAGCCTAAGTTTAAAAATACCAAAATACTTTTGTTATTTCCTGGGGCTTCCCTTTACTCCTTGTGTTAATGAAGGACTCATCAGTAGCTCTGCTCTGGCAAGCAGAAGAAATAAAACTACTCCCTTGTCCAAGGATTCTTCCAACAAAGGAGGGGAGAGGTCCAAGGTCTAGTAGCTATCTGCAATGAAATGCTCTCTCACCATCTCACTTGTTCTGGTTTTCTTCACAGTGTGTGCATAGAGCAGGAGCCCTGCAAATCTGGGAGGAAGCTCAGACACTCTTTTCTCCTAGAAAGCTGGGAGCCCTTAATAAAACCCTCTTTTCTTGCCCTGTTTGGGAGGAGATGTAGGAATAGTTGCTGGACTGATCTTCCTCTGGAATTAAGGAAGATGGTAGGAAGGTCCATGCTGTTTCTTCTCTGTCAAATGCCAGAATGAATCCACCTATGCGGGTCAACTTGCTCTGTTCCCTCAATGGTGGATATTGGTGGTCAGAACATCAAAATCTCTTAGTTACATACTAGGTCCTGATTTGGGTCCCATTTTAAGACTTCTTTCCTAAGGCACCTTTCCCACAGCTGAACAGAAATGAAAAGAGGTGATCTGACAGTGTAAAAAATTCAATATGGAAAGGGGGCAGCCTTTCCTTTACCTCACTGACCTAGGCACTCTTTGTTTCTCATTTTCTAGTACTGCAGCTTGGGTGATCAAGGGTGATAATTCATGGACACTTTGTTTAAATAATTTACTTTTGCACAATTTAAATAT
Organism: Agelaius tricolor; assembly: GCF_023055355.1. Lineage (NCBI taxonomy): Eukaryota > Metazoa > Chordata > Aves > Passeriformes > Icteridae > Agelaius > Agelaius tricolor. The sequence goes on from NW_027269262.1 coordinate 35,247,618, forward strand.
TAAAATGCATTTTGAAGACATGCAAGCCTCATTAATTTCAAATAAACATTGTACATTATGCTTTGTTTAACAGCATTCAATCCCACTCCTTGTAGCCACTGTCTCTCCCTTCCACCCAGCAGCCTGGCACTATTCCTGCTGCCAGCAAGTTTCCCCATGTCCGTGGCACGGGCTGGGAGGCCACTGTGGGCACAGAACCCCTGCTCTTCAAGCTTCCTCAGCACTGTCACATTTGAAATTGGTGTCCTTTTCACAGCTCTCCATGTCTTAAGGAAGCAAATAGCCTCTCTGACCTTATTTACCATCCCTAAAGTCATGGAAGCCTTGGTAGAAGAGGCAGGGTCCACCTACAGCCCAACACATCTCCTCCAGCACTGCATTAATTGGTGCTCTAATTGCATCTCCTCGAGGATTGACCCAAACACAGTGATCCAAGACAGACCACGGGACCAGAAACCTTGAACAACACCAACACATTCCTTTCAAACCAAGGTGTCCAGTGGCTGGGTTACACAGGTCAGTCCCTCTCCTCTTCAGGGGAGGAAGTCCCCAACACTCTTTCTGTGGGCTCTCATTTCACTGAAGTTCTAAGTGTTGTAACTGTTGTGAAAAGCAATAAAATTGTGCTGACTGCCCACAATGGTCTATTTCCTGAGAACCCCACACATTAAAGAGACACACCTAATAATTCCCTTCTAATACATAATAATTTTAAAAAATCATCATTATTATTATAGTAATTAACATTAAATCATTCCCCATCCTTCTCTGTATCTCTTTGGGGTAAAGAGAGCATTGAAATATAACCTGGCTTTGTGCTCATCTAATATAAGTAATATTTTATGCAAGCTATCTGCTTTTTACCCATTGTTCAGTGGGTGTTGTTTGTGGTGTTTTTTAAGGAATACCTGAATGTGAAAATAAATAAACACACACATTTTCCTCAATGTAATAAAATTCCAGAGAAAATATTGTTGCTAAAGAAATTACGTATGCCACAAAAACAGTTCTTAAAATTCAGATGTTGCTTTTTGCAGTCTTTTGCTATTGGAATTTCCACCCAGCCAAGATTTTTACTGGCCAGTTTTCAGCTACCTCTGCAATTTATGTTTATACATAAACAGCTCTGATTTTAATTGCTATCAACTTCTTATACTTGATAGATGGTCTTAAACATTTTTTGCCTCCAGAGACTGCTTACTTTGCCAAGTATTGACACACTTTCAAGATTTATACTTCTCTGAGGAACAAAGTTTACAATAAAATGTAATGTATTCCGTGGCTGTGAATGGTAATGTTGCTAAACAGTCCAAAGATATTTCACAACTGATAGTTATTTTCCTCTCACATCCAGCACTGCCCTCCTTTAGTACTACTATAGATTAAGGCTTTTAAAGAAAAATCAGATCCCTAATTTGCCTAATTTAGTGTTTCAGAGATCCAATATGACTTAATTTATGTTTCCTTCCACTAGAGCCATTATTAGACTAATGATTACACTTTCATTTTTCCCAATAATTATTTTAACAGGCTAACTCTTGTGGAAGGGATTAATTCCCTTCTGGGATTGGAATAACCCCTTTCAGAGCTCAAATATCATACTGCAGCCAGAAAAGGAAGCAGTTACAGAACTGTAGACTCAATGTCAATAATACAAGTAGTTACTAACTATTGGACAGACAAAACTCAGTAGATTATTGAAGTCACATCTAGATTAAAATATTTGGATTGGATCCAGTTTCCTGGTAGCAATCATGGGTCACAATGCCCAGAGAAACCCCAGAGGGGAAGGAAGGGATCTTAGAACTAATTCATCAGTTTGTACCATCTCCATGAAACTGCTGTGGCATTGCAGCAGAAGTAGCATCATCAGGCTCTAGCAGGAGCTCTTATAAAGTCAGCTGAAAAGATCTTCAGCACTGAAACAATTCACGGATGTTACTTTAGTGACAAAGAGCACCCCTCAGCTTTCTAAGAGCACACTGACAAAGGAGAAGATTTCATTTTCTTGCCTTATTTCTTTCCCTGCCATTTAATCTCTTAAATGCAGTTTTTCATATTAATCAGTTTTGTAAATAGGTCGCACAGCTCCTTTGCACAGGCAAAAGAAAGACATCTCTGAGTGGCTCAAAGGTGAGCAAATATCCCAGCCATAAAAGGAAACACCCTCCAAGCTTTGCACCACCCATCTTCCTCACTGACCAGGGAATGGAAAGGATGCAGTCCAAGATGGTCTGTGATTTCCCTGGGATAAGGGATGCAGCCTGTACTAGATAAATCTTTTGTGAAGTTTAGAATTTAAACATCCCAGCTCTTGGTGATACCACAATTCCACGTTACTTGGCTTCTGTGCTCAAGATGAGACATTCCCCACATTTTTCATAAGAAATACCAAAAAGTCTAGGAATAGTTTATTTTGCCACAGTGACAATTTCCATAATTTCAAATTTCCCTGCTCTGGTTCTCCCCCTCCTACCCATCTTACAGGGGTTTTTCTAGAGCAAAGAATAGCTTAAACTGCAGACAGAATAAAAACTGAGGAAGGCATAAGAATAGAATTATATAGAGACAAAAACAAGCAGTTGCTTAAGTCTGTTAATAACCAGATATAGTAACAATGAATGATAATGATCAGAAAACAGAAGAGACCAAAAAAGGAAAATATTTTTTAAGATTTCAACCCTGTAGGAGAAAGAAATAGAGACAGAGATCAAATTTAGTATATGATTCAAAAAGCATGTAAGTGCTAACTCATGCACTTACAATCTTACTTAAGCATTTATACACAAATGCTTAAGAAGTTCTTCATGTTCTGTCAGCAAGAAGTTAATTTTTACTTTGGCACAGTACTCTGTGTTGCAAAGACTTTTTTGCAAAAGCATTAGTGAATTTTCAGCAAAAATTTTATTAGGGAGTAAATTAACTCTAGAAACCTGTTTCAAGATATCTAACCAATAATTCTTCTGTAGTGCATTTTATTTACGTTTTTTAGTGCTAGGATATAAATCTGAGGGTAATTTTGCACCAGTCCAATAGAGGACTTATGAAAGACAGTGGATGAGATAATTCAGTTCTGATTATTCATGTTTATTTTATCTTTAGCATAAATAGATTATGAAAATAATGTTTTCCATGGCTGGTGCTTTTTTGGTGAATTTTAAATTATATGTGGAATATTCTTAAGTGGAAAGATATTGAAAATATAAATGTATTGTTATTTTTACTCCTCTTGGCTGCTGTGCTTAAAAATGGTATATACACAAAGAGGTTAATTGCATTGTGATTTTCAGATAATCTGTTTTTAAACTACTGACTTGGAAACTGTGAGATTAATAGCACTGAGAACATCTAAAGGTAATAGGATTACAATTTAATATTAACTAAGTGTTTCTTGAGGGTCTGCTGTAGCGGTGCCTCATCTCTGGGATCCACTAGAGTAATTAGTCTGTAGTGGCATACAGTGGTGATGCTTGATAATTGCAGCTTTCCCTGCCATAGTTAGGATTTTCCATTCACTGGCAAAGATTTTTTATTTGCAATATCTTCATAAACCAGCACAGAGCAAGCTTGCAATGCTTTTGCCCTAAGATGCTGCTGATTAGGGAGAGACTGGTTCTCAAAAAATCACACTTGAAGCACCAGTCACAGCTGACCAGTGAAGTGAGGGGTTTGGAGGCTTTTCTCCTGTTGCTGGAGGAGCAGGTTTTATCTGTAAACAGGGCAGTCAACGCTGGGCAAGCTGCTTAACACTGAGGAAGGTGTGGTTCACATCAAGATCAGGAGTCTGATGCTGGAGTAAGGCTGAAGTACAACTAGGTCAGCTGAGGACCTGCATGGAAGGATGGCAAAAAGACACTTTTTACCTGGCATCACTTTCCCTGCTTTCCCAACAGGAAGATGCATTGTTATTACAGGGATGCCCAAGTCAGGAAACAGAAAGAATGCATAGTAAACTAACGTTTGATATTTACAGGGTCAGAGGGTTAAACAAGAAATGCTCTGAAGCAAAAGGTTATCTTGTACTAAGTACTAATCCTTAGGAGTTCCATTCAACAAAACCCTTCCAGGCATGACAGCCAGGCCCTGCCAACCCCTGAAGTGCAGTGAGCTCACCCTCAGGTCACACAGAGGGACCTCTGCCCACACTTGGAGGACATGTTCATCTCCCTGCTTGTGTGCAGTGAGCCACATCTAGGAGAGCTTTGTATACTTGGTAGCAAAATGAAAACATTTAACTTAGAAAAGTAGGCTAGCAAAAAAAACCCCAAACTCCAAACTCCAAACCCATAATCATTTGAGGGGGGGATATTTTACTGTTCTTAGTTTGCAGGATGTCCTCACAAAACATAAAACTTTAGAATTTTATGAACCTCAAGATCTGCCTCCTGTAGAATGTTAGTAGGGTTTAAATGCTGCTACTTGTGCATTTTGGAATCTGTTTCAGGTAATGAATAACTTCTGACTTTGATTACAAGGATCCATTCACCTAGAACATTCAGACCTACACAGGAGTTCATGTGCTGCTGCCTCCACATAAAATGAGCATTGCGTTCAGTATCAATCCCTCCCATACTTTCCTTCAGTTCAACTGTGTAGATTTCCAGCTATTTTTACCAGTAATTTTTAATCCTCTGCTTGCTAGGAAATGTCTTTATACCAGTAGGAAAACTGCTAATTATGGAAAAAAGATAATGAAATACAAATAGTGAAAACCAATAATAAGCCCATCGATGTAATACACAGAAGATAAACAAAAAAAGGTCTAGTCACAATTTCTTTCAAATTCAAGATCTCTGAAGCTCAATGGTTCCCATTAGGTCAGCAGATATGAGCCTCCCTTGCACTCACAAAAGTCTGTGAGGCAGAAAGTTTTATTTGGGAGCACCTGAGTGCATGAGGAACCTGAAGAAACTCCACAGCCATTTAGCAGAGGAGGGACCTGAGATTTGTCTGGTGGCACTGACACAGAAGTTTTTTTCACAGAGGCTCAAAATTTAAAGTAATTTAAGTCACGTTCAAGTGAGTTAAAATTTCACCAAGATATTTTAAGTTGCTTATGTGACAAGAGCCACTGACTATCACCACTGCTTGATCCTGTGCTCCCTCCCTGGTGTATCCCAGGGTCTGTAGGTGATCACTGCCAAAATCAGCTCTATGTGTGCTGCACTCCTACACAGGCTTCCCTTGTTCAGAGTCCTTTGTTAGAAACTCAGTCCCACAGCATCAGAGACACCCAGAAGAAATGGAAAACAAATTGCCCAATATCAGTGAAACATTCAGTGAAAATGTGTGACCATCTGCCAAGGAACACCAGCAGAGGTGAGAAGGAAGGTAGGATGTGTACTTATGAGTTAAAAAACAATGGCATTGTACCTTTGGACTGAAGGGAAAAGAACTCCTCACCAAGGGGCAGTCAATTAGCATCTCCTTCTGAGAAAGTACAGCACCTGAGCACAGAGTTCTCCTTGTAACCATGTCTTAACCACAGAAGGGCCAGAAGGGACTTCCAAAGGTCATGTCCCACTCAAGGTGGAAGTTGAAGATGTTAGCTTTGCCCAGTCAAGTCTTGAAAACTTCAAAGGATGGAGAGACCTCAAAATATTTTCATGTCATGGCCACTGAATTCAACAGAATTTAGAAATTTAGATGCATACAAAATATGTGTTTGAAACAATAAGACTAAACAGATCTTCCACCATTGGTAAAAATAGTCCCTGCTTTTTGAAGCTGTGATAAGTAAATAGGGGTAAATCTGTATTACAGGAATATCAGCATATCTTGTAGAGACCAGCCAGCTCCTTCTGCCCTATGCCAGGCATAGAATCTTCTGTAGGTGCACTTACCCCTTGAAAGCAGCAGCAGACTAGTGACAGGGCAGCATCCATTACAGGACTAGAACATGTACCTGCAGTGCACAAAGAATTGTTTAATGGATCCCTTCTCATGATATTTGCAAAAGCAGGCAGGCAGGCATTCTCTTCATGTGGAGGGAGAGCAGCACAGCCCACCCAGGAGCTGTTTTTGACCATTGCTAGTGGTGGTTGCCTGCAGTGAGGTAGCTAATGAAAGTATTAAACATTGATATATTTCAGTGTGCCAATTGACTGTGCATTTTAAATAGACTCTGGTATTCTCTCCTAGTGGAAAGATTTATTTTACTTTAAGAATATATAGGGCTGTGGTTTCAGTACTTTTTCTTTGTTTAACAAGCAGCTCTCTTGCTGAAAACCCAGTAGACCACAAAACCAGTCAGGGGCTTTTATCCAGGATGTCTGACCCATCGCCTGACAATAATTAGTTCAGGTTAATTACAGCAAATCTGTAGATTTGCAGCCTGAAATCATCTCATCCCCTAAGCTGAACCCTCCAGAGGTTTCTTTTATGAGCTCTGCATCCTAAGGGTGGACTTAAAGTAATGAATTTGTCTCTAATAAGATTCATAGGTTTGTTCCCTAAGCAATGGTGTCAATTATAGAATCTAACTCTGATGGCTTATTTTGCTGAAAATAGAGATATTGAGAGTTTTTAATGAAGCATAGAGGATTGTTAACGCTTTTGTTTAACTCTTTGCATTGTTGGAAAGCATAAAAATACAATTATGCAAAATATCATACCACTTTCTAAGTATTTCTGTGTGTGCCAATAGCTAATTTCCTTCTGCTCTATAATGGAAAAGGTTAATGTAATGACTCTGAGATTTCATTTGGAGATGTTCCAGAAGAGTGTCTGAGTATTTGCTGCACTTAATGGCAGGAAGTAATAAGTGAGGTTATGTATTGGTGAAAAATATTTCATGCACTGAGAAGATTAATACTGGAGAGATGCACATGGGGCACAAGCCTGAGGCTTCCTCCTCAATCCTGGCACAATATAATATGTCCATACTTGATACGTGCCCTTCTGTAGTTAGCTCTTAATCATTAACAAAGCAGACAGTAAATCTCTGGGGGTCGCGGTATCGGGAAAAGAGAGGGAACCAGATGTAGGATTCTCCGCTCTCCTGCAAATGAGTGGCAGACACCTCCACCTGGGAATGCCACACCAGATGGTACTGGTACCAGCAAGGTGTCTGCATGGCAAGATAATGCCATGAGAACCTTAAAGGGTTTGAGTCTACCCTGGCTATTCCAATATCCACACTGATTTTTGGGCATAGTTAACGTACTTAGAAAGATGAACCACTACGTCACAGCTTCATTTCAGCATTTTATTGCACAAGACTGCTTACTTATGAAAAATTTAACATCATTGTATAAGAAAGATTTAACCCTTTATTTCAAACTTTTAAAATTTACTTTTAATTGAGATCCTATTCTTGCTGTCTGAGTCAGTGCAAGTCACAAAATTAAGGTTTCAAGCTCTCAAGAAATAGCTTGAGTCATTGATTTTACTAATTCTAATAAGAAATTATTATTTTGCTTTTAATAGTGACTTTCTAAAAGGACATCTAGTAATAGGACATGGGGGAATGGCTTTAAACTAAAAGAGGGTGGGTTTAGATTAGATATGAGGGTGGTGATACACTGGAACAGGTTGCTCAGAGAAGTTGTGGATGCCCCATCCCTGGAAATGTTCAGGTCCAGGCTGGATGGGGCTTTGAGCAACCTGGTCTAGTTGAATACGGCCCTGCCCATGGCAGGGGGTTTGGAATGAGATATCCCTAAGGTCCCTTCCAACCCAAGCCATTCTGTGATTCTATTCCATGATTCTACGAAAGAAGAGACAATGTTCAAGGACCCTCTACACCACTGGAATAACATTTTTGAGGATGGAGCTGGAAGGGGTTAAACATGGCAGTAGTCAGCACTGGGAGGGTGGATATGTCTAAGGCAGTAACTGTTCACCTACAGCAACTCCTAATAAAAGCACAATTTATTTCAACAAGGTGAATTGCTGGAAAATTTAAGCTACTGCTGGAAGACTGCTACAAGAGCTTGTTCTTCTTCCTGGCCAGGGGTAACACCAGCAGGCCAAAGCAAGCTACTTTTTCAGGAAGGCTTTTAGATTTGCTGTGGTTTCTCTGCACTTTCAGCTGAGTTGGTTGAACTCAGAGCTTGGTGGGCACCTGATATCCAGCCAAACTCAAACCACTGCAAGTACCAAGATCTAAACTTTTAATGGAAAACTGACTGGATCTCATATTTTCCCAACAAGGTCTGGGATTGTGTTTCTGGAGAAGGAAACTCAAAGAGCCCAAAAGGATTGATTTCTTGTCTCAAATGGCAATGCTTCAACATCAGCTGCAGTTCTCTGCTTCAGGGCAGGCATCTGAACCTACAAATTAGGTGTTGTACATGGGCATCCATGCTGCTGGAGGGAAGGGAGGGTCCACATTCCCCTATCTGTAAATCATGCTGCCCTCTTACTCATTCATGCAAATAAATAAAGAGAAGCTATCGAAGGCTGTTCCTGCAGCCTGGTGATTCCAACATTTCTCTTAAACACAACTTCATGGTACATATTACTGGGGGGAGATGAGGGTAGGAGGATCATATGAGGAAACTTTCTTCTGATGTTGAATGAAGTAAAAGTTCTGCAAATGCTCACAACTGCCATAGAGAAAAAAAGTTGTTTTTCAGGTGGCCTCATGGATTGAAAAGTGGTATTAATTACTTATAAGGCTGCTTTGGCCATCTCTGAGAACATTTCCATTACAAAGTTATCAAGCAGTGGTTTAGGTAGGGGGGGCACACAGTGTCCTCCCTTCTGTTAAACCTGTTAACTCAACATTGAAACATATTTTGCCATACAATAACCCTTCCTGTGGAAAGACCACAGGAAAGCTCAGGTGTGCAGACCAGCCATTGTTCAATCCTGTCTTGCAGTCGGAACTCTCCTCACTTGGAACCTGTAACCTGTTAATTGCCTTCCCCTCATTTATATGATAAGTGGTTCATTTCCTTTATTGTGATTGAATCCCCTCCCTATATTACAAGAAAACTGGAGCTGCAGAGAGTGCTTGATTGGATTTCATTGCTGTAGGCCATTTCTTAAACAGGTTACAGGTTGACAAACATAGAAGGGGGATCAATATCCATTCTTTGCCTCATTGACAAGCTAATCTTTTCAGTAAACATTTCATCAGTACCTGCCATTTGTATACACACTTGCCTCGTGAGGATGGAGAAAGCTCTGCTTTATAAGGTTTAGGTAACTAATAAATGAAAAGACAAGAATATAAATTGGGCAAATCATTAAGATAGCATTTTTTGGAAAATGGCCTTTCATTGCCTGCAGAGTATAACCAAACACATTTCCAACCACTCTTAATTTTAATTAGGTTGCATTACACTCAGACCTGGTGTCAGATCCTGTTTCTTTAACTCAGCCTGTACTGCTCTCTTGGAAAGGTCTGTCCCTCAGCCCAAAATCTCACACTTGCCAGAGCTGAAGATATTAAATGGGCTCAGGGGAACTAAACCGTCTCTTTTTCAGGCATGTGGCCTTCCTGCTTTTTTCCTGCTTTTTCATTCCAGTGCAGATAAGAAGGGCTGCCACACTCAGTAAAGTGACATCCTTCTCTCCTATCAGAGGTAACAGGGCTCTATTTTGAGTTGGGATTGAAGTTGGGGCTCTACTAATCATTTAAAACCCATGAGTCATACTCCAAAAGAAAGCAAGAACGTTATGTTAGATGTGTTGGGAGACATTTTTTTGTTTGCTTTTGTGTCACATGTTGAAGCCTCCTTCCCCCACAATGATGTGGGCTAGAACTGGCATTGTCTCTGACATAAATAAGGGCCAAGAGAATCACTGTATTTAGGCTTCTCTTACAGTCTTGCGTATTAGAATTGCATGGCTGGATGACAAATACTGCCAAAATTGGTGATGCTGGATCTCAGTCTAACCTAAGATGGAGCATGAACACATTTCCTGGAAGGTCTGGGGTGAAAGAAAGTGAAGAGCAAACATGAAACTTTGTGTTGATGAGAAAATTAAGTAATTCTGATGTGGATTCTTTAGTAATAAGCTTATTACTACCTTGCTGTCTTTATTATGAAACAAAAAGTATATCTTAGTGATGCAAATAGGCTCTGAAGCATGGCAGGTAATTCAATTCTTTTACTAGCCCTTCCTCTGCTGCCAGGATCCAGAGCTACTACTGGCTGTGCTAGAGGACTGCACTATTTCCTCTTGCACTTCTGAAATACCACCAGCAGAAGGATGTACACATGAAAAATGCTCCATTCCAGGCAGAAAAGCCTCCCTTCAGTGCTCACCAAGGCTAACAGAAGTGGATCTGCTGGGACAACCAGATTGGTGCATGTGCTGCTTTGGATCCCAGCTACAGGACTTGATGTTACTCCAGCTTTAGACAATGTTGAGGGTTCTAGACCATCTCCATACAGAACTTCCAGTGGAGGCTAGGATGGGAGCTACTGGTCCTCTGCAGTCATGTCAATACAGGTAGGATTCTGCACCAGCTCTGCTTACGGTGTTTGTTCCTTTGGACATCTTTAATTTGCCATCTTACAAAGTCCTGCAAACCAGAACAAGTCCCCTGCAATAATTTCAGAGGCAAACTGCTTCTTCAATTTCTCACTAACTTCCCTGTTTTCTTTCTTCTGTGACATAAAGAAACTCTTCAAAGTCACACAGTAACACTGTCCTGTCAAATACATATTGCAGAGTGTAACTTTGCTGGCACCATGGAAGTAATACTAGAAATATTTTGGTGCTGCATCTCTCTAGTGAAAAAGGAGGTGATACCACTACTCAGTGGCATCACTGAGTGTAAAGGCAGTGTAAAGGTCAGGGAAACACACACACATGGCTCCTTTTCTTCCTAAGGGAGTATTCCAGTCAGTATTATTTTTAAACCCATAGTAACTAAAAGCAACACATCTCAGATGTCAATTCTATCATCTATATAATAATAGGGAGAACAAGTAAAAAGCAAGAGATGAGGTAATGTTCAGCAACCTGAGAAAGTATTTAATGTAACACTTTCCCAGCATATTGGATGCCCTCCTTTCTTTTATCAAGCTGGTCCATGAAGCCTTGAGAACTTTTGTTTTCTAGACTCTTCAGTTAGCAAAAGCAGTCTTAGGATACATCTTTTATTTGATGTGCAGACTAGAATAGAAATGTAATAGCAAAAAAAAAGCATCCCATACCCATAGGTTAATTGCTAGCAAATGTTGCTCAAGCAGTCCTGGGTATGTTGATTAATGGCCTCAGTGAGCAGCTGAAAAATAGCTGGGCTGCTGGAAAGATCATTAGCAATTTTAACTCCTCAGCTATTGTGATGGGCATAGAAAAACAATTGGTAACATATATAATGCATTTTTCTGACTACAGCAGCACACTGAAACCAGTTATAGCAAGGAGAAACAATCACCGAGTTGTTCTTGAATTCAATTTTATAGGAGTTTACAAGACAAAGAAAGAAAATAATTCTTTTTCTCGCTTTTCCAAAGCTCTTGGACACCTCCTTGATAAACGCCTTGGGAGGTTTTATACATAAACACAAATACTCAGTTCTGCTCATTAAATCCTATTATTTGAAGAAGGAGAGGGACAGACATGCCATGTGAAAGGTACTGTGCCAGCAAGTAGACCCTGTTTTTACTTGTAAAGGCACAGCAATATTAAGCAGAGCCTTGTGACAGCACTAAGCTGGCAGTCCAGGGGCTGAGGAAAAGAATGATCATCTTTCAAGCTGCCTCTGATCTTTGAAAGCTCTGAATACAACTGTTCCAGGAGACCATGATCCTTTTGGGAATTCATGACAATACTGCTCCTTACCCAGAGTGGCTGCAGACCCTGAGGGTGCCACAGTGCCAACTGAAGTTTTGGGGAGGAAATCTCTCAGCAATCAGAAAAGGGGAATTCAAAGCTCTTACAGACCACTCCTGGCCATTTACACCACATAAAACCAGGGCAAGGATCCCAACATCCTCCTTTGGATAGATGCCCAGCTCCACAAACACAGTCATAAATTGCCTCTTTCTACCTAAGTCCTCAGAAAAGAAGGAAACACCACCTTCAGGCTGACTCTTCTAGTGAGGCTTTTGCACGCTAGAGCATGGCCCCACAAAGACCTGAAGCACTGCACAGGAGGCCAGGAAAGTAGGCAGCTGAGAAGAAAGCTCATAGAAACATGCCTGGATACATGCCAGTGAATACTGCTTTGCTCAGGAATAAAGCAGCCTCCAGAAATTATGATCAGATTCCTTGAAATGATGTGCCTTTCAGCTGACTGTGTGGTAGGCAGGGTGTATTGATACACAGGTCTGTCCAAACCAGCTCTGTGCTGCTGAACGATGTTTCTAGCCCTTGACTCACTTCAGGCACAGCTAGGGCATCTCCTCCGTCTGCTCCACTGCATGAGCCAGACGTGCACAGAACCATCCTTGGGAGTCCTGCTGACATTTCTGTCAATCTTCCCATATTCTTTGAGCCACCTGCCCTTCCTTCAGCCCTAGGAATTTCACAGTGACCTCTGCCCACCAGATCATGTCCTTACTGAAGAGTAGCATAAGGATGGTACACTCTCACGAGCAGTCATCGTTGTCTCCTGGACTGTCCTTTGGGAAGCCCTGGTCTAAGATATAGGCACTGTACAAACCCTTTAAGAAGCATCCCTACTGTTCAGAGCCCTCTCTTCCTGACATTTTTCTGTGCTAAACCAGACAAACTTGTGACACCTACTGTCAGAGACTCCATGATACATATTAGCACTCAAATCCCAGGAGGGGGAAATAAAACAATCCTGAACGACAAGAGAAAAAGGGTGGCAAGAAGCTGAAGGCTATAACTGGCTGATAATTAGACAAGTTCAATTGTAGCAGGCTCCTGGAAAGCTCATCAGGAACAATCCCTCACATGGTTTCAGAAAATATGCAACAGGAAATTACAGCCTGAAGGCACTGTGTTCACTAGCAATTCCCAACCAAGGAAAAGAGAGACGACACAAACCAAAATAATTGCATAAGACTCCCTGAGCTGTACATGCAAGCTCTGCACTTGTCAAGGAAAGTGGGCAAGCAGCCAAAAGGGACAGAATATGTCACTAATTATCAAATACAGGAGAGAAATAGCCGGCTTGTTGGAGAAACAATTCATAGAAACAGATGAAAATAGTATCTTTTATGATGGAAAAGACCTTTAAGACTATCAAATCCAGCCATGAATCCAGCACTGCTAATTCCACTAAACCGTGTCCATAAACTCTGAATCTTTTAAATATCTCTAGGGATGGTGACTAAACACATTTCCCACAATTTAACTCTGTGTGGAGCAAGGCCTTTGGTAAGGTATCTGTGGTGGAAGGGCAGGGGGAAATCCCTTCATGCTCCTTACACTTGGCATATCTTTTGTACTGAGGCTTCTAAGAGGACATTCAGCCAGTGCACAGCATGGACACAAAGCATGCCAGGCACTCTAAACTATTTGCTTTGGGTAAGAAACATAAAGGATAGGAGTTTGCCACTGTCATGAGGCAAATGAACCCTTCTTGTCAATCCCACAAAAAAGCCAACTCTCTGTTGCACGGGGTTTCTTCTCTAGTTTGCAGAAAGCCTAACTCAATAGGGGGGAATGAAGAAAAGTGGAGGCAGAAGGAGCGGGAAAGCCATCTACATCCCCTATTGCAGCCTGGATGGACACTGCTTTCCCTCACATGGGAGAAAGCACTCCAGGTCCAGCCAAGCTGCTCGGAAGTAGTGTTCCAGGTAGTGATTCCCTCCTCTGTGTTCTGCCACTGCCGACGCATCGACAGTACACAAACAGGTATCCAGCAGCACCTTCTCCCTGTGCCTAAGGCCAGAGAGGATGATTAGCTACTGAGTCAGGACTACAAAACAACACTGAGAACTGTCAGCCGGGACACTTTAGTAAACTCACACGCTTTGTGATTTCTATACTATTGCTTTGTTTTCTGGCAGCTTAATGTGAATTTTGGATGCAGGTGTGGGTGGACATGCAGCTCCCGAGCCATAGCTACAGGTGCAGACTCTGGGCTCACCAAAAAAGCACAGAATATGAATTCAAAAGGACAGAATAAAGTGTTCCCATCACTTTATCTCACTGTATATCTGGGTGGGGTCAGTTAAACCCCTTCCAAATCGCATTTTCAGTCAAATTCGTGCAGCACAGCTCCAGATCCCAGCCTGAGCTATTCCACCGGCCGCCGTGGGATTAGGAATCGTCGGCCGAGGCGGGATCCCAGCCGGAAGGGCGGTAGGATCCCAGCCGGAGGAGTGGCAGAATCCCGGCCTGAGGGGCGGCGGAAGTCCAGCCGGAGGGGCGGTAGGATCCCAGCCTGAGGGCCAGTCGGATCCCGGCCTGAGGAGTGGCAGGATCCCGGCCTGAGGGGCGGCGGGAGCGCAGCCGGAAGGGCGGTAGGATCCCAGCCCGAGGGGCGGCGGGATCCCGGCCTGAGGGGCGGTGGGAGCGCAGCCGGGGACGGGCGGGGCCGGGCGGGATGCGCGGGGCTCGGCTGCCCCCTGCGGGCCGCGCCGGGAACGGCGCCACGGCGGCGCCGGAACAGCGCCGGAGCGGGGCCGGTGTTCCAGCGGGACCGGCATGGCGCGGAGTGTAGTGCCGGGAAAGGTAAGCGGTCAAAAGCGGCGAACTTCGCACTGGACTAAGGGGATATCTGATCGTGGAATCAAGGAATGGTTCGGGCTGGGAGGAACCTTAAAGATCAGCTAGTTACAATCCTCCTCGCCAGCCCCATCCGGCCAGGCTTTGAGCACTTCCAAGGATGGGGATATGCATAGTTTCCCTGGACAACCTGTTGCAGTGCCTCACCATCCCCACAGTGGAGAATCTCTTCCTAATATCTAACCCACCTTCTGTCAGTTTAAAGCCATTCCCCCCATCACTATGTGCCCTCGTAGAAAGCCCTTCTCCAGCTCTCATGCAGGTCCTTCTACACACTGGAAGGCTACGAAGCCTTACAGGAACCTTCTCTTCTTCGGGCTGAGCAGTCCCACCTCTCTCAGCCTGTCTTCACAGGAGAGGTGCTCCAGCTCCCTGATCATCTTCACATCCCTCCTCTGAACTCAGCCCAACAGGCCCACATCCATTTTACACCAGAGGCGCCAGATGCTCCAGGGATGGGGATGTAGTACTCTGGGAGCAGGCAGAGGGTCTCCCCAGAGCAGAGCTGAGGGGCAGAATCCCCTCCCTTGCCCTGATGGCTACACTGCTTTGGATGCAGCCCAGGACAGCGTTGGCTTTGTGGATTGAGAGTGCCCATTGTCAGGTCATGATGAACTCCTAGTCAACCAACATCATCAGTTCTCCTCAGGAAGAGGTTTTGTCCTTTTGGGAAGGTAAAGGAGGGAAGCTGGTAATTGAAAAGGTTTAATGCAGACCTCCTTTTTCAGCACCTTTTAAAGACCAATTCCTGTACTTCCCCCAATGCTCTGTCATTATTTAACCCAGAAGACTAGAAAATAAGCCTCAGACCAACAACAAGTATTCCTCCTCTTCCTCCTCCTCTTTCTCCTCCTCGTGCTGCAAAAAGACCTTAGAAATCATTTGCAGGCCTCTAAAATTAGGTATTTTTCTCAGTTTTGCCTATTCTTTGTTCCCAGGGCAAAAGTTACTTCTACCTCTAAAATTCTGAGGAACATCTTGTTTTGCTCTAACCTGACAGGAGATAACCTTTCTTTGCCACCTCCCAACCTCCACAACTCTCCAAGATATGCTAGAAAGTAGGGCAATACACCAACACAGAATCTTGTTAATAATGAGGGCTGGCAAGTCAAGGTTCAGTGTACAATTCCCAAAAATCACGTGTCTTTTGAGTGAGTCACATCAGCAACATTACCCTTCCCTTTGCATTTGGACTCCTACAGACACCACGCTTTGCTGCACAGCCAGAGTTCATTTGCAGAAGGTATCAGCATCATAATATTGGGTCATGAAGAAATAAATTAACAGTTTGGGATTTTTTAATTGTTACAGTCATACTTACATGGACTCTTTGTGGAGTGCATGAAGCAAGCACTGAGGCAATCTGAGTGACTTTGTGTTTCTTCCATCTCCAGTTACTTCTGATGCTCCCTCAAAATGGTCTGTCTAAAAACCTCCAAAAGTTCACTCACCCTTATAATTTTAAATAAAGATAAGTTAAGCTTTGGTTTTGTTTTGTTTTCTCTCTTTACCTACCTTCCCAATTCTCTCTGGACTTAAAATAAAACCTAGGTGGCAGCAGAGAAAGATTCTGACTTGACTCACTCAACTACAATACGTACAGTTTTGTATCAATCATTCAAGGAATTATAGGGCCAACAGCATGAAAGTCATTAGGAAAAAACCAGAGTATTTAATACTGCCAATTTCTGTAACATCATCTTTAACTATGTCAGTCGCAGCAAGCCTGTTATTTTTTATAGAAAGTTCTGTTTTCATTCCCATCTCTCTTGTCAGCTGAGGGCTGAGAGGAGGAAGGCCCCAAGGCTGCATTTCCTGAAAAACACACACACACCTGAGTGGGAGTCAAGTGGGTTTTCTTTACGACAACACGTCAGCTGAGAGAGGGAGCAGCAGAGTGAAACAAGGTACAAAGCAGGAGCTCGGAGAGAAAGAGGTACGGCTCTTCAGCCTCAACCCTTCCCTCAGTCTTTGTATCAAGTGAGGATTTATCATCTGCTGCATGATTTAGCCTCTCCTAGAAGGTCTCTTCTTTCTTTCCTGGACTAGAATAGTTGCTGCTTTTATTTCACCCCATGTTAGAAAAGAAATAATGTCATATGTTCATGTCCTGGAAATAAAATGTGATGATTATTCGACAAAGAATCAGGTAACAGCAAAGGCTTGAGTTGTTCATATTCAAAAATATTTATTTTTCAGTTGTTCATGATATGTGTCAAATTCTTGGTTACAGCAAAAAATTGTAACAAACAGCATCACAGTGACATACAATCAAGCCATGAGAGTGCAGTTTATTACAACAGTGTAAACAAAAAGAAGTATTTCTGTAATGGCACTGTCCATGAACCAGATTATGCATACAGAATCCCAGCAAAAGTCAAGAGAAACTTTTACAAAGAAAACAAGCCCCCACATTGAAGCAGAGTATATGAACCTGGCCAAAAGATTCCAATCCACATTTAATCAGAGAAGAGTGTCCCCAGAATTTTTGCTTGGCTTGTTCTTAATGAAATGAAATCTTCATTGTTTTCAAGGCATCAATTCAGCACATGAAATAGTACTATTATTGAATAATATTAGTAAAGAGCAAGCATCTTTTAATTATGACAATGTGAATACCCCTACTGTTACGTTATTAAAGGAGATGAGATGATTTGGGAATATTATTGCCTGTATAGCATGACACCTTTAAAAGATATTCCTTAGGAAATAAAAATAAATTACTGAGAAACAAAATCCAAAGTACACTGTCAAAGACACGTTTTTGTGCATAAATATCAAAAAAGTAGAATCTTATTTTTATGCAATGGAAGTAAACAATTTTATTATAATACAAGGTACATACTGTAAACTGTAGGATGCACTTTGAACTTAAAATATACTCATCTCAAACATATTTTGATATATCATCATCTAAAATGGGATTAAAAAATTTTAGGGTTTTTTTTTAGATCATGCATTAGTTACAGCTTGCTTGATGGCCACAGTTTTGCCAGCAGCCTTTTTGTGTTCTGCAAGATCCTCTTAATAAAAACACACAGGTCTGAATTCCACTACATGTACCTTTCTTACAGGAAGTTTTGCATGTGTTCCATCTGCAGAGAGTGGGTCCCACAACAGCAGGAGGTAAAGACAGAGCAACTAAGGTACAGTTATTAAGAAATATTGGACAGCTGGGAGTACATAATATAATTACAAGCTGGTATCTTCAGTTTCCAGAAAGCTATACATTTGTTTGTTAAAAAAAAAATAGACATCCAACATGTGTTTACTCACATGCTGACACAGAGCTCATGCAAACAATTAAAAAAAAATTACCCATGTTATTCTTCAGAAATGCTGCTTATAGTTCATCCTCAAATAAACTGAGGTCCCCTCAGAAACAGCAGGGGCCTGATGTGCAGATTGACTCAAGCAAAATGTAATTGCTTCCTCCACATTGAGACGTGAACAGAAGTATCAAACAGATTTCATTGAATTGGGCTTCATTTCAATACTGTTAGGTCCAAATCCAGGTTCACTTGTCATTAAGCAATAAGACTACCTTAAAAAAAATTAAATATTATTTTCTTGGAGGAAGAACATTTTCTTCATAATAGCCCGGATTTACTACATTTCCAGCTGGATCATATCTAGCCACCACAAACGTTGAGCCATCACTAGCAGATGCCTTTCCAACTCCCATCTTTTTTGTGTTCTTCCAAACCATTGCTGTAAAGTGACCTGAAGAAAGAGAGAGAAACATAAACATTCCCTTTAAATACTAAATCTGTAACATTTCCTTTAACATGTGAGGTGCTGGAGGAAAAAAGAACAATACACAGCTGCTTCTTTGTGTAACATGAGAACGAGCTAAGGACATGAAAAGGAACCCTACCTCTAGCATTTTGTCTTGAAAACCCCTAACCTGATTTGTTTTCATACTACTATTCCCATTTCCATGTTCTGTATCCAAATAAGAACATGTAGCAGGAGAGTTGTAGAAGAAGTAGTTGGATAAGTATCTGATGTAAAATTTGACAGAGACATCACAGTCTGTACTCCCTGCAGTGTGAACAGCAGTTCTGGGAGTGACTATTATTCATTTGCTTTAACTGCCTCATACTCCCCCATGTGTTTGCATGTGCAACTCTTCAAAAACCCCACTGTTTTTGTGCCTTCTTCTGCCTAGTTTAATAGCCACCCCCACATTGTTGTTCCCACTATGCATAGGCAAATCCCAAAGTCAGGGAGAAAAGCGTCATTTTCTTAATTTGAAACAAGGTCAGGTACCTCTCTTGCTTGAGCTTTATTTGAGGAACAACATTCTCAAATTCATTTTGCACTAGATTGTTAATATGCAGCAACAACCTATCCCCAGTCTCCAGATTTTAGCTGAAGTGATCTCTGTGAGTGGAGTGATATAATTCAGCAGAAGTCACATATCAATGTAAACAACAACACAGTACATTTAGTAAGACTCCAATGAGATTCCAGTTTAGTATTTCTTACAAATTAATTTGCCTTAAAATAAGTTGCCTGTTCAAAACTTTGAAGTCAGAGGAAAAATGCAGTACTAAAAAACCCCTACAAATTTTGTTTGTTTTCTAATTTCTCAGGGTTTTTTACACTTTTGTCAGTTTTTAGCATAATAGTAGAAGTTTCATTTTTGAAGAGACAGTTCCCAGTCTGAACTTACCTGTCCTAGAAGAAAACCCTGGGTTTTGAAAGCTGTAATTTTTTATTTCACTGTACCACCTGTCAGCCACATCTTTTCCTGAAAGACAAAAGAAATGTGCTGCAGAATCATGACATAAACACAAAAGTGTAGCTCACTTACAGCCTGGCCAGTAAGATCTTCTGTAACTTTCAGCTTGGAAGGTAATGAAGACACATCTCCCTCATCTTGGATAAGTGCTCCTGTCATCAGGCTTACACATACAGCTCTCACCAGCTTCTTCTTCCTCTTGAAATGTGTTTGAAAATGCCTAAGTGTTCCCGGTTTTCTAAGCAAAAGGTCACACCTGTGGATGCTTACCCCTTCTAGCTCCAGGTAACCCAAAGAAAAATTAAATTTCTGATGTCTTTTTAGTTTCCCGTGTTCTCACCAGCATTGAATATTTCTGATTTCTGAGTGCATTTATTTTTAGTGGTTTCTACCTAGCACTAAAGCCATTGTGAAGGTGCATTTTGAGGCACCATAATCTGGGGTACTACAGAAACCTCAAATTTTCATACTTAGGAGCTGCTTCTGTGTGGAAGCCTGTGTATCCAGCATTGTCTCATCCCACCCAAGGCTTTCCCTGACAACAGTATGACTACAGCCAGGGATGTAGCTCAGACCCAAATCTGCAGATGCAGTGCAGACAAATGTCAAATGTTACTTGTTTTCCATTACTGGTTGTTAGGAAATTCTTGTGCCAAACACTGGGGGGACGAGAGGGGTCAGGTTTTTCCCTGAGCAACCTCAATAATTAAATTTCTGCTTAGCATTCCAGGATGTATCATCCACACAAGGCCAGGAGATTTCAAAGCAAGCTGCCAAAGCTGTTGAGCCTGACATCATGAAGAATGCTGGTCCCTGGTGGACTGTTGGCTGCAGAAGAGCAATGAGTCATGCTTTGCTATTTTGCAGCAAAAAGTCTTAAACTTGTGCACTTCTAGAAGTCAGACACTGTGTTAACTTCTTTAAACTTCAGTTTGTTATGACTGAAGTCAGCTAAAAGGATGATGATGTTACCCTGGCAAGCTGGTTGTCAGAGCCCTAGCTGATAAGCAAATATTCAATGAAATGTTATCTTTAGAGTGGTTTATGAACTTGAAGTACTATGAACTTATATTCCACACTGGTCATTAGGAATAGTGCTTAGTAGAATAAATATTTTTTTTCTACATAAAAAGGTAACAAAACATCTCTTGCCTCCCAAAGTAAAAGTTTCGGGAATAATAATTGGTTTCTTCTTTTCCTGCTCTCCTTGCACCAGAAAGACAAACCCACTAGACCTGTATTATGGTTGAAGTATGTAACATATATTTGTTCATTTCTTACTTGTATTAAAGCTAAAATCAAGACTAAAAAAGAAAGTGCAAATAGTGACCTTTATGCAATACAAGGGGAAAAGAAAAAGCACATAGTAAAAAACCACAAAACAAACCAATCAGATCATGCTGTCCCACTCTAGATTTCATAGCTATGAAGGGTTTGTGGTAAGCTGGGTGTAACAGAAGTACAGAAGGTGACTGCTGACATATCAGACCTTGTGAAGCCCGTGTATTCTATGTGTACTAGTGCTGAAGTGACTATACTACATAAGCAAGATTTTAGCAGATGTAAGACTACATTCTCACTGCTGCCAGCTTTTTATTCCCTCTGTTAATGTATCAGTGGGATATAGTATAAACAGTATTTAAAGAGAAAGTCACCCCCACTCTGCTTACTGTAGCTCTGAGAAGTGTGCCTAGGCTGCACGTGGCAGAACTTAAAATCTCCATAATGCAAGTATTGCAGGGCACATGGAAGTTTTGACAAATATAATATCTCTTCATAATTAATTTGCTTTTAATTTAAAGAATACTATCATTTGAAAAATTGTTTGCTTTAATTCAAGGGATATAGCAATGGCATCAGGTAAGACTGCTTCAGTCCTGTACCTGAAAGACAATGAGCATAGTTGGACAGCACAGTCTATCATGTGTTAATTCCCAGATTTCAAGGATGAAAGCTTTCAACTGACTGAGGCCAGGTAGTTAAAGCTGAGAAGCTGATCACTATTCTCCATTTTTCACATGCAGGATCAAGTTTTCATTATATAGCATTGCTGTCATCATCCTTGAATTAAAAGAGTCATGGCCTCATAAACTGTGAGAAAATAAAGACTGGCTTTTTTCCAGCAAAAGAGAAGGTCACCAAAGGACTATGAAACTTTTGGCAAACTGTGTCTTGAAATCATGTTAAAGAAGTGCTTTCTAAGTGAAGGGAATGAATGGTATCTGTCACATGGCACGGGAAGTGAGGGAGAATCCAATGTGGAAGCTACTACCACATGAGAAGACAGATAGGTACCTAGGGATTAAACAGTCTCTCTTTCCTCTGAAATACTTTTCTTGTGATTCTTTGCCCTTTATGGAGCAGTAAACAGTGCCCTGGTGGGACACAAACCAAACCAGTGTTGAAAGTGACAGCTGGCACATAGGCAAGCTGACCAAGGAAAACCCCTGTTTTGAACCCAGTGACCTCCAGGCTTCCAGAGAGAAAACAGCACAAGGGTCAGGAGTGTCCTGAGCCTACCTGCTTTTGCAACAACTTGCATCCTCAGACTTACTGGTTCAGAAAACTGACCACAATATTTCCACTTAAATGTATTATGGAATAAATGATGCAGTCATATTTAGAGTCTATTTTAATTGCTTTTCAATATTCTGTTGAGAACAGCTCCCCCTGCTCCCAAAGTTCCCCCAAAACAAAGGAAGTTGGTTGCTGTTCAAAATGCTTTTCAGTCAGAAGAAAAAATACACAGAAAAGAAGTTGCTCACATTCTTCATTCCTGATCAGAGCAGAAATGATAAAGTTTACTCCTCTCAAGAAGCACATGGATCTGCCCTACAGTCAGAGCTGCAGCTTCTCTTCTGTTGCTCTGCTGGTGGAACTGATTCATAAATATTCTGCTGGGCTTTTTTATCACCCTTCCTCTTTGCCCTACTGTAAACTACACTCAGAGTTTCAACACTTTCACTATGGAAACACAGTTTGACTCCACCCTTGTCCCAGTGAGAGAGAGCTCACTTATGACCTGCTCAGCTAGGCTTACTAGATGTTCATTTCAGAACAGGCTGAATCTCACTCTAATGAGCTTCAGTCATGATGGACAATCTTCCTCAGGTGAAAACTTGGTGCAACAATCCTTGAACTAATGTCCAAGTATAGTTTTGCCCAAGACTGGGACCAGAACCAGCACAGTGATTTGATTTTACTTACATGAGCAACATGCTTGCAACATGGCCACACTGACTGTGCCTCAAGCTTCCTCCAAGGGTCAGAGGAGTGACCATGAGGGCTCAGTCCAGATGAAGTACTAACAGTCTAAATAATGTCCCCCTTGTTATCAAGGGGCCACTGCATGTAAGCAGTGACCCAGCCATGCTCTGCATCTCATCAGCTGTGCTGTTGTCTCATTAAATGTATTTTTTAGCTATTCTCCTGGGTGAGGAGCCCCATTCTGTGTAGATGTTGAGGGTGTGAGTGCCAACAACTGGTACCAGACCAAGGATTGCAGGGACCTCTGTGTGGTGCCAGCAACTGGAGCACCAGCAAAGCAGAAGAGGGACCAGCTGGTGAGCAGGTGAAGTGCTCTGTGGGAGCTGCAGAAGTGTATGGCCATTGCAGCCTGGGTTCTGGTCAGCAGCCAGGGACCTGTGTGTATGAGATGCACTGTGCTGGTGACTGGAGTGGAACTGCAGCCTCAGGGTATGTCCAGGTGCAAGCTGCTGGTGAAATCAGGATCCAGGGACAGCTACTGGGCAGACTGAGTGTCTGAGTTCAGTTGCTGCTGGGATCCACACTGGAATTATATTTCTATTATATACATATATATAAACATATGTAATTGAACACTATACAATATACATTATATCTACCTTTAAATCATTTACTGAGAAATAGATACTTGCATTTTTTACTTATATATACTCCAGTAACATATATTGGAACATATATTGAAATCAGCTGGAAAAGGAAAGAGGAAGAGGCCGCTGGTGCTGTTCATTTTAATACTGACTGCATCTGTTTGTGCTGCTCTGCACATAAACACATGTCCATGATATAAGTGTGTTTGTGTAAGACTGGAAACACATTCCCAGCCTGTGCAAGACTGGACACACATTCCCAGCCTCACCATTGGGAACACAATGCTGTGGCAGCCCTATTCCTTTATTCAGCTCCCCTCAGCATTTAACTTCTCTGGGCTCAGCCTTAATGTTTCTCCTCATACCAAAGAAAGCTTAAATCCTCAAGTAATCCCACTAAGTTGCCAAAAACATTCTAATAGAATCACATAGACCATATTTCTCTGCAAATGGGCAGCACCTCAGTGATCTACTTAAAAACTAAGTTTTCATAAATTCCTTCCACCAGTCTGAGGGGAAAGAGGGTAGATTTAACACTGCCTTCGAAATAAAATATCTACCTAGACTAAAGTCATACCAATGGCTTTTGGAAGTAATTCTCTGCTTTCAACATCCCTTATGCAGGTCTTTACTTTATTTTACTTTATTTAACACTATTGTACGAGCCTGGTGTTAGACAGCAAGAGATACATCAAGGCAGGCCTTCAGTCAGAGCACACTCCTCCAGGGCTTGGACAGACTGTGCTTGTGCTGTTCTGCACACTAGTCCCAGCCTTAGGAGACCCAGATTCCTCCCATGACAGATTTGGGGGATAGCTGACTGGATTTCTCTTACAAACTCTCTGGAGTTCATAAACCATAGTGCTTCCACCAGCAACAGGGCAGGTTCTTCTCAGCCACACCAGCCATCCCAAACAGAATTCAGACATCCAGTGCTTGCCTGCAGCCCCCAACACATGAGAAATGAGATGAGGCATCCTGAAGCCTGACATAGCACAGCTGCCAAGGCAGGCTGCAGTCTCTGCATTAGTGGCAGATGACAGCTCACTTATTTGAACACAGACAAAGAAAAGTCTGCCACAGAGCAGTTCCTGCAGGACTGGATGGAGGAAACAGCTGTCAACTCTTTCTTGGATTACAGGGATAAACATATTTCTAGCAACAGCTTTAGGCTATGTAACTCTAAAATCCTGAATAGAATTCAAGGTATTCTTGTACCAGGAGAGGAGTCATATTAGAAGGCTTTATAGTTGAAAGCTTAAGCCTTCACTGAAACAAGAAATGCATCTTCTGGCATTATTACAGAACTCAGCAAGAGCCAAAATAAACAACACCATCACTTTCTGAGAAAGAATACAGAGTATTCTAGAGGTTTATTGAGTCTTGCTTTATCTGGGAAAGAAACCAGAAGACACTGCCTGCCTTTGTCAAGCCCCTGAATGGATGTCTTAATCCAAATTCCTGCCTCATTGAGCAGGGTACAAATTAACTATCCAGAGGGAACTATATGAGAAAAAGAGGAAGAATGAACCAACTCCACAGAGGTGAAGACTAAGCCGAGATAAGAAAATAACTTCCTTTGAAGAACTAGCTTTCTCACTCTGGTACTTCAAGTGATCCTGTTGCATTGGAAAAGTAGAAATGTTTCACAGAACAAAAGAGGATGTAGCTTAATTTGCTCAACATGGTACTTAATCGTGTGGATAAAAACCAGCAAAACTTCTCAAAACTGGAAAGCTATGTATGGAAACTGTGCACTGAAGAAAACAGACCACATCCAGAGAAAAGACAGACAGACATTATGTAGAAGGATTTGTGTGTTATGTTTCCAGCTCTCTAAAAGGGAATTCTGTGGCTTTAACCTCAAGGGAAGGAGCACAGGCCAGTAACACAAGAAAGAGCTAAGCTCAGTCAGTGAGTCATAGCCCCTATGCAAACTCTGCCATACATCTGTGTTTTCCCATGCTGCTCCCAATCCTTTCCTCACACCCTTGCAAAGGACAGAATGCCAAATATGAGCAGATCAAATTGTACTTTTCCACCATGGGTTTCTTTTTCAACAGGAAAATTGGGACTAGAGTTGGCACCTGAAGAGGAACCAAACAGCATCCCTGGGACTAAAACTCACTAAAATTTCCAGGTCCTTCAAACAGAGCCTCCAGTCTACAGAAACGAGCTTCTGTTTCTTTGGGGCTGTGCTGGAAATTCCAGGGGTAGATTGGAATAAAGAAAGCAAGTGGTCACTTTTAATACATCCCACCTGCTGTCCCAGCAGGCTGAGACATGAGCCCTGCTCACTGGAAGGAGGCAGGAGGGAAGAGCCTGGTGAATCTCTCTCCAGCTGAGGGCTTACTACAGGTTGTCAGCCTCACCAAAATTCAGCTCCTGGGGCACCCAAACCAAAGGCTCACAGTGACAAATTACACTTACAATCAGAAAATACATGGAGTAAAATAGTCTTCAAAAATATAATAATGAAAAAGGGCTTAAAGCCTGTTTGCTGACAGAGTGGAAGATATTAGTGGAAGGACATTAGCCACTGTCACTTTGGTGTCCAGTCCCCTGCTTTTACCCCCACAAACAGGAACTGCTGAGCAGTGTGCAAGAGACATTTTTCCACTTCCCTGACCACAGCTGGGTTGTGGGCAGACCTCTCTTTGGCTGGGACAAACTAAGGATAAAGGTGAAATAGGGGGCATTGTCGACTTCCTTCTCTCCTGCATGGACACACAAGCACCACTAAAGACAGCTCCACAGCAGGGACACAGGGAGAAGCTGCCAAGTCCTGCTTCCAAAGGGGCATAACACTCCCCCACAGTCCCTTACTCCCTCTGTGCCCACAAATGCTTCTTATTCTCAGGACACACCAGTAACTGCAAACCAACAGCCTTGTCCCCAGGGAGCCTGGGCTGGGCTATGCTGGATACATTTGAAGTAGAGGAAACTCCAGCACTCTTGCTACCAGATGCAACCCAAAGTACTTGAGATAAGGCATTTATCAAGTGTCTGTGAGACAACAAGAGAAGAGAGCTCACCTGATTGGTCATAGGATGCCCATGCTAGGTTTTCTCCACAATTCCCATTAGCAGACTCGGAGCTGTGCTTGAGGACCCTCGTGGTAGCCAGTTCTTCTGCATACCTAGCAAAGGAACCACACATTGAGTCAGGGACCACAGCTGCAATGAGCAATAAGGAGGAGGAACAGGAGGAAGAGAAGGATATGCAAGGAAGGAATTGTGCTGGAAGATGACAGGTTTAAGTCAAGTTGCAAAGCCCTGAACCAGAGATGCTTTAAGGTTACATAGATCAATGAGTTAGGCAAAGGAAAAACACATTTTCCCTGTCTTTCATGAGCATCTGTATAAATTCTGAGAAGAGCCTAGAAGAAATCAAAGGGCAGATTCCCTTGCACCACATTTAACCAGCACTTGGAAATCCAACAGCCATCCTTAGCCACAGCTGCAGGTGGAAAGGGAAGTATTTACAGCAATTGCTACAGGTGCCACCTCCTAGCATTTCTAGGTCCCTTACAGGAGTAAATTAAATGTTCTCAGTGAGACTGGAAAAAAACAGAAGTGGGAATTTAGTCAAAGAAAGCACAAACCCCCTCCATTTACAAATTAAAGAAAAAAAGGTGAAATTCAAAAAAAGAGCAATGTACCAGGAAACAAGATGGAAGAGAAGGGGATCACATGGAGACTCTCAGGCAACAACTGTGTAAACCAACACAGGGATAAGCAGCACTGTTTCTATAGAATTTGACATGTGTGCGAATGTGGGATGTATTTTATTTTCTTAGAACAATAGGGTTAAGAAGAACATAATGGGTAAAGCAATTACTCTGTTTATTCAACATTGGAAAGGCTTCAATACAGAGATAGGGAAATTGGAAAGACCATTTGTTATTTCTTATAGTGGCAACACAGAGTCATCAGGTCATAGATTTAAAATTCAAGTGAGACAAAGCTCTTCTTCCACACTGTGCAGCAGAAGTCATTGCCACAAGACAATGCAGGCACCAAAGCACACGTGAGTTTGAAAAAGAGAGAGGCAAATTCACAGTGTATGGATGTGGGGAGG
This sequence comes from Agelaius tricolor, assembly GCF_023055355.1. NCBI lineage: Eukaryota > Metazoa > Chordata > Aves > Passeriformes > Icteridae > Agelaius > Agelaius tricolor. The sequence goes on from NW_027269262.1 coordinate 35,274,909, forward strand.
AATCTTCATGGCATATTAATGAACAGCAACAAATAAATGAGGACACAACTTACTGCTTAGGAAAATGGTAATTTCCAGGATAAATCTGTAATTTCCAGAAGAAGATAATGGGGGAAGGATCATATTTGTTTTGTCCTCCTACTCCTTCCCTAATCATGAATTACTGGCATCTGCCAGAGGCATGAATTTTGTCCAGCTGAACATTTTGACCCAAGCTAGCACTGCAGTCATTAGGTTCTAATTTCCTTCTGCCCTAATCCACCCACCAAAACAAAAAGAGGAGTAATTAGCTACATCCATTAATTTAAAAATAATGAAAACTTGTCAGTTGTCAGTTTGCTAGATCCTGGACTGGAGGATCTTTAGATGCTATCTCTACAGTTCTGTAATTTTCCTAAGGATCCTCATATCCCAAGTTAGAGGCAGGACTAAGCACACATTGCAGATGGATGAAGCTGCCAGGGATTTGAGACAAAAGGTGATTAATCCACTCCAGCTCAGGCAGCTGAAAGCATGAGATTTTCATCTGAGATCATCACCCTATGCTTCATTACAGTCAGAGATAAACAGACACCTTCTGAGGCTGACTCATCTCATGTTAAAGCAGGAATCCAATAGTCAGTTCACCTGTCACAATAACTGAACCTGAAAATAGTAGGAAACCAAATAGTAGGAAACATACCATTTTCAACTCAGGTAGAGAAGCACAGAAAAGCACCCAGAGAGAAAAGCACCCAAATACAAACCAACAAAGATGTATATATATATAGGATATACACAAAGAAAAGGTCAAGTTCTTTTTTTAATTTAAGAATATACAAAATCTGTCTTGAAAAATATGAGATTTCTTAAATTTCATGTCTTTTATTCCAACCAAAACATTTCTTGTTCTTGCTATCAAGCAGTTTTACCAGTCTCTAAACATGTCTTAATTCTTACAAGTTAAGTTATAGACCTCAAGCAAAGAGAAGTTTCCTATTGTTGTTCATTGCAGCAGGGCATCAGCTGAGACCAAAGAGGGTTGTGAAGAATTTCCGAAGGATCTAAAAATACCCAGCAAGGGCAACAGCACACTCAGAGATAAATGTGCAGCAATGCATATTTGATAGAATAATCTGAACTATTCATACAAGCCAACTTGTTCAAACTGAGTGTTGCACTTCTGAGACCCAACAAGTGCTATTGACAAGTCAATGAAATCTCTCCCTCACTGTGAGCATGAAAAACAGAACCAAAAAAAAACCAAACCCTTTGAAGAACAGAAGGAAAGTCCCAGCAGATTACAAGATTGGTGAATGAGTCACTAGCATTCCACATTTTAGGAATACTGTATCCAGTTATAATGGTGTCTCAAGAAAAAAAGAAAAAAAAAAGAAAGAAAAAAAGTGAAAACACCAAGATTTTTCTTCCTGCCAGAGGTCATGTCCACATGCCATTTACATGGTGTGTTGTACAGCACAAGACCTGGGAGAAATCTGGAGGCAGTTCATCTGTGTGACATCTGTGTCCCATCATGCTGGGACAATAATCAGGTTCTGGAAAGACTACAGCATCTCTCTCTCCCAATCACCCAGCACAGAGAAATCTGCATGGTTATGGTAGAAAGCTAATGGGAGAAGATGTCATGTGTAGAGTAGGAATCAAACTGCCCACCATTCAATATAATTTATCTTCTGAATAGTTTAATCAGCATTTACTCCTTCAGTTATCTCCTTTGTACTGTGAGGATCATAATTAAAAAATAATTGAAGATTTTTAGATCTACTTTTTGAAAAAGATTGCTGTAAAGAGAAGGGAATTCCTATGGTTATCATAACTACAGCTGTGAAGAGAAAGGAATTAATATGGTTATCATGACTACAGTAAGGAGGACAAGCAGTATTGGACTCAAATGTCTGTAAGGAAGACTCAAGTCAAAGAGCAGGGAGATGAATTCACTGTATGCTAGACTGAGAAGAAGTTGTGCAGTCTTCAACACTGGAGTAGAGGCAAGATATTTCTTTCCTGACAGAACAGAGAACATATAATACTTTTACTTTTGTGGCTGGGAGATAAATAAATTAATCTGAAATTACTTCGTCCTGATTCCACTGATCTTAGACCAGTCACCACTTCTTACCATGAAAAAGTTCTTTTCTCGCTATTTCAGCAGGAGTAGATCTTCTCCTGCAGATGACAATCTCTCATCTGACAGAAGTGGTGATGGAGCATGTTTTAGACAACTGCCCTCTGCAGAGGACACCTACCAGTGCAGACAGATGTAGTCAACATCTGAAAAAGGCTCCAAGAAAGATTTGTATCGTTGTGACCATGTGTCCATGCGACCAGCTACTGCTATGTGATGGAAAAAGAGGGGATGCAAGAGCAGAGTCCCACACTTTCTACTCAGTAAGTCTTCACTTGTTATCAGCATGTCAAAAGGCAAATATCTTTGCAATAAACACAGTCAAACCTAACAGATAAAAGTGTCACAAATCTCATTAGAGAAAAGAAAGGACTGAACTCACTGTTGGGCTCCTCTGTTTAACTTCTTGCAGAGTTTTAATGGGGGGACTCCATGTTTCTTCCTGTAGTCATTGTGTACTTTCAAGACTTCTTCAGCAAATTGTTTGGAAGCTGAAATCACATTAAAAAATTGGAAAGGTCTGTCAAATACAGACATTAGTGAAGACAGAAAAAGCATACTCTGAACCCAAGCCCTGGTGCAGGCTGGATAGAAGAACACAAGGCTACCACCCTCATTACCTGGCAGCAGGATGAAAGGAACCACTGACTTCCATCCAAAACCAAACTCTAACAGACCCTCCCATTGGGAAAGCTACAGACTCACCAGAGGTTGAAGAAAACTGTGATCATTACTGCTTTCCTCAACAGCAGGTGATTTAAGGTTAGTCAATCAGTTTGTCAGTTTAAAACCAAAATCAGTTTGACTGACTTTCATTTCAAGCTCTCAGTGCACCGCATCACCATTCCAATTTCAGAGTAAGCAACAAATAACTCCTCCAAGGAGATGCATTAAAAATGCAAATGATTGTCCCTACATGCAAGAATTATCTGTATTAGTCAGGGCACCACCTAAAGAGAATGAAGATACTAAAATGTTTAGATCTCTGCATGTACTTGGAAACATGCACCATTCATCTAATTCATTTTCTAGTACAAATTCATAGAAATCTCAAAATACACCTTTATTTGGCTCAAGGCAAATAAATGTTCACAAACAGCAAGTGGTAAGGAAAGAAACAACTACTGTGGCATGGGTTTTTATATTTATTAATGATTCATCAGCTTCATTTCTGAATATCTCAGTTAGCATGACTACCATCATTTACCTTGCAAGGCACTTGGGAAACCCGAACAGATCCTATGACTAAAAAGAGTTTCCTGTTATTAACCTTAGATTTCTCAGCTTCCTCTCACTACTTGATTCTGACAACTGAAATCAATCATTCTCTGCTGTATTAGCATTATTCTCCTCTGCTGTTTGTAATGATGCACTTTCCCCACAATAGAGCTGCCAGTTTGCACACACTGCTCCCAGAACGTTTTCCTAAGGTGATTACCCAGCTTACTCTCATGCTTTAGGCTGCACTTGGAGTTCTCTCTAGCTCCTCAATAGCACTGGGATAATACAGTAGCCTAAAATAATCTTAGTATCCAATGCACACAAGAAAGCCATTACAGTTTCCTGCAGTCCTTAAATCTTTTGAACACAGTCAGAAGTTGGGTTGGCTCTTTCCTGATGAAAGTGTCATTGTGGACATATATCTAATATATTCTCCATAACATGCTTTCAGGCTCACGTTTTTGGTATCAGTTTGTTGGTATAACACAGAAACCCTGTTGAACAAGGTGACATCTGCCCACCACCTTCTTCCTCTTCAGTTCTCCCTCAATTTTGTGTATCACACGTTGCACATCACCAGGAAAACAGGCACCTCCATTCTGGTATTCAAGCACACAAACTCCTAATGAACCTGTCTCATCAGTCTGCTTACTGTAGCTCACAGCTCACTGATTCTATCAGGCTAGAGTCATAAACCTCTCATCTGCTCTGTTACAGAGGTAGCCAATTTCTACAGCATCTATCAGAAGTCATTGAGGAAAGCAAGCCTACATCCAATTCACACCCTTCCCTGATGCAGGGGGTCCAAGCTTCCAGCAAGGAAATGTTAAGACAGCCTACAAATTAGACATTGAAAAACACAGCTTTGAAAGTTGCATCACATACTCCAGACTACTTTTTTTTCTCTTGAGACCATGCTAAACTTGTGCCTGTTATCATCTAGACTTAATATCTTACCCACTCAGCACTGAAATAGTAGATAAACAATCTGACCTGCAAGTATGGAAGTTTCTATCCAAATAATTTGCTCTCAATGACAATATCAAATTGAAATTCTAATTTAAAAAAAAAAGTCAACTGAAATACAGATTTCATCAGTGCCCAGTCCATAGATTAACAGAAATACTGCATAATATAGCTCTGTACTAACTTTCTGACTTACAAAGAGTAACAAGTCATGGACAAAACTGAGTTGCTTCTAGCTGCAACAGGCACTGCTATGCTGTCCCTGGAGAACCTCCATCCTCCCTTCCCCTCAAAGGTGGCTGCTATAGAAATGCTTATCTTCTGTGACTCAAGCTCATGTGCTAACCACCTCCCTCTGTACAGCTTTTCCCGTGCCTGATGATGTGTGGAGAGGGACGCCCAAGTGCCAGATATATTTCAGATTTGTTTCAGAATGCATGTTAAGTTTTTCCATTTTACCAGTGTTCCATACACTGAGAAGCCAGGCATTAAAAGTGAGAATTAATGGGAGTTTTCAGGCTCCCACCCAAATGGGAACAGCTTCCCAAACAGCTGTGGAGACATACTTCTTTCCCTTCACGTAAGCTGCTTAAGCTGCTAAAAAAATTATTTTCTACTGCCAGAGAGTTAAGTTTGGTCATGGATCATTATGCACCTTAATAAGTAAAACAATTGAAAGTATTAGATACAGTTGCTTCCTCCTCAATATTCAATTATTTGCCTCTATTTCTTATTCTTCTGGAACACTGGCTAAGATTAATGGCAGCATGTGATGATGAATTTCTAGGCTATGATGTGGTACAGAGCATACCTTACAGCTGTTACGCTCTTGGACTTCCAGGTTCATTGATCAGCTTTGTGTGACAGGGAAAAATAGGCAGAGGAATCTAGGCTGCCTTTTCCCATCACATTTGTTTTTCAGAGAATTCTATTTCTCTATTCTTACTGTCTCTAAGCAGCGCCAATCTATTCAGTCTTTCTTGCATGAAGAGCTCTTCATGCCTGAACCCATACAGCCACTTTTTAGAGCTGTCTTCTCCTGCCATTTCTATTTTAGTTTGGGCACCAAAACAGAGGTTACTTACCTGAACATGTGTTCCACAACACAAACTGCCCTGCATCACCTTTGCTGCTGTCAACTGTGCCTCCTCCACTGCTCTTGTGGAGCCACAAGATGGTAAAAGTGAATTGTTCCACAAAGCACCAAATTCCTACACATCAGAAATGCTGTGGCTATCCTTTACCTCAGCACTCAGGACACACAGCATTATAGCAGGCACACACATGGCTAGCAAAACAAGCATATGTTTTTATGCCTAAGTATCCACCCTGGTGACTCAAAAATGAGCCCTGTATCAATCTCCAGAGGTATTGTTTATTTTCAGTGCTTTTTGTCCTATTGTTTATGGATTAATTTTCACTGGTAATGTATTACTTTCCATAAATACTAAGTTTTTCTATTTAGCCTTCAAATAATTAATATATAATGCTAACAACAAAAGAGAGTTGGGACTGTTCAGTCTAGAGAAGACAAAGCTTTGGGGAGACCTTATTGTGGCCTCTGCTTAAAGGGGGCTTATAAGAAAGACAGAGGCAGACAATTTATTAGGGCCTGTAGTGAGAGGACAAAGGGTAATAGATATAAAATAAAATAATGTAGATTCAGGCTAGATGTGTGGAAGAATTTTTTTATGATGAGGGTGGTGGAACACTGGCACAGGCTGCCCAGAGAGGTGGTGAATAACCCATCCCTGGAAACATTCAAGGTGGGGTTGGATTGGCCGCTGAGCAACCTGATGTAGTTGAAGATATGCCTGCTCTGGAGGTTGTATTACAGGACCTTCAACAGTCTTCCAGCCCAGATTGCCCTATGTTACTATGAAACAAACCTCATTCAGAATCCTACAGAGAAAGGTACCATTACATCTGTCTCAATCTCTCTTTGAACCATGACAGAGGCCTCAAAAATCTTCACCCAATGTGTGCATTAGAGGTAAATTGAGATAATGACCCCACCTTTCAATCTTCCCCCAAAAAATAAATACCTAGAAATTTGCTCTTATATTAACAGGACACTGCATGTTACTTCCATGTTACTCTTTCAGGCCCAGAACCCGGGCAGAAAGAAACTATCTTGCTTCCAGCCAGGTCAGGGCTAATTTTTGCAATAGCCAGAAGGGAGCACAGCTAGGACCTGGAGATTATTCTCTACCACTTCTCATGATTTTCCAGGAATGGGAGAAGGGGTCTCTTCCATGTCAAGGCAGCGTGGCACAATCAGCTGTTTTAGGCTCCGAGTGGTAGTGAGCATTTGCATATGAATCACTCACCTGTCTTGTACATTTTTCTATTAATATTGTTGCTGTTACTGTTTGTTTTCTTCCTGTTTCCAGTAAATTGTTTCTCATTGCTGTTTCCAGTAAATTGTACTTACAAGTCCTTACTTTTTGTTTCTCCAATTCTCCTCTCCAGCCACCCATGGGAAGGGAGAGAGGAGACTGAGAGAGCAGTGCATCATTTGGGGAGGTTTCAGTAGGAACACTAAATTGGAGAAAACCATTCCTAAACCACAACAGAAGCCAAAATACATGGAGAAGACAGATGCAAAGTAGATAGAAAACACATAAAAGGTAATTAAGTAATTGTTTAAACACTGAGTTTAAAGCTCTGCTTTAAAACTGAAATCCCTTCAGTCTCCCTTGATTCAGCAGAACTGCTCTACTCTACACTGGAAGTGGGTTATGGAATAAGAATGCAGCAAATACAGCTTTTAGTATGCCCAACAGGTTTGTGGAAAAGATTAATTAGAATTAGAAGCTTTAGGGAACTGTAAAGTAACTATGTCAAAAAGTCCTCTGTTACTGTCCCAGGTAACTGATATTTCTATTGTGACAAACTTCTCAAAGCATATTCACCGACTGGAAACAAAATTCTTGAGTAAAAGAGATCCCAGCTTCTAAAGTCAACATTTGCATCTAGACTCTTCTAAGAGAGCTGACATTTATTATTAATCTTTATCCACACTTAAAATGTAACTCTCTGGAAACCATCCCTAGCTGAATCTTTCCCACTGTGAGAATAGCATTCCTTCTGTGGAGGAGTGATGGATGTCTAACTGATATGAGAAATGTTAAGAAGACAGTCTGTGTTCCACTGCACTTTGACTCAGCACTTTGGTTTGAAGCCACAAATGCTTCAGGGTGGTCTCATGCTGGCTGGGTCTGCAGCAACAGGGAGTGAATGTTCCATGCTTCTTTCTCCACATATTTAACTGCACTTTCTTGCCCCCCATTTGGGACTGTAACATCTTCCAAGACTGGGCCTTAATGCTTGATGTCATTTAGGAAAATGGATCTGACACTCCAATTCATGAATTATTTCCAGCCATAAAAACTGATCTCCTCCAGTGTTAAACTCCCTTTTTCTTTAACATAACTGGCTGATTGCTTGGAAATATACAGAAGAAATGAAACCATGTATAAATCTGGAGGAAAGATTTAATAATACTATGTTTAGAAAGTATTGTATCCTGGGTGGGGTTTCCTTGTCTCCTTTTACACAATCAAGAATTCAAAAAAGGGGCAAGGTCCCCATCCTGTACAATAAGCATTTATGAGAGATATCACAATTGTTGGTACATGATTTCCCTTCCAACCTGAGTTATCTTGTAACCTTACTAAAAGTTAGAAGAGCAAGTACTGCTGATGAAAGTGAAAGGAATTGGGAGCTATAATTAGATACCAGTTTACATGGGAGTAGTTTCCTGGAACGTTTCTATGTTTGCTGCTCAAAATAGCTTTCTCTTCAGCTCAGGAGATCCTTCTTCAGGGAGGAATTTCTGTGATGCTTCTCAGCATCCACTTTTGCCTGAATTTTCTCACACACTTGCTTATCACTGGGGTGAGCTTCAGGACAACAGTGAGATGTCTGAGTTAACTGCATCTGATGGACAAGGACCCCACTCATTTTATTACCTGGGCTTGCTCTACAGCAAACTGGCAACTTAATAACCTTGCATTACCTGTGCCACACAATGTAACACACTCTTTTCCCTCATACCCAGTCTGGGGCATGTGGCCTGAGAATATGAAGCTGTCAATGCAATAATGTTTCAATGACATTAGTCATGTCACTATTTGATTGCAAATCCTATTCTTGCTATAATAGACAGTGCTGATTACTTCCTCACTTAAGGCCTTTTATAAACAGTAAGGCAATTGACTGCCCTGATTAAAAAGGAACACCTGGTAAACTGGAGGCTGAACAGCTCTGAGAGGCAGCAGAGCCTTCTGTGATACAGACATTTACAAAACAAGCAGCACTAATCAGCAGTCTTGAGGTCTTGAGCACTGACAGAAGCAACTTTTCACTTCCACTGGAGGCAAGGGTGTGAGGAGAAGTCCTTGGCTTGTAGCACCTGTCTCCTCCAAACTGACCAACAATCAGAACAGCCAGCAATCACTTCCATGGAGTGACATAAGGTCGGAACTGACTGCTCGTCATCTCCAGAGCAGCCAGTCCTGGCTTTGCATGAAAAAAAAAATCAAAAGTGTTGTTTTTATTACTATTCTGCCAGGAAGGACACCTGAATATTGTAATCATGCCACACAGCCACAGAGACATTTGTAGGCAGCTAATGTGTATGCTGCTATCCCTTTTAAAAAGGCTAAGGAGACTCTCCCATCAGAAAGACCTCCTGTTCTTAATTCCAACTGCCACAGAATTCCTAGGGCACATGCACTTCCAAACACAAAGCTACAAGTGACCTGTTTGTGTTAGAATCACACTTTGCAGGAGATGCAATTCATGTAATCTTCTCCATCTCTTCTTTCCCCAGTGCTGTATATGCCTAGAGTTTATAATTACAGAAATTTATTGAAGAAAATAAGGTGCAACTATATTCAGTAATGAGTAACAACAGAAATCAGTTGTTTTGAGTAATTGTACAGAAGTAATTAAATTGAAATGGAATATTTTTTTCTATTCATATTTTGCATGCTGCATGTTCTTATGCTCTGTAGATGGACAGCAACAGACACAACCTTGTTTTTACCCAGTGCCAAGCTGATTTTCCATAGCACTTCTGGCTGTGTGGTGCCAACCAAAGTCTTTGGAAAGTGAAGAATTTTGCAAACAAGAATCAAAGCGAGATAGAAGTCTTCTGGGATGTGCTCCTGCATTTTACACCTCTACCATTCATGTTCTATCATGGTTTGGGGTAAGCATACCTGAACTAGTTTTAATCTCATCAGCTCCAATGTCCTCCCACCTTGTTTTTCTGCCAAGGACATCCAAGATAGCTGTGGCAATGCTCAAAGTATGTTTACTTATGCACCTCCCTGAGGCATGGAAATATGGCCACGCACATTTCTTCTGATCACTGATCTGTGTGAACTCACCCATCCAGTACCCAAAGTCAGGCAGGGAGGCACAGAAATCTTTCTTTACTCACATTTACTATCAATTACACCGCCTGTTTTTCATCCCTCTGCTCAACAGGTTAAACTCCAGTTCTCACAATATAAAATCTTTTTTTAAAGGGTATTTATTTCATAGAATCATAGAATAATAGAACTGTTTGGATTGAAAGGGACCTTTGAAGATCTTTGCCAATCTTCCTGCACTGAGCAGGGACACCTTCAACTATACCCTATTGCTCAACCTACCCCAGCTTCATCTGGCCTGACCTTGAACATTTCCAGGGATACATTAAATGTTTACAGTGACCTAAACAGACCCATATTTTCTTCCTACAAAACACCCCAGAACTCCTACCACCTCCTCTCACCTACTTGCACGGGAGCCAGTTCTGCACCAGGGAGATTGGGCACCCACACAGCCTCACCTCATCCCCCTATACAGGGCCACCCAGCCCAGCTCTGGCTGCTGTTCAGACCTTCACAGAATGGGCAGAACTTGCCTAGATCTGCCTGTAAAAACAGAACACAGATAGGCTCCAACTTATCTTTCGGAGAACAGCATAGCCACTACAGAACGAGAGCTCTGACATGGCCTTCTGGCCCGTTGAGATAAATAATAAACAACAAAACAGTTAAAATCAAAATACTTGTTTTCTCATACTTTTTGTTCCTGGACATAGAGCATCAGCAGAAGCAAATTCAAACCTAGGCAGGACACACACTACCAACTGTATGGATAGAAATGGGTGCAGGGTTTGCATGTAATAAAAACTTTCTTCATGCTCAATTTTTTTTTTTATGTACAGCAAAATAGCATGGGAAACCTTGGTAGGTATCTCAGTTACTACAGACCATCACATTCTATCTTATTCTTCCTCAGCCCTTCCCACTTGCGTCAGTATTTATCTGCTTTGGACACGAGGAGCTAAGGGTATAAACCAACAGCTGACAGGAGCAACCGCTGTTGCACGGGGTGGCTGCTGCACTCTCCTCCCCCACCAAAACCCTGATGCTTCAACAGACAGGTAGAAATTGGGCCCAGAATACTGCCAAAGCCTGACACATTCCTGGAAGACTTTTTTCTCTGCTACTTATTGAACTTGAACCCAGCAATCAATGTCTTCTACACACAACTGTAGATGTGGGACTAAGAATTGAATTAACTTTGGTTTTGAAAAGTCATTTTCCCACCACACCGCCAGTTCAGTTCTGGTGTAAAGAAAAAGACAGTAACTTGTGTTGGCTAGTTCTGCAACTATCCCAATGTTACCAAATGCAAAAGCTCAGTTTCTAGCAGTTCAGAACAATCCATCTTCCCTATCCCCTCCAGTACTGTAAAGCCAGCATAACTCTTTACCATTTTGGCAGCTTGGGAGTATCTGATTTCTCAGAAAGCAAACAGGTCACTTGTCCAGTATGCCTGTATTTTTCTCATGACCTGACATGGCTGTCTCTTACCAGAATGCTGAAATACAAGTCAGTATTTCAGCCGAAGACATAGCTCGTTCTGCAGAAAACACAACAGTCCTTTTTACTGTACTCTGAAGATGCATCTGAAGAGTTAAAAACCAGCACATGCTTCTAAATGAGATTAAAACCAGCATGGAAAACTGCATTGAGTCTGGTTCCTGTCTTTTTTCCCTTTCTCAAAACCCTTTCTCAGCCCCTCTTTGTTATGTTTTGTTTTTTTGTACTGACTCAACACGCAGAGCAGAGGGTAACTCCCAGCCCTTTCTCTGGAGTCCCGCCCACATTTGTAGAAGTGGCAGAAAAAAGGAAAACCAGCAGAAAAATGAAACAAAACCAAACTCTGTAAAATGATTGCCGTATTTACTGTGCCTGACCTTGACACCGTCTGCACACACTTGCCAGAGTAAAGAGAGCTATTCTCCCACAGGGAGCAAGTGGGGCAAGCTCCCTTCCCCCACGAGGTTGAACCCGGGGGGAAGTGGGAGAAATAAGACTTTTAGCAGCCTTTCCTACCGCCATGCCAGCCTATTCAGAGACTCCCACTGCTCAGCAGAAATCCACGTGCTCCAGAGCGGAGGAGTGGAGCTCGCAGCCAGCTGCTTTCCTGAGCATCGCCTGCAGCTGCTGGGAGGGATGGATATCCCCCGTGGGGCGAGGGCTGCCCGCAGGACCCCGCCTCCGGCCGCGCACAGCTGCAGCGGGGTCAGAGCCCTGCCAGCACGGCAGTCTCAGCAACAGGGCAGCCAAGAGCTGCCAGCTCCCCATCCCCTCCTTTCCTGCAGAAATATTGTCCCTGTCTTCTTGGTTAGAGCTCTCTGGGATCTATGGGGACGGCTGCATGCACCCCCCAGCAATCCAAATGGTGTCTGAAAAGGGACGACCTGGGGGAGGGCAGAGGGTCTCCGTGTTTGGCTTAAGTGTTTGCAGGAGTTATGACCACGGGAGGCATTTTCTAACCCTGACAAGGAAGTTTCAGTATAAATTTGGTTTCATCAGCCTGTAGCTTTCAGGGAAGAAAGCTGAGTCAGAGGTGCCGATGGTTTCAACACTCAGCTCTATCCAATGAAACGCAGAGTGCTAAGTCTCTAGCTCTGACACTTGGAATGAGCATTGCTTCAAATATAATCTAACAACTAGTACTACAACATTATTGGAGAGTTTTTACCGAAGAACTGAGATTTCTAATAGCAGGTTTTCTTTGCGTGGGGATACTTAGACCTCAAGACAGATTTACCAAAACCAAGAAGTTAAAGAAACTGCTCATTTAAAGTAGTGGCCCTGCTTGTCATGAATTAGAGCATCCTTAAATTAAACCTTCAGGTAATCCCTGCCTTAACCTCTCTGACCCAGAAAAGAAGCAAGGGATCTGTTCTGAGGCCAAACAGATCTGTCATGCAACCAGTTACATGTTCATGTACCTTAGTACAGAGAAATTTGTCTGCATCACACCTTAAAATCACTAGAGCAGGAACACATTTTGTATTTCACAAAAAGCACAGAGGAAGCAATACCCTGTACAACAGCTGCTCTCCCCATTCAAAGGCAAACCACACTGAATGATCTCAGAGAGGAATTTGAAGACTTCAGGGAACTAGAAAGGGCAGATGGGATTTAGTCAAAAAACCAATTGTCAGGACAGGATCTCAGTTTTATGATTCATCTAAAAATATTGCACACAGCTCAAAGACAATAACCTGGACGTAGTTTAACATTGGTTTGAAAAGCATGACACAAATAGAAAACATTCTTAACACATACCTAGATCTCAAGTTCTATTTGTATAACCACTTAAGGCTGCAAACATTACCCAAGCCTTGGCAAAGGGAGTTTCTGGTCTGCCATTGTTCCTAAGTTTGTAAAAATCAACTAATGCACAGCAATAAATATGCAAGGGAAAAAAATGAAGATGGTAATTGCCTTATGACTCTTTTAGCAATTTTCATGCATTAAAACAAAAGGAGATTTTTATTCCTTTTGGGATTGTGAGATGCACAGTGGAGTATATCTACTGCTTTTGCCCAATGTGCTTTGCTAATGTAATGTAAAGGCACTACACTGATTTGGTATTTGTACTTCTTAGCATGGGAAGTGCTGAACTTGATACTTCACAGCGACTATGCTTATTTAAATTGTTATAGGGTTATTTATCCCAATCTAGCTGTCAGGATATGAGGCCAAACCCACCCACTGGCAGCTGGACTTTGCCAAAAAAAAAAGCAGGTGGCTTGTCTGGACTGGGTGTCATACCAGTAAGCCCTCTACAGTCATATTTGCAGACAACTCTGATCTCATCTAGCAAGCTGACCTTTAAAAATAAAGAAAATTTTTTAAAAACCCAATATGCCCATGCTGAGGCCCTTTAAAGTGTTACTCACACAAAGATTTTCTTTAAGTTTCTCTGAAGAGGCGTAAAGTTTTGAGTTAATCGAGTTCTAGGTTTTGCTGAGCATGTCCCCATATGTGCTGTTCACACACAGGACAGACAGACAACATGCCACTAGGCTCTGATTTGTCACAGAAACAATGCCCTAAGAACAAGAACAAAAAGTCCCATCCAGTTTCACTGCTGTTTCAGAAATTCAGGACAGTTTTTTACTCATGGCCTTAACAGGACAAAGGCGGAGAAAACCCGGGGCACTGAGCACTCCCTTCTGAAGGTCTCTGGCTCCTTGGCAGCTTTGGAGAAGTCTCTCCAGCCCAAACTGAACAGGGCACACAGACAGCCAGCAGCAGTGGAGTAAGAACCAAAGCACAGGCAGCAGCAGCAGGGAAAGGCTAAAAGAAAATGCGCACAGCTGGGGAGAGACTTAGGAGCTGAGCAAGTCTGTCCGCAGTTAAATAGTAACCAGATCTTACATCTAAATCCTTCCGACAGGAAGGTGATAAAGCTTACCCCCCTCGAAGCATCCTGCAGCTTATCTGCAAGGCTAATAAGTTCTGTCACACAGCAAGACACAAAATAACTTTAAAGCTACAGGATTCATAGCCATTTTTTACAGCAAAGCTAAAGTACTTTAAGTTACAAAATACAAACTTTATAAAGTTGTATATGAAATACAACTACCTCTACACTGTGCAGGCTGAGGAGGGGGGTCGCTTTTCTTTTCTTTTTTTCAATCCAACCCTTTGTCAGAGAGAAAGCTCCTCCCAGGCTGTACCATGCACAAATGAAAGCAGCCTTCTCCGAGGAAAGCCACTGAACGCTTTAGCAATGCTTTCCAAGCACAAAACCAGGCACGGACTTTGTGCGACCACACAGCCAACTGCACGAAGGCATTTGCTCACCTGATTTCCCCATGACCAAGTGGGTTTCTTTTTTTTTTTTTTTTTTTTTAATTTCACCTGCTTCCTCCTCTCTTGACTGAGTTTTGCCGCTAAGTGCCGGGATGAAGTGTTCGCAGTTTCAGCTCAACTTCTTCATTCGCCTGCGACTGCTGCTGGAAAAAAAAAGCCAAACAACTCAGCAGCACGAACCGCTACCGCCCCTTCTTGAGCGCTGGAATAAGCCTGCCCATGCCTTTATAAGGCATAGGGACACCGCTCTTTTTTCATGAAAAGATCCTGGTTAGGGTCAGGAGCTATTTATCCTCCACAGTAACCAAGCAGCTCCAAAACACCATATGTTTTCACATACCATTTTAGCTTAGTAATCGCATCTGTCTTCTGATAAGAGTAGGCTGTGAGAAGAAATTCTGCTGACAAATAGATCTGCTGCCACAGTGGGCATAGCCCATGGGGCTCTCATACAGCTAAATGATGTTGAAGTTTTACCCACCTGCTGTACATGAAGTTGAAACAGAAAAGTGATAAAGCACTTTGAAGTACAACTACATTTGTATGTCTAAAATGAATCACTTCCTGCACTGTTACAACATAACCTGTAGAAGGTATTAGTAAAATAAGATTTTGCAGGTTAAAGAGGAGCTGTGCTGATGGTGTGTTTCTGTGAAAAGCATTGGAGGTATGTCTCATTTCATCTGTGTAAGCACGCTATGCCACTGTTATCTACACTTTACATCAAAATGCCTCAAGTTAATCTGGCAAATATTAACCACTTTAACTACAGTGAACATGATAGTTTGATTTAACTTCAGAAGTGCTGCATATCTACAAACAGTAATTCAGTTACGTGTTTCCAACTTTCATCTTCTCATCATCATAAAAATCATCTGAGGTTAATGCTTCCCATTATTTTACAATGCCTTTGAATATTTCAAGGTTCTTCTTGGTTTTGTGCCAAGTCTGCTGGCTCATCAGGATTTAATTATCCTTTGTCCACCTCTGTAGGCTTGGCTCTATGGTAAGTAAAGAAAAAAAAAAAAAAGATGCAAGGGTTGGGTTTTTTCTTCTTATGCAAGTAGCAGCAGCAGGTGGGGAAAGGCAACATCCCTTCACCAACACACTGCTCCTCCTGTGGTGGTTCCACTGGCAGGGCTGAGACACAGGTTGAGGGAGTGTCACTGACAGCTGATGGGGTCACAGAGAAGAGGCATGAGGGCAGCTGATCACCACCCAGAGGCGGAAACCGCAGGGTGTGAGACGGCATTCATTCTCACAGCTGCCTGATATTTTCCTTTGCTGGCAGCAAGGCAGGCAGCAGAAGAGGAGAAGGAAGTCAGAGAAGGTGCAGAAGGAAATCTCTTCCCGGTCTCTCTGCTGTGTGGCAGTAGTTGGCTGGGGAGAAGGGTGGAGAGCTGGAGTTGGTACTATTAGAGCCCTGTCAGGAAAAAGCTGCTGTTTTACTTGCTTGCAGGAGTGAGTAAACCATGGACCAGTCTGAATGAACCAGATCCCTAGTCTCTGAAAATGCTCTGCTAAACTTAAAATACTGGGTTGTACTACTCCTAGGACACACATCAATGCTCAGCAATAACCAGTGCCACCCTACGGCCAAGACAAGGAGTAAAAGGGATTTTATATTTGTATAAGTGGGAGTCTCTGGTATTTGAAATGTTCATTTATATTCTCATACTTGATTGTTATATTTTATACTGTTTATGTTTTAGATCTTTATAATATTCAGCTGAATTATAAAGCAACATTGCTTCAGGACCTGGACTGCTAGTAGGAAACAGCACCAAGCATTTTCAAAAATGACCAGATACACTTGCATACCACATGCTGTGAAATCACAACTTAGAAAAAGAGGGTTTCTCTGATCTGACAAAAATCCAGTGATACCTACAGGGAAAAAAAATTGTGCTTTTTCTGATCAGAAAACAAGGAAACCAAAATCAATGCTCCAGCCTGAAATGTAAAAGCATCAGTAAAAAGTAAATGCAATGACTCATCAAAGACAGGAAAGCAATGTAAGCTGAGACATACAAAAGCAAAGAGGAAGGGGGGAGAAACAATTAAAGAGGGTTTAAAAGATTAAAAGCCTCTTTTTAAAGAGAATTTTAAAATATTAAAATAATAATCTTTTATTATTTTAACACCACCTGAAAGTTCCACACTAAAGAATATTACTGAAGAATATTATCAGATGGAAATTTAGAGGAGGTATGTACACTAATAATAAGAATTCAAACAAGCCTTTGAAAATAATAGGAGTGATTAAATGAAAGCCACTGCTAGTGATAATTTTCAAGCTGTAAGCCATTAATTTCCTTTTACTAGTCTCAAACAGTATCAAAAAATGTGAATGGTAACAAACAGGGTTTTCCATTTGCTTTATGATGTGTCAAAGCACCTCCAAAACATGATTCCTTTACACAGAGAGAATATTAGGATGACATTATTATTATCTAATAGTGGATATAGAAAACTACATTACAGCTACAGAAATACCCTGTGCAGTCAGAGGAGTTCAGTATTCTGCCTCCTATGGCCATATCTACTATTTTTTTCTGGAAAAGGAGCAAAAAAAGGTACAATGTGGTCTGACTAATTTTACTTGTTTCATCTTCCTGTTAAAAGGAAAGCAGAACAGAAACAGCTGGCTAAGAAAAGTAACACTTACCTAGTAAAGACTGGTGTAATAAATATTCTTTCTGGAATAGGCTATAGAGCACATGAGAAGGAAAAATGGAATTTGAAAGGAAGTGCATGAATCATTACAATCAGGAAGTTAGTGATAACTCATCTGCAGTGGAGCAATTTCATCTGCATCCTGAAAATCTGTGGCTAAAATTTTGGTGTCAAACTGACTGGGGTATTCAGATGACAAAACATTACTCATTCTATTCTATTTTCCCTTTTCTCCTAATAAAGCAAATCCATTTCACCTGCCCACATCAGCCACTTCTCTTTACCTTGATGTGACTGACCCTAACGCACACAGTCTCATAACCTCCTCTGGTGCCACCAGATACTTCCCTTCTTTGCTTTCCTGCCTCTTCTGGAAGCTTCCTGCACCTCTTTTTCTTTCTCCTGTACCCCAGCTTGCCCCATGTGCTGCTTGCATTGCGACCAGCCCTGGGTAGCCACAGGCATTCCTGTGGTGCCCCACAGGCTCCCCCAGGACTGTGGACCTGGCAAGGCCTGTGTTGGAAGTGGCAGTGTGGATTTCTGGGCTCAGCTGGGATTGTGCTGCTGCTGCTTGCTGTCTCATCCAGCTTGGTCTTCACAGCCATGTGCTGACAGCCTTCAATATTCCTCCAGGACCCTCCACCAGCCAACCATATATGGCTAAATCTGTAGAAATTCAGGATTAAACAAATGTTTTGATAGAGCAACCATATATGGCTAAATCTGCAAAAATTCAGGATTAAACAGATGTCTTTTTGATAGAGCAAGGAGCCCCAGGCAGATCCCAGGTTACCTGTGGTCTTTGCAGAGGTCTCTCTGCACACAGCTAAATACCCCCTTCTATCTGGCAAGGGAACCCCCTAAGCAGGGCTCCGTGGAGCTCTGTGCCTGTTGTGAGGGCCCCGGTAGCATCATGGATTTCAGTCTGCACATTTCTGTTCCAGCAGCAGTGCAAGTGAGGAAGTAGCAGCCAGCCAGCTGCTGCCTGTGCAGATCCCCACCTGCTGGCAGGCAGGTTCAGACACATAAAGGAAGCCTGAGATGAACCTTCCCACATGTGCACGCTCTGATGGGTCCAGTTGATACAAATGCCTGTCATCATCAATGTTTTGAGTCATTAGTTCATTCCATCAGTTGGCATCTATCAGTTACAATTAGGTGTCCATGCAGGCTAGGACAGACATTGGACCACACTGTCAATGCAGGCCCTGCCAGAGAGGTGTGGATGCATCCCATCCTGCTTTTAAATACAACACTGAGCAGTTTCTCCACAAGTCAAACCATGCAGACAAAAAGTTTGTGAGCAATTCTAAATGTAACAAATCTGACTTCCCTAGACACCACTAACAAGCAACACTAAGGCCCAACAGTATTTATATGACTATAAAAACATCACACAGGAATAACATTGTGAGTAAACTGAAAAATTATGCACAAAGCTGTATCAGGCAACAATAAAACTGCTAATTTTAAAAAATGTAAAAGGAAATGGGAAATAAAAGATGGTAGAATATTTGAGAATATTCCTCTTCTTGCACTTATGCCAGGCTTTGCTTCTGGCCTCTGTATTGGTATTGCCATTTCACCTGTGAATTAAGCCATGTTGTGTAGCAGATCAAAAAAAGTCAACTTGAACACAGTTGGAGATGTTAATTTTTCTTGCAAGACAGCTTGGTCTTCACAGTATTGCTTTTTATTTTGACCATAATGCTCAGTTGCTGAAGAAAATGAAATAAACTGAGCTGGAAAGAAGAAGAGTGCAAAAGCAAAGCTATATACCTCTTTTCTAAGCACTATGCTGTTATCAAATGGCCACATCCACAAAACTCTTACAGAGAAAACAGCAGACTGTGATTGCAGAATAGTCATTCACTTCAACTTCTTCCTACACACTGCGAGATAAAAGTAGCGCGTGATTAATCATCATCATAGAATTACAAAATGGTTTGGGTTGGAAGGGACCTTAAAGATCACCTAGTTCCAATCCCCCTGCCACTGTGGGGGTTGGAACCAACAATGGTCTCAAGGACTGGGTTCCAAGCAAAGGTTTGGGGAACAAAATGTGTAAGTACTGTTGCCCAAAGGAGTGTAGCACAAGCACTGCTGTTCTCTCTTGAGGCCCAGCTAAGATTCTTCTGGATCATCCAAATGTCTGAGAGTAACAGTACACTAATCTCACCAGAGCAGGGCAGTGAAATGCCCACTTCAGACCCACTTCAGACTTGGGATGTTCCTCAACATGGCTCGATCTACAGGGGTTCTCGCTTCACAAAAGAACCTGAGTAAACCTCTCAGCATGGTTGCTCTCAACTTGCTCAAAGTTGGAGCCTCCATAGGAAATCCCACTTTTCACCTGTCCAGGTGCTAAGAGTGCTTCCCCTCCACCCTACCAGGGAGAAAAGGGGCTCCATAAGAGGCAGCTCAGTCTGAGGATACAGAGGAGTTAAGGGAAAGAGGGGGAGAAGAAGGTACCCTGGACAGACTTGACACAAAGAAGGATTTGGGAGCACTGAAAAGAAAGGGAGTTTCTGTCATTTCCTCAAAGTGTTCCTTCTCTCCTCCAAGGCTGCAGTGAGCTGAACAGTATCTGGAGTGTGCTTCATGGGCTCTCTGCTTCAGCACAGTACCTCAGGTTGAGTTTAAACACCATTTTGCCAGGACCACTGCTCTGTAGCTATGATTAGAAAAGGTAAATGACAGCCCCAAATACACAAAGGGGTCAGACAACCAGGCCAGTTACTGACCTCCAGTAGTGGTGTATCCACACAAACACATTGACCAATGCAGCACCTCTATTTTGCCTTCTTGTGCATTGCCCCACAATCTACAACTTTTTATATCTGATCCACATAACCTTTGTTTTAGCAAAACCTCATCCTACTGATTGGAAGTAGCTCCTGCTTAACAGCCACAGATTTAGCTATTACATTAAAATATCCTTGTACATGAACCACATTATGAGTCAGAAAGTAAATTTGAGCAGTTACTCATAAATGAGATCACACAACTCTCATAGGTCCTGGAAACCATCAGTTTAAACATTCAGAACAAGACAAGGAAGCACATCTGATACAGGGAAATAAGTAGAGAAGAAACAAGAAAAAGGCAGGCTGTGGTACTGTTTAAACCTCTGATTTGCTTCTGCCTTAAATTACATGGGTAGTCCCAGCTTTCTGATCTCAAATAGGATACAGCATTAGTGGGAAAGGATCAGAGAAAGGCAGCAAAACCATGGAAGCTTCATACACAAAATAACAGGGCTTTAAGCAATCTGTTCTAGGGGAAAGTGTCCTTGCCCAGGGTGAGGGGTGAACCAGATGATCTTTAAGGTCCCTTCAAATCCAGGCCATTCTGTGATTCTTCAGCCAGCGGAAGAGATCACGGAAAAGGAAATAACGGAGATTACTACAAGAGGATGAGCAACACAGATGGCTCATGATTGTTGATTGTGTCCTCCAATACAAGAATTAGAGGATATTAAAAGAAGCTTGTGGGAACAGGGTTCAAAAATATGAATGTGGGATGCAGCAGAGAAGGTGCTTTGGCAAGGAGATTTTATTTTTGCGCACACTGCCTCTTGTCCTACCAGTGGGCACTGCTGAGAATTGCTTGTCTCCCTCTCCTCCACTCCCTCCCTTCAGGTATTTATACAAATGAATGAGATCACCATTTATACAAATGAATGAGTTTTCTTCAGGATGAACCATCCCAGTTCTCCCAGACACTCCTCACAGGAGATGTTCCAGTCCCTTAATTGTCTTTGTGGACCTGAACTGAACTTACTCCAGTTAGATCTATGTCTACCCCTCCATCATCTCCTCTCCAGCAGCTTTCTTACCTGACATTTACATCAGGCTTTTCACAATCCCCACAATATCCATATTGAAGCACCATCACATCTGCATTCATCCCAGAGTTTTGGTTCAGTCTTCTTACCCCTGCAGAGTGGTGTTTACCACCCTGGGGCTATGACTGAGCTAGCAAGTACTTCAGCACAGTAGTTCAGGCAGATTTGTAGCTTAATGTTTCATTGAATTTCATCTTCGCCTAAAACTAGTGCATGGCCAGCAGCATGGAATGAACACCCAACAGCAGTTGCAGCAAGTCAGCTAAACTCCTGAGCAAGTCTCTGGCTGTATTCAGTCCCAAAAGAATCCATTTTACACCCACAGGCAGTCCCATAGTGCAAAATAATGAGAGACAGAACACTATTCAAGATGGGCACGGGTAACTCCTATAACCCTGCTTTCACTGGCCTCTTTCTGTTATTGACTCTGTGTCCTCATAATTCCATCCAACTCACTTAGCAGAATCTTGACTTATCTCACTGGTACATGTAATGAGTTTGCAATGGCACTGCTCATCTACCTTGTTACCTAACAATATCCTACTTGATTTTCCTTAGGCAAGATTCCTCTGGCATTACTGCTTTGTGTTGTTCTTCAACTACAGAAACACAATGAAATTCAGGAGAAGTCAAGCTAATAAATCCAGAAAGAAAATACAATTTTTGTTCAATTATATTGTTTAGTATTTTTCTTCCCAAATATTTTTTTGCTTGATAATACACTGGATTTTAGATGCAACAAGCACACTTCCACAAAAGTTCTCAGCAACCCCTGACACCAAGAATAAGGGCACTGTGTATCACTAGCAGATGAACCATCACATTTTAGTGGAATCAGGCATCTGAGCAGGACACACAGACATCTCTGTAATGACAACAAGAAGGTTATTCCCAATACCTTTTTTCTTTCCTGTTCTTCTTTCCCTCTGTGTTTCCATACAAATTGCAAAGCCATCCCTGTAGAGAAAAGGGCTAATCAAAGACACATGAAGGAAACAGATGTTAATTCCACAGCAGGCACCTCCCCAGCTGTACATGGGAACACACTGACAGAGTAAGTGCTTTGCTTGCCTTCTCAGGGGGATGGCTGGGAGTAGAGGAGTGTCACCCCTCACCTTTGTGCCAAGACATCAGTGCTGGGGCTGGACTGTTTGGCTTGGCAGCACTGATTTTTAGCCAGAACAGTCCAATGATCTGGCTAGCTACCTGGAAGTCCTATTGCTTTTGAGAAAGAGGCAGTAACCAGAAGCAGTAACAGCAGCCTGGTCCAGACACACACACTAGAACTGGTCTACAGTTCTAGTACAGTTATAGCCCCTCCCAAAACTATATACTTGGGAAAAGTGCACACTGGAGGGAGAAAAAAAACCTCCTAAACTGTGAAAAAATAACAACATCACATATATATGTAATATCTGTTGTGGATCTCCATTCTTACCTTCCAGTTCAGTGATCTTGCCCTCGTCTGCTGATGCTGCTCACAGCTCTGTCACCACAATTTCACACCTTGGCACATGCCCTGGCTATGCTATTTTCTGCCTCTTCCATTCCTGCATAAGGCTCTTACCATTCATTTTTTTCCTTTTTTAAATTTTATTTTTATGAATCAATCAGAACCAGCTTTATTGCCAGTCTGCAGTTCTCAGGTGCTTCTGTCATATTTAGTGCCAGCCCTCAGTTTTAATGTCCTAGGATTGTGGAAATTTCTGCCTTTGTTTTTTCTTAAAGGTTGCTTTGCTTGTAAAGAAACTCCCAACAGTGTCACCTGTAAGGAACAGATGGCAATTAATTTAATTTTAAATAATGTAGGCATTGAGCTATTCTCATGAAACCTACAGCTTCTGAAACAGTGGGAGATGAGAAATTGAATTGGATACTTATCCTTCTTTTCTCAGTGACTGCACTTTCCCCCAGTGAATTCTGTCCCTTTGTCTTTTCACTCTGAACCCTCTGATGAAATTCTTGCTAACATTCAGTTCATTTTCTTAGGTCTGTCAGCACATTCATATATCTGTATTTTTGATACATTTTTAAAATATACTATTTAAGATCCCATATAGATAGCACATTGGAATGAATATTGATGCAATTTTAATGTATTTGTTTCACTTTAACAGTCCACCAAAGAATGTACAGACAATATTAAAGCAGACAAAAATGAAATATCATTTTGAATCTTCCATGTGGATTTTAGACAGGATATTTTGGTTTCCCTACCATATCCTTTATTCTGACATAATTCCAGAGGCATTATTTTAATTTTCCTTTTCACAGTCTGTATCTATAGGTGATTGCATTCTGTGTCCCTGGCATTGCCCATGAGCAACACCTGTCCTCCTTTTTTCTATTTTCTTGTTCCTTATTAAGACTCATGCACCATTCCCATATCCTTTACAGTTTTTCCAAATCATAAAAAATGACCAGCATTGAAAGAGTTTGGGAATAGATAACATCAAGCAAGAAAGTCAAGAACACTCTCCAAATCTCTGAGATCCGCTGGAGTCTGCACTACCATCTTTAGGTTGTACTACCACCCATCGGCTTGGAGTAGAATCAGCAAAAGCAGCTGAGGGACAAAGCCTCTGCTCTGCCGCTGCAGCACAGCCTGCCACAGCAGCTCAGCTCCTACATAGATGGGAGTCCCAGCAGATGGAAACTCCTCACCCCTGATGGACTTAGCTGCAGTGGCTGGAAAGATACCAACTCCTGTTATGGTCCTCTTTGACCATAGCTGTATCTGACAGGGATTTTAGCTTTTCAAGGATTTTCTTGGTAGCTGGTGCAAGACCAATATCTTTTCTATGAAAAGTGCGGGAGTTTAAAAAAGTAATCACTTAAAAAACATTTTCCTCTTTTTCTTTTTTTTTTTTTTTTTTGTTTTAAATGGGAGCATTATTTACCAATGCCAAATATAAAGTTCTTTTCACAGACAAAGGTGCAAGCTGTCTTCCTCTTCCTATTCATTCTGCTATGTCTTTCACTCAGGATCACTCTTTACAGCTTTACCTTGCTACTTAATTCTTAGTGTTGTAAGTAAAACTACTTAACCCTGAAGGTTATTGTCAGCAGAAGTAATGAAATGCCACAAGTTTTTATGTCAATGTAATCCAGTGCATCTTTAAGTAATTTATCTTATTTGATCAGATAAATAATCAAACCTGTTTCTTTCCATTTCAGTCATCTGCATCCTTCTGTAATTTCTTTGGGCTTTACTGCAGTCGCAGCACTGCTTGATTGGAACAAAATCTGCTGGTCCAAAAAATATTAAATATAAATATCAATCTTTATGTGCTGACTTCAGGCAGAGTTTATCATATAATTAAACACCTATGCGAGACAGATCATGCTCATTTGTGTCCAGGAGCTATGAAAAGTGTAGGCCTCTGACATTCAGTCCAACCTGACTGTGATATAACCTCACTGTGACTATCTTGTGAATGCAGCTTCTGTGACATATTGACATACATTGTACAGCAAACAGATAACTTTTAAAAAGCTGCATTAGTTTCAATTAGCATTAGGCTAATGCTAATTTTAACATGGGCCTAGAATGCACATAACTATAGGAATATAAAAACTTTTAGCATTACTTTTGCTAGGATTGCTTTAAAATGTTTGCTTAATGACATTGAAAAAAAGTAAGATGTGTATGTAGACTACTTTGTTGATATTAAACACCAGCTCATTTCATGTGCCTGATACTCAACCTTTAGCAGCAGAGCACAACCACATCTTGCTTTACACCAGTTCTATATGAAGAGCTCTCGTGAAAAACAGGTGATGTAGCCCCATAGGTACTGGCTTGTATCCTGGAACTCAGGCAAGAGGATAAACATGGTGTAGGGAAAGATGCAGGTAGAGCCTTCTGGGGCTGTGAATATTGGTATCAGTGGATTTTGAGATTCAGATTTTGTTCACAGCTGGCAAACCCAGTAAATATTGAACCTAATTCACAATATAGTTATTACTGGTTTTACACTAATGCAAGGTAACAGCAGACAGAATAAAGGAATATTCTGAGTATTTCTTTACTGAGTGTGAACACCTGGGATGTTTTTTGTGCTATTCCTGCAAGGTGAGGCTGACCATGAATAAGGAGACAGCAAAGGTACAAACAAACCAACAGCAGGGTGCATTTTGTCAGTATTATGAGAATGCCTTAATTTCATAACCATGAGCCTTATTTTGTAACAGATGAACAGTGACCTTGGTATTTTGTACCATGTCTTTTAAAAGCCACAATTAATTTACTGTCTTTTGCAGCATTTCCTTAACAAATTTTCCATGTATTGTCCATTATTTTCAGCAATAAAAATATTTTGGAGAATTTCCAACATAGAGCTATACTAATTATAGGAACTGTCTGATTTTTATTGGTGGTGTGCCTTGAAGATACAGCTCGTTTTTTCCATACAACACTTCAACAAAAATGCCCACTGCAGGATATATGAATGTTCACTCTTACTAATATGAAAAACATTGTGTGAAAAATATTCAGCTGTATAAACTTGCTGAAATCTTTATTAATATTTCAAACATCATCTTTTTAAAAGAAATTGCATTTTGGCTCCACACAGCAGAGGACAAAGTTATTTGAGAAGGTGATTCATTTAATTAGAAAGTTGCTCTAAAGATTACTTTTTTTTTATACCAGTGTTAGCATGTTTAAGAGTACCTGACTGCAGCTTTCTGTTGCTACACTAAGTGTGTAATTTTATTAGATCTCACTGAGGAGGAATAAACTTTCAAGCATTATTTATGCATACACTGAAAGGCACCACGCCTTTTAGAAATGCAACTGTTGCTCCAGTGGAACATCTGAATAATGAATTATTTATGAAAACAAGGAGGATGGGAGGGGAGCCCTGCTTCAAAGTCATGTCTGTTTCTTTCTGCATATTTATGTGATTATTTTCCTATGTTAAAGTTCAGGTAAGTTTTACATCAGAACTACTTTTAGAGCCTACTAACTTGGACTTGAAAATCTTTGTTTTAAATTTTAATAAATGTTGCTTCAGATACATTTAAGATGTTTAGAACCCAATCCCTGCTGGTCTTTGGAGACAAGATGTATTAATATACAATCTCTGCTCTGCAACTTCATACCTGTTTTGTGTGTGCAACATGAAATCTAGAGAAATACTGTTTCTCTAAAGCATTCCTCCCAGACTTGTATTTTGAGTATTCTAGTGAGTTACACTGGCAATAGAGCAGCAGAGATAAAACTTGTTCAGAGGAATACATCAATTTATGACTAACACCTGCTAGGTGGGTAAATACTGTCCAGTGAAATGCAAGAGCACAACAGGGGTTAGCCAGCTATTAGTTTATTGATAATACAAATTGCAATCAGCGTGGGAAGCCTCAGTATCCACACAGAGTTGTGAAGGAAAAGCAATCTGGTCAGGTACCTAACTGAAGTTCAGTCCAGGGTCATCCCTCCCCAACTTAGACACTTGTTCTTTTTGACAGCAGGTTTTATACATCTGTATCTCTCTCTATATATAAATTTATTTCACATCCACCTGGTTATACATCAAACAACACAATGATGCAATAATTAAAAGTTTGGGTCACTGGGACCTGAGGATCATCAGTGGGGCAGGATGTTTGCTTTATGAACTAGGACTACATCACATGGATTGAGCCATGTCCTTGATTCCTGGACAACCTCCCAAGTCCTGCCCCTGCAACAAGTAAATCCCAATGTGGTGCATTTCTCTGTACAAACTGCAGGGACCAGGCTTAAAACCTTGGAATAGATGTGAAACCTAATGCATAGTTTTTCTTTCACCTCAATCAGCACATTATGAAAAAAGACAAATAAACCCCCTGCTTGCGATATAGCTATTTACATGCACAGCAGCACAGATATTTATGTGTTAAAAAACTTATATACAATAGTATGTTTCCTATTATTTCCATATTTAAAAAAAAGTAATGTAAAAATATTCTTAAATTCCTTCCCCAAAATAATCTGAAAACTTACATGGTGTTTTAGGAAGGCTTTTGAAATAATGTGCACAAACAAAGATTACCTGAAAATATTGCCTGAGGGAAGACAATGAGAATCAGAATGGCAATATGCCATCAATAGTGCTTAGAAAATGCAGTTGTTCTGAGGTTGGCATTCCTTTTGTTCACTTGGCTTCTCTATTCTGGCTGATTCATATCAATCCTAAAGCAAAAAATCATCAATAAGGTGCTTCATTAAGACATGGAAAATAGTCTTCAGTCTTGAAGAGGACTGGAGGTTCATAGAGGGTCTGTTGCTGTCGTGAGGAAGACGATTTCTGCAAATTAGAGAAATTTATTTTTCGCCTTTTTCATAAAGCATTTTAAAACAAATGCCTGCAGAGCTAAAATGCAAAACAAGAAAAGTTTTAAGGCATATTACTTAGTTGGATGAATTCTTAATCATAGCTCAGATGAGCCTGGCACGTTCCTAAAGTTAGTGAAGAAACGCAGCCTTTGCCCTTTGCCATTCCAGCGCCTAAAAGGACCCAGTCCTGGAACATGTAGGATAGGCCAGCACTGCAGGAGCCAAACTGTACCATCCAGCTGATGGGAGAGTCATTGTAACCTTCATCCTTTCCAAGCCATACACCTTTACCTTTCCAAGCCAGCCACTTCTTTGGAGTCAACTCTGGGCCTGGGTTCTCATTTAGTTACTCAAAAAGTTTTCCTATGGAAACACACCTAGCAAATTCTTCTTTCAAGAAGGTTGCTGCTCCTGCTGAGCTTCTTCATATGACACAATGTTAAAAATAATTTGGTAGTGGACTGGAAAAGAGCTGTTACACTGTTTTTGAGGGAAGGTGTACATGTTTCTTTTAAATATTAACTGTACAATGTTTTGCTG
The DNA here is from genome assembly GCF_023055355.1 of Agelaius tricolor. Taxonomy (NCBI): domain Eukaryota; kingdom Metazoa; phylum Chordata; class Aves; order Passeriformes; family Icteridae; genus Agelaius; species Agelaius tricolor. The sequence continues at coordinate 35,302,790 of NW_027269262.1, forward strand.
TATCCGATGGCTCATTGAAAGAGACAACATCAAGGACCACTAGTGACTACTCTGTCAGCCTTGCTGCGGGTACATAATGCTGCAACACAATGCAGACACAGGGTATGTTTTCAATGCCTGGCATTAAATAGAATGCTTGAAATCAAGATTTCACTCATTAAATGTTCTTTTCAACAAATAAAAATATTTTGATGAACTGTTTCATAGAGCCCTGTCAGTTTGGAATGAGGAACTTAGTCTTCACCAATAATAAAGTTAGAAGTACACCAAATATCATTGTTTGATAGCCTTGGAGTTTAGAATGGTCTTATAGCACCAAAATGAAGATATAAGTAACCATACCTACAAAACAAAGTGGAAATTTCTCAATATTCAGTTGAGCTGTATATCTGTACTCCATACGAAGTAAGTACACATTCTCCTGCTATATACAAAATTGCTGATACATTATGTCTTTAACTTTACAATACCATTAATTTCTCTAAGTTTGTTTTGTCATTCAAGTTGCAATGAAATTAAAAAATATAAACAAAGATCTGATTTATAAACAGTGTATATTATCAGTGTTCTCTGTATCACAAATTTTGCCAAATGTAAAAGCAACCTTCAAACTCAAAGTTCTGATTTTTAAAATACTTTCCTACTCTGTACTGTCCTATCACATAACAATCTGCAAGCACAGGAAACTAAGGTCACGGGTTTTCTGTAACTCCTGACACGGATTTAAGAGGTGCTACATTTGCCTCTGTGCAAGAAGGGGCAATTTCAATCCAGTGAGGAAATTTATAGGCAGGCACAGTAGCTACAATTGCCTAAGCACACATTAAGGATCAGTTATTTTGCAGCTGCTTAGCAGACATTTTTAGCTTTTGAGGGTCTACATTTTTAGCGATATTAGAAACCTTACAGTACTGTTCTTTAGACTGCCTGGTATTCACAAAGGAAGAACTTTGGGCAAAATCTGAAAGGGAGATTATAAATACACATCTTGAGAAATAAAAAATACAGCCCTTGTGTAAAGAAAGAGATACATTTAAATGGGAAGAGAATGAGGGTACTTAATTAAAACTAGCAGTAAAATATGAACTACAGCTGCAGTGAAAATAATAACATCAGAATAACCTTCTTTTCCAAACATGTATTTTACCATTGATATATTGAGCTAGTTAAATATCAGGCAAGTGGAGTAACCTCTACAGGCATCTGCATTCACTTATGCTTGTGTTTACAAGTGGAAGTAGGTATCTTACTATGCAATACTCAGAATCACTTTGGAACAGTAACTTGCCTTTCAGTGAATCAAATAATGCCAGTAAGTTCTGAGTGTTATTTTATTGCTATCCATAATCAAACTAAGAAACCACTGGAGATGCCAGGTCCACCCTCCTGAAATTTTCAAAGGTTTTCTGACTTTTAAATTGTGGAAAAAGTGCTAATTTGACCAAGTGTTCCCCTACAACACTAAAAAAGTACTTTCTTTGAACTAGCAAACTTTTCAAGTGAAGACTATAATTCCTTGGTTAATAACTGTTTATAGAAAAAAATGGAAAATACTGCTGAATAATCTTCAAGGCAACTTGTACAGGTTTTTTGGTTTTTAACTGGCCCATAAAGTGCAACTTTGTGTTGTTGATTTTAAGTTTTTTTAAAGAAATAAATTACAGAACTCCTAAACTTAAACACTAAGGAAAATGAAGGAATGAGATGAGAAATTAACTAACTTAAAGACTGCACAGTAAACAGCAGTGAAGAACCAGTTCCTTGAATTGAGCCTTAACAAGACAACACATGTTCTTTTTATATGTATTTTTCTCTGCTGACATATATACTTGGAAGATGTAGGAACAAAAATACTCCAAAAGCCACAATCTTCTTCCTCTCCCCTTCTACAAAGCTATTTTTTTCATCATTCTTACCAGAACGCAGAAAACTGAGTTAGTACAGGATGGATACAATAGAAGATAAAACAACCTGTGAGGTGACAAGATGCAAAAGAGTAGAACTTACAAATGGTGTACTGCCAGGTGATGTCAAGAAACATCAGGAATTCAGGTGATTTTTTTTTTAACCAAAAGATTATTTTAAACCCGAGGCACAATGCCAGTTCAGTGTTAGGTAAGGCATCTCTGAAATATACCAGAGACAGTGTTTCAAGCCCTTTGTAAAGGAACAGTCCACAAGGAAAGATGGAGAAAACTGCATCCTTAGAAAGTTTACCAAGGTGGTAACATGATTATCCAACTCTGTGCACTGAATACAAATATAATCTTAATTTTAAAAATACTGTGCAGATTAGCTTTAGTTTTCTTTTAGGTAACATTTGTGCAGTGATGTTATCAATGCAGAAGGATCCTTTAGCAGTGTTGCCTGTACAGGCTCTTCCTACTTGCTTTGCATACCACCAGAGATCGGGGGTGATTTAGTATAAAGGCCTGTGCATTATGTGCCTGTTTGTGTCCTTCACATTCATCTCTTTGTGTGCTCAGCCTTGTTTTGCAATGCTACACAAATCCTTGTAAGAAATTAAACTTTTAAGTTTGGTTGCTTCCATTTTTTTTTAAAAGAAGCCTGAGAACTCTGTAAAAATCCTAATAAAGTATATTAAAAATGTACAGCTACATTCATATACAGGTGCAACAAACTTATTATTATTTTAATCATCTGGTCTAGTAAGCAGAGCAACTAAGCTGGTCACATGGCAGCAAAACTTTACTTACATTAAGGAAGGATGGCATGCTGATTGTGTGCAAGAGTTTCTTGAAGGTGCTTGGAAAAGCTCCAAGGTCTGTTTCTGCCTTTGTGACCCGTTCTTCCAGTCCAGCTACGCTATTCCCAATCATTTTCACAAAAGCCTGGTGTAAAAAAAAACCAACAAAATAAATATGACACTTTCCCTAACAACATAAAACAGGATTATGTATTGCAAAAGAGGGGTGGAAGATCCATTGCTTAAATGAGTTGTCAAAAACTTCATGCTCAATTTCCCTTCTGCCTCTAAGTCCATTTTAATGCTATAAATTACTTGAGATACTTAAAAGGCTGAAAACCAGGTTAAATCTAATAAAATAATCTTCCTTTTCCAATTTACCTTTCAAATAACTAATTTGGATTTTTCAGAATCTAGACCTCTATCTGCCATTTTACTACCAAAAGAAAAACCAAGGATCTGAACCACAGTCTTGAAGCTTTATTAGGGATCAAGAGATCTCTCATTCTATTTGTTTCTGAAACTTTGAAAGCTAACACAAAAAACTGCCTTGCTTCAAACAGTCAATGGACAATTTCTTTTATTCTTTTTTAAATATGTTGCAAAAAGATCTAAAACACATCTGAAATTCCCACAGTTCCCAGAAATTCTTCATAAATGTAGTCCTCTTTATTAACCCTGAAGTACTGAACCCAGCATGGACATGGAGAGCACAACTCACCTGAGCTCACTCCATATGTGTGCACATACACACACAAATATGGAGACATTGATTTTTCCCTCTGTTAGGAAACAAAATGCATCTAGAAGATAGCAAATACATACCTCTAGTTTGTCAATCTTCCTATATATCTGCCTCATTTCTGTGGCTTTTGTATAAATTTGAGGTATACTTTCATTGACAACTTGAGAGGAATCACTTCGAATCTAAAGACAATGCAAAGAAATAATACAAAAATCAATGAATGAAACAAAATGTTTAGTAGATTTTATTCTGGAAACTAGAACTGTCCTCCAATGAACAGCCTATAATTTAGAGTTTAAAAATACTGGAATAAATTAGTATAAAACACTAGATTAAAATCAATACACTATAGCATTTTTGTATAGTTTCTAGATAACATTGAAGAAAATGTATTTTGCAGAGACTAATATTTACCTTTATACTTATATTAAAAGTAGGCTAATACAATCTCTTCTGAAGTGATATGGAGCATTTTCCAAGACACACTAAAGAAATAAACATACTAAGCTAAAATTTTGTCTTCAGTTTTACTACTTCTACTTTTCTTTAGATTTGTTATAAAAGTGAGGCCACAAAAATCTTAGCTTACTGGTATTAAAAAAAACCCCAAACCTACCACAGAATTGTGCAGGAAAATCATATGTGCTACACTTTAAAAGACAGCCTATCTACCAGTGGTAGCTTACAGGAACTTTCCATCCAGTTCCCCCATCTAACCCTATGAGAAAAGTGAAAACAAAGCTGCCTTTCTGAAAAGAGGGTCCCCTAAAGACAAATCTAGCTTTGGTGGTTTGGCAACTCGGATTAGACACTTTCATTACAAAACCAAAAAGGATGTCTTTATATATTTTCAAGAATAAGCAGAATATCATACTGTTCTTTTAAACAAGACAAATACAACTACATGAATATGCAGTTAGAAAAAAAATCTTCACTGAAAGGGCTGTCAAGCATTTAAGCAGGCTGCCCAGGGAAGTGGTGAAGGTATTTAGAAGATGTAGCACTTTGGGACATGGTTTAGGGATGAATATGTCAGTGCTGGGTTAACGGCTGGATTTGATGATTTTAGAGATCTTTTCCAACCTAAGTTCTATATAATTATATGATTCTATAGCTATATGGACACATTTTGCTCTGACATGAAAGCTTGGTAGTTTTCATCCATGAGTTACCTGATTACCAAAATAAGTAATCTAATTATCAAACGTGTTTTCATACTGGAACATGCCTAGACTAAAGGCTTCTTCCTCTCTATGTCTTACTTACAAACACCAATTCAACTGTGTTTAATCTGACTTTGAAAACACAACCACATCCAACTTTATACGTACCATATCCAGCATTCCCACGAATTCATCCACCCTGGTCAGTAAGTCTTCTAGACTCTTGTCTAAGCTTTCTATCTGCAAAACAGAGGTCACTTAAAGTGCTTGAAAACACACACACATACACACACACACACACACAGACACACACACATTCACAAAACCCCGGCCAGTGTCACCGAGTACAGACACCGGTCAGACTACAGCGAGTCCCACAGGAATCCCACAGGCTTTTCTCGGCTTCGTTCAGCGCAAGGGATGCGACCCCCGCTACGTCCTGTCCTGGACAGCCCCAGCCCAGGAGCGTGTCCAGCTCCAGACGGCTGCACTCCCATTGAGGGCAGCCCTTCCCTGAGCCCAGGAGCTGTGCGGGAGCCCCCGGCCCGGCCCTCGCCCACCTGCTCGCTGAAGAGGCTGCGGTCGGCGAGCAGGTACGCGGAGTAGGCGGCGGCGGTGGCGCTGAGCGACGCCTCCGAGGCATCCTCGTCCTCCGCCTCCCCGAGGCCGGAGGCCCTGCTTTGGCTCTGGGACACGTTCCCGCTGTCCGCGCCGGGGCAGGCGTCCGGCAGCTCGGCTCCAGCCCGGTCACCAGCGCCGGCAGCCGCCGCCATCCCACCTCCCGCTCCCACCAGGATGCGCCGCCCCTCACATGACCGGGCGGGCCGGCGCAGCCGCGCTCCCGGCAGGCGGGGCGGGAGCGGCCCGGCCCCCGCGCTCCGGCGCTGCATACGGAGCGTACGTGCACACGGAGCGCCCTCATGGCCGGTGCCCGGGCAGGGAATCGCGTTTGGCTGGAGGAAACTCAGGCTCCGCCGGCTCTGAGCCACCCCTGCCTGGCGCTGGGACAAGACAAAGCGGGACTCCGTCTGCAGGAGCGTTTGTGGAGGATGTGGCCTTTGGCAGGGGCTGGCTGTTCCCTCAGGCACACACCCTCAGAGCCCCCTTCGGCAATTCCATCCCACACCCGAACGGGCCACGGCCCGCGAAACCCGAGCGGCTCAGCCGCGCTTCCAGGCAGATTCCTCCCGTTAGGGCCTGGGTTGGGAAGGGAGCTCACTGTGAGTGTACAACATGGCTCTGCTTGCGGTTATGGGACACTCAAAAGAGAAGCTGGTTGTGTGTGTGTGTGTGTGTGCTTGTTTACTTTCCCCACGAAGATGCTGCACAAAATGTTTGCAAGCCTTAAAAGTTATTTCACGAAGTGTTGGAGGATCCAAAGTTGACACATCAACAGCTGGCTGTTGTGTTTACAATTTGTACATGTGTGTGACACAACTTAGGCTTCCTCCCTCCTGTGATGAATGGGGTGGAAAGCTTGGATAGATGGTACTGGAACACTTTCTGTGGACAGTGACAGCCAGCAGGCTCCAGGCAAAGGGGTCCAGAGTGCCATCAGAGGTATCCTGGCCTCTTTCCATGGAGCCAGAATTACCCCTCAGAGCCCAGAGGTCTGCAGCAGGCCATGCTGTGAGGAGGGTAGGAAGCCACTTGGTTCCCATGGAAATCAGAAGAACAGGAACCTTTAGTAAAAGCAGCACTGAGAAAAGATACTGCACTAAAATAGTTGCATAGTTGAAGAGCCGCCCAAACTGGATACCTTGTTTTCATAGGGAGGAGAGATACTTCCATATAAAATGCTTGAGACACGGGGAGAAAATAGAGAGTAGAAGTCAGACAGCGAACATTTTATTGCAGACAAGGTCACATTTTCATCAGTTAACTAAGGTAAAATGAGTAACTTCAGCCAGAAAAATCCACTTATTCATAAAAGTAGTTTATTTAAGGTGTAACAAATTTTTCCGGATAAGATGGTCTGATTGACTGAAGCATATCCAGCTATTCATTTGTTTTACTGCACCAATTATCAGATTTATTTTTTTTAATGAAAACCTTTGGTAGAGTACAAACACAGATTTAAGACGAACAGGATCAATGTTCTATTCTTACTGTGCTGGGAAAAATAAATACAGCTCTATAGCTGCTTTGATACCTAGAAAAGTTTTAATTAGAGTAAGTGAAAGACTTTCAAAATAAACTCTTAAAGCAAATCTAAAAGAAATAAACTAAGTTCAATGTCCCAAAGATATTTAACCATGAGCAGAAGACTGGTTGTTCCACAGGTATTCTAAATTAGCGACAATTAATTAGTCCACACATCCTTTTTTCCAGCCATTACAGATTCCAAAACGGAATGTAATTTTTCCAAACCAAGACTCCTGAATTTTCATATTCATAAAATATTTGAGAAATGTCTATTCCACCATATAAAAAAAGCTTTAATGTACTACAAAGTTAAAAACAAAGAGCAAATGACACAAGCTAAAAGTAGAAAAATACATTTTAAAACATTTATATTTTGTTCCTTACACTGATCAAGATATAACAAAATATTTTAGATTAGACCACTTTCGTAAAACTTATGGTGTTTCCAGAAACAGACAGGTACTGACTCAACAGTCACTGGTCACTCACTAGCCACCTGGTCACCCAGCAAAGGTGTCTGACCTTCACATATATCCAGTATATTTTAACCTTCAAGAAGTCCTGTGTAGACATTAAGCTTTATTACTGGAGGAGTCCAAAAATAACAGAACTATTCTAAGTTAGGCTTGAGAGTCAGTCAGCACCCCTCCCCTCCATAGGGCAATCTCTTGTCAAGGATTCGGGTTGTCGAAAAGGTACAGCAAGGACCTGTGTCAGCTCTGAGGCTTGCACGCCTAAAAACTCACATGAACCATGATTTTGAAAAAACAGAGATGATGAGGGAAAAGAGGAAAAAACCCAAACAAATCAAAAAAAGGAGGTATCATCTAATAAATACGTTAAGAGAATACCAGAAGGCAGCGGCGCTGCCCCCGCTGCGGTGTCCCCGCCGGCCGGCAGGTGGCGCCATGGCCCGGCAGCCGCGGCCACAGCCTGCGCCGCCCCTCGGGCCGCGGGCAACACGCGGGTTTACATGGATATGGATTTCTATCGTTTCCTTTGGGAAATGTGTCTGCAGCATCTCCCGAACGCTGCTACCACCGGAATAGGAAACGGCTGCTTTTACAGAGCTCGTCTGGATTAGACATAACGCTGAAAAGACGGTGTAAACAAGTCTGCAGAGGTGCTGCATGTAACAGAAGAAGACAGGATAGCTATTAAGAAGCACTCTCTCCTTATCTGGTATTAGAAGAAAACCAGATTCCACTTCAAATAGACATGTCTGTTACTATTAAAATCTAATTCATATATATGCATGTATAAATATGTCTACCCATGCTTTCAAACCCTAGTATATAGCACTGCCATGGGTAGCCTGTAAGACTGCTTAGGTTTATACCAACTAAAACAAATTTGTGTTCTCACTTCAGGGCTGGGACATAAACCAGGTTTTGCACTCAGGCTTTCTCCTGGCAAATTTTGCAGTGCATGACAGTTTTACGTCTAACTCCAGATGCCACATTTCCTAGAAAGCAACAATTTTCTGCAGCCATGAGGTCTGTGAGAATGTCAGCTCCCTGTTTTGTGCATGTGTTGCCCAAGTCGATTGTCCCAATTGGCACTTAAGACTGTAAGGAGAATTGCAGAAATTGCTACTAAAGTGTAATGACTGTTCCGTCCTCCTCGATACCTCCTCTGGGGATAACCAGACTGTGTCGGGGATCAGTTTTTAAGGAACTGAGTAATTTGTGGAGGTTGCCGTTGCTTTCTCGGCCAGAGCTGTTGTTGAGCACCAGGTCCCTTTGAAGTCTGTGGCTAAGGCTGCTGCCATTGATTCGAGAGAGGCTAGTGGAAGTAAGGCTGTGCAGTTTAGGAATGTGTTGTGGCTCCAGACCACCCTCGATGACAATGTCAGCCTCTTCATCACTCTCCATTTCATCAGGGTGGAAGTTCTGCAGCACGTGGGGTGTAGGCAAGCTATGGTGACTCGCAGTGCTGTCTGTAGACTGGCCAGAGCTACCAGACATCCTACTGCTCCGAATAATATTGTTCCTCTGGTTTGCTGGCTTGACCGTGATGATGAGATTATGGCTGTTGGCAATCATCATGTCTGTGACCTGGTCAAGAGTCTTTCCTGCTACTTCAATGCCATTGACTTCCAGGACTTCGTCATTCACGGCCAGCAAGCCTGTGCTCTCTGCCAAGCCACCAGGAACCATACGGGAGATGAAGATACCGGGAACTTTTTCCAGTCCGTGAGGAGTCACCCTTACACTGGTGCCATCGCGAATGTAAAACCCCAAGGGTTTCTCACACCCGTGTCGATACAGCCTCACTCTCCTGTGTGTTTCGGGGAGAATGTCCACATCAATTATGGAAGACACCGGCCTAAAATCATGAGGCATGCTAATGTTGATGTGGGGACGCCGGCGGAGGTTGTCATTGCGCAGTGTCACCAGAGCCTTCTTCTTCCTCGACAGCGTATTGGTCCCAAAATTGCTGTAGTCCACTTCATCTGAAAGAGAAACAGTACCAATGTATCAAACAGAATAATTCAATCTGCAGGCCGTTTTGGTTCAGTAATAGGCACTATTAGCAATATGGAAATAATAATAATAATATGAAAAAATAATACTAATGTGGGAAAAATCAAATTAATTCTTCCATTTACTCTAATCTTTGTTTCACTTTATGTCCATCAGCACAACACTCGGAATGAATTAATTGTTTACAATAACTCCTCATACTTTTTCCATGCTTTGGAGAAAAGAGACTTCTGATTCTCAACTCTTGTCAGCTGTGCAGAAGGCAGTTTCTTGCTGCAAGCCTGATACACCATCTTGGACGTGAGACTGTATTTTCAGAGCTGGACTGTAATCTTACACATACCTCCCAAGTGGGCAAGGAGCATATATGCATTCCTAACCTTAAAGTCTGAATTGGGGAGTGTTTTGATACCCAATACACTGCCTTAACCTTAGGTACAAACATGAAAGCAAGAGTGCAAGAGAGTAGTTAGATATGTTTTCAGCCTAGGCTTTTCTAGTTAAGGGAGTTTTGTTAATATGCATCTCTTGGTACATCACTTTTCTCTCTGGAGCATTTTACTTCAGTTCAGCTGAACTTGACAGCAATAAAAACTGTTAAAAGTGACATTTAACAAAAGGTAGTGTGTAAGCAAGCAGCCTGGCAGAAAGAGAAGCAGGTAGAAGGAAACTCCTCTGCTTAGTATGTATGCTAAGGATCACAGAATGGACATGGATTCACACCCACACTCCTCCCTTGAGAGCAAGATTCACAGGAATCTTTCTGCCTTTCTGGGGTCTGCAGTTTAAGGAATTGTTTAAATATTTCACTCTCTGTAGCAGTTATCTCAAGGGCACTTGAAAAGTGATCACCTTTAATTCATCCAAGTAAACTAAGTTATTCCACACAGGAAGTTCATGTTGTGCTTTGCATAAGAAATACTTAAGTCATGAAGTTGTTGGTGAATAATTGCGTCACCGCATCTCACAATACAAACACTGTGCATATTTTAGACATGAACCATGCACTAGCTGGAAAGTTATTTCACCAGGAGTTTAAGCATACTTTTCAGATAAGTAACAGACTTGCAGTTTATTCTCCTGTTGAAGACAAGCAGTACCATACAAAGTACAATTTCAGAACTGCCACGAAGAAAATTGCTTCTCTGACAAATTAATGTTTGAAAGAGTAAGACAATACCTGATAAAGGTTGGAGGAGGGAAAAGGGTGTTAGTAAAAACAAGCTTATAATTGCATTTTTATGTCTTGAAAGGTTTCATTTTCAAGTCCACTTTCAAGATTCATTATTGACAGACTTAAATTAAGTGACATTAAGTTACACTAATTAAAGGACACTAAAAATAAGTGGTCAGTAGCAGCCTGACCTAACTCAGCCTCCTCAGAGCAGGATGTTAGATTAGGTGGGCTCCAGAGGTGGTCCCTTCCAGTCTAAGTTATACAGTGATCCTACATAGTCCTTTGGGCTGGAAAAAAAAATCATTTAAAGACTTCAGAAATATTATTCCTGCATTTTCCTATAACTTATTTACACTGGCTATAGTAACCCTGAGGACATCACAGGGCATCTGGAAGGTCATCCTGAAGAAAAAGTTTCTGTGAAATGAAGATATTCCTTGGACAAATCTGTTGTGTTTAACTCCACATTCACCTCTTCTCTCTCTTCCCAGGATGTTCAGAGCTGCACAGGCCCTATTAAGTTATTTAGACCAGTGAGGCACAGGATTGGAAGTCCTTAAAATCACCCAAACACAAGAAGCTCCAACTGGTTTCTGGAAGGGCATTCACAGCCAAAACAGTGACTGTGGAGAGATGGCACCTTCTCAAGTCCACCTGGTGAACAGTCAGTGCAGTGACTACTCTTTTGAGTACAGTAGCCAATTACTGCAGCCAAAGCCAGGTATTATTCCTCTTCTATCAACAAGATCACCATCTACATTCAGCTACTTCTGATGGATGATTCCAAAAGTTCACAACAAATATTTTTCCTCAAGATGTCTTTCATCACCACAGTCTCCAACACTGTGCCCAGCTCACCCCCACAATTCACTGATAAATTTCTGTGACAGTCCTATGAAAACAACTTGGGGCTTCAGATCTAGAATCCAAGTTCCTTCCTTACTTGAAATACAGAACAGTACTGCTCTACCTTAAGGTCCAAGAGAATCTTTATCACAAAATTTTCAGTTTAAGATGCCAATTAAAATTACACATGGGTTTATGCATTTAAGACTGTCTCTAGGAGTACTGGCAAAAAAGCTTAAAACAAAAACTCCATTCCTTAAAGACTCAGAAAATTAGGCAGGTCAGTACAGTTCATTGCACTACAGGTAAAATGAAACACATGCCCTGGTTAGCCATCTATCCCCTGGAAGCATGCAGGTAGCTGTTACATCCCTCTCTCTCTCTCTGTAAGAATATTAATACTTAATTACTTTAAGGCAAACTTGCAAAAGTTTTACCAAATAATTCATCTGAGAATATTTGTTGACAAAACTGTTTTCTTTCTCTTAAATTAACAACAACCTAGAGAGTTAATTCTTACAAGATGCAACTTTGTGATGATAAAGTAGCTAAGTCACAGAAGTATGATGGCCCTCCTAACACACATGAGTAATTTTTGAGGCGTCTCCCTTGAGCTGAACCACTGCAGGGCACTGGCACAAAAGAAGTGACTGTTTTGTGCCTGTGACCTCCTCACCTGTGCTTAGCCCACTAACCAGTCTCCCCAGATAATTGCCAGCATTCCTAACCTCTGCACAGCTTCAAAACAACCACCCCCTTTAATAACAAAAAGCCTATCTCACCACAAAAATGCTAACTTTTTCCTCCAAACACAAACCAGGCATGAGTAGGGATTACATTACAAGTGATGCAGGTTACCTTCACTGTGGGACCACTGACTGTTCTAGGAATTTAGTATTACAGGGCTGGACCATGTTAAATGAAGTCCATGTCCTGCTGATGACCAGGGTTTTTGTTTTTAAAACAGGCCAAGCAGTAGTTTCCAACTCTGACTATAAATGGGGTTCTATATGAGGAAAATGAAATCTAATTGTAACAGGTAAAAACTGTTCAAAGATATTACAGGCTGGAGAAATGAGAGCTAATTTGAAGAGTTTTTAAGAAAAAAATACTAGCTTTATTTTCTAGAAAAAAAATCTGAAGTTCAGGATACATGCTCTTTGACAATACAGGGCATTACTTGAATTCAAGATAACCCGCACTCTAGTGGTTACATTCACTTGAGACATCACCTTAAAATAAAAAAAAAATAGTAAAACCAAACAAAACAATCCTGTAGAACAAAACAGCTACACCCTCAATGTTATTTAGAACCACTACTCTTGCTGCAGAAATAAAGCAAAGTATGTAAACTGAAGTTTAACATAATTAGCTGTTGCTGTGGCAGCAGAAAGTCATCAATCCCTACCAAAATGAAAATAAAATTTCCTTCTTCACAAGGGAACTGGGAGACCTCAGCCAACATCATTCACTTTTATCAACTGTGGGGTGGTCACAAAAAGGTGACCAGTACTAAACTGCTCAGGTGGCATGTGTCAGGCTGAAATGGAAACTGTATCAGTGCATAATTTATGATGACACTCTTTTAATGAAGGTCAGCAACTTGTTAGGTTTTGAGTTTCTCACCATACAGGATTGCAAGCAGGAATGCTGCTTCAGCTAAAGAAATGGACTGTGCTTGATGCCAGGTCTCAGGCAAGACCACAATGTACCATATGGAACCAGACAGAGCTCATTTTTCATTTGTTGCCATATCAAATTCCCCTTTTGCAGAACAGAAGGGGTCTATAGAAGTTTGCATGTACACTAGCATGAGAAGTGGCATCAAATGGCACATCTGAACAATGCTTAAAGCACTGAATCTTACAGGGACTCATATTTTCTTATGTCTCAGAGGAGGCTAGACTTAAATGATACTTACATACATACAGGTGACAGAGGGAGAATTAGTCTTTTAGGTCTTGAACATGTTCCTCATTTCTTGGAATACGCCAGATTATATGGATCATTTTAATCTACAAAATGCAGTGCTTTCAGATAAGATGTACGACGAACTGGATGGATAATCCTGGATAATCACTAAACTTTAACAGACTTGGACTGAATTTTACTTGTGCCCATAATTTGCTTTTGACTGAAAATACTGTTCCTGTAAAAAGAGATGAGGAACATAATTTACCACAGTTGGAGAAGAACTTGTGACCTTTTCTCTCTCTTACTTGAATCTGCAACCCAAAGCTACACAAAACATACCTCTAACGCCCCTGTAGGCACTGAATAGCCGCTCTTTTCCCCAAAAACTTTCATTTTCAGTACGTTTGAAGAAACATTTTCTCTATTAATGAGTTACACTAAATCTGAAGTATTTTGGCTGAGTCTTTTCTGTTACTATGTGTTTGGTCAGTGAGGTGTTTTTGGGTTTTTTTTAAAACTACCTACTGACCCATAGGGACCTTTCTGTTAGAGAAGATACATGTACAGATCTCAACGCAGAGATGGAGACTGTGCTCATGACAACAGTCATGACAACAGTGACAACAGTGATTTTTTTTTATGGTTAAAAAAATACCTGTAAAATCTATAACTTTGCTCTTCTAACAATTCTGTAGTCATCCTGTGGCTTTACAGAACACCTTACATCTTCCTAGTGGGCATCACAAATCTTATTGTTAAGTCACACAGGACATAACAGCAGAGCATACTGAAGGGCTATTTATAAGGCTAAGAAAACTGCTTAGAGCATTTGGTTGTAGCCAAGAGAGTATTGTATTTCTGTAATTTACATGAAACAAGAAATTATAGACCTGAAAAAACCACCAGGAGCACCACTCCCACTGCTTGGACAGCTGCTTTTCATAGGAACTGCCTGCCAGATAAAATACCAAAGCTTAGCCAGATAAGATTGTATAAACAAGCTGAATTCCACAGAGAAGCAGACTGCCAGGCTCCTATAGGAACAGTTTAGTTTCAGACTCTACATTTTCAGTGTACATGCACTCATGGCTTATTATTTCCTCTGGGAACTGTGGAACGTTAGTTGACAGCCCTGGAAAGTACTTCAAAGACAAAATTACTTCCACTAGGGAGAGCGGCACTTCAGGCAGCTTGGGAAGGAGGCCAATGAATCATTAATAGTGAAGGGTAACCCCTCCATCCAACAGATCTCTATTACTGAGCATTCAAATTAGCAGCAGTCATAAAGCCACTTCAAGGGAAAGTGTCATTTTTAACCCTTCTACCTTTCTGTGTCCCGGCTACAAAACACTGTCCATGTTTGACAGAAACTGCAATCACTTTCTATTTTCTCAGAAAGATCAACACCAGAAGCATTTGTGAAAGCAATCACACAGCAAATAAGCTGGCAGTCTCTCATTTATGACCTGTAAGGCTGACTGCATGCAAAGAGATTTAGGAGGAAACAGATACGAAATGAACTATGACTTGGGGGGAGGACCAGTGCCAATACTGCTCATCAAGGAGTATTTAATGGCGGGAAAAAGAAGGTTATCTGAATGCTAACATTGCATTGTATGTGTTGCAGGAATATTAAAAAAAAACAATCCAGCCATAGTGCTGCCAGCAACCTCTGGGTGAACCAAACAAAAAAAACACACTGTAGGTAAAGAAGTTGTAGCTGCTATTCTGTCAAAAATCAAGTAATGTATCCCACACATGTACAGACCCACACACAGATACTCACTCCCTCTCTCCACTCATATAATTGTATCAGAAGAAACTGGACATGATCTCATCAACATTTAGAAGACCACCTAAATGTTATAGTTTATCATTAACATTCAGCAGGACTTTTGAAGCAGGAATTATGCCTAATAAACTGCAGAATCAGCACTAGAAAGATAAATTTGCCTTCCTACTTAGGAAGTGTTCATTAGTAGGTTAGGATTAAAACCTAACACAGGTGTATAATACAAATGTATCTCTACTTCCAACATATTTATAAACTTGAAATATCCTACCTTCTCTCAAGAAGGTAAATGTTATTTTGTTCTTTGGTTTAGCATGTTACATAAGTCAAAACTAGCATTTCATTAATCTGTCTCTTTACAGTGTCAGACATGGATAAGAAACATTTTTAAACTGGTTGCCTTGAGGGTGGAGACAATCAATTCCTTGGGACTTTAGCCTGTGCTGCTGGATGGCCTCCTGCACTTCTCACTTCTTGTCATCAGAGGCCACTGTTCCCTTGCTGAATCTCTTCCTTTCCCAGCAGGAAGCCCTTGCTTTTGACTCCCAGTCCTGCTTCAGTGGAGCAGAAGCATGACCTGCAGGTTCGTCCCATGTAAGAAGTGAGGCCTTTGGAAGAGATGAGTGCTACCAAATATAAGTAACCATCCAGACATGTGCCACCCAAAGTTATCTGTGTCCTCAGAAATATCAAAACCCAGCTTTCCAAACTGTCCCATAAGCCAACTACAGGACTCCAAATTTTACAGTGGATGTGCAGATAGTGATTACTAGGATTTTCAGGGTTTTCTTCCTCTAAGTTTGATATGTGACTTCTCTTCTATCCTAAAACATGCCAGAAACAACAGCTTTTCTCCCATTGCTGCTTTCCACAAACCACATTATGTCAAGATTACGTTATTGCAGCACTAGAAAATTGTGGGGTTAAAGCTTTGGCTTCATTGCCAGGTTTTTTTAAAGTATTGGTTAATCTTTCCCACTTCCTGCAGGAGGTCAGTTGGAAGTTGGGAGGAGTCATGTTTCTGCTGCACTTCTCAGATATCAATCATTATTATGTTCGTGCCAGGTCACAGGTGCTGCCCCAGGGAGGTTTTGATGCTGAGCTGGCTTCCCAGGACAGTCAGCAGTGAGGACACCCAGCAGCAGTGCCAGATTGGTGATGCATGCAGAGGGCAACAGCATCACCTATAAACAGCTCTCCAAAAGAACAGCTCTCTGCCAAAAGAAGCCTGCACCATGTATCCAACAACTCCCAGCAACCATCAACAACTGTACTCATTCAGCTGATGGCACCAAAATGGGAGGGCTATCAATCCTATTCTAAGATGTTTGGGGGGCAAAAAAAATCACCCTCAAAACCACCCTCCACAACCGATAATTTCATACAATCTATTCAGCAAGTTATCATTTAAGAATTTAAAGTTATTAAAAAGCAACCTTTAATTATTCTACTTCAGCCACTCCATTTTCACCTGCAAACACCATCCTATTCAATCAGATCAGGCAATTGAGGGGAGCACCATTTGTTCCCTCAAACAGGCACTAAAGGAATCACTTTTTCCAACAGAAAATGTGTATGTGTTATGCAAAACAAAATGAGAAATGAAACTGCAATAACTCTTATTAGCCAGTGCAGATACAATAAAAATCTCATTAATGACACAAAAAGTGGTAAATTTTATCAAGTGAATATTGAATACAACAGTTTCTCAATTGGTAGTAGAAAATATCACTTCTTGCACAAGTCTAAAGCGTGGAAGGCATGAAATGCTTACAGATTGTGCCAAAGAGCAAATTCAGGAGAATATAATTCTATTTGCCATAGCTGCAATATTTGGAAAAACCAAAAGTAATAAAAATAAATTCACCTCAGGATCACATGAATTCAGAATACGAACTTTATACCTCTGAAAAGAAACAAAATTTTTGTCTCATACTAGTCTCAGGAGAAGCTTCAAATGTAGCTTGAAAAGGCAGCACAACATCAAGCAGCATAAAATAAAGGTGGTGTATATACATGACAAGACTATTTACACAGGCATAGGTGAAAAGAAATTATTTTTAAGGGCTGCAATACTGAACCTGATCAAAACCATCATCCTACAGATGAAAATATTAAAACACAGCCTTTTCCTCTGCTCAGAGGTAACTTGATCAGCATCAAAGATCATTTCAACAGCCAACAGAGGTGAGGAAGGCAGGATCTCTATTACCCAGCTAACAGAGCTTGTGGCTCACCCGAGGGAACCAAAGCCAGTGTGGTACTTCACACTCCCTTCTGCTACTGTCTGCCACTTATGCCACTTCTCTGCCAGGTGCTCTCCTCCTCTCCAGTCTAGGGTGATCCTCCCTCCATAGCTAAAAGCAAAACTGATAGTGATCAAGATTCTTTTATTGCTCCGTGCTCAGATACCTGCTAATCATGTTTCTGTAGCATGCAAGCAGTTTTCCTTCTTGGAAGGAACAGACATCCCAGAACTGGAAGCACTTATTCAAAGGTGGCAATAGAGACACTCAAAGGCTACAAACATTAAATCTGTGACAAACAAGGATACTACTAAAAAGACTGTTTTCTGTTCTGAAGTAATTCTTTCTCATGCATTCTTTTGCTGAGTAACATCTTATTCATCCCAAGCTAGTTCAGACAGGCAAGCTAGGAAGTGCCTTTTCACTTATTCTTCAAAATTCCCAGGAAAAATAATTTTTAAAAAAAGTCACTGAACTGTGGAGAAGTTCATATTTAATGAAAATATAAGTCTCAAAGAAATAGAAGTCTCAAAGTCAATCTCTTCCACACACTTTAGCCTGGAGTGTTCTGAAGTTGCTACCAGACTTTCTCAGAGAAAGATGTGGTTTTATGCAGTCAAAATTTTTTCAAAGGTTGTGTTTTCTCTCTTCAAAAAAAAAGGACACAACAATGTTTTTATAGCTTCACTGTTGTGGTATGATAATGCCACATACATCCTGCAAAGGAGGGGAGGGAGAGAAAAACATTTGCAGTGCTTCTCAAAGCACTTTTCTGGTTCCTGCCTCCAACCCAGAGGATTGTAAATGAAGTCCAGATTCTGCCTCTTATCATGGAATTAAAAAGGCTTCAAAACAAGCGTGACATAAGAAATTAATTACAACACTTGTCTTTCAAGTCACGACCTCTGGGAGTCTCCCAAACTTTGCTGGCTGCAGTCAGGTTAGTCACAAGACAAACAGCGGCCGTGGCCAGCCCCGACAGCTGCACCCTCTCATCAGCCCCACACAGCCGCTGCCCCGGATGCCCCGGGCCCTGCGGCACTGGCAGGCTCCTGCCTCCACCTGCGGCCTCCCGGATGCACCGGGATGCCCTCCTGGCTGCTGGGACTGTGGGAATCCCAGACAGCTTATCTCCTGTGCTCTGGCAGGGCAGGAACAGGCGGCGCTGCCCCTGCAGAGACACGTTTTCCAGCCCCCCGTTCCCCAGGCTGCAGCAGGCCGGGGCAGGCAGGAGCAGGCCCGCGGGCAGGAGGAGGAGGAGGAGCGGCACGGAGCCCTGGCAGAAGCAGGTCTGAGCCAGTCATCATCCGTCCACGCCAAGGAGTCCGGCCAGCACAAACCGAGATGATGGCACTGAAAATGAGCATCAGCAAGTGAAGCTAAATCGTGGGCTCCTCAGGTGGTGGGGGACAAGGGAGGATCAACTTCAAAGTGCTGCTGGTGCAAAGCAGAAAAGTTGCAGACACCTACTATATAAATATATTTAATGTTTGGTTTTCTAATGCAGACAGCGGAGAAGCAAGATCAAAAGCGCAGTATATTACAATTCAGACTGCATCTGTAACACTTCCCTAAGCTGGTGGCACTCTTCCCCCTCCAGAGGACATGGCTGCTCACCTTGCAAATGGAAATCATCTTCTTCCCGTTATAAAGAAAGCAAAAGCCAGGAAGCCCTCTTTCCTGAGGACAGGTTGCAAAGCAGTAAAAGCTGCCTGCAGAGCGCAAAGTCAGAATTTTCCTGAATGATCATGAGAGCAGAAGCAAAGGAGACTTTTCTCTAGAGCTCAGTCACTCCTGCAGAGGCCCAGCCGTGTGCCAGGCAGCACAGAGCCAATCTGCTCTACAGAGAGAGGCTAGGAAGAACTTCCCATTTGGGAAACAAAATGCCAACCCCATCCCCAGTGCACAGCCACCTCCAGCTGAACACTGCTACTGGGGTACCCTGAGCCCCTGCCCACAAGCTAAGGAAAAAAATGTCAGTCCAAGGAAGGCTGCTTGTCTTTGCCCCATGTACACCCTCCCTACAGAGCCAAGGACATGCTGGCCACCTTGGTGGAGGGAGAGGCTCCACAATACCTCCCCTCCCCTCAACCCCAGTACAATAGTAAATATTTAAAGAAAAAAACACTTGATCTCTCAGGCTCTCAGTGTGATATTTATCATAATCTCTGTGGTCTTCACACTCGTTCACCTACATGGCACATTTCTATGTGGCTCCCATAAGCCCTGCTGCAACGCAATGCAATGCTGCTGCCTTACCTGGGCTTCAGCAGCACATCACCTCATTTCCTCTGCTGCCTTAACACCATGAAGCAAGAGGGTTACAGCTATGTCCCCACCCCTCATCCTCAAAACAGAAATGAAGCCTTGACTAACATACAAGAATCATGTCTTCCACTGCTTAAAACAAAATCAACTTGTTACTTTTAATGTTAGATTAGCAAAAACCTTTCCCGGCCATCATCAGAAAGCAGGAGGCCCTTAACTCTCATACCCAGTTCTGTCAGTGAAATGCATGTTTTTCTTAGAAGCAGCTTAAAGGATCATGGTGATTCAGGCAGAAGGATCAGCTGTGTAGAGTTACTGGCTAAGTGATTTCTGTAACATTTTTATAATGCTGTATTCCTTTCTCCATCACTGGCTACAGCTCCATACCCAATTAGGTACACAAAGTAATTAAAGGCTGCAGCTTGGGCAAACTTTTCACCCAAGGAGACTCCCCAAGATCTGCTGACACTCACAGTACCTGCATACTTGAGGGGCTTATCCCACAGATGACCACTAACTGGACGTGTGAAGTTTCTCTTTTCCTAGAACATTAAGCACTGATCTGCAACACTGAAAAAACAACCACGAGAAAAAAAAAAAATCCCAAGTACACCACCTATCTTTACACTGTTTAAAACCTGGCTTCTTTCTTCCCCCTTTTGAGATGCTCCATCATTATGTGAGTGTGGCAAGCTTGTGGCTGGTGCACTTTTTCCTTTAAAAAAGTGCTTCTTCCTATGAGCACATGATACAAACAAGGGAGTGGCAGACAGGAAGCGATTATTCAGAAATTAAAGAATTAGATCAGGTTCCACGATATCAGAACAAAACATGACACATGGCAAGCGAAGCTGACATTTACTAGCTCAAGTGTAAGAAAACTTTATTTACTAAATATAATTCGGGCCTCATGCAAACATTTTGCCTCCTTAATGAATATCAGTGCTGGCAGATGTGAGTATCGACATGTCTCCTGGGAGCACCAGTTACTCCATGTATTTCACCAGCAAAGTTACACCAAACACAGAAAGACAGGCATACAGCTTCTACCCAAACAAGTTTTTTTTTTTAATGAAAGCATAACTCTGCCAGTAGCAGCAGCAAGGATGGCACTTCTGCTCATGGTTTGACTGGCACGGCTGCTCCAGAGATGCTAAACACAGGCACTGCTCAAGTTCAGCCCTCGTCTCTGTTGCTAACAATCTCCTGCCACAATGAACGGAGGTTCCCAATGCCACGGATACACCCAGTATTCATGCCACTGGGAATTCCCTTAATGATCTCAGTTTTCCTGTTACACAAGAGATAATAACACTGAGTCATCACCACATTTGCCTGTTGATTGTTGGGGGGTAGGGGCAGACATCTACCTGAAAGAATGTACAGCTTTCACAGCCTGATCCAGGCTGTAAGGGCACAAACTATGTTAGGACATGAATTTTATTGTAGCTGGAAAATTAAGTTGTGGCCAGACTACTGCTGTACAACTCCTTAGTGTGGAATTGCTCTTCCTGATTTACTGCCATTTCAAGTTCCAGAAAAGACAACTTAAAGAAAAGCATCCCACACAAGAGAACTAATTACATAAAGTCCTTCTCATCTGTGAATCCTGAAATGCTAAAAATAAAAGTTTACTGTTCACAGGAGACTAAGTTCCCATTAAAATGGTTAAACTAAAAACCTGGAGAATACATCAGAGGTATTGCTGCAAAGCCCAGCAGCTTTAAAGGAAAGAGGAGGGATTTACAGGGTTCAAAGGCAGGAAAGAACAGATGAGGTATATTAGTACTTATTTTCATTACACTGCATAGTTTGTTTCCAAGAATGCTTTCAACAGAAGCATCCTCTCTATACAAAAGGAAAGTGCCTGTTGAGCTGACAAGCTTGGACACAAGCTGTGTCCCAGCCCACAGACAGTGAACTGCTACCAGTAACCTTGGCTCACCACTTCTTGTGTATGCTTCTGAAACCCTTCTTCACCTTCAGTCCCACAGGGGCTCTACCATGAGCAGCCAGATCACATATTTGCCTCCCATATGAAACAAGAATGAATTAAAAGCACCTTCCACTTTCTTTAGACAAAAGCCTAGTGTCCCTTTTCTGTCTTTCCTCACCTCACTTAAATTGCTAGACAGCATCAGGAATTGGCAAGATCTTTACTAATAAGATCAGGCAGTATTACTAAATGCATACTAAATTCCCACAACAGGAGCCAAATGGTGACCAAGACAAGAATATTTATTCAATGATGTGTTCCATCTTCAGAAGAAAAGCAATCCAGGGACATGAAAAGTGAAGACAAATATCTATATAAAACAAAACAATGGTTCAGATGTTGTTGTGATTAAAATGCTTTCTTGCTAATGTGCTCTTGGTGGGGGTACAAACACTCAGCACTAAGCTGTGCTGTATTTTAATAACACACAAGCTAATGGAACATCTTATTTACAGTTTACCAGCTTGAGAAAGTTTTGAAGCTGCAGTGTAGAGATCAACATTAGGAACCAACAACTCACTCTCAAGGTTAAGGAAGTTTTCTTTGTGCTTATGATGTTAAGTGTTATGGACATGTTTTAAGGTGGCCAAGAACCAAAGCACAGCATCTTTTTCTGGAAGATCCCAGAGCTTCCTCCCATCCTGAAGGACAGATAGAGAGTGTCAAAGAGACAGGTTAAACAAGTTCCAAAGTTAAGGACATCTGTCCTTAGCTTAGCAGCTAACACCACATTAATTCAGGGAGCTGCAGTGAGAAAAAAATAAAATAAAACAGAGAAGTAGAATTTTTTTTTCTGTGCTCCTTTTCCTTACCCAGGCAGATTGTATTTATCTGCTCAGCTCCAGTTTTTCCTTCTGCGTGGATGCAATTTAACAACCACATCACCACGCTAAAACTCTGCACCAGACAGCTCATCTTGCCATTGTCTGTATCAGCTCATTTCACACAAGTCAGGCCTTCGACCATGGCAAATCAAATGATATGTTAGTTGAAAGGAATCCACTTGAACTCTTACTCTCCACTTTTAGTACACAGATACAGTACTGAAAGTTTAAGAAATAAGAGGGCTGTGGCTGTGCATTATCTGCTTCTCTGTGGAAAAAAAAAATCTGGAAAATCCTGATACTAAGACTACCTGAAGTACAGCAAAAGAGTGGTGAAGCATTCAAGACCAGCTAGGCATCACAGAGATCAAAAAGCCAGTCAATAGAAGGGAGAATCTCATTTGTAACACATATTTCTCCTGGGAAAGCACCACTGTCCTGTTTGGTTTTATGCCTCTCCTGTCAGATCAGTCAAAGGCCAATGTAAAGTTAACATGCCAGATTTCACATCATCTGCTTGCCCAAACAGCTGGGAAAACTGTTTTAGCTGAGCTCTGCTCTTCTGCTCGCTTCAGATTGTTGTGTTAATTAAAAAGTCTTGCTCTTGTGTTACACAGCCCATAGGAAGTGAGGAGGAGATTCCTAACTTCATAATCATGTTAGCCAATAGCTCCCAGCGCTCTCCGCGCCCCTCCGCAGAGCACCAGCGCTGTGCTCTCGGGCTGGCAGGCTGGGGGAGGATGCTGCGTAGGAGACTCCTCACGTTATGCAGCGTCAGCCCGAGCTCCTTCACAATGGGAGCTTTCTGCCAAAGAGCAACATAAAATCCTCCCTAAAACTACAAGCCTGATGGAGCAAATTTCCCAAACAGAAAGCCAGCCTCACAAAAATCCACTCAGTAAGCAAAGGTAGTCGCTAGCTGGGGAGTTACTGGATATGAATGTGTCCCCTTTGGGCTCACCCCTAGCCTAACAAGTAAAAATATTACTATTGTCACCTCCAAGCTTAGACTTTAGAATTTCCATCTTGGAAGCACTACAAGGAGTGAGTCACTCTATATACCTTGGCAGAGACTTGCAGGCCAACAGGGAATATGCAGAGGAAATAATGTCACCAGTTGGTGAGGCAGCAGCTATGTTTACCAGCCTAAACAAGCTCATGTCTTGGTACTTTCAGTTAAGTGTGGTCAACAGCAAATCTCCAATTCACAGGTCATAAAACTTCCAGCTCAGAAGTAATTTACTATTTAATATGTCTGAAAATTAGAGATCTTCAAAAGTTATCCCAATCACTGAAGAAGAATACTAGATATTAGAATCACACCAAGTGGTGAATTCTTTTGAATACCATATTGTCCTTGCCTGATCTCTGCAAGGCCTTTAGCAGAGCGGGAGGTTTGGACACTGGAAATGCAGAAGTTGAGTGGCAGCTACCTTGTCCTATCTCTGGGAAGCAGGAGGAAGCCTTCACAAAGAGGAGCCAGGCATGGTGGCACAGGGCACCCACAGGACAGCAACGACAGCAGCTCAGCACAGACATAAATGAGGTAGGGAGATGTCAACCTGATTGATTTTGACAGCCTGAGGAAGGTTTAGGCATTTCAGCAGCTACAGTTGACCATCATCAAAAATTTGCAAGGTGTGACCAAGCTAGTTAGGAAAAAACAAACAAAGCCCCCACCCCAACCCATTTTGTACTGGTCAAACTGAGTTTTGAGGGAGATATCAATAAACAAGGCACTGAAGAATTAAGAGAACTGCTTATGTGTCAAGTGAGATGATTAATATTGTACAAGGTGGAACTTATTTACTAGCTAAGGCTAAGAATAAACTGAGGAATTAAGGGCTCTCAACACATCAGTTTACTCAATAAGCTATGGCAATTTACACCTGTGCTACCTGAGGAACAGTGCTAAAGACACTCCACAGTGCACTAAAGGAAGTCTTTCTTACTTCATGGCATATACAGTCTGCACAAGACTTATTCATATCTTGAGCTAAAAGTTAACTTTTATAAAGGGCTAGTGGAGATGCATCGCCTGCACCTTCGAAGCAGACACTGCGGGAGCAGCACAGAGCCAAGTTTATGGCATGGTAGAGGTAGGATGAATGTCACACCAAAGGCTGGCTAGGAAGCTGTGAGAATCCCACTAAGCAACCACTTGAGAGAAAGTGTATCAATGAAGCAAGACCCTTAAGCTGTTTTTTATCTACTTCCAACAGATCTATTACCCTCAGAGGATTTATTCTTTCAAAAGCATGCCAACTGCCTTCACTACCAGAAATGCTTTATAAAAAGCTGGACACTTGTATGAGCAAGTATCACATGCAACAATTGCATGTTTTCAAAATGGTCTGCAAAAAATGAGGCTGCAAACCCCTTCCACTGCATTGATTCAGAAATCAGGAGACATATTTTGTCACCTTTACCCCTCTCTGAGAAGTTTTAAAACTGTCCGATAATGGACTACATACACATCCTTTCAAGCCTTTTTTATTTGTGTGTATTATTCCAAGTCTCTAGGATGCTTTCCTTAAGGCCACAAATGGAAGAAAAGTAACCGTGAGTACAAACTCTCTCCTGTTCCTCTCTGGAATTTACAGATGCCTCAAGTAATACTTAAAGTAAGGCACAACACTTTGACTAAGATGCTTAAATACCCAGGTGTTTTCTCCCTCACTATGTATACTCTATGCCCCATCAGCTGCCAACGGGTTAACAGGCAGAAACAAAGGTGTCATAGGCTTTTAACACTGTAACCCAAACTCACAAAATAAAGCCTTGCAAGAGCCTCGTTTTCTTTTAATAAAATACTACGTTTCTGCTGCCCACTTATGCAGGGCACTTCAAGCATCCTTATTTTCTAAGCCAACAGAAACCGTGTCTTAGCAAAGTCAAGGAAGGCAGCCTTACAAGAACCATGTTCATTTCTTCTTATGAGCAAAGAGTTTTCTGAAATTCACTTTCAGATTTCTATTTTTGAGGTATCAGCCCATGGGGCAGCAGCACACTCGAAGTGTCCCTAACTGGCATTTGCAGTTATTGCAGTTTGAATTAATTGCTCATGCAGATATTAATTGCCAGCACACACTTATCACCAACCATGATTATCTGCAGACTCTGCAAGAGAAAGTCTGCCTTTCTGTAATAGTCTTCTCACTACACCCACTTCAAGGAATCATTTACATTACAACGGAGGTAAACAAATGAAAGTGACCAGATTGATAGAGCATTTACAATTGGAGTAACTTGTAAAGTTTGAGAATTTGGTTTAGGCGGAATGTTTGCACAGCAAGTTCTCTTTAGATGACTAAGCTGTCACTGAAACTGGCTGAAACTCTGAACCACAATTCCTCTCATGGGGGCTTTGCCAGCTCTGCTGCCTACTGCCAGTTTTCATCAGTTCAGCAGCAGCCGGCACCACCACCTGACAAAACTGCTTCCAAATTCAACTTCTGTATCAAGCCTTGCAGTCTAGGGGCAAGGTAAGGCAGCCAAGCATGGCAAGAACATTCAGACTTCTTACACTGTGGAGCTAGACTCAGAATGAGGGAGAAAGTATTTTGTTTCTAGGAATTTACACAAGATCAATACTGAGAAATTTCTCTCTATTGCTCTAGCAGGGAAAGCCACATGAAAAAAAAGACAGACTGCTGTATCAGACTTCTTCCCTCCTCCAACATTTTTATTTTCCCCCCTTCACATGTCTAATGAAGCATGAAAGCTGTTGCTCCGTCCCTTCTGCTGTCGCTCTCTGCCAGCAGTACAGCCAAGAGAATCTAGCTCTAAAATTTACAGACTGTATTATAACCTGTTGGCACCTATCATGTAAAAAAAATATGCCAGATCACATCCTTCAAACAATTTTCTTCAGAAGTCATGCTGTCAGTGGGGTGCAGAAAGTGAAGAAATTCCTGATTACTGTTAGACTTGAAAATTTACTGGGAAAAAGACTTCCAATTACAAGCTAATACCTGAAACACCACACCAATTTGTGTGTCATTAGCACAGATGTTTATCTAGAAGACCAACCTAAAGTTTGTGGATGAAGAATCGTTGCAGAAGGGTGACCAGCAACTAACATGAGATGAATGGGACACACAGAAAAACATTGCTCAATGCCTGTTAGGGTACCAGAGGAGAGACGTGGCCCTGTCCTCTCAGAAGACAACCCTGCAAAAGTACACCTACTGTGTCATGCTACTGCACTCCCAAATGTCACTGTCAGGGCTCAGACTGCTATATGGATTCTGACACTGAGCTGCCAGGCATGCACAGACTTCAGCTTCCAAAAGCTATGATCTGTCATTTCATTTTAGGACAGGCTTGACTTTGTGATGTTTTATTTTAGATGCTGTATTACTTTCACGGGTCTCTTAAAAGTTAATCCATGAGCTGTTAGCTGGAGCTAGCTTGCTAAAAGGTACCTTAGACTTGAACTCAAACATGAGCACAAAATGCAGGCAAAGAATCACTAGTATCCAAGTGTGAGAGTCAAATAAAGCTGGCAAAGCTGGGATTGCCACTGCAAGGAGAACATACCTAATATCCTGCAGCATTCACAAGTGGATGCCACCTGCTCCAGCCAGGGCTCAGTACAGCTTTGTCTTACTCGTACTCAATTAATCACTGCAAAATGGGGAAGAAGGGAAGTAGACACACTGCCAATCTTCTCACAAAAGCTCCCAACCCAAATAAAAGCCAGATTCCTGTCCAGTGTTGGGAAAGAATACACCTGCTCAGGATATCACTACACATTCCCGAGTACGGGCAGCAAGGCCCTCGGAACACAAGCTGGCTCATTACTGAGCTGTAACACACAGACAGATCTCATTTCTGCCTATTCATGGGTGGCTGACTTGTACCAATAGTGCAGCTCTGCCAAACCCCCCCAACAGGCCCAGTCTGAAACCTCCAGTGCTGCCAGCTTCCCATGGACAAACTTGATCTTTGCTAACTAAACTCCACCCTCAGCTCTTTTATCCTGACAAGAGACTAGTTGGCCAGGATGCTCCTGGCAGATAAGCAAACTCCTTTTGATTACTGCTGATCATACTAATACAGGCAACACTCTAGCAGCTGGTTCTACACAACAGAAAGCTTGAGGAGACAAAAACCCAATCACCACACCAATAAAAAACGGCCATTAACTGATGAACTGCTTAGAGAAGCAAATAATTTGTCAGCCATTGGCCTGCTGCACTCTGCTCATGCAGCAACTCTGTCCAGTCTCTCCTGACAGACTTCTTTCAGGGCAGGGACTGGATCCACATTTTTGGTGCACTGAGTCTTCAAATTCTAAACATAATATGGAGATCGCTGAAGCTTGTGGAAGAGAAAAGGCAAGCAGAGAAAGCACTGGTTTGTAAATAATCTTCAACATTTTCCTATAAAAAGAATGCAATGTCTTTCATATATACATATATATATATATATGAAAATTATGTTCATACATACATATGAACAAGCATTTCACAATTTTCAATCACACACTGTCATTTGCTTTGGCCCACTGCTGTCTGGAAGACAGCCACACTGTATTGAACATTCCACAGTTTCCAAGTTTAGACAGAACAGGCCTGAAGACAATCTGGATTCAACCCAAAAAGCAACTTTGCCTCAGTTGAACTTCATTGGCAATTCTGCTTGTGAAGAGGCAACCTAAGAGAAGGGAAGGCTCATGTCGGTGTTACATTCCATTTCAGTCACAGACAGACTTTCAGTGTGAGAGTTTTTCTTTGTTTACACCATAAAAAGTAAAAAAGCAATATGGAAAACAATTTGAGAGGCAGTAGGAAAGAAGAATCAATACTGTTAAGTTGTGAAGAAGGGCTATGAACAGACGTGAGCAATGAGGACCACATCCAGCCTATTGGTAGTTTTCCAGAAAGGACAGATTCAATTCATGAGCAATTCCAGCATGCCTCCATGGTTCAAGGCTACAAGTTTAGGTCTCAGACTGAGAATTTTAAATACCCATTGTACTCAAGCTTGAATTTGGGTTGACTTCTTGCCTACACTTCCATCTAACTTTTGTGGCTAATCCACTTGGTCCCTGCCTCTGTTTTCTCAGGCTGCCATAAGCCATGCCATGGTATTACAGAATTATTTAATGCAGTTTATGTGCAAGTTTGTAGTAGAAGACGACCAATTCAGGATGTTATATCACACATTGAAAACATCAGTCCTTAGAGATAAATGTTTCCTATGTTGTCTTAGCTCAAAGGCC
Source organism: Agelaius tricolor (assembly GCF_023055355.1). Taxonomy (NCBI): domain Eukaryota; kingdom Metazoa; phylum Chordata; class Aves; order Passeriformes; family Icteridae; genus Agelaius; species Agelaius tricolor. The sequence goes on from NW_027269262.1 coordinate 35,331,328, forward strand.
TAAGCCTTCCCTGCTCCAAGTTTGATTTGCAGACTTTGCTTTGGAAAGGATTCTTTTCAAGTCAAGAGAGGCCTGTTAAATAAAGTCAAATACATTTGATAGCTCTGTATCAGCTATTTCTGGATGCCTTTATAGCAGTAATCAGCAATCTTATGCATGTTATCACCTGACTATACAGACACCACCTCTAAAGCAGCTACTGAGGAAAACAGGCAGGAAGTAAAGTCATGACTTCTGCTTTGGAGATAAGGAAAACACTTGAAGGACTATTAACAAAAACCACAAAGATAGCAAGCTAGCAACTGGCTGTTCATCTGTCCTGGCTTCAGAATAAATCCTTGAAATTTGTCTACCAATCCCTGAGCAGCCCCAGGATCAAAAGGACAGTGAAGAACCTCTGCCCTCATCAAGCTCCTTCTGGAACAAAGACATACACGCACATATGTGCTGGAGCACAGATGATGATAAGCTCTGCAGAGCACTCCCTGAAGCTAGGCCATGTGGCCAGCATCAGAGGGGTGATAAACTCTGTGTGAATACATCTGTATAGAAAAGGCCTTTAAAGTCAGATTGCTGACTGCAGGATGTGCTGCTCCTACAGTTACTAGCCAACAACTTGCTCCAAAAGGATGCCTGCTGTCTGTATGGCTGCTCATTGCCTTGCAGTGTGAAAGAGAGGCTGACATGTGGATTTACCACTTCTGAATGTAACCCAAAGTTCCTAAACACAGGGCTGTAACTCAGATTCTGTTCTAAATGTCAGACATCCTTCCAGTCCAATCTGCAGAGACAGATTGGATCTGACAGCAAGTTGCTTCAGTATGAGCAGAGGAACCTGGAGAAGGGACAGTGCCATGGCTCACTTTGACAATCTGCTTAAATTCTGAAGGAACATCCAAAGAAAGGAAAGGTTTGCATCTGATGTTGAGTGAGATTTGGAGTAAGAGCAGATAAAAACCAGGAGAGGTTTTTATCTGTCCTAGGAGGTTCTGACAGGATCTTAAAGCAATACTTAGGGTCTGGTCAGCATCACTAACAAAGGCCAGCAGAGCTATGGTGATATGCCAGCAGATGGAAAACAGTGTTAAGTGCTACTGTGGCGGGAGCAAAAAGCATCTGACCATCTGCTGAGCTCACTGAAACGGTGGCTGCTTAAGCAAAAAAGTTAACTTCCAGAAAAACAAAGGCAAGCACAGCCTGTTCTTCAGACAGTCAACTTTATAGATATCCACTCTAAGAATCTGGATTTTACAGCAGAGGCATACAAGGCAGTAGCCCAGTATACACACAGAGAGCCAAAGGCTGTCATAGACATTCTGTTACAGAGATATTTTGAGGAGCACAATGGAGAAAGAGAAATAATAAAAATGTACAGGAACAGAGGAGAGAGGAAGAAAAGGAGCGTGTGGAGTGGGTTAGTGCTGAGCTAAAGGAGCATGTCAAATGAAAAGAAGCACTGAGAGCATTTACAAGAGTCAAAGTCTGTATAATCTTAGAAGGCTAGCCACAGGGAAAGAAGATAAGTAAACTAGAGGGTAAGGCATCAGCTCATGAAGTAGAAAGAACATTGTGGCCAGCACTGACAAAAAATGAGATTCATTATTTGGGAGAGGATGGAACCAAAACCAATGCTAAATACTGAAAGGACTTCTCTTAATAGACCTACATACATTTCCTCAAACACTCACTTCAGTCTGAAGTATGCTGTTCTTAATGCAGATTCCACGAGGCATATAAAGAAAATGTTTACCATTCACCCCATCTAGATACCAAGTGCTGATTTATTTGTATCCTCCTTTCTTTCCACGGAGGACAGGAATAGGAAATAGGGTAGAAAACCCTATTCCAAACTCACATCAAAATCTTTCATTTTGTGAATCTTTCAGCTTCATTTCTAGAAAATGAAAGCTGTAGTTTTTATTGTCAAATAATACATTAAGGACTCTACACTGTAAGGCCTCCTTACAATGTAAGTGTCACGTATCACTATCACTCCACTGAAGTCAGTGGAGCTGCAGCTGGATCTGCTTCATGAACTTCACTGTTTAAACATCAGCTTGATGTGCTGTCCAGTTGCAGGAAAAAAAATTATCTATTTTTTTAGAGATTTATATATTTTCTACCAAGACAGCGAATCCTGACTTCTGTTTTTAGTCAAGTCTTCAAGGTCTGGGCCTAGTCTTCTGGAGGCCATCAAAGCCAGCACCTGCCTCAACTGTTCAGAACTTGGCACCAACATTTGCAGCCTAAGTGTTGAGATGTCCTCTGAAGACTTACTCCTGGCAACATGCAGATAGGTGGATTGCATTGCCCAAAGTCTACACAGGTGTTCAATGAATAGTGCTTTATAAGCTCTTTAGCCTACAGGGATAGATCTATCACACCATATCTTAGTGACTTCTCTGTGAAGGCTAAGGTTAACTTACAAGTGGGCAGGAACCACACCATTCCACTTTGGTGTGATGAAAGACAGGAGCATTGCTTAAAACTAGGAAAAGACATGGCATTTCCAACCCAGCAACACCTTGTGCAAAATAAATTCTGATCCTACCCTAAAGTCATTTCATGCCTATTCCCCATGCTTCTCCTCTCAGCTGCTGAAGCAATTTAGTTATACAGCTCCACTCCTAGAGCACAAAAACAGAACTAAGGGCAGAGAAGACAGGAGGTTGAGCCAGCTGCTGCACTGCACTCGGCAGAGAATTCTTGTTCCCTGAACTGATGAGGCCACAGAGAAAAATCTCACTCCTGTGACTCTGTTCTCTCAAGTAATGAATGCTAGGTGTTGGGAGGAAGGATAAGTGTGCTGGGGGTGGTGGTAAAAGATGATCTCACACAGCTATCAAGGAAAACAGGAGAGAGGGATAGGAAAGAAAGCACACCTGACATACATGTTAAGAGATGTCTGAACAAGAGCAGGGCTGGCCCAAAACCACACCAGTCTCTTGGGAGTTGTGGAAGTAAAAGCAGTTCTGCAACTAAAAGCTTATCAATCACTTGTGTGTGTATGCTCTACAGAACTCTTAAGGAATAAAATGTGGGAATTGAAGGAAGACTTTACAGGCTCTTGACAGGAACAAAAGAGCAGATATGGGAAAAGGGGAGAGCATAAGAAGCAGCACAAACATTATGTTTGGGAAAAGCCAAGACATACAAAATGCCCATGTGCTGCATGCCTGGAACAATTCTTATCTCACCTCCTTTGACTAACCAGTATCACATTGCTGACTTCCTTCATATTCCCACTTACATTAGACTCTCCCAAAACATCATTTCTTTTTCAGGAGTGGTGACTGCAATGCTGCAACCAAACAGCTGCTGAAGGAAGAAAGCAGTGAGTTTTCAGTCAACTTACTAGTTATGCAATAACAATAATAATTCACAGAACCATTCCATGGAACAGGATGATGAGAATTATATACTGAACTATCACCATTAGTTTACTAAGCATGCTTGTCCACGACTTTAGCAATCCAGAAGAGGTGGTCAGCTTGCTTCCTAGGGGGGGAAAAAAAGCAAGCCTGATAACACCAGGTTACAGACTTAATCCCACAAAACATGACACCGCCTTGCGAAAACATATTCCAGCCTAAGCTTGTTTAGGTAATTAAGACAAAAGATCTTCCACCCTACCTTTGCTACAAGGTATTCCAGTACAACTGTACCCAACACTTAGCCTGAAAACATGCCCATTCAAGTTTGGATACTGGATTCAACCCACTTAAAAATTCTTCTGCATAACTTGAAAAACTGAATATATACTTCCTCAACAGCTGGATGATTAACGTTAATCAGCCATTTCACTCCTCTCTCACTATTGCTGTAGCCAAAGGCTGAAAGGATTCACTATAAAAGCCACTCAATTTATAAAGCTTTGTCATATGATGAATATGGTCATGACTTAAAATTATCATCAAACCTTTCCTGAGTCAGCACCACCAGACTTACCCACCTCCTGCAGTGAGTGTCTGTACAGTTCAGCTACATTGCTCCAGGAGTACACACTCCAACTCTTATTTCTGGCAAAATTGCTCTATCCTCACCAGAGCAGGTTTTAACATGGATTTTAAGTCCAACACAATGCAGCTATAGCTGCATCACTACATTGATTTGATGTTTGTCATAGTTCATTCCTGTTTGAATACATAGGTCTCTAACAACTCTCCACAGTAGCACAGCATGCTCAGTAGCAGCACAAGCCTCCCTCATAATACAGCTCCTCCTCAACCCAGAAACAAGAGTCCTAGAAGGGCAGAGTAAGGTACTTGTAAGCTTTCAGGTTTGGAGGAATTTCACAAAGCACATGTCCAATCCCTCACTACCACACTCAATTTCAAAGAGTGGTCTCCCAAAGCCAGTTAGATGCTTTTTCTCATTTTGTGTCATGGGAAGGCTCTCTGAAATCACATGCTCCATTGATTAGAGACCATATGAGCTGCAGCACAGGTGTATTTCTGTCAGTTCACAAGCATTTACTCTCATGCCAAAACAAACCTTCAACTTCTTCACCTCCTTTCCTTTCCCCAGTCTCATCAGTGCTTCATATAGTGACATCCACAAAACTCCTCTTTACATGATTTTTTGGCCAGGGGCAGTGACATTTTGATTGGTATAGCCAGGTCTTTGCCATCTAATGAGCTCCCAGTTTCTATCTTTCTAGCTCTGAATGATCTGAAGGCATCTGCCTGCAAGGGCCTGGACTGCAAGCAGAAGCATTTCAGAGGTGCTGCTCCATTATTTCACCTATGACAAGGCAGGAGTTTACAAGAACAGAATAGGAATAGGCATGTTAGTTTTGACAAGCTGGGGCTTGAAAATAGGAGCATGAGGGCATGTCAAGTTAAAAAAAAATAGCATAATTCTCAGAGTTTTATGAGAAACTTACTGAGAAAACATCCATGGGTTTTGCCTATATTTAAACTTCACCCTTCAGTTTCACCAGTGTTAACAGAAAATAATGAAATCCTTTGTTTATTCTATTTGCTTATGTTGCCCTTTTTTTTGGGGGGGGGGGAGGGGGAGGTGGTGAGGGGAATGTGTAGTCCAGACTTAGGCATCTGTTTCTCTCCCCTTGGTTCCCTTGGCATTCTGTATCACACTAGACCTGATCATGAAAGACTCCAACAAATTGAGCATTTTCAAGTATGTCAAATCAGCACTACCACTCCTCACTCAATCTGCCCTCCCACACTCATGTGAGGCTACTCATTGTATAAGCACCACCTGCTGAAAGAGCAGACATCACACAACTGACATGTTCTCATAAGGTACTGAGACACCTCCAGCCACCCATTTCCTGTGGATTCCCAGCAAGGATGGTCTGCTGGGACTCAAGACATGAAAGAAAAAAACCAATGAACAGAAACAAAATAACCAAGTCACAGTTTCACATCAGCAAAACTGTGCTTCTTCTTCAATGCTTCTTCTGCAGCAAGTAGTGTGGAGAAGACATTTCCCAGTCTCTGCCACTCGCCTCCTCCAGATTCCAACAATTCAAGTCTTTCTAGTCAGCAAAAGTCCCTTTCCTCACAGGAGCAAGGGGAGAAGTCAGCTGTGCCATGCAGCCATGGTGCTGTGAGACTGCTGTGACAGGCACCTTGCATCTTGCCAGCGCAGACACATTTGTGAAGAAATTAAAGCAGCTTTAGCAACACACTGCACAGCCACCTACGCATCCTTGTGAAGTCACAGCTTGGCCCCATGTGCTGAGGAGACCTATGGAATGCTGGCAAGCAGAAACAGCTGCCAAAACCAGCAAACCAAAGTGGCATCAGCGTTGGAGGGAAACCAGTGGTTAACACCTGCTGCTCTAATTCAGACCTGCAAGCAAGCAAGGTTCCAGAGAGCAGTTTTTCAAAGCCGTACACAAGATTTAACCAACTTCTGCAGCAAGGATAGAAAACCATTCATCTTGGATGTTTCAAGCACAAAAACATGTTCATTTCTTCTCCCCAGTCAGACAGCAAAGGCATTTTCAGTGAAGACAGAAATAAGATAAAACCAAAAAATGAATTCTCCCTTCATACATAGCAGGTCAGGACACAGCATTTCTCATTCAGCAGAGGCAGCTGCTGAAGGAAGGCAGAGGACAGAAGGAGCAGTATTGCCAAAATCAACAAGACAAACATCAGAACTGCTTCAGCATCTTGTCCCCTGCCTGCTGGCAAAGCAAATGCCCTTCTGCCAAGGCACAGGGGAAGGTCAGCCATTGCAGGAGTAATTGAGACAGAGATGAACACTGGGGATAGATTTCCTCAAAGAGTCTCATTAGCAGATCAACTAGAGCCTGATCTCCTCCCTCTTTACTATAAAAACATCAAAACATATTCTTTATTAAACCCCACTTGCAAGTGATTTCAGACAGACTAAGAGAAGGGCACACTTAATAACAAAACATGACTGGAAGGGCTAGACCTGATTTTAAAAGTCAATAAAGTGTGTGTTTTCATTTAAGAAACAAAACTTAACTGTGGTTTTAATAAAAATCCAACCCTTATTTGTTTTGGAGGAGGAGAAGGGAGATCAGTGTGCTGCTCCTCTTGCCTCCTCAATTTTGAATCCATCTCACTGCTCATGGCAACAACAAAAAAAATTCAGCTCATCCCTATGAGAGAGAGGTCTGCTCCTAAATCAAGTGGAAAACCCAGGCATGTGCTGGGTGGATAGAGGAAAACCACTTGGAGATTCTTGCATTGCTTCAAAGATTAAACTAACATTTTAATTTTAAACCAGAAGCAGCACAGCAAGATAGGGATTTTGTTTTTAAAGGGCAATTAGAGCCTTCCTCCTCCATTTGTTCTCTCTTTAGAAGAAATATCTCTATTGTCTTGACATTTTGGAAAGGAAAAGCCCCACTGTGATTCTTCCACAGCAGTTATGAAATGCAGCAGCCACACAATATGCAGCCCTAGGTTTGTGTTTTTGGTTCTCATTTAGGTGCCCAGTCGGGGTGGTGCAGGCATGAAATCATTTGCCTGACAGCTCAGCTGCTGGTCACTTATCTAAGGAGAAAATCACTGATGACTGCAAACCAAGATAAACACCCAATGTGCACAATGGAAGAACTCTGAAAAACAATATACTCTTTCAAAGAGAGCCCACATGTTAATGACCCATTGCTTTTCCACCTTAGCCATTACCTCTACCAGACTCATATCTCAGTGATCAGCCTATTCAAACTCAAAGATATAAAAATATTTGGTTTACAGAGCATACACAGACTTAAGGACAAGTTACCCTGGAATGTACTCTGCCAAATTTATAGTCTGAAAACATCAGGACAAACAACCATCTACTGAAATGGCATCTGAAGAGCCATCTTAAAAGCCCTTTAATCTCCTATCTTGAGGAGACTGGCCAGTACCAAATGAATTGCAGTCATGTTGCCTGCTAGCTAAGGTCAAGAGTTCTGCAACATTGTGCTATATGACTTTATCAGGCACGAGAAATGCAGAACTCCTCACATGTGCCAGAAGCCACCCCACAACAGTTGCAGTGAGTGAATTTTCTCACTGTAAGCAGTTCCCTGGGGACATCTCAGATTCTTCAAAATTTTTGCCATTTATGAGGTGCTTGCTTTTCACCCAGCAAGACTGCAACTTTGTTTCAGAGTCTGAAGGAGGAAATTTTGGGAAGCTTTAGTCGAGACACAGCAGGACAGAAGCCCGCTGCATAAAGACCGGGTCCTTATTTATCCGTACAGCAGTCATCAAAAACAAAACCAAGAATTCCCAGGATTTTGACCTCACTTTAGGGCTGGAGGAGGTGGGGGAAGTGTCTGGTATTTGATTCCAGATTTCCCACAGTGATTAACAGATTTTAAAATAGTTCCCCAGTGAGACACAAGAGCTGTAGTGATCCAATCGATTTCACGCCATGACACTGACAGTAAGACGCCCTCCTGCCAACAGCTGGCTCTTACTAATCCTCCCATTCAACCTGCTGGAACATGATTTTGCACCCAAGGCCACATGCAAAAGCTTCTGGCTCAGGAGCAGAAAAAGAGATGCTGTTAAGCAGGAGGAGTTCCACACCTTTCCTTTTTCTATCCCCACCAATAAACACAAACAATGTTTGATGCCAGATCCCACAGGTCCTAAGATGGAGGCTGCAGCCAGGAAATGCTTCTTTAGAAATGGGGGCAGAAGCATCTGCTATAAATTAGGTACAGCCTGGTGCAGATGGCCACAAGGTTGTAATGTAATGCAAATTTAATTATAGATTGAATTAATTCTGAGTCCAGGGGTTCAGAGTACATCATTGAAGTCTCTTCTACTTGCTATATAGAAGAAACCAAGCAGTCAAGAGTCTGCTGTGAACTCCTTTCATCTTACAACTGCCAACTTATATAGGAAGATCAAGGAGGTGAACAGCAGCTTCCAACACATGTGAATTCCAGCAGAGACCATTTTAAGAAGTTAACAGAAACAGAGCTGGAAAGTAAACCCCTAAACCTAAGCAGGCTCAAGGCACTCCAGCCCTTTCCCGCTATAACATGCCATGTTTAAATGGAATCAAGTTTTTATGCCTCGATCCAGGGAGGATTTTCTTTTCTAGGACAGAGTAGCATACTATTTCCTTCCCTCATATAAAAGCAGCAAAACTAGGTCTTCTGAACTTAACTTGATTCAGCAATGCTGGCATTGAACACAGATCAAACAACAAGGGAGAAATTATTTTTAAAAATTATTAACATAATAGTTCACTCAGAGACTGCCTTTACACTAAGACTCAGGAAATGGATGGCAGAAGTTTTATTATAACTAGAGGGGGAACATTTTTCTTTAATAATCTCCACAACTGAAGTTACTCAGGTGTGTCTCCAGCAGACCTAGTCTGAGACACATTGCATAGTCAAAAGATGAAGTCATCATCAGGGCAAAAACCAGTCTAGCCACCAAAGACAGAGGCTTTTCTCACAGTCAGCTACTTACAGCAAACATCTGGTGCACCTGAACAGGGCAGAGCATGGCCAAAAGTCACAGCAAGCACCAGGCTCCACAAGAGGAGGCAAGACACAGAGCACAAGCTACAAATTCAGTAATGGAGAGCCTTGTGAAAGACCAGGTTGCTAAGCTGTGGAACTGCTCCGTTTTACTGATGAGGGTTTAAGAACACTGACATATATCTGCCTTGGAGCTTCAAAACAAGACAACTGTAGAGCCTTTAATGAATCTCTCTCTCCTGTGTCAGGAGCATGTCCCAGACATCCAGTCACAGGGTAATTAATGATGGTTAATGGCTAGAAATGCTTCCTGAGCTGGCCAAATTTAAACATTCAGCATAATGAGCTTATGCAAGCTGTGTGCCATTTAGGACACAGCATCCTTCTTTAAGATGAGGTTTTATTTATTTACTGGTTTTGTCAGTCTATAATGTTCCTTCCTCTTCCATCTCAGGCAATTTCAAATGTTGGTGAGGGAGAACAAGAGGGAAAGAAGGAAGAAGAAGCAAAATCATAAAATCATAGAATGGCCTGGGTTGGAAGGGACCTTTAAAGACCATCCAGTTCCAACCCCATGCCATGGGCAGGGACACTTTCCTCTAGACCAGGTTCTTCCAAGCTCCATCCAACTTGGCCTGAAAATACTTCCAGGGATGGGGCAACCCCAGCTTCTCTGGGCAATCTGTTTCAGTGTTTCCCATGAGGAAAGACAGTACTTCAGTCTAGTGGATCCAATCTAAAACCACTGACTTTAAAGACAGCTGACAGCTTTTACAACTGTTAACTTTTGTAAACCCTCTCTGGGGAAAAGCATGGCTTTGCTTCCTCCACTTCATTTTTGATTTTTGTCTTATTCACTCTCCTAACCATCATTTCAATCTGGGTAAAATATGCTAAGACTGCAACAACATCATATCCTTACAGTGAAAGGCACACAGGCATCTCTAAATATCTCTGCAGAAGCACATAGCAGCCAAGGAAGACTCCTACCACATACAACCTGTTTGGTATGCAGGGGCTGAGAAAGCTTCTCAAGAGACCATTTAGTGCAATTCTCTACAGCAAGACAAAAATCAATTTTTCCCAGGAAGGCAAAACAGCAAGATGATGAAAAAAGGGCTTCTGACAACTTTCAATGACAGCACGAAAGGCAGCTATAAAAAACAAACAAACAAACCCAACAAACATAAAAAACCCCACCCACCCAAAAATGTGAATCCACTGAAAGGGAGCACAAAAGCTTGACACACATTTCCATTGGAACAAGGGGATCTGCAGCCACAGCAAGTCATCATTCACCATTTCCAGCCTCCCCTCTGGGCAGTCTGTTCTTACCATCTCACTAGAGCTGGCTCTGCAGTTCCAAATAGCATGTCCCACTTGAAGCAACCCACAGAATAATGATACAGAAGGTTTCAACAACTTGATTATTAAAGGTCTACAAGGCTTTTATTTCAGACCAGGTCTCCTGCCACTAATCAAACACCAAGCACATCAGGTGAGCCAGGTGGGCTTTGAGAATGCAGCCTCTGGTTTTGTTTCAGGTAGAAGGAATCCAGCTTGCATCTCCTGATGCCACTCAGCAATGCCAGTCAGCACACAGGGCAGTACAGGGGGGGAAGTCAAGAGGTTCACTTCACAAGTGCCTTCCTCACTCAAATCAAAATATAAAAGGCAGGCATACTAAACTTCCTATGCCTTTACCCCATACCAGTATCAGACTTGTTCTCCCCCCCTCAGTTCATATGCTGACTTTGGGAAACAAGAAGAGGATAAAAGTTTCTTAAGCCTCTTTGCCTTCTTGCTGCATACCTCTGGACCCTTCTTTCATAAGATGAAGAGTTAATAGTAAAAAGGGCACAGAACATTAAATAGAGGCTCTCTCTGTGCCAAACTGCTTCTCAGCTTCCAGTGTGCTGATTTTATTGATGAGTGCAATTTTTGTAGCATGTTTTTATGTCACATTCCCTAGTCTAACATTGACAAAACTGGACAAAACCACTGACTTTAAAGACAGCTGACAGCTTTTACAACTGTTTTTGAAGAGCTCCCCCACTGCTTGCAGCATTGCTTACAAAACAGCTCAAGGCTGGGAGCGGTGAGGGAGGAAGAAGACACTGCACTGACAAGTCCATTGCATGGGCCAGGTGCTGGGCTGCTGCTGGAGCAGGGAGGGATGGGAAACAGCAGCCAGGACAAGGACTCTGGTCCAGCTGAAAGTATTTACTGGTGGAGTATTTACTGGGGTAGCAGCAGCCACTCTGTGAACTTGAAAGCTCTGCAGCTGAGGAACCTTCCCCAGAAAATGGGCGTTACCACCAGGCATATGGGCAGTGCTGTGCAGGGCCTTGGGCCAAGAAAAGATGGATGCTCTGCTAGGCTGCAAAGTCTGAAAGCATAACTTGGTCCTATGTAACAACCTTGCTTTTAAGAAGAGACTGTCACTTGTGGGAAGCTTTTGCAGAGAATGTAAATTACACACAAACACACACATACACACACCCTTACATGCCTTGAAGAGCTTCAAGCAATACTCAAAACACTCCCAAGACTTCCAGTTACTGTCTCAGCTTAATTGCTTAATACAGGACCATACACTTTTCCCTCTTCCCACATGCATGTCTTCCCCAGGTTCCCAGAGATCCGCTGTTGCCCACACGAACATAGACAGGGGTTACACTTCTGGCAGCTGAGGGAAGAAAGCTACACAATCTACACAGCAGATCTGCAGCAACTTCTCACAGCACAAAAGAGTGCTTGAGATAGGGAGGAGGAAAGCACAAGGGGAACAGTGTGCTTTTCTCCAGCTAGGAGATACCAAGTGGGAGTGGTTTTGTTTATTTCAAGGGAAAAAAAAACCCCAATAAATTCTTATTAGTATGCATACTATAATTTAAAGTCTTACAAGCTTCTGTGCAATAGCAATCTGAAAGACACTGCCAGACACAGAACTGTTGTATGGCAGAAAACAGTATAAGCGGGAAAACTCCATCAAGAAAGTTTTCCTCCTCTTCCAAAGGACTTTTACATCAATACACTGGCATTTCATTTCCTCCCTCCATCACCATAGCCACTGATACCCTTGAGGCTGACAGCACTTGTCTGCATCACTCTCCCCAGCTGGTTCAGAAAGCAACAACCAGGGTAACTTGATGCATGCAAAGGGGGATTCAAATCAAACTAGGAAACAGTGTGAGTAGCAAAGCCAGACCCCCTGTGCTTTCAGCAGGGTCTGCTTCTCTGCCCTCAAACAGCAGCCTCCTTCAGTCCCTCTCCTCATTGAGGCCACCTTTCCTTCTAGTCCCCATTGCTGTGAGTCACCATCCAAGGACTGAGGTTAGCCTCTGGAAACCACCAATTTTCTTCCTTCCTGTAATGCATGGTGATAGAGACCATACAAACTTTTCAGGAAAAATCTGCCCCCTGAGGGCATGCATTTTTTTTGCTACCACCCAGTGACCCTTTTGGCTACACAGGTGCTTATTTTAAAGAGTACCTGTGCAGCCAAAATAATAATTTCTTATTTTTCTTTGCTGGTAAAGAACCATTCATATCTACCACATATGCTCCAAAAATTGAGGTGCAGTAGAGAAAATGTCTGTTTATAGTATAGCAAATAACTGTGTGAGCCTCACATTGTAAATTCCCCTCCTCCACTTCCTCACCCAGAAATAGGGCACAGAGCAGTGAAAATAAAACAAATATACATAGTTCTGTTAATTCACCCACAAAGGACCAAGGCCAAGGGCATTGCTCTCCTGTCCACAGAGGATGGCTGCTCTCCCAGCCCACTCCAGACACCAGGCACAGGAATATGAGCTTGGCACCACACTAACCCAGCTATGTGGCTTCTGGAGCAAAACCAGGTCATGTTCAGCCAAGAAAGCAGAGCAGCCAAAATGCAGCTGCCTGTACCACTATGCCCTTAGATACTTGCACTGCTTGTGTTTTCAGGTCAAATTCTTTTTTCCTTGGTAACTATGAAAAATAGACAACTTTCAGAAGTGTCTCAGAAGTTGACCACAGACTCTAGAATGCAAGGGCTTTGCAAGTAGAAACATCCTGTCAGAACTAAATAAAGCAGCTGAAGTTTACCTAGCTAAGAGCATGTTAACTGCAACATACGTTCTTGGAAGTTACTGTTTCATTCTTTGAAACTACGAGCAACAGCGCGCACTGCAGTGCTGCCTCCCCAGCCTGCACAGAGGATATACTCTGCTACTTTAATTTTCTACTCCTTGAACTTTTCCTTGGAAGTCTCCACCCCCTTCACCACATTCCCATCTAGCCACCCCCAAGCACTTGGAGTAAATTAAGCCAAAAAATCAAAGCCAGCTGATTATCTATTAAACAAACAGGACACATTTTGTCTTTGTAGAATGGAGCACTCCTGGTTAGCTGAAGACTTTAAACTTCACGTTGGGGGGGGGGGGGTGGGGGGCAGACAGAAAGGAAGGAAGCAGTGTTTCACTTTAGGAGAGCATACTGAGAACTCGTTATCTGACTTAAAAGCCATCTGCCTACAAAATGAAACTGTACACATACATAAGACTTAACAAGCTGTAAGCAAGCATCAATAGCAACAATCATATTTCAGTGATAACAGCCAGCTTTGATCATGTTCCTTTAGGATAACCCTCCCCTTCAAATCATTTTCAACTCTCTCAACTCCTGTCAAGCCCATCTCCCACATCTGCCAATTAAAGGAAGAAGCAGAAATTTAAATTAATGGGGGTGCAGGGAGCAAGCTAGTGTGCTTTGTTTGTGTCTCAAAAATTTTACCAGGATGCAGAGAGGTCCCTGACAAACAGGGGCCAGCAACATGTGCAAATGAAAAAAAGCCAGTTAAGTACATGGAAAGGCATTCCTAAATTTTTCCAGACAAATTCTGAATACTTTGTTTCCTGTGAGAAAATAAGCATTTGACTAGAGATCTCCTAATCAGGAAACAGACACGTCAGGTATTTCTAGAATGCTAATGAATGTACAGAACAGAGCAGGGATTATCTGCTGCCTGCCTCAGCTGACACCAGGGACTCCCAGTATCTGAACTCCCTCCTGTTTTTATTCAAGCCACAGTTTGCAGAAAGATCTTTTGCATGAAAAGAAAAACAATATGTGAAGTCAGTTCCCAAACGGATACAGAGAGCTACATGTGGAGCTACAGGAAGACAGAGCTTAGAAGCCACTTGCATCAGGGTTTGTTTTCTTCTTCTGGTTAGGGAAAAAAGAGAAAACATATCCAAGACAAGAATGTGCAATAAAATCAGATTAAGGAATGTTAGTCACTCCTGGCTTCCCCTCAAAACAGAAGTCAAAAAGTTTCCTCCATTTATTCACAAGATGTCTAAACAGTGAGTCTTGCTGGAAGAACAAGAAAAGAAAGAAATACAAAAAGAGGAAAAAGTGAAAGGAAAGAAAGAAGGTTGCTTTTCTCAACCTATTAATAAGCTCTTGAAGTATTCTTCCTTCATCCATGTACTAAAAGCCAGAGCAATCCCTGCAGCATCAGCAGGCACCGTGGTCAGTGCTGGGTTCCAGCCAGCCAGGAATGCAAATACAATATTAAATGCATTCATACTTTCCCACTGAGACAAAGCCTGAATAGCCCAACAACTGCTCCATCCTCTGTGCTCCCTCTTCCCAGCTAAGCTCCTGATATTGCTCCTAAATACAGATGTCCCTGGCTGTTTCCATCTATGTTTACACAAGGAAGAGGCTGAGGGTCACAGGGTGGAACAGCTGAGAAGAACAGGCACATTGCTGCAAACGTGTCCACTCTTCTTCAGATCTGGCTCTGGTACTCAATGGCTTTGCTGTTCAGCATCCATTTACACAAACACCAGTGTGGTTCTTGGAGAAAGGAGGATTGTAATTGAAACCACCAAAAATAACCATTGGCATACAACACTTGTTATTTAGCACAGACCCCCTTCAGCAGTTTTCATGGTCACGATTCAGCGGACACAGTGGCAGCACTCCAAAATAAGGTCTCTTCCTCCCCTTTTCTGCAAAAGAACCATGGAGCTGCACAAGCAGCCTAGGAGAGGACCTCATGCCCCAAGCTTAACCAATTTACCATCACACTGCATTCCAGCCACAAGAGAAAACAGACTAAATGCAGTTGCAGGCAGAGAATTGTGCTAAGCCTTCACAAAGCCTCTCCCACAGAGCCCTGTTTCCCCACGAGCAAAATGGACCCAGGCTATTCCCAGTAGCTGATGAGTCAAATAACTTCATTATGAAATGCTTGCTTAAGACCAGAGTTGTTATTTAAGGAGCCAGTATCTCACCTCCCTCTCAAAGATAATACAGGTACAGGAGACAACACACCCACAGCACAGCTCCTCTCTCTACCTACAGAAGGGATGCACTCAGAAGCAGCTTCTGACTGCTTCAAATGTGTCACACCAGCACAGGAGTTGTTTACCCAGCTTCTGCTGAGATAATAAAACTGGACATGTAACACCTCCCAGCAGCTGCAGAAAGCAGTCAACGTACCAAATAAAGAACCAACCACTGTTAGTTTTTAAAAAATAAAGAAAATTCCTCATTTCAAAGAGGGCCTGGCAAAAAAAGTAACTGAATGGACGTATGAAGTGATGTTCTTCTCCAATTTTTGCCACACAAAGAGCACAGGGAGTAAATATGCCCAAGACTTCTTGTAAATATATTCCAATACAAAAAAGATTGTACCACACAGTTTCAAAACAGTTGAAATAAAACTCCCTTCCTTCCTGTAAATCTGTATTTAAACTACAGGCATAACATACCATATATAGCATTTCCAGAGGAATGCACACAGAGATGACCATAAGGAAGGTAGCTGTGGTTGTAGGCTTCCCTTTAAACTCCATCTTTTGCTTTGAAAACAGACAAACACACCACGTCTGAAGAGAAGAAGCTGTTTAACAGCTCCCAATTTACACATCTGCTGGGCAAGAGAGTTCCCACAGACAGGAGTGTTTTTGTCTTGCACCAGTCACATCAGATCCTCTGAGCTGTCAGCACAACCATCTTCATATATGAGGAGTCAGAATCTTCTAACCCAATTTGGAGGAACAATTCTTCTCCTTGGAGTCTTTATAGGGCTTTAATTGAACCTAGCCCATCAGCTTTGAACCTCACCATCCTACAAAGTTCCTGGGCTGCTGCCTAGGCAGATTGTTACTGGTCACTGCCCCCTTGGGAGGGCTGGGAATGAGAGTACAAATAAAGAGCAGCAGTGTAGCAGTGGTACCATGCTGACGTTTGGAGAGACACAGAGAAAATGACAGATAGGAAACAACTTTTTTAAAAAATTGTGGAATTGTGCATTTGACAGTGTTTTTAATCAAAGTAAACCACTCAGAAATGTATACATGTGTTCTGAGCAGATTACTCATCATAACCATTTTAAAACTATTAGCTGGCAATTACTTCCCAGTTGATGTGGATTCCCAGTTGAAGGTGCACTAGACAACAGACCTAGACTCCTTAGTATTTTCCCCCATCTTTAAAAACAACTAAGTGGCATGGGATCTAAATGTATTAAAAACACCTGATGATTGCTGTCCTCAATAAAATCTGATCAGACCAGTGCAAAAGCTGTTTGCCCAGCTCCTGCTAGGATGATAAGGAGGTACACAGCTTGCACATCACGAGAGCACAAAAAGAAGCATACCCACCTCCGGCTGTTGGGAAAGCAGGATTCTACAAGTTGCAAAAGCTCATCTGCTTTATCATGGAAATGATTACATTATTCAGGAGTGGCTGGTGGCAGTGACTGTGCCACCACCCTGACAGACACACCACTTGAGTGAACTGGCAGCTTGGCAATCATCAGTCTCCCAACCTCAGTTTCCAAAAGAAGCACCACTCTGAAGAACGAAAAACAAAGCTCTCCATGGAAGCCCTACACTACAAACAACTTCAGGGGCTGTGTTTCAATAGCTCTACTCTTCCACACCTAGAAAAATTTTTCTGACATTCAAGCTACCAAAGACTGAGTTGAGATTAAAATAAAAACAAGCATAGACAAATATTACAATGACTCCAATGACTCTGTTTCTTCCAAATACCAGTATTTTCAGTGTCTGATAAAATGCCTGAAGTGTACACTGTACTTTACTATCCAAATTCTACATCCAGCCTCCTTGTGATGCTCTCCCTGACAGGGTTTCTCCAAAGCCATTCTAGACAGATTGTGGGATTTCAGCTACCTAAGTCTCTCAAATTGCTGTTCAGAACAGCTACTGTTTATGCACTTGTATTTTCCAGCCAGTTGGTTGAGAATGCTAAGTGCTATAGAGCTAAGCTGATTATTTGTTTTAAAATTATTCATGTCTTAACTACATTATGAAAAAGTCTTTAGGCAAAAGATCTAGGAAGCAAGATTTTGCAGATAAAATATGTGAATTTGGAACTGAAGTCTTTATTTTTAAAACCAGTGAGGTTTTGCCTTTTTTTTTCCCCTCCAGTTTTTTTTTCCCCATCTTT
This sequence comes from Agelaius tricolor, assembly GCF_023055355.1. Classification (NCBI taxonomy): domain Eukaryota; kingdom Metazoa; phylum Chordata; class Aves; order Passeriformes; family Icteridae; genus Agelaius; species Agelaius tricolor. The sequence continues at coordinate 35,348,750 of NW_027269262.1, forward strand.
CCCATAGATATTTCCTGGGCATTCTCTCTTCCCCTGCACTTTGAATTTTACTAGAACTTTGTGTTTGTGGGAAGTAGATTCTGAAGGAAACCTCAGAGATATGAAGACAGCAATCTCAGAACCATCAGATCTCCTGCAAGCTAATGAAGCAGCCAAGTGCACAGCTGGAAGTTAGGTGCCATGTGAACCCAAAGAGACCCAGACTGCACCTCAACAGGGACAAGATTTCCCCTTTGATCCTGAACTCTGCCCTGATGCTTTGCACCAAAGGGCACCAACCTCTGGATCAGCTCACAGGGCCCATCCACGTGTGCTGTAGCCAAAAACCATGTTCAACAGGACAGGGTTCACTGCATGCAATAACAAGCACTCCTGATTTATTTTAGGCTGCATGAAAGCTAATAACATAAGCAAATCTTATGTTTGTCTTGAAACAGTACAAACACTAAGAGTCAGGGAACAATGTCTCAGCAAGACAGCAGGAACCAAATGTGAGTAATCACAGAGGAGTTTGGGGAGGAAGGTGGCTTTAAAGTCATCTAGTCCAATCCCCCTGCAATGAACAGGGACAGAGACCCATAACTGCATGGCACAGAGCTGACACAGCTCTATCATGCAGGAGGGATGCAAGGCCATGCCAGAGCCTTTATGCACCTTACAGACACAGGACTGTAGCAAGCCACCTTTTCAGAGCTTTGGATCTCAGCACAGCCCCTGAAATATCTCCAGCAGCATTCCCTTCACAGTGATCCCCCCTGAGCAGGGATGCAACCTTTTGTTATCTTGTTACAGGGATGCTTGTTACTTCCATGTGCAAGCAGCAATTTATGTTACTGACACTGTCTGTAGTGCCGGGAGGTCTCTAAGGCAGGGAGACCTGGTTTGCTGGGATTGCTCCATTCACACCAGCTGTGAGAGCCACCATGGAAAGGTACCATTCAGCAAGATGCTGGCAGGCAGCCCAGCTAACCTAGGTTACACTGGCAGGTTCTCTCACAGCTGCTGCTGATGCACATGCATAAGCATCTTCATCACACTGATCTCTTTCAGCTCTCTTGGGACACCTACATGGAACTGAAGCGGTCTGAAACAGAGGCAGTAACATTTCTGAAGGCAGATGGTGCTAGGAACTCTGATTTTCCAAGATAAGCACACACCCATAAACCAGACCAACAAGACTCAGGAGCGTGCTACCCACACACTGTATGACACCCATCATGGTAGAAAGGCACCTGGGCCACACTCTGCAGCTCCAGTACTTCCTCATGATGCAACACAGCTCTGGGATCTCAGGATGCAACTGGTGAGAGGAAGGGTGTGGGACACTGTCGCCACTTACCAGCTGAACTGGGACCAAATGAGGTACAGTGCTAAAAAAATCCACCCAGGGAAATTATTATTCCAGGCATCCAGAGGCAGGACAAACTAGCTGCAGGGATGCTCTGCACATGGTCTGGTGATCAACACTGGTGAGGGCCACTGTAAGACAGGGCTTGGCACACACCTCCAACAATATCCTTTCTGCTCACCACCCCTGTGCACGTGCCAGAGCTGATGCAGATGACACGTACCCTTGCTCAGGGGTCACCTGAGCAGAGGAAGATGAGTTTGTTGCAGCAAGCTGTTTCCTGTGATCTGCACCCCATGAGCTGGCTCCTATGGCCAGCTGCTTCTGGGAATGTTTCAGAGACAGGAGATGGGTTCTGAGGTACTGCCAAGCCACACTGCCCACAGCAGAACATGTTCCATCACAACAGATATCCAGTCTGCAGCTTCTCCCAGAGCTCCCCCTCTCCTCTCCTCTCCATCCCTTATAGCATAGTGTGCCTGTGAGATGAGCTAAAAACCTCCCTGCACCCCAGAGTGTCCAGCAGCACCTGTACAATAGAGAGCAGCATACAGCAAAGCACAGTCTCTAACACAGACGCTCTGTGACACCCACAGGGACCACACTCCTTTGTTACTCAGCTTGTCCTCTGCTAGGTGACTGGAAGCTGTGGCAGGGGGAAGTGTGCTATGGTATGGTAGCCAAGCACATCAAGGAAGGAGAAGTAAAATCCCACTTTAAGCAAAATACTGTACAAGGAACTAGTGTTCTTCTTGGGACAGCCTGCAGACAGCCATTCAATTCCTCTTTTTCAGGGCAAGAAATGTTAACCCTAGACATGGGTGACAAAAGCTGCCAGGTAATGCTGTTATGTTGCCTTTGAAGTCAGCCAAAAAAACAGGGAAGAGAAAATTCCACAATAATATCAACAGCACCTTTGTATCCACAAGCAAAAGGCAAGAGACTTCAACAGAAGTTAAATAAAGTTTATTTAAATAAAGTTAAATAAAAAAGTTTCCTGTTTTTCAGAGTCACAGCCCATTACAAGCACAGATTACCTTGATGAGGTCAGAAAGGCACCAGCCACACAACTACTGAGATCAACTTAAAAATGCAATCTGATGTGCCTCTGGGCTTGGTCTATTTATACAAGAAATGTTAGCCAGATCTAGCAAAAATCATGACCAGTATTATCATTTTCAGTCACCCATGAACATGTTAAGCTCACTAGCAGATCATTGTCAGCACTGTTTGCCCTCAATTATTGTCTGCCCAGGGCAAACATTTGGGATACTTTTGAGTACAAGCTGATAAATGGACACATCATGTGGTTACCCATAGAGAAAAGTAACTCCCTCATTAAAGAACCTCATGGATGAAGAAGCAACTTTTGAACCATAGCACTGTATGACCCTAGTTCAGTTTAACACAGGAAGCAAGGATCTCACATTTAAATCCTGCACCAGGATTCGGTGCACAAATATTGTCTCCCTACATGCTATCTTCTCCTCTCTAACATGCAGGGATTTTAAAATGGAATGACTACATTGCATCAGTGTTCAGTGCACTTTTAAGTGACTGAAGAATAATGCAGATACAAACACTCCTCCTGCTACTGCTATTCTTTGTCTCAGCTAGGAATCGTTTTGAAACAAGATTTTTAACATTTCTTGTTGCAAACTGTATTCCAAATGCCTTATACTCCCCCCCCCCCCCACCCTCCACTGCCACAAAGGATAAGGCATGTTAAAATCATGCTGCTTCAAGGAATACAAGCTTAGGAAACTCAATTTTTAATTTTTATTAGCCACAAAGGTACTACCCTATGAGTTATTTATGGGCTCTATTATAAAGCATTCATTTATTCATTCATTCAGAGTCAGAAAGAATTTCTCCCAAAGTGCAAGAAACTCCATGGTTTTCTGATTAACACAATGCATTTTGTTAATGCAACAGGTTTTCCTCCCCTTTACTCTCAGCTGCTTTTCAAACTAGACCTCAGTCAGCACACAAAAGCAAAACTGTAGAGATTACATTACTTTGTATACAAAATCACTGCATCATACTACTAAAACTACCAAATTGCTAGGCAGAATGAAAACAAAGCCACACTAAACCAGGTTAATAAAGGGAACAAACGGTGCCACCAGTGTCCATCCTGAGGCCATAACTAACAGACCTCCTCTTAGGACACCTTCATGGCATCCAGGGATGAGGGAAACAGCTTTAGCCCGTTTCAAATCCCAGCTGGTAACTCAGCTTTAAAGGAAGCAGTTGTGTTCACCTACAGCAGCTGAAGAGGCAGAAAGGCTGGCTCAGAGCTCACCACTACCAGCAGCTGGGCAGCCTTGCAGTGCCCTTGCAGACGGAGCTTTTCCCCAGCTCCACTGAATTCCAGCTGCTTTCTAAAGACTCCAGACTGTACAGAATTTCTTCTTTATATATCAATTCCAATTAAATTGTCATTCTGCTTCAAAACTTTACAACTTTACTTTTTTAATTCTCAAGTAATCTATTATTTCTAATGCAAAGGGATAATCAGAGAAGCAAATTAACTGGTCCAAGACTCCCAGAAAAAGGCCAATTCTCCTCACTAAGTGTTACTTCCATACCTGTTCTGTCACTGCTCTCCAAGCCTTTTTATAGTGCTGGGAGTAAAGAAACACCAGCCCTTGTGTGCTTTCACCTAACACATTCTCCTGCCCAGGGAGCAACAGCATTGCAGAGCAATTAAAAACCTGAGGCAAGGAGTAGAAAGCCAACAGCTGAGAGGAAGAAAAAAGCAAAACATGGGAGAAAAAGCAGAAGAGAAAAACTACAAGAATATTGGGGGTGGGAGGGGGAGATCAGTGGTGTGAAAGTTATTCATGTGGAGCTTTTAGAGGTTACTTAATATCAGCATATGGCAGGGGCTTGAAAAGCAAGAACAACAGAGAAGTTTTCTAGGTTAATAGTTTCCTTAATATTCCCACAGGATTTGTTACTACTCTAAACATAGCGCAGAGGAAAAAATAAGATCCAAAGGAGATCATCATCAGGGGCAGGTTCAAGAAAGGGTTCGTTCAACCTCCTGCAAACTGCTTTGCCTCTTGGAGCTGAAAAATACCCAGAGTTCTTATGCAGAGTTAATACTGACCCATTTAAATTTGAAACACACAATCCCAACAACACAGGCAGACTGAAGAAAAATGAGAAGGTTTCATTCATTTAAAAAAATAGTTTGAGTGGAGTTGTATTTGTTGAACTACATTTGGAGTTAATTTTTCAATGCCTACTACAAACACGTAGCAGAAATATCCTTCATTGCATTCTTATTTTCAGTGCAAGAGTCTACCAATTAAGTTGTCCTAAGACCTTTAATGTTCTTAAGGGTTTAGAACACTTCAAAACTTCAGAAGAAAACCTATTCCTGAAGGCCTGAATCTTGAGTTAATGTTTGTATTTGCACTGTGCCATCTACCTTCATGTGCTATGGAAAATCCGGTGTCAAAGAAGAGACTGTCCACTCCCATTATTATCTGCACATTATACTTGTTTCCATCACTCACAGAAGGGAAATGACAACTAGGCCCAACAGGAAAAAACCTGAGCCATGAGCAGGAAACAGAATCTCTTGTTTTGACTACTAAGGTAAGAAAAGGTAAATAGTGGAAAATTCCCCTCGAACAGGAACCATAACAGAGGTGGATCATTTGACAAGTCTTCCTCACCACTGCTTTTACACAGCCAAGCCACCTGTCAGAGTAGCTTCACTATCTTAAAGAAAAAGCATCAAACCAAGGAAGGAACCAAGAAATAGCATTACTTGAGACTATCTGTGAGTACATGTAACTGGGAAGTTCTTGTATTTTGGTTTTTTAAAGTACTTGTAGGGCAGCAATCCACAAATATGAGACCACAAAGAGAAGTTTGGAGGGACAGAAGAGTGTTTATTTGCTTGTTCTTATGTGGATTAGGAACTGAAGCTAGGCATGGAGTTGAGAAGAGGCTCCTATTAAAGGCTGCACGAGTTCCCACTGTAAACAAGTTTCTCTAGCCTAAATTCAGCACAGTGTGTGGTGCTGGTATAAGCTTGATGCAATTTTTAAGACTGTGAAAGTCTATTTTTATTCTTAATATAGTTGGTTATGTGTATTTATTATTAAGTTATTAAACTTTGAAACTGAAAACAAATCCCATGTTGCTTTAACACGGAAGTGCAACAAATGTTTGCTGTTTTTGCCAGGCTTCTGTTCTGTGCTTACTGTACACTGCAACTACAAATATTTATGCAGCACATGTTTCTGCAACAGTTCCCACTACCAGCTATCCACTGACCCCACAAAACCTAGCTGTAGACTATGTTATTTCTATCCCTCTTTCACTGAAATTCTTCCTTAGCAGCTGTTCTAGTTGCAATTAAAAGTAACTGGTGATGAAAATCAAATATCCTCATACTCTAGAAATGGAGTTTTCAAGGAGAAGGAAAGAAGCAGCCTCAGAGCGGCTCTGCTCAGGCACCAGGTATCACTGGCCATGCAAGCAACAAAATCCAAGCCTGTTTTTTGTTTATGTCTGACAAGCCAGATTAAAAACTTTATGTTTTTAAAGTTGCTTAATAAACCAGTAGAAAGATAATGATTACCCAGTCTCATCATTTGCACATGAAAGGTGGAACAGAGAAGCTACAGTAATTTGTTGCCAGACTTCACTGGAACAAACAGCTGCATTTTACTTATCTTCAAATATCAAAGGACTTGAGTGGGACAAAGATTACTTGGCTTGACAAGCTTTCAAAGACCCCTCCAGCTCAAAACCAGAAATGTTTCTGAAGAAAGTCATGAAAGGATTTAATATAAGCCTAGCAGCAATTCCTATATACTAGCATGAAATTTACCACCATCCTCTAATCTTGTCAAAGCTAAGACAAGATGTTTTACTCCTTTCCAAACACAGTGGAATTGCACACTTCCAAAGGCTAGAAGCAGACAAGTTCTTCCTCCCAGAAAGCAGAGGCTTCATGGCAGTGTTAAGTTGCTTTAAATCTGCCCATCCTATGTTAGCTCCTCACTCAAGCAACTTGTTTTCTGCCCAAGCTGGCTCAGGGAGCTCAGCCACTGGGTCATGTTAGTGCCAGGGCAGAGGAGACAGGGAAGCAGCCTTGGGACAGTGACCAACAGCAGAGCCACATCCTCCAATGCACCCATGAGCTACTCTGAGTGTCAGCAGAGTTTGTTCTTCATCCTCCCACCGTCCTTTGGAGGAGATAAACTGAAGACCTTAAATCACCTTCTCTGCACAGTTCAATAAAATTTATTCTATTCTCTCAGACTCCTAGATGACCATTGTGAAAATCTGCTTAGCTCAACCAAAAGGAAGAGCAGAATGAGTTCAGTATTTTCCCTTAATATGTGCTGCAAACTGCTGTATTATTTAATATATCAAATACCTTTGACAACAGCAGTAAAATCATATTGTTCTTGTTTAGAAATATGACATTTTGAGAAAACAAAGTCAATGCCTCTGCTGCAAAACAAACAGGAGAGTTACTGAAGAACCAAAAACAAGATGTGAAGGAATTGAACTCAAACTTTTGTAACTGTACCCTCTCTAGAAGGCTGAGCAGAGAGTTAAAAGTTTTAGGTAGCTGGAAATAGCTGCTGCCTCAAAGCCAGTTTTTGTGTTTAACACATGTGGTTAGACAGCCAACAACCATTCCTGGGGATTATCTGCTCAGAGTATGAAAGACAATAAAACAACCCACCATTGCTTTTTCAGGCAGACCTGGGCATGAGTCCCATTAGCACATTGTTATTTTAAAACTGAGTGTGATTGCTCTGATTTTATAATACAAGAAAGCTAAGCACAGATGTTGGTACTTAGAGCTGCACGAATCTTTGCCAGGTAAATAACAAATTGCAGAGTTATGAACTGCTTCTGAACATGCACAAATATATTGCATGGCACAGCAGTTTAAATACATTAGTCACTGTATGCAGTTGAAGAAAAACAGCATCTTCCAATCTTTACATTAAAACAAGCCAAATCCAAAACCCAACCAGGTAAATGCACATTTTTCCCCTGTTGATTTTGGATCAAGTTTTAAGTGAGAACTGATGGTAGATAGCAGTTTTAACCACTGGAGGAGGAAAGCAATGACTGATGTTCAGTGCTGGTTTACTGTAACAGTAATGGACTATTAAAAAATATAATTACAAAAGAAAAGACACTTATACCATGTTTCTGAAGGTGCTACTTGATGGCTTTTTACATACTATCAGTTTTCTAGACTGTAAAATGCAAGACAACACAGATATCAGAAGTCATCAGCCTTCTCTAACTTCTATCCATGTCAATTAACAGCTGCAGTTAATTTGTGGTTTTACTAATTTATGATGTAAGGCCCTGCTCCATCTTGCTGTCGAGTATGGTTTAGTGTAATGGCTAATAGAATGTTCTTCAGCTTGTTCAGATTTTTTTGCCTTTCCTGTTCCTGCAGGAAGTGTAATACTTGACAAAGTTAACTTGAAATAAAAATTTGTCACCTGCCACTTCAGTGCTTCATCTGTCTCCTACTTGCAGGACTCATACAATGAAAACATTTAAACCTTTACAAAACTTTAAAAGTAACTTTACTGATGGAAAGATTGTGAATTTGAGCTAGAATTTGCTTTACGATTGACAAAGTGCCCCCCCCCCTTTATTAATTTATTGCTATTTTTATAGAATCAGAACATACCTCCTGTTGTGGATAAAACAGAAAGACTTCTCAGGCGAGTTCATTTGACCTCAGTCTGGCATCAGGATGAGACCAGATAGGCTGTGCACCACCTCTCCCACCTCCTTTGCAACTGTTACTGCCCATGCAAACCCTATAAACCTGGCTGACCCTGGTAGAAAGTGAAGGTCTGGACATCAGCAGCCTTCATCAGTTCTCCCAGTATCAGAACCATTAGCCTGGATTCCCAGCAGCGTGCTCAGTTAACCACTCTGTTCACTCTGCTTGCTACACTTGGTCCTAGACATACCACTTGGAAAAAAAGAAACCTTGGAAAAAAAGCACTGCACAGAGTACTGACAGGGTGATCAGCTTGTTCATTTTGCCACGTTTCCTTGAGCTTCTGAACTTTCTAGATTGAACACACCCCAGTAGGTAACACAAGCAAAAGCGGAGAAATTCTCAAATCTCTTTTACTTGGTAGACCTCCACTTACATCCTTATACCCCCACTGCAAAATTCAAGGAGTCATTTGAGGCAGGTTTACAATGAAGAACTCATTATAATTCTGCCTCTTATTCCATTCTATTTAGAATGCTCCAATACAGATCAGTTTGAACACATACTGTGCCTCTGTGAGACAGGCATTAAAGCAAGATTTGATCATAATTTCATTCCATTTAATCATACAAGAAATAACATAATGCTTTCACAGTATGTAACACTAACTCAGTTTTTTTGGTTTATGTTTCTGCTTGAATTCATAGGTCACACTTAAATATTTTTGCAGTATACAAGAGATTGACTTAAACAACAGCACTTGAAACAGACACAGACCAAACAGTCTTGAAAGACATGATCAGCATCATCAGATAAGCTCTTCCTTGATGCAGGTCTTGGGTAAAATGCAAAAGCTATTATGGAGCAAGTCAAACACTTCCTTGAGTTCCTGCATTGTTCTAAGGTCTTTGAGACATCTATCCCTTCCACAGCAGCAGGCACCTTCCATAGGGAATTCTGTGTATGTCTGGTATCAGTTACAGCTGAGTGAACAAATTCTCATGCTCAAAGCATCAGTTGTAAATCACTACTGTACTAACAAAGCCAAAAGAGCCACGTCAGTTTACAACACAGGACATGACCCATACTTGCAGCCTGGGAAAGCAAGTCAAAGGAAAACTGCTTTTTCTTTTTGTAGCCTGGTTCTCTAATTAGGATTTTTGTCCACACTGTAATTTGGTATTGGAGAGGAAAAAAAAAAATAGAGCACCATGTACTTTAAGCAGACAAATCACTATGAGCTATAAAAACTTGCTACAGATGAATTTATGCAAACATAACCTGCAAATGTCTCAGATTCTTCAAGATCCAAAAGCTAGGAACAGCAATTGTTGCAAGCACACTGGGAACATCAATTCTAGTCCTTATTAAAATGTCTGGCTAATAAGCACTAACATCTCTTGTGTAGGACTACTGTGATCCTGAAAAATTTGGGGCTCAGGAGATTTGAACAAAAAAAAAGAAAAAAAAGAAAAAAAAAAAGAGAGAAAGGGGAATAAAACAGCCATCCCATACCTGGACACCAACCTGGCATGAAGGGTCCAAGCAATGAGCACATCGTTTGCCTCCAGGAACAAGTGAGAGAAAGACTTTTGAACTGAAAAAGTGCAAGACTAAGCTCAGAAGAAAGACATCAAACTAGAAAACTGTTGCTTGATTATTGTGCAAAGACTAAGTTACCTATTTTGCCACTCCAAGAATGTTTTAAGTGTTTTAACATGACTGTGAAATTGACCTGACAAGAGAAAGGGTAACTCAGCTATAAACTGGGAAAACAGACAGGATGACTAATCATGCAGTTGATAAACAGTTTGCTTTGCTAGAAAAAGAGATCTGACCTTCAACTATTCAGCCCTCCTGTGCCTGCATACTTCTGCTCTGTTCCCTGAAACTCTCCCTACTCTACAACACAGAGACCAACCTCTGGCAGCCAGCTCCCAGGACTACTCCCCCTGAAAAGCAGTGATCCCTGATCCAACAGCCTAGAGAGCCCATGCTCTGCAGTCTCCTTCAAAGACCCAAGAGAGCACTGCTCACATATTTTACTACCATCCCTGTCATGCTAATTTCCTGCCTCTGAAGTCAGAATTTAGGGTGCAGCCACACCACATTCCCCTGAATGGCATCATGATTTCTTGGTGCTAGTCACCTTGTCCTCCTGTGCAGGTCTCCAACAGAAGGACCAGCACTGCTCTATCACCCCAGCAGAGCAAAGGAAAAAAAGATGAAGAGTTCACCTTCATTCTTGAAGGGAAAAATTTCTAAAGATTTGTCTAAGCAAAGGAGATGAGCATGACTGTTAGGGACCATCATCCACAAGTACTAATCTCAAATGTTCACCTCAGGAGTCCCTTATGAAAGTTAGCACTAAGCAAAGGGATGGGCCAGAATTTACTGTTCCCTTCAGCTTTATAGAGGGAGAAGGTGTGTTGGGAAAGATTTCAGGCTTTGCCACATGTGAGGAAGAACAGGCCTGTCTTCCTTCATTTGTCAGCATGATTCTTTTCACTAAGCAACAGGTAAAATAAAAGCTTTTTAAAAAGTAAATATTGCCCTTTTCCATTAAGGTTATAAGTTAGAAACCTTCATAACTGGCACACTTTTCCTAGAAGAAGAGGAAGAATTTTTTCTATAAGCAGACAACAGTTCTCCAATTTGCCTGTTTCTGTGATCAGCATTTCAATGGCAAACTCCTCCCAGTGCAAGGTTAGGTCAGTGGTTTCAGCAGTCTGTCCAGAGCACAGAGAACTGAGTTCTGAACTGGACTGATCCAGAGACACAAATAAACTTAAACTTGAAGTAGGCATGCCAAAGTCATGCAAAGGATTTCTAATGCCTTGAGCCACCATGAACATTCACAAGCCCTAACAGGCATTGCAAGAAGACCTAATCGGATTTGTGATACACATTTGCACTTTCTGCACAAGGAGCAACAAGAACAAGGAGCGAGTTTTCTCCCATAGACATTTCCACTCACCTAATAGATCAACTAAACAAATTGCTCTAAACCCTCTTCCCAATTGGCTCTTTGAGCATCTAAAAATCACATCTAAAAGGTGGCAGACAAACAATATGCTCTGAAGAGACAGGAGCCACACAGTCCTAGATGTATTTGATGACACCAAATCAAACACACTCCACCAGTTCACACCAATGAGCAGGTTGGAACGTCTTGCTAAATCCTTATCAGTACACAGCAGAAGTCCAGGCCAAAAAAAAAGCCACATGATTGCTCCAAGTCTCAAATCACGTCTTGTTTCTGAATCTGTTGCTGAGGAGATTTTAATTCCAAAACCCCCGTGCTATAAATCACTTCATGGCTGAAAAAAATAACTGTGGAGGAAGTGTTAACACAGTGTTAGGTTTCCCTGGGACTTAAAGAGCTCTGTGAGAAGACACCTTCTTATAAAAGCCAATCCTCTTCTGAAGAGAGTGCCAAACATGGTCCTTAAGAAGAATAACACACATGCCTTAAACCTGATGTCCTGATGTCATCTTGACATTCAGGCAGCTCTTCCCAAGGTTTGCTCGATGATTCAAAATGGGAAGAATCAGCATTCCTTAGTATAAGGACAGAGGGGAAAAAATCATAATTTGCCAGGTTAACAGAGTCAAACAAGATGTTGTTTGTGACAATATTTTTTTCCTTTCAGAGCTACACATCTGTGTGCATTCACACACAGTCATGAATAACTTGGCTATGACACTGACTATCAAGATGGATAGATAAGATCTCTAAATAGGAAGCAGTAGTACTAAGATCCCTTCCTTCCAGCAAGGGGAATGGTGCACCTGGCATGCTCAGGTGATGACAGGATACCAGCAGCACAAGGTACCCTCGCCTCAGACAGCAAAGGGGCTTCCAGTGATCCTCAGCATGGTATCCTTCAAACACCTTACAGGCAGCACTGCAGGCCCCTCCCTGCCATGAAGCCATACCATTCCTGCCAGCTGCAATGAAGTGCCTGTGAGGAAGAGCAAGATGGCTCCTAGATGCCTCTTACAGGATTTCAGCCTTTAAATGGGTGGCACAAATCCAGTCTTCCCCTTGCTGCAGCACACTTTGAGGCACTGAAATGAAACTGCATCTTACCTTGTCTTTGGATAAAAACCCTGAGCAGTGGATGAGCACTTGAAACAGCCTTGAAGAAGTTGTCATCATTGTTAATAGGGAGAAGGTCTCCATGCACATCAGCATATCCGATCATCACTTCCAGGTTGGCTATGTGATGGATGTGAAGAATTAGTTTGTAGAAGTCTTCAAACTTTCCTGGCTTGTAGCGATCCAGAGAGAATCTTCTGAACTCTGCCCCAAACTGCAAGAAAAAGCAAACAGAGCATCAGCAGATGTGTCAGCACAGGCCAATGCTCCAGTTTGGCATTTGAACGTGGTATGGATCACCTCTCTTCAGAGAATTAAGAGAGCAACAGGATCAATCAGGTTGGTAAAGACTTCTGAGATCGAGTCCAACTTCTACCATTCAAACCTATTCTGTGGTGAATACAGTCAGATGCTGGTGCTTACAAGTCTACTAGTGGCCTTTTAGGTCCTCCCATCAGACCATAACCATGGCTACCAAGACATCACAGGTACACCCAAGTGTTCCATGCTAAAAGAAATCACATTTTTAAAATAGTAAGTTTTCATTAAATCCTCTAGAGGATAACTGCATTTATAAGACTTAACTTTGAAGGTCCATCATTCATTATCATCATCTCAGGCATCCACAGAACCATTCATCTCCAAAGCAGAAGTATTCACTCTACTGCTTTCAAAAGAAGTTACTCAGCTATTCAAACAACCTTATAAAAATTCTTTGCACGTTTGCCATCAATACCACTGGGATCCCAACCACAAGATCTTTAAAAAAGCATGGTATGTGAGCACACAGCTTGTTATTAGAAAATACACTCGCTCTACATGACCCCTGAATTTCTTGGCAACCTGTGCAGCAGAAGGAAAGTTAGTTTTCATGGCTTTATTTTTTCTGTCACTCCACTGGTTTTTATTTTTAAAGCTTTACAGACCATTAAGTGCTTGACAAAAAAAAAATAGCAGGGGTAGGAGGGTGTGATTTGGCACAAGACAATAGAAAATGTTATAAATCCATGAAGCGGTTTTAAGTAACTCAAAGTGACTGAGGAGAAGATTTCATTGGTCCTTATTTCTGATATTAGAAACAAAATGTGCTGTTAAGAACTGGAGGGAAGAATTTGATCCTCTATTTAAGGAAATTATGATAATGAAAACAGGCATCTAGTTAGACTAAACAGCTTAAATCACCTTTCTGGTACATTTAATTTAATATTTCAGATTGTATGGCATGATTAAACAACTGTTCATCAACCAAACCTCTAAAGCCATCCTAACTCACTCTTGAACACATGGAACCACAGCCACAAATCCAAGAACAAGTAAGGCTGTAACTAGGACCTCATGGAAGTTCTTATTTGCAAAGTCAGCCAATACCAGGGCTTGAAATCAAAGACATTAAACTAACAAGCACACAAAAGAAATAAGAAGGGGGAGAATTTTCTCCAGACAAATTCTTCCTCAAAATGGAGAATGACTTGCTTAGAGATTCTCAGCTGTTAAATCAACTATACATGCAAGCCACTCTTTTGCTGAGACTAACAAAATTATGAATCATCACCATAATCATCTTCAAGCAAAAAGGGAAAAAAAAAGAAGCCACCATAACCCTACTGGCTTTGGGCACAAGCATGTTCTCAAATTACTTCCGCAGTTATGAAAATCCCACTCTTGAGCATCAAAGCCTAGTTGTGATCATCTGAAAGCTTGTTTAGTCAAATTATGCTGCTTGTTTGTAATATTAACTGCTAGTTCCAGTTTGGATTTCAGAGTGCCCAAATGCACACAAAGCAAGCAAACCACAGCTGGTTTCAATGGAGGAAAAAAGTCCTCCTTTGTCCTCCACCCCCTGCTCCTCTCCAGAAAAATGCGAGCAGCAACTTACTTCTGTGGACACACTTCAAACTGAAAAGAAAAAGCTGAAGTCTTCTTATTTAAAAAGTAACCTGAAGTTTTCTTTTTCTTAGATTCAAGCTAGAAAAAGCCATCTTCAAGTGCCAAGTTTAACGCCTATCTACATGATAAACTAAAGGGGAGACCTTTATAGGTTCTGCTTAGAGCTGCATCTACTGTTCTGCACACCTGAACAGGAACCCAGGATTCCTTGGGATTCCCTTAGCCAAAATGCCAGGGCACTCAGACGCCAGTCCCAGTAACCATTTGTTTACTGGACAGCTTGTTGAGGACCATTAGCACCCACGGTACTGTGGAGGAAGCAGCTGCTGTGCAGTCTTACCCCAGGCAGCAAAACACCCACCCCTCACAGCCCCCCTGCACCCATGGTCTGCTGAGGGAACCCATCCTGCTCTGCCCAACACAGCTGAGGCAGAGCTCAGGACACTGCTCCCAGCAGGAAAGTGACATGGAAAAGGACAGAGGAGAGAACCAAGGATGGTCACTTGCACTTGGCTGGTATGACCCAAAGCTCAGCTTAAGTTGCCCCATGAGAAGATAGCTGGCAAAAGGGCCAAGCCTCCCAGCCTAGCCCCTGCAGGCACACTGGAAACTACTGATCAGTGGAGCCTGACATGTGGGAATGCCATTGCAGGCTTGGGGCACTGACAGGAATGCTGTCCAGTCAAATTGACCTGTTCACATGTTCAGCCTTAGGAAAGCCCAAGAGTCAATTTCATTTGCCTGGGAATAGCACAATAGTAAACAAATGCGAAAGATTTCACTTGTGCTTTCTGCTTTTTAAGGCAAGGGAGCTAGAAGGTGGTTCTGTAGAGGAGAAGGGAAGAATCAAAAGATTTAAGCAGATAATGAGAATGACTTTCTTTTTGTTTAAAAGTTAGTATTACCGTAGTAATAGTTTAGCTGATTTATTCACCCTGTGCATATAGACAGGCAGCCACCATTGTCAGCAGGTCTTTTCAGAAGAGGGGAAAAAACTGCTTCAGCTCATTCATCATTCCTAATGAGGCTGATAGAGAGTATCACAGTAATAATGGGGTTTGCAGTGCCACTCAGCTTGGAGACTGGGTGCTCTGTATTGTATTCAGCCAGGATTTCAAGATAACATCCACCGTGTATCTTACAGAAACTACAAGTTCTGATAGCCAAAACTACTGATCTGCTTCTCTAAGCCACAAAGTTCATCTTATCATATCCCTTCACTGAAAGATACACAAGGACTGGTGCCTGCCAAAGTCTCTGCCAGAACAATACTGTATTTCACTATTTGATAAATTAAGAGTTTTAACAAGCAGATTAGTTTTCCATAATGAAGTAAATTACTCAGGCCTATTTAACTAATGAAAATACTACATCCAGTATTGCAGAAGTCAGAGGTCAGGAGGAATGGAGAGAACTTAAAAAGAATTCAGTCTGACAGAGCTTATTATGACTGAAAAAAACAACTTAGAAAAAACTGTATATTTTGTTTCACAAAAATAACCTCTGCCCCAAGTTCCTCAAAGTATCAGCCAATCAAACAATTTGTTGTCTGCAGTTTGATGACAAAAAGCACACAACAAAATGCAACACATCAGGCAGGAGCCCCAAACAAAAACAGATGCCCAGAAAAATGTTCTGATAAAAGTTGTGTTAAAGAAGAAGGAAGAGCCAGCTAGCTGATCAAAACTTACACAGGATGATCAAGAGCAATCAACTGCTTTCTTTGGCTTTTTTTCTGGCAAAAGGGTACAAGAGGTCAGAGGAGATGAGGGAGCAGGATTTTGAGGTTTGTTTACTTAGAGAGCTGTTGTTTTGTGAAATGAAGGAGTTATTTGCAAGCAAAAGAGGGCAACTCATTTTTTTTTCCTTTAAATTTTAAGTTTCAAGATGTTTACAGGGCCAAAAATGAAGCCCTATGTTTATGAGGTGCCATCCCTCTAGTTTATTGCTGACTTTGAAATCAGGCCATTGTAATAAGAAGACATCAAAGAGCAACATTTAGCAATAAACATGAGTTACATTACCCACCTACTTCTCCCATGAAGTAAAAAAATCAAGAACAGAAAGAAAACTAAACACTTTCATCCTTGCATGGACTGTAATTTCTGCTTACATCTGAGATTTGCAAAACTGGGAAGACCTAATCAGGCATGCTTTATCAGTGAGAATGAGCAGAGGGCAAGAAAGAGGAGGGAAATGTAAATGGTTTTGTGCTTGCTGACTTCACCTGGGACTTCAGAGCTCTGCTGTCACATTCATGCCTCTGTGTCTTTGTTTCCTTTTTCTCCCCCAGTTACACCTTTCCCAGCTCACACAGCATTCTCTGGCTCTGCTCCCAGCCTCACAGTGGCTGTCACTAGTGGCAAGAAGCCACCAAGCAAGCAGATGCTCTCTGCAACAAGTTTTCTCTTCAATGGCTTGCTCCAGAGTAGCTCTGCTTCACTAAAACAATCAACCTAGTGGAAAGTGTGAGATTTTCTGCTCAGATCTTGCTATTTCTTTCAAGAGAGAGTCACAAGAGCAAGACAGCTTCTCTTCTGTTTGCCCTTCACAGAAATCCCATCAGGGGCACAATTGCACTAGCTTCAGCCCCAAACTTTCTTCCTGATTGACATCATGCCATACTTCCACCCTTCCTCCTTCTATTCCCTCCTTTTACTCTCCCAGAGAAACACAGCCATGCTTTAGTATCTTAAATTCTTACAATAGTTTCTCTTACCAAAGAAAATCAGCGGCTCCCCTTTTTTCCTGCTTCTCTGACACAATGTTTCACATCTCTGTTTGTTTAAAGAACAGCCTTTGTAACTCCTTCAGCCCTCTCCAGGGGTCTGTAAGGCTCAGCTCAGGACACTGAGCACTCTCTTCTGCATCTACTTGGAAGAGAAATTCTTCTCTCTCTGTTCCCATCACCCTCAGACCACCTTCTGCTCCTGAGATGCACCTTGCATTCAGTCTCACAGATGCTTGGCTGTCAGCTCAAGGGCAACTTAAAGCCAAAGTTACCCTTTCCTCTGCCTCACCTTATTTCACAACTTTAGAGAACTAGACGACTACACTGCTTGTTTAGCCTCACCACCGCATGGCAGTCTGCGAAAATAGTTATCCACAAAAACAATTTTTTAGCCTGTTTGTTTGGAACCATCATCCCTTTCTTTGCCAGCCCTGCTCCAGTAGTTCCTCTCCTATCAGGCACTCATGTAGCTGCTTTCTCCCTACCATCCCTGTCAGCGCTGCCTCCAAGCAGCACACTGCCAGCCTTCCTCACTGCCTCACCTCCTGATATTTAAACCCCTGGTGCCACTCTCCTTCAAGAAACAATTGTTTGCAGGAAAGCAAAGCCTTCAAAATAAATCTGTGATTTAAGTGCCAAGTCCACCTTTCCAAAACCAAGTATCTTCCTTTTTTTTATTCTAGTCCCCTGCATCTCTGGGAACAAACCAAAGTCTGTTTGCAAATGATGTAGACCGAGATGGTCCTGTGCAACACACACTCTATCACAGCACAGGGCTTAAGCACAAACACAGCACAGGATGCATACAGCCATGGCACTTCACCATCAGCATGAGGGAGAAAAGGAAGATTTGGCACCTTGCCACCCAGAGGGACAAAGCAATCGGGTCTGGTCAACAGCATAGCTTCCTGCAGAAAGGCAGCCCTGCCCTACCCCAGGTCTCCTGCGAGAGCAAACCGCTTTCAGAACTCTTACTGAGAGGTATCCACATGGATACAGGAAACCTGCAACCAGTAAGAGCTCTGGCTGCTTGCAAACTTATTTAAGACCCTTTTAGCTGCCGCCAGAGGCTTCCTCATGAGCTCAGTGCCAGCAACAGCTGCAGAGAAGTAATTTGATGCAGATGCACGCACACCCCTGGCCAGGCCTGAAGGGGGACTGGGAACAGCTGTGCAGGGTGGAAGCAGGAGGGATGGCACAAGGCTGGGTGGCCCTGGGGCTGGTGCACCACACCAGCCATTTCTGCTTGAGTGAACTTCAGGCATTTCCAATGGGAACAGGAATACATCTGTAGGGGAGATTTTGCCTTCACTTAGAGGAAGGCAACATCTCCCAAGGTACATTTCATCTTTTAACTCATGGCCTACCATTGTAAAGGTAATTAGAGACAAGCAGTGAATCCTTGGAAAACTTTTCTTGGTTCCTAAAAGCTCAGATTAAGTGCACACAAAGTCTCTCAGAAACGGAATGATAAGGGACTACAGAGGAAGGCACTATTAATTGCACCTCTGAAGCACTCCTTGGAGGTGGCTTGTCCTGGAGCCTGTTAGACAGAGCCTCCACAGGTATTTTAACCTCACACAGGAGACATTCCTTTCTGACTTGGCTGTAAACAACATTTAATTTTCTGAGGTGCTCTTTAAAGTTGAAAGGTCCATTGTTCAGTGTCCTTTAGGACTGTTTCAGTGTGGCGAGACTAAATTTGAGAAGACTACTCACATAAGACAGACTGGCTGGACAAAGTTTTAAGCAGATCAGAAATTCCCAAGTTAATAGACTAAAAAGTATTACAAACAGGAGAGATCCTCCTGGAGGCAAGATCAAGAATGGGAAAGCATGGGAATACTGGAACACAAGATGGCAGCTTTCTGGTCAGTGCCATCCATCCAGTTAGCACAGCTGGTACCCAAGCCCATACCAATACACTTGCTTCAGGAACGTTGTTGGAGGAACTACCATCTTTCTGTGACAAGACAGACCTGAAACTACATCAGACCTGAGCACCAGAGCATGTCCTCCACCACACCATGCTCTGTGACACCAGGTAGCTCAAAGCAGTGTTCCAGCCTTCCCTGGATCTCCTAGAGGCACTACTGCTCCCACAGTGCCAGAGTACAGGTCAGAGAAGTGAGTTACACTGTGCAGGTGCTCATTGCAGCTCTCCCCTGAACAGAACTATCCCAAGATGACTTGTTCATGCCACACTTTTCAGCTGAAAGGTTTGGCCTCTCGTCTGTGAACAGCAGCAAGCATGCACAGGACCCGCTGCTGTGGCTCAGCTGAAAGCTGTGGTCACTTTCTCTCATGGCACCTAGCAGACAGACTTGGGGTAACTAGCTATGACCACTTCAGAAAGCTATCCTACTATGAAGAACAAAGATTTGTTTGTAATGAGAGAGGAACCAGGAGTTTAGTAGGTGCTATTTAGCACATCAGAATAAGCACAATACATGCTGTGAAAAGCCCAGCAAACTGGGAGGGAAAGGAACAGAGGCAACACTTCTTAAGAGATTAATGTTTACAGTCTCTTTCTCTTGACACGTTTTGCAACAATCCAGACTGTCTCAAGTTGCTATTACTGTGGCACACAGTCTTTATTTGAGAGGGGGAAGCACTGCGGTTTTCTGAGTCCATGCCACATTTGGTTTGCATATAATCAAATATGTTTTCAAGCTCAAAAACAGAAGTTAAATCAGATGGTTACAGGGCTTTTTACTGCACTTATTTTAGTTTTATGCCAGGTATGAAAAGTATGACTTTAACTTGGAAGAATCTAAAGTACTGCTTAAAAACTTTAAGCAGACTTAAAGTCTGTTTTAAGATTCTGTAGCATTTTAAGAGCGCAGGTTTTTGATCTATTTTGAAGTGTGCTACACATGGAAAACTTTTCTTAAAACTTCAGAAGGCCTGTACAGCTTCAGGGTTAGAGTGAAATCAAAGTACACAAGGCTGGAAAACACAATTTGCAGACCTCTGTCAGTTAACACCAGACAGTGCAGAACCAGACCTTTAAAATCTCTTTAGAGGGGGCTATTAAAAGTAAGCTTGCTCTTACTGCTATTGCTGCAGCTTTAACACTGCTTGATGTTACACTTTATACATTTCAAATACACAATGTGTGTACATACACTGCCATAGCTGAACAGTCATGTCCAGCAACAGCCATGCAATACCAGCAACTTTGGCAGGGAGGAAGATGCAAAAGGTTTAAACCATCGATCTTCATGTAACAGCACAGGCACACTTCTTCTGAGAAGGGGGGACAGCCTATGAGCAGGACAAAGCACCCACGAGCTGTTTGAATGCTACATCTATCTGCCAGCTGGGCAGGCTTGCTAAAGCACTGACTGCTGCACGTGCCTCAGACCAAAACAGTCTTTCAGCTGCGAGTGACTTCCCACGAGCACAGAGCACAGGGGATCCCAAACGTGCTTCTTGTCTTTGACACCGTAACAGTATCATGTCTACTCAGGACACAACAGAAAATTATTGGAAATTTATTAATAATCCATTTGCAGCGCCCATCTAAACATCAACATTTAATGAAAGTCAAAATAGGATAGGAAAAGAGAGTATTAAAAATATGGTTACAATTAACTGGTTCTATTTATCTTAATGGGTTTGTTTATAGCAGTAGGATGTTAGTCACGTTATTGTTAATTTGTAAATCAGTTTGCAATGCAAGAAAACATGACACTATTAGTAAGGCAGAAATGTGACAGTCAGCACGTGAGTCAGGTAGCTGTGCTTTGACAATCCTCAGCCACTATCAAAAGTTCCATTGTCCGAGAGGGCTCATCAACAACAAAGGGTTCTTCTGCAAGGCACTTTTATCAGGGAACGACGAGCACATTTAGCCAACTTTGAAATCATGAAAATTAGTTCTTACTAGTACATACAGTTCACAGGAGTTCATATAGTAGTAACAGAAAAACAGTATTCTGTTGCTTTTAAGCCAGAAACGTGGACCTGTCAGTTTCAAAGTAAAAAAAAAAAACAAACTACAACACACACTTTCACAAACAGTTCCAAGTGCTATCATTTAAAGGCCTGGGGCAATCTTATACTTCTACTACTCCAAAATTTCTAAGAGATTGGAAAAGAAATACACATTTGGGCTGGTAGTTACCCTCCCATTTGAAAAACTGCATACAGTATTCAAGGGAAGAAAAAAATAAAATCTCCTTTCACTCTTAGCAAGACAAAAGAAGATTGGCTACATGGAGTTAGAATTCAAGAGAAGTTCCACCACTAATGTAGGAATTCCTATTTTAAAAGCATTTGTTCTTCTGTAGGCTTATATTCATGGGCAAAGAAGCCTGTAACCTCTCCGTAAAGCTAAAGACAGAAAATGAAAAATAGGTTAAGAACTCTGCCTGTGGCCACAAGATCCCTAACAAAACAAACACAAAAAGCCCCACACATTGCAGGCACTGGAGATCTTGGTAAAAGGGAAAAAGGGGGAGAGAAAGGGTCATCTGGAAACCTTTTTCAGAGATAGAGGCAGTTTCTTGAGAGGGGACAGATACTTCACTTGTCACCCAACAGAGAAAAGGAGCCAGTGAGTACTGGACACATGAGAATACACAGTTGTTCTAAGCCAGCAAGCTAATGTGTTTTCAGATCCTGTCTAAAAGGGCTGAAACATTAATCCTGAGCTACAGAGACAACACCTAGATAAGAACAGAGCTTCTAATTTATTTTGTCATGAAAGATGGGATAGAAGGGCTAAGGTATAATTACAATTCAATTAATATTTTCTTATGACATGTGCCAACTTCTAAGCAGGTTTCTCTTTACCCTTCTTCTTTTCTATCTAACAATAAGCTTTTAAGTGTTTTGATTTTAAGGCCAGCTCTCTGAGGATGAAGCAGAGGAAGGGAAAAAGCTGGGAGCTGAACAGAAGGGAACTTCTTAAAGAAGACGACTGCAGCAATTTCCACCGCTGCCATGTCTGAAACAGAGGTGTGCACAGAGGGCAGAGGGTTTTCCCCTTCAGCACTTGCTGCAGCACAGAGAACCATCAAGCTTTTGTAGCACCTTACAGTCACCCAGAGAAAAGTGACCTGGCACACACAAAAAGGTACAAGACAGTGCAACAAAGCTCATCCTTCTGCAATGACAGAGCCAGAGAATATATCACTGCCAGCATCCCCCCCACGTAGGCACAGACATGAAAAATCCATGGACACAAGAATGGTGAGCTGAAGCATGCTTTGGGCCATGTTCCCAGCAGGGGTGATGGGTCAGGCTGGGTTCAGCAGAGCTACAGGCTGGCTCAGACCCGCAGAAATCCAATCATCCACAATCCTCACAGGCCCACTGGACAAAAAAAGAGGAATACTGCCTGCAGGTTTTGGCCCAATGGCACAAGAAGGATGTTGAAAACTGGAATGAGTTCAGCCATCAAGATGTTTTCTCCTCCTCCTCATCCTCCCTCCCCCACTCCTCACTTCCAACACACAGATACACACACACTTTGTTTTTAACAACCCTCTGGCACACATCAAGAACCTTATAACTTAAGGATACTTGGGGATTTCCAGAGAAGTATCTTACCCAGCATAGCACTTAGCGCTGACAAACTCTCGCCTTTCAGTAATCAAGGACACAAACTGACTTTCAAGAATTTGTTTTTCGGAGAAAATGAAAGAAATTCAGAAAATCCAGAAAAATCAGATTTCACAGAAGCCATTTTTGAATTGTGACTAATGCAAGACGCCAGCAGGATGCTGGTTTATCCTTAAGGAAGGAACCACCTGGTTATCATAACAGAGGCAGGGATATCAAAATCCCAGCATCTGCAAACTATCTCCCATCCAACACCCCACAACCATTTTTTTCCCAGCGCTCCTTCTGATCAAACTCAATCTTCAGAGGAGAAAAGCTATTTCACACCATTGTGTAAAAGCAGCACTCTCTCACACTCAGCTCCTCTGCTGAAAGGGATTCCACCTGCCCACGGACTGCCACTTCCCCAGCCTTTGAAAAGCCACCAAGAATCCCTTGATCCCGGGCCAGCAGCATGCCCTGGCGCAGAGGCTGAGCTGCACCCACCTCTGCTCACCTGGCAGCCCGTGCTCCCAGGCGATAGCTGCAAAATCATGAGTTCTCAGACTCAACTTTCAAGTTCTCAGGCAAGCCCAGGCAGGCCTCATACTTACAAAACACAAGCAACTAAGTGTTTAAAAGGTTGACTACGTAGGGCTACCAAAAGTTGCATTACTGAACCATTTTGTTCCCCCAGCCTCAGATAGTCCATGCAGACAAAAAAACCCCAACTCTCTGTATTTCTAGATGATTACAGCACAACAACAGAGTGATCCACAGGGATAAGGCTGCCAGCATGATAACCCACCCTACAAGAGCACCGAGTTTTTGTAAGAGTTATAAGGTTTTTATACAGCACCTTGCCAGGTACCATTGGCCAGAGCTTTTCACTGGACCTCCTTCAGATTATTGAAGAGTAACTCTGTGAGAGGGAGCCTGTGAGCTTTACAGGCAAAATAAAAGTATCTTGCAATGTCAGCACCGACAGCCTGCTACATCAACAGCCCAGATGTTACTGTGCCCAAGTCATGCTAACAGTAAAACTCACCAGCTCCAGGAAATTCAACAGCACAGCTTCCACTGACACACGCTGCAGGTTTACAGATCATCGCTGGGTCTAGGCCCTCAACAGGGTATTTTCAATTTAACTTCTATTTCAAGTTTTCTAATTTCTGGACCACCAGCAGTGACAGCCCTGAGCTACAGAAGGCCTTCAGTCCCACCCATGTAAGTTTATTTTCCTTCCCTCCAAAAACCCTCAATCATTCCTAGGCTTACAATCTCCCTGTACATCACTCTGTAGAACCAGGTAGGATTCACTTACAGAATTCCTGCAGCTGTACGGGAAGCCACGAGCTCTTTATTATAAGGTTGCTTCTAATTGTTAATAGAACAAACTCAAGCTATGGCAACATTGAAGTAGAAGAGAGAGGATGAACTTAAAAATTCTCCTATGTGGTCAAGGCTTTAGTTTAACACTCATAGAATGTAAGGGGTATAATTCAGAAGACAGGATCTGAAGCTTTTGGGAGCCACAAGGAATGTTGTGGGTGGGTTACATCTTAGAACCAGTACAAGCTGAACCAAAACTTTCCAGCTATGGAAGCAGAATGGAACTTTCTAGGCCAGTTGAGCCCTTTCAAGTAGCAACAGCAGGTTAGGAAATAAGGGCCTGAACCCACATTTCAGGTGCCATGTTTAGAAATGATTGGAGGCTCCCTTGGATACAAGGTACTTCTCCCACTGAAGCCATCTCTGTTCCATGTGTTGCTCAAGGCCATTTGATGTGAACGCAAATTTTAACAGCAAAAATGGACAAAAAATGAGCAGCACCAAGCAGATAGGCCCAAGGACATCACCTCTAACACCACCTCAGCAGGTGATCAGGGACTCCGGGAAATGTTAGCGTTATCCATACTCTTTTCAACTTATGCATTACTTACACCTTGCCTGTAATATGTGTATAAAACACGGGCTTTCGAGGAGATTTCTCAGTTTTGCTTAAACGCTACTTATTTTCGCCCTCAGAGGCAAGACTGTGATGTGCTGGTTCAACCGAGAGCGACCGAAGTCTCTCGACCAGAGCTGAGCACGACCAACATCAGGCACAGCCCCCCGGCACCATCCTTAGGGCGGCCAGCTCCGGCAGCCCTGCCGATCCCGGCTCCTGCCCCAGCCCCACCAGCGGGCACAGGCTGACGCGGGTGCCGGCATCCCGGCACAGCCGCCGCAGGAGCGGGAGGATTCCCGCAGGTCTCCCTCTGGCTCCTGCGGCTCGCACCTACGGCAGCACCGGCGGGGGGACCCGGCCCTTCTCCCTCCCCGTTCTCCTCAGAACGCGTCGGGGCACCCGTCCCGCCAACCGGGAGCCGGTCGGAGCGCTGGGGGCGGGAGCGGCACCGCCGCCGCTCCTCCCGGTGCCCCCGGGCCGAGCCCCATCCCGCCCGCCAGGCGAGGCCGGCGGCGCTTCCCGAGCCGCCCCACGAAGTTACCGCCGGAGTCCCCGCGGCGAAACAAAAGATGGAGCGGGGAGCGGCGGGCGCCGCGCCGGGGGCGGGCGGGGAAGGGTCGCGCCGCCGCCTCGGCCGGGCAGGGGCGGCTCGCCGGGAGCTGCGCCCGGAGCGCCGATCCCGCCTCTCCGCCGGCCGCCGCCAGCCCGTCCCCGCTCTGCGGGCTGAGCCTGGGGCTCGGCTCCGGCCGCACCGGGCGGGGAGGGCAGACACGGGGGAAGGGGGCGGGGGACTCCATTCATTTTCGGGAGCACCACCGGGCAGGGGCGCTCCCGGCCGAGGCCGCGCCGCGGTCCGCTCACCTTACTCTTCACTTCCACCGCGCTGCACTCCAGATACCGCAGAGTCTGAGATTTGTTGAAACTCCGGTTCATCTTCCCGGCCCCGCTGCCTCCCCTTCCCGCGCCGCCGCCTCCCACGAGCCGCCGGCCCCGCTCGCGCCGCGCTCCGCTCCCGCCGCGGCCACTTTGTTCCCGGCGCGCGCGCGCCAACGGCAGCGGCGGCGGCCGCAGGGATCCGCGCGGGGCTCGCGCTCCGGCTGGGCCGGCGGCGGGCGGGCGCCTGGGCCCGGCGGGACACGCCCCGGACACGCCCCCCTCGCCCCAGACACGCCCCTGCTCGCCTCAGACACGCCCGGGACACGCCCCCGCTCGGCCCGGGCACGCCCCGGGACACGCCCCCGTTCCACCCGGACACGCCCCCACTCGGCCCGGACACGCCCCTCCCGGTGTCCGGCGCTCCCGGCGGGGCTGAGGCGTCCCAGGCCCCGCTGCCGCCGTCGCGCACGAAGCACAAAGCGGCCCCGCGGCACCGCCCGCCGGTGGCTCCCCCGGTGTCTCCCCGAGCGCTCGGAGGTGCCCGTTGTGCGCCGCAAAAGAGACCCGCAGGAACTTTTCCGGACGGCGCTGATTGTTCTTGAAAGAGGGTTGGGATCTGAAAAGTGCTGCGAGTCGTTAATTTGAGACCGCAGATCACCAGGTTTGGGAGGAGAGTTTCCACCACACCCTCCCTGAAATAAATCGGTGGACTGCCTCCCTCTGCTAGCAGCTCTCACTAATTAGGTAGGTTATTAATTTGAGAATCTCGAAGGAACTTAACTTCTTTACGTCTTCTGCCAAGGATCTTTTTAATTTTAACAGACCTTTTTCCTTCAGTCAGCATCTTTTAGTCACTGGGAGCCTTTGAAAGTGGTGGTTTTTTCCTACACAATCCTGCCCAAAACATCAAGTCGTGATGTACAGAAGCTCAGGACACAGCGCAGACCCGTGCAACCAGTTTTCTGCTGCTCGACTTCTCCTAGGATGGTCTGCCCATCTAAGCAAGGAGCACAAAGCCCTAACAGACATTAAAAGCCACCCATCTCTTCTCCAGGCTTGCTGGGCAGGTGTCAATAACCACGAATTTAGGGGCAAAAGACAAGAACTGAGTTGACTTTCCATGCAACTCCAAGTAGGAGCATCAAAAGCACATGCCCCAAATACAAACCAGCTCCATCTTATTGGAAAATGGACCTGAAATGAACGTTTGCCACATGTTCTGGGCTTGCACTGTGTTTGGAAGGCTTGCTGTAAGTTAAACTGCAAAAATAAAGTCTAGAGAGCTGAGAAATGAAATGTTTGTATGAACTTGCTCTTTCCTCTTTTCATCTTAGCATGAGCAACGCAGCAGCTTTGCTTTCCTGCTGTGATGGCCAAGACCAAGCTGTGGAGATACAGCATCCCTGGGGTGCTCAGAGGCTGAACAGCCCTTTTGGGATGTTTCAATGTAAAGATGGATCTTGAAATCCAGCAGCTGGATCCAGCAGCAGTGATTCAGTGCTTCAACATCTGGGGCAACAAGGCCAGTCCACTGGCATGAAGTTAATCAGTAGCTGGAGGACTTGTCTTCAGTCCAGTTTTTTGAAATTTTTTGTTTCAACTTCTTTGGTCTGTTTTTGGGGTTGGTTTTTTTGGGTTTTTTTTGGGGGGGGGGTTTAGTTTGGGGTTTTTTTTGGGGGGAGGGGGGTGTTTGGGTTTGGTTTTTTTGTTTTTTTTTTTTAAGAAACAAGTTCTCAAAAGACAGAAACCAGCAAGCAATTTTAGTCTTAATTTTAAATTCATTACTTGTTGTATTTGTGATGCCCATTTGAGAACTACACTTTAAACTTGCTTTAAAGTGTAGTTCTCAAATGGGCATCACATAAATGCTAAATAAGCATTTATTTTATGCTTACTTCAGGGAGCACCAATGTTTCATTACCATCTATTTTATATTAATAAAGACTCTTCAAACTAATAATGCCTACCAAGTTGTGTGTAATCAGAATGAGAATTCAATGAAAGTGAATTAAAAATATATTATTTTTGGGGGGTGAGATAAAAGTTGGTAAGCCATACTGAAATAATAAAGAAGGAAGATACATGTTTCAAAGCACAAAACAGGGGTTAATTTACCAGCAGAGCTAAAGGGATTTCCACTCTCCCTTCCCCAGCCATTGCAGATCCTGTTCATATTTCCACCACCACATGCATAGACAATCCTCTTCTTCTCATCTACCCTGTCTTTGAAGTTAACAAGTTAACAGGTATATTGAGGACAAAAATTACTTTATTTGAGGAGTGGAGCTGGTATTTTTCTGTTTCTTCTGTCCTACAAGAATTCAGAAATGGTAGATTACTGCTTCTCCTTTTTTTTTATTCACCTGTAAAAAAAGCTGCTTTTTGGCTGTTCAATTCCTTCCCAAATTTTCAATCTTGCATTAAACACTTATTCTAGAAACAAGGTGAATACACTAATATGAGGAAATATGCTTTTATATCTCCAAAGAGGCTATTGTTAGCAAAGATTCCTTTCAAATTACTTCAAGAAAATCTGATTTCTGTTGTTTTTTTCTCAATCTGAGTTCCATCATTTTGTAGGTCAGTGTAGACACCTTTAACCCACTCTGATCTGAGAAATGAACAGCTTCTGGATAGCTTATTAATTAGGCAAAAATTGGGGGTCATGTATGAGAAACTGGTTGTATTCTTCTGTTAGTAGAAAAATAGAATATTATGTAAGTATTTATAAATTAGGTATGATTTATCAATATTATTTCTTAATAACATTTAATAATTTATTAAAAGTGAATGCTTCTCAATCCCTGAAACCCAGCTCAGTCCATTCTTGTAAATTCTCTAGGATACACTTCCCCTTTTGCTATTTCCAAATTAGTTGCAGCTTTAGTCCATTTCCTCCAGAGCAGAGCTGAGGCACGACTGGGGCAGCTTGAGAAAATTCCTTTTTCTCCTTCCTCCTCTCTCCATGCCCATGCTGTGCTGTTTGGAGCAGTGACTTGGGCTCTGCGCACCGGCAGGAGCCAAAGCACTGGGGCTGCTTCCAGGCTGCCCCAGCCCGGGCTGCACGAGGCTCTGCAGCCCCTGCCAGCTGTTTTCCTCCTCAGACTGGGTCACAAAGATGGTTTTCATTTAACTGCTTTTGCTCAGCCACCTTTCAGGGGTTTTGTTGTTTTTTTCTTTCTCATCGCTTGCCAAGGGCACAGCATTCCTTTGACAATTTCTATAAATCTTCATCTGTTTTAGTAATCTGTGGTTACTTTACCCTGTTTCTGACCTGAAGAGCTTTTAAATCACCCTTTCTTCCCACGTGCCCGTCTCTCAGCCCTTTCTTGCAGCCTTGCTCCCAGATGCACGTGGAACGTGGGGGGCACATTTGCTCTCACCCAGCCCCTTCCTGCATGCAGCACTTCACCAAATACTCTTATTTCTTGCCCTAAACTGGGCAGAGAAACCACAGTGTAAGGATCCTAACATGCCATTTAAAAAAAAAGAGAAAGAGCAGATTTTCCTGTTTTCACTGCCTTTTATTTACCAGACCAACAAAAAGTGCTGCAACATGTATGTGCCAGACTCACATTTCTGCAATTTCACTCATTCCTGCAATGCTGGTTTTCAGCTTGCAAGGGGCTTCTCTCTGACTTGCTGTGTGCCTCATTGACAAGTCTTCTACATGCTCTGAGAGGAAAAAAATACCCCAGACTCACATCCAAGGAGTTATTTTTCTAACTCTACACCCTGCACCGAGCTTGCAAGAGTTACAAATAGCACATCCAAGGGCTTGGGGAAACTGCTGAAACAACAGACTGGTTTTGGTTTCTTTAAATGTAAACCAAAATGAAGCATGGCACGAAGCAGGGAGGAGAGAGGATGACAACTATTGTTTTGCTTGTAGTAAGCAATGTTCCTGCCACAGTGAAGATGGTTTCTACTTCATCAAACTCAGAGTACAATGCGAGGGAACATCCAGTGCCCTAGTGCAGGAGCTACCTTGAGGGGAACAAGAGGAATAGTGCCACCAGCCACAACAGTAATGGATGCTCTAGGACCAGAGACCAGCTGCTCCAATGGTTTTCCATTGTTTCATCCCTTGTGGCAGTGAAATATCTTCTTTTTCTTTCCTTTTAAGAGCTTTTGCCTTCAGGCCTACAAGAGATGTATGTGCATTTAAGAGGAGAAAGAGCAGAGAGAGGGGAGGGTTGTTCTCAAGGCATCTTGGGGAACTTGATGCTCCTTTTCTACCAAGGATGATGAAGTATTTGAGGAAACCTCTTGTATGACTTTACTACAAAACACTTGAAGAGGGGAGACCAGAGCAGTAGTTGAGGGAATGGCACCTGCTGAGCGACATACAGAGCTCAAAATCAAGCATGAGGACGAGCACTTGCCATTGCAGCTCCCAGTGTTTATCCAGAGAGATGTGCCGGGGGGAGCGGATGGAGGTCCCCAAGCTGTCTGTGCACAGGTACTCTGGCTTCAGCAGATCAAACCAACATGCTCTTGTGTCAGCTGAAGATTTTCCCATTATTTCCCATATTATATAACCAGTTATGCTTTGACATGTATCAGTGTGAAAATAATGCAGGAACCAAAGCTTCCAGGATACCAGAATCCCAGCAGACAATCTCTGAGCATCACAAGAGAGGGAGTAAGGTGGGTTATGAGAACATGTGTCCTTTTTCCAAATTACACCTCAATTGGGTTAAAAGCAGCAGTGCTTTTCAAGGATGGGAAAGGTGAGTTCTGTTGCCAGAGATGAGTTTAGGATTGGAAGGAGAGAAGAGAGAGGATCATGCTCCTTATTCTGCATCCAAAGTATGCTTTAACTACATGACTCACCAGGATTCAACATTTCCCATGAAATACAAAAATATTCAAACTTTATTTGTTCTGTACATGAATCTGCTGAATTTAATGATCTTTAGCATCCTTTCAATTGCTTTGATTCTTGGTTTTTTGTTTCTTTACCAAGGAGAAAAACAGGAAAAGCAATAAAGTTTCCCAGATGTCATTCATGGCAACAGAGAAATAGATACCATCCCCTCAGAGTGTCCAGAAGTAGGTCCTTCTACTTCCATGTAGATTAAAAACTTTGTTTACAATGTGCTGCTCTGCAGATAGCAGCCACTTATGATGTTAGAATGATTACTGCAAATACTTTTAAAATATTATTGATTTAAAGGAAGTACTGCTGATCACAGGCCTAGGGTGTGCAAGCATCTGCCTGGTTCTCTTCTACCTTTCTTGCTGGTCCTACTTCTACAGGAAACTGAAGCACAGTTGGAAGTTGGCAAGTGCAGCACACATCTTCTAATTAGTCCAGTGCTATCAAATAATTTATGCAGATGGCATCATCTTTATCTTCCCAAACACTTTTTCTGTGTGAAACGATGAATACTGAAACACACTATGACACTGGAGTAATTTTTCTGCAGTAGTTACTAAATTTTCTAGTGGAGCTAAGCTGACCAGATCTGGAAAGAAAATTAGTATTGTTAATTTTTCCAAGTTAATGTCTTTTGGAGAAAACTGCTATCATGAAGATATAATCACACCTTCCTTTGAAGTGCTTATCTAACTTGTTCAGTGAACAGAGAATCCTGCCTGTGGAACCTTTCTGCCATTCTTCTCAATCACAAACTGCCTTTAATCTCTTTTGGGTATTTAACTCATCTGAATGCCATTTACCATCTTTGTTTCCTGGCAGCTGAAGTGTAGGGTCTGGTAACAGGGTAAGAGAGTATTAATTTTGCCCAGACCTTCCCACTCCCTCACTAAGAGAATAAAGAGGTTTTTAGCTTTGCATGGAATGCAATTAACTGCAAGGAGCAACCAGAATCTTTGTGAGAATATAATTTATTGAGAACTTCCACTTGGGAAGTGACTGAATGTCACCTTTAATAAACAGCCCCAATATTCCCAAATTGCAGCTTTAGGCAATTTGTAAGGCACTATGTGTAGCTAGTAAGTCAAGCCCTCTCAGAAGTGGTGGTTTGTGGTCTCACCTGCTAATAAAAGAAATAATAAGAAACCATCCTAGCCATGCGAGTCATACAACAAATAAATCTTGTCTGTTTGCTTCCTCACTTGAATTCCTAAAAAATGTAACATGCTGCAGCTGAAAGCTTCTTAGTAAAAAAAAAAAGATTAAAAATTGTCAGATGACTTTTTAAGTCTGCTCTTTGCAAAATATTTTTGGCAGATCTGCTAGACCGGTGGCAGTGTTAAGATAAAGATAGATCAAATATGTCATTCTCGATTAAAAATAATAACAAAAAAAAGGTTAGAGGGAAAGGTCACATTTTCATATAGCAAACTCCATCTGATGTTTACTGCACAGGCTGTACCAGGCTGAAATCACCTGATCCTGTCAGAACTACTGAAGCAAACTCCTGTAGGGAAAGGCACTGTGAAGCTCTCATTGGCTGGGACTGGACATAATCTCTTCTTCACCCACCTGATTTGCAAAGAGATTTGCCAAGAAGCGGCTTACTATATTGGAGATGTCCTTCAGCATGCCTTTGTGCCCTGCAAATGCTGAAATTTAAATCATTTGTGCACAATCAATCCTTTCCAGAGCTTTCAGTGAAGGCAAACAGCCTCATGTGAGGCTTGAAGAAGTCCTTCAGAGCAGCTGTTTAGAAATGCATGAAGCATGAGGCACATTTTATTCTCTTCCCACAGGCTGAGGGCCAGATGTTCAGTGGGTGTAAAGCAACAGAGCCTCAGTGTGGCTTTTTTGGGGGGCCACAGTGATTTATGCCAGTCTAGAATCTGGCCCTTTGTGTTGCAGCCAATTGACTTCCCCAGCCTCTGCTGCTGAAGAGCATGGTTTCGTGAGGTGAGGAGGGATGGGAAGTGTTCAGGATTACTGGCTGAAGGTGCTGAAAAGAGAAATCTCTTAGAAGACTCCTGACACCACTTCTCCAGGCTAGATTGCTGAAGTAAGCAGAGGTTTTTGGTTGTGAAGCATTCACATATTTTCCTTCCCATGTTTCTGTTGCTAGCAATGAACATAGATAATTTATATCTGTTTACTCCCAAAGCAAGTTCACTTTTCCGTCCTCTTAAGATCAGGAAATGAGAATATTTCTAAGTAGAGGTGATGTTCCTGTATTTTGGTTTCCTTCATAACTTGCATTTTCCTGAAACATGACTGAGAATTACTCACAGGAGTATGGATTTCAGAATCAGGCCTTTTGGTCATTTTGACAGTGTCATGGGAGGAGAAAACTGTTTCCCAGAACCAAACAATTTATTGCATTCCAAAAACATGTGCAAAACAGGGATCCCATCTGTTCTACAGCGTTCCCACTAAGTACAGTTCTGCCTGTAGCTCACCAGAATAAGCAGCTCAACAAAGGAGCCTCAGTTTTCAATGATAATGTTTTCTTCAAAATAGAAGACGCCAGTATAAAGGGTTTCATAATAATTTGCACATTTGCCAAGATGTATTTTCTTAAATACTGTTTTGACTGCTAAGGGCACTGCAGAGTAGTAGAGCACTAGAGCACTCACTCATAAATTAAGCTTTCTCTGTGATCAGTTTTGCCAATTCTTCCAAATCCACAATAAATGAATAAAAAATAATAATAATAAAAGCATTAATCTCATAATTTATGGATTAAAACTGGGCTAAAATAGACTTCTTTGTTTTTTTCCCTTGACAGCTTGAAGAGTTTTGAATAAAGGGTGCCTCATTGCAGCACTCTAGGTTTAGTCTAGTTTATTAGAACAATTCTGCAATAAAAAGATTATTAAATGAAAGAGGGAGGATTTAATTTATGAGATTCCTCTAAATGAAGATTGGTGCCTGGGATTTTTATCATCACTATGAACATCAGAAAGTTTTGCTCAGCAAGTGCAATGAAGAGCTTATGGAAACCCCAGGTCAGAGTTTTATAGTTGCATATCTCCATTTCTAAGTGTCTGCTTTGATTTACTTCAAAGTCCTCTTAAAAGTTTCTCCACCTGACTGAGATTCCCTTGACCACTCTGCTTGTGCTTTTCCTTAGAGAATCCAATCTGAAAAATAAAATGCAATTTCAATGTTTGCCTGTGGAAAGGCACTGTTGTTGGTTTGGGGAGTCAGCCTTGCTGGTGCACATGCTTTGCCTATGGGTAAAGAGTGATGCCCACCAAGCCCAGTTTGCCCCAACCTCTCTTGTTTCCAGGCTAGAGGAGCCTGGAAATGTTTGTACCCACCTCATGGATAGTAGCAAGAGAGCTGGAAGGGAGGGGTCTTTCGAGACAGGGGCTGAAGTTGTTTTCTCCTTTCCTGTAAAGGTTCAGAGGGAGGGCAGGATGTCTCTCAAGCCTTATTCCACCCTTTCTGCCCAAAGTCCACCTGAGTATGTCTGGTGCACCAGAGCCACCTCTTTCCTGCACTCCTCCTATACACACAGCTCTGGAATCATTGCCAAGGGTGTCAGTATCCTGATGTCCCAAGATGTATCCCACAAGACAAAGGTATTACAGCTGCCACCCACTGCACAGGTTTTCATGCTGGCTGGGTTTTACCATGGTGCAGGCAGCTCAGCGTGAGTGGATTGTAGGGTGCACTATCTGGCTTCCACTCCTTGGATTCAGCTGTAGATGCAGGTGTCATGAGGGCCACATGCTGGGAATGACAGAGAGGTACAACCCATGGACAATTAAGAGTCATTCCTTGCCTACCTAATGATTTATATGGGTATCTTCAGGAGTGTATCCATGGGGAGCTTCCAGGTTTTTGAAAGGGGGGAGGCACTTCCTGGGCAGTGACAAAGAGACAATAACAAAACATCAAAATTCTTCACAATTTTCATCTTTATAAGCAAAATTTGGTTAGGATTTTGCAGGGGCACTGGATGTAGTCTGTTAATTTTATAAACAACAGGTCAAAACTTGATGATCTGTCAGCTGGGAGTGCACCTAGTGGCCAAAGTAGAGAGGCCAGCAGAAGGCTTGGGCTTTAGGACTGAGTAGCAGGTATAAGCTGGTCCCTCATCTTCTTCATTTGTAAATCAGAATGAAGAGAAATAGTTGTAACTCTGCATCACAGGCTTAGCACGAGACTTAATTAACTTGTGTTTATGACACCCTGCCAAAAAGGTGTTAAGATAATTAGAAAGGTAACTCTTACATCTGTTCAGGGCTACTCCGCTGGGGCCACAACCCATGATTAAGATTTCTAGCAGATGGCACGATGCAAATAGCAGTGACTTGTAGGTGGGAGTACAGGAACGAGGAGCACGAGCAGCTCTGCTGCCCCTGAGGACAGGTACACTCACACCATCACACTGCCCATGCACCTCATGCTGGGTGAGGTCCCTTCAAGGGATCCAGCCCCACACCACAGTGCTGCTCAGCTCCATGTCTGGGACAAAAGGGAGACTACCCCGAAAAATGGTGTTTTACGATAATCATGCAGCCTCTGCAAAGCAGATTAATAATCTGTTCCATGCCTTCTACCCTCACTGCAGGCAACTGCAAGAGAGAGGCACTTGCTATTGGAAAGCATGCTTTACTGACACTGTCAGGGAGCAGAGTGACATCACTTACATTTTTTGAAACAATGGCCTTTTTCCCACAGCTGCCTTGGCTTTTGTTCCCCTTGCACTGGCGCCATGCAGCTGGCTAGGATCTGACATTATTCCCCTGAGTTCAAAGAGAAAGCAGTCCCTGGGGAGTGGGTGTTTGGGAGGAGTCAGCATAATGTGGATGGGCCCCAGTTGATATTCAGGAAGAAGTGATGGTATTTGGTTTTAGCCTGCTCCATGATTCAGACTTGAAATTTGTTAGAAAAAATTCCTGTCTGCAGAGCAGAGATCCAGTCTGTTGGTACCTGTGGTGCTTTATGTAGTGGCATATGTGGACAGGAGGGAATGAAGGTACCTATGCTAGGTAAGGCCTGGGAGCTCAATGGTCTGGATCCAGGCAGGAGAACAGAGATAAAACAGGATCCTGTAAATAACAACTGCCCTCATTACTCTCCTTCCTCTCCAGAGCAAGTCAGTCCTTTGCATCAAGGTGAATCTTGGTTCTCCTGCTCTGCTCTTTCCCTATTGCTTCTTTAAAGTTCCCCTGCTTCCTTTGCTTCACTGCATTCCTACTCTTTAGCTGGATGCTTTTTCTTCGATTGCAACCTGGAGCTGTTTCCCACCAAGTGTCCTTGCTGCTCACAGGACTGATGGGACTTCTACCCTGCTAGGGTGCCCTGGCCTAGCATGACCTGCAGGAGCTGTGAGTGGCTAACCAGGAAAGGTTTCCTGCAAATTTAACCACTCAGATCTCTGAAAGTTGTTCAAACTAGGACTCCTCACACGTTTGGAAGAAATTAGGTGCATGTCAGTCGTGATGCCATCAGTCTCATACTCAGTGTAGTCAGCAAAACACAGAGTAAAAATATCATCTGCATGAATACAATCTTTTTCTTAGGTCTTGCTAGTGTTAGTAATTTCCAAATGGAAGATCACACAATTTATTTCTTTTAAATATGGGTAAGAGGTACCTTCCCAATGGTAGAGCTGTTTTGCCTGGGAGAAACAATACAAAATAGTCACAAACAACCCCCTCCAAACCACAAAAATCCCAAACTGAAATCAGCTCCCAACAAGACTTAACTAGCCTGAGGTAGGCACCCGGGGAAGATTTCAGCTTGCTCACTTTTGGCAGTGCCATGAGGAAGCCAAGGCAGGATCTCATGCCAGGAAATGCCAGGCAACCTGACCCTGAGGCAGGCTGCTCCTCTTGCCCTCTCAGCTGGACACTTGGCACTCCATTCCAGGTGTGCTGGCTGTGGATGGCAGGCAGCCTCTCCTATGGATTCCTGCTGGCAAGCCTGCACCTGAAAAGCAGCACAGCGACTTTTTTATTTAATGCAAAACAGTTTGAAGCATGTGAAGTAGTAAGGATGATGTGAGGCCTTTTGGGTAATCACTGTGCAGAGACTTGGTACCTGGATTCTGAAATAGCAAATTCCTGGGACATTGATTCGGTGTTAATGGAAAACACAAGTGGACTCCCTGGTTTATTATGAGGGCAAGGGCAAAGCTTCAGCAATGTCATCACATAAACCCACAGTGAATATCTCTCAATTATCTGGTGTCTAGTCCCAGCCCCATCTCTCAAAGGTGGCATAGCAGAATTGGAAAAGATACATAAAGGTCCAGAAAAGCTGGCCACTGGTGTGATGCAGCTTCTCCAGTACTGAAGATGAACTGAAGTTCTGCAGTCTGGGAAAAAAGAGGACTGAGAGGAAAAACTGGAGAGATAAAAAAAATCATTAAGTGAAT
This sequence comes from Agelaius tricolor, assembly GCF_023055355.1. Classification (NCBI taxonomy): domain Eukaryota; kingdom Metazoa; phylum Chordata; class Aves; order Passeriformes; family Icteridae; genus Agelaius; species Agelaius tricolor. The sequence goes on from NW_027269262.1 coordinate 35,385,204, forward strand.
GAATCACAGAATGCTTTGGGTTGGAAAAAACCTTAAAGATCATCTAGTTCCAACTTCCTGCCATGGGCAGGGATATCCTTCACTGGACCAGGTTGCTCAGAGCTCCATCCAACCTGGTCTTGAACACTTTCAGGAATGAGACATCCAAAACTTGTCTGGACAACCTGTTCCAGTACCTCACCACCCTCAGAGTAAAGAATTTTTTCCTGATACCTAATCTTAACTCACTATTCGTTTGTGCTGTTATTACATGCTCTTGTACTAGTCCCTCTCCATGTTTCTTGTGGGCTTCCTTCAGGTTACTGGAAGGACACAATTAGGTCACCCCTAAGCCTTCACTTTTCCAGGCTGAACAAAACAAATTGTCTCAGCCTTTCCTCATAGGAGAGGTGCTCTATCTCTCCAATCATCTTGGTGGCCCTGGACTCACTTCAAGAGGCTGTTGTCCTTCCCGTGCTGGGGACAGGAAGGTGAATAACAAGGAGTTATTGGCAGTTGCTCATAAGACAAAAATCAGGAACCTTCAGATGGAGTTTTGAAGCAAAGAAGAGAAAACATTTTTTCCCCACAGCACTTCATTAAACAGTGGGATGCCATAGGATGCTGTGAAGGCTAAAAGATTAAATTAGTTCTAAAGCACTTAGACTAATGGAGGACACAGTGTCAGGGCCAATAAACACAGAGCTGCAGGTATGTTCTTTAGGTCTAGAAACCTCTGTCTGCCAGCTGCTAAAGCCAGAACAACACATGAGGAGGAGCAGTACCATATGCTGGTCTCAATCCTTAATTTTTTTTTTTTAATTTATTCCTTTTGTATTCAATGCTAACATTTTTCTGAGGCTACAGGCTGAGTAGCCTTGCACATAAGGTGGTTGTTTTACTTACAGTGCAACAACTGTGAAAATGCACCATATATCATTTGAGGCTGCTGGGAATAAATACAGCATGTCAGAGACAGGGTTCTCTGGGCTGGAAGTTCATTAACACCCCATCAGCAGAACTACATCAGGCATTAATTTGTACTGTTCATTTTCTACAAGTAGCTGCTTGGAGCATGAGTCCCTTCCAGCTAGCTTTGGTGGGTTGTGCTTCCTTAGGAAGGTTGCAGTATATAAAATAGCCATAAGCAAGACAAGTACCAGGAAATGCCAGGGAGGGCTTTGGCTGGCTGCTGGTCTTCTCTCTTCATAAAAAAGATGAGATTGGAGTAATGTGCAACATGTTTTAAGCTACTTTGTGTAGTTGCTTCAAAACCATTTCTTAGGGAGCAATAATTTTTGGGAGGAAGTGCCAGAATGCTAAGAATTAATACTGATAAAACCTACATATTTCTTCCTGGGGATTCTCATGGGAAATATCTAGCTTTGCTATTTAAAATTATTTTTTGAAAAATGTGCTACCAGTTAGGTGTTCTGGAAATAGATTAAGTAAAGGAGTGTGTGACAGGCATAAACATAAAAAGAGAATGGTGAACCCTTTATCACTAAGCTTGTCATGTGCAATTTGAGTACTCCTGAGAAGATAAGCAGTACCTTGGAACCTGTGAGTTTTAAAGCCAGCCACTAGATTAGAGAAGCAGGTCTCCCAGTTTAAATCAGTCTCAAAGTGAATGGCTGAACAGTGATCCTGGAAGAAAAAAAGATCTCCAAAGGTATACTTTCCCTTTAATACACTGCCAAGAGTTTTCTCTACAACAGGAAGAGTTACTTCACAGGGACAGGGAAGCCAGGATTGGCCCTCAAACATAGTAGCAGGAAAGTTAAAATGTGAAATTATGCTGCTAATGAGCCTAAGACAGTTGGCAAGTCATTATCTCCTGTCAGAGAAGCTGGAAAAGCATGTGAGGAAGAGCCTGTGCTGCCTGCAAGACAATTTTGTCTGCTAATGAACCTGTATGAGTGAAAGAACATCAAAAACAGGCCAGGAGTCCTTCTTGTTTGTTTATTTCTTCCTGTAAGAATTTGTCTGAAGCTCTGTAGGACCTTGCTGTCTGCTGCCTTCAGGTTTCATCCAGATAATCCCATCTCTGAATAAAGGACCTCAAACATGTTGCTGATGGAAGTTGGTGGCTTTAGACAACTGTGCCTTTCAGATACTCCACATTTTGCCTCCTCTGCTGTCCACCATCACCTTGTTGTGAGGTTGCTGCTGGCACTGAAGTGACTGCTGTGGCTGGGAGCAGTCTGACACAGCATGGAGCAGCTCCTTGCTTTTACCATGGCATTCCCACCATTGTTTTTCTCTATATGGAAGCCTGGGAAATTTTGATTCACCTTCTTGTTTCCCCAGCTGGGGATAACCTAGTGTCTTTGTGATACCAGTAAGACTTCCTCTTCCTGGAAAAGAAAGCTGTGGGAAATGTTTTCTTCTGCCTTTTCAGTGTCAGGACATCAGTGACTGGACTGTATCCACCTCCTCAAGTTTCAGAGTGAGCCTTTGATGCCAGACCCCACATCATGACAAGATTTTCCTCCAGCCTTTAAGAACATACTACAATGAACTTACCATCCCTCCTTCATCTGCATTGACACATCATCTTGTTGTTTCCTGATACAAGACTTTCTTTCCTTCAGGCCACAGACCACGTACTGTCCAAATGCCTTGTGTTCATTTCACAATAATTTCTGACTATTTTTCTCATTTCCCTGTCTATTTGAGTAGTCTGATGTAAACCATTCTCCATGCTGTTTCTAAGAGGAAGGCAAAGCTCTCCTCAGGTAAAGCACTGACTCATTCTGGCACTTTCATGCTAACCTACAGTAGGTCTGTTGCAGAGTTGACTGTCACTCCAGCTTCCTTAACCTTTAGAAGATGGAGAAGTGGAGAACAGCAAAGACATTCAGGGCTCCCAGTGAGGGTGAGGGAGGTCTTGGTAGACAGTGAAGCTTGACCCAGAATTATTCTGGGTTGCATATACACATAACAGGATTCAAATTTTCACTAACATTTGTCAGAAGTTTTTACCACTGTTATCACCCTTGACAGGGCACCATTACACCCAAAAGACCAAAAAATCAATAATCAGTGTGTAGGGGAATAGTAGATTCAGCTTTGCTTCCTGATGGAAAACTCACACAGAATAGTTGTTTATTTCCAGTGACAAAGAGGGAAGAACTGCTCATTTCTCAGAGCCTATGGAAAAAATGAAGCTGACAAGAAAGGGAAGAAATTACAGAGGTGAAATAGTCAGATGAACTTATTTCCTATATACAGAGGCATAGTATATTTTTTTCTTGAAAGAACCTGATATGAAAAATGTTATCATTGTTGGACTATGGGAAAGGAAACATTTTGCCTTCTCATCTTGGCTTGGTTTCAGGAGACAGAGCTAAACCTGCCTTGTGCATTCCACAGAAGATGAATTTATCTTTCAAATTTTTAGGTGTAGCCCAACTCCTCACCATATGAAGGCACCAGTGTATCCAGGAAGCAGAGCATCCACAGAGCTGGGATACTGACTCTACTGCTGAAGTCAATTGAATTTTGGTTCCTGAATTTCAGAAAAAGTTGTAGTGTAGGCATTGCCTGGGAATTGCATAAGCTCAGTGTATAATAAAAAAGGCTCACATTTATTAAGGACATTCAAATTAGAGTCCCATGTGAAAGGCTGATTGTTTGAAAGACACAACAAGGGGGTGAAGTTCAGGCAGTTTGTGGATGGCATCAAGTTTGTGCTGCCTGGCTATGGACATTCAGTTCTGGTATGAAGGAGTACAAGGCTGGAACTTGGGGTGGGACCAAGTCAAGCTTTGCTGAGCAGCAGGAAGAGGAGTCACATGCAAACATTAATTTAGTAGGCCAAGCACACAGCCACTAACAATGCCTGGGACCATTCCCAGGAGGCAGAACTTGCTTGTTCTGTTGTTAAACAATTTTGTTCAAATTGTTGAACAATTGCAAAGTATTGTCAAATTGTTAGCATAGCTCCTGCCAAAGAGCATCTTCCAAAGATCTCCTGGCCCAGAAACTGTTCCCAGGAGGCAGCTTGAGACAGGCACACTCATTGGTGAGTAGCAGAGGTTAAACATATGGTACTGGGGCCCTTAGTGCCAGGGAGTGGAGCAGGGCACAATAAATTTACTTGTACAGACGTAGCTACAAGTTGTACAGAGAAAATAACAGCTTGATTTGAGTGCTCCTGAACAACCTATTTGGGACCAGCAATGATTTTAAAAGGAGTATTTACCAAGCCAAAACAAAGGCTTGCAACAATGCTCTGGATGGTACCAACCCATGAAGGGCTGCAGCTATCAGCTGGGGGATGGCCAGCCATGGAAGCAGTACTTGCTCCACGCCAGGGACTTTGGATACCAAGGTCTGGCCTTGTAGAGGAGAAGGGAGTGCAGTCACACCTTACAAACACTGCTTCTAGTAAAGATTTATTTTTTCCTATTTAATTTAAACACCACACAGACAATCCTTTAGGGTTGCAAACACTTGCTGCTGGTAGATAAATTTGCTGTATTTGTCATGCTGGTACTCGAGAAACTGAAAGCGGAAACAAGTAGAAACAAAGGGAAACAGCTGAAGTCAGTCAGTCATCCTCTGAAGTAAGTAAATCAAAAGCAAATAAATAACACAGATAATGTAATTGGTGATTATAAGACTACATAGGATCCCTTCAAAACACAGAAAGAAATGAGCTACTCTCTTGATCTGCCTGTTGCTTACGTAGTTCTTGTTTAAATGTCGTTGAAATAACAGCGCGCCAACAAATACAAACTGCAAACACAGCATTTTAATAAGCTCAAAGTGAAATAAAACAAGCCAGAGCAGATCTGTTGGCTCTTGCAGTTTTTTGTTTGCAAGATGGGGAGGTTGGAGGTGGGAGGCATGTAGAGAGAGCATTATTCCTTGCACATGTTTGTCTGGTGCTGATTAAGAGGGGCAATGTTAAAAACTTTCTGTGACATGTTACAGGCTATAATCTTCAAATTTAGAGCCTTGTATTGCTCTCAATCTAGTCACAAAATCCCCATTAAGGAGAGTAGAGAGCCCTGAGGAGTTTGTGTAATGGGCTTTAGTAGCATCTAAGAAACAAAAATCTCCTCTTTAATTGTGCTCAAACCATCTTTTCTCACATTTTGCAGAAGGACCTTGGATACTACTGTATTTGTCCTTCATCTAATCTGTTGTTCTTTAAGAGTGCTCATCTAAACATGGGCTTAAAATAGATCTAATTAACAGATCTGACCAGCTACTTAGTCAGATATAACAGCCACTGCAGTGCAGAAAGGTTAATCCCAAGTGTGAAGAAAGCCAAGTGACATCCTCTCTTCCTCCCCCCAGAATTTGCCATACATACACCCATCATTTTCCCTGTCACATTCTCCACTGTTTGTTAGTGCCTTGGTTAACAACATCATCTCCCAACTCACACTGCACAGTTTTGCTTCTGCTTTGCACAGCTAAAATCCCTGTGAACTTCCACACTGAAGCTTCTGCTTCAAATCCCAAAATATCAAGTTTTTTCCAATGTGTAGGCAAAAGGCTTTGGCTGTTCCTCTTTTCTGAGCATGACCACCCTGTGCTGATGCTGTCAGAGGGGCCTGGTGGATGGAAAGAGGATGCTCATGGATGCTGCCAGAGAGCTTCTGCCTAAGCAAAAACATAGCCAGACAAGGCTGGGCATGGCAGGATTCAGAGTCCAGAGCTCTGCTCCCAGCATGGCATGGCATGACATCCCCCAGGACAATGCCACCCCAACCCCTTGCTTCACCGCTACCTCCCTCCTCCCCTCTGAGCAAGCTTCTGCCTGGTGCTTAAGAAAATTAATGCTAAGTAGAAAACTATGAAAGCATATTACCTGTAAATTACCTGACTAATCATATTCTCTCTCCTGGGACCTATTACGCTTCCAAGCTTGCAACTTAGTCATCCTTGCAGGCAAGCTCTCCTCATTTCCCAGTTTTGTTCATCAGGTTCATCCAGAACATTTGCAAATTTCTTCGTTTTCCTCCAAGCTAGCTGTTCAGTCCTGCCAGGTGCTCAGCTCCCTGAGCACCCTCAAGGAAATTAATGAAGCATATGCTTGACTTTAAGCAAGTGAAGCTGATGGCAATTAGGAAAATGGCAGGTTCTACAGCACTCTCTTTTTGCTGGCAATTCCTTAAGTAGGTGAGATGAACTGTCCTCTAGAGACTCTTGTCTCTCTCCATTCACTTAGGAGGAAATCCTGACAGCCTGTGCACCACAAAGAGCAGTTTGGATATACCAGCCAAGACATAGCATGTGTATCCCTTGAGTAGGGTATTTTGACTCATGTGGAAGACAAGTCAAGCACTATTTTTAGCATTCTTTATTGATTCCTGTATAATTTCCTTTGCTCTTCCTGTGGAAGTTCCTTCCTTTCCAGTAACACCAGCATTTGAAGTAGCACATCAATCCCTATTATGTGTCAAACCTGACTTTTTTCCCCAAGCCTCGGCGTGATGCGGAAACTCTTAAAACACAAAGTCTTCCTGTAATTTAAACACCCAACTGTATGTGTAATTCGAATAAGATGTGGTGACTACCAATGAAGTTACCCCCAAGTTCAGCAGATAGTACAATTTTCTGGATTATTTGTAAGAAGGTTGATATAGAGCCACAAAAGACTTTATCTTGCCAATGGCTCTGTGAAACCTAAACTCTAAATAACTTTGGGTCTGCTAACATCCCTTTTGTGGTTCTGATTTATTCTTCCCATCTGAAAATTACAGTAAAAAAGCAAAGTTAATCGCAATTTCTTTTTACTTGCCCTCGAGCAACCTGACTCTCAAAACCTCTTGGTGGAGTTGCTGCTTTTAAAACACTTTCATCACCAAAAAGAATTGATGTTTAATTCAAACCCCCCCAAAAATGGAAGAAGTCTGGCCACTAGATCTGAAAGCCAGATTCAGAGGTGAAAGCTAAGCATCCAGTGCTGATACCTACTTGTCTTGATAAACAAAACCAGGCTGTGTGAGATGAAGAGTGCACAAGTGTGTTCACCTCAGCAGCAATGTATGCTGCATCAGATCTTTTTAGGTTAAGATCTGTCTATGATTATCCATAAAGCACAGAGTGAAGCAAGTACAGTTTGCTCATTAACTATTTTTATCTCATGCATTTACTATTGGTATGCCAGCCTTTGTCCCAGGATGTATCAAATGCTTTCAAATGCTATTGTGCAGGATGACAGCAGAAAGAAAGGGCCTTGAAATTTTTTTTCATCTTAAGAACAAATTGCTTCCACCAAAGGTCTTAGAGCCACATTTTCAATAAGCACCCAGCCTTGTAAAAATGCCAAGGCGTACTCAATGGGACCAAAAAACCCCCTGAGATGGTTTCTCTGCTTTTGCTAAGTATAAAATATTTGTCCCTGATCTGTTAGAGCTACACACACAGTTTCCATGGCAGAAACTGTGAGCAAAGGCATTGAACATAACCACATTGACCACAACAGCATTGAAGGACAAGGACCAACCATCTCCTCAAGGTTCACAATCCACCAAGCACATGTGCACCAGGAGAAGACAGAGGAGTGAAGGAGGATTTAGCTATTTATGCTACACATGTATGGCAGGAAAGCCAGCTGCAGGGTGCGATGCTTTGAACTCATGGCTCTTCCCTACTGGGTGAAATCATCCCATACATGCTGTGTTTGGGAAATGAAGGGGTTAACCGAGGCGGTGACACTTGTGACCCAGTCATGCTTCCCAACCAATATCACTTGCTGACTGCCATCTGGGTGAGGGCACCCCTTAGGTGGTCCTTGCTGAGCTCCTCAGTAAAATAAGGAATTTCTCTTGGCTTCCCACTGCCCATGTTTGGGGACACGAGTGTGGAGCCAATGCGCACCACAGACAGGGGCCATTTTCCCCTCCTGAGGATATCCTAGTGACAGCAAAGTTTGGGAAAGCTTTTCATCAAGGCAGCTTTCTGTCCAGCTCAGGTGAGCCCTGTGGGGTTGTGCAAACCCCAAAAAGCTTTGAAGAAGGCTGGAAATACTTAGCCAATGGGGACAAACTGATAACACTCCGTGTCACAGAAGAGTTTTCTGTCCTTTTACATAGGTGGCTAGTTTAGATTTTGAATACCAAAACTACATACCTAACAAAGAGTTCACAGACTGGAATATTTTTATCACTTTATTCTAAACTCTGAGTAGCTTTAAATGTTTCATGAAACTCAAGTAAAAACTAAACTCTGCAACGGCCAAACACCACAAGCTTGCACAAAAATTTAGCTGTCCACCTTGCTCTGCAGTTCTGAAATGCTTTAGATGGATGTTCTTGTGCAACACTAGCCCCGGCTTCCACGGTGTGCATTAGGACTGTAATAAATAAGTTGAGTTACATGGGCCTGACATGGTATTTATGAAAAGATCATATTTGCTCCTTTGAAACAGCCACCCTGCAGAAAGTCTGGCGTGGTACAAAGGCATTTATTCGGTGCATCCCCTTTAAAGGTCAGGAGAGAAAACTGAGAAGATGGGTAATTGCAAAACTGATTCTGAAAATGTGCTCTTATCTGCTGGACAAGAGGGGAATGTCAAGAAGGCAGGGAGGTGAGCTAAAGCAGGCTCAGGGAAGATGCAAATTCCAGGACCCTCACGTAGGCAGATGTTACAAAAGGAATTCCTCCTGCTTTTGCCATTTGAGGAGTGCTGTGCTGTCTTCAGCCAGCAGCAGAGATATCCAAGGGAGGAAAGAGTCATGTGTTGTTTACCCCACCTATCAATTTTTTTCAAGAGTGGGAACAGGGAGGAAAAAAATTCTATATAACAAGCATTTAACATGGCATTTCAGCTTCCCTGTTTTGGTATGGAATGCCCTTTTAAATCCCAAATCTACCTCCCTATTCAGACATGAAATTTTGATCTGGCAGATATTTCAGTGACAAACCCTCTTTTCTGCTGACTTCAGCAGATTTAAGTCGATTTTTTAACTAATGTTAATTTCAAATAGACATCTGTACTATCTAGTAAATAACAACTTAAAAAACAACCTAGTATTATCCTAGTCCTGCTTTCTTAGAACTTGTTCCCTGAGACTGACATTGCCCTGTTTTGCCTTCTCTGGTACTTTCTATCCATGTTTTCACTGCTCCCAGGTTATGTCCATTAAACACTTGCTGCACTTTGTTACCTGAGAGTGAAGACTGGTGTTTCACTATGAAATGTATGTAAGCACATGCCTTGACTTTGTTTGGATTTCAGTCTCTGATGAGTGGAGTTATTGCACACCTGGAACACAAACCTTAATCCTTTTTCTTTGGCTGGGCTTACAGTGATATGTTGAAGGTGTCAGAGTGGTTCATCCTCAAGCACAGTGCAAGCTTTTAAACGAGGATTTCTGGGACAACTTCAAATCAGGTACTATAGTGCAGGAAGGAAGGACAGGCAGGACTGATCACCTTGCAAAAGTGGAAAGTCTCTTACACAGGAGCAGGTGCTCTTGTTGCAGGCAATTCTTGTTCCAGTAAGCATAAATTACCATTTCTGAGTTTCTGGCACTGGTAAAACTCACTGAGCAGACAGAAAGCCCAGCATGCAGGAGCAGAGAGACACTGGGTGTCACCTGCTTTCACCAAGACTCAAATGGAAGATGCCCAAGGACTCCTGAAGCAGCAAAACTTCTTCTCCAAAAAGACCATATGAAGATGTTCTTTTGAAGTCACAAGATTTGTAATTTGCCTATTCACATCAGCTGTTTCTTCTGTTTTGTTAATCTAGAAATAACAAAAGATGTCAGAGCTTGTCTGGAGTTAAGTGACAAGTACCATGTGATGGAGGTCCACATTTCTGGATGTAAAATGAGACAGGCAGTGTGCCAGTGAGACCACAAAGCAAAAGAAAATACATAACCATTTGTGGTAGCAGCCTAAACCCCCCCCCCCCAGTTTCACATCTCCCTTTTATTTACAGTACTGATGTGTTGGAACTGCTGCATGAATCTGAACCAGTCATAGAAAGCAGAATTAAACCCCAAAGTTCTTGTTTGTGACCCAAGGTGGCCGTGTCACAACAAGCAGCATGTACCCTGCACTCTGGTCAGTGAGAGCAGTGCTGAGCCAGGGCAGAGGTGACTGAAGCCAAGTCCTGGAAGGGAGAGCCACCGGTTTTGCCACTGGCACTGCCCCGGCCTTGCTGTGACCTTGGGGGGCCTCTTTGTCCCCGCCACCATTATTTCTTTTATCACCCTCATGAAGGTGTTAATTGCCTCACTGTTCCAAGGGCTGCTCTTTTAGCAAGCTCTTTCAGTGGCTTCATTCACTCAGCCAGCTGGAAACACTGGGTTTTGCTGGTGTTTGTGCCAACACAGCGGAAGAAGAGAGCCAGCCACAAATAGAGCAACAAAACATGGTGTGGGGTATGCAGCCATCTCCTGCCAAATGAAGGAAATATTAACTTCATGCATCCCATCTAAAGCCCGAAAACAAAAAGGTAAAAACAAAACACGAATTTAAAGCTTTGCACAACAGCCAACAGGCCATAATGAGATTTATTCTGTGGTCTCAGATATTTTGGACTGATAGGCCCAGCAGCTCATTGCGTGTGGTTTATGTATATCAGACTTAGGGCATGCATCTGGAGGAATGCACTTATGGTGGATAAAGGTGAGACCCTACGTCTCCAAATTGAGATTCTAGTCTAATCTGACTAGGCTATTTTTCTGCCTTGCTGTGTCCTACCAAAAAGCACACAGTCGTGATCAGATCTCCTTTTTGTCCTTGGAAAGGTTACAGTAGTTACTAAATCATGAACTTCCTCTCATCTCCTCTCCTGTTTTTAAACAAACCCACAGGAAAAACAATGGAATTAAGCATAAGGAAACCTAAATGCTGGGATGGCTACTTCAAAAATGTTTTGGAAAAATGTTTATTTGTGGATGAAAAACTAAGTACTCCTACTCATCCCTCTGCACCTGGCATAATAATGTAACCATCACTTCCAGCAACCCTACAGATTTTAAAAGCAGAACTGAGTGAACCACCTGTTCCATCTAACAAACTGTGAATAATGAACGGGAAACTGGGGCTGATGTATATGCAATCTGTTTTTCCACTTAATTCTGGGCTTCTGCATAAGCACATGTTGGTGCTTCACTTCACAAAAACCTCACAATACCATGACACCAGCAGTGGTGTGTCCATGCTGTTTCAAGCCAAATGCAGGGCTCTCAAGAAACACATGTGAGCTCCGCCAGCACCTGCTGGGATAGATCCTCACATCCTCCAGGCACTCACTTTCTTCTATGAGTTACACTCAATGGAGAAAGAGGAGAAGGAGGGAAGACATGCAGCTTGTGCTGCAAGTCTCCCTCACAGTAATTTCTGGAGCTCCTCATGGAGCTATGTGATGAGGAAGACCACTGGCATTCATCTGAGTACAGCTAGCAAGTATCATTCTTTTACGTTTTTAACTTACAAGAAGTGGGCACCCACAGTCCTCTCTGCCCATCACAGAATGTCTTCAAGGGTCCTGTCTGTATCCAAAAAGGGAGACTGGATCCTTATTTTACTTATGAAGGGCTTTGAAAATGCCTGTATTTGGTGCTGCCAAAAAGTGGGATCAGTGGTAGGGATCCAAAGAAATCACAAGCCTGGAGGAGAGCTTTAGGAGATTAGAGAAAGAGGAATATTTAGATATGTGTATGAGCTGAGCAAGAAGCTGTGCAGAAAATTGGCATTATTTAGATGCTGCCAATGTCTGAGGATATGAAGAAAGAGTATCAGGTCAAAGTAGCAGTTCATGAATAAGCTGTAGATGTATGAGAGGAGAATTATGGCCATGGTGTCTGCAGCAAGCAAGAAAATCAATATCACACTCTGCTGAAGAACACTTTTATTCAGAAACAATCAAATGAGAGTGCAGAGCAGCTGCGGCATCTAGATTAGCTTGCTGCTTATTGAAACTGCTCACATATCTTTAAAACTTTCTCCTTTCAGCCTTGTCATTCTCTTTAATGAGTATAATTGAGTTGGCCACCATTTCTCAAAGCCACTAACTTCAAGATAACATCACTGGAGGCCAAGAATCATTACAAAGAATCACTTGGAGGCTGACTGAGAAGAATATCTGGGCTTTGCATCACTTCTACTCTGAGGGAGCACCTAGTGAACCACACCAACACATCAGCGAAAGTCAGCCTTACTCAAGAAGGTGGCAGCAGATTTAATTCAGAAGTTGCTTATGCCTGTGGTGTGAGCAGCTTCAGTGTCTCTGGACAGAGGCCTCTTTCTTTGCTTATTCTTAGTGTCCACTGTAAAGTGCCTGCTAGTGGCTGTCTCTTGACTAGGTTGCCTTTTCTATTGCATGTCCTTTGTAATATTTTTCAGGAAATAGATTCTAAGCACTATCCCCATGAGAATTTGGGGAATTTTTCTCTGGCAACAACCTTTCTGGCCATTGATGAACAAACAGGTTTACACAGGTTTAACGCAAACTCAGCACAAAGCAGCAAGATCATTCCAGGAAAGACTTGGCTTGACAGGCAACCTCTGAGGAGACAGTAACAGCTGTCCTCTTTGGCTTAAATGCCTAGAGTATATAAAACCCAAAGTTTCTTTCTCTTAAAAGGTGCTGAACAGACAATGTCCCTTCATTTGTCAAAAGATGCTAAATATAGATCTATGGGTCTGCACCAAAGACTCCAAATTCAAAAATGCTGGCTGATATTGTTGTCTCACTGAGTTAGTTCCTGGTGGACATGACTTAAACTGGGACATGAACCTCTTTTCATTCCTCTGAGTCCCTGACATATCTGGTTCTATAGGCATATGTAATAAAGAGCATATTTTGCACCACTGGGTGGTGAGGGGAAGTTAAGCCCTTGCCACAGGTTGTGCGTGTTCATAATGAGTGTCCCTGTGCATGCTCGAAAGTCAAGATAATTTCAGGGGATTTGAGTTGATCAGCTAACTGTCTCTCATTGAGGGGTAATTCAGTCAACCTTGGGCTTTAGCAGGCATGTGAGTAATTACCACAAATTACATGGAGCAATGACTACTTTGTGTACTTTGGATCCTCTGTTCTCCTCCAGTGTGTCACTGAAGTGTGGACCAGGGCTGGATTCTGGCTCCACTGAAACACTGGAGCAGCTTCAGTGAGAAAAACATGAATAAGCCCCATGAATAATAATATTAGTCTTGTCTTTTCCTAAGTACCTCTCACTGCTGCTGAGGTTTGGTTACATTCTGAGATATCTCACGATTTGCAATGCTGTGCACTTTCACCACAAGTTTTCTTTGCCCAGTGCCCTGTTAGATACATCTGAAGTTTTCACCTTCCAGCCTCTTATTGGCTGAAATGATGTCTCACTTTAAAAAGTGCTAAATAAGGCAAATAAGCCTTATTTATCCCCAAATATGACTTTGATAGAAATAACAGAAAGTCCAGCTCTGGTCTTAGACAGCCCTAGGCTGGCTTAGCAGCTGGGACTTTGGTAGGAGCTGTGTGAAGTAGGACATTAATTTATATTTTACTGAAAAAAACCCCAACCAAACACCAAAACAACAGTAGAGTTTTGTTCCATCTGTTTCTCCTTCCTACCACCGCTGTAAAGTGCGATTGAATCAGACATGATCAGTATTTGGTTCCTAACAGGAAGCACTTTTGTGGCCAGGCAGGTTTATATTTAGAATGGGAGTGGTAAAAGATGAGGGATGGGAGTTGTCTCCAAACATTGCCATTACTTCTTTAATGGAATATACAGCTTGCCTCCTCTTTAAATAGCAAAACAGGCCTATGTAACAAATTATTAGAGCTTGCAAGCCTTCCTCAGGCCCATAGATGGCATATTCCAACTATTTGTGTTCTGTGAAACCAGCAGTGGGCCTGAGAGCAGAACAACGTAAAAGGCAAGACTGAAACTGAAATGTTTCTTCACAGGCAAAAGAGAATAGCAGAGTTTTTTATCCCTGGAATTCAAAGGCAGAGAAGTGAGAAGCTCAGAGAAGACTCGGTGAATGCTCACCATGGATTCTCACCATTTACGCTTTGTCTAACTATAGACAAGAAATGCAACGTGATGGCAGAAATTATTTCTGTTTTCCTGAAAACAAAAGCGACTGAAAAATGAGGCACTAAATGTAATGCAGATAGGAACTACAAAAAAAAGCACACCACCAATGAATTTGGGAAGAGCCACAGACTCTCTTCCATGCCTGCTTTATAGTGATCTCAGCCCTTCAATTATATGCCCTTGTCACACTGGTGAAGCTGTTGAAAGCTGATCCAGTGTTACACCAGTGAGTAGCCTTCCTACACAAAAAAGGCAACACAGGGAAAGACAAAGGACTCAAGTTTGTTCTCTGAGAGACATATCTGTTAAAAAATCTGAAGAGGATAAAAGATGTGCAAATGAAATAGGACCCAGCTGACCCTTCTGGGCCTTTAGTTTTGAGCTTCCTATGTCAAAGTCACATAATTGTATCTTCCTCTCCCATCTCAAATCCATGCAAATTATTCAAGTAGATTCTGTATAGAGGGTTAGGAAGATGGGGACAAATAGGGAAGTCATTTGGGAATTAGTTATGGATTAGTAAATTTATTTGTGTGAAGAGAAAGAAATTATGATCTCCAAGCATTTTACAAGCAGATCTAATTATTAGCTGTGACCATCAGTGCTGCATTCTGGTACTGAGAGGGTCACATGTAAACATGGGATAAACCAAACCAGCCTTCAGCAGGAGTAGTCTGGGGTAGAAGGATAAGGAGGATGCACAGAACATTTCTTTTTACCCATATGCCCATCATAGAAGCCCAGTTCACTTCTAGCCCAGCAAAACTGATGCTCAGGGATGTTGTGTACTTCACTGTGCAGTAAGAAGGAATAATGCTTCTTGTCATCACTGGTGGAGAAGTTTTCAATGTCTTCAGATACATCCCTGCAGCCACAACAACATCTATGGCAGGACATGAAGCATTTGTATGGCCAAGCCAAGTGGTACAGAAAAGGTCTTATCCATGCTGCTCATGGTGGCCACCCCCAGGGCAGCCTAGTTCCACCTGCCCTGCAAATTACGTGACCTGGTTCTATTGTGCAGAATGTGGCACCCCAAAAATACCTTTGTTTTTTATTCCAGTGCATCTGAAATGGATGTATTGCAGCCAGAGTGGGGGTTTTAATGGCAGGAAGCTGAACTTTGCACCTTGCATGCACTAACTTGTGGCACAGGGAGCAGCCTGAGAGTACAACCTTTTGTGGAGGTGAGCGGGACTAAAACCTGTGTAGTTCCAGTGCTGTTCTTTAGAGCACTAATCATTTAGTCCTTTAGAAGATGAGCTCCAGACACTGTCCTAAAGGAAATCAAACACCTTACTAAAAAGGGAACCCAAGAACCTCAGTATCTCCAGTGCAGTGCACATGGCTAAAAGTTGCAGACCAGGCAACAAAATTATCTGGCATTTTAAATTTACTCTGACCATTATTGGTTCATAGGTTAGTCAGACCAGAGTCAAATAATCTTTTGGCTCGACGCTTGTGAGGAAAATACTGCAGAGATCTGTCTGTACACTTCTTTGAACATATCTGCAGCAGAGAGCTCAGCAGCATCTCATTTTAGTAAATGTGTTCTTGTGTGCTATGCTGAGGAGTCAACCTTTACTGAGGTTTGTCACACTTTCTTTTGTGTGTGTGTGCATATTTTGGCACCACTACACCATAAACAAAAGAAAAACTCATGTTTTACAGAGCAAAGTTGCTGTTGCAGTGTTAAAGGTACCTTTGTAATCCAAACTGCGATCCATGTGCAGCAAAGCTCACCAAAACCTAATAAAATAAACAATGGATGGAAAAAGTTTATATTGGAAATTATATGAATAACAGCATTAGAAAAGCAGGCCACATTCAAGAGTGCTGAGAATTCATCAGAAATTGTTCTGATGATCCTCAAATAACAAAGGCTTATTCTTCTTTGTTTTTGTAACACATGCTATAGTGAATTTTCCAGTGTCCTTGAAGTCTGCCAAGAATGGGGAAAAGAAAAAGAAAATTAAGGAAAGAGAGGGGAATGTACTGCAAATATGGGATGACAGAGGGCAGAAAAATGTGGAATGAACTTTGATGTGGAGCAGATGTATCCCCGCATTCCATAGGCAAAACCAGTACCGAGGTCACTCTGAAGATAATGAGGGGAGAAACATCTCCTGTCTCCATTTAGCTTTAGCACAGAACCAATTCAAAGATGGGTAACAGAAATGTTTCTAATAACCCTCCCATTTTTTTCCTGTGGAAGGAAAGGAGCAAAAAGCGGGCAGAGGGAGAATTACACTCTGCAACAGCGCTTCTCTGACTTATTTCTGGATTCAGACACTTTGCAAAGTGCCCTTTATTACCCTCAATCTGGGAATATTTGCTCTGTCTCCTGGAGATAAAGCTAGAGAGACATATCCAATGTGTTGTATAAAAGTGTTCAATTGACATAATATGCAAATACAGAAATATATATTTTTTATTTTTATATTGCAACAGCAGAAAATATAAGACAAACACATAAGCAACAGCAAATTACATTATTTGAATATTTTCTCTTTTTCTAAAAACATTAGAGATGATCCTTTCAAGCTGTTAACAGCACTCAGAAAGGGAGGGGGGAGGGGGTCTCACAGATGATTTGATATTTGCACTGAATCCAAACCCATGTGGAAAGCTTGTGATGTTAGCATTTCTGTCAATTTGGTCTGGGCAGGGATTGGAGTGCAGTGCTGGCCCTACAAGGAGTGAGTGGCAGAAGCCACACTGACTTCAACAGAACTCTTGTTTAACTCTTTGCATGATTCTGCTTTATTAGAAACATCTGTCAAAGGCCCAATGAGCTGTCAAGGAGATGAGAGGATTTTCCTTGTGGTTTTGCTTTTAGAAGTATATTGCAATATGTAGTATATGGTAGAGATAATTCATGCTATATATGTATAAAATATTGTAGAATCTAAGGTATGTCTTTGACCACCCTGGCTGGGAGCAGAGTCTTATGTTTATTCAAGTAGTTCCTGGACAACGTTAAGATAATATCAAGTCTGTTAACGTATGAAAGAAACCTTCCTGGGCCATGAGTGCTGATTTCCTTGGAATGCCTAAGCCACTCATGAGGACCTGCACCTGGGAAGATTGCATCTACCATACTCAAGCATCCGTGCCACTCTGCTACATGTGAATGCAGGCTCTGCTGAGGTGCTCAGGCATCCGTCTGGACACCTGGACCTACCTTTGTCTATTCCCGCACATGTATGGCCCCAGTTCTACATGTGAAGGGACACAAAGAAAGGTTCGGTCATCCCTGCCTCAGGCAGAATGAACTGTATATAAGCTAGCAGTGTGAAGCAGTCGGGGTGAGCCACTGGGGAGACGCTGACACTTTGTCAGTCGGATCTCGGTTCACCCAGTGCTGGCATCCGGGGTTGACGCTGCCTTGGCTGTGGTGGGTTTTTTTTCAAAATTCTATTTTTGTTAATGATCTAATAAATCATTGTTAAATTTTCTTATAAATTTGGCTGCTGATGTGATCATTTATAACACAATATATATTTATATGTGTGTTATAATAGATGGACTTACTGTATATGAGTATATACATATACGTTTATATGTAAAGATAGGATGCTTTGAGGTGCCTTTTCCATGGGTCAGAATGAGTATATTTGAAAACTCTCAAAAATTAGTAGTAAGATGAAAGAAGACACGTTGAATTAGATTATTAAGAAAACTAAGAATCCCAAACTATGCAGCATCAGTTATTTTTTTCAAACAGAGGCTTTTTCAGAGAATGAGTTGTGTATCATACATTACTCTTTTTTGTTATTTAAATGGTTAAAAGTTAGAAGTGTTTGCAATCTTGTATACAATAATACTCTTCCCTTCCTCCAGTCTAGTCTGGTCAATGGGAACAAATGAAATGTTCCAATAATACTGCAAATTCATGTATATTTCTTGCAAGATTTAATAATTTCTATCAGGTGTGTTAAATAGGAGTCAAAATAAATGTCAAAATAGAATAATAAGAATGAGAGAGAATAGTTACTGAAAACATGTTCAAGTGTCAAAAACGCTTCCTACATCTGGGGCTCCAGTGCAATGTGCTGTAACCTTTCTGTGCCCTGGTGCACAAGGAGTCACACAGGAGTCACACAGGAGTCACATAGGACAGAGGTTTTGCAAACAGGACACGTTGGCTAGGCTGGACTCACACAAGAGGATGTTTGATGAATCAAGCATCCAAGGACGAAAAGAAGGGCCACAAGCATTCTTGTATTAGCATACAATGCAAAGCATGCAGCACCTTCAGAAACTTCCTCTCTTGGGAACAGGCAGCATGTTCACTTCCATCTGAAACTTCTGATGGTGCCTACAGTCAGGAAAAGAAGTGCGGGACCTGGCTACACTATGGTTGTGCCCTGGAGCCCAGTCAAAAAACTCAGAGGGTACACGAGGCCAGTGGCATTTTTCCCCTCAGCGTTTTTACTAGCATCAGCTCCTGGAGACCAGGAGTGAAGCTGTGGGTGAGTCTGCACAGAAGTAGCTGAAAAGATCCCTGTATCAATGGGAGAAATCATGCTGGGACAGTGGGCTGTAATGGAGAAGTTCCCAGCAGACCTGTGGAGGAGGTCTTTTTGGTTCTGGGCACAAGGGCTTTGTTGGATGACTGCACAGAGATCCACCAGGCTTTTGCAGCCTGTTCTGGACAGTATTCCCTTCACAGGAGCACAGTGGGGAAGCAGGATTAGGCCTGAGAACATCAGTTAAGGATTAAGATGAAATAAAACCTGCCCTATGGCAGTAAGCAAAGTATGATGTTTTATTTCACACGTGCTGGGGTATGTGAAGAAAGGGGCTCTTTGGAGTCTCCAGTGGCCAAATGAAATTGATTGAAGTGTAAAAAAAGGTGAGTATCAAAAAATCCCTGATAGCAAAGTAATTGCTTCCAGATGTTTTAAAATTGCCTTCAGAAACGAACAATCAAATCCTACATGAGCAAGACACAACAACAGAGGCAGGGAGAGTCAGGAATATTTATGAAGAACACTGTAGAGGGCACCTCTTCTTTCAGCAGGGACATAAAAGACTTAGCAGCCAACACCACCCAAAAGTCTGTGTTTTGGATGGTGGCCTGCTGTGGACTTTCAGACTGGCAGCCAGTTAAGTGGAAGGGGTTGACATGCTAATTACAAATGAACACAGCCACAATAAGTGTTGCTGGCCACAAGTTTTTCAGGCCTTAATTAAACGTGATAAGATGCACAAAGCCTTGGTTTATTGAACTGTCAGCATGAGGCCGCTGCCTGTCATTCATCTTTGTATGTGGTCTTATGACAAACAGGAAAGTGAACTTAGAGCCTTATTTCTCTTTTGTTTGAGACTGTTCTCTTCAGTACATGAACTATTGGGTATCCTCTCACTTTGATTCAAAATTAAGATTTTTTTATGAAGTCCATCCATGTACACATTTTTTTTAAACTCTAAACCCTGCACATCTGCATTGTACTTTAAATTCTTACAGGTCATGGCAGAGACCTTGGTCTGATGCCTGCAAGCTATCCTCCACCTCCTGACCTTTGGAACAGATCCCATGCTCAGGTACCAGAGCTCTCCTCTGTGCCATTAGTCACACACTCAGTGTAAAGAATTGAATTGCCCAACAGTATGTATAAAAAAAGCCCTAGAAGCAGTTCAATTTACTAAATAGGATATTTGAGGGACAGCGCCCCCACTCAGCATACTGGAGCCTGAACTGAGTATTGGAGAGTACTATCTTTCCATCCACTGTCCAAATGCAATTAAACAGAGTTGTTTTTCAAGAAAGCTGCACCCACTATGAATGAACAGTTTAAAACATTAATCCATATCTGAACCAGCAGGTACCATACTGACTCGCATGCAGTATCTAAATAAATGAATGGAGTATTGAAGGAAATTGAAAAGATATGGCTGCAGGAAAAAATATCAAATACAGATTTTTTTTTAAATAACATTTACAACTGTTTTCTTGTGTTGTGAATGTTTGGTTTGATTTGTTTGAGTTTTTTTATTGAGGCACTGTATCTAAGTATTCTTCAGCTTAAAAGACAAGCAGACAACAGAAGGTAGTTTAGGTGAATGTGGTTTCTGTACAGGGATCAGAGTGATTGAGCACAGCTAGCTCTTCCACTCTAAAATGGGGTTGGAGAGGTAATCTGTCTCCCTCTGGGGTAGATGTTTGTAATTAAGACTCCATGCCTCATCAGCACACAGCAAAAAGAAAAGGTGCTTTGTTCTCTATGGTTCCAATACACAGCTGAGGAAAGGATTAAAGAGATTAAACCAAGCTCAACAATTCCAAGAGGAATTGTTTCTGAGACTGGACCCTGCACTTGCCCACCCTGGAGCTCGGCAGCAGGTTCCTCTGCACAGCAGGCAACTCCCTGAACACTCGTGCAGCAGCGAGGGGAAGGGGGGTGTGGAGACACAACATCTCCAAGCTTATGCTCTGAGTCTTCACTGAACTGTTCCCTTTAGCATCACCCCGAAGCTGGTGTGAGGCTGTTTCCTGGTATGCACTCACATATTGGCATGCTGCAGCTGCACCACTGGGAGGTGCAGCACAACAGATCTGCAGAAAGGAGAACAGAGTGGAGGGGCTGTACCAAGAACTCCTTTATTGCACTCACGGATCCAGGTCTCTACCATTCTGTCTGCTTTATGGTCATTATCTCTGATACAGGTTACATACAAGATATTCTAGGTCTGGTTTTTTAGCATGTTGCTTCTCTTATAACAACACGAATGACCACTGCAAATGATGGAGTTAAAATGTAGAGCCTGGTTGTGCCAGGCAGTTTTGTCCCAAAAGCTCAGAAAATTACTTGTTTCTCCACCTGCCAATTCAGTCTTTGCTATGAGTGGGGAAAAAGAGTTTACGTTTAAGTAACTCACATTTCTATAGAATATCTTAAGCAAAAGGAATTTTTTCTAAATTTCTTTATGACAAAGCTACTACAATGTATTTTTAAGAAAAGACCATGGCCCAGCTTCTCTTTTAATGACCATGAATTCATTAAGATAATGAATCTAAATTTGTTGACATCATCTGTATCACTTTGTAATGGATCCTTACATCTGACATGTCATGGTGCATCCAGGACACATCCACCACACTAAATTCACAGCTACACTGCTGGTACTGTCCAGGGCTGAGTATGGTGCTTCCTGATGAGACTGAAAGGTGACCAAATTCTGCAGAAGTTGCCCCCGTGGTTGGCTAATGATGCTTCTGATGCTCTACAAAAGCCAAATCCTCCAGGGTAAGAGACTCCTGATTCCTAGAAGGTGTTTTTTCTCTATGGGAAAAAGATGTAGCCTTGGGAGTAGTTTGGTCTGTGGCACTGTGTGTTCATGCTGAGGATAAGGTGCCTTGGTTTTGGGCAGTCCTAGCCCAGTTGTCACCCTACAGAGCTACCCAGCCTCTTGTTTGGCAGTCTGATGATGCTGGCATTACATCCCCTACTAAGCAAGGGGAGCAAAATCAGACATCACTTTTCTCTCCTCATCTTTAAAGTTTCATGTCTTCCTGTCACCAGATTCTTCTCTGTACCTTTCCCTGACCAGAGGGACACAAATTTCAGGCTCACAGCCCTCAGGTTGCCTCTGGCTCTCGGCTACTCACTCAGCCCTTTACACCAGCTCCCCATCCCATCACAAAGCACTGAATGCTTGGCCTGGGCATTTGTAGTCACCTGTTGGAGAGAAGGGCAGTGACTCAGCCCCTTTGTCCCAGAGAGGAAGACTTCTGCTCTGGGGAGGCTCATGCTGAGTGGATAAGTAAAACCTCCAAGTAAGAGAAGCCTAGTGTGTTATCTGATGTAGCAGAATAGCTGACATAAAACAAGAGGACCCCAAAATTTAACAGACATCATCCTCTCTAGTGGAATTAAAGCTGATTCCAGGTTTTTCCCTATACCTCACCCCCTGGCAGTCTGTCAATACTCCTGAGACTAACCACAGCAAAGTCAGCTCCATCATGATCTGCTTTCAGACATGCTCAGGGGTACCCCAGTGGTTGACAGCCTCTGCAGTTCTCTATTTTCCCCCACTTCTATTAACATAGCCTGTGACTGTCATGTGTTTTCCAACTAGTTTTGTGTTATATCAAATAAATCATGCCAGAAGCAACCATTTCATTGGTCTTTGCCTTCCTCTTGTGCTGCAGGCAAAGTGCCTGGGATCCTTCCATCTAGAGCCAAAGGCTTTGGCCTTCTCCCATCAGCAGCCAGCATTAAAATTATTGTGGGTCTGCAGCAGTTGTGTAACAGGAGGAAAAGGAGGACTTAAAACACCCTGTAACTGGGCTTGCTCCTGCCTCTTTGATGACTTATTCAATCTTTGTGATACAAATTCTCTCTCTCTCAAAGAAAATGTTGCTGTTTTAAACAACTATTGCTACACTGTTAAAAGCAACATTTGAAAGCAGAGGCCATGGATGCACAGCTGGACTTCCCCTTTAATTGTTCAGAGCTTATTTCATGGCTCATCTATGCTTGGACAGTCTCATGCCTTCAAAGGCACTTGGGAGAGCCAGGACTGATAGCAAGAGGAAGGGCAAACTTAATATTGCTACAAAGCACATAAACACTTCATTTTCCCTGTCTGAACAGCTCTCCTGACGTCAATTGGAATGAAATCTAGAGCACAGTTAAATACAGTCTTACATGTTTCAGGATTCAGACCTTAAGCAAGCGATGGCTGTTCCACCTAGAAGGAATTATTTGTGTTAGTCTATCAGGGATGGCAGGCAGAATTGAGCAATACAAGATAAAGGTTTTGTGCAGTGAGATACAAGCCATTATCAGCACAGAATTAACTGGGAAAATGATAAAGATCACAGTGATTTTTCTAGACTCGGGATTGACTAAATTTCTACAAATCCTGCACAACAACTCTTTTGACAGATTGATTAGTGTGAAGATGTCTGAACAAACCAGAGAATATTGATAAAATGAAGACATACCCCCTACAAGAAGTGAAATTCATTCTTTCTTCTTAGAATAATTTCTCTGCCTCTCAGATGCAGAGGTCCCTGTGCATTAGTCTGTTAATTGTAATACAGTATTTTATTTGCTCTCCAGATTCTTCTCTTCCACTCTCTGCAAGGGGTACAGTGTATAAGAGCAGAAAGAATTCCCACCAACCCCCTGGTTGATCAAAATGCTTTTTCACCATAAACAGCGTAAAAGAAGGATCACAGGGAAACATACATGAAAAAGAAAAATAAACCAAACCCCCAAACCTCACTTAGATTTACTTTTCATAGGGGTACTTCCACTGTTTGAAGATTACCACAGACTTAGGTGCCACAACCACATGCAAACTGATTTTTTCAAGGAACTTTCCTGTTCTAGAACTGTCACCAAATGTTTCCACAAAATACCTTATTACACAGTGTAGAGAAAGTATAAAAGATGACAGAAGCGTAAAATATATGATATAACCTCCATTCTTTCAAATAACTACTATTTACTCATGTAGATGGTCCCCATTAGTTATCTGGAAGAGATGAGCAAGGGAAGAAGGTACATAACCAATGAAAGGGGAAAAGTCTGCCAGAAAATTATTCTTCTCATTCCTGCAATGAACACATGTAACACTAAGAAAATCCCCCAAGGAAAGGAGATTGCTTTACTCCTAAGGACTGTAAAGAGTAACTCTGGGAAAAAAAAAAACAAACCAAAAACACAACCCAGGGAGACAAACAGCATGACTTCCAGCTGTTCAGTACCTTCACTAATCTTTGAGACAGCTGTAAAGACAGAAAAACCTTTTCACAAGACAGCAGCAGAACAAGGTCACTTTGCTTTAACCTACAAGAATTGCTGATCTCCTGATGACACTAAATGAAGAGCAGAAAGGAATAATTAGACTGGTCATTCCTGCAAGCTTTGCTGTTTGCTATCACTGTAAAAATTTCTCATGTGATATAGCTGAGGACACCTGATGTCCTCCTGCTACTTTGAAGTCAACAGCCTTTAAATCAACAGCAGCTACATCTAGACCTCTCCTGACAATTAATCTCCAAACTCCTTGAGAGGTCCATGCTATCCAGTTAATCTGTTTAGAACTTCACCTCTTGCAGGTGAGTTGAAGCCTTGATTTTGTAGAAAAAGCTCTTATCTATAATTGTTCCTTCCTTTCATGGATATTTTTCCCATCCCCCAGGTGCAGAATATCCTGGGCATGGTTCCTGCCAATCCTTTATTCTAGTCTAGGTTTACTCTACTCTCCATATGCTCCTGTGGCACTGCATATTGATCAGCTGTTTCCTGGTAACAACTGTATTTTTTTATTTACATCAGCTGTGTTTTGCAGTTTGAAATGCCTTGTTTTCAGTGTACACAACATGAGAAGCAATAGCACAAATACAATGCTGTCAGCAGTTAGACTGTGGTATCCAAGGCATGATTAAAGGATACCCCTAGGCTAGAATATTGTTTGGCAAAGGTTGAGTTGTCAGCCTCAGCCTTAAATGCTAAGGAAAACTGCTTCATCTGTGTGCCACTGGAAGCCTAATTATGCATCTCCTACACAGTTATCACAGCAAGAACCTTATCTCTAGGTTACAGTCAAGAAATAAAACTAAGAGGCTTAGTGACTTCTAGACCAGCAATATTCAACTGATAACCCCAGATGGCATTTGCAGCCTCACCAAGGGGCTCCTTGGGAAGTGGCAAACTCCAGCCTGCCCTCCTTCCCTGCAGTGTCTCAAGACCAGGCAGACTTTCCCAGCAGCTATCCTGCCCATGAGTGTGAGCAGTCAGTCAAGCAAGCCTAAATTGCTACTGCTTCTTCTGCCTGTGTCTGGCTTAAAATATTTGTCTTGAAAAGGGATACTGGAAGCTTCTTGACCCAGCTGACACCAGTTACTCACACTTAAACATACACACTGGCATTAAGGCAACAATAACATTATAATCTGCTTATTTATCAATATATCTCATTAAAAGTAAGCAAGTAATTCTTTCCAAGGGTGTATTGCAGTCATTTACATACAAGGTGTGTTAATAACACCAGAGAGAGAGCTCATATGGATCAGGAAAAGGAGCTGTCTGGAAGCCACAATGAGCCTGAGCAGAGTAACCAGGTTACACAGCAAACCTACACTTATCAGCAAGAGTGTGTTTGCTTCTGCTCAGGTGCTGGGGCAAACAGCCTGGCAAAGGCCTCACAGGCATCTGCCTCAGTGAGGTTGCTTGGCAAGTTTTGACATGTGTATTCTGTTCTTGAAGGCTACCTGGCTGTGAGGAACCAAAATAGTTCTGAATGCAAATGATCTCCTTTAAATACCATCCTTGCTGTCCTTCTCTCAGAGGACTTCCAATAGCTGAAGCAGCATGTTCAGTCCATGATACTGCCCAGAACAGCTGAAGTTAGGAAAGCAATGCTGGTTTCATCAACTTTCTCTGTGAATTCATAGCTAGGGGAACAGCTTAGAACAGAGCCCAGTGACTTGGTGCACTGCCCTACAGAAGTCCATGTATTCTAGGAGAAAAGCTATGGCCAAGTACAGAAACCTTCTCTTACAGGTTTTCTTCTTATAGGGATGCCAACTTTTTGCTATGAACACCATATGTAACCTGGATAGCTTATCATGTTCTTGAATTTAGTTGCCAGAACTGGGATGTCAGGGTGAGGGACTTCCTGCAGGAGGCCTGGATACAGCTCTTCCCATGAAAGGCCAGGGCCAGGGACTTTGATGGAACTTGAATTTCCCTATATGCTTTCACCCTTTCCTTTGTACATCTAAACATGTTCCTGGTGGCAGGGCAGTTTGAGAGTGTAGCTTAACTGAGAAATGTGAGTAACTGAAACCTAATACAATCCTGTCCTC
Organism: Agelaius tricolor; assembly: GCF_023055355.1. Classification (NCBI taxonomy): domain Eukaryota; kingdom Metazoa; phylum Chordata; class Aves; order Passeriformes; family Icteridae; genus Agelaius; species Agelaius tricolor. The sequence continues at coordinate 35,411,022 of NW_027269262.1, forward strand.
TCAGCTGACACCTCAGCTCCTCTAAGAACATAGATAAATGCATCCGTGAATCCCTAAGTTAATTAAAAATAACAGAATTGAAATGAGCAAGAAATTACTTTAGAGCATTACCATGACCTGGGATTTAGGATGAAGTACAAATATTATCAAGGAAGACAAGCTCACAGTGTCTTAAAATCTGACTTAGGACCAGTGACCGCAGTTATCTGTAAAAACAGTAATTGCTGTTAACATCTGTCACTTTTTCCTCCTCTGAGCTTTCTGCTCAGTGCAGTTTTATTCAGAGATGAGACAAATTTTGTCAACTAAACTTTGATGCTAGTGAGCCACTCACTACCTTGACCCAGGGCACCCTTTGGGGGCCATTTTCAAGTAGAACAAATTTGTCTGCTCAGCTCTCTCCTTCCCGTATTTAGTCTCTGCAGAAAGTAGAGTGTCAGCTGTTTTTCAGGCATCCTTCTACAGGGAATTAACTTCAAAGCTACATGGTTCATGAGGAGTTCTCCCCACTATTACCCCACAAGGATTAACAGCAGTCAAAGGGTAGGTATTAAAACTCTGTGGTGAATTCCTGCCTTTTGGAAACCTCTTATCACAGAGAGAGCCCAGATAAGGTGGAAGAGATTTAATACTTTTGATTTTTGTATTCTGCATTGGGTAAATCTTTATATTAGGGGAAGATCACAGTGCAAACTGAAGGAAGCAGGTCAACTTGCCTCCCTATCTCACCATAGACAACAGAGTAGCCCATGGATGATGTAGAAATTATGCCTACCTATGTTCTCAAGAATTTCTCTTACCAACTCAGGAATAACAGTCTTCCATAACACTGTGGGAAAGGACCTCAGTACATTAACATGTTTGGTAGCATGAAGAAGATCAGGAGTATGAAAAGGCATTTGCTCAGAGGACAAGAATGCTCTGTGCATAGAGGGACAGAGGACACTTCCTCTGGCCTAATGAATTTCTGCTTGATATTTTATGAAGCGCAGTTGCACCATAACAGATGGAATTTCTGGTGCTGTGGCTGATGCTGTTTCACGGAGCTTACACAGCTTGAGAGCATCACTCTGGGTCCATCTTCTCTCCCCAGCAGACAGGGCTGTCTGCAGTGCTTTAGTTGTGCCCTTAAAACAGGTTTATTCGACCTTCCTGGTAGTAGCTCTGGTCAGGCTAAGGGTGAATTTTTAAAGTGATGAACCAAATGTGGCCGAAGGGAGTTTCTACCTCCTTACAGTCGCATGCAATTTTCCCCACCCTGTGGTCAGCCAGACACTGACAGTACCTATCACAGTCATCATCAGGCTTCAACAAAGTGTCTGAAGGTCTGGTAGGAAGAGATTAAGAGAAAAAGGGTTCTTCCAGCCACACATCCATTTCTATGCATGCACAATGCCTGGCATGGCAGTGACCCTGATCTAATTTGGCCTCCCTGTGGCAATACCTTTTAAATGCCATTACTTTGAAAATAAGGATGTTGATGTGTAATAAACAAATGATCCCAGGCAAAATAGGACAGTAGATTTCATAAGGTAATGGAAAGCTTTAAGGGAAGAAGCCTGATGTAAGTGTTTCTTCAGGGCAGAGGGTACTGGGACCTGCTGGGACCCCGTTTGTCTGGTTTGCTTCTGCTCAGGTGGGTTTTCACAACTGCCCAGCAAACACACATCTTAGGAGGATTTGCCTTTTTATGATCTTTACTTGAAATGAAGGACTCAGAAGAGAAAGAGATCCTGATGCTAAAAGGAAAGCAAATGGCCAGCAGTACAGCAACCTGAGTGAAGACCACTCCAGCCCCAAAATGAGCTGCTGTCTATCCCAGGGTGGTAGGTTACGTTCTTTACTTAAAAATTTTAGTGGTGCTTTCTGTCATGAGAAAACATATCTAGACAGAAACAGACTAAAATCTTTTTCCTATTTTACACTGTACACTGCAATGATTATATGAAGATAAATAACTAGTCCCCTGGGACCACGATACTCTGTTATCCAAATCCTGTCTTTAATCCACCCTGCAACTGCACAGAAACAATTCCAATCAGGCTAGAGGCAGTGAAATTATGTTTTTCATCTATATGTCATCACTTATTCTTGCTATATTTTGCAGCTATTTAATGCTTTGCACACTTTCTTTCAAAATGTTGGATGTGCTTATCCCTCTCCAGGCAGCTTTCCAGCCACTCTTTCCCAAGTCTGGAGCACTGCATAGGGTTGTTTTAACACTAGTGCAGGACTTGTGTGTCTCTCAGTGGTGTAGACCATTTCTGCTTGGATTGTAGATGCTTCATTCTGCTTGCTCCCCATCTTGTCTTCCAGCTCAGGAGGCTGTGTACCCCTAGGAAAACTGGTCTTACTATTAAACACTGAGGTAGAGGAGGAATTAGGTACCTCTGGAGTTAAATCCAGTTTGTGGTCAGTCACAAGGGGTGTCCCCCAGGGCTCTGAATTGGGGCCAGTCCTGTATATTATCTTTATTGATGACCTGACAAGGAGATCAAGCACGCCCTCAGTCATTTTGCAGATGACACCAAGTTGGGTAGTGGGAGGGCAGGAAGGCTCTGCAGAGGGATCTGGACAGGCTGGATAAATTGGCTGTGGCCAAATGTATGATATTGTGTGCCAGGTCCTGCTCTTGGGTCACAACAACCCCAGGCAGCACCACAGGCTGGGGGCAGAGTTGCTGGAAAGCTGCTGGTGGAAAAGAATCTGGGGATGCTGGCCCACAGCAGCTGAACATGAGCCAGCATGTGCCCAAGTGGCCAAGAAGGCCAGTGGCATCCTGGGCTGTATCAGCAAGAGTGAGGTCAGCAGGACCAGAGGAGGGATCACCCCTCTGTACTCAGCACTGATGCGGCCTCAACTCAAATCTGGTGCTCAGTTTTTGGCCCCTAACAACAAAAAGGACATTGAGGTGCTGGAGTGTATGTATGTATGTATTCCAGAGAATTGCAAAAGAGCTGCTGAAGGGTCAGGATCACAAGTCTTCTGAGGAATAGCTAAGGGTGTTTGTTTATCCTGGAGCAAAGGAGGCTAAGGAGCAGTACTTTTTTGCTTTCTGCAGCATCCTGAAGGGAGGCTGCAGAAGGTGGGAGTTGACCTCTTATACCAGGTAACAAGTGCCAGGATGAGAGGAAATGGCCTCAAGTTGAACCAGGGAACTTTAGATTAGATATCAGGAAAAATTTCTTCACTGGAAGGATGGTCAGCCATTTGAACAGGCTGTCCAGGGAAGTGGTGGAGTTACCATCCCTTCAGGTATTTAAAAAATGTGTAGGTGTGGCACTTGAGGACATGATTTAGTGGTGGATTTGGCAGTGCTGGGTTAATGGTTGAACTCAATGATCTTACAGGTCTTTTCAAACCAAAAAGATGCTATGACTCTGTGTCATAATGTGGAATGCTGTCTTGAAAGTTTTTTGCAAGGCTTTTTGCAAACTTCTTCTTTACCAGCTCACCTTTGTGAGTTTGTCTGAGTGCCTGAGTGGCACATAGTATTTGCAAGTGCTTAGTACAGAACTTCCCCATAACCATAAAGCTCAAAACATATTTTGTGGTTTGTTTTTGTCTTCTGGCCACACCCTGGGAATAGTCACCAAACAAGGCTTTAAGAACTCAGGGCAGGGACGTTCTTCCTCAGATGTATTTATTCAGAAGCTGGCACAACAAGGTTTTCAAGTGTAAGTTAATAATTGCTTGTTACTAATAATTACCACCTGTGCACTAATCATTATGTAGGATAACTTTAACAATTGGTTAGTCCAAAAGGTGCTGTTAATGCCAGGCACTCTGTCTACTCAGGGACTCTACCTAGCAGCCCTGTGGAGCTCCCTGGCCACATGGCTGGCAGATGCATGCTGGCTATTCCTGCAGCTGGGGAGAAGCCTTCTTTTCCTGCCAACAGTAGAAATTGGCTGCTGGAGCAGGCTGGACCAGACTCAGTGGCAGCCAGCTATTCCCAGCTTTGCAGTGGCTCCACAGTTCCAAACCATCGAAATTAAATGTCAGTCTGACTGAGTTGCTTACACCAGAAATGTTAAATTACAGTGTAATGCAAACCTCCAGAAGACTTGAATTGCTTAGAGGGTAATTTTACTGTCTCTGGCATCCCATGCATGCTTCCATCATGGTTTTCCTAATAAGACATCCCTGTTGTTTTTTGTTTGATTGAAAAGTACATGCCACCTCCAAATAAAATAAATATGCACATGCTTAATTCCTATACAGGAATTCTGGCATTTAATCTGTCCATGTTTGTTACTATGTTTGCATATTCATGGCCACTATGTGTAGCTATGTGTGGCTGACACATGTTGCCCTCTGAAATTTGGGATTCTCTAATTCAAGTTACAACTGCATTTTGGATTCCTGTCTGTGAAGCCCTGTTGCTCACCAAAGCTGTTACCAGCACTAATGTCTCCTTGGTACACAGGGCTTCAAGCCAGAGGCAAGGTGCTCTCAGTCCAAACTGTACCTGCTGGAAAGTCTTCCTGAGCCAGGCAAGGCTGGCAAACCTTCAGGTTGTGGGTCTGTCCTCATACCAATGTGAGCAGAAATATTAATTTGTTTAAGCAGAGCAGGCTAAATAAGAGAGATAAGAAACCATGAAAAATTCTGGAGTGCATGATTGATTTTGACACCACAGTTGGAGTAAAGTGCATCTTGACTTTTCCACTTTTGCTCTCAGACTACAAATTAGGTGTTCATCTACAGTGATGCTTAAGAGTCTTCTGTAAAACATTTACTCAGAATTTGATCCGTTATGAGTGACTGGAAGGTATTCATGTGGCATTTGCAGCACTGAGTGAACATTCCAGCCCCAGCCAAGAAAAGTGCTTAAGGCTCATGCCACTGAGCTGTGATCTCTGGCCAGCCTGATAAAAGATTTTTAACTGTGCTTTGCCAAAAAGTTGCTGAGCAGCCTCTGAGCTGAGGATGCAGCACTAAGGCTGCTGCTGTGCTCCCCATCGCCCACAACCAATTTTTGAGTGCCCATGCACCTCCCTTCCCTGTCAGGCAAGCAGTGTTTGGGAGCACTCTGGGCAAGAGCTTGTTGGGCGGGGAGCAGGATAAGCAGGTTAAAACAGTAAGCCTTGATAATCCTTCTCAAGCTCTCTGTTGGTTTAACACTGGCTCCCAGTGTTCATGCAAGGTGGGACAGGAGCAATGAAAGCCTCCTGACCAAGACCCAGTTTTTCACCTGCTCTAATTACCTGAACTCATCTCCTGGCTTTCACTGCTCCTTTTCCTCTGGTCATGAATAAAACAGACTCTTGTTATGGCTGCTAAGCAAAGCTGCCATAAACACAGTTTTGTTATCCTTCAGCATAATTTACAAATAGGAAACAAAGTGCCTATTCTTACAGGAGAGAAGTACAGAAAAAAAAGGATGGGATGAGAAGGGACAACCTGTATCCTCAGAAATAAGGCTGAAGATGGAATACAGGGATTCCCTCCCTGGTGGGAGACTGGCATATTAGACTGACATGAGGGAAGAGCCTGACTGGGCCCTGTGAGATTCCAACTTTGTGCTAATTCCGAGTCCCACTGGGAGATATTCAGCCAAGTGCCATGGGCTGGAGGTACAAGTGTCAACTGATACTGTAGTCAAAATCACACAAACATCACCCCTGGACAGAAACCTTCCTAGGTTGGTATTAGCAAAAAAGTGCACAGTGCCTGTAAAATAAAGGTTAAGAGAAGCTTAAGCTGATACTTAAAAGATGTTATGGGCCATACCCTTCTTGGAAAGTGCTGCACTCTGACTGATACCTCAAAAACTCTGCTTTTCTTTATTCAAAGAAAAAAAATCCTTGGAAAGTTATGGAAAGCTTCATGAGCCTCACGGGCTGGAAATCTGACTGCAGTTAAATATACTGCATTTAACCCCAATTGGAGATCATAAAGGGATGCCTGTGTAGCCCACTGCAGGTACAGCAATGAATAGAAAATGTCCAAGAGTTTGCACAAGCCAGGCTGGGTGCTGTGTGCATGGGTTCTGCAAGTGGCATTTTCAGCCCATCTTCCTCCGTGTTGCTATGTGTGTTCATTTTGGCAAAACCTCTAATTTGTGCATGAAATGGCCATTTCCTTGAATGCCATGAGGCAATTGAATCTAATGTTCTAATTTGTAGTTTCAAATGCTTGTTTGCACCAGGAGTCGTGTCTGTGGGCAAGGGGGCTCAACCACGCAAGCACAGACCGCTGCACATCTGGACTGTGGGATTTGAGAGGCACCAGCAAAACAACAAACCTCACAAAAAGGCTTCAGAAAATAGCATGACCTTTAAATGGCAATATTAGTAATAGAAAAAACAAAGGGAAGGAAAGAGGAGTAATTTAATTCAAGTAGATTTTCAAATATAATGCAGTTCATTTAATGTTAATTTCATTTAATGCTAATTTTAATTAGCTCACATCTGTTGCAGATATCCACAGGACTGATTTAACCTGTGGATAAAAAAGGGCTGCTTTTCCTTGCAGTCCTTTACTTCAATTACCAAATCCTACCATACTGTAATGCTACACTCATAGTTGCTTCCTTTGGAAAGGAGCAGGGAGAGGATGAACTGTGCAAAATGGACACTGGTCATGTTGCTTAATGTACAGGAAAAAAGACCTATAGATTCTGTGCTGACAAGAAAACAGCTCTGACATTTAAAAAAAACCAAATCCAGCCCAAAGCTGTAATTTGTCTTAATATTAGCCTCTGCAAAACTTTCTGTAGAAATGTGAAAGCCAGAAGTACTGGCTGAATGATCATGGACCACTGATCTCTGTTCTTTCCTTCTTTGTATGCTTGAGGCTAACTGAAGTTTGCCTTTCACATTGGTTTGTGGTAAGTGAATTTTAAGACTGTGAAATAGTCCCAACTGGATAATTACACTGAGAACTCCAAAAAGGGAGACTAAGATGATTTTTTGAAACCAGCTGGATTTTTCAAAGCTGATGTTCTGCATTGTGATGAGTTTATATGGATGTAGCATTGCAATTTAAGGAAATGTTAGAAGAACTGAGACCTGGATGCACTGAATATCATTAACAAAACTCTCAAGTGGAATGTGCAGCAATTTAAGTTAATGAAACACTAATTTCCTGCTCTTTCGAAGAACTCCCTTTACTACCATAAGACTCACAGAAACAAGTGTATGCATGCCTGCTTATTTAGTAGTGTGGCCTAAAAGTCTCTAATAGGACTGTTAAATAAATAAGAACAAATATCTGATGCATTTGTCCCAGTGATGGACTTTGTTATCTCTGCACCCAAGTGCTGCATTTCGTATGCACTCATTTTTCAAAGCAGAGCACCTAGGGCAGTCTTACTTGGCCGTTAAGGGGAAGGCTTTGACATGTAAGAGATTTCCATTTCTTCCTACACTGAAATCTAAGCCTGACAGACTCATGGGCTAAATTAATTCCTTAAGCCCTTGGCCCACTGATAAAACTTATCTGAAGCAGAAAATGGAAATGTACATTGTGCTTTATAGAGCTGATCAAAGATTTCCCAGAAAGTGCTGAAGCAATCAGAAATGAATGATCTGCTCCCATGGAAAGGAAAAGTGGATGTTTTAATTGCATCAATTATTCACCACCAATTATTTGTGAGAAGTCTTTTATGTCTGGGTGGTTCAGGAGCCTATCTGTGCATGTTAAAATCAGCTGAGTTTCCTATTATTTTTCTGTGAACACCAAGTTAGCTGTGCTGGTGGTTCAAATCAGAGATGGAGGAGTCTGCCAAAATTTGGAGCTGGCAGCTTCTGTGTGACTCCTTCCCTACTGAAACTCAAAAGAAACTAACATTGTGGTAGGAAATTGATCCTTACTGAAATGATCTTTAAAACAAGGAAAACCAGACAATCTCCTGAAGGAGATGATGTACAGATATATATTATATTTTAACTTACTATTACATTATTACTCAGCAGAAGATTACATACAGAGGATGCTAACACAAGACATTTCTTTTTGTTATTTTCCCACTAAGACAAGAAACATCTTTGCCACTGACTAATCCATCAGCCTTTTCAGATCCATTTCTACCCGCACATGATATGGTTTTGGGGACCTGTGTTTTTGTTTAACTATTCATTGCTGCTGAGGAAAAGCAGTGCCCACCAAGTTAACAGGAAGGGAGCTCATCTCTCCTCAGTGCTCTTCCAGCCTGTGGGGATCCCTGTGTAACTCCCATGCTGCTGGGTGGCTTTAAATGGCTCAGGAGGGGTGTTCATAGTCCAGGCTATTGCATTTGTGGTGTCTCATAAAAAACTTGGGGCTGAATTTCTTCTTAGTTAACATTGATGGGCTTGGATGTGTTGACATGAGGACAGGGTTTGACCTGGGAAATGTCCAAGTATGTTACCTAAAGGGTGAATATTGGTTTTGATCAGTCAGCCAGCTTGATGACAGTGCTGACCATTAGTGAACCTGAGATATTTACGTGACGTCTAGGAAGAGTCCCTGCTTGGTGGCTGCTTGCCTGGCAGGGAGCATCTGCATCATTTCATATGGAGCTGATTCCTTCAGTGCATCCTACCTTGAGAAGCAGCTTGGACACACCCAGTAGCTCCAGAAAAAGCAAGATGTCCTTTTCCCAAGCTGTTCTCTGAAATAACCTGCATTTCCTGCAATGCCTGTCAGCCTGCTGTGGCTGGCATGAAGAGCTGTTATCACAAGTAACCCATGTCTGAACCCCAAATCCCCCCGAGACGCAGTTGCCACGCAGTGATTTAAGACTCCTTAAGCAGAGCAGGAAGAGATCAGAAAAACAAGAAAAGCCTATTTGCAAAGCTAAAGAAAGACATCGTGTAGCTGGGGCAGGAAAAGCAACAGCTGAGCAGCACCTGGAGGCACTGCTAGGCACAGGACAAGTAAAGTCATAAAAAGTCCCAAGAGCAGAGGAGCTCTGAACCTCTGCAAACATTTTAAGGCTTGTCAGCCCTGCCAGGTGCCCCTGACCAAGGGATGTCCTTCCAACAGTGGGATCCAGGGAGAGGGGCTACATACAACAGCATGGCCTCAGTGCTGCCTGTTGGCACTAAAACATCTCCACAATGTTATGAGACTTTGCCTCAGTTTCTGCTTCCTTCCCAAATTTATCACTTTGGCAAAATCACTGATATTGTCCTATGCCAAGGTGATACATATATCTGCATGTTTGCTATGGCATTAGAGCTGAATTGTAATGGGGTTTTTTTGATTAAAAGCTGCAGTTGGACTTGATGATCTGAAAGGTCTTTTCCAACCTAGATTATTCTATGATGAAATGGCAAAAATTGACATCAACAAATAGACTTGTTGTGAATGAATTTTTGCTGCCATTTTAATGGGAAAAAAATGAAATGCAGGGAAAAGCTTGAAGTTCAAGAAAGGATAAATATCCCCCTGATGTGAGCTGTCTCCTCCCTTTGAAGGGTTTTGGTGCTGGGCCACCAGTTGTGTACTACTGGTGCTCCTCTGTAAGACACTGGATGTAAGGAAATGTACTAGGGAGTAGATGTGTGACAGATGCCAGGGACTTCTGGCTCCTCATATCCCTGCTCCAGCTGGGGCCACAGCATCTTTCCAGGCAGCCCTTGGGAACTCTGTACTTTGGGATGAGGCATTTTGCATCTTCCTTTCCAAATACTCTCCAGGTGAGAGGCAATGCCTTCCCCACTTTTGGAACATTTTCCCTGGATTGCTTTGAAATGCCAGAGGTACACAGAATTTCCTCAGCTTGTATGCTGCAGCTCCTCACACACAGCTTTTGGGGATCTCATGTGGTCATGAGCAGCCTCAGCAATGTGGTTTCCCATGACTGAGTCCAAGCAATGTCCACTCCTGTTTCCAATGGCCCAGCAGCATCAGGAGACTTTTAAAAACTAGGAATGTGGCCAACAGAATATATACTTAAGGTTTTTTCAAAAGAGGACACCCTCAGCACCAGCAACCTCAAAGGCAGTGGAAAGAAGCCTCAGGCATCTGTCAGGAGTGTGCTTGATGCCATCCCTCAGGCCCTTCTCTGTTGGACTGAAAAGCCATACAGCTCCCTGCTTCATTGAGCTCAAGCTCTGATGGCAGCCTGGTGAGATTTTAACCAACACCCCAGCATCTCTTAGACATCTCCTCAGTACAGGGGAAGAACTGCACTTCTTGACTCAGGTGCCTAAATGTGTGAATTTGAACATGTAAGGATGCATGTTTGGTGATGGCATGGCATATCCCTCTGCCCTGGACTGGCATACTCTCACCTTTCTTTTCTTCTTTACACCTACCTAACTGGACTTCTCTGTCTCCCAGAACAGTGAATCAAGGAAGAACAAAGCTTGTGGATGTGGCAGCCAAGAGGTTTCAGAAACAGAAGACAGGATAGAAAAAGTCCCACAGGTTCCTTTAAAAAGGAAAAATAAGGCAAAGATGCAGGGGGGCAATGAGAGAAGGAAAAACTAGAGATTTTGCATGTTTAAAGCCTGCTGCTCAGTCTGGTGTGGCCTGATTCATGCCCAGTGTTGGCAGCAGCATTTTGGGATCCTGTCAGCTAGAGAGTAGAAGTGGTGGCCAGGGCAAACATATGCTAAATTTCTTAGTCAGAAAGTCAGAAGGCAGAACATGCATAATAATCTATTGGAACCTAAAATAACACCAACAAGACCCTTTTAACATCAGGCAATTTCTAGTTCTTAAAAACTACAACACAGCTTTCTGAATGTCGTTAATGGCAAGCCCATAGAATATTCCATTGTTTAGACATGATAAGAAATCCTTACTGTAAAGACAGAGATGGTTAAAGAAATTCTAGAATGAGTCTCAAAATGCCATCTTGTCATTGTATCAATCATTTAAGGTCCTTGTAATATGCCACCTATATTAGCATTTTGTGCCCTATGATAAAAGTACAGATAGGAAGTATCTATTGATTTGTTTAGAATCTCCTATACAGCCTAAACCCAAGCAGATCACTCTCAGTTTAGTCACCAGAAAGTGTCCCAGATGCATGTCCATGCTCCTATGCACATTTACTTATCAGGAAGACAGAAACAGTTAGTTGCCTTCAATGATCTCATTAATTAGGTCTTAGGCAAAAAATCAAGTTATTGTGGAACCTTGGCAAGCTCCACGTATCATCTGAGCCATTGCATGTGTTTTCTCTGCTTGCAGGAGCAACTGAAAAAAGAATGGGTTGGCCTGAATTTCATGTGCTTTGTGGGTTTCCCAATGATCTGGTTAGCATGTCTGAAAAGACACTGATCTTCCCCTAATCTGCTGCAACTGGCTGCCCTTGCTCTGTCTCTCAGCTAAATCAAGGCTCATCTAAAAACCAGAGATTGTACATTACTCCAAGCTCTGCCACCCAGCTGCTGCCTGGATCCTCATCTAAACCCAAAATTTTTGCAGGATTCTCCTCGACCCTGGCACAGAACACCCCTGCAGTATCCTGGCTCCTAATTTTAATATGCTGGACAAATGAATCCCTTTCCTACATATTATCAATAATAAATGAAAACTTCTTGGTCACACCATCAAAGTAAAGAGACATATTGGCCAAAGTGACAGATGATAGCAACCCATTCAAACAGCCACCTCAACAAGACTGCTGAGCACATCTCTATCTCTATCCTCCTCTCTATGAGAGAGAGGCATTGGGAGTAATATTTTACATGATACTTGGCAGGGAATCAAAAAGTGAGAATGTGTTCTCCTTAGCACTACCAGCTGCTAGAAGCCCCTTAACAACTATGTAACAGCCCTCTATCTGTGTAAAGCAGACAACAGCCTCTCTCAGACCAAGACGTATTTCACTGAGGTGTCAACCTGAGCAAGCCTTCATGCTGCCACTTCATACCACTGTCACTCTTTAAGTTAGAAGCCTTCATCTTTAAAAGCTTTAGGCTGTGTCTGGAAACAGAGCCACAGCCATTTCTCCTGCCATCCCGAGCTGGTCTTACTCCATTGGAGCCAAGGGGGCTCTGCAGGCCGGCAGCAGCTGGGGGAAGATGACTCAGCTTGTGGCTGTCCCATCCAGCCTCTGTCATTAAAGCCCATCTCCCACCTCACAGAGACATGCAGGAAGGGTGATTTCTTCACACCACATCAGCAGTGACCCTTTTCTCTCTCTTTACATTCTAGTGTTGATTACAAAACAGACCCATGGGAGAGCTGGAACAAATATTACTGTGCAGGGATGCAGGCCGCAGCTGGATTGAAAATTATTTTAGGGCTTAAATTCCCTGTATTTCCTCTGGAGATCCTTCCCTGGGTTTTGAATCCAGGGTCTAATGCAGGAAGACCTCAAAGGGGTCACCAGGCTAAGAGTAAAGCACAACCCATGCAGTCCCTCACACTGCATGTGGGCACTGGAACCTTCAGGTCTCCTTTAGTTGGAACATGATGGCTGTTATTGTGAATATATCCCTTGAAAGTACACTTCCAAACCAAAATGACTCCTTTGGAATATGTGGTTTTGTGCTCTCATCATCCACAACAGAAGCCCTCCCCTGGTAAGACTGAGCAGGTTGAAAACATTTCAGATTCACAGCCACGATGCTGGGGAGAGCAGAAACCCTAAACCAGGTCTCTCTGAGCCTGGAGCAGACACCCATTCTCCAGACATGTTGCCTAATGATATTATCTCTCATGAGCTGTGGTGCCTCCCTAAAATCCACTCAAACTAATTTTTTTCCAGAAACAGCTCATCTAAAGAGATGCCAGATATCAGAGATGCAGCCTGAACATTTGTCCACTGTGTGTGCTACTGTGCTGAACATTTTTTCCAGGCAGAGACATCCACTCTGGTTCTGTCATCATCCATGCAAGGTGTCCAGCACACCTGCAGGGTGGATTTTTATGGATGAGAACAACTTTGAAGGAGTAAATTGAAGTGCCTGAAGCCAGTGTAAAGGCTAAGCATACAGCAGGCAACAAGCAGAGATGCTTTACCATGGAAAAGTTTGTGAAAATCAGTGATTTCAAGCTATGAAAGAGAGGGCAGGGAAATTTTTTTACCTCTGGGACCCAGTTGGAGCTCCCTGTAGATGTCTCTTGGCATTAACAAATGGTTCCCTTATTTTCTCTCATAGTGGTCATAACCGCATTCTTTACTCCTCTTCTACCATGTGAAAATGTTACATAAAATGAGACTCAATTCACCATGGAAATACTGAAAATACAGGTGCCAGAAAATGAGATCTTTTCATTAGCTGTCAGTGTAGCCCTCATACAAAATCCAGTTTCATAGTTACTTTACCCCATGTAATTACACAGCAAAGCCCTGTTTAACATCTCACTACATAATGGGAACTTTCTATTTCAAATCAGATCAATGTTAAGAGTTACTCAGACATTTCAAGAGATAATAGCTGTAATTAAGGTGTTTCTAGTGATGGGTTCCTATTATAATGTGGTGGAAGATTCTCTGATAGTCTTGCTGACTGCATTAATCACAATTGTTTTCATTAATATTGACACTATTCTCTTACCAGAAAATAGAAAAGGAGATTAATCAAAATACTGTGTTGGTTTCCTTTGCTCTGAACCTCTTTTTTGGACTGATGATCAATTCTAAGCTTTCAATTGGAATAAAGAGCAGTTTTTGTAAGATGTGCAGGCAGCTTCACACTGTTATTTAAAGCAAAATTGTGAGAACAAAGAGAGATAATTATTTTTTGAGAATCTGAAAATAAGGCACTGATGAAATTTAAATGCTACAATTCCTAAACATCTCATTTGTTTCCAATTTGTGTGTCAGTGATGTGATATTGCTGGAATTGTGTTCAGACTGGGAATGAGGTAAGCATGTATATGTGGGTTCATTTTCTTGGGAGAAAATTGCACAGACCAAGGCACAACTGGCACGTGAGCCATTTGGGGTTGTGAGGCTGACTCAGGAAAATGGGGGCTTCCAGTGGCAAGTCCCTGTCATGATGGTTTGGGACAAGCAAAGACTGTGTTGAGTTTCAAAATGATGGAAGAAAAGAGACCTTAATTTCCAGTAGAACCAATGAAGTTAAACAAAGGATGGATTTGACTTTAAAAGCCTATAAATGTTAATTTTTCATGGGTATCAGTTCTACATAGTCAATTGAAGCTGTCAGAGCCAGCTTTTCCTGAACAAAGGTGTCGTGTCAAGTCATCCAGATAAAAGTTATGTCACATACCAAAAATGAGAAGGGCCAAGACAAGCAGGGAGCATGACAGGAGTGCAGGGCATGATCTCATACAACTCACAGTGAAAAGAGAAGCAAAGAAACAGCTTTGTTCTGAGGAAATTCACACATTGATTTCCAGATCTAGCAGTCTGCCCACTAAACAAGTAAAGGAAGAAAACCAACCATAAAAATGCACATTTGGGAGAACCGTGCATATGGACCACTAAACCTGTGGCTGCTAAATGTGCTTTGGAAATACATCTATGAAATATGATGAGTCAGTTAGAAGTTTATTTCAGTAGATTTGCATACTATGAAGAGATAGAAAACCATGAATCCCTTAACCTTAGTTTTCTGATGAAAAACATGAAAATACCAAGGGAAAACTATATTTGTAAAGATTTTTATTCACTTTCTGCTTTCAAATACTAGTTATCACAATGTAGCCTCCTAAAAAGTGAGTGATAACCATGGAAAGTGTTGCTGTTTTCATATATCTAATGCAAAACAAGTATTTTTTGTGTAACCCTTTAAATGTCAAATATTATCTTGTATTTTGTACATAGGAGTACATAGAAGTACCCTTCAAATTTGCAAAATGGAAAACAGCTATACTTTATCAGATGCATTGCCCAGCTGTATATCTACAGGAACCTAAAAGGTTGATATTACCAGAGCCTGAGACCAAAGGACCTGGTAGATCATTTATTATTGAAGTGAAAATAATAATTGAGAAAAACAAACCCAAAACAAAAAAAAAAACTCTGCAAGGAACAGGTCTTCTCTGCAAGAAGTCTCAAAATGACTGTGTCCTGCCTTTATGTTGACCTTCAGAGGCTACAGGTTTATAAAATGTCTCACTAGTGATTGCCTCTCTGCCCTTTGCAATGTGGGTTCAAATCCCATTGTGCCTCACATTTGGTTTTGCTTGGAGGGGATCTGCAGCTCACCGAGGCTGTAGTCCCACTGGGATACGGCGCTCCCTTATGGTCCTTGCAAACAAGACAGTATGTATGTCTGTCTTCCTGCTCTCTGGTTTCTGGCAGGACACAATTAAAAAACAAACTCTCGTGGGAATGGAAAACTAACTAACTAGAAAAAAAAAAGAAGCCTCATTCTCTGAGTTCTATAGATAACCTTTTAATCTATGATTACAAATTACTTCATGCTAATGTTTTGTAAAATACTCTTTTAAATTCACTTACTGGAGCCTATGCACTCACTCATAAAAGCTAGTAAAACTAGTTGTGTGAAGCCTGTGTCCAAATCAGTATTTAAAAAAAAAAAAAAATCCCAGACTCGTACAAAAGAAGCAAAATACATTGTGACACTGACATCTCAAATTCTGTGACATTCTCAAATAACTGTGTCTGTTGAATAAAAACTATTGGCTGTAGAGGATGTGAAAAGCATAGGGGTTTAATTAAGAGGAAGTGTTTTATAATTCTTGAAATGAGACCTGTGGTTATATCAAGTCTTTAAAAATAAATTAAAGGTTTCCCTTTAGGTTAAGAGTTGATGTAGTTTTGGTGAGGCAGGACGGGATATGCTTCAATTTATACTTCAATAAATAAGAAACAGTTCTACTGATATAAGTAGAATTAAACAGATAAGGAAACAAAAAATACACCTGCCATCCCTGGGAAATACAAAGAGCAAAAATACCCTACGTCTATATGTGGAAATATATCAAAGGGGATGGTACATAAATATCTCCCATGTCCAAAGGAATAAAAAAATGTAGTTTGAGAAAAGAAGAATAACAATTAGAATGATATAGACTGAAGGAAGAGAGAGAAACAAGAATATACTTAAAGGCATAACCCTACGCTGTTCAGTCACATCCTACATCCTATTTGAGGTACAATAAAACAATAGCTGTTTTACTCTGCTAGATTTGTTACAAGTTGTTCAAAGACTGTGATAAAGCATGTCTGATAAACAGCAGTGTGGGGGATTTCTCTGCTGGTGGTCCTGCACTCCTGACCACAGCTCTTTCCTTAGAGGGCTGTGAGCATCCATGAGTAAAACTGCAACCCTACTGGCTTGAGGAGTTAATGCTAAGGCCTGATTCCTTGTTTATGGTTTTTTTTTAACTATTGTAAGGCTCTGTTATTGTGGTTGTGATTTGTGTTGCTGCCATGGTGATAAAAAGCAGTTTCAGAATTTAAGGGCCTGGCTCTGTGCTGGGGCTAAACAAGCACTTAGCACTTGTTGGGTCTGTGAGATTATCATCAATGAAAATAGAAAATATGCATAAGTGGAGTATGTTCTTAACAGCTTTATGTAATCCATGTTTACATCTCTATTCATGCTGACTGAAGGTAACCTCTGATTAATCTTTACAAAACTGAGTATAATGAGAAAGTTTCATTGTTCTTCCTGGTGCAGAAAACATAACCAGAAAGGCCCTAGTAGTGTCAAGTGTGGATCTGTCATATGTAGGAGACAGAAATTGTGAAATGTTAGGAATTTTTGCTAACAACTCCTCCTCCACAATTTTCTCTTGGGAAATGAAGAATTATTTGGGCATGATAGTGTAGGCATGACACTTTCTGAATATTCAGTCAAAGCCTTTGGGATAGGGAAATATATGGCACAAAGGACGCTGTTGCCATTGGGCTCTGGGTCTACACTTATGGTCCAGGAGTGATAGGAAGCTTTAAGTTCAATAATGGTTACAAGTATCTACCAACTCCTATGGAATTGAAAAAAAGTCAAGCATGTGTTGGAGCTTTGCTCTCATCAGGCTTCTGTCCTTCCAGTTTATTGAAACCTTGTAGATTATTTCAGTTTGGATCAGAAGAGAAGTGTCCTCCCGAAGTGATGTTACTCTGTGACTTCATCCTGACTGTGACATGTGTGAGGGTGACACACAAACCACACATGGTGTGTGTGGTTTCCCCATGGGAAGGATCTACCACATTTCATTGCAGATTTGAACCCCACAACTGACAGGCATCACTACATAAAAGGCTGCTCTGTACAGTCTGCCAGCCTGTGGCAGATGTCTTTCTGTACATAACACATAAACTTTGATGTTACTGAATTTCTGTAATTACCATTTTATTTCTGCACAAATACACTGTCATCCATCCAATATTTTAAATGCACAAGGCACAATGTTCACCAAAGGAATGACTTCACACATACAAAGTGACCATCAGAAACACCTAGTAGCTGCACTCTGAAAGCACTGAGGGGATGTTTTTGAGCAGATGCTTGTTCCTATCCTGGGAGAATGGGCAGGGCAGCGTTTCATGAGAATAACAGCAACCTGTCCTCTGAGCAGACATTGCTAGGGGGACCCACAAGAGGCAGCAGCAAGTGAACATCACAAAGGAGTGGGTGGACTGAGGAGGCCGCCATGTAAATCCCACTCTCCAGCCTGGCAGCGTGGTGCCTCAGCTCCCCACCACTCCCACAGCAGCACAGAACACACTTCTATGAGGAGCAGCAGGGAAATCTTTCAAGGGAAACACAACCACAAGCACTTGCCCAGCTATGGGTTAATTTTCAGCCCAAGACACAAAGCTAGTTCAGATTTCTGAATTTTCCCATCCTTGTTCACATCGCAGTGGTTGAGCAGGATCTGGCGGAACTTGTCCAGGTCTACCCCACTAATGCTGGGCTGCAAGCAAAGAGAAAAAGAATGCTGAGAGAGAAAATGGCTCTGGATTTCCCCAGCTAGTAAAGCAGCCCACCATGCAGCAACTGGGAAAACCACCCAAGGAAGAGTGACCAAAAGGCCCCACATCATCTCATATGCCATGGGGAAGCAAACAGAAGATGGGGAAAGGGTGCCCTGAAAAAGTAGAAGGTGCGTGGAACCGTAAGTGACTGTATGGAAATGCACCATGAGTTTTGTGCTCAGTCAAGGCCATATAAAAGAAAACTTCAGAAAGTTGTGCAATGCAGATCCCTGCTCTACCAGACCTGTGCTTTTATCTGGTTTCCTCTCTCAAACCTGCTGCACAAGAACTAATGTGACATTTCTGTCAGCATACTGCTATTTTACAGGCTAGTCAGCAATGTAAAAATACCTTCTGTGGATCAAGTTCATGTTGAAGACACATTTTACAGGCTGCAGTTTCTGTATGCTCCTAATGCTGTACTGCTTGCTCTGCTTCCCACACTCTCAAGAGGGGATCAAATTCACATGCACAGCTTGTGGTGTCCAAGGACAATGCTGATGAAGGCCCTTAGGCAAAGTACAAATTTCCCTTCTTTACACACACTCACACACAGCACAAATCCAGCCTCCTTCCCATCCCCACACCCTTCCCTGCACATTGCATGGCCAGGACAGACACATGCAGCCATCAGCACGCAGCTGCCCTTCTCTGCTCTCTCCTGAATGGACATGGCAGCAGAGATATCTCACATTGTGTGGAAATGCAACAGTTCAGGCTTAAAGGAAGCTAAAGATCAGATTCTGTTTGGGTCAAAAACCCTATCTTGCACTGCATTAGGAAACTTAAGATAATCCATTGAAGACAGACTCTTCTGTCCATCAGGAGCTGAAGAGACACACTAGATATGGTATTCTTGATTGCAGACAGACCTCAAGTAATTTTCAAATGTAGCCCTGAGATGAACTAATGAACCATGAGGTCATTCTGGTGAGAACCACATCCACAAGGAAAACAGAATAAATTGTGATGACCCATCCATATCATGTCATGCTGTAACACCTGTCTAATTCAAAGTATGAACTGGAATGGACCTTTTAAAAATAGAGTTGCTGAAGGAAGCTATATTAATTTGTGAGGCAGAATTTCTGTGATACAGTGAAATGCTTTACAGTATACATACTGAGATGGCGACATTGCCTTCTGCTGGTGATCAAACTAAAATTTGACTCTATGTTCTTACTAGTGTCTCTGCGTACATAGCTTTTCCAAAAGCACTGATCTTTAGGAAATACAGAGTACTAACAAATATAGCCACGAAGATACCTTGACCAGTTCCATCATGTCTTTGACAAATCCATCCACTTCTGGGCCTTCAAGCGCTCCTGTTTTACTCTGAAAGAAGGAATAAACATCAAAACTCCCCAGTGAGTCAAAACCACTACAGTGTTTACTGGTAAGTACCACAATACCTGGGCACCTAACCTGGGCTTTCTAGCTTAAAGCTTTCTAGCATAAAGTTCACAGAATCATGAAATGGTTTGGGTTGGAAGGGACATTAGAGATCATCCAATTCCAACCATTCCACCATGACCAGGGACACCTTCCACTAGCCCAGGTGGCTCAAAGCCCCATCCAACCTGGCCTCGAACACTTCTAGGGTTAGGAAATCCACAGCTTCTCTGGGCAAACCTGTTTCAGTCCTCCAAGATGCTCACAGTAAAAAATTTCTTCCCAATATCTAAGGTCCCATTGTTTTTCCCAAACCATCTCTTCCCACAAAATGGGAGCAATGTCTCCCACCATCCTGAGGGAGTTGTGTGACTGACAGCAGCAGCACTGAATTGCTGGTGTCTAACAGGCAGTTAAATCGTTATGTCTGTCCTGAGCCAGACTCCCTAAACAACCATTGATTTGGTATGGAAAGGGGGTTTATAAGGGGGTTTATTTTTCAATGTGGTGGTGATGCAGGTCCTGAACTGCCAGAGACTGTGAGCGCTAAAGCCCCCACTACCTCTTCCTCCCTTGCATCTCCTGCAGGAAAACTGCTCATGCAGCAGCACTGGCCATGGCAATGGAGAAAGTCAAAATGAGTCCTTGACACAAGATCTCTGAGCATTGCTCCTCTGTCTCTACTTTACCCCTCCCAGTCTGGCAGCTGGGCTCATGGGCCACAGGCTTGGGCACAGCTGCCGCTCCTCAGTGACTCCAGCAGCACCCAGCAGGAGGAAGAAGTCTCAGCAGCACACACTAACTCTGTCATTTACAAACCACAAGGGAATGAACTGACTCATGGGACTCACAACATCGTAGTGTGCAAAGATCTTCTCAAAATCTCTCCTCCTTTCTTCTGTGCTGGAAGCCTGCATACAGAGAGGACAAACAAATGAAAAATTAAAGCAAAAATTTCAAGTTTGGGCCCAGGTCATCTTACCTGAATGAGACAGGATCAATGTATCAAAAATTAGTGCTACTTACATCCATCTTGAATTGTAGAAGGAAATTTTCCTGGAGCGCCAGAATCCTGAATGGAGAGATTTTAATTATGATCTTTTCGTTTTATCATCTGCACACAAAATATTCTGAGCTCTCCTTGTTTGCAAAGCAAAGGCATGTTAGATTAAAGGCCTATAAAAGAGAGAATTGCCTGTGGGATTATTTACAGTGGGCTGCTGTGGGAACACATGCCTTCCTCCCTGTCTGATGGGGCACAGAGGGTGCCCTTTAGCTCACTACAGACATGCCTATTAGCACCATTGCTTCTCCCAGAGCATTTCTGGTGGTCCTGCACAACAGAGGGTGTCAGCTTCTGAAGTAAGAGCTAACAGACAATCATTCCTTGTAACTGGATTGCTGTGCTGCATTAAAGAAAGTGATTTATTGCTCTCTATTGGAGGGAGGACTTGGTGGTTGTAAAAGTAAAGGACAAAGTAATACTGGCCTGTACACCAAGACTGGCAGAATTCCTCTCTTTTCATCTCCTAAAGCCTGTCAAGCACTAATAAACCCTTTTCTCTCTCCAACTCTCTGCTAACCCTGAGGTTTTTAGAGCCCATGGCACAGGGCATTGCAGAGCTGTGTCCACACATGGAGGGATTTGGAGTCTGAGAAATGTTTTCAGACTGGAGGAGAGCCTCAGATGGCCTGGTTCCTGAAAGGGAACTGTGTTTAAGAGAAAATTGTAACAGCAACCCCCTTTAGATATTCTCCATCCTACCCCAGATTCTCCTCAGATATTTCATGGTCAAAGGGAACAGCTGTATGTGCTGCAGTTATTTGTGCTGGCATTTGTTGGGATTTGAAGCACAGAGTTACAGTGGCAAACCAGCACCTCTGTCCCCTCATCCTCTAAACTGGCCTTTTAAGACTATATCTGCAAATTTAAAGTCCTATCTAACCTATGCACATGGTTTTACAGAGAGAGGCATACTCTCTAGGCAGTGAAAATCATCTAAAAGCCTCTGAGGTATCAAGGACAGAAAAGAGAGAGAGGCCCATGACTGGGATCCCAGCTTCATTCACAAGCATCTCACCTTGGCTCTCCAAATCCTTTCCTGCTGCCACTGCCGAACTCTTTTGTGGTGGCACTTTCATTATTCAATATGCAGTAAAAATTCTTTGCAATCCCTGCTGCACATAATGATGAAAAATAAATGCATGTCTGTGACCCTGTTGAAAGAATTGTCATCCTTCTTTTGGAGAAACAGAGTCACTTGTTGCTTTTCCACCTCCTGGGAAGCACCTCCAATTATGCCAGAGCACATTGATGCTGTACAGACAGATCCTGGCATTGTTCCTATCTCTGGCTCCAGATTCTCAGATTATTGAGATGGAGAATGGGTTGGAAACCATGTGTTGGAGAGGTGGGATCAGAGCAGATCTAATTCAAAAGGAGGCAGAATTCAACTGCACATCCCTAGAGGGAGAGCATCACCTTGTGTGGATCTACCATTGTGAGCTGAAACACCCCATCAACATGATTAAATCCTACCTTGCCAGGTCATTCAGGTCCAGTCGTCCATCTTTGTTTTTGTCAAAGATTTTCATCTATAAATCAAGAAGACAGAGATAAAACAGATGGGCCATAAGGAGAACACATACAAAAAAAAAGTAAATACACATTTTGCTCTGCCCTGTGCCCTTCCCTCTGCTTGCTCAGGGTGCTTGCCCAAATCCCAGGCAGCATGGCATCCTGTGCTAGCACCAAGTGCAAGGGTGGCACAAGGGAATAGCAAAACCCACTAGCTTTCTGACAGCAACAACCCAAAGCAATCAAATACCAGTACTGCTCCCTTCCCACCTTACATGGGGATAAAGCAGGTCTGTAGGAAAGACCCTCAGAAATTAGATACTGACATTGCCCTGATCCTGAAAAAAATAAAAAAAGCCAGGAAAAGGAAGAAATTTCTAAACACTTCCACCTGGATTCCATCCTTACCTTTGACTGTTGCTGTGGCTTCTGAGCAGCTGAGGTGGAAATGCCACCTTCTAATCAGCACTCAGGTCAGGATTTTACACCACTAAAGCTGTGGGGCTTGCTTGGCTCAAGGTCTGCTGCTAGAATGCACTAAGACTCGGAAGAAGATCAGACGGCCAACATCAAGAGGTTAAATGTGAATTCAAAACTTGTTCTTTTCTTTTACTGAATAGCATAATTTTGATGAGCCATCATAAAAAAAAATATTTATTTATTTGCTGTATTTGGTTCTGCATTTCTCTTCAAGGCACAAAAGTGGTCTGTTACAAAGAAAGGGGTGGGGGGGATGTTTAATGAGTTGCAAACCTGAATATGTCATGGCTCAAAGTTCTAGAAAAAAAAATTAAAATATTCCACACTGTGTGTGGAGGGAACATGAATATTTCACTATGACAGATTACCTTTCTTTGTCAAATACTCAGCTAAGGAATATGCATTAATCTTACTTTGACAGATCACATTTGCTTGTTTAGTGGTTGTGCAGAGTAATTGGTTCACTATAGATCTTTTGTGCATGGCACAGCTGCTGGAGAGGGCCTGGACCGGCCCCATCTGACAAAGCTCAGATGGACAGGATTATCCCCTATGACACAGCCTGAACATAGCATGGGAGCCGGCAGCATGTCCTGAGCACTTCTCAGCAGTGGAGCCAGGGCAGAGACTAATAATCATGTGACAAAAGGTAGCATCTGGAAAGCTGTCATTTCTCAGGGAGATTTTGTCTATATTGTCAGTGCTGCCTCTTCCCTGCCCATTGGTCAAGGGGAGCAAGGACAGCAAGTCCATGGTAACCCTTTATTGTATCACGTTTAGACTGAGATTCTGCAACAGACTCTATACCATTCATTATTCTGAGTATTTTACACTTGTGAGGTTTGGATGGAATTTTTGAAGAGGCATTTGGTATGGGCTCACTTTCCCTCCCATTGAAAGACAGCATGAAAGTCCTAGGAATGATTGAAGGCCCATATTGAGATATTTGGAAAAATGGCATCACAAGAGCCATGTGGGTATTCAGTAGCACAAAGAAAGCTATTTTCCCATTTAAATGGCCTCTGCCAAACATGTGCTCTGTGCAGAGCTACTAAATGACAAAGGAAAGGCTTCTGCATCTTCCTTCACTCTAGAGCTGGGGAGACAAGTAAAGATGCCAGGCCATCCTGAGGACTTCCTTCTGGATGCATCAGTCCAAGTTGTTACCTCAGAAGTTAGCTGATCTAACTTCTTGCATGCTGCTTCCTGCCCCATTAGAGCTCCCACAGCATATGGCACTTTTCCCTGGTCTCTGCTGGAGCAGCAGTGGGACAAGGCTAGAGGAAGGGATGGGAGCAGAAGCTGCCTTTGCTGGTGCCACCAAGGGGAGAAATGTCCTTGCAATGACAGCCTCCCCCCGCCATCAGAGAGATAAACCCAAGCCTCCAGTTCTTGGCTGATAAAGGAGTTATTCTGCAGGTCATAGAAAAATTATTAATATTCTTCCTAGAAATAAATAAGCCCAGATAAGATTTTAAAAGCCTCTCTCCAAATGGAACATCAATTCCTAACCTGGTTTTGTCTGTTGTTTGAGGAGAAATACTCCTACTACTTCACTTTGGCACACTTTCCACCACAGTTGACGTTGCTACATGCAGCTTACATTATTGCTGAAAAATATGCTGCCTAAAGGAAGCTTATGGAGACAACCCCTATGTAGCTGGCTAGAGAAAGTACCAGCATGTGGCTGGTGGGAATACCATAGTCCTTGGGCTCTACAGTAACTTCAGTGCTTTTGAAAATGTCAGTCTAAATCCTTTGGTTTAGACCACCAAGGAGCATCAGTTACCCACATGGTCTGTAGGTCACCACAAAGCAGTACAGCTGGTGGGGTGAGACAGAACAGCATTTGCTGGAAAAGGACAGCTTTTGGTGGGAAACACAGGGCTCTCAGGAACTCTGCTGCAGGTCAGGGCAGCTCTGGCTGAAGGCACTGGTCTTTGGTTCAAACAAAAATACAGTAACTTTACCAAAACACACCAAAACTTACTGCCTTTAGCAGTCTTAGTACTTCACTTGGATTCTCCCACATGTTTCTGAGCTCCTGAAAGCGTGTTTTATTTTCTACCATTTCTGCTGCATTTCTGCTGCATCTCAGTCTTGAGACTAAAATTCAGTGCTTCAGCCTAGACTTCAAATTCAGATGTGTTTTTCTCTCTGTGATACCTCAGAAAAGCAAACACTGAGTTTCTGGGAGAAGTTCAACTCTGTGATCGCCATGTCCTGGTCTCCGTACGAGCTTATGGGACCAGGCCCAAACTGGTGGTTTCCTGTCCAAGAGCCAGACTTAGGGCACAATTCTCATTTCACATAGGCTTGTCTGGGACCAGTCTCATGTTTCTTTTCCAGTGAAATATCTCCAGCCTCATGTCCTTTTCCAGGAAATAAATAAATAAATATCCCGGCATGGCAGTCCTTGCCTTGGGACTTCATGTGTCCCACCTGCCCTGCATCTGCCCTACTTTGTGGGTGCAGCATATTTTCATGGTTTCAGAAGCTGCAAATAACCAGGAAGAGTTTTGTGCACTCTTAATGAAACAGACTAGATGAGAGATGGTAGTTAAGATGTGAAAGGCTTTCTGCTTCATTATCAATTTTGTGAGTGTATGGTTTTCAATCCTACCAATTTCTGAACCCTTCACAATATTCCTGCAGCAGTGCAGATCCCAGTAAAACACATTTAATAGAGAGGTAATAAACTCCTTGGTGGATTGCTTAATGGAAGGAAACATTCTCCTACACCCCATCTTTCAGCTTGATATTGAAATTTCAGTGACTGACCACATCTATTTACAGCTAACCAACTCCCCTCCCTGACCTTCACTCAGCTCTCTAAGAGAGAACCTTAGTGTTTTCTGTTTGTCCTTTTTCTGCCGCAACTACCCTGAATACAATTTTCAAACACATGCAATATTTTGATCATCCATACCAGTCAATAGAAATAAAAAAAGTCTGTCTGGAAGAGCTACACCAAGCTAATTCTTGCCCAGTGACTAACACATGAAAGATGGAAAACATGTAGGGAAGAAGGGCTAGTGTTCACTGAATTAGTTCAGGTACCACAGCTAATAAGATAGACCTAATCCTGTTATTGGGACAAGTGGAGCTCATGCATACCCACTACATGGCAGTCATGTGCTGCATTACTCAGGGAACAGCTTGGGGAAATGTTTTTTAATCAAACTTTCAAGTTTCAAGCATGCGTGTGTTTGATGTGATCTGCTAATTGTGTGCATGAGTACACAAAGAATGACAGAGGTAGCCACCCCATATGACAAAGCATATATAATGGGAGAAGCAGATAATTGCAATGGTGATGAGGTTGTTTCTAATTTAAACTTTTGCCTTCACACACCATCTTGATATGTTAAATTTGATGGATTTTCAGTTTACACTCATGAAAAGTATATTTACACTGCCAGGCTGATATGAAACATCACAATGTGGTTAAGGACAAGGTCTGGCATGTTTAAATAGCACTCAATTTTACTAAAAGCTCTGTTGCATCTAGCAGTATGCTTTATAAAATGATGCATTTCCGTTACTGTCAAGCTACTCCATGTTTTAAAGTGTTTGCACAAATTAATTCACTGACATTTTAATGGCAGTGCACCAAGGGCACACCCTGTTTGTTTGAATGTACTCTGTGGCACTCTGAGACAGACAGAGAATACGTAAGAGCTTGGTTTGCAAATAAAAGTTGTTACATCTCCATTTTTTAAAGGTGCAAAATCAAAACTGCCGTCAGCTTTTAATTCAGCAAAGGAAATATCTCTGCTTTCTTAGTCCAGTGTTCTAAAGGCCAGTGAAACACCACAGTATGACAGACACACACATTCTTTGAAGAGCAATATAAATCTGAATTATTTTCCATGACAGAGATAAGGAAAGAAGTAAACAACCAAAATAAATAGTTCTGTGATCAGCAGACTCAATAAAACCTGTTTTCATACCTTCTCTGGCTCTCTTTCTTTGTGTAATTAAGTGGGACACTGAGAGAGTCAGTTTTACTTGACCTCCTACTCTCACAAATATATTTTAATGTATATATCATGGGCACCTATGTCCAACAGCTGAAACAAAAGTTGGCCAGGGAGTGCAGAGGTTATTGAGACTGTATAAAGACAGGCATCAGCCCAAGCTGCAGGACTGCCTATGGTCTCTTTCTTTAGGGAAGGATGGGGTCACAAAGGCATTTGCAGAGTGATAGGAGGGCCCAGTGGCCAGCAAGTTACCCTCAGGACAAAAGCTCAGTGTCCTGCCCAGCCAGACCACCTGTGTCACATAAACAAGTTCTTTAGCACAGGATTTCTAAGAGTGTTTTGATTCCTAAGAGACCAAGGCATTATCTGTTGGGGTGTTCAG
Organism: Agelaius tricolor; assembly: GCF_023055355.1. NCBI lineage: Eukaryota > Metazoa > Chordata > Aves > Passeriformes > Icteridae > Agelaius > Agelaius tricolor. The sequence goes on from NW_027269262.1 coordinate 35,437,649, forward strand.
AAGCCTGCAGGCTCCTGAGTTCTTTTGGTTCTGATCTTCAGAAATTATGTTTGAGCTTAAACAGGATTTTCTGCTTCCCTTGGCTTATGCCACAGCAAGTCTGGTGCAAAACTGGAGGTGAAAGCACCCTGGCATTAAAATGAGAAGGGACACAGGAGGCAGATTTGTGTTCATCAGCTGTGTGGGTCCTTTCAGTCACCTGGGAGAGAGGCTGGCATGGACCACTACCAGGAGGAGAAGGAATGAGCAAAGACTGCACTTTGGGAACCAATCTTGTAGGCTACACTCAACTCCTATTGTATTTCTAGAACTTTGGGAAGTTTGCTTGGTGTGTTCACAAATATAATAAATTCTGTTTAGACTATTTGTCAATACAATAAATATTTGTCTTTCTATTATTACACCTCTTGTTGAGACTTGTTACCAAAGATATGCTACCTTGACTAGTAAGATGTTAAGGGTCTAAATCACTTGTATTTTCTGTGCTTTGGCTTTTATTTACTCACATGAGTACATTGGCATCAGCACTGGACACAGACAGACTTTCACTTGGAACTGACCACACTGAAACTCTGCATTATCCTTGCAGAGGGGACAGGCAGTAGCCACAAAAGCACTGGAAATCCTCCCAATGTACAATAAAGGTAGTACACAGTGCATAAATGTGGACATAAGCCATCCTCAGAGAGAAGACAACCTCTTTCCCTTTGCACTGAGAAGATGAGGAGCCCTCAGCTGTGGGCTTGTGCACTCAGGGCACATAGCTCAGTGCCCAGGAGAATCTTTGCAAATAAGCTCAGCAAAACCCTGATGTCATTACAGCTGGGAAAAATATCTATTCTGACTTTTCTGGGGTTAATATTTCATCCTCAGTCATCACCATCTACAAGCTTTCAAATGCTGTAGTTCATGACCAATACTTGTTATTAGTCACTGCATTTACATTATTGCCTCTCTATGTGGTGGGCAAAGATGGCATGCAGGCTGGACAAGAACTGTCCTTTGCATTTTACTGAGATATAATAATGCTCAGACTAAAGGAATTTTTTATGCTCCATCTGACATTATCAACATAAGGCAATGAAAAAAGTGAATGTCAGTGTTGCATGTGTGACTGTTTCAGCAGAATAAACAAATTGCTGAAGTTTGACTCAGAAATGAGTTTGCCTTGCATGCAGCTTGTAGACTTTCGGATTACAAACTGGAAGTAACATGCTGCTATCTGGGAAGCTGCAGACTATCAGAAACCATATCTCAAATCTAGTTCATATCCTGGCATTTACAATATTCTGCTTAAGTGCACAGCTGTGTGCACACACAGATCATGGAATCTGTCACTCTTAAAAATTGTTGTCAAATGCGTATGTGAGATGGGTATTTCTGAGCTGAAACCTCACCAGGACCCAGAAACCTACTAGCAGCTTGATCTTGGGGGCAAGGGGAGGGGGAGGGATTGAGAAGGTTGTTCTACTGTCATCATACACAGAATCCTCATCATGAAGTATTAAGGGGGCCAGTCTTCATCTCTCCCTTTTTTTAATTCAGGAAGGCTTTTTTTAATTCAGGAAGGCAGAAAATTCTCACCATACTATTTAAACCCTCCATCCATTTACAGCTATGCTCACTCTGTCTCCCAAAACACACACTGCAGGACCCCTGGAGCCTCTTCTCAGGAAGTTCAGAGCAATACCAGGCTTCATGTCAACCTCCAAGCACTTGCTCCCTGCCAACAGCTCTTGGTCACTGCCTGTGGGAAGGCAACAAACCCACAGATTGTGTTCAAAGACTAAGAACTGCAAGTGGGTGCATGTAAATAATTATTAATACACACTCAGTTAATGACTATTAATACAAATATGTATCTATGTAGGCATGGAAGAAAAAACATGGAGAAAAAGCCCCTATAAAGGGACTTCCTCACACAGCATTGTCAGTTCAGCTCCCCCATGAAGAGTCTTGAGAACTCAAATGTTCTTTTGTGATTTCACCCAGTGGCTTTAGTGCTCTTTGAGATTTGATTTAGCACACTCACAGAGTTTGTGCAACGCTGATGTATTCACTACCTGTTGTCTTTATAGGAGTTCACCACTTGTTCATCAAAGCCCTGATCTATACCAGTGTTCTCTGAAGAAAGGATGTCAAGGTCACAAGGAAACAGAATAGCCTCTTAAGAAGCAGCTGCTAAGCAACCTGATAAAGTGATGTTCCTTTCCAGAGACAACCAATCTCTTCCAAAAGAAATACTCTCTCCCTCTTCCCAGCATATTTTTTTAATGTCATATGAGATCATTCATAGCAGCACAAGGGGCAAGAATTTAACATGCCCTGGTTGGCTGATATGATATCTGCTCACAAACTGCAAATACCCAGCACAGAACCATAAAATCCTGCTTTTATTTTTTTCCTCAAGCCTAGGCTAGCTCCTTTTAAATTATAGTTTTCCCTTTCCCTCTTTATCTCTATCTCCAGAAGGCCCTAGGGTCCACTCAGGATATCAGTAGCTGCTTAAGATGTGCGCAGCCAGCTGTGCATATACAGAAAAAAGAGCAGAGATCTGTATATTCCTGTGGAGACAGATGGGTTTACAGCTCCTTGGGACACAGCTTATTTCAACTGAATAATAATTACATTGGCCCTTGAAAGCCCTGAGCTGAATAGATGGGCCACCCTGCAAGACTCTAGCTGTGTGCAGCAGAAACAGGTCCTGCTCCCAAGGATTTTGTGCTCTAAAAAGAGAAAAGGGTGGGAGCAAAGCAATAGGAGAGAGAAATATAAGTATGTCCAATCTGCAGAAAAGGAATCACTGCTGCTGGTTGTCAAAGATATAACAGAGTCAGGGAAAAAATGGATGGGCCACTGACCCATTTATCCCAAACTGTGGTACTGGTGGCAGAGTCCAGTGGCAGTGGGACTCTGCACTCCAGTAGCTCCTCACTCCATGTGGGAAGGGAGAGAGAGGAAGTGAAGGGTTGCCATTACCATGGGCCTTGACATCAAACCTTTGAGCCACTTTTCCCTCTTTAATCCAGCCCTGCAAATGCAAGGCTGAATCTTTCTTCCCTCCTTGGAATTTTGCCTTCTTACTTCAGATAACTTCCTGTGCAATAATTTGTGGAGTGGATCTGATGCTATAGGATACTGCCCATGTGGATAATTTGCTGTTATATACAGAATTCACATCCTCTATTTTATTCCAGGATATCATAGGATAAGATTATGCCAGTGATAATTTCACACCTTGCCTTAGCTTTTGGGATCAGGTGTGTTTATAAACATCCTTGATCTTCACCTTAAAGAAAAGAATTACAAGGGAAAAAATAATCATCTGCCATATTCTCATTTTCTAATAACTATTAACATTCCTAATTCTTTTGGCATTGCAGCTTGGCAAATCTTTGTCCTCAGGAGCCAGATTTGCATTTCAGATCATAGATTTCCCTAGATATACAAAGCATCCCTTTTCCCATATCAAATCTTATCTTCCAACATAGAGATTAAACTACCTCTCTGGAGATACAAAGCCCTTCTACAGGAAACCATGGGAATAGAAACCAGATCTCCTGGCTCTCAGCCCTGGGCTGCACTGATACCTGGCTGTGCTGGGGTAGCGGAATCACAGATCTTTCTTGGGAAATTAAAGGGAAGGGAAATGAGTTGGTGGAAACGAACCACCCACTGTCTACAAGCTTCAGATCGCCTATTCCCCAACACCTGATCAGAGATTAAGCACCAGGGATGGAAACCTTAATGGAGCAGAATGAAAGATATTTGCTACCAGCAAATGCTGCCAGAAATATTTTTGTCTTAGCTGTAACTTCTGGGGTTTTTTTTTGTTTCCAAAGTCTGCCAGTTGGAAAATAATTTCTGCAGCTGGCATTCCTCTCTCTTCACTGTCTTATAAATATGAAAAACAAAATATACACTCTTCTGTAACAGCACAGTTTCTCACATTGCTCTAAAGGGTCACATTTCTGGGCACATACACATCACACATACATAACGTGGTATTGCAAAATATGGGGGCAGCTTCTTGTTTGCTTGCATATCAAACTGGTTTTAGGTACAAACACAGATTTTGTGCCAAGAAACAACGCAGTCCCATCTGAAAACCATTTAGAAAATTGCAGTGATAGATGTCTGCTAGTGGAATTCAAATTATACCCTTGAGAATGACATCCAGAAATGAGATTTTTTTCCCTTCTTGTTTTTAGATGTTTAGATATAATAAGTTGCTCTGAAATCCAGGCGACTGTTGCTAAACCTACACCAAATACTATGTTGTTGATTGCAGTATAAAAGCTATATTGTGATAAATCAGGTGGAGAATTGAAACTTTCAACCTCTCAGTCTTTCAGGGAAGCAGCAGGGAGCCAGCAAGTCTTGCTGGGCTTTGAGAGCAGAAAAGCCAAATACCTGCATGTCCTGGGAGTAAAAGGATTTGCTAGGAGGAAGAGAGGGAAGGAGGAAGTGAATGAGCTGGAGATCTGCCTGAGGCTGAACATATCCTGAAGAAGGATGCACCTCACCTCTATTTAAAGCGGCTTAGAGCTCAGCCTGCTTTGGTGTAGTTGAGCTCTTTTCTCACAGGAAATAGTTTGACTCTCAGCAAAACTATTTCAAATGCATTCAAAGCTGATGTCCAGTGCAAAAACTGTTAGCAGTAGTGTGTGCTAACTCCCCCCAGGAATCTCTGACACACCTTTTTAGCACCTTGCAGGGCTTTTATGGTCCTGTAGACATTGACCCTAAAGGAGATTTTAGGCTGTACTCAGATCTAAACAACATTAATTCTATATTTTCGTACCATAGTATCAGTATATTCTTCCAGCTTCACCTCAGCAACCATCTTGTTATGCTGCAAAAAGAGATCTCGCAGGAAATCCTGTAGTAAGAAAAGAGAGAAATTTTACTCTCTAGTGGAAATTCAGAAAAAAACAGTAGGAAATTAAATTCAAATTCAGCAGGGTTACACAAATCTAGTTTCACATTCCTGGTTAGTACTAGTGTCTTCAGTTTGACAAAGTTCAATTTCTTTTAGCTGAAACATGTTGTTTTTTTGAATAAATTAGAAAGTAACTAAATTTCCCCAGAATAGGTATACTGGAGTGAGTCCTAATATACTCACAAAATAAGCAAAAGACAACATAAGTCCTGCAATACTTGCTAATTGATCTCAAATCAAAATATTTACCATTCAGTAAAACACTCAAGCCTCCTCTTACATCTCTGCAGGGACACAGGCTGAAGCCACACACTGAGACTTCAGCACATGATGTGCAACCCAGGGATGGACTTTTGTGATTGCTGGCTCAAAGTGTTTGAGTTATGGTTTCTGAGGCTCTTGCCTCAATAGCCTGAGCTTTAATGAGAAATCAGTGTTCAGAAAACCTGCAGGTTCAGGAGGAGATTGAGAAGAAATTCTCTTAATAAAACACAATGGCTTTGGCTCTGTTTAGCGCAGGGAGATGCACATGTGCAAAGCCTTGTGGGGATCACTGGATGCTTCAGGTCACCAAGACAACTGGGGTCATGGGACAAGGCTAGGGGGAAGCAGGACATGGAGGGCAACAGCAAACCATCCTCCCTCCGGCAGGGCCCCTGAGATCATGCCAGAAGGCACAAGTCCTAAACTTGCTCTGAACAACCCAGAAATGCCATTTGTCACTCACACAAAAGGACAGCAAATTGGTAAAGCCGATGGAAAGGCTCCCATTGACATCAGTGAGCTGTAGGTCAAGCCCAAAGAGATTTGTTAGAATAACTTACTTTGAGTTCACCAGCTGAAATAAATCCACTGCTGTCAGCATCGTAACTGCGCCAGATCTGAACGGGGATAGATTGATGTGAGCACATAAATATTGCAGTTACTCATCTGCTCTGTGATAAATTGTAAAGATTCAAAGCAGAACTTCCATAATGAGCAAGTTGTTGCATTAGCCAACACTGAATTAATTTTAGATGAAATAAAATAAACTTTTCATACAATAGCTCTTACTCACACTTGGATGCTGTACATGTTACATGCTGCTACCACATGTTTAATGCAGACACACTGTCTATAAAAGGAAGATAATTCTAAGAAACTGTTTTGCATTTCCTACCTAATTTGTACATGCAGCTTCTTTTATTGCTCTGAGTCAAGGCCATATACAACAGGCCATTGATCTGCAGAAGCCCCCAGCTTGTATGTGAAATAAAAGTAACCACATGAGATCTTGGAACAACTGAAATTCCCCGTTGGGATACTTAGGGGCAGAGATCAGAGGAAGACTGGGCAAAGTTCTATGGGTTTGTTGACCCAACTTATGCAGGTTTCCTCTCCATGGCCTAACAGTCTAATGTTTTGGAATAAAATGGTGCTTAAAATGTACCTGCTCTGCTGTCTTGGTCTATACTGTATTGCAGGTGAGGAGCTGAAGGGGTGAATTGATGGGCAGGGACATTTTGTCTGTAGTGGCATGACTGATAGGTGGCTGAGAGTGTTTGTGAAATGTAATGAGTCTCTGGGTACCCTTGGTCCAGTCCTAGATACCACATCTCTGTTTAGCTGGTGTAAATAATGTAAAACCTTCTCTACCTGAACAGGTGAGAACGTGTTTTGCTTCCACAATACCCATCTATTTCCCAAGCTGTGTTTTACAGGGGACAGAAGGTTTGGTGCTGAAGAAACTGGTGGTGGGCAAGGGGGAGGAGGCAGTGTGGAGATACAGACCCGCATGAATTCCACGCTGTTGTCCAAGGGAGTCTCCCGTCGGAAAAGCAGTAGGAAATTCTCATCATCCGGCAACATCATATTTGCAAGCTGGATGAAAAACATTTTAAAATAAGTCCCCACAACAAAAAGCAAACCACGAAGGTAAGGAAGGGAAAAAACTTGGATAGCTATGGATCCAGCATGGGAAATACAGGCTTGGCATAGAAATAAACTTGGAAATAAACTCCAGACCAAAGGATCTGGCCGGTGTAATACTCCGTGAGTCACCTCCTCTGCACCCAGACTCTATCTTCCAGATCTCCCAAGTCTGCTACAGATCTTAATCACAGAATGGTTTGGGTTGGAAGGGACCTTTAAAGGTCATCCAATCCAACTTCCCTGCAATGGCAGGCACATCTTCAACTAGATCAGGTTGCTCAGAGCTCTGTCCAACCTGACCTTTGATGTTTCCAGGGATGGGGCATCAACCAGCTCCCTGGGCACCCCCTTCCAGTCCTTCACCATGCTCATTTAAAAAAAGTCTTCCTTAAACTACTCTTAATCTACCCCCTTTCAGTTTAAAACCATTACCCCTTTTCCTATTCCTACAGACACTATAAAAAGTCTGTTCTAATTCTCCATCCTCCTATAAAAGAAATCCTGGTCTGGTGTTTGGCAGAGTACCTCCTGGATTTGCAAGCGTCCATCTGTGGTGACATCATAGACAGACATGAATTGCTCCTTCATCCTCTGAACTTCTTCTTCTGTGATGGTGCTCTGCCATGGGGAAAAAAACAAGTGCATGAAAATTTCTGAGGGCACCAGAAGATCCTTCTGGAAGAAATCTCTCCTCGCTCACAAATAATCACCAGGATCACTGTATACTTACAGTTGGGGGTAATGCCTTTAAAAATCCACACTATTGTGGATGAATTTTTGGAAACAAGTCCTATGTGTTTCCTTGCAGCTACTAAGCTTTCAGTTGGAAGATCAGTGTTTGGAAACCCCAAAATATTTCAGTGACTTCTGCTTCTTTACCCAACCGTTCCATTATATCACTGGGCTTTGGTTTTACTCAAGTGTGTGTTACAGCAGTTTCCATCCTGCTTGTTTTCAGCTTGTGCTTTTCAGGAAGATATCCTCATCCTTGAATGACATCTCTGCAGTTCATTAGATCATCAGCCTTGAAAGGTGTCAGTGGAGCTAGATTGTTGCTTATTATTGCCTGTCAGCTGATTTAAGCCCTGGCACCAAGCCCTGTCAGTGTTTCTGGGTTAATAACACAGAATTTCAAGCAATTGACATTCTCTTTGTATCTGCTCAACCCCATAATTGATTTATACATAGTGAGGAGTTCTCCAGACTTGCCAAGTTATGTGTTTTGATAGGCATCACTGTGACAGGTGAAATACAATGTTTAGGTTCATCAGGCATGGTTTCTTTAGCAGAAACCACGAGGTTACCCACTCTGAATGGACTACACAAAATACAATTTCCTCACAACATGGAAAGGCTTCCAGTCATATGAGCTTAGTGGCTGGGCTGGGAAGCTCACATAGTTAATCTTTCCCAAGCAAGTAAGTCCCATGTTACCCTCACCATGGACACTGAGCAGGTCCTGGCTTTTCTCCCAATTGTGTAGGAGTTGGCCCTCTCTGGGAGGGGAGGGAAGGAAGGGAGAAGGATAACCCACACTGGATTGTGGCATACCTTTGTAGAAATTTTTACAAGACAACAAATTACCTTCTTCCCAATCCTTGAATAAAAGTCCTTCAAAGTTTTTATCATCTCTACAACCAGGTGGATGTGGGACTACAGCTATTCCTTCCTGGGTCTTCTAATCCAGTTTCTAATTCTTTCCAGCTGCTATTGAAGCTCCATAATGTTGTACACTCCCTTTTTTATCAGTGACACAAAGCCACGTGTAACTTTCCCAAATTTACCCAGTGAACAGCTCCATGCAGTGCAGCCTTTGGGGTGCATTCTTGCTGTGTAACACCAAGGGTGGCAGCTCCCAGTCTGGGGATGAAACACCAAGCAGTGATCCCACTGGGATGCACCCAAGGTGGCAGGCCCCAGGAGGAGTGGCTGAGTAGGTCCCAGGGCATGCCTGCATGATCCTCCTTTCCCATGGTGGTGTCCAGAAAGTTCTGTGGGCTTGGGTGTTGAGGGCACAGCTCATCACTGTACACACACAGGTTTTCTTTACTCTTGGCATTATAGCTCAGCCCCATGCTATTTAAATTGCCTTCTGACAGCCCCTTGACACTTTGAGACACCTCCCAGGAGTTAGGCAAGTCTATCAGTTGCAAACTTCAACAGGCTTGCAAAGTACTCTGAAATGATCCTCCCTCAAACCCAGGAGGATGAGTTATTTCCAAAATGATAATCACATTTTGGAATCACAGCTGATACTTGAAACATATACTGTGCATTTCAAACTAGTCATTGGTTAAAATGCTTATTGCTCAACTTGGTGTCAGCTATTAACCACCATTTCACTGAGCTATCTGTGGCAGGGACACTGCTACCTGCATAAAAATAGGACAGCCTTCTTTTTATATTCTAATTTAAACTATATGATACATCAAGTAAATGCCTGGAATATTTACAATATTTACACAGCTCCAAAAGCTTTTAGTTCAAGGGGTTACACTACAGTGGTTTTTCAATCTGGACAATCTTTACATTTTCATAAATATTCTACTTATGAAACACAACTGGTAATAGTTCTACCAAAACCCAGCCTTTACTCACAAAGGATAAAATAATGAAGCACAAACTGGCTTTCCCAAGATGCATGTTCAAGACAAAATTATTCCAATATTAAAAATTTTTACACTAAGAACAATACACCTTGTGTTATGACCATTAGGTTTCAAAGGGGACCTTTCTCTTTATCAAAAAAATATCCCAGAAGACTGAAAAAACCCCAAGAGATCAAACAGGATATTCCAAACAGAAACTAAGGTTGGGAGATCAGGTTTTCAAGACTGACCTACTGGTGGTGCAAACAAATAGCTTGCTCTATTTTCCTTTCTACTCCAAAAACATTTAAAAGGCTGGAGAAACTCCATAATGTACCTGATCTGTTCCCCTTGCCCAAGCAAGGACATGATCTGAAGACTCAACTCACCCCACCAGCAAGGAGCCTGAGGCTTCCCTTTAGAAGGGGACAGAGCCAGGACAGCTGACCCCAACTGACCCAAAAGATATACCACACTATATGGTGTGGTGCTCAGCATATAAAGTTGGGGGAAGAAGGAGAAAAAAAAGATGTTTGGAGTGTGGTGTTTGTCTTCTGAAGTCAGCATGATGGAACCTTGCTTTCCCAGACATGGCTGTACAGCTGCCTGCCTATGGGAATTGGTGAATGAATTCTTCATTTTGCCCTGGCTTGTGCCCTTGGGTTTTGCTTAACATATTAAAACATCTTTATCTCAACCCATGAGTTTCCCCACTTTACTCTTCTGATTTCCTCTCCCATTTCTCTGGGGAGTGAGTGAGTGAGTGAGTGAGTGAGTGAGTGAGTGGCTGTGTGGGGCTGCCTGCTGCATTAAATCATGACGTAACAAAGAACAGCATACAAAATGTGCCTCTTGTCTCATAAGATGAAACAGGAGGAAATGGCTTTGCAGTAAGTATAAGTCTGTAGCTGAGCACATCCTTATCAGAAAATGCTGTCTTAATTATGTTGCCTGCCTCAAGCAACAGATCCTTAACCAGTTTCAAACGTTTGCAAAGCTTTCCCTTCTGTGAGGGTTTAAGTGAATGCTGTTGCATTCTTTCCAGTCACTCTGTACAGAGAAGCCTTTCTCATAATTCCTTGTTTCCCTGGTTCATGCACCTCCCTGAGTTTGTGGATGATATGTGGTTTCCAAGGGCTGCTGCATATTCTCACTGCAGCCAGGAAAGAAATCTTTACTACTTACCATGAGAAGGCTGGATAATTTTTATTCTCATAAGAGAACAGTTTAAAATATTGCCATGACTTTGTTCACATATTTTTCAGGGTTAACAGGTAAATTTCTTACTACGGATGTTCTTCCACAGAGTTTAACAGAGAAAAGCTTCTGTGCTTCAAGTTACCATAACAAATGAATTTTCTGTTTTCTCCTTTCCATGTCCAGTCTCCATCTTCTCTTTTGTGAAAACCCTTTAGAAGTATTTGTAGCATCACAAAGGTAATCTGGTTTTTAGTAGTGTTTGTAATCACAGAAAGGGCATGATCACTTTTTTTTCAAATTTCTGCAGCATTTTATTTCTTTGTCATGGCTGGTTATGATTGTTTAGAAACCTGGCTGTAATCTGTCTTCTTTGTTAATCCATTCCTTTTATATTGTTGCACTCTTTGCCTCATGCTGACTAATTAAATTTTTGTTCCTTAAGGGATTCATGTGCTTGGCAGAATTTTGCCTTGATGAAAACACAGTTATGAGTCACTTGGTTTGGAGGGCAAAAAGTGAATGTATGGAGCACTGCAGAGCCTTTCCTACTCAATGAAATGGGATGTCTCATTTAATTCCTGCTGGTCAAGAAAATCCTGTAATAAACTGATTTATTTTTCCTTCTTGACATGATTTTAGAAGCAAGCTGCTATATTGATTAGGGTATAAAAAAAGATGAAACTACATTTAAGTGACTATTATGCCCTGTTTCTAGAAAAAAACCTAGAGAATTTTCTGAAAATGCTGGCTTGAACACACATCTTCTAGTGTTTCAGCCAAATATGATAGAAAGGCCAAGGGTCCCACAAATATAGAGTTCCTACAAGATCTATGAAAATAAATTGTGTCTGCCAAGAAGGAGAGCTGGAAAAGAAAATCAACAACTATTATCACGCCAAAAGCTACACAGTACAGATATGAGGCTAGCAAGGACCAGATGAGAGACATCAGTAATGTACACTTTGACTTTAGAACAAGAACCTTTCATTTTTGGGCCAAACATTTCTTCATTGTAAAAACTAATTTCATGAATGACTTTGTTACCCCCATGTAGTTGTAGTTTGGATTGCCTGCATAATTGTGGATTTTCACCTTACATCTCCACGGCCAATTTCCCCTTTGGGCCAATCTTTCTCCCTTAACTTCAGTGCTATCACTTGAGAATTTGGCCCTGTACTTTGGTTAGGATTTACTGTACTCCTGCATGTGACAATAGATGAGCACTTACCCTGTCATCCCGCATTGTGTTTTTGGTTTCTTTTCTAACTCTCGTCAGCACAAATGTGGGAAAGCTTTTTTTCCCATAGTAGACACCAGCATCCAACAAAGGCTACTGGCTACATTTTCCCTGTGCCATCATGGTTTTGTGGTTAGCTTTTGGACAGGTTCTCTGTTCTCTCCTCTCTGCTGGGCTGAAAGTTGTTTGATGTGCATTTGGGTGATGAAAACATATTGTGTCATTTTTACCATGGGTATGTTGAGTTAGCACTAAGAAATACCTCAAGGCACTTCCATGCCTTAATGTGGAGGAACAGGATTAGGAGCTGGCCAGGGTAATCAAGGCTGATGGATGCCACACATAAAGAAAGAACTCTATTTGGCAATAATCAGAATGATAGAATGGTTTGTGCTGAAAAGAACCTCAAAGATCATCCAGTTCCAACATCTTCCCCTAGACCAGGTTGCTCAAAGCTCCATCCAGCCTGAACACTTCCAGGGATGGGGCATCCACAGCTTCCTTGGGCAACCTGTTCGAGAGCCTCTCCATCCTGACAGGAAAGAATTCTGTCCTAATATTTAAAGAGCCATGATTGTCTGGGGGTTAGAATTCTGAAATATTCTGAATGTGGATGCAAGCTGATTGCTTCCTGCTAGGGATCTTCTTGCTGTTCACCTGCTGGTCACCATTGACCTTAGGTCTCTTGGGGTGGTAAAGCACAGGGGAAGTCTGCCTTGGATGGCTTTGAGGCTGGCTGATATTTTGGCCATTAAACTTTGTTTGACTAGCTGTTGCATTCCTGGCCATGCTAAATTATACACATTATTTAGACATACAATGCAGTGTGCAGGGCAAGAATGAAGTGCAAGAGTAGCTGGAGGGTGTTTCTATTCTTTGGAAATAAAAAGCAAAGACAAATCCCTAATGGCTGCTCAGAGTGAGCTCCAGAGGATTAACTTCAGTCCCTTACAGTCATAACTATCCATGTGGTTTTTAGGCAGGAGGGATTTAAACACAACTAATACCTGTCTTGTCTGATCAAATCTATACTTCAGCAATTGTTGTGGTCTTCTACACACTTACAGTTAGGTGCAGGCAACCATCCTTTATCTGAAAGTTTTCTATCTAATTTGAGTATAATTTAGGCAAAGTGAAATACATTTCTGAGAAAGCCCAATGGCAATGTGCATTTCTCTCCATATCTGCCCAGACATCATTGGTTTTATGGAAACTTTCAGTAAACCAACCCCAAAATTTGTAGCCATTTCTCTATAAAACTCTTCTCTTATTATTATGAGAATATACGTAGAGCTTCATTAGAACCATAGAAAAGAGCAAGCAAGGAAGATCTTGATCCAGAAAGAAAGATGTACAGGAATATAAAACAGAAATGAAGACGCTATAGTTCCTGTTCTAATAAAATTACTTATTTGACACTGAAAGAAACTGTCCACTGGTCTTTCACCTCAGTAAAAAAATTTTTAGAAAATATATGGATAGAGTTGCCATAATGTAGAAGAAAGAGGTTTATGAAAGAGCAGAAGAGAGCTCAGCTGTCTCACGGCAGCCATGCAGTAGCAGCTTGGAAGCTGGAGGCTCAAATGGTTGGAGAGAAGTCATAGCAGTGATTAGAGAAACAGGTGAATAGTGCCAGCAGCTAGAAGATGTACTGCTGGCATGAGGATGAATTACACACACATGGAAACTGAAGGGATTTTCTTAGGACTGGAATAGGAATAGAATAGAATATTCCAGTTGGAAGGGACCTACAACAAACATCTAGTCCAATTGTCTGACCACTTTGGGGCCAGACAAAAGTTAAAGAGTGTTGTTAAATGGATTGTCCAAATGCCTCCAGCAATCACCCACTGCTGGAGGAGAAGGGACAGGAAGCAGCATCTGGGATTTGGTTGGTTTACTACAATCTACCCTTTTTGCAAAGTTTTTCCTTTCCCCCCACAATTGCTGATGGTTCAATAAAAGACAATAAATTGGCTTCCATCACTGGATGCTGTTTCAAGTTTCTTTCTTCTCTCAGAGTTATCAGGAAAAGCTGTGTCTCTCAGCTTCCCGACAGGCTCATTTTTGCATTGTTTTCCCAGCTGCTCCCATCCCCTGGCATTTAGTGTCAGCTGGGGATGCTGCAGAGTAACTGGGAAGAAAAACAGAGCTGAAGGACCACAGTGGTCATTAAGAAAAATAACAGCTTAGAGAATGCAGGCTGAGAAAATATAATTATGAAGCCATTCTCTGTTCAAGCAGAGACAACTTCTAGCGCTGATAACATTATTTATCACTTGTGTAGCACTTCAGACACAGTCACTAATTAATTCTTGTGACACATCTTTAAGTTGTGCCAGTGTATTGCTGTCTCCTCCTTTTACTGTGCAAGGAAACTAAGACATTAAGAAGCCAAAGGAGTAAAGGTCAAGATGAATGGTAGAGCAGAGAGATGCTCAGTCCCAGCTCACTGCTTTTATCACAGAGGACACTTTCTGTAGGATGGTAAAACCAATGCAGAGGGAACCCTTTACCCCTCCTGCCATAACACAAGCCTGTACAATAAAAATCATGTGAAAAAGAGAAAAATGGCTCAATGTTGTTAGACAAATTCATTGTACGAAGGTAGTTAAGACCTTTGTTTAACTTGGTGCTCAAGTGATCCCCATGCCCAGAGGAGTGGGCAAAGGACTGCTCTCTGCCTCCCAGGACAAAGCTCCCCTTGGGTTTTCTGCCACAAAGACAGTCTGCTCTGCCTGCAGCCTGCCATGTGATTTTATCACTAATATTACCAGAGTGGAAACACTGCCAAAAATAGGGAAGAAGACGAGAGGGAAAAAACCAAAAGCACTTGAGAGCCTGTCTGAGCACTCTGAAAGTTAGTGAGCACGGTCCTTCAGAATTAGCCTGTTTCTTCTATTCAATAGGAGGAGAGGGAGTTGGTTCTTTCTCCATTCAATTTGTGTTAAACCATCTCTTTTAATGGCAAAACTTAGCTAGCAGAAGCAAAGCAGATGCAAATTGGGTCAGGGTGCTGAGTTAAGCTGGAGTCATCCAAGCAGGGACTTCTAACAAGCAATAAAACTATTACTGATTTCTTAAAGCAGGAAGTTCATTGACAGAACACCCTCATTTTGCAAGTTCTGCATGCTGATAAAGAACACAATGTAATGGAGTTCATGTTTGTATCAGTAAGACCACAAAAACTGCTCTAACACACGGGGTTTGCTACCCAGCTGTCCCAAGACCCCTTGTGAGGGATGCACAGGGACAGCTATGGACTAGAGCAGGGCTTGGAGTTTCTCTTGACTCAAATCCTTAGGAAGCTCCCTTCAGAATGAGATCTCTGATTATCCCTGGATTTTATCACCATCAGCTCACTCCAGAGAGCCCCACTTGGAGGTCCCACTGCAGCATTAAGCTCTGCAGCTTCATTTTAAGCATCTCCTTCAACATCTCATGTTTGCTGTCATGGAGTTTCTTTGAGCATGCTTTTTGCTGCTGTTTCAGTACCCCAAGACTAGCAGCTTCCAATTTAATCTTTTGTTCCTGGATAAAAAAATCACAAACTTTCTGATTTCTCTTTACATCAGCTTTTCTGTGTCCCTAAATACTCTTGTTGCTGAATCTTTTTTGATTCATTTGAAGCCTTTTTACATGCCTATCTCTTCAGCTAACCATCCATGCTCTGAAAGACATTTCTGCAGAAACTAACAATATTTCAATCCAAATTTACTCACAAATTAAATAAAAATATGCTTGAAAAAATTACTCACAGCTTCTATTTTTTTTAATTGCAGCTCTAAAGATCTAAGAGTATTAATTGGCTTGTAAGTACAATTCTGATTTTACACTTGATAGTCATGAATTTATGCCTTTTATCAGCTACCTTTTCTGTCTTTGTTAATTAATTTTTGCTTAAAGGAAGCAAAGGTTTTTGGCACACCCCCTCCTTCCATTTGGAAGATGTTTCCTCCTTTCCCTATCTGGGCAGACTCTGTGTAGTGAAAATATTACTATATCCTTTGTAAACTTCTGTGCTGGCCTGAGTGCCAGGATTTCTCCTTCAATGATGGTGACACTCATAGGCAAGGTATGACCTGGAGCTGAGGAAAGCTGCCCCTATAAACTGTAGTGCAACTTCTGTTTGTACAGAGATGCAGACAATGGGAGAGAGGAAATGCTGCCAAAACCAGGAAAGGAGGAGAAGCCCAGAAACACTGTAGAGCCAGGTCTTGATCTTAGAAGCAACAGAATTGATGCTCATTTGGCTTTTAGCCATTTGCAGCAATATAGACCTAAGCCTTCTTCCTAAGCGACATTTAAAATTAACAACAGTATATTTGTTAAAAATTGACCTGGGAAAGCAACCTAACATATGAACAAAACTAATCACCACAGGCTTGAACAAATAAACCATGAACATTGCCCTCCTGCTCAGCTAGCCAGGCTATGTGCCCATGCTTTTTCACTTGGTTCTATTCAGCAACAGTAAATGACTTTCTCTCCACACTGCCAACCAGCCCCTTCAGCTGGTGCCACCTGTGATCTCCCCCTGACCAGCAGCTGTTGGGCTGAAAACAACTGATCAAACTGCTCAGCTGACTGCACTTGTTGTACGTGCTTAAATGCCACCTCGTTGCCAAGAGAAAAGCTTTTTACCTTGGGACTGCTGAGGAAGTTGGCAATCAGGGAACAACAAACACAAACCACCTCTCAGCATAACTTTTCTGCTTGCACCTGATGGGCACCGAATGCGGCACAGTTACTTACTTCTGGTCCCAGTTTCTCCAGGAGATGATGAAAAAAATCGTCAAGCTCCTTCCCTTCTATGTAACCATTGTCTAAATAAAGAGCAAATATATTAATGGCCAGGGGTACTGCCCAAGTTCCAGGATCCGTGTCATGGGCTGCATGCAGGTAGCTCAAGGCTTCAGGGTCAGGATCTCAGCCAGGGGCCCTGCCTGCCCACTCAGGGGAGCCCCACGTCTATTCAATTTCATCTGCTCACTTCTGTGTGAGGCTGGGCACAGCTGCACACAGCTGCACAACTCCCTTCGGAGTTTTTCTTACAGAAAACTTTTCAGAACCAAAAAAAGTCCCAAACTGGGACCAAAAGAGAGAGCAGCAGATGAAAAGGGGAAGTGATGAAAAGGCAAAACTTTTGGGGTGGAAAGGGCGATTTACAGCGATGATAGTCATGGTGAGGAGGAAGAGGAGGGGTTCGAAAACACCTGCAGGACCTCGTGGATGCAAAGCTCGGACACGTCGGCCCCATGTGCAGCACCCCAAGCACCCACACCGCACCCGGCCCGGCGGTCGCGCTCTCCCCTGCACGGACAGACCCCTGTACGGCACCCAGCGCGCCCGGCACCCCCGCACCCCTCAGCCGGCTCCCCCCGCGCGTGTCCCCACTTGCCGTCGGCGTCGAAGCGCCGCCAGGCCCCAAGGAAGGCGGCGGCGTCCAGGCGCCCGTCGGCGCCGCTCTCCATGGTGCTGCTGCTGGCCCTGGCCCCCTCCCTCACTCTCACTCGGCGGCGCAGCCTCTGCCCCGGCCCCGCCGCCGGGCCCGGCTTTCAGGGCGGCGGCCCCGCCCCGGGGGCGGCTCCACGGGGGTCGCCGGGGGAAGTTCCCGCTTCCCGGGGCCTGTCCCACCGACCTCCCGCCTGCTCGGATCCCTCTCGGCGTGCTCGGGTGCGGGTTGTGGCGGGATGGAGCTCGGCCGTCGATGTGGGCTGGAGCAGCCCGACGCCGCAGCCCCCGTTTCGGAAGAGCCGTGCGCCGCTTGCAAACGATCTTTAAAGTTTCAAACCGCCCCCGAACGAAGGCAGAAGTGCTGGAGGGAAATGTGAGGCTTCAAAGAATTAGTGGAGTTTAAGGGGAGAAAAGGGAATTTTCTGGTAACTCTACTCGGTTTGTGAAAGCAGAGCAGCAGCAGGCAGAGTTCTCTCACCTTCTCATTCCTCACAGCCATCGGGTGGGTATCCCTCACCACAATGAGAAGCCAGAGGACAAAGATAAACAGAAACTTGCATTGTCTTCCTCCTACAATAAGCCCCACGGAGAAACCATGGGGTTTAGGGTCTCTGTGCTGGTAGAGCATTATATTCATGATGGCCCAGCTTGGGAGTAGATTTGATTTCAATGTCACCTGTGTATTCACCTGCAGTGATTTTAGGCTCCTGAGATTGAGCTGGTCTCCATGTGTGCTCCTAGAATCATTATTATCTCCTTTGAGACCCTTATAGTTATTTCTAGGTTGCCTTTGAATCATTATATATACATATTTCAATTTTATTCACATAATGATTACTTTAGAGATGCTCTTAGAAGCAGCAGAAAAGGCTTTTTAAAAGTATTTAATGTTTGCCCTGAGAAGGTTCCTATTTGATCTGAGGGGGGAAAAAAACCCCTGAGGAGCTGAGTTGTGTTTTACTCAGGAAATTCTTTCAGAGAGATCACAACAGAGATCACATAGCAATGTCCAGCTTTTCCAGAGTGCAAAGTAAAAGGAGATGCTGTAAAGTTGATGTGTTTAAACAGCAGCACGGAAGCATCTCAGTACAGGGATTCCCTGGACAGCAGCCTGGGATCACCTTTGGACCTCAGAAAAATTATCATTAAGATCTTAACGCAACAACAAGACCACAAGCACTCCTTGACTGTGCTCAGGTGGGGAACCCCAGCATGGGAGAGGAACTCATTAGGTAATGACAGGGAAAAGTCTACATTTTTAGGGAACACCTGCCCAAGTCCCTTGCAGGCAAGAGTAGAGTCACTCCACAGGTTTCTTTGTCATCTGTCCTTGCCTCATTGCCAAAAGTAGGGCCTTGCCTTAGGTTGAGGGCTCCCTCATGGAACCTGTCCTTCAGTCTCTTCTTCCCAGTGTTTCCCACCATGGCTGCCTGGCAGTGGTGGCCTCATGTGCCCCATGGTAGCTGCCCCATCTCCTGTGTGGGATGAAGGCACCTGGCACTGCTCCATGGCATAAAGGTCACTTTTTGGGGCCATCTCTCTTCCCAGGACCCAAAGCCCATCTACCCCAGACAGGGAGCATACTGATCCAGGTTTTTAGGAAAGAGATGTTCTTCAGTTTCTAACATGGTTTGCAACTTGGCTTTCAAAACCACCAGTGTGGCTGATAAACAACAAGGTCCCCTGGTATTATGATCATGCCAACTGGTTTTTTACTAAAAATATCTTTAACAAAACTAACTTGAGGAAACACTACCCATATTTTGAAATATTTTGCAAGTGAAAGCACCCTGCCATTTGGCAGGGATGGAGACAGCAAGATTTTATGGGATTAGATGCAAAGCTCAGGACACTGAGAAGGGCTTCTCACACCTGGTTTTCCCCTATGCTCTCACAGGAGGAAGATCAGGCAAGAAGTGACACCTTGTCTAAACTACCTCTATTTATCCAGCATCTCATGCAATTCCAGTGAAACCAGGTCCAGTTTGGAGAGAAAAAAAGACCTTCAAGCTTAAAGGACTTTCACAAGAGCTCATTGTTACCTGTGCACGAGGATGTGGATGATAAGTGTCCATCCATCTGAGCATTCTTGTCATCCCAGGCACTCTCAGTGCTGGCAGAGAGGGATTTTGATTTCATGCCATATCTGCAAAGGGGGAAAAAGGAGCAGAGATGATGGATTCCTCTTCTGACTGCACCACCTAAGCCTTTGTTCTCCCCACAAAATCCTCGACTGAAATACCCTATAAATACAGGGGCCACCCCATAGATGCACAACTTAGCTGCTCTGCCCCACCTCAAGTACTGCACACAATGGATTTAAGGTTCTTAGGAGTGGAATTGCAAAATTTAACTCAAAGTGACTGGAACCAGGTAAAATCCCAGCCTGCAGAGAGAATGTGGCTATCTTGCTGCATGCCTAAAATGTGTTCAGCTTCTCCAATTGCTTTAGGTGACTCAGCTAAGCCTGAATGAGAAGAAAAACAAACTAAACAACAAACAGCTCAGAACAATTTTTACTCGTCCAGCTGGACTTTCTGTGGAACACTGTAAATTTGAGAATATTGAACTGTGGACCTAGTGGCATTAGTATTAAAGCAACACACTGAAGATAGCTGCTGTGTGTGCAGCTCATGTACCAAACTCAGCAACCACTCTGCCTTGGCTTATTTCCTCAGAGGAATAAATAAGATTTAGAGGTAGGCAGTATTTTAAAAAGTAGTGAACTCTTTTAAATAAGGACTTTGGCTTCAGCTTTGTGCTGTGCAGTAAAGTTCAAGGCTGAAGAGCTCAAACCTGTGTTTTGAAAAATTTTTTTTAAAAAAAAGAATGTGCTTCAGTAGGTCCCTTCAGGCTAGAAGCATTTGCACAACCATTGCCTGGTCCTGCTGTGGGTCAAGGAACCCTCCAGCTGAGGACACCAGCAATGCTGTTTTATTAAGCTGATATTGATAATAAATAATAAATGGCAACTATTGCCAAGTAAAGAGCAAAATAAGGAGCTCGTGGCCAAACCCCCAGCTTTGCAGAAAGGCTTAATCAAACTGTACATGGGAAAACATGGATAAAAGTGCAGATTATTGATCTGGAAACAAAAATGAGTGGCAGCTGACAAATGCCTCATTCTTTGGGCCAGACTCAAAGTATTGATGTGAAATGAAACATTTGGGTTCTCATGAACAGACTAGGGAACAAAAAACCAAACCAAATATTTGGATTTGTGCTAGGTCTTTGCTCCTCACCTTTACAGAAAAAAATCC
This sequence comes from Agelaius tricolor, assembly GCF_023055355.1. NCBI lineage: Eukaryota > Metazoa > Chordata > Aves > Passeriformes > Icteridae > Agelaius > Agelaius tricolor. The sequence goes on from NW_027269262.1 coordinate 35,458,244, forward strand.
AAATACATGCACAGTTAAATGGAAAAAATTTTCCTCATCAAATGGCTTCAGCTTCCCTCAGCTTTGCACTGACTGGAGACACTGAGGAAGCCAACACCAGCCATCAGCATTTCATCCTTCACTGGGCAGGCATTTCACAGGTGGTTTGGGTCCTGCATGGATCCTGCAGAAAGCTGCAGGATGTGCCCCATTTTCCCCAGACCCTGGTTTGTATCAGGGTGGTGGGTGTGGGAGGTGGGTGTGCTGGCTGAGCTGCTGTGCACTGCTCGGGCTGCCAAGGGTGGGAATGATGCATTCCTGCCCAGCAAGGGGTCTGTGAGCATCCCAGCAAAGGAGAATGCTGCAGGAGCAATGAAAGGCAAACTGAAAGGAAATCGAAATAGAAATAATACAGTCAGTGAAACCCCCTACTATTCAGTCAGAGATGAAGCTGTCTGCTGCAGAAAAGAAACAGACTCTTCTTTCCAACCCATCCTCAGATGAGTACAAGCTGCTTATAAGCAGTAGACCCCAACCTTCCAACAAGGATGCCTTTCTCTTGCCCCTCCTACCATCCTACTCCCTCCCTCTGCCCAGCAAATTCTTGTTCTGGGCTAGATCCTGGGTCCATCTTTCTGGCTCATGTGGTGCAGAGTGTGTGGGTTCAGGGTGCAAAGAAGGGGAATGACAGTTCAGGTCAGGTACTGATGGATGTGGTGTGACACAAAGACTACCATCCCACAGACATTTCCATCCACAGATTCCCATCAAAGCTAAGTTTCTCCAGCCTTCCCAGCCAGCCCTCCAAGTTGAGGCTTCAGTCCTCTGCTGTCTTCTTCATTTTGAACCAGCAATGGGATCCCTTGAGTGTTATAAGGAAGCAGACAACCTCTTCCCACAAGGATTCCATTGAAATGAGGGGTCAGGACATCAGAAGAGATCTGAGATTTCCCAAAAGAAAAGCTGATATTTCCACCAGCTACATACTGCTCATTGCTACCCAGGGACTGCAGTCTCAGTTACAGTTCATTACTTTCATTATTTTAGTCTCTGGCTGGAATTTAATGTTGTCCAAATAAAGCCTGGGCTGTACAGCCTCCACAACACTCTCCCCTCTGTCAGGTCCTACTCACCTAAGCAAATGGGAAGGGAAGGAGTCATTCCTGGAACAATGCTAAACAGAGATTATAGAGTTAACTTGGCTCCTCCATTCAGTGAAACCAAATTGGATTTGCCAAGCTAGCAGCCCCTCTCCTGCCTTCCCTGGCTGGTATCAATCTAATTAAATACTCTTTCTCCCATGCAGCTTTTTTATTCTCAGGTCAACTTACTGGAAAAGCAGAAAAAACAGGCTCTGAAGGATTGGATTTGGGGTCAGCTGGCAGAACTCTTCATAAACAGCCAAAGCAGCATCAGCACAGAGGCATCAGAGCAAAAACCTCAACTCATGGCTGGGAGGAACAGTGGCAGCATATCTGCTTTTCCATGCAGGCTTCCCAAACATGGCCACTTGGAACCTGCATGTAATAAATCCCTAGGACAGCTGATGTAGGGGTGTCAAAGGCAGAGCAGCTTTCTAATTAGGAGGAGACTCTATCTGCAGGAGCCTCTTCATTTTGCTGTGGGATACAGTATAAGAAATTAAGTCCTGTAATAACAGATCCCTCATAATGACACCATCTTCTGTGCAGAAACCCACAGATTGTTTTCCCTCTACTCAAAAATACAGCTCTTCAGCTTCTTGGTGGTGACGAGCATTGTTGCTCTCACAGTGATTCCTCTTTGGTACTTGGCATGGAGGGAATTTTTACCACAGGACACTTGCAGCCCCTGCCCCTACAGGATCTTCCTGATGCAGCAGGAGCAAGCACAGGTGAGAGGGCCCAGGGAGGAGGTGAGCTGGCATTCTGGTTCTGGTTCCTGCTCAAGCAAGTGCCTCATCCTGTGGGTCACCTTGTCCCTGGCTGCTGATTGAGAACTGGCAGCTTTGTCCTGGACTCAGAAGAAAAAGGAATCTTATCAGGAGCTTAGCCATTGCCCTGCACCAGCCTTTCTCCATCAGCTGGGATTTCTCTCCTCACCACAGGACCCTGGAACCTCTAGGGCATCTCACAATCCCAAGGGGCACTTAGATGCAGTCCCCCCACTAGGCTGCTTTCTAGCAACTTGCCATCAGCCAACAAATCACTATTTGATTTGTTTCCCTGCCCTGCAGATCACCCTGAAGCCTCACTTCTGCATTTCTTCACCCATTCAGATGTCTGTTCCCCAGGTCTCTGAATACATGAACTCCGCACAGCTCTGGAAGACTGCCCTCCAGAGCTGGAGAAATCTCAGTGTCAGGAAGGAAAAGAAAGACTTCTATATGCAATGATAAGAGCAGCATTTTAAGGTGCCAGTCACTGGCAATGCCTGCTGAAACAAGGTGCCATCACGGCCTAGGGAACTCCAGGAGCACTGTCTGTTTAGTGAAGCTAATTGCTCTCAACCAAAACTGGGCACACCCCTCTCTGTCCCCAGGGGAAAATATCTCAGCTGCTGTGAAGTCCTGCCCTGCCTGTGGTTAGGAGGCTTTGGAAATGCTGGACACTAGTGGAGGGCGGCTCAGGTGGCTCCAAAGGCACTTGCTATGGTGCTGGCAAGAGTCCCCTGTTGGGAGGAGGCATGAGGAATTGCAGGAGGACGAGCACAGAGATGAGTAGGAAAGCTGTTGTTACTGCACATCAGGGAATACTTTAAAAAGCTCAAAATGTATCAGTCAGATTTTAACCTCCTTTAGCAGGGAGTGGGAAGTAGGTCCTGCAGCTGTGGTACAGAGCTGTCTGAGTTCACACTGGCACACAGCCACAGCCCTTCTTCAGTGCCTCTCAGAGGGGAAGGCACTCCCACTATGTACATCAGGGGTGAAATTCCTTGCCAGCAAAACCTGAATACCAGATTTAAGAGCAGAAAAGAGCAGAGCAGCTCCATCCAGAAGAGCTTTTTGCCCCCATTTCCTAAAGGTGGATCAGTTAGGTGCAATTCTGAACTGAGATGCTCATGGTAAGACCCCTTCCAGGGCAGCATTTCTAACTGGATGGCCAGGACTGCTGGTCCTTCCCTCTTGTTTGCTCACATTGAATGTACACATGCTTATGTGCATGGGGCAAAGCAGAGGGCCTTGCTGTCACCTCAGATGCTGCCTCCCCTTCTTTGCTTCACCCCTAAATATGGTGAAGGCAACAGCTCTCTTGTCTGACAGCAGTCATGGCCCAGGGACCAAGCCATGGTGTCACACATAACCCCAGCCGGAGCCTCTGAGCCCTTCCTGTGTGACCAGACTGCAGCGCAGCACTGTGGAGATGCCCTCAGCTGCAAGGGGAATGAATGCCAGCAGCAGGCCTGGGAGGCAGGCCACCTCCTCTCCCATACCAAACTCTGCTCCCACCACTGCCAGCAAGCTGCTAGCACAGTACCCATGTGTGACAGGAAGGAACAGAGCATTGGTGATACTCAAAGACTATGGATGCCCTGGGAGAACAAGTTAGCAGCCCTTTCCTTCAGTAATACCTCTGCCTGATCTCTGTTCAGTCTCCCAGGAACTCCAGGAATCCTTGCCACTGACAGCCCACTAAAGCAGCTGAATGTGGCTTCTGGGCTCTGCCCCTCACCCTCCCAGAGAAGCACATGGGCCAGGATAGGCAGGGATCACAGGAGGCCACCCCCAGAGCAGCTCAAGCAGCAGGGAAGAAATGAGAAACGAGGGTTCTCTCAGCTACGCACCTGCTTGGAAGGCCCACATCTCATGGAAAGGCAGCACCTTCCCTGCTCTGCAAGCATCCCCCCAAACCTCCTGGCTTGGCTTGGCACTAAGGGACACTGGTTGCTCCTTTCCTGAAACACACTGGCACTTGCCCGTGGTCTCTATGAGCTCAAGATACTGAAAATAAAAGTCATTATTTCTGAAATGCAGAAGAAGTACAAGAGGGGTGCTCTGGACGCAACATGAATTCTTTTCAGTCAGGCTGGTAGTGCTGGATGTGCCAGGCAGAAAGAAAGTAAAAAAACGAAAACCTTCATTCCTCCCCACCCCCAAAGCCACACCCCAGGTCTTCAAGAGCTCTCACTAGCACTCCTTTATAGTTGTTTCTCTACCACTCAGCCTGCCCACAACACACTGATGGCTGGAATAAAGACAAAAGGCTTTCCATAACTAATATGGAAAACACTGATGTCTAATGAAATCCTTATACTCCAGCAAACAAATGTTACAGCACTAAAGCTTTTCTTCTTCTTAACAGCACAAACAGATGCTTTGTCTACAGCATTTGTGTGGTTCAGCATTGTGGGTTTACTGATGCTTGGGTGATGAGCACACACTACTGCTGTGGTTTTTCACAGCACGAGCAGAACACTATCAGATAACTGATGAGAAGAACATCAAGCACAGGCAAGAAATCCTCAGCAACTAACTGCTCTGGAAGTTACAGACTATTTTAAATTTTTGTCTTAATACCACAGTCCTTGGTGTAATTTTCTTCAACTCACAAAACCAATAGAGTAACCCTTCTTCCATACTTAGAATTCTCAGAATGTTGTATTTTCTATGACCCATGAGAAAAAAAATTGGAGTTTATTTATTAAAAAATTAATTCTCATTAAAAGTACAGGTATTTGAAGTTTTCCTTTGCAATTTATGATTTGTTCATACTGATGGCAAAAAAATCAAAAGAAGATATGTGAATACAAAAACGCTTTCTTACTAATTTTAGATAAATACATAATTTGAAGCCAGAGCAAAACCCAGGAAGGAACCTCCAGCACTGACGACAGCTTTACAACCTCTTTGTAGCCTACTTTTAAAATGAAACACCTACCAAGAGCTTCTAAAATGTTTTGTTTTGACTTAGAAGACCTTAATAAAGCAAAAGGAAAAGTGGCAAGTTTCCCAACACAGAAGGGAAAAGAAATCTTGCGATTTCAATGGGGATCAATTGGGAAAGCATTGGTACGTGTCCCTGCACTTGATGGCATGCCATGCCTTTTGATGGCTTTCACTTTGGCAAAGTATTTTTTTTTTTAAGTATTCTTGCCATGTCCCTCATATGTTCCCCTCCAAGTTCTGTCCTCCTCCTTTATTTTTTCCCCTGCTTTTGCAACATCTGTGAGCTTAGTTTTGGCCTCTTTTGCTCCTTTGCACTGCTCCTAATTTCCTCCCAGAGCATTTTCTTGTAGTCACCAAATTTCCCAATTTTTTTTTTCTTCACTTGCAATTCCTTTGATGGTATCCCCATTGCAGAGTGTTCCCAAGCCCTTCTTTTCTATTTTGGACTTCAGCAGGGATCAATTTTGGCAAGCTTTGGTCCATGTCCCAGCACTTGATGGCAAGCTATGCCTTTTGATGGCTTTCACTTTGGCAAAGATTTATTTATTTTTTTAAGTATCCATGCTATGTCCCTCCTATCTTCCACTCCAAGTTGTGTCCTCCTCCTTGAATTTTTCCCCTGCTTTTCCAACATCTATGAGGTTAGTTTGGCCTCTTTTGGTCCTGAAAGGCACCAAAAGGCATGGTATGCCATCAAGACCAGGGACATGTAACAAGCTTGCCCGATTGATCCCCATTGAAATCTCGCACATCTCAAAAGAAAGACTTACAAACACTCAGGAAAGGAGATATGGTCAAATTAAATGCAATTGAAAAAAATCCAAAAAACCCCCAAAATCAGGAGATTTTGTGACTACAAGAAAATGCTCTGGGAAGAAATCAGGTGCAGTACAAAGTATCAAAAGAGGCCAAAACTAAGCTCACAGATGTTGCAAAAGCAGGGGAAAAATAAAGGAGGAGGACACAATTTGGAGGGGAACATATGAGGGACATGGCATGGATGCTTAAAAAAAAACCAAAAAATCTTTCCCAAACTCAAAGCCATCAAAAGGCATGGCATGCCATCAAGTGCTGGGACACTGGGACATGGACCAAAGTAAGCCAAAATTAATTCCCACTGCAGTCCAAAACAGAAAAGAAGGGCTTAGGAACACTCTGCAATGGGGATACCATCAAAGGAACTGAAAGCCAGGGAAGAAAAAAAAATTGGGAAATTTAGTGACTACAAGAAAATGCTCTAGGAGGAAAACAGGAGCAGTGCAAAGGACCAAAAAAGGCCAAAAATAAGCTCACAGATGTTACAAAAGCAGGGGAAAAATGCAAGAATTCAAGGAGGAGGACACAACTAGGAGGGGATGATATGAGGGACATGGCATAGATACTGAAAAAAAAAAAAATCTATGCCAAAGTGAAAGCCATTAAGAGTCATGGCATGCCATCAGGTGAAGGGGCATTGCGACATGCACCAAAGCTTGCCAAAATTGATCCCCGCTGAAGGCCAAAACAGAAAAGAAGGACTACCAAACACTCTGGAATGGAGATACCATCAAAGGAATTGCAATTTAGGAGAAAAAAAAGAAAATTGGGAAATTCAGTGACTACAAGAAAATGGACCAGGACTATAGCAGGAGCAGTGAAATTTCCTTTTGGGAAGGGAAACGGAATCTTGTGAACCCGAAAAGAAAGGCTTACAAACACTCTGGAAAGGAGATAGGATCAAATGAAATGCAATTGAAAAAAAAGCCCCAAAAAAACAGAAAATTGGGAGATTAGTGTCTTCAAAAAATGGTCTGTGAGGAAATGAGCTGCAGTGCAGAGGACCAAAACAGGCTAAACTAAGCTCACAGATGTTGTAAAAGCCAGGGAAAAAGTCAAGGAGGAAGACACAACTTGGAGGGGAAGATACAAGGGACATGGCATGGATACTTAAAAAGCAAAAAAAAAAAAAAAGAAAAAAACCATACCCAAAGTCAAAGCCATCAAAAGGCAGGCCATATGCCATCAAGTGTTGTCATCTTAATGCATAAGTTCCATACCTTCTTGGTGATTTCTTATGGGCATCTCCTCACAGCACTAACCACCTTCTCAATACAAACAACAAACTGCAACTCTCCCCACAGTACAACCAGCCAACCCACTCTTTTGTAGCACTCTTCTTCCTTTTGGCCACAGCTGTTGCCTATTAAGGGCAGGCCTCTTCCTAATCTTTGGTGATTAGTACAGCTACAACTCCTCAGCTGTGAGACTGCCTTCTGCACTATCTTTATTTTCTTTCATTCTATCCCTCCAAAATTCCCCCTTTTCTTTAAGTACAAACCCACAGCATCTCTAGAAAGATATGTTCAAGTAAAATGATATTATAAGTTATTCACATATCTCACTTAGGACTAACTGTATACAAATGTTCAGGCAACAGGTCACAGGAAAAACATACGTTTCTAAGTTCTGATTTAGCTTTGCTTTTCACAGTCTAGAACATCAACCTAAGGCTTTTCATAAACTAATGTTGTGTTTTCTATCTTCTGCAGGGCCCCTTGCAAAAGACAGTAAAGCCAGTACAATCATCTTTTGTGTAATTTCTATTGAACTTCGGAATGTGTCTGTGCACTGACCTTGATTCATTACTCAAGCTTACATTACATATTATCAGAAATAATATTCTTATACTTAGAATATTGACAGTATCAGTAGCTGTACAACTTCATAAGGCAACTCACAAGAAAAAGCTAAAGGCCATATAATAGGATAGTAACAAATCAACAGCTACATAATTTTATCAATAGCTATACAACTTGAACAACAGTTATGCTTATCAAAGATTAATAGCTGCGATTCACAAACAAAATTCACATGTTTCATCAGCAAACAAATACACCATACTGAATGATAGAGCTACTCTGTCCCCAGCTCACACTGCTGTTTTAATAAGTCTCTTCTTCCTTTTACAGTTTTTTGTTGCATTAGTTGGTCACTGTAAGCCTCTGTTGCCCTGCTCTGTTTTCCATGTAGATGAAACAATCTGTTCTTCACTTGATATTTTATTTCCCATATGTCCCCAGATACTCACCTGTACTCCAGGTGTCAAAATCTGTCAGGTCCGGACCGGGCAGCATCCCCTGCTGCTCTCAGTGCTACACTGGGCTCCATTTCTGGCTGCACATTGCCCTAGAGCCGAGTCCCAAACCACATCAGGTTACTGGGGAGATGGCCACTACACAGTTTTAGAGGGCTTCTCTTACATATTGTCTGTGCAGCTCTGACTCTGCCTCTCAGAGCTCCATGTTGCTTTTGTTCCAGTGCTCATGTAGCAGCAACTTAGCAAACCGCCCCCTAGTACTCCTCAGGGGCCATGCTATTGCTGAGGCACTGGCTGCTGCTGTGGCCATGCCATTTGTCACTTTTGTGTCCTGCTGCACACACTGCCATTCAGGGGGAACCCAGCACAGTCCTGGGTCCCCTCTGGACTGTGGCCATACCTTGGCAGAGGTCGCAGGGCTGGCTCCAATGCACTAAAAAAGCAAAGTGTGTAGCGTCCATTCTGCATATCCAACACTCTTCTTCTTGGGGGTGGTGTCTCATACCTTGTCCTGACTTCTAGGCTCCCAGGTCTGTCTGGCTATAGCTAATCTGGACTTTTAGGCTCTCAGACTCTTGGTCTGCCTGACTCCACCATCTAATTTCTCTTAGGTCTGCAGTTATCTTCCTGAATAACCTTGGGATCACATTGCTTAATATTTAAGTCCTTTTTCCCAAACCAAAACAGGACCATGCCAGAATCACGTCGGGGTCACCAACGGTTCTCATCCTAATAGTAAGTTCCATAACTTCCCAGTGCTTTCTCAAGGGCAACTCCTCAAAGCAATGATCTCCTTCTCCTCCTTCTCAGTACAGACAACAAATTGCAGCTCTCTTCACAGTACAACCAGCCAACCCACTCTTTTGTAGCACTCTTCTTCTTATTAGACACAGCTGCAGCCAGTGTGGGCAGGCCAGTTCCTAATCTTTGGTGATCAGTACAGCTGCAACTCCTCAGGTGTGAGACTGCCTTCTGCACTATCTGTATTTTCTTAGATTCTATCCCTCCACAATCAAGTGCAGGCACATGCACCAAAGCTTGCCAAATTTGATCCCCGCTGAAGGTCAAAACAGAAAAGAAGGACTTCCAAACAATCTGGAATGGAGATATCATCAAAGGAATTGCAATTGGAGGATAAAAAAAATTGGGAAATTTAGTGACTACAAGAAAATGGGCCGGGATTATATCAGGTGCTGTGCAAATGACCAAAAGAGGCCAAAACTAAGCTCACAGATGTTGCAAAAGCCAGGGAAAAAGTCAAGGAGGAAGACACAACTTGGAGGGGAAGATATGAGGGACATGGCATGGATTCTTAACACAAACAAACAAACAAAAAAATCTTCCCCAAAGTCAAAGCTACCAAAAGGCATGGCACCATGGCACGCCATCAAGTGCTGAGACATGTACCAAAGCTTTCCCAATTGATCTACATTAAAATTGCAAGAATTCGTTTCCCTTCTCGAAAGGAAATGAAATTTCCTTTCGGGAACGGATACGAAATTTTGCGCATCTCAAAAAAAAGACTTACAAACACTCAGGAAATGAGATATGGTCAAATTAAATGCAATCGAAAAAAATCCAAAAAAACCCAAAAAATCGGGACATTTTGTGACTACAAGAAAATGCTCTGGGAAGAAATCAGGTGCAGTGCAAAGGACCAAAAGAGGCCAAAAATAAGCTCACAGATGTTGCAAAAGCAGGGGAAAAATTCAAGAATGAGGGCACAACTAGGAGGGGATGATATGAGGGACATGGCATGGATACTTAAAAAAAAAATCTTTCCCAAAGTCAAAGCCATCAAAAGGCATGGCATGCCATCAAGTGCTGCAACATGCACAAATCTTGCCCAAGTGATCCCCATTGAAATCACAAGATTTTGTTTTCCTTCCCTTCTCCAAATCTCCTGATTTTCACTTTTTTTTTTGTTTTTTTTTTCAATTGCATTTCATTTGAGTAATCTTTTTTCCTGAGTGTTTGCAAGTCTTTCTTTTGAGATTCACAAGATTTCATATCCCTTTTGTGAAGGGAAACGAAATCTTGTGATTTCAATGGGGACCAATTGGGTAAGCTTTGGTGCAATGTCCCAGCACTTGATGGCATGCCATGCATGTCCCTCATATGTTCCCCTTCAAGTTGTGTCCTCCTCCTTGATTTTTTCCCTTGCTTTTACAACATCTGTGAGATTAGTTTTGGCCTCCTTTGGTCCTTTGCACTGCATCTGGTTTCCTCGCAGAGCATTTTCTTGTAATCACTAAATTTTCTGATTTTTTGCTTTTTTTTGTTTTTTTCAATTGCATTTCATTTGATCATACCTTCTTTGTAGAGTCTTTGTAATTGTTTCTTTTATCTTTTGGAAGATTTTTTTTCATGTGCACAGGGTTCAGATTGAAGGTCATCAGACAGGCAGGTATCTGAGCACTTTTGTCTTGTCAAGAAGGCACAAAAGGTCTAGAGAAATTGCTCATGGGACAGAGTTACTAAACCTGTTTTGTTTTGTTCTTTTGGATCAAAGTTGAGAATTTAAATAATAGGTGTTTCTGGCTCAAAGAAAGGTTATTTTTCTGAAGATTCCAGTTGGGGAGAATAGTGAAGTGATCTTCCTTCAGTATTTTTATGATGTGTATGTCTCCCTTTCAGCTGGAACAGGCACTTTAGTAGAAGCAGAAAAATTAAACAAGTTTTGTCTTAACTGCACACTTTGCCTATGTGACCCCAATGCCAGCATTCAAAGATCAGAGACCATCAGACCACAAACAGTTCTGTAAAAATGAAGACTAGTATTTCAGTTGTAAAATCATTTTTTATTGTTACAAATATACATATGAATAAAATCCCTTCAACCTGTAATGTAAGTGGGTAGCCGTGAAATTTGCATCCCCCTCCCTCAAAAGCTGACATGTTTTTACAGATGTCGAACTATGTTTCTCATAGAATTACACATTGAAATGAAGCTAATATGCAGACAGAACCAAGGAAGGCCTCCAGAAAACACCAATATTAATAAAATTTCAATTGCTCTCATTCCAATCAACTATATACATTAATATATGAATGTGGAAGCATACCATGGTTATACATAATCCAAATCCTTCTCTGTTGTGCTTTCTGACAGTACACAAATGTAAGCGTTGGAGCTTTATGTACAGTAGGAGAACAGGAAGAAAGAAGCTCCCTATGGGAGAATGTAAAAACCATACCCAAGCATTTAATATATATAATCTATACAAATTATTTTATTAGTGTGCTCTTTTAATATAATTACAATGTGCAATTGCATACCGCAAGAATATATTTATAGGTAAGTCACGTGCAGATCCGACACATTTACATTCAGCAGTACAACACATTACCTGCTGTACAGTGTATTAGTGTAAGACAGTGTCCAGTTAATTTGCTTTGCTTTCTAAATGCCCTAATGCAGGGCACTCCTTGTAGCTGCTTCAGAGAAATTCAAGTAGAATACATGAAAGAACAGCTGGCTTTAGGCAAAGGCATGGACAGGAATGCCTTGCACCGTACACACCAGAAATTAAGGACCGAATCAATGCCAGGTGTACTGTAAGTCATGATTGGAAGATCAGGTTTTCTGCAGGGAAATGTACCTGTGATGAAAGAGCAGCTGACTAAAAGGGCTGTTGATTGCTGAACCCTGATTGTTATGAAAAGCTCTTGCGCTACAAAGCACTTGTACTGATTGCTAAATAAAAATAAAATCTTTATCTGCTTCTTCTCCAGAGTCACTGGACTTGCTTCCCTGATGGCCGTCTTTACTTAAGGACCTCTGCTTCAGTTCCTGGAACTCATGAGACTGCTGCCCAGGGCTTCTTTTTGCAGCTGTATAAAACAGAAACAGGATTTACTAATGATTGCAGAAGAGAAAGGAAGAAAAAAAAAAAACAATTAAAAAAGTCATTAATGCACACGGGAGCTGCTCCTGATACCACTGAATTAATTTGCTCTAGGAGGAGTAGCATAGGCCCATTAATTCTTCACTCCAGAAAAAGGTGAGAAGAGAGAGTCTGAGCAAGGTTTATTCCACTGGTTGGTTGGCTGGCAAGCAGGCAAACTTGAAACATGACACTTAGTATTTCACTGTGACATGGATAAACATTACAGTTAGAAATGGCCTGGAAATTTTCTTCTTATCCCACCACTTCCAAACCAAAACAGCATTTTTTTTCCAGCTTGGATGGATCTCATACAGTGCACTCCTGATGGCTCAGGCTGATGGATGTGCCAGCTGGGAATCCCTCAGACCAGTGAAGAACATCTCAGGCAGGCCTGTCTCCCTAGCAGGACACATCTGTGTTCTCCTTTTTGACTCAGCAGCTTTAAACAGGACAGATGTTCATCTCAGCATCCAAGTTACCCAAACTACTTCTCCCTGCTCCTCTACACTTCCAGGTCCCAATGTCCTCCCTGTCCCTTGATAAGAAGGACACCCATGGCTCTGCACCTTGCTTTGCTTGGCAATGGGGTAAGCAGGAGGCCATATTCACTTCTCATGATTTAAATGCAACAATACACATTTTGTTCACCCAGCACTCTGAAATCTCCATAAAGCCAGGGCTTTCTCCAAATCTATAAGCTTCAAAATAAATTGGAAAAGAAGGTTGTAAAACCTTATTGAGATTCCTGACCTAACTAGTGGCCTACAACTGCTATGGTAACAAAATGATTATTAACATCAACCAGGGTGACCTTACCCAAGGACTGACAGCATTACAAATCTCATACTTGCACTTGAAGTGAAACTTCAAACACACAGTGGCCCTTAAATGTGATCTTGCTGCAAGTCACCTCACTTCACTCCCACAAAATTAAATGTTGTCATTACCAGACCTTCTTTGCTCCACCATTTTGGGTAGGGATGGTCGGCTTTGGTTCACACTGATCCTTGTTCCTGAGCACTTTTGTGAATTCCTCTCTTGACAAGGCACCAGGAGCTGCTGTGGCCATGCAGCACCACCTCTCCTTCCCCATGTACCAGTCACCTGTAGCCTCCCCCCTGCAGGGAACAGCCTACCCTGTCCCCAGCATGCAGCTCCAGCCACAGCAGCAGCCTGCCACTGACCATCGCTGCAGCCATTTCGAAGTGTGGCAGGTTGTGTCACGGACTGTGGGAAGTACAGGACTGCCAGGAATGTGGGAAGTACAGAGAGGGATCCCAAGGCAGTCAAATAGTTCTCCTGAATCCAAAATACCAGTTTTCTTATTTGTGCTAGCCAAAATATGTGAGGAAATAAGGGCCAGCAGCTACACACACTCTGCATTCTTATCCTGGCATTACAAGCTGGGAAACAGGAAGGGATTTTGAGAAAAGTGTTTAAAGCCATTTCACAGAATTGGAGAGGATTATCCTGTAAAAATATTCAGGCATTTCTACCTTCCAAAACACCACTGCTTTTCAAAGAAATAGGTGCCTGGAAATTTTTTGAGTCATCCTTGATACCAGTACCTCCTAATAATTACCTGGCCTTTATCTGGCCTTCACTGACTTCAAACAAAACCCAAAGCACATCCTGCAGCAGCCATTTTAGTTTATGGCCTGATAAATATAGGCAAGTAGTTTGCCTCATAAATGACTGAAAGATGTATCAGGCATTTAAGTCCACACAATGTAAGCAGGTCTCTGCCAGAAGAGCTTACCCTCACCTCGATGAACCCGTACAACACAGGTGACCTGCAGTGGTCTACAGCAGGATCCCAGCTTACAAAACTTACTTTGTCAGAGAGGTATCTCAGAATGAACTAAAATATAATAATTTGATTATGATAGGGAGGGGAGATTCCCAGTTTGGATGGACTAAATTTGATTTTATAATACAAAAAGGATAAATTTTGGCCTGAGGAAAGGTTATGTGATGTCTTATAAACAGAAAAACTGTGGGTAAATAAAATTGCATAAGATGTTCAAATACACAATTAAAATACTTTAGGAAAAAAGTAACTTTGAACAACAGTTCAAATTAACCATTTAAGAGGTAAAGAAACATAAACATGTACCATTTGAGAACAGGAGCTTTTATATTTTAAAAGCACATAAAAGAAATGAACATTTGTATAGCCTACTGAATGAGCTCACTGTGAGTCAAAGCTGCTCCTTCAACTAACAGTGCTGGGCTTGGGTTCTTTAGGTGGTATTTTTCTTTGCTTTTGCAACTGAAAATCAAAGTAAGAATAAATAATCCGATTTACCCAGTTCTCAAATGGTTTTGTGAGTGATGCACTGAAACTGGCACTAACAATATTCAAGCTGAAATGTTTTTTGAAACACTAAAGTGCATGATCTTAGAAATGACAGGTGTGCAAGCAAAGCAAGCAGCAGCCAGCCTACCTGCAGCGTGCCAGTGCTGCTGCACTGAGCAGTCACAGATAGTAGTGAGTGCTCTTCTGCAGAGGGGCTGCATGTGCTAGATGGGACTGGTCACTGGAGTTGACACAAAGGAAAAATGCACAAAACATGTTTTATCTGTGAATTTTTTCATGCCATGTAAATCACATGAGGGCAGAAATATGATTAGAACCCCATGAGATTTTTACCTTTCTCATAATGACAGATGACAAACCCACACCCTTCTGTGGTTTCTTTGCTATTACCATTTCTTAACAATTGTTAGTGCCAGTTATCAAGCACCACCTTGATGAAAAATGAAAACTTCTAACCAGAAGTTGGCTGTGCCATCCTCTGCCCAAGCACATTAGCTTCCTCTTCTGCACTGGTAGAATACTGCCCCGGAGTGGTTCTCACGCTGCCAGATGGCTTGGCACAGTCAAGAGCTGCATCTCTTTTTTGACAATCTCCTGTTTGCTCTAGCAAGGAAAAGGATTTGTTTATACTCCTAAGCTGTTCTGTAGGCCCACATACAGAAGGTAATATGAAAATTTTCACTTATCCAACCTATTTAATCAATTATTCAGAGAGCAGTAATCAGTATGCCAGTTGCTTGTTTAAATGTAATCCAGATATCTTGAGGTGTTGGTAACTGCAGCCTGATCTCACAGCTGCACAGTGCAAAGAGGTGTATTTTCAGATTGTCCCAGGAAGTACAGTTAAAATCATCAACATAAAGCAATTTTACAATCAAGTATCATCTAATTTGTAGCTTTATTTCACAGGAGATTCAATTTTGTTACTAACTTGGACAGATTTGCAGTGATTTACCAGTTGCAGAAATAAATTGAACATGCTAGCCTGAAGAGAGGCAGAAAGCAAGGACAGAGGAATGGCTAAGTGAGGAAGTAGGACAGTAATGAATAAAAAAGAAAACATGAAAATGAACAAAAATGAAATAAACAGAATTTACTCTTTCCCAAACAACTTCATGCAAAGCCCAGCAGCTCCTTAAGGAGCTGGCAAGTCTAAACTATTATTGATAAAATATGTACAGTGGCATATAGAGCCAAATAGAAAATTCTGTGTTTGACTGAGAGGCTTAAGGGAGCAAGAAGTAAGAAAGCACAATGCCTGACTTCTCTTGCTTTTGGCAATCTGGATCATCTGAATGATGACAGTGGACTCTGTAGGCAGCACAACTTCTCAGTCTTCACAACCCAGCATTATGTAGCTACATCAACTTGTTTTTTCCCATTTTATGCTGTGAAAATCTGCTGTCAGAGTGTGAAAGGGCACCCCTTTGTTTCACAGCTTAAGTGATTTTGATTTTGTTTCACAGCTTAAGGGAATCACCTTAGATATCTTTCTTGAGGAGAGACCCAGGAAAGAAGACATCTCACCCCCAGATTTCAAACATCATCACTTGTACCAGCTAACATCATGGTGAGCAACATTCCTGTGACTACTTCTCCACGTACCCTATGCTATCAGAGGAAGCTTGAGCTCTTCTAAGAATCAACTCAGGGCATGAAAATGCATCAGCAAAAGTAGAAATTCAGTGCACACATGAAAATCAGCAAAGAGAAGAGAGCAGCCTACTGTTGTATATAAAAGATAGCAGGTACCAAGCCTTGCCCTGGCACAGAGACTCATTGCCCAAAGACGGGGAGGCGAACTCAGTCATGTGCAGAGACCAACAGGAAGGAAAACAAAGAGAGCAGTGGGCTGGCTGCAAGGAACAAAGTTATGGCTGCTCCCCTGGAAAGATGCTGAATCACAGAGCTGCATTTCACACTACTGTGTGAAATTTCACATAATTGGTCTGAACATCTTCGTTCAGACCAAACCAACTATAAATGTACACATGAATCCCTTATTCAGTTACATTACTAATACCCAGGGATTAATTGTTTATTTGATTTGATCAAAGGTAGGTGGACAAGATGCTGAATAGGTGACCAGATATATTTTCCTTGCTTTTTGCACCTTCAAATGCATAACCCTCTTCCCTTCCAGGTGAAAACAAATTAGGAGACATTGAAACATCAAACTTCACTAGAAGACACCAGGTTACACAAATACTCCTACCTTCTTGAGAAAATGATCTGACTGAGGGACTGCTCTGACCATCCTTTTCTTTATCAGAAGGAACCTTCTTCAGCACTGGTGGAAGCAGGGCAACTTTTGGGGAACTGGGGCCAGAGGGAGACTCTGGAGCATCCTCTGTGGAGTACCACAAACAAAAAGGTGAGAAGGAAAAATTGTATCTACACTAAAGCTCACAGAAACAGTTGTTTATGGTGGACCAAACCTCAACATAATACACAAACAAAAACCAGACAGAACCTGTGTCAGAAAAAGAAGGATTCAGGAATTAACATTACAAGAAGAGAACAAATTGTATGGATCTCAGCCCAGGTGAATGACTTTTAGCAGTCAAACAGATCTCCATTTCAGTATTTTTCACATGTGCTGCTATTGTAGCGCAAATAGAAATCTGATGTGAACATGTGATTTACCTGCAAGATATAAGTAGCAATTTGTAAAGAAGAGCTGAAAAAAAAAGGATGGATTTCTGGAAATATTTGTTCTAGTTATATTTTTGTTGTGCTGAAACATAATAAACTCATCAATTTAGATGTCCTGTTTCACAATGATAAGGTATAAAAGTGAACCAGGGGAAAAAAAACCATAAAAAGCATTACAGAACTCTGTGCTTCCATGAATAACTTCCCAGAGCATAACACAAGGGCATCCATGAAGAGTTGCTAAAAAGAAAAAAAATACTTCCATCTTCCAGACTGTGAGAAAACCTGAAACTTAAACTTAAATCTATACTTTAAAACCATCTAGATATCTTGTTTCTCTAAAAGGCTGGATATGGATTATGTAGGGCAAACTGACTACCATCTTTACAGTCCTTACAGGAAGACCTTGTCAGTCTTACGCTCCACAGGCCTCATTTGGACAGTAGGGAAGTACAGCCACAGTGGATTATTAAACTCCTTTTAAGTTTGCTTTTCAAGAAGTAAACAGTGGCATGTGTACATAACAGAGGACCAAGGAAGATAGGTTAGCATTGACAGAAGAACAAAAGGAAGTCAGAGTATCATCTGTATTACGCATTTGTAAAAAGAGTTAATTCAGTTGCATACTAGAAATTAATCAGAATTTATCTCTGCCAAGGAGAGACCACAAAGAGTCAACTGTTTCATTTTCAGCACAGGAAAGTCATGAGCATCCCAAATGCAATTTGGTATGAACAGATACGATAATTCTTGGACCTTCTCCATGCATTTGATATGCCTGTGAGGCCATTTGCTTGGGAAAGCTCAATATCAACACAAGGAGGAGGACAGTGACTGGCAAACACAGCTAGATATAGACTTTCAGTCTCTGACAAACTGTGGACATCTGAGCTGTGCTCCTTTGCACCCAGATAACTTAGCAAAAAATTTGCTACTATTTGTGTGATCACAGTGCTGGAAACAACAGCGAGAGCAAGAACACAGAAAGGATGATTGCTTGGTTTTCTTCATCATGTTGCCTGGGCATTCTTAGGTAGTGGGTTACTACAAGTACTAGGAGAGAAGTTAGACTGCAACAGAGCTGTGCTGCTTTTACTATTGATCAAAGAGCTGGCTTATTATGGGTAAGTATTAATTACTCCCTTGTGTTAAATCCACAGTACACTCTCTCTGCAGGAAATAGGAGCTGGCAGAAACAGACAGCTCAGGTCTTCCTGACTGCCTATTTTACAGACTGAGCGCCGCTATATAATCCCTGTTGCATTCATCTCCATGAGCATCCAACTCGGCATCCCTCACTTCGATGACTGTTTCTAAAATGGTCAATAAAATAAATGTAAATCCACCTAAAATCTGAAGGGGATTTTGTATGTGAACAACATTCTGCCCACTGGAATGCAGAGACTAAGGAAGGCTCAGGTTTCACATCAAGGGCAGGGAGGAGGCGGTAACATCCCTTTGACTCCTCATCCTTATCAGAAATTACATCATTCTAAGGTCAACAGTGGTTATGGGAAAAGTCAAGAGGGCTGCAAGCTCTTACAGATGGCCATGCTCATATTTTTCACTCCCTGGCAGTTAATGAGCTGTATTTGCTGTAAATACTTGGCAAGTCTGTAACTGGCTTTTAATTCTCCTCAATTGCAGTGGCTGTACTTTGGGAAGAGAGTTTGTGACACTGGCCTATTAAACAGCAGACAGACAAATGCATGGGAGATGTGCAGAAACATTTCCCACTATTGGAAACCTTAGGATAATATCTGAGCAGAAGGCAGTCTTGCAGTTGCAGTTATTTTCAGTCAAAAGCAATAAGGAAATAAACAGAGGCTAAACAAGGAAAAGGTAAGAGACAGCTGGTTTGTACAAATTATTAAGAAACAGACACTTACTTGAGGGGCTAAGAGCAGCCTGCCCCAAAATCCCAAGGACTTTAGTATATAGAGCCAGGTTTTTAGAGAAAACATATTTATTTTTGTCAGTGCTACTACAATAGGCTTTGATGCTGAAGTAGCTTTCCATGCTCACCTCTTTCGTGATAGCAGACTAACTCAAAAACAGCTCTGCCACTGCCACTACTGCTTCTCACACTTTACTCTTGAGGATCACAGATTAAACCATTTTAATAAGTTTACTTGAATTAGGGCAAAAGGAGGTGGAAAAGAAGGATGTGAGTCAAGAGCATGGCAATGAAGAACCTGTCCCTCTCCTTTTAACTTCTGTTCAGGATGTGGCAATGGCTGTCTCCACCACAGCCCACACAAACAGCACCCAGAGCTGGGGATAACAACTGCCCGGAAGAGCTTCTCACCAGTACGAGAGGCAGAGCGTGGTTTCTGTGGCACTGTGGGTCGTCCTGCCAGGCTGGGCTTTGTAGACTGCAGTGGGGGCTTTGGACTAGTTGGTGTATTGGAAGAACTTCTTGCCTTTGCACCAGCTTCTGCCTTTGGTTCAGCTTTTGAATTTTTTTCTGATGACGCTGAGATGGAATCGCCTTTATTCGATGCAAACCGACTCTCTGGAAGGGTCTGCTGTTGTTTAGGCACTGAAATAAATAGGCACATAAAATAAAGTCTGCTGCAGCACAGAAGGGTCCATACACAGCTATGGTGGTGTGGAAAACACCACCACAAGCTAACACATGCACTGCTATGTGTAAGAGCATCCCCAATGCCTTATTCAAAATCACTGCAAGCAAAGCCTCTAAACCTGCTAATTTTGACATGCGCTAAAATTTGTGATTCAATTGTCCAAGACAGCAATTGCATGTCCCCCTTTTTAATATATTTGAGATGATGGCTAGCTGGACCTTATTCCTCCTTCATATTTCTAGGAGCAGATGGCACAGCCTACCTGCTGAGAAAACAGTGATGGATCAGTGCAAAAAGTCGCTCCTGACTGTTTGGTGTCTCTACAGACAAAAGGTTGGGTTTCCAAGATGAACAGAGAAATCCTGGCCCAGAAAATAAATCCCAAGTGTGTGACCAGCAGGCTACATCTTTTTATTTGTTGCTTTTAGCAAGCTCTAGAAGAGATTTTGAAACTCAGCCCAGATCAAAGTATTCTTTATATAGTATTTTGATTTGTCTAATAACACTGGACATGGCTTACATTAGTAAGTTTACCAACATGTTGTTTATCCCAAACAAAGACCAAAGTATTTAGAGATCAATTTACAGTGACTTGCAAGCAGTAAGTCAGTCCCATCTAGCTGTGCAAGCTGGTAGAAAGCCTGCTGGACTCCAGGTTGGTAACAAGCAAAAAGCCTGCTTTACTTTCCTACTCTGCAGCTTTCAGGAGGTAGAAAGTTTATATCTAGCAGTTTCAATTATAATCTTGGAACTTGTTTCTTAGCCTGAGACTTTGCACAGTTTTCACATCTTTAATCTCAGAAGAGAATTTCAGACTAACTGAAATGCAGACTGGTAGCCTTGGTACTTGGCAAAACCAAGTGTGTGCTTACAGATGCTGACTTGACCTACCTACCTGCTATTCCCATTCAGAAAGTCTACTGAAAATGGAAGTGCTGAGCACAGACATTTCAATGGCAGTGGGAGGAAGGGAGGGTGAGTGTTTATACAGTTTGTTGCAAGCCAATCTCCAGTATGTTTTTCCAGCCTATGTAGCTGTGTTCCAGCCCAGCTGGAGTTAAACTCTGGCAAAGCAGACAGCTGTATGGTGCATAGAGATGAGCATGAGTGTGTGACAGGGAGAGTTTGTGTCTGCACATGTGAAATACTTTCTTGCTGCAAGTGAAACAGCAGGACACCACCTGCACCTGTGCGTGTGTGCATACAAAAGAAGCAGGCAACATCCACACACAAAGCAAGGAATAAAACCCCCAAAACTTATTCTCCTTCAGAACCACTATCTGAGTTCTCCTGTAACAATATTCAGGAATTTTCCATTAACTTTCTTTCTTTTCTTCCTGACCTCAGGCCTTCTAACATTATTAGAGCACAGCAATTTAAAATAAATTAGCCCAAGCCAAAGACTAACTGTAGCTGCAACAATGAAAAGAGAGCCTTGGGGAGCTCTCAAGCAAGATGGTAAGGAAAAAATTGACAGCTGGAGGCCCAAAAGAAGGGGCAAGCACAGTGCAGTGTGGTGGGGTGAAATGTGTCATATACAGAAAGAACGACCAGAGACAAGTTGAGGTCACACACCCCCAGCTACTCCAATGCCCAAAGTGCAGACTATCCTTGCTCCTCTGACTTCAGTATGCTGTCTTCAGGGGACACATACAGTTCACAAGGTCCTCCTCAAAATACAAGCAGGCTTTAAAAGCACTGATTTATAGATTATGGCATGCTTTGAATACTCTTTTTTAAAAAAGCTTTAGAAAGACCTAAAACTTCAAAATTGTATTTGAAGTGCTCAATCAAGATGGCCACATTGGGATTTTGATTTCAGCCTTTTTCCAGTCTTTTTTTCTATATGTTTTTGCAATCTTGTGTGCCAGGCTTGCAGGATACCACTGTTGCTGAGAAATCAGACCTGGATTTCCTAGTTCAGACCACTCCTTTCATGTAGTAAACACAAACCACCAGAGCTGAATCCCTTTTGAAACCTTCACTGGCCAGTCCCCAAAGTATACATGTAAACCAGTCTGTCAACCTTGTCCTTGGCTGGCTGCAGTGTGCCATGTCAGGGCCAAGGACTGTGGCTTGACAAGGGCATGGAAAGATGAGGTGCAGAGGGAATTGGTGCTGTAAGCACTGCAAGGCTGAACACCATTTTGTACACAATGGAGAGCTGCTTTGTGCACATGAGCACTGTCCAGGGGCCTCCACAGCTTTGCAGACAGCCCTGGCTTCAATCAGACTGGTGAAATCCTGGGAAGAGCCAGCTGCCATTGACTATGAGTCAGGACTGCTGACAGACCGACAGCACTACAGCCAGCTGAAAGTCAGCACTACTCAAGTTAGTATGAGCAGACCTAAAGCTTGAACACTGGGCATATTTCCATCCTCAGATATATTAAGCACTTCCACTTCTTTGTGCACAGGCATTTCTGCTGGCTCTTGGGTTGAGCTTCAGCTGATCCCATTAAAAGCCAGCCTCCTTCCAAAGGCGCCCCAGCCACCCACACCAAGTACTTTCCCTCCTGTGCAACACGAGTGAAAAAGTGAGCCACAAACTCAGCCCTAGAGCTGACCTCATGAGAAGTGCCATCCATAGCACAAAAAGTGAGCTTGTTTCTAATGCTCTTCACATAGTGTAAACTCCTACTTTGCTTAACCAATTGCAGACATTTAGTCTGAAGAGGTAAGTGAGATTTTGGACAATAGGCATTTTGTGTTTTCTAGGAAGTTTATATCAGGAAACTTATACTGTACCTGTACCACTTCCATCCAGTCGTTCTGAGCTCATTGTTGTGTCAATAGACTCTCTGGGAGTTGTGTCATTCCCAAGTTTCTGTAAGAGTGAGAAAAGCTCTCAGATTAGTAACACATCTGCAATTAATACAACTCAGTGATCCTGTTAAGAAAAACCCTCTAATTTGGAAGCCACGAGGCAGAGAAATCAGTGATACCAAGAAATGGTGCACTCTCTCTCTTTGTTTCAGATTTTTGAGAGCTAAGTGGGAAGGAAAATACCCTGATTTGCACCTAACACTGCCACATGCCTATCAGAGCTGCAATGACACTGCCTCCTATGTAACAGGTCTCCTAGCATAGCTCTGCATCTAAAAACTTCTTGTTTGAAATTAATACCTTTTTCTGAAGATCTAGATTTTGAATATGACCGCTGAATTGATCTTATGCTCTTCTACATAGAAGAATAACTTCTTATTTTAGATAAAACTGCAACTACAGAAGTAGCAGTGCCCACATATTTACAGGATTCCCCTAAAAACCTACAGACCTTATTTACTGAAAAGTTTTTAAAGCTACTCATCACCAGCACTGCTGGGTGCTCAGCACCTCAAAAGAAAAGGGACTTCTGGTTTATGTGCTGATATTTTGCCTCTCTTCTATTGCAAATAATAGGTTTCCTAACATCTTGACCTCAAAAAAAACCCCCGAACTCTAGAGGCTTTTGTCATGTTATAGCTAAGTGAGGTTGAAACCTGTGTATTCATCAGGAGAAGTTTAGATATGCAGCACTTGTAAGGGAACCAACCTCCTTTTACTGCCTTACCTGCTACCAAAGCTTAGGCAGAAGGACAAATGAGAGGATTCAAAAAAAGCACATAGACTTAGGTGCAGGATATACTAAGAGAGAAAGCCTTATAAAGATAAGACTAGGGATAGAAGTGAGATTTTTTTTTAGACTACAAAGGTAGGGATAGACTTCTGCAGCCAGGCAGCTTCAATCTTGATTCTTTATTTGCTATTTCAAGACAGCCAGTGTAGCAAATGACTTAAAAGCAAATTATTTGTTCTGGTGAGCACTGCATCTGCTTATATACCCATGCATAAGTAACACTGATGTGTTCAGGTCACTGCTACTGCTCCAACACCAACTCTGACTGTCCCTCTCATCACATTTAGAAATGTACAGTGTACAAACCTGATCACTGCCTTTTGGGGGTAATGACTTGGAAGACTTCTAAGTATAGCATATAGTTTAAAATGGGACAACAGGAAACACAGGAAGGAAGAAAATGGTTACAAGTAGCAGAAGTACATGCCTACCACAGAAAAACTGATGTATTTAGAGTGAAATCAGTATTTCAAATACAAGCATCAAGAAACGATCTCTAAATATCCATGCTGGCCGTGTGTCTTTCCCATGCATTTCAAGAGAAGATGATTTTGGGGAGTGATGCAGAAGACAGTGTACCTGGCCTTACAGATTTACTGATACCTCCACTTTGCCCATGTAATTTCACAGCTCCTAAAACAAAGCCTCTCTTCAATACAACAAAGAGAATGGAGATGCTGAGTGTTTGCTATGCCTGTGTAAGACCTGGCAGGGTGATGCTGTCTTCCAACCTCTCTCCTCTTAGAACAGGTGAACACTTAGAATGGCACACTGCATTAAGGAGGGTGCTATTAGAGTAATCATTAAGCTTCCTGTGCTGTAAAACTACCCTGATACAATGAAGTCTTCTGGACAGATGAACTCTAGAAATGCTGTGGCTTGTAGAACCAAAATATTTAGCTACGGTGTCCATATGGACAAAACAAAGTCACTGCCAAAGATAGAAACATTAGGGCTTTGTGCCACTGGGCAGAAACTCAGTTTTTGTTCTCATTTCTTGACCGACACTGATATTTTGGCTAAATTCTCACCTGTTTACCTCCTACAGTTCTGCATTTTTCTATAAGTCTGTCTTGGCTATATATTTTTAAGGGAATACCACTCTCCTTCTGCTGGATTTTTCTTCTGTACCTTGGAAAAACTACCTTTTTTTGCAACAATCCTTTCATGGAATGTAAATTCTCTTGAACTTTCACTAAGAAACTAATTTTCCTATGCAAATCCTGAAGAAAGATGCCTAACACTTAAGTACAGTAAATGACTTAGGAGAGCTGCATGACTGCATGAAACTAATTTCACTGTAGTTCCTTCCTCCCTCTCCAGTTATGGGACAACTGGGGAAATATGACCATGTACCAAGACAAGCAGAAAAGTCAGTGCTGGCACCTATTAGTGTAGTACTTAAAAATGCAATTAGGATGTGAGCATGTTTGGCTACCTACTGTACACACATTACAAACAGCTTATGGTCCCCAAACAACACTAAACACTGGCAGCAAAAATTTACTGTGAGAAGTCAGATCAATGCAGGTGAATTCATCATGTAGATAAATAATACCCAGGCTGTATTTTTAAAAGGAATTCATGCAAGGCTGAGAAACACTGCAGAGTTGGGTGACACTGAGAGGGAATAAACAGGCTATGAATTATGGTTTCCTCGTGGGCCTTGCTCAGGTATTTAAAAATCCAGCGTGTAACACTAGATGGAGCTAAAAGATCTATTTATGTGTGCCCTGAGGCAACACTGATCTCCAAATACTTGACTCTACCATTAGTGCCAATTCCCTCGTTGTATTCTAAGCACAAGAAAACAAAAAATGCATTTACCATCTTTCCATCTACTCTGCACCTGCTCATCACTTTTATCTGTAACAAGACTGTGGTAGGGTATGAATGAAATAGTAAATTCCTTCTGGCTTTGTTTTCATGTAAAATAGCTTAGAATATAAGCAGCCATCTGTACCTTGCAGGAAAATACAATTTTCTATCATACTGAAATTCTGATAAATTTGAAGATGTTACAGAACTTGATATCACAACCATCCTATACAATGTAGCAGTGGGATGCTGTCTTCTGCAGCTCAGGTGTCAGGATACTGCATGATTTCCACCTTCATGAGTATCATGAATAAAAGTGCAAACCTAAATTATTTGATATTGTGATGGATGAAGTATGTGAAAAATGCTTTTGAACAGCAGTTACAAATTGGTGTCCTCTGAGAAACATTAAGGATAGATAACTCAGTACTCTGCTGTGTACAGATTCCTATTTCACTTCAGTTTTATTGTCACTCTTTTATATATGTATAAAGACATAGTTTTGCATTCCATAAATATAAGATTATACAAAAAATAAGATAGATAACATTATTTTCTTGTAATTTAAACCTGAAATAAGAGAACCAACCTTTCCAGCCAGTAAACAGGTTAAGTGTGGTAAAAAAACCACCCCAAAACCTTGGAACAGGCAACAACAACTTTTACTTCTGAAGGATGAAATTGAAGTTTCCAATTATTGTTATGAAAGCTCACCAACTGAAGAGGACTTTTACTTTCCCCACTTACAAAAAAAAAATTACACATGCTAATATTCTACCTCAGTCACATCCTTTCAGATTGGACTCACTTGACTCAGATTTGATTTGAGATAACAAGTGTTAAGAACCCAAAGAGCACGAAGCATACACAATTATGCACTTGTAAAAATTCATATAATCTGGAACAGCTTGGTATTTTATAAATTACAGGCAGGGCATAATACTCTTATTTAAAATCATAGGGCACTTTATTTGAAAACTTGGTGCTTTAAAAGTCAATGAGACTATTCATGGGCATTACTTAATACCAAGGAGAAAGGAAGGAATTGGTCATTCTTCAGAAAAATCATTTCTGCACTGAGGATCCCTTTAATGATCCATACACAACTGCATTAATTTGAATCTGCTTGTGACAAGACTCAAACACTGTAAGGCTATGAAGAAAGGTAAAAATGGACTTTGGGTGCCTTGCTTGGCCACAGCAAGACAACTCTGTACGTGTCAAAGGAAGGAAAACACAATAAAGCATGAGATGAGCTTTGTTGTAAGGTAACACCTTTTAAATGACAGGGGACAGTGATGGCAAATGGAGAACATCTGAGTGCCCTGCACATGGAAGAGGAGGAGAGAAGTGAAAAAAGGCTTATTCTTTGGTACTTGTGAAATATGCCAATGGCAGCTGGCAGGAAGCAGAGGATAATAATGGGGAAGACCAATGGCAAATGGACATCAGGCAAAATAGGCCAGCACAGAATGCTTTGGAGGAACATAAGGACATTCCACTCTGTGCATTTGCAGAGTGAAGCAGAGTTCCTGCCCAGGATCAGCACTTCACAGAAGAGAAAATTACAGAGAGCAAAGGGAATCTGGACAGACAATTGGAAATAATTTTCAACAGATTATTTTCTTTCATTGTTAGTTTTTGAAATACATAAGTCAAAGGCATAAAAATAATTCGGTGTGGTACAAAAGGACATAAAAATCAAAAAGTGCAACAAGAAAAGTATATGCCAAATATTGTAAGGAGTGACTGGTAGCCAGATTTACTTCTCTGCATGGAATATATAATTAAAGATACAGCAGACCTCTCCATCTGTCTACATCATTTTCTGAAAGAGAAGAGTACAGCCAGCCACCACTGTAGTTAACTATGCCACATACCTGAGGTATTTGTGTGCAAGGGGCACACAGTAGGAAGCCTGTCCTAGTTTTACCTTTACTGAAGCAATTCCAGTATGCACTGTGAACAAACCAAACATCATATAGAGTGGAGATACCGAGCTGGGCTTTCTAGTTGGCCCCAAGTTATTCTGTGATGTGTGCAAACAATTACATGTCCTCTTCTGTGTTTGTGATGGTCTGACACCAAGTGCAAGGGCAGGTGTCACTCCCTCCCCAAGGGGAGTGAAAGCCCAGGCTTAAGGGTGCAACTCCAGCACCACATGTGCAGCATGTGTCTTGGCCAGGCTGTTTGTGTTCAACCATCACAGCAGAGAGCAGTCCTCTTGCAGGAACACCACAATCCCTGTTGGAAAGCAGGACTGATGTGTCAAGCCCCAGCCCCCAACCCTTGCAGTCCCAAACCACCTCTCCTGAAGACACACAATTTGGCTCTTTTTTTTTAGCAACTCAAAAGAAATCAAATTGCCTTCACCTTTTGAGCAGAGGCTGCTCTCTTCTCCTGCTTGGCTTTCATTTCTGCGAGAAGTCCACTGCCCATCACTTGCACACCGTACCTCCGGCCTCCCTGGGGGCTTCCCTTGCTGTCACCCCTCTCAGCTTTTGCCACATCATCTGTCTGCACCTCCTCCAGTGAGTCTGGAGTCTTTAATTCTTCGGATCGCTCTGCGCCACCGTTCTGCTCTGCAGGCTTTGCCTCCTTCTTGCTTGTGTCTAAAGCTGGGCTTTTTGCAGCAACCTTGGGTGAGGAGGGCTCCTCAGCCACCGACACAGTCTGGGGGCGTTCGGATTTGGAGCCTCTTGATTTGATTAAGTTAAGGAAACCGCTCTTCCTCGAGTCCCTTTTCTTCTTCTCATCACCTGCTTCACTGTGCTCGCTGCTGTCTGAACTTTTAGTTGATGGTCTCCTAAAAAAGACACAGACATTTCAAACTTTTCTCCACTCTCCTCCTCCCTTTTTAAAATAGTATCAAATGACTTCTTCCAGGCAAAGCTTATCTTTCATATGACCCATATATTGCCCTAGGCCCAACCATTACCTGGCGAATCTATATTAAAAACAGGACAACTAGCATTGATTGCATCCTTCAGGATTCTTGTGCTGCTTTGTGCAGTTGTTTCATCTGCACTGGGCATCCAGCTGTTTCTAACACCAGACAGCTCTAACCAAGCAGTCTATGCACATAGATACTGGGTTTGCTTGGCCAGTTTTTGGTAGCAGGGCGTGCACAGGAGTGGCTTCTGTGTAAGGAGTCCTCCTGCTGCAGAGGAAGGAGCAGCAGAGAATGTGTGATGAACTGATTTCAGCCACCATTCCCTGTCCCCTGTGCCACTGGGGAGGAGAGGGTAGAGAAAATCAGGAGTGAAGTTGAGCCCTGGAAAGAGGGAGTGGTGGGGAGAGCTATTTTTAAGATTTGGTTTATTTCTCATTAACATAGTCTGATTTGATTTGTAATATATTAAATTTATTTTCCTCCAAGTCGAGTCTGTTTTGCCCATGACAGTAACTAGCAAGACATCTCTCCCTGCCCTTATCTCAACCCAAAAGGCTCTCATTATATTTTCTCTCCTCTGTCCAGCAGGAGGAGAGTGATAGAGCAGCAATGGTGGGCACAGGGTCAACCCACCACAACATACAATTTCACTCTGCTCTGTTTCCAGAATGCACTGCCTGTGGTTTGCACATGCCTATTAGTAAAAGGAGAAGAACTGATCTAGGCACATGTTTAACACAGCTTTTGGGAGATCTTGTTCCTTAAGGGCCCTCCTTGAAATAGGAACTAGCTGGCACAGACACTTTCTCTCAGTAAGGAGTACAGAGGTCACTTTTACAGTGCAGATGCTCATCTTAAAAAAAAAAAGAAGCCCCAAAACCAATCCCTAAAGAGTCCACCTGCCACTAAGGTTTTCTAGAGGCATCTTCTGAGCAAAGTATTCACGCTTAAGGGCAAAGCTGACAACATACACATTCACATAAAAGCACCCAAACTGGAAAGAGAGCCACTGGTGTCCCAAATAAAGATCCTCAGCAAAGAGCATGGCTACAGATGGGTAAAACAGGGATGTGCAAGTTCACAGGGAGATCTGAAATGAGCAGCTGGCAGGCACCCAAAGCAAGCACAGGAGAATGCAAGCCTGTGAACACGCTGAGCTTAACCTATTTAGGACATTTTTCAAAGCTACCATAGTTTCATGCCTCCACATAGTATATCACACATGGCTTCACATGTCACTATAGATATCTATAACTCATAGTGACTTTAGAACATTTGCCTTTCCTGGCACAGTTATCTACCAGTCACACTTACTGTTTTCCTTAATGGAAAACACAGAAAAGGCCATTCCAAGTTGCCTGGAAATCACCCTTGCTTTCTCATTTAGTTATTGAAATACTCTTGTGTGCACGTGCACAAACATGCATGAATTCAAGAGCCTCTACATGCACAGTTCTGTAAAAATACAGCCAGCTCCAAAGCAACTGCATAAGCTCTATAATCTTTATATAAAGAAGGAGACATCTTTCAAATTAATGTTTTGCTTAAACCTGGAATACTACAAATTGGTGAAACACATCTTTAACATATTTCAAAACCAGCATAAATCTACTGTCATCTATGGAAACACTGTACCCAACAGCACTCCTCACTAGAGAGAAACACCTACAATGAGCACTGGGGAGACTCTCAACCAATATAAAGCTCTGCTTCAGCTCCAATGAGCTTCACTGAAGGGTAAAATGAAGTCAACTGAAATATAAAAATACACACTAGTTATTAATCCCCTCAACGTGTACAGTAAAGCAATTTATTTCAAAGTAGCCACTTTTAAGGGCAGGTAATTGAATTCACAATGTCTTGAACTACTAAGGTATTTTCTGACTTTGACAACAGCAACCCTGGATATTGGGAACAGGAGTCAAACACAGCTTGAAAGTGCTGCTTGCCCAGTTATCAAGATGGACTTTTTAACAAAAATAACTTCTAAAACTTTTTAAACTTACTTTGAATCCATTTTTGTCACTTTCTTAGTGAAAAATTCATCCACACCTTCATCCACTCTCCCCATGAGGCCATTCTGATCCCCTTCTGGTGGTACTCCAGCTGACACCTGACAGAAGAAAAAACTCTCTCTGTTATATAATAATCTAAGCACGTTTGCTCCAGTAATAATAATTAAGAGTTAAGACATTATAAAAATTATGTGTGCCAACCAGAACTCAGTGCAGACAACAGAATCACCACTGGAATTCCCCCTCTAGTCAGGCCAGCTGATGCATTACATCAAATGCAAAATAACCCAAAACAACAGTGGCAAACTGGATGCTGCAATATATGAGGCCAGGAATCAAATGCCTTGGGCTTGAGAGAATAGAGGTCAGTCAGACAAGCAACAAAACACATAAAAAATAAATCCCGATCAGGTGGTGACCTGAAGAGAAAGTATTTTCAACAGCCAGTTGTTTCCCTATTTGGAGAAAAACCTGGATTTTGGACTTAAGAGATTTAGAAACAGAGCTCCAGCAGGCTAACAGAGCCTTTTATAATTCATTCAGACTAGCACTTCTAAAAGCAGAGACTCTAAATACAGAATCAGGTGTTCCATTTCAGGAACCAAACACAGACTTTTGCTCAATGTCTGAGAACAACAAACTTGCTCCCGATCTTTGATTTCAATGCCCCCATTTTGAATATGGGTGACCTCAGGCATATAAACCAGGCTGGCTTTGAAATACCTCCCAACCACAAAGGCCCTGTGAAGATTAGCTGGTGACTCTGCAGCCTCCTGGGAGGATTTCTCATGTGGTCTAGCTCCTGTACCTGGCTTTGATGTGGAAAAGCTCTATTACCAGTAAAGACACTTCCTTTAATTCAAATGCCACATGGAAACCTTTTAGATGACTACAGAGGACTCCCCAAGACCCAACCCATTTGTACTCTCAGTAGTGTTAGGGACCAGGACAAAATAACAGGGTTTGTAATTTGAAACAATTCAAATCAAGGAATCTCCCAGTTGCCACTATAACTCAAGAGTAATCCCAGCTTCTCTTCTGATGTGGAATACAAACTTTCTATGTTTCAATACTCTTAAAAGCTGCTATTAATATCAAATCCAGTCTCATTAAGTCAGGAAAGTGGGTTTCATATGAACCATGCTTTGACAGAGCCATGAAACTTTTAACTTTCCATTCCTGAACCCTGTTATTTTTGTTATCAAAGATAACAGTTAATATTTTATTGACACCTGCTGTAGCAATCTAATACTGATATGAAAGGAGCCCACCTGGTAATGACTCCTTTTCTGCCAGCCAAACTGGCAACAGATTTTCTATGAAGAACAGTTCTAGTCTAAATTAGCAAAATGATTTAGCAGATTTTCAACTTTGGTATGTTCTGTAGCAAGCTTGCTGAGCTGGAGCCTCTCAGAGTAGGCAGGGGTGCACATGCCTTCATCTGGGTTGGTCTCAGTGACAAACCCCTTATCACCAGCATCTCAACCACAACACAAAATAAAAGCGAATGATGCATTTTAGCAGAAATGAGAAACCACTTCATATTGATACTATAGTCCTCCAGGTAGTAGGGATAAATATGAAAGTATCAAAAGCAAGAGGATCTCCTGAAGGGGAGCTAATTCCAGGATCCAATGATCTACAGCAAAGAGAAGATCTACCTCATAAAGAGAAAATAATTTGCATATGAAACAGTAGCAAGTTCCTAAAAATTAATGAAATACGTACAGAAGTGTTGAGGGTGTAATAAGGTCCTTAAGGTACAGGATATTCTTATAGCTGTTATTGTAACACCTTCTGGTACCAGCATTAACTGTAAGACTGAGCTCTGGTTTGTGTTTTACCCTCCTAACTCTTTAAAAAAAAAGTGTTAAGCCTTCATTTGCCTTTTTTATCTCTTTTCTAAGCTTAAGTTTAAAAGCAAGCATGTTTCTTTGTTAAGGAAAAAAATGGCTTTGAAGCAGAAATAAGTAAGATGAATCACAATCGCTTTCATACATTAGAGATTCAACCTCCTTTGCTGTACTAAATCTTCACACATGAAGGAAGAACTCATGAGGTTAGGATCTCACAAAAATCTAAATTATAAACAACTGTTTTATCATTTTGCTTCAAAGTTAAAGCTACTTGAGACTGGATGGCTTTGAGTTTTTATTTCCCCCCCTCTAAACATTCACTCCAGTAGAAACTCTGACAAAACTATAAATCTTTCTTCTGCCCACCCACCCAACTCAAGTTAAAAGTTTTCTCTTTTTTCTCCATTTTCTCCTTTATTTTCTTACATTTTTCAGCTTCCAAAGAACAAATCTGTTTTGCAGCAAAACCAGAGAAGTACAGCTATGATCATCTGAGACCCCTTGAATTACTAAATACAGATAATGGGAACAGCAAACAACCCAACATAGCTGCTTTAAGTGGCAGAAAAGGTCAAGATTTTGCCTCTCACAATTCAAGTGCTTTCCCTAAGCACTGCTTTCTGTATTCTCGAAGTGGCAAAACCAGCAGCAAATCAACTCTGCAAGCAAAGTCACAGTCCACTCATGACTCTGACCTCCAAAATCTGGCTGGTTTATTTTCAGAAGCATCAAAACAAACATCTTAAAGTCTTTCAAAAATTTGTTTGGACTCATTTTGAGAACTAGTAAGGAACTAAGTGGTTCATAAAAACAAGACAGGGACATATGAGTTTAACTAAAAAAATCTTTCAATTTCTGCAACTAAATAAACTCCCAATTTCCTAATTAATTCAATATGGATGAGCATTCCACAACACTGCACTATCATGGGAAGTAAGACTTGTCTACAAGGAGTGACCTTTTTGCTGCTATTGAAGAAGACACTGCATGTGCTAGTTCCAGGCCTGGTAAATGAAGAACCTGCCCCTCCCACACCCCCATTCCTTGCACCTCCCTGTGCTGATGGCACAGGACATGCTGAGCTTGGAAGCAACTGGGAAAACATGTGCATTCTGCAGCAGTGGAACTGGGAGAGTAAACACAGATGTGTTTTCACTACATGGAGACAAATCCATTCTTCTGCTACCTCTAGCCTTCCCAGTGAAGCACAAGGGAATGGAAAGTTGGCTTGAATATTCCCTTTGCTTGAATGTTTCTCCCTTTCCAAGTGGTACAAAAAGCACTCCACTATCTTTCCCAGCATTAGGGAAATTTCCAAGGATCCTCTCAATTGGAAATCCTCAGGAAGCAGAAGAGGCCACAGGCATTTATTGTGAGGCAGCCTAACACAGAGAGGCAACAGCTGCCCCTTGATGGGGCTACTTATCATATCAGCTGTGCCCTGTTGTTGTGAGATAACTCTGTAACTCCTCCAGATCTGTCCTCACATACCCTGAGGACACACCATCACAGAAATAAATCTTTACTGACGCCCCGTGTGCCAAGGAAATGGAGCTGTGGGAACTCCATGCACGTATAGTGAGTTCACACCAATGCCTTTCGTGAACAGACAGTGCTCTTCTGTTTTGCCTTTCTAAGGCAGGCTCCAGCATGAAAAGCAGATCTGTGACTATGCAGATTTGCTGGCCCAAACACCATCTTCAGTTTAGGAGCTGTGGGAAGCTGGATGTCACAGAGCAGCTCCTCTGAGAGCTGAGAGAAAGAAGGATTCATGCCAAGTTACCACATCTTAATGCAGGCAGAAAAAAGGATTAAGACTTAACAAACCCTTGCAATATAATTGAAAAGTCTCATGATATTTTGTGCATTTCCTGTGAAAGCTCCAAGCACCTCCAGAAACTGCCTCCATGAAAAAAAAACCAAAAGCAAAATAAAAAAGGATAAAACATATCCTGGATTTAGGCTGTGTCAAACAAGACAAAAAGCTTGTAATAGGGATAGCACACTGAAAGACATGAATACCAGAAGAAAAATTAAGTAGTTGCTTATGGCTTTTATACCTTCAGCCATTGTCCTCATTACACTGCAAGACCTGACTCATGGCAAAAAGCAATCAACACACGACATTGCCAGCAATATTTTAATGTAGACTCACTGCTGCTTGGCTGGGCTGCTGCTTTTTATTCCTTTTGGGCCTTAATTTTGTAAAGTGTTCCAGTTTCCTTCCTTCTTCTGATGGCAGCTCTGAAATGAATCCAGAAGTTCGTTTGTCTGGCCTGCTGGAAGGAAATGGTGGGTCTTCTATATGGATAGGTACTTCTTCCAGTGCTTTATCTAGATCAAATTCCATTTCTAAGAGAAATCAAAACTTTCTAATTAGATTTAACATGATATTTAAAACAAAAGACGATGCCATTCCTCTTTTTGGTGGCAAATAATTATAAGCACATTCAGGGAACTTAGCCACAACATTTCTGTGAGCAGAGAGAGCACTGTGAGCCACTATTTACTATCAAACACATTAGCAGAGTCCCAAAACAAAGCAGCCCGTGTGGGCCACAAATGCAATCCAGAGGGAGGGAGAATCACCTGTGTTATTCAATCAAGAACCATCTAGAACCACCTCAGGCAAGCAAAGAAACAAAATGGTTTTAAGGAATTCTCACTTACCAAAAGCTCTGGACACTGGCCGGAGCATTCTACTGTGGATGCTTTTCCTTTTTGATTTAGGAGTCATCTATCAACACAAAACAAAATAACGATTACTTTAGGGGACAAAAGAAATGACAACAAAACAGTTTTTCAAGCCTATGAACCATTTAAAGATCTGATTTGATTTAACACAAGAAGGGAATGGGGCTTTTCCTCCCTCTCTCATACATTCAGAACTTTTTTAAATTTGTATTTTAACTGACTTTAAACAGAACCAGGGAGGTAGTTCATTTGTTCATTTTTCCTATTAAAAGTGCAGGCTGCACACAGGATGATCACTGAAATTGTCCAAGCATTAAATCTTTGATCTCCATCTGTAAAACCAGGGAACTATTAAAATCTCACCTCTGCAGAGATCACGAGGGACTCATTTAAGATTTAATTACTTTGTCCAACACTGCAGTTAATGACAATACCAGGAATAATCTACCCCTTGTTCTGGCTTTTATTTTTGATACAAAACACAGTTCTTCAGTTCATTTGTTAGTGGTATGTCACTGGGAATCAATGCTTCTGGACATCACCACACAGCTCACCAAACTTCCCTAGGAAAATGAGCTTTGGAGAATACAGCCCTTCTTCAAAAAACAAAACCACCATGTTGGCAGTATCTGTAGCAAACACATGACTTCCTTGGACTTAACAGAGATTGAGAAGAGGTGGAAAGTTCAGCATATGTTCAACACAGTCACTGAATTACTGCTACCAGCCTTCTGATCTTCATGTTGCCAAAAAATGTAATGCAATGCCTTAAGAGCGCAAACACCCAGACTTA
The DNA here is from genome assembly GCF_023055355.1 of Agelaius tricolor. NCBI lineage: Eukaryota > Metazoa > Chordata > Aves > Passeriformes > Icteridae > Agelaius > Agelaius tricolor. The sequence goes on from NW_027269262.1 coordinate 35,493,304, forward strand.
AGACTCAAGTTTGCTCTTTTTGGAAGAAAGTTGTCTGTCTTGTCTTGACTGAAGCCTTCTGAAAGTTTGCATGACGAGAAAGAGACAGTTTTGCTACAGGAAATGGATGCATCACCAATTCCAAACCTCTTAACATAGCTCAGCATTGTCAGACTTTTTGTTTAAAAACTGAACTGCAGGTTTTCTCAAGATTTAATTTAAAATCACTCAGGTTCTATAAAGATGGGCTCCTTTTGTGGTAGAGTTGTACATGCTGGCTTTAGTGATATCCATATAGGTCCATTAACCTGCTAGTCTTGAAGCCTAGTGACTTCAAATCTAGAGGCTTCAAATTCTGTTATGACTTACCACTCATTAACAGAATTGTTAATGAAGGTTAGGAGAATCAATTTTAATCAACCAGAAAAAACATAGTAGGCATTAATATTTCAGACAAATCATGAACTGTTTAGGGCAGACATTTGCTGGTTTTTATGCACAGACTCACATGTGCTGAATTCATATTCCCAAAGTAGTCCCGAGGATCATTACACCACTACTCATATGCTCAGGGTTATGACAGATTTTTTTGTGACAGGACAGCTATTACCCGTATTCTCAAGACCAGAAAAGGACTTGAAGACTACAGAGTGGGCAATGATAGCACTGCCTGGGCAATAAATAAATAAATAAATAAACAAACAAACAAACAAACAAACCAGAGCTCTGGTTTTATTGACACGTACATTGTTGAGGAAAAAAAAAAAGATACCTTCAGCAGTTGCAGGTTTCCACTTCCACATTTGACAACCATCAGTAAATGACACAATAGTTTCAAGATGAGCCAGGAAGTAGTTTGCCACCTGAGCAGACACACTCTGACGCTAATGAGCAGGTTCACAGTTACCAATAAATTAAATGCAATGGATTGGATGGTGAGTGGCTGGAGAGGTGCTGAATTTTTTCAGCCACAACTGCAGTGGACCGTGCAAGAGGTAGGCAGCTGGGCAGCCTCTGAACTGCACACCTCAACAGCTGTCCATCCATCCCCCAAAACTGAAACAACCATAGCATTCACACCTCACATAAGAAAGAGCTGAAGCAGCTCAGCATTTGGGGGACAGCAATCACAAGTTACTACCAGTAGTCCTGGTTTCATTTCCAGACACAGCCCATTTCTCTTGTGACAGTATATTCACACGCATTTTGGTCTGTTTCCTGTTTTTGTTTGGGTGGTGTGACTGGAAGTTACATTTAGTAGATACAGCAACTCCTGTGCTAAAGAAGACCAGAAGGAGGACAGAAAACACTGATGGAAGAGCTCTGGTCACTCAGTAGCTGCACAGCCACAGGCAGTGTTCTGAGTGCATGAACACCGACAAGCTGAGAGCTGCCTCGGCCCAGGGCACCAATGCAAAGCAGCACAGGGCAAGTTTTGAGGTTCCTGTGCAAGGACTGGAATGCTCCACATTCCAACAGCCAGGAACAGAATGATTTCATTTTACTTCCCAGACAAGAAAGTGCCCCCAGATGACCCTGCAGAGCTTGTGCTGATGACCATAAGCCAGTCTCTGCTGTAACTTACTGTCAGCTTGGCATGATCCATCAGCAGCTTGGTTGCTGGGGATAAAGGCAGAGGGATAGAGATGCTTCCCATTTGCTTTAACAGCATGAATAACAGCTCCACATACACTTTTATTTGAAAACCTTCTGTTTTCTAGCCTGTTTAGGAAGTGCACAGATGAAAGGCTTCTTGCCAAGTGAACTTTCTAGATCACACGCAGAGCAAAATGGGTCAAAGCATTAATTTAAATAGGCCAGTGTGCTCTTTTACAAAATATTAGGCTTAATCTCTGCTTAACATCTCAGCCACCACACAGTCTGCTACAGCAGCAGCGCACATGTCATTGCTAGAGGAGATATCTGAATTGCCCAGCCTGACTCCCATTTCCTATATTTCATGGAAGCAGTTCAGCTTTGGTAGAAGCACATCTTCTGTCTCCTCACTACCTCTGGCCCCACAAGCACAACGTGGCTCTCTCTCTCTCTTTATGCCTCCCTTGTGGCCTTTACAAAGGAATAGCTGTTAGTATCACCTCCTCTCATACACAACTTCCACAGACTTTCCATTCTAGCACACCACCTCCTGAATTCTTCCTTGTTTTGCCTACTTTTCCATAAGCACATTGTAGGCTGCTTGGCAGAACAGACAGAAATATTAACTTCATCTCTGGAATTTGAGAGGATCTCAGGAGATGGCTCCATGAATGTGCCCTTCTGCAGTAGATGTGGGCCAGCAGATCTCTACCACACTTCCAAATAAGGGCTTATTAACACACTGTCATGTGTCCTTGCTAACTCTAAGCTCCCAGGATCTCTTCCCCTGATCACTTTTCCAGATTCCTCCCTTCTGACTGCCTTCCTCACAAAACTGTCTGAGCTCTCTGGAGTTTTCTGAAATTGTATTACCAGCTGTGGAAGAACACTAGTACCTTGGGAATTAAAAACAACAACTGAAATTGTTCTGTTTTGAATGCTAGAAAACAATGTACTTTCAGAAACAGAATCTCAGATATTCTCTTTGTTTATACAGATAATTGAAATTACTCTCAGTGCCAAGGGATATGCTTATTTCCATGTTTTTGTCCTCCTACTTCACAGTAATTTATATTCAATCCTATTAGATACAGAGATGCTCTGTGACCCTCCTGTCACTTCCCTTTCAGAAGATTTCAAACAAACTAATGAACAACTTGCTGCTCCCTCTTGAAATTTATCTCCCCAACCAGACTCCCTTCAACATATGGGTTTTCAGCTTTGAGAACACGTTTCATTAAGCAGTATGATGCTTGAATATAAAACCAACTCAACAGATTTTCCTTCTGAGCAGTAATATTTGTGCTTATGCCTCCAACATCAGCATTCTGCTTTGGTTTGGTCTTAAAACCAAGGGATCCCTTAAATTCAGATGCTACATTAGCTGAACCTTTTTGTAAATCCAGCTCATTCCTGAATTATTGCCTATTTCATTTGTAGGTGCAGATGGATGACACTACAGTCTCCCAGGAGACTCTCAAGGCAGTACAGAGGCAAATGGAGCACAAAAACATAAACAAGTAGGCCAGAAACAGCAGAGCTAAAAAAATACTTACACTTGTACAGCAGAGAGTCTCCATGCAGCAAAAAAGAAAGAAAAAAGAATATGAATGGGGAAGACAAAGCAATAGCAGTTCTCAGGAAAGGAGGGAAAACCAGGAATCACCAAAATAAAGAAAACTAAAGCCAAAACACTTGGAAGTCTTAGCAGGAGAGGTGACATGCAAGAATGAGGTAAAAATCCCTTGTATTTGGAAGTGCTAGACAAATTTGTATTTCCAGAGGATAACCAGAGAAATATGTGCTCTCTCATTTGATCTACATTGGGACAAATTAAGGTTTTCTGACATTTGTTTCCAATATAAGGCACTCGCCAATAGTGCCAACCTGCCACCTGCTGTCCCAATTTTTCCATTTTGCTGGCACCAGTAGCAAAAAAACCCCAAGTAATTCTCCTACTTTCTAGTCTGAAAGAAGATTCTGAATTAAAAAATGCCAGTTTGTTGTGGTGTGAAAGCAAGCAAGGAAAATAAAACAAAGCTTCTCTTGAAGGAATGAAAAAGGATGGAAGTCTGTTCTCCTGCGGTTTAAATAAATCTAAACTAAAGGCAACAGGTATTTCTCCTTCCCATAAGGAAGTTTAGAGGCACAGACTTTCAAGCACTTTTGGCACATGAGAAAGGTGCTGTTTCATGACTGAAGCAAAACCTTTTCTCTTCCCTTCAAAAATTATAAGCAACAAAAGGAAGCAGCACAGCCATCACAGGAAATGAAGCAATCCCAAATGCCATATCCCATCTCTTCCATGGCTCAAGACCAACCATGCTCCTCCCAAATGTAGGGTTAGAAAAAACAATTATTATAAGTGTGCTTTTGTTTTCAAGTTGAATGGGAACTGCTGCTATTACAACACTGCAGGTGTTAGCAGAATGTGGCAGAAGTAGTCATGTCTGGATTAAGCATCTTGTCAAGAAAGTGCTGCATATTTTTGAACCCAGCTCCTCTCCTTTATTTTCCTGCTGTCCTCAGGGTCAGTTGTTTGTTTGTTGGGGTTTAGCCTCTGGGTTTTGGGGGGTTTTTTGTCTTTATTTTCTTTTACCTTCAGAAACTTTGGCTTTATGTAAAAGTTCTCAGCTAGCAGTGATTCCAGCAAACCACCTCATCACTCTCCTTATGTATGCTATCCCTGCACACATACACTCTCATTCAATTTCACTGTCAGAATCTATGTTCTTTCTTCTCTTGCCCGTCTTCTACACTACCAATCACTACAGCTGCTCTGAGATTGCTGGAGAGACTGCAGAACCAATTGACAAATATCTCAAAAACTGATACAATCTTTAAAAAAGTGCTCCTGCACACTTCAAGAAATAAACCTGCCACTGATTCTCTTTCAGACAGCATTTGTGGCAGTAGTCCAGCATTTTCTGTGTATTTAATGCACAGACAGGAAAGTTATTTGCATTATATATGCAGCTGGAAATGTGACTAGGACCAAAGTGCAAAGTAACATACATAAATAAAAGCAGTCCCAGGATCTGAGGGAGTTTACAGTCTATGGTCCTGATCCAACAAGGGCTCATGGAAAACTCCTACCTACCTTCCACACTTCAGTGATCTCCCGACTACTGAGGCACTTAAAAGGTGCCAAATACCTTGTGGGTAGGGAGTCAGGAGGGAGAAAGAGGCGCACAGCAGGCAACAGGTTAGAGGAGGAAGCACCATTAAGCAAAGCAAAGACAGAGGGACTTGCCTGAAGCCACCAAGGAATCTGGCTGCTCTGCAGGGAACCTAATGCCAGTCTTCAGACCCCTGAAGCACTACAGACCATGAGGCCTCTCAACCTTTCCCCCCTCTGTTTGCTCTCAGCATAATTGCAATATGAAGTGGTCTGCCTCACAGTGTACATGGACCATCCCCAAATATGAAATATCAACCCACAACCAAAAATCCCAAGAAAATTAAACCCAAACAAAATCAGAAACTGCATTCTAGGAATGTGCCAATGAGGTTTGAGATGTCATAAAAATATTTCAAAGGAATTTTAAAGAACATATTTATCCAATGCTATACCATTTCAGCTGTATGTGTTTTGTGGGGTATACCTTTTTAAGAAAGAATTATAAGAAAACAAAGCATTTTATCACAAGTCCTGTTGTTTTCTTTTGCTGTAAGGAATTCTGACCTGTAAAGCTGCCATGACAGCAGTTCTGTCAACCAACATTTGCCACGCTTCCTTTAGTCTCCTAACTACCTCTGATAGTGTCACACATCTGTTGTCTCATAAAAAAAAAAAATTCTTAACGAAGCAGAGCAGCAAATTGACCAGTTCTGGGTTTTGCACGTGACATCTTTGGACATGCAGGTATCTCACCATCTGTATAGAAAACCTTAGGAACTAGGAAGTTGCTATTGCTTACTTCAACTACAAAAGATTTTGTGATGCGATTTCCAGGGTGAAACCCCCCCATGTGGCTTCTGAAAACCAGTGATGCACTTCTCACTTGCAGTGACAATAACCTGAGCCACTGTCCTTAGAATCTGCCCCTTGAGTGCCATTGTCCTTGGAAAGTTAAATGCAATGCTAAAATCTGTGACACCTAATGAACTATTTATCGGTAGACAGAAGAGCAAAGCCCCTCACAGTCCTGAATGTAGGGGCCATGATCTTTTGTATCAGCATATCAGTCCTTACCTTCATATTTCAGAGTTCTGTACTCTAAATATGATTGATAGATAGGTAGATAGACAGACAGAGTAAATAGTGTAAATAAATATGGCATACAAAATAATCCATATGTGAGTTTCAGGAGTATGTTTACTTGTCTTCCTTCCCTGAAGAGCTGAATTTCTAGAGAAGGACCTATGGGTTCAGTATTAATTCAATTAGTCTCATATAAACCACCCTGACCTTTAGAATTACTTTGTACAGAAATATTTTCTGAAAGAAAAGGAGTAGCACTGCAGTAAGATAAGCTCAGTAGATTTGCCCTTGAGCTTGTTATATTTCACTAGCCAAGGAACCTTTGCTTTTCTGCTTGCTGAGATGTGGCACATGTACTCTGATATTTCATCAAGCATTTCAGTATTTTCTTTTAATTAATAATTCTGCACTTGCATCTTTTGAGTCATGTAAAATTCCTGCTAATAAACATTCCTGCATAAAACCAACCAAAGCTTTCAGTATGAAGAGTGAAAAATCAGATACAAATTAAACTGAGTGGTTCCTAAAATTACTAAACCAAATGTTTAATTCCATGTTCTGAATTAGTATCCTGCAAGGAATTCGTGCCTGCAACTACCACCTGCAAAAGAAAAAGCAAGTCTCCATAGCATCAGTTTTGCTTTCTATTTGTTCATAAAGAGGTTAACATCTTCTACAGTACCTGGGCTTCAAGATGATCCAAGAGGATGGTTCCAACTACATTACTTTTGCTTTTATAGTTATTTTAGTTAAAAACTAAGTGCAGGGCAGAGAGCTGCGGCGGGTCAGCTAGCACAAACTATATCTTCAAGTCACCACAACCTGCTTGCTTGTCATTGTTTATTACCTTCAGCTGGCAAAAGCTGACCCAAAATTTACTTTGTTCATGACCTAATCTTCCATACAGTAAGAATAAAAAGCTCTTAAACTTGGCAAACGTGCAGGGGTGGACAGCTATTCAAGATAGCCTTAGGCAGTCCTTTAACAGCTACCATATGTATCAGGTGCCCTGGGCAAGAACATCATTAAAGCAGCTCAGAGGCAATGTACTCCTGAATGGGTGTTCAAGCCAGGAAAAACAGGGCTTAGGGCAACTTCATCTAGCAAAGGCTGCTCCTGCCCACGGCAGGAACTTGGAACTAGTGAATCTTTAAAGGTCTCTTCCAACAGAAACCATTTGATGATTTTATGAAAAGAACTGCTGTACCTGTCTGCCCTAGAGCTTCCAGCACTGAGAACCAGCACAACTTCTGCATCTCTCCTTCCATCCAACAACCTGAACAGCTACTAAAAGGATAAGCAGTCATCCAGACAAAAAACTACCAGTCATCTTTCCACTGTTGCCAGGCCCTGTGTGGGCAGATGATGCATTGCTTGTGGTGGCATTTGACAGGGGAAATGCCCTGGAGGGGCAAGTGGACTCCATGCTCAGAATTATGATGGGAAGTTTTACTCTTGAAAACACAGGCATACTTGAGCTGTTGTTATTTTCTCACAGAAAATACTGCTTCAGACATCTCTCCCGCATGCACAATAAATCTTTGTACCCCTCAGACATTTCGAAATATACTTTATAAACTAAAACATTAAAAAAACCTCTCAACTTTCTGAATTTTAAGTCCTGCCTATACTTTATCAAGTTATCTTCCTTTCCTATTGAAAACAGGAAATATCTTGACAGGCGACTAGCAAATATTCTAAGACCCTGCATGAGAAACTGAAATACTTGAATAGAATATTTGACTTTCTCCTATAAAACAAACTGATAGAAAATGTCAATCATTATTTACCCAAGAGAGGATGGCAAAACTCAAAAGCTGACCTATGCAGTGATGACACTGAAATATGACCTAATTTAAATAATGCTGCTTGGTCAGACAGTCATGGGGCAGTACGTGAGCCTAGGAGAGACAGAAACACAATGAAAGGATTGGAAGATGCCTACCCTGCAAAGCAGGGCTGCTCACCACAAGCATGGAATTAAATGCTGATTGTATAGACACAAACTTCCCAGGAGTATCTAAATACCATGGTATTGGAAATGACTCATAGATAAACTGTAGCAGATAAAATGAGGTTCTGATCAACTTTGAGTGAAACCAACCTGACTTTTCTATCACTTTGTTGTCTCTCATTTGTTTCTTTTCATTTTCTTTAATATCTGCATACTTGAACATTCTTTCACCTGTTTAAGTGCTTTTGGTTTCAAATTAGTATTCCAGTCCTGCCACTACTGACCTCAAAAATTCACACTAACTTGATCTAACATGAGATACAATCTCACTCCAAAGATAGATGTACCACTTTGTAATGATGCTTTAGCTGACCTGAATAACATCCAAAGAAAGTATGTTTTCCTCTAAGTTCTCCTCTAGTCTAACAAAAGATGTTTTGAGAGGAAGCCTGATACATTTATGAATAAGGCTGTGTGATGCAGTTGTCAATGATAGCAGTGATGAGACTTGATGACTTGGAAGCTGTCTTCTGACCTTTTGGCAGTATGTATGCTTGATTTTATTTATTCATTTATTTTGAAGTTCCTATTCTGGTAACCCAGCTCATCCTAACCTACTTTTCCTTGACAAAATATAGCAAAGCCTAATGGTACTCTGTAACTGCCTACCCTAACACAGACTTTATCTCCCCTCTTCCTGTGAGGAAGTATTCTTTATCCCTGCAAGATGAAGTATCAGTGTTGCAGAGCAAAACGTGGCAAGCCTCATGTTCTTCTGGGTGAAGCAAGAAGCGTGAAGCACTCTTAGTGAGACAGACTCATGCTTGTGCTATTTTCAGTAAGCTCTCCAGATTTCAGAGTAAACAAGATTTCCCCAGACAACACAGATTAAGTGCCTCATGCCAACTTGTTCATCTGAGATGCTGGAAGAATCAAAAAAGCAGCAGAAAGGACCACACAACCTATACAGAACACTCCTCAGCCATTTGAGAAGGTCAACTTGCCAGATGCTAATTGAATTATGACACATCATGGCTGCAGAGAGATGTGTGCTACAGAAATAGCATTATCACAGGTTATTCTCATGCTGCTTGCTGTCATGCCTCTGCCAAAGGCTTCAGAGCAGAGATTTTGGCAAGAACTACTCCAAAGGAGCTCCTGCTGATCTACCAGGGAAATAACAAGAAGATTCTTATAAGCAGAGTCTGTGGGAAGATGACTCTATATCTGTTTGTGCTGAACATCAACTGACTCCATGGTCCTGCTGGCAAAAGGGACCACATGAGTGCTCCCTGACCCAACCTGTGTAAAAGGGGCTTACTCCCATAACCTCTTAACTCTACCTGAAGCAGGTGGGTGAGTTCTGGGGTGATTCAGCTGCTGGCTTGAATGGGCAAGCAAATGCAGGTAGGGACAGTCACCTCTCCCCCAGGTGGTGGCTGGGTGTCCATAAGCAGGCTGTGACAGCCTATGACAGCCAGCTGGTGCCTGCTGAGATGCCTGTGCTGGCAGCCTGGGCATTCAAATTTTTGTCTGCAGAGTGGCAAATGGTTGGATTGAGCAGCCAGGAGTGGCACTACCCACAGACTGCACAGCTGCACATTCAAGACCTTTCTGTCCACCACAGACAAACCTCTTAGTAGTAGAAGAACTTAAAATCCCTGCAGAGAAGTTCAGCTCTCAAGACCAGTGCTTCAGTGAGTGGTTTGTTACTGAACTCTCCTCTCCATGTGGCTTTTTCATGACACATGAAGTAAACCAATGGAAACTCAGCATCAATAAGACAATTACTGCCACAAAGGATGTAAGTGCTTTCTTGTTCCCAGCTGGGAACAAGTTCATTTTCTTCCAAGCATCTGGTACAGTGCTGTGTTTTGGATTTAGTACGAGAACAATGTTGATAACACGATGGTGCTTTTAAATGTTGCTGAGCAGTGCTTACACTAAATCAAGGACTTTTCAGCTTCTCATGCAGCCCTGTCAGCAAGGAGAGTGGGGGTGCACAAGAAGTTGTGAGGGGGCAAAGCCAGGAGAGCTGACCCCAGCTGACCAAAGGGACATTCCAGACCATATGGCGTCATGCTCAGCTTATAAAGCTGGGGGTAATTGGCCAGGGGGTGGTGGCTGCTCCTCAGGGTCTGGCTGGGCATCAGTCAGCAGGTGCTGAACAACTGCATCATGTGCCACTTGTTTTGTACATTTTTTTGTCATTATTACTATACCCCCTTCCTTTTCTGCTCCACTTGTTTTTCTTCTCAAACCATGAGTTTTTTACTTTTTTTCTGATTCTCTCACGCATCCCACTGCGGGGGAGGTGAGCGTGATGTTCAGCTGCCTGCCAGATGAAATCACAGCAACTACACGCCCTCCTCTCCACCTCCAGCATAAATCTGGGTCTGCTAAGGCACCAGTATTGCAGGAAGACTCTATAAACTCTATAAAGTGCCTGGTACAGGTGTCACCACCCAAACAGAATACCCAGCAGCTGCATTCCACAGCTCTTCCTATAACCTAGGCAAAAAGCAATCTCCAAATTTATACATTTTTTTTCTTAAACATGAATGCAGTGCTCTTAAGCAGTTCATCACATTCTTCATTTACTTCATATTGTGCCAAAAATGAACTCTAGATTATGAGAAACAGCTTTGAACTCTAAGAAATCTCAGCTGGTTTAAGAAAGAAAACCTACCTATAAATTATCCATCACTTCCTTCCATTTAGAGACCCAAGAAAAGACACTGAAAGCTAGGTTTCTTTTAGAGTGTTTCAGCTGGGAACATGTAACCCCTCATAAGCCTGTACTCTGTAGTCTATACATGTATCAAGTACTGAATAAACATGGGTAAGGGCAGTGAGGATGTTGCAAAATTATATACAGAGGAAATCAGGAAAAGATAGGTAATGAATATTCACTATTAAAATTAATGTATTCATAATTCTAATGAGGATAACACATAAATTGGAAACAAGACATTTTGCAAGGTGATCACTGATTCCCTTTGTATGGCACTTCCTCAGCCACAGTACTGCATGTGTAGGGAAAGGCTTAAGGAAGGAGGACTCTGGCAGTGTGCTTTGCTCCTCCTGGTGATATTTTCATAAACTGTCCTAGTTCGGGGTGAGTCAGAAATATGACTGGACTCCCACTGCACTAGATTTGCTCACATGCCTGTGAGCCTTTTCAGAAGCCAAGAACACTCTCACATACCATAATGCCAGTTTCTAGCTTCCCACAGAGTGCTGTATTTACTGCACATCAAAGGCCCATTTCTGCTAATGCATACAAGAGAGAAACTCAAGTGTCACAATCAATTTAATCCACCATTCATCCAGGCTGCTGCCTTTGCCCTCATCCCTGTCTGCTTGTTTCTGCCACTCAGGATTTGTTCTGTGGACTCAACCAGGGGACTAGTTGGTCTGTAAACTAACCTGGGAAAGAAATCCTCTGTGAAAAGCTGAACTGTCAGTCAAATCAATTCCCACACCCAGTTTGTTGTGAGGTTGTGGGCAGGAAAGTGCGAACTCTGTATGGTGGAAAGTGGAAATGCTCATTTCAGCAAAAAGAAGACTTTTGCTGGATTAAGTCAGTCGCAGAGCTGGAGCTTTATTTATAGAGTCCAACAGGAAACTGGGTTTATTTGCAGTAGGTGTTCAGTCTTTCATCCAAAAAGCTGAGTCTATGCTTGAGACAATTCTGTTGCAGGTAAATAGGGAGCAGTAAGAATCAGATGTGGTAGTAAGTCAGGGCATACCAGAGAATCTGTGCTTTGGTTTTTCTTCTTACAGCATCAGTGGCACGTGTTCCTGAGTGTGCACCATGATCCCCTCCTTCTGCCAGTGAAAGCAACTGAAGAGGTTTCTGTTGTTTTAATTCAAGCTTGCTGCTGATGGGAAAAGGGGCAGGGATTGGGGGTGGGTCAGGGGAGAAAAGCTTGCAGGTGGTGCTGTATGAGTTTGGGGTGGTCATTTTGTCGTGTATGTTTGTTTTCAATAATTTTATTCTTGGTGAGTGCCATTTTTTCCTTTTCTCTGAAAACACTGAGGTCCATACACTCCTTGTCATTCAGAACACACAAGGTCATAAATTTTCATGTGAATACAGTACTCATCTGCTAAATCTTTGACAATGGCTAGCCAGGAAAACATACACCACCAATCTACAAGTGTTCTGCTATTTCTGCAAATTTTCTTCTCTGATCTACAGGTGAAATCTATTGTTCAATAAAGAACTTTAATATATTGCTAATGAGATTTTTTTCCTTCATTGAAATCACAGAACAATTTCTGTGGTTAAAATTAGAAATAGATGAAAAATGGCTAACACTCAATATTCATCACAGGCAGTCCTGTCCCATTAGCCACTAGCATTTTTTCAAACACAATTTACTATCCAAGTGTTTCAATCTTACACAGAAATGCTTTAAAGAAGAGTTATAGGCAAACTTCTGTATTGCAACCTACAATTGCTTTACATGTTTCAAACAACTTCCTACCATACCTCTTCATAAAACAAATAACCTCTACTTTGCTCTAAAAACAATACTTATCCTGGCTGTATGCTCATTACTACCTATAGTAATAAAGTTATATTGCTGAAAGAGATATTTAAAAAAGATAGGTACATGGATTGTTAGTAAAAGAAAAGCTGTTTGTCTCAAAACATCTTTAAATAGTGTCCTGACTCTCTTGAGCTCTATTCAAATAGCTAAAAAAAAAGATTTAAGAAAATAACTGTTAAACACATCTAACAAAGATGCTTCACTCTCTTTTGGTGGGGAGTGAGTATTACTTAATATTTCTTACTTCTGCAAAGTACTAATGCACATGACAACTAGAAGCATTATGCAAATCAAAATCAGATAGTACCTCTCTACTTGATCATACATACCAAGACACACAATATTCAGTCTCAGTAAAAAAAGGGTGCATTATTTAAAGGTAGTTTTAAAATGCATGCATGAGTTGAATATGTGTCACACTCATCATATACACACAAGACAATTTAGACAAACCATACTATTTTATGAACTTAATTCATGATTGAGTCTAAGCTCTGAAAAGCAGGCCAAGGGTTTTCCTTTCATCTGAGAAGAGCAAGTCATTTTCTGCATAAAGATTTTTCTTTCCATCTTAGTTGCACACAAGTTTTATCTAATGACTCATTACCATCAATGCAGCTCTAATCAAATGTAGACAACTAAGACAGCTGTAGATTAGGGAAGCATCAATTTACTGTTGTGCAGCTCAGGGAGATCAGAAACTCTTGGATGTGTAATGTTCCAGCAATCTCATCCTACGCTGGACCACTCAATTGCTCCCAGTGTTCCTCACAACTCATTTAACAGACTGGTAAATACTGGCATGACTGACAAGTCTTTCATATTATGGGCCCTCAGGCCACTGTTAAAGGCTGGATAAGAAATTTACCCTAAGCTGAAGCTAATAAGTGTTAACTGCAGAGTTTGGTATTTAGGAAATCCTAATTCCCACAACAGAAAATACTAGCAATAACATGTAAGAGTCCATTTTTCAGTGATGCATTTCATGAGCCCATTTGTGATATTTCATTCTGTCTTGTCTGTGTTGTTTATACATATCTAAATTTCTTCTCTGTCAGGGAAATCCTCCCAGCCACAGCCATTCTGCACTCTGCTTGAGAATAGGTGGGCAGGCTCTGAAATAGTGCCTGTCTGTTCCCTCTATCACCAGCAATGGAGGTTTCAGATCCCTCTGCTGCCAGTCCAAGTGTTCCAAACTCTTCTGCATTTGGCTTCCAACCCACACATAAAAACAAATCGCTCATAAACATTTTATTACCAATAGATCCACCTCACTCCCAGTCATTCATATAGCTTCAGTGATATACAATCTACCTACAACCATAGTCAAATGTGATTCCAGATCCAGTTTTTCCCCACATTGTTGAAATCCAGCTTCAAGGGAAGCTGGTAAATAACAACATGAAGCTGTATGGTTTACCCCAGACAAAATACTGATCATAAATAGGCTGGATGAAGAAAACAAGGACAAAGAATTGATGAAGATAATGGAGGTTTGCAAAACAAATCCTGTTTTGCAAATGGGAAACAGCTTCCCCCAAAAGGTGGTCCAAGCTGACTGCCTCTCCTTCATGACCAAAATCTCTTCTTCCCAAAACATCTTGACAGCCAGCTGGAGCAAGGCTGGCTTAGAATAGGCAAGTTTTCTCTGGCATCCCTGCAACATAATCAGCCTTATCCTATTTTCCAAATACTTTTGGCTATAGGAGATTAGGCTCCCAAACAAGCACAATACCAAGCTGCAATTCAAGGTTTCAGGTTTGAGCTTTGCCTAACACACAGCCAGGTGCATTTAATCAAAAGGCTAAGATCTGCTTAAGGATTTCCAATGACCAAGCAAGGCAGAGTCCTGAACTAATGCTGTTTTGGAAGTAATATCTAAATATCTATTTCGCATTTAAGATTTAAAATATTCAAAATCAATTAGGCTCCCAATTATAGTTCATAAAACCATATGCTTCTCTTCCTAGTAAAATCTCTCAGCAACATATCTGTGTCCTGCACTGATCAGCTCATAAAACATTCTTTGACGACCCTTTCAGAGGGTTCCTTGTTTCCACACAAATACCTGTGTGACACTTAAAAGCTGCCACAAATAAGGTTATGTTTATCAAGAGAATATCTGAACTCTGTAACATTTTCCCATAGCTAAAATGAATCACTTGGCAAGTGCTCTCTTTGAAGTTACTAATTCCATGCAGAAAGAAGATGCATTCTTGAAGTGTTTTTAGTTGCAAGAAACTCAGTGCAAACACTAGCTCAGTAAAATTCCCTGTATTGCTCAGCCTTTTGGAGCTGTGTCATTGTGTCAATGTTAAAGCTCAACAAAGCCAAGTGCTAAGTCCTGCACGTGGGTTGGGGCAATCCTAAGCACAAACACAGGCTGGGCAGACTGAGAGCAGCCCTGGGGAGAAGGACTTGGGGGTGTTCATGGAGGGGAAGCTCAACAAGACCTGACAATGTGCACTGACATCCCAAAAAGGCAATTGTATCCTGGGCTGTATCAAAAGCAGAGTGGACAGCAGAGTGAGGGAGGGGATTCAGCCCCTCTACTCTTATCCTGTGAGAACCCACCAGGAGGGCTGTGTTCCAGCTCTGAGGCCCCCAATTTAAGGACATGGACCTGCTGGAATGAGTCCAGATGAGGCCACGAGGATGATCAGAGGGCTGGAGCACCTCTCCTATGAAGACAGGCTGAAGGAGCTGGGGTTGTTCAGCCTGGAGAAGTGAGGGCCCCAGGGAGACCTTATAACAGTACGTAAAGGGCATCTACAAAAAGGCAGGACTTTTTACAAGGGCATGTAGTGATAGAAAAAAGGATAAATGGCTTCAACTGAAAGAGGGTGGACGTTGATAAGAATATTAGGAAGAAATTCTTTACAGTGAGGGTGATGAGGCACTGGAATGGGTTGCCCAGAGAAGTTGCGGATGCCCTGTCCCTGAAAGTGTCCAAGGACAAACTGGATTATGCTCTGAGCAACCAGGTCTAATAGAAGATGTCCCTGTCCACAGAACCTGATCTTTCATGTCCCTTTCAACTCAAACTATTCTATGAATTCATCTATTTATCTGCGTATTTTTTCAGCAGCAAGCAACATCATTTGCAGTCAGAATGCAAAAAGCAGCTCCCAAATATGGATTACAGTTTTTAATAAATGGATTCTTTAGCACTGACTAAGATTACTGTCTCATGTTTATTTGATGCTTCATTCTCTTCAGAAATTAGATACTGATGAGAATCTGGGTCACAAAGGTATTTCAATCTCTGTGCAAGGTGAGGGTGAATGAAGAGAATGAAGACATATAAACACTTCTGAAGATAAGTACAGTTAGCATCTAATGCATTTTTTAGAGAGTGTAAGCAGCATCACATTTCCATTATTTTAATATGGCCAAAGTGAAGGATAACAGTGGAGTGATATGATGCTGTCATATAACCATGGTGATATAAGATAAAGACAGGAGCTATTTTTTACATTTCCAGTACTACCATCCTAACAGGCTACAAGAATAAATTTAAAGGCAGAGTGTGGGGTGTCAAAACAAGCCTTTAGTTTAGTTTTCTATATATGAAGCCAGCAGAAAGCCTCTGGAACGTGATAGTACCAGTGATGAACAAGATGATGTAATCAACACCACAAACCTCACAGGGATTTGTGATGCTCAGACAAATATTGTCTCAAACTAGCTCTCAGTGAAACAGGAGATTTGGAAAGGAGAGAGAACCTATTTTAAGCTGGTATTTGCAATGAAGGTGTGCTTTTGTTTTACAGATAAATGAGACCAACTGATAGCTGCTGGAGATAGCAGCAGCCCTGCTGCTCCTTCTCCTGTGCTGTCTGACTCTGCAGGTCAATTATTCAGGGAGCTGAATCAACAAACCTTCTACAAAGAACAGCGATCAGTTTTTCTTCCATCTTACCTTCTGGTGAAAGCACATAGCCAAGGAATCAGGTAAGAAGGTAGAGCAGAAAGCTCATCCCTTTCAGGAGTGACCACCTATTAGACTGACTAATTTGTGATAGAGAAACACGTCCTAAAGTTCCTGTCCACAGTAAAGCTCCCAACAGACTGAGCTGGGTGGAGGGGAATTTGAGATTGAGAACAGTTATATTTGCAATCATGTGGGTTCACATCTTGTAAGGATGATGATATGGCACAGAGCCATCTTTATAATAAAGTGACACATAAATCAACTTCTGTTCATAGTCAGTAACAACTTTCAGGCAGAAATATTTGTTGTCACAAGACAAAGGCAGAAAGCAACACGTTGTCAAAGGATAGCATGGTCCAATTTATTACCTCAGCTGAAGCTCTGTGAAATTGTGCCCCATGAAAGAGGTGTTTACTGTACTAGCAGCGTATGCAAGGGAAAGGCCCTTGAACAGGCACAAGGAAAGAAGTGAAGAAAAGGGGAAAGCTTTTCTTCAGCTGAACAAGATGCAGTTCAGGAAAAATTTTCCAATCTAACATTTACTTCTTCTAGAAGTTAATTCCTAACTTCAGTTTCCTGATACTACAAATTTGCTAAATAATATTCTGAGAAGTATCTTCCCTTGTTACCTGTGTGGTTAACCACACAAGCTGTGGAATGTGTCTTACCATACAAGTGTCCAGATCCTCCAAGCGTTCTATCTCTGTCAACTCCTCAACCGTGATCATGGAGCGTTTAGTGGGTTTTTCTTCAGCTAACTCAATCTCCAGTGATTCCTGCTGTGGAAGTGGCTTGCCACGTCTGGTCAAATGGTCAGCCTGGAGATAAAGACAGGAACACGCCAGTCAATCTTAAAAAAGACAAAGAGACCCCATCTAGAAAGTTTACAGAATTTCAGCAATCAGAAATCCTGGAAGACCAAGTACAAAAGGAAAGCTCAGTTATGTTGGTTAGTCCTCACACTGGGTTTGTCATATAAAGGAAATAGAAGTGTGGAGAGGAAGCTTTTTCTTGAACCCTTTTTAAATTAACAAAGACATGTACAATATCAGCCAATATAATTTTCATAATTATTCAATGGCCAAAAATGTTATAATCTGCTATTCACAAAAAACCCACAGTTTTAAATACCTCTGTTCTGTTTCACTGAAGAAATAGATAGGGAAAAGCTGTATCAACAGTAAAGTCTGTTTTTAGACCTGCATAGCAAAAACTGCCACTAGGACCACAGGGAATGTTATAGAAACCACACTGGGTTGTATTTGGGATGGAGTGGGCTCATGATGTCATGAAAATAATGAAGTATTTTCTAGTTCTTTTGATAACTGAAGAGAATATTAAACAAACATCTGCTAAAAGCAAATATTTGAAGATCAGCTGTCTCGAATCAGTTGGTCACAGAAGTCTTCAAAGAGGCAGCTAGGGAGAACTGTAGTCCACTGCTTCACATCAGCACAACGTGGCACAACCAGTGGATTGCTGTTTTGTTAACCATCAAAAAAGGTCAACAGATGACCTGAGTTAATTATATCTCATTTAGTCTGGTGCCTACTTAGGAAAAGCAACTGGAGAGCTGCTATGAATTTATCTTCAAGCACACTAAAATAGCTGCAATAATAATTAATGCTAATCGTTGTCTCATTAGGCAAGCCGAGGTCTTGTCAAACAAGGTTTATTTTTCAAAGTTGCCTCAAACACTACTATGCCAATGCAACAAACACAGACATTTGTGGGTGGTTGAATTAGTAGAACATGACACTCAAATTTAAGGAACTGGCTGAGAACTGCATCAGTGCATTTAATCTTTGCTGTATGAAGAACTAGCTGCCAGCTCTCAGATTGCAGCTGTCTGTTGAAAATTAAGAGTGTCAAATTAGACAGGAGTTTCTCTAGCAGCATTTTGAGATCAGTATTCCTCAAGGTTTTCATCAGTGCTACACCATCTCAAAGAACCTAGAGCTAACTGAAACGCAGCAGAATTAAATGGTGAAAGGGACATATTAGTCATGTAGGCCAAAATGGATCACAAAGCAAATCAAACCAGCCCAAAATCTACAGTCATTCCTTAGAAACCAAGAGCACTGACAATTAGCCAATTCCACAATCCTGAAAAGCAACAAGTATCCAGGAGCCTTTAGTGGCAGGGAGGTCTAGCAAACCTGGTCCTAAAATTAAGTCGCCACTGAAACTCTGACAAAAGGAAGGAATTCTTATATTCTTGGCTATGTAAATACAAGGAAGAAGGAATATCAGGAGAAAAACAATTTCATTCCTGTAGACTGTGTTGGTTAAAACACTTAAATAGTCTGTATGATTCTGGAAACCACAGTTTTAAAAGTGACTTCTAAAACAGCTGGAAAAATTGCAGAGGATTTTCAGTGAAGTGACTCAAAGGCTGGAGAAAATGATGTACTGTGCAGGAACCTGGGCATGTCCAGGTTGTGCAATACCACTGGACAGACACAGCCCAGTCACTGCTCATTCCAGCTGAGCCTCCTCCAGGACAAACTGGAGCTCATTCATGTGGTCTCTCCCAGAGCAGGCTGCTGCTGCTGCATAGCTCCAGATACCAGAGGTTGTACCTTTACACAATGCTGCTCTGTATTACAAAGATGCATGCTCAAGTAACTCAGTCTTCCATTAAAAAAGGGGGAGAGGGGGCAGAAAGAGTGATTTGTTTTATGCATGTGAGGACTTTTGCAGAGAGGAAATAAAAAGAATATATAGTTCCCTTATCTTGGTGAGAAAAGCATCTAAGAAAAAATCATGACTGCAAATTGAAGCCAGAGAAATTTCAATTAGAACTGAAGAACAACTTTAATCAGAACAACCACCCACTGAGTTCTTTAAAAAAAAGAGTACTGGATTGTCCTTACAAAGCCTTCTTGCATTAGAAGCAAAAAAATTTTTCTATGGATACACATTTGTTTATTTCTTCTACTCTTGATGAGGCAACTACCTCTATAACAAATATTTGTGCCTCCCAACAGCTCAGGACCTTCAAGTAAGAATGCTTCCCCTCCTACCTTCCGACTCATTTCTCTTCAAACCGGATACCTCCATTTCTGAGGTAACCTCAAAACATACTCATTCAGGGAACCTGAAGAATTCTAAAGAATGAAATCTTTCCTCTCATTTCATAAGCAACCAAGCCTTATACTCTCACCTAGATAAACACTAGGACTGATCTTAACTAACAACTCAAAACTGCATTCTGATGGCATTTTTAGTTCTAGATCTGACAACAGCTCAAAAGATAATAGGACAAGTATATAATACAGTCTCTTCCAAGGTTACATCTTTCTTACAGCAAAGAGACAAGAGCCCCAAAATTATATTTCAAAAGATGTCAGGATGTCAACAAAAATAAAACCAATTTCAAAATAGAACTGTCAAAGAGAAACTGAACAAGTTATGAATATAAATAGCATTGTTGCGATCTGACATATTAGATATCAACCAAGAAAAAACTCACCAGTTTGTGGTGGCAATGTGAAAGTGCATCCAGGATTTCATCTACAACTCGGTCAGACAGGAAAGAAGCCACTGTCAGCTTTACTTCACTGTGTGAGGATTAGAAATGAGAGAACTTCTTAATTCACGCAGGAGATTTTCGTCTTTAATACACATTCAACAGTGTGACGATTATCCACTGTGCTGTCATTTTATTTGAAGTAAAACATTAGAGGGTGTCAGGATACATGACTGCAGGTTTCAGAAATAAACTCATGAATCACACAATAAACACAGGAGCCTCTGTACCATATTTAACCTGCTTCTCACAGTTTTCCATGAGATGAAATGAAAACATCTGGGTAAGAGAGCTGAATAAAAATAAGAAGTGAAACTCAAAGAGGAATACTCCACCACTAAAATCAGACAAACACACATCCCAGATGAATGGGATTAGGACAGTGCTGCCTATAGAACACTACTCCATTGAACAACTACAATCCATTCATTTCCTCAATTCTTTTTTTGTGTTGATCAGCTGGTAAAGACAAGTGTACAATGTACAGTGTGTACAATGTTGTTTCTTCAGCCAATGCCATCACAACTTTGCTTCCTCTTTTGCTCTAGGTAACCACTTTCTGTCTCAAGAACTTCATGTCAGCCATTTTTCCACTGCACAGACATATGTGGAACACCACCACAACTGCACAGTGAGCTAAGGTTGCCCTAGTAACTCCCCCTCAAGGAAATATGTACCTTGAATTGCTCCCTTGGGGTCCCATCTTTGGTGACAGCACCAAATACTCTGGCTGTGGAGGGCAGCTGATGTGGAGCCAACAAGCACAACTGCCTGAGCTGCAGCCCAAAGCTCCACCTCTGCTGCCTCTGCTTTCAACACCAACTCTTTCAACTGGCATTTGCCAGCAAGTGACATAATTTTGGTTTATAGTTTGCATATGTAGACTGAGCTGTATTGGATTAAAAAAACTACTTCTGTCTGGGGCTAGAATTGCTGCTGCAGAGAGCCTGGAGAAAAAGGTAAGGAATTCATTGGAAAGGCAATGCAATTCATAGGGAGGTAAAATGGTGGCCAAGCCACAGTGGGAAGAGAATGGGAGTGAAGGAATCGCCCTCAGGTACCAAAATTAATTTCAAATAATGTAAGACAGGAAAGATCATAGTGTGGCACCCTCACCTCACTGGCAGCTCCAGCGTCTACAAGTAGAAGAGGCAGTATTATTGTCCTGGGGACAAGATTTATTTGATAGGACTGAAGTGAAGAAAACTTACTCCCTGAACCACTTTAAACACTGTGAAGGTATAACTAAAGTCTTTAACACCTTTTCCTGCCTATTTTGCTGTAGTCTGCAAAACTGTTTCCTTCCTCCTCAAAGCTATTAGCATCTCAATGCACAATGTCATGCTTTTCAAGCATGAGGCAGAAAGGAACTGAAAAGGTTTAGAGTACAGGTTAACCACATTATACTGTGTAAATATATTCTCTAGTATACATTCAGTATGAAAAAAAAGCAATGAAAGGCCAGGTAAAAGCCTCTTTTTTTTTTACAGGACAAACTAAGAGTTATTTAGGGTAATGGTTTCTGCTCCAGGTTTGTGGTTTGAATATCCAAGTTTCCATTTTTTAAGTATGTCAGTCTGCTGTGCACAGCCCCACACAAAGTCTTAAAGTGATTGCCCCAGCTATAGGACAAGACCAAATGTAACAATAGACAAAGCACGGCTACCACTCAAAGTAAATAGTGTCATTTCCTTCTATTACATTAATCCAGTGTTAGGTGAGAAAATAAAGTTTTTTTTAAAAAGTATTAGTCGTGAAAATATTATTTGCATACCACAAACCAAATCTTTCACTAAATAAGAGAGCACATGCATTCATGATCTTAGTTAACATCCCTAGAGATTCCAAATATATTAATCAAAGTTCCCAGACCTGCAGGACAATTTCCTGCTCTTTGAATGCCACAATATACTTCCCTGTGAGTCACAAAAGCATTCTAAAATTCTTCTACTACACAAACACACACAACCCAAAATTTAAATTCCAATTTTGTTAGATTAGCCTCCTAAAGTACCTAATTTTATTGAGGATATCAATTCCAGATTGCTCCAAGAGGACATTTTTTACAAAAGTGCGTGGGATGGAAATCTTCTCAGTGCTGGCCTCAATGAGGTCCTCACGGATGCGAGCCTTCTTCATTACGTTTGGGCAAAGGTTTTCTGCTGCATCCACCATAGACTCAAGGAGTGTCTGCAGCACAGTAAGCAAAAAACAACATTAGATACTGACATTCACTTTAGCTGGGAAGTGACAGCATTATTCTGTCAAATATGACACTTTTAGACTTGTATTTTTTACAATTCTTCTTCTGCTTTCCAATCTATTTTGCATCCAGCTGCAATAGAAGACATTTTACAAAATATAGCTTTGAGAATCAAAACACTTGTTCTGAAAATGACCCGCGACTGCACTTGTTTGCCTTTTCAAATATGAAACATTTACATCTCTGTGTGTTGAACTGTCAGAACAAATTAGCTTCCCTTGTGCACCCACCACTGCAGTGGATGCTCTGCTGCAGATGCCTTCCCTCTAAACTGTGCCCTGAATCACCAATTTTCATCAGTGCTCCAGACCTGCCAATTTATAAGAAGCATCAGTAAATGAGGAAGAGAGATCCTGAGAACTCAGCAGGCTGTAGATGGCTGGAATATACCAGCTGAATATTAAGAAGTAGCTACAAGCATGATCTGCAGTTGGCATGCAAACCTTTAATATATGGCTCTCATTTATATACATGTAAATCTACAGCAAACTTTAGATATAGCCAACAATTTTTAATCACACAGAACCACAGAATGGGTGAAAGCTTGGGAGGGACCACTGAAGGTCACCTAGGCCAACCTCCCTGCTCCAGGTTTCCCTACAGCACATGGCAGAGAATTGTGTGCAGACAGTTTTTGAGTATCTCCAGTGGGGGAGACTCCACACCCTCTTCAGGCAGCCTGTTGCAGTGCATGGCCACCCACACAGGAAAAATCAAAAGGAGGGTGGAAAAAAAAACCAAGGAACAGGCCAGAGTCCAGTTTACTGAAATGGGCCAACTTGTCTCTGATAAGAGTGAGGGTTGAGAAGCAAACAGAAAAAGGTACTTACAAATAATAAAATAAAAGAAACAACATTTCCGTGGAATGGTAAGCCTAGGTAAGCATAGATCTTACCTAGGGCATTTGTAAATTGCACAAAAATAAGAACTGCACCCCTTGAAAATGCTACTGATTTCCTTTTTCTTCTCAATCCCATACCACAGGTGAGTGACTGCAAATTCAACTCCATAGTATCAGAGCTTTTTTCTCTTTGCATAGCCCTACCATAACTAGTAATTTCCTTATGCAGACAATGAGTAAAAAAGAAACACAATTGCTGCATAAAAAATTCAGTGATTCAAAGCAGCATCTTTTAGAGTCTGTAGCTTTTACAGTCTGGAAAAAACAACAAAGCAACACAAAGTGGCCACAGTGTACAGGAAAATCCAATCTTTGCAACATTTGATTTAGAGTTATAAGGGACAACTGCCATTACAGCTAATAATATATCTTGTTGCTGGGTTCCCAAGATGCCCTTTAAGAACTCTTCCCACACGCCCTCCTTCAGTCCTCAAGCAGATTCTGGGGCAGCTTGACTAATGAAGAGACTTTCAAGCCTCTGTGGCCATATCCCCATGGGGGATGAAGAACTTGAATGTTAGAGAGCACTGAGCCAAGTAAACTACTAATGAGAGCTCCTGACACATCCATTTTTTCCATACCATCTATTCATTGGTGCAATTGTGTAGTTTATTGTGAAAAAATTCCCTGCCTCTCAAGAGTTACTGATGAATCACAATCATAAAAGTGATAGACTTGCTATGCTGAATTACAATTCCAGTCTAAGCAGGGTCTTTCAAAATGGATCATGTGAAAAAATGCTTTGAGAAGGCATAGCAGGAAAATCTAGATCTTTTCTGAAATTTCCAAAATCAATTTTTACTCAAAAAACTGAGAGAATTTGCAATTTAAGTCAGAGTTCGGATCTTATCTTCAATTGCGCAGCTCAACATAATTTCTTTACTGGTGGATTTTAGCTGTTGATTTCATATGACCATATCCACAGAAACCTTTCCTCACCTCCTAATTCCATACTCAAATCTTTCACTGATGGCAAGCCATAGTTACCAATATTGACTGTGAAAGTGCACACATTTCAGTCATAGGGCTGCAAGTACCAGTCACCAGGTGAAAGAAAAGAACAAATTGCTACCCACAATTAAAAAATCTTAGCATTCAGGGGAAAGATACAGTGAGGAAAAGGACTGAAGAATGATGATATCAAAATAAAAAAATGGAACAGGTGATGGAGCCAATAAACTCTTTGCTCCAGGACAGAATTTAGGAAGACTATTTTGAGCACTTCTGTCATTACAAAACCATCGTGTTTGTATAGGTTCCACTTGTCTTGCTTATTTTCCCTTGGGCTTTTACTGACTGAATAATGCATCTCCAGGTACTGTGTGTCCACACCAGCAGGAGAAGAAAAAGGCAAGGGTCTTGCTATAATTTCTCCTCTGGTCAACTCAACTCATTCCAATATATTGATTTTTCTTACTGTAACTCCTTTCTTCACCCCTCTTCCTTTCCTTTAGTTAAAAAAAAAAGGGAAAAAAAATCTTATTTACTTAAAATATGTTCATTGCCTATAACCAATTTCCAAACTTCTTTTTAGAATCACACTCCAGTTGCTATGGAAACAAAAAATCAAAACTCCTCTTACAGCACACAGGATTTTTTCCCCCCAACAACTACAAAAAGAATTGTCTTTATGTGAGCTTCCTTATCCATCTTTACAAATAATAAACTGCTTATGATGTTTTGAATTGACCTAAACAACTGGGGGGAAAAAATAATTCTAATCCATGTTCATCAGTTCTTCCTCCATGCATAGAACTTAAAAGAAAATCCTTCCACCTTAAGTGAAAATTAATAAAAATGAGTGTTGGAGTATACAAAGAGCATTATGACTTTATAGTTTTTTGTAAGCCACTTTTGCCACACAGATCAAAAGTAAATGTAAAAGTACGAATGGTTGAGCTAAAGTGCCTTTTGTTGTAAATGTGTAAAAGTGTAGATGGAAAACACATTAATTCAGGAACATTCCAAATGCTGAAGAGGCTTTTTTTCTCACCCTCTATAAGACTCTCCAAGATGAACTTATTTAAGTGCATAAGCCCAGCGTGAAGGGCTGACCAGACTACTCTTGTCCCAGTAATACCCCAGAGGTTCCACTGGGAAGAATCTTATGGATAAATCATGTCTGCAGAATTTCTCACTGTATTTCATATAATGGGGAAAGGGAGAAACATACTAAAAATAGAGCACCATTTTCCTCCTCATTAACTTTTTAATTTCAAAAAAGTAATTAGTAATATGGCATTATTATTGTTCTTCATTATATTCCCACTGACTTAAGCATTTTCATGTTTCAATTGAAAGATCAAAGAATCTGAAGATGAAGGTTGCAAAGTGTTTAAATACTGCAGAACACAGACAAAGCAGCTTAGTCACAAACAGAAGTTGATCTGAGCTGCCCCAGAGCCATATTTTTAAATTCATCACCTTCCATACAGATCCCTACTGTTAAAATTTGTCCACCTTGTCTTCTTCCTGGACTGATACCTTTGCACATGCTGTATGGAAGGCTCTTTGCTTGTTACACAGGAAGAGCAAACATAACTGAAGGTGCAAGTTTCTGAGCAGGAGCTGGCTGAGCACACAGGTGAGAACATTGACAGATCAACAACATCTACTTCAAGAGTTCAGGTTTAGCAGGCAACTTGTGAGAAGATTTCCTGTCAAGCTGCCTGTACCAGTTTTTTGGGCACTCTCAATACCTACAAGTTAACAGTAGAGTGGAAATCCTGCATCAGATTTGAAAGTGATCACTGAGAAAAAAAATCTGCCATGGAGCCTATAAAAAAGCAGCTTTCATTCTACTAGGACTCCTTAACTACTGAGCACTTTCCTCCAGGGCATGAGGCTTCTGAGGGTGCTTGAGAAATGTCTTAACAAAAGGCTGAAGGAGCAATTGATCAGTCTTCCCCTTCTAGCAGCTGAGAAAAGATGATAATAAACAGTGTATGCTCCTTCTGTCCACTGAAAACATACAGGCAACTTTTATTTTATTCCAGCTGGGAAAAATTTCCAAATTACATGGCCCAAAGTTATAAGAAACTAAAAATGAAAAGATAGCTATCTTACATACAAATCTACTGAGAAGAAAAATGAAGTATGGCACATTTGCATTTACTAACAGAAAACCTCAGATTTAGTTATTTCTACATGTGAGAGATGGTAACACATCTATCCACAGACCTTAAGTTGCTCGTCCACTACCCTTGTGACTTCTCCAGCCATGGATTCAAGTGTCTCTTGGATTGGATTGGAGAGTGAACCATTTGCTCCTGCCCAAGAAGCTCCACCAAGATGATACAGATTTGGTAAGAGCTGTAAGACAGGAAGAGTATCCTCAGAAAATAGGCTCATCACTGTCTTCAAACCAGGACAAACAGCAGGAAATTTCTTTGGCTGAAACAAAGTCTTCATAAATTAGAATTATCTTATCACTTTAAATACTAGCTATAGCTGGTTATCTGAAGAAAATACACTTTTGTGACACATATTATTATTTTCACTGCCTAAAACCAGAGAAGCTGTAAGCACACACAGAACTGCTCTCATCACTGCCAGTGTGCTGGGAAAGGCTTACTGTTTTGGAGTTCTTAGCGTCCCGCATCAGCCGTTCCGCACATTTGACATCCTCCTGTACAGCATCCACACCGCAGTTTCTTAAAGAGTTGAGATGATCTTGCACTTTTACACATATTCTGTCAATCATCTACTTGAACAAAAGGAATACAAAAGATAAAACATCAGGATGTTGGTCAAACACAACCTTAATCCAGTCCAGGTAGAAAATCAATAGTAGCATGATGAGATTTGCAGTGACAATATAACAACCTGGAAAGGCATGATAAGACCTTGGCAGCATGTCAATACTATTGAAGGAAAGAACTACATCTCATAAAGACACCCCTAAGCATTGCAAAATAAATAAAAATTTACCATCAGGAAAAATAAATGCTGTGGAATATTTCCCCCACAGAAACCTCCAGGATAACTGCAAATAATAAACAAGTTACCCTATTTAAGTGTTAGTCTGGTTTTTGGATCAGATTTAATGCTGAAAATGTTTTTGATATACCTAAGACTATAGTCTAAAGGTCTCTGAATTGTTAAGAAGTTCAGACAGTAAAAGAAAGCTCTGTTCATTCAACAAATACTAACAGCGATTTCTCCAGTCTAAGCAAAATGCAACTGCGCAGGCTTCTGCGGTATTCTTTTAAAATGTAAATATTCCTAGTTGCAAGGGAATTAAAACTATCAAAGCAGAAGTTTCCATCAGACATTTCACAGTGGGATAAATTGAACTTAATCTGTACCCGCAAGACAGTTCATTCAACATGCTGCAAATGCAGGGCAGGTGGTATATCTGTATCTTACGGGACAAACCACTAAGAATGCCTGACACATAGTCAGCTTTGATTAAGATATATGAGGCAGGGAGATATAATAGTTAAAAGTCTTTATCAGCCCACTTAGCATACATCAGAACCGGCTATTTGACATTTTGAAGCAACATCTGAGTGCACGCACCATCATATAAAGCCTACGTTCCAGCGTCTTATATCATTAGCAATGAGAACTGAAATAATTTCACAGCATGCTCCTTTTCAGATCCACATAAATCTTTCTCTTCAAAGGGTTTTGGGTGGGTATTTTTTTTTAAGTACAAAAAGCTAATTAATTATTAGACAGTAGAAAGTCTCATTGGGACCTCTGGACAGAAAAAAAATACACTCTGGGAATAATAATGCAATTCTATCATACTAGAGAGTCTTTTTCAGCTCTCTTTTAAAACTGTTTTTAAAATCCATCCCTACTGTACACAATTTAGTACAGAAATTAGTAACTTTATTTCAAAATAACAATAAATTACATTTCCTGAAACTTGATGTGTATGTGGTGTTGGAGAAAAGAACAACTAAAACCAACAAGCTATAAAAATCTAAACTTATTTCATATAGAGATTATTTATTTGAGGGGGGAAAGTGACATTGGAACAGAAAAATTACTAGAATAGAACAATTGGTCTTGCAGCTTCTAATTCCAGTATATCTCCATATACCATTTTCATTCTCAAGAGGTTAGAGTACAATTTCGGGTTCCAGTAACAAAACACTGTCCCATTAATTTTTAATAACACAGGTAGAGCACAAGCAAACCACTGTTCCTGGTTTCAACAGTAGTTTACTTGGTAATACCTTGAGCCTTTCTCTACATGGTACTGCTGTATAGAAGGCCTTCATCTCACACATGCTCTGCTTCCAAATACATTGTCATTGATAATTAATATTTCTTGGGAAACAGTATAACCCACGAGGCACATCATCTTAAAAGTACTCAGAATGAGAGAGAACTTCCTCCCCCCCAAGCAGATTTTAGGCATTGAGATGTCCATTAAGTAACAAATTCTCACCTGCTGAGTGGTGCTAGTGACAATGCCTTGCTGCAGCCGATATGCTTGCTCCTGTAGGTACTTCCTGGTCTCATGGTTACGAAGCAAGTAGTTTTCTATCTAAAAAAAGGAAAAAAAAAAGCAGAAAAAAAAGATTAGGAAACTGATTTGAGTCTTCACATTGTAATTTGCTTTCAATTTTGTGTTTTCAATTTTTTGATTCTGCTGTGTCAGAATTGGGGACTGACAAGAAAAGCTACCTAATTATTTATCATCTGCAAACTTTTCTGAAAGAGTGTTCCATTTTGGACAATTTAGCAAGTTATGCTGACAAAGGATTAGATCCTGGAGAAATATTTGAAGGGACTCTTAACTGTTAGGTGTTGTAGAGATCATGATGACTCAAGATATTTGATTCGTTTCTTTTAGATGTCTTTGGCCAGCTGCAAAGACATAGATTTGAATAGCAGTATGTCTGAAGGGAAAATAAACTATCTAAAAGTGCCTAAGTGATAGTGCAGCCTCAGTTCACCTGTTGGTTAATTAAAGCTAAGCAGCACAGAAGTGCTCTTTAGAGACAAGTGATTCCTGCTGATGGCTACCACAAGTGTCACCAGCAGTACACACCCACCATCAGCCAGCTTCATCGCACACAGAATAACCCCCTAACCCTGCTCTATCAAACTTGGTGAAGCCAAAAAAAACTATTAACAAACTGTTCAAGGTTCATCAAAGGTGATGGACCTGGTCTGAAAGAGAGCGGGGAGGAAAGGATAAGTGGAGCAGCCAGCAGGTTGTGAGGCTGAGATCAGTGGGGACAGTCACCTCTAAGGTGGCAGCAGCAGAAAGAACTGCAACATCTGACCATGCCCAGAGCAAATCCCTGGGTTTATTCACATTGCCCACCCCAAGCCAAATGTGCTGCAGAGACACAGAGCTCAGGAGGGTGGCTGCTGTGTCCATCAGTCAGTCAGTGCAGTTCTCCTGGCACCAGGCACAGTCCATGCAGGGAGGCTCACATCCCCACCTGCAGGAATCACCTGTGTTGTGTCCACAACACCACTCCTGACACTGATACCTTTTCTAGGAGGTAACTTCCTCATCTTGTGTGAGGAAAGCCTGAACCACACATTAAAACAAACTCGGGATCTAACAGTTTTAGCAACCTTGATATGAATTAAAGGAAATGCTCTTTGTACATAGCGCCTAATTAACACACAGATCTAAATCCCCATGGCCAGAAGCTTCCCAGTATTTTTTTCAGAAATGCACCTACAGTCTAGATGTGAACCGCGCCAATTATATTAAATGAGATGTAAGAAATACATCCATCCCCCATGAATCAGATTTTTAAAAGCAAAATTGAGAGAATTTTCATGCATCAAAGAAAAAGATACTAACTACCAGCACTTCTCCCTGTGATACTCAAATTACAGAAAGCAAGGATCATAGACATTTGCTTTTTAATCACAGTTATCTGTAAGAACTATTTATAACATTTTTATGGCCTTACCCTGGCTAAAGGAAAACTGCTCATTAAAGAGATGTGAAATGTGTGCTTCCTGATTGAGCAGGAGGCTTGTTTGGGGCTTGCAAGATTTACCATATTAAAACTCAGATGGGAGTTTTATAATTCAGGCAAGTGGAACACTACAGATACTGTCAACACCTTTTTTATCAAAAAGAACATGCTGGGGCAGTTGCTTACTTAGGGCAACACAGTGTGTGAATTTTATATATACAATATAAAACACAGGCAGTAAATGTTTTCATCCTCCTTTAAATTGAAGAGCACCCTTTGTCTTATACAGAGCTGACTGCGCTTTTTATGCCAATATAAAAAGCGTGCGCCAGTAATTCTAAACATTTGGTAATACCCACAGGCACATATGTAACAAACATGCAGTTTCTAACTCTCATAGTCAGGCACACAGTAATACCAGGTCTAGTTTGCATTTTTTTAGTTACAATATTCTGACACTACACCACTGCATTCCATCAGCCATCATTCCCAGCATTCTGTGGAATAAAAAGCTCTTGCAGCACTTGATTACCATGTATATGTCTCTGCAAACCAAACAATCTTTGAATCCAGTATAGAATTCTTATTCAGCCAAGCATGAAGTCTCAGAAACTTAAAATGACTATATTTTTGCTGGTTTGATTTCTGTTCATTGGTGGTATATGCAATACCTTTTGCAGAGCCTCTTCTGTTTTCTCAGGGTTTGTTTTGAGTGCTTGGGAGGCATCATTCATCGGTATAGGCATGAATCTCAATGTATAATTCCTACAGAAAAAAAAAATTGATGGTGAAAGTTAATCTCATTACTGTATCTCTTCATAATCACTGTAATTTTTTATGAAGAATAACCTAGAAGGGAGAAATAAATGTATCCAGCTCGTCCATGGAGGGTACTAAGAATGTATTTTTTCACATTTTTAAGTGAAATAGTTGGAAGTATATATGCTCTTTTTTTCTACTAATTCTTTACTACTAGACAGAGAGGTAGATTTTGAAAAGCAGTTACATGGTCAATGCCCAGTGGCTGCTGATTAAAAGCCTATCTGCCCTCTGTACCTCTGTGCACAAAGCTAGATTATTTTTGTGTATCTAAACAGAACAGGGAGAATCAGTGCCTGCTGGAAACTGTATCAGATCTAAGACTAAATGGAAATACTCAGTAACAGACAGATAGCAACTAAGAGACTGAGTTTTAGAAATTTACTATTTAATAACTTCTCATGTTTACAACAATTTGAAGACACTTGCTGCATTTTTAATAAAAAGCTGACAAAACAAGCATAGCATCCCCACATTGCTTTATGCAAACAATTGCTCCCTGCATTTTCCTTATTTGCTTGCAAAATATTTCTGCAGCTTTGTCCATCTGCTGCAATGAGAAATTAAATACAGGAGTTTGGTCCTGAGTCAAAATTACATTTAAACTCTGAGAATATAAACTGGCTATCATAACACAGTTATACTTAAATGCCACCTACAGTGGTGTGTCCACACAACTTCAGACTTGAATAAGGGGGTGGGGGAGGAACAGCAGGAAGTTTTTAAAACCTGGAAAGGAAATTATTCTTTCTATTTTCAATTAATCCTTTATTTCCTGCAAACATTTCTTTCTCCTCCTTCTGCAAACATCCCACTAACCGCCTGTTCCTATTCCATCCAGAGCTACACAAATATGTTTGGAACCTTCTATTCTTGAGCGCTTTGAAGTTGGCAATTTCAATTGAGTCACCACCATTGATGACAGCAGACCACGCTACTCCCATCAGCAGACACCTTAAATAGTGTGAAACTCCAAGCTTCTTTTGCTTCTTCTCCCACCAGGTGCTTGGACACATGTAACACCATTCTCTGAAGGGCAGTGTCCTCCTGAACTGCAAACACACCGATTCCTCATTGATACCACCCAACATTTTACTTTAAATTATAACGGAAGGCTTTTATGTTTCTTCCCCAATGCAAACACAGTGATATATGGCTGTCAGTGCAGGCAAAATCCCTGTCCTTCCACAGTGTCCAACTGTCTGGTGCATCAGACAAAAAATTAACTCTTCTTTTTAGCTGTCTTGTCCTTCAAAAGAACACTGCAAACTATACAGACCCTGATATGTGTCCTCATGTAATACTAACCAGTGTCCACCACCATGGGGAGAATTTTTAAATGTCAAAGATGCTGAGCTCAAGGACAGATAATTACAGAACTTGCTGATTCCCTGACAGGTGGTGTATTTATTTAGTAAAAAAAAAAAAAAAAAAAAAGGTAGATTTCTAAGGATCTCTGCAGCTGTTTGACATTTAATACATCCCATTCATTGAAATCTGTAATTGCCAGCTCTCATGCTAGCAGTTATATGCTAAATTCAATTTAGTCAAAGACTTGGTGCACCCTCCCTCACACATATGGACACACAGAGCTGGAGGAGGGAAAATGAAAGGTAAGGAGATTTTCATGGACACACAATCACAGAGGCAAAACTTTCCTTCCTACCCTAAAGGAGGAAGGAAATCCTCTGTACTTGGGTTGCTTTCAGACACACAGTATTATTTTCATCTAAGAATTTACCAGCCCTTAGGGGAAAATATCAAGAATTTAAAGCTCACTTTTCAACTTTATCATTATGCTTTGTTTTTCTCCGTTTCCTTGAAGTCTAAAATATTCCCCCATTCTTCCTTTTATTAACACTCCACTTGTCTCTTGTAAAGGAGCACATTTTGCTACAAACTCAATAATCCAGTAATTTCCTAAGACATCGATATACTCAGCAAAATACCTATATTTAAAGGATATTAAATTTCAGAGAGGTGCTCAAAGACTGTAGACGATGTCCCAAAAGAGGTACCAAAAACTTCTTCTTCTAGATACAACATGTGTGACAACAGTTTTACATTTCATCACATTATTTCCCCTGTAGTAACTTCTGATCCACACACTACATATGCTCTGTGCTGCAGTGGAGATTTTACTTACAGGAATAAGATTATCTGTTTTTCAGGTCAGGGTGTGTGAATTTCACATCACTGCTAAGGGAAGAATTCATAGCCCTCTGACAGACTCCAGCATTTCTCCTTAGATATTAGAACTTCAGCTATTTCTTCAGTCAGTCCATATAGAAAAAAATATAGAAACAATGCTGCAGAGTCCTGTGACAGAGGGGGCTCCAGGCTGCAAACCACATGTTTATCTTCATATTAAAATCACAGAAGTACAAGACTCTGCTTAATGGCCAAGCTGAATAGGATGCCCATTGTTCTCAAATGCCCTCCTGAACTGACACCTGTAAGGGACTCTGCAGAAAATCTTCTCAGGTCTTCATACCACCTGTCTGGGACACCCCTGGGGCAAAATCTGCCAACAGCCATGCTCCTGGAATTCCCTTGCAGAAATAACATTTTCAAAGAGCAACAAGCAGATGAAGAAAAGTTGGAGATTAGGAAAGAAAAAACCTTCCAATTACTTCAGCCTGCTTTTAAAGTCTGCAAATCACCTCTGCCTCCTGCCCATGCAACTAAAGTCTACCTTTCTTCTTGTTTTGTGGTTTGGCAGATGAATATTTTTCATAAAATCAAAATAACACGTAGAACACATGTCCTCAAACATCTTCAATATATTTCATTCCATTTTGAGCAATGGTTCTTCAGAATATTGATGGCTTCAGGTATTTTTAGGAAACATATGGTGAAGAATGTTCTCAAAATGTCTTCAAGATGGATTGTTTACAGCCTAATTGTTTTCAGCCAGTACTGACAGTCTCTCTCTTCATGTTTAAACCTTTGTTGCTTGTGGCTTAGTGTGTGATGTTATCAAGGTTTCTGACAATGTAAAAATCTTTAAGGCAACATAAAATGACCTCAGATTCCAAGTTAAATAAACGAGATGTCACCCAGAAAAAGTACAGTGACACATAATTAACTGTGGCATTCCGGGGGTGTTTTTGTTTAGATTACTTGCTTTTGCCTCAGGATTTCCACCCCTTCTCTATTTACTCATCCAAACACTTTGGAACAGAGAAATAAAGCTGATGCTAACCAGAAAACAAGTGCATTTCTTTTCCTACAAGACTTCCCCATGCTATTACCCTTTAACAGAGAAATGTCTGCAAGTTGACAAATAACCTTTGCAAATTATTATTCACTACTATCAATGGAATCACTGCAAGATGATTTGCTTAATTATACATAATTTAGCTAATTTCCCACATCAGTGCAACTGAATTCATTTCAAAACCGAGTATATAGACTACAACAGTTTCACAAACCAAGTAACTTTATAAGCTCTAGCCTCATGACCCCTGGAAGGGTTAAGATGCTCCCTTAAGTAGTTATACAGTTTTATAAGATACCTTGTCTAGGACCTAGCAATAGTAGGTTACATTCACTTTCTAAAGAGAGCCTTTGCTCCTGCCTGAGGGATTTCATGATGCGAAAAACTTCAACTGCTGCTTAATTTAAATCTGGAATTCTTCTCTCTTAAGGAAAGTAAGAATAACATATAAAGAAATGTGATGGATGTGGAGGGAGATGAAAGCAATTTAACATCTATCACTGGTAATAGCTGCATCTGTGAGTAAACTCATGGAAGCAAAATGACCTAAAGCACAGCAATTACAAAGAAAAACTGCAGTTCCTGAGATCATCACTATTAGTTTCAACTTACTAGGGGAAAGAAAAAAAGTTAGACCACTTCAGTAATTTTCTGTTATTATGTACAGCGTCATTCATTAGAATAGAATTTGTGCACACTATCAACACAAGAGAATGAAGCAAAGGGAAAAATATTACCAAATTCAGAATTTTAACACTGAGAGCAGAACTCAAGGACCTTAATGCTGATAGCAGAGTATGGATGAAAGAGCCACAGAGCCTCTTCCCATCCTTTTGAAGGATGTGAAGTCATGAATTTTCCTTTAGATTAAACATCCTGACGCTTAAATTTGAGAGCACTCAGCATCTTCAAGATCATATTGACTGCGGTGAGAACTGCAGCTGCTCAGATCATTCAGGATCTTTGGCCTCTTCATCAGACATTCAATTACTTGAGACTTACTTTTCCAGTGCCACAGCTATGTCCTGGAAGCCCTGTGCAGTGATGTTATTCTTGTCCCATATTACAGTTCTGAGAGGTGGTGGGAAGAGGAAAGAAAAATGTAAGTTAAACAAGAGCGACCAAACAAATCCATAATGAAGCTTTGCATATTGAAATAACACACTGCTGAATATTCAAAATTGCAGAAGGCAGCACTTTAAAAACTTATCTTTACTTAGATGGTAAATCCTTGAAATGACAGAAACTATGGATAAATACACAAAATCCAGTTTCCTGTACTTTAAAGGGGACTCTACTGTATTTTTTATCACAAGCATAAGTACCTTACTTTTCTAAAGCACAATTAATACAAAGATTTGGACATAAATTCCTGCTTTTTTTGAGGAATAGCATCAAAACCAAAGTTCAAATGTCTCCTTTGCAAGGCCATACTGAAAAACCAGAAAATTGCAGTAACTGGTCAATCTCTGTTCCACATAGGCTACGTGTATTTTAAAAATTCATGCTGATCAGAGGTCAAAATTTGCAGGCTATTACACATTCAGCCCTGCACTAAGCTCATCACACTGTTCACATGAATCCCCATGCAACACAAGAAGCTGCCAAAATAAACCATTAGGTTAGGTGCAT
The DNA here is from genome assembly GCF_023055355.1 of Agelaius tricolor. Lineage (NCBI taxonomy): Eukaryota > Metazoa > Chordata > Aves > Passeriformes > Icteridae > Agelaius > Agelaius tricolor. The sequence goes on from NW_027269262.1 coordinate 35,528,802, forward strand.
AAATGGTAGCTCTTTTGAATACACAGTAATGATGAGAGTGATCAAGCCTTCCCCTCCTCCCCCAATTCAGACCACTCAAGCAGACTGCTTGGCAATTTGCAAACACATGTTCAAAGATCTCATTAGTAGGCAGAAGAGACAGACAAGCAGATAAATCTTACTTCTGCTAGAGCACCAGTTGTAGCTGTTCTTAAAAAAAAAAAGGCACAAAACCAAACAAAGATTTCTGGTGTTTAAAAGAGAGGATAAAAAGAGATAAATGGCACGCTTTCACAAGTATTGACATCCTTCTGTTGTTGCACAATTATCCCTCTGTTTTTTAGATGAAAGGTAAGAAAGAGAGGAAGAGAGATTCTACACTCACTCAGCAAACATCAGATATGCTAAGGGTCAAATCTTGAATATTTCTGCCACTGGAAAGTCTGTTTATACTTCTACCTGGGTGTCATTTTATAACATTTTGGCAGAACCAGTTAGCATTGCATTATTCAGTCTGTAATCACACCACAGACTGTGGTGACATTATGTCAACTGTGACACTCAGCATACTGTGAAATGTTTCAGTCTGCCACCCTGAAATGTATCAAGACTTTATTTCCTCAAATATTGTGGTCATTTCAGGTTAATGCATTCAAAAAACCTAAGCCATCCCTCCAGTGCTTTTCTGACATTTTTAATATTCAGTTTGGGCACAGCAACACAAAGGCCAGAGGATGCCTGCCTCTGAACAAAATAGCCAAGACTGTTTGGGGGAATTTCTTATCCTCCAGGGAACAAATACTTGGAGACCAAGTAAAAAGTGGGCTTTTTACACTGACAATACACTGAGGAAGGTTCATCTGCACAGTCTGAAGAGGAGGAGGGAGGATTATCTTTCCTGATGAGGGTGACATATTTAGAGGTCCCCATCCAGATTTACGCTGATTGAAGGTTTTACTGTTTGTGAAACACATGCTGGATAGAAAAAGAGTGATACTCTCAAGCCATCAGTGCCAGACATGCTAAAAAGCAGGGAAGTTGCTGGGCAGATGAAGTTGCAAAGAAGATATGCCAAGGTCCATCAACACAGTAGGAAGGGGAGAAAGGAAGGAGGGATGGTCCATGCTGCTCCCCATTCTGAATTCCACATGCTCTTAGTTCTACAAACTGACACTTCAGAAGACAAAGAATAATTCACTTCAGTTTCCTACCCAAGTATCAGAATTTTCTCTGCTGGGAAAGCCTCCAGTAAGAAAGAGAAAGCAGAACACAAGAGAGTAGCTAAGCACTAGAATTGTGTTCCCAGGGACACTGTGGAATCTTGGTACTTAGAGATCTTCAAAACCTGCACAGGCAAGTCCCTGAGCAACCTCACATAGCTTTAAATTGGCCCAGCTTGGAGAAGAACATTGGATTTAATTAACAGAGAGCTCTGTAACAATGTAATTTTTTCTGTCATTCTAGAAATTTGAAAAGTCTTTTGATTCCAGCAAGAGGCCTTTCTGTTCAAATGTAGAAAATTTTCCCCAGTTTCAGTTAAGGAAATGTTTTTGAAGGGACAACTTGCTTTTCTTGTTTTTCTGTTGTTATTTTCCGTTCTCTTAAGAAAAAGAAGGATGAGAATCCTTCCAAATAAAGACACTCTTAAGTGGCTCTACATAGAAAGGTTCTGAAGAGAAACAGATTAAGAATAAGCCAACAACTTCAGTATTATTAAGCCATTCTACTGCTTACTGCAAATACATTTCACTTACCTGAGTTTGGTGTTTATCTGTAGGGCTTTTGCCAGCATCTTTGCTCCCATATCTCCCATGGCATTTCCACTAATATCCACTTTTGTGAGAGAAGTATTGCTGCCCAAGGCATTAATAATGATGGTGACCTCCGTCTTCAGCTTGGAATCTGCGAGGGACAGTGACTGTAGAGGCTGTGGATTATAGAAAATGCACTGATAACAGAAGCTGATAACACACTCATTCCTCAAACACCAACTAAAAGAAGTTACAAGTTTCCCAAACTCTTGGGGACAGCAGTAAACATCAAAGAGTTATTTCTATGTTTGCTGCAGATCCTAACAACACATGATAAATTGGGAGTCAATAACTTACAGCACAGGTGTCAAACACATGCACACAAGCAGATTAAGTTGCAACACTGTGAAAAAATTATTTTCAAGTGGCAGTGCCTCCAGCTTCCTGAGTTCTACTAAATACAAAACACAGTGTAAACCTCAAAAAAGGCAAGATAACAACCACCAGCTTCACAAGACAACTTCCAGTGTCCAGTGGATTTTGCTTAACCAATATTAGCATTTTCAGTGAGAAATAGAAGTATCTACCATTCCCCTTCTCTCCCTCAGGCTGAGACGTTTGCCCAAGGGCAAATTACAGCCCAAGGCACTGTTAAAACATAAACAGTTTCCTTAAAGTGTTAAAGATAAAACTGTACCAGGTCTGAAATTCAAAGCAATATTGAGTATTTACTAAAATGAGTAAGTCTACTCATTGTAATAGATACTACAACATTTTTCAGTAACTTTATTTTTTCATGAAGCATATTAAGCTGAAACTATCTTATTTGGCTCCAGCAAGTCACACTCCAAGCCTCAAAAAAACCTTTTCTAAAAATGCCCATATTTCCTCCACTCTCAATGCCCCCAACACTCAACATCAGGAGCTCAAGAACCACAGTTAATTTATCCCCATGCCTTGCATAGATATTACAGCTCCTAAAAGTGTAATTTGTCTTTGGTGATGAATGAGGACTCCACAAAACATTTCCCTTGCTCAAGTGTGAGTCCATACAGAGAAGTGTATTGTCATTATACACCCACTTAGGCACATGCTGAAGGATGAATTATTGGAGCCTAAAATCCTCAAATAGGCAGCATAGGAAAAGCAAAATCTCCTAACAATGAGCCACAGCCTTTATGTTAGGCCCTGAAGATTAGATTAATGAAAATAAGCCAACCAAACTGTGCACACCTTCCAGGGTCCAAGGTCCTTGCATCATACCTGCTATACAATGGGATCTGACTCTCCAGACACCACTGGATTACAGTGATAACCAAAAAACTTGCAACAATGCAAGAAATGCACTTACTAATGAGGAAAAGCACAATAATTTGGAGGCACAGCAGGTTGATAATTATAAAGTCTAATAATAACACAAGCCACATGCTGGTTTTATTTTAAATGGAAGTTATTAAATTACTATGCTAATACCCTTAATCTGTCTGTTTTTGAATTTTATTGCACAACATGAAGAGAAATATAAAGAATTATTAAGAATTTAAAAGCAATATTAACAAAAATGTTAACATCACATTTAGAATGGCACTCAGGAGCTCTTGACAGAAGTCTGAGAAGCCCTTTTGCTGACAGATTCACAGTAAAGCAGCACCATGCAGCACTAGGAGAAATCAGCAATAAACTTGTGAATGTGAGATTGTTTCTGTTTCTCACGTGTCACTTTAGAAATGGGCATTGGAGTAACTGAGCTGCACATGATCCCTCCCACATAATTTTTCTAAATCTCAAATATCCTCCAGGAAGCTTCTTGCATTCCAACACTCTGACAAAACAGTATATGACTGAAAACACTTCTGTACTGTATTCTGTAAGGATTGACAGCTATGTACCATCTAAATATTCATTAAATTATCTGATCATTACATTAAAAATCCCAAATGAAACAACAACAAACAAAAAAACCGAATCAAAACCAAATCCCCCACAAATATGGGCAATACTCTACAAACACCTCTTTTAACAACTTAATAGTTTTAGCTAGATATTGAGAAAACCGAAGTCTAAGGAGCACTTTCAGTGTCCCTGCTACAGAAAACAGGTACTTTGCCAATATAGAGAAAATGCTTTAACACAATCTTTTTAAGGAAGAGGAATTCTCAAAGTACAAATTTACAATTAGAAATTGTATGATTTTATTCATCGATTCAGTCGTACTTCTGGAAAAAACCCTAGGAATTAAATCAAGCTAAATTTGCTTTTCCTAAGAACAAAATGCTGCAAAAAGCCTCCAAAAGCCAATTCTGCACCAAGCACTGAACTAACAACTAAAGATAACCATCACTAGAAATTCACTGCACCTATGCAGGAGTGATTACCACTCTGAGCAACAACACTGCATACCTGCAGTGTAACATCCCTTTTTGCAACAAGCAAAGGAATGACACATTAAGAATACATTATAATATTCTGCACAGTATAGCACCTATTTATATAAAAAAGACATGAAAATAACCCAAAAAAATGAAACTAAATGTTACATTCTTGTTTATATAAAACACCTGTGAAGCTCTGCTATGTAGGTTACTACTACTGCTTTTAAATGATGCAGAATTACATTTGGGTCTCACTCTATTTTAACAGTCATAGAAGCAAGCCACTGATTGTTCAAATCATTTTACTCATGACTCACATTAACACAGCAACAGAGCTATTTAAAGTGTGCATAAACACATGAAGAAGCATTTAGAGATCATTATTTTAGGTTAAAGCCACTTGCTTCAGCTTTCCATGCAGACAGTGTGCAGTTCCTAAACTGTGCAGTGTGCTCTGGGCAACATCACACCCTGGTCTCTACAACTGCATCTTAAATTTTTCATGTCCTGTGGCAGTAAATGCATACTATTGTTAGAATGAGGACCACCCCATTTATAATTCAAATTGAAATAGCTAGAGACTTAAAATAATTTCCTAGCATTGAGATACAGTGAGGACACTCCTAAGCAGCTTTCTGCAACATATTTTTCCCACAGTGCTACAGTGCCTGTCCTCAACTCTTTTGCTGCTAAGAGATAGTTCATGCTGGTTTTAGTGCTTGATGAGACATAAAAAAGCAAGATTCCCTCACTGAAGAGGAGTAACAAGAGAAAAGAACATGGGGAAAGAAGAGGCAAGGTAACCCCAAAAGGATGATATGCTATATCCCAAATGTTAATGAAGTGACATGAAGGAGAGACAGTTATTCTTAGTAACTAAATAAAACAACTTATTCTTAGTAACTAAATAAAACAACTTTTTGGTGCATTATTTCATTATAACACTGTTTGAAAACAGGATGACAATACATTGTGTAGGTTAGGTTAGGAAAATGTAGTAGGTAAGAATTACAGGCCCACATCTGACCCGTGTATAGTGTAAAAGGAAGAAAGTGGAACAACAAATGAGGTTGAGAAAAGAAAAGGAATGCAAGAAGTGGAAGCTAATGATGCAAAGGAGAGAGAACTGCAAGAATGATACACACAAAATTTAGCAGCTACCTTTTCCTATAACCTGAAAGTTTCAAAAACAGAAGCCAGGAGAGATAAACAGAAGGTTGTAACACTTTAAGTAGAAATAATAGAGTGAAAGTAGAAATTTTTGTTCTTAAGGAAAGATAATAAAGAAAGGAGTCATAAAATAGGGGTAAAAATTCAACAGCATGTTTCATAAGATGATTTGGGCACTGAAAGGACACAGAGTGCGTGGATGAAGTGTTTTAAGGTATGGTCTGAGTGGGAAGAAATGTTCACCTGAAACAGAACAAAGGAATAATGGAAATAGAAAACATACTAAATTACATTTGTTTGTGATTTAGTTCTTCAGGACAGCTGTGAAAGGATAAGCATGAGAAACAGGGCAGGACAGAGACAAATGCCCACACAGAAGCAGCAGGTGGTATCTGATGAAATGAAACCGCTCAGTACAGGATCAAAAGGAAAAGGAAAGGAGGGGAAAGCAGTCCTGCAGCATTCCTTTTATAGGCAGAGTAGAAGGAGGTGCTCACACAGCACAAAACAACAAGGCCAGCTTGGTACAAGAAGCAACGCAGAGTTCCACCCATACATTACTTAGCACAACCCTACATCTAACTTGTGCAAACAAGGATTTTCATTAAGGTGCTTTCATTCCAGGTGTTACTTCAATTAGAATTAGTTTTGATATCTGTATGAAGAACTTTACCACATCACACTGATATCCCATAGTTTAAAGAATAAAATGTGGAGGAAGGCACAGAATCAAGAAACACCAGTACCACTAATCCCATTTAAGAGGACAGAAAGAGCATAGAGGGCTAGTATAATAAATCACTTCAAATAAAATTGAGAACTAAGAAAAAGGGAACACGGAATATGAGTCTAATGACCTTGCAAGGCAAGAGACATTGGGAATCCTGGTTAAAACTGCCAGATACAGACATAGATGGAAGGAGAAGACAGCCAAGCAGTTAATATGAAGAGCATGAACTTGGAGGCGAGACAATAAAGACAACAGGAAGGAGCAGGTGTTCAGACAACCTGAGTCTCCAGTTGGCTGTCTCTGGAGAATGAGGAATGCCTGCTTGGTACTTGCACAGGAAATTAAGGAGAAAGAAAGGACTAAAAGTAGATAAATAAAGATTGACAAGCATGAGAGTAACAAAGCATCTTAAGATCCCCTTCTAACCAAAACTAGGATGCCAAGAATGGGCAAGAACACAAATCCAACCACAGAAGTATTTCAGAATAACAAAAGTAGAGAAATTAAGGAAGTGAGCAAGCATCCCAGTAAGGTACCCTGAAAAGGTTTTATGAAATTGCTCCCATGACTAAGAAAGGTAAAAAACAGCACAATGAATGGTTTATTTGCATCTTTGGAAGAAGGAAGGAATTCTGAGAGATCACTGCAGTGACCTTGCATTTTGCCAAGGGAAAAAAAAAGTTAATACACAAGAACAGCTATCAGGAAATAATGCATTCCATAAATTAAAAAAAAAAGCATTGCTATTGAGAACACTACGATTGTAATCTCTTATCAGGACACAAAAATTCTGAAAATTTGTGCCTAAAGGGCTGTATAATTTAGACATAAATAACTAGGTTACACACATCCAACTATTTAAAATGAATATTTTTCAACAACCACAGATCCTAAGACTATCCTCAGAAAATGTTCACCTACATGGCACAAGTTAATCCAAATTACAATCTGAAAAAAACCCCAAATCCCAAATGCTGGATGTATCTGTGCAGAGTTGTGATCAAATCTTATGCAGCAAATTAAGAAAATTATTAGAAATAGACTGTGAGGGTACAAATACACATGATGATAGTAGGCAGAAAGATACTCACTGAATCCTCGTCTTGAATCATCTGAACTAAATTATCAAGTACTGGAGTGAGATTTCTGAGGGAAGAAAAGTTAGGAAGATGATGAAATCAGCAGTTTCTCCTCATCCATTCTCTTGTTATTTAGAAGAAAGAAAATCCTTACTTGGATTTCATGTTGTTAAAGTTTTTGCCTAATGCCAAGTGTCTTATCGATCGGTTTTTACTAAGCCAGACTACAAGGGTTGAGAGATCAGATTCTAGGCCTGTAAAGAATCAGATTAGATTAGGAATTAAAACACATTTTCACAAAAGACCCAGACCAGGGCCAATTATTGATGCTATACTCAAGTAATTATAGAAGCACACTAATTTCCAAAATGTGTAGGAAAATTTCCATTCTTCTATCTTTAAATCTTTTTCTCATTAGGGCCTCTGCTTTTCTATGAGAATAAATGCTTTCTCTAAAATAAACCCTTTAAGTCTCCATGCTAATCAGCTATTAAAGGCACCTCTCACAAACACAGAAGAGAATTCAGTCCCTAATCCACAGTCTAGCCACCCAAGGGTAGTTCCTCACGCGGTCAGGCAGAGTTTCAAGTTCCTTGGAGAACTCTAAAATACTGCTAATCACTATCTAGTCTTAGTAGAGCTGTGTACCAACAATATTTCAAAGCCTTCAAAAGCCTGCAAAAAAGGCTAACATAATACACTACAAATAAAATGACCTGAAAAACAAGGCAAATTTTTTCTACTCCTGAGTAAAAGAAAATTAACTTTAGTATTCCCAAGCTAGTTATGTATTTGAGGAATCCACTAGCTAGATTACAATGATTTAGAATTCAGATTCACAGCATAATTTAGATTTCAAATATCTATCTTTATTTATAAAAATAAATCTTTTTGCCTAACTGGGCTGAATCAGTAGCTCTCACAGCTTTCCACTTGTCCATCCCATCCTTCTTGGGCATTCCACTGTACTGGGAATCTGTTTCTGAAATACTTCTGCACTTGGCTGATACAGGGGCAAACACAGCAGGCGAATTCTTCCAGTTCATACATTTACACCTTGAATCTGCAAGATGAGAAGCCAGCTCATATTTCCAGGAATACCTGTGCTAGGAAGCACAGAGACTCCAAAGCAGAAAAGACTTTTCCAAAGACTCAAGCAGGCCTTTTCTCACCTGAAGCGCTTGGCTCTTTGCTCCAAATTTTCCCCCTCAGCTTCATTCTGTACCAGACCTTTCCCTTTATTCTTTTACTAGACTTCCAATTCTCATTCAGCTTCTTATCCTCTTGTACTTAACTCAAATTTACTCTGGATCTAATATGAGCTTGGTACCATTATTTTCTTCTGCCATGTTACACTGATCTCAAACAACAAACTTTTGAGGGTACAGTTAGTCTTCCAACGTTTCTTATTAAGAGGTCTTGATCTGAGACATTTCCATAACCAACATGGCCAGTAATCACAGAGCAAGAGCAACCACCCTTGGTTACACTGAGAGCAGAAACAAAAAGCATTTCTTGACTTGCACAACCCTCCGTTCCTGTTCTGTGTACTTACCATTGTCTGAAATATCTAGGCTGGTGATATTGTGTATTTCTGCTATGCATCCTTCCAAGACTTGTGCACCTCCAGATCTTAACTAGAGACAAAACATCATCCATTTTTGCAAACTAGTTATGGTTTCAAGATCACACAGAAGACAGTGGTAGGAGCTTTGTGAATACAGAAGGCACTAGCAGCGGCAAAAACAACAGCAACAGAAGAAGTTATAGACATCAAAACGACAGCCTATGCACACATTCCTACTGTCCTCATCCTTACTCTCAGTATTCACATACAAATGAGAAAAGGGACTCTCTTTCCTTTCTCTTGAAACTACCTCTCAGCCTCTAAATCAGGAAAATACTTAAATGGTTAAACACAGCAAATCCTTTAGCACTTGTGCTGGGCAGTGCCTGAAGGATGGGGGTGAGCATTCTCTACATGAACATTTCCAGTGTCTGGTGATACAAAAAAATAAACTTAGACCAGCCTATCAGCTTGCAACCCTGGCACCCTTGAACTCCACTACAGTCAGGCCTTACAAGGAGCATCTTCTTCCAGCTCTTAGCACAATGCTAAGGTGCCCAAAAGATAAGTGGGGGGCATACAAAAAAACCAAAACCTCAATTAAATTATGCCTCCCTGTTGCTGAAAAGAAAATTCAAATAATCCAATTGTAAAACAGCCATAAAAGACAATAAACAAGAGGAAAGAGCAATATAGTCATTCTTAAGAAACAGCAATAAAAGAAAAAAATTGCAACAATAACAAAAATGCCTGGCTGCAAAGTATCAATGATGATATTTTAAATCTGAAATACCACATGACTATAAAAGAAATGTCAGAATTTAATGAAAAAACAATGAAATGTTCTAGGAGAAAACATCAACATTAAGAAGTAATGAAATCTTACACACTTATTTACTAATGCTACTGAATTAACACCTTTTTTTTCCAAAGGAGTAAAAGAATTTTCTTTTTTTTTTTTCAGCTTTGAACTTCTACATAAGGTGCATTTAACTTTATAAACATCTCCCCGTAAAAGATTTTAGCTGAAGTAGGAAAAAATTCTATGGAAATTTTATTTTTATATTTTCTACCTTCACGTTATTTGCTTCAAAAAGAATGGAAAGCTTTTTCAAACCTCTTCAAAGCTTTTTCACCTCCTGTGCATAACAACTGTGAAATTTTTTACTTAGTTCACTTACTTGGGTAAATATCCTGAATCTACCTGCTGATATTTCTGTGGACCATCAGCTTTTATCCATGCTATAATTGAAGAGCCACAAATGCATTCTAGAAGCAATTTTCAATAAAAACTTGATTTGGCATTTTTTTCAACATTTGAGGTATGTGATGGATTAACAAGCAGCTGGATAACTTGACCTGAGAATTTGGAGAATGGTGGCCAAAGATAACACCTAAATCATAAATCAGATCTGGAGTGTGAGAAGTACAGAACATAAGGCACCTTTTCCCCTCTCCATAAATCAAAGCCTTCACCTCATCCTCTCAATAAGTAGTCATATTACAGGCTGTATTTGGGCCAGAAGTGCTGCAAATTTAACTCAACTTTATTTTAGTAAGAGCATTTATAGCATTTGCTGTATGAAAGCCAAAATCATTCAGTTTGCTTTGTGCTGCTCCCTCAGTGTGGCCCACTACAAGATAAACATTTTATACAGTGTCACATCTACTACTGCAGAATCTATGGCAGATCATACATGGAACTGGATTGGTTGTTGGTAGGGTAAAGTTCTATACACTAAAATTGTACTCACTATAGAATCCAAATGCTTTTGGCTATATATACTTTGAGGGCTGAAGTGGACAGTTTTTCAGGAGTAGCTTTCAATCTTGTACCAGATAACTCTACATTCAAAATTTGAAATATATAAACATTTCATGAGCACAAATGGTGATATCTATTTGATCTGAAAGTGATGACAAAAACTCCACTTTTAGGATCACAATTTGCTGCAACTGTGTTAAAATATTATGCACATAAATAGATATATACAAAAGCAGAGATAAATTGAAGTGCTGCTCGTCAATGTGGACTGTGATACTGACAAAAAGACTCTCTGCAACACCTTCTATATGACATATTTCTGAGACTACAAAGAAAAGCTCTTATCAGAAAATGAAGAACAACCCTTCTACAATTAAAAATGCCAAGTGTGTTCCAAGCTATGAGGTACTAATATGGGAAGGGCAAACAAAGCTGCTTACTGATTTAACAATTAAGGTAAAGCATGGAGGGTACTTACACAGTGACCAAGCTAAGGGAAGCAGAAGGGAAAAGAGTGAAATACATCAGTGCTGAGCAGGTAGAAATAAAAATGTAATTTTCATAGTAAAAAATAATTTAAAAAAACAACCAAACAAGCAATAGAAAATGATTAAGCTTGGAGATAATATACCAGAAAATTATGGGAGCAAATGAAAAATGGTGGAAGAGGGAAGGAACACAGATTTATCCTTCCATACTTGAGTACAGCTTGCCTGATGCAGGAAAGAAGAGGGCAAAGCTGAAGCATCAGCTTTATAGCCCCCTAGGAGCGTGTGCTTACAGGAACTGGGAGTAGTGGTGACTGGCTCCAAGCTTCCCACCACTCTCTTTCCAGGTGTAGATTACCCTGCCCAGATCCCAGAGGGTCAGGGAGAGGTGGAACGGGATCCTGAGGTGCTGGGCCATTCAGAGCACTCCCACCTGCTGGCACATCAACTTCCCTGCTGGTGGAAGCATCACTTCTTTCCAAAGCACATGAGAATGGATAAAGCTCAGTGATGGGAAAAAAAAAATGTTAAGGGAAGGATCTAAGGAAGTGCTGTCAGTTTGGAGGGACCAGCTACAGGAAAGCAACACTGAGTTGGGCAGGATTCCTTCCTTTCTGTCACAAGAGTCAGCCATGGCCACAAGTGCTTTGGTGTCCAATAAATCTCATTGCTCCTTGAAGGACTCTTCCACATCGCATCCTGGGTGTTATTTCATGAAAGGGTAATATTTTCTCTCCTGTCAGCCCTTGTTGATTTACATGCTAATTTATACTCTCATTACTTATATTTGTGTTTTATTGATTTATTTATTTAAGGCTAAATCATCATTGTAGGACTTAATTTTTATTACGTTAATTACTCCTCCCTTTTCCTTCCTTCCTCTGAAAGATAAATTATCATCCATCTGATCCCTCTACTCAGAAGTCAGAAGCATATGTACTGGACTTGAAAGCTTTTCTATTTGGAATTTACATGCAGTGCTCTTCAAAGTAACAACATTTTCCAAAAAGTCTAAAATATCAGAAACTATGATATGCATTCACAATTATTTAGTTTTTTCTTTATAAGGAAATCTGTGCACATTTCAAAAGCAATTAACCACAAACCTAAAGGCAAGGATTACTGCACTTCAACATGGTTATCAATATTGCATATTTTCTACTTAAAGGGAAATCACTGTATTTGCAGGCACTTCTAGAACAGTTAATACTCAGATGGCCTTGGAAATATCTAACAAACGGGAGGCTTTATTTGCAGCTTAAAAAACTGGGAAGTCAGAGAAGGCCTAAACTGGTTCATGTTGGTTTTGGCAAGAGTCCACCACACAGTTCTCAACAAAATGACTTTGCCTCAAGTGGCTTCCCAGGGTTGTGTCTGATCTTTTCAAATTCTGCTTTAACCATGCAGGAATCATCCTGCAAGAGTATGGGCAGTCCTGGGAAACAGAGGGCCCAGCAAAGCACAGGGAAGCAAGAGAAAACAAGGTAAGGCAAACCAGTTGCCACAATAGTTCTTACTTATTCTTGAGGCCACTTTGACAGTGCTTCTTATGTTAATAACTTTTACCAAAGTTCCTTACTGGCTTGAATTGATTAACTGATTAGGAAAATGGAATTTCTCCCAAGGTTAAAAAGCAAACCTGCAGAAGAGGGAGCATGCCTTCTGATTCTGGTTCTGAAGGAAGACAATTAAACCACAGACATGCCTTCAGGGCATGCAGCTTCCTTAGAGCCATTCAAATTTGGGCACCTCGGAAAACCCTGCTGCTAATCACACCACCAGAGAGCAGAAGCTGCCAAGCATCCAACAGGCTGTCTCAGTGTGTAGTACAGCTGCACTGCAAGGAGGCTTTTGCTTATCAGGTGCTTTGAACTTCTGTGCTCATTATTTAGGATGCTGTAACACATATCCTAACTTTTATCATAACTGCTTCTCTGGGTTCTCTGCTTCTCATCTTTCCCACAACTTTTGACTACAGAGGAAGAATATCTTGCCCAGTGGATTTCACAGGAACTCTAAAACCTCATTGCACATTTTGAACACATCCTGATAAATATTCCTTACCTCACAGCTACTGAGGTCTAAAGACACCTCCTTCAGATTGTGATTGCAAGCCAGGCCTAATAAAAGCGCTCTGAAAAAGATCAATTTTAGAAGTGTTTTAAAAAGATAAAGGGCAGCTTTACATCATCATCTAAGTGATCACAGGTTAATACATCTATAATGCAAAGATTCATTTCAAAACAACACCAGCTGAGCAGTTATTTCTTAAATGACAATGGCAGCACAAGCCTGCCAAACTCAGAACACTCCAGGAGCTTAAAAAACTGCAGGGATGCAAGGCTAATGAAGAAACTCTAAAGCTAATGCACCATCAACATTTAATAACATTCATCAGAGATAAATTTTCTTCAACATTTGCTTTCAAAGAGCACCAAATGATTATAACTGGAGTGTTCTGTCATACAACCATACAAACTCTCAGATTTTCCAAAAAACCTAGGAAAGAATAAAGTTTTTAAAATACACAAGATGCCATGCAGCCATCCATTTCAGTCAGGCACAATGCCTGTAACAATCAAAGGCTGGAGCATGTTCCAGTATGACAAAATTATCCATGTCCACAACCCAACAAGTATTTACAGATTTCAAAATTATATTCCTATGCAATGGCATCCTTTGCCTTTAGGCACATTGGCAGACGCATAAAGTTACAACTAATTATGGTTCTCATAAATCCACTTTTAAAGTCTAACAGAAGTTTGTTTCCACATCTAAAAGTTAGTGTTAATATCACACTTATACTAATACTGTCACATCAGAAAGCACACTAGTATGTGCAACAGAGAAGAAACAAACAAAATCTGTGTATACCTTCTAATATCTTCAAGAATAGATGCAGCTTCAAATTAATAATTCAACAGAGAAGCAGAAGGACTTCCTTCTCCAACTTCATTTCAGCCAAAAGCAGCTAACTAAGTGATTGATGCATGGAGATAAAAACCAACCCTTCTGATGAGCCATTTGTCTACTCACTTGCTATGCAAGTAGTGTGTCAAAGCTACATTTGAAATGTGTGTGCCTTGGGCAGGTTTTCATTTAAACCTATTTATGTCTTCTGTCCTGCAGGTATAATCAGACCTTCCCTATTAACAAAGGCAGATGTCTTCTGCTTATTTACTTAAGCTATTAATATATGGAGGGGGGCAAGGGGGTGGGGAGAGAAGTGGAAGTTCTGCAACAGTTCTCACAAATTTTTAGATGAACTTGTCTATCTTTCTTACCCAGACGTGCTTTTTATTCAGTCAGGCTGGCTGATGGTAAGTTTGCAAAGAGCTTCTGAAGCATTTCCAGGAAATAAAAAAATCCAGTGCAAGCATAAAGGAAGTGCAGATTAAAAAAAGACACACAGTGCTGCTTCAATTGTACACTTTTCACAGGAAGAAAAAAAAAGTTTTTTTCCCTAACCTCTTCCCTATAAATTCACCCTAAGAAAATCTCCTTATTTCTCAATTCTTTGTCATGGAAAGGGCCTTCAAAGGGCCTGAAGCCAGACATCTTATACTTACACTTGGCCACTATGTTTAAATCACACACGGCAACACATGGAGAGGTCTTATCAACTGTGCATGATGCAGAATGCAAGAATTGGCCTTGCAATTAGCATTTGCATGAGAAGCATATCAGAAACTTGTCTTGTTACAGCACTGACAGATCAAAATACAGTTTTTGGCAATGTCTGTAAAATTCAACAAAAACGCCAACTTACACTTCAACAAGGACGAGAGCACAAACTCCCTCCATTAAAAAATGGTGGAAAAAACAGTGAGCTGCAAATGGAACATTAACTATGTTACCTATGTACAAGGTATATACCCTCTCTCCACCCACCACATGGCATCCTCATTGTACAGCTTTATCAGCAAACCTGCTCCCTGAAAGGCTTGATTTACACTGTCCAAGCAAGTCCATGTCCTTCACAGACTGCACTGATTAACCAATACCTTTAAACTCACCGAGCTAGCACATGCAATTAATCATACCACAACTGTAGAGCTAAAGGAAGGGTATAAAGAAATCAAATAACAATTAATAAGAGGAATTTGGATCTCAGAATATCAGGTATCTGCATTTTATCTATTTCTTTTTTTCTCTAGGCAGGATTGATCTTGAATCATACATTCAATTTGGTGACCTCTGGTTCATGGACACAAACCAGGAACTTCTCTTTTGTCACTGGACAGCTCCAGCTTCAAAAGCTTTTTGACATAAGCTCACAAATGATGCCAGCAAAGTACTACTATGATACACCGTAGTTTTAAATTTTTTTCTTCCTGGAGCCATCTCTCATGTGTTCTTGCAGTCTTGCAAATGACAATTTTCTGCCTGAAAAGAGGTGTTTCTATCTTCTTGTGTTTAACCACCACTGTGATCTTGATGGCTCCGGAGAAGGTTTGTAATTCTTGCAGTTAAGAACAAAAGGCTGAGCAGCTGTCCCACAATACACATCCTCAGTCCTTTTAACACCAGATTAACTTCCACAGGACATTTTTGAAGTGGATTAGTCAAGCCATGTAGGTTTTGAGAGGTAAAGCAAGGTGTCCTGCAGATCAAAGTCCTCTGTAGTGTTGTGACACACTCAGCTCAAACTGAATGAAAAATTTAGGTCGGAGAAAAAGCACATCACAGAAATTGCCAAAAAGTACTAACTTCTGTCCTATCTCCTAGGAAGAGGTGAATGCTGTCACCAGAACAAAAGCAGTCCAGGCCAAAATACCAGACAGCTGAGAGTGGCACGGATGCTCTGAGACCATTCATGTCCAGCTAGACTTTGCAAAGATGCCCCTCCTTGGAGCTTTCTGAGCTAGTGAAAGAGCTTTCTGCTCTAGCTCATCCTATGCTCCCCATCACTGCCTCTTTACTTCCCCAACACCAGTCAGGCAAGTAACTCCCTCCAACCCAATTCAGTCAAATTGAGCCAGATTAACTTAAGCGTTACCAGAAGCAGTTTTTTGCTAATACATATTTTGACTGAAAAGGACTATGAAAATGCCATTTGCTGCCCAGCTGGCAGGCAAAGGGCCCCAAGTTTTTGGGATAAATTAATATAATAATATCTTTCATGAGCATAGGTAGTTGTACAGAACTCACCTGCTCACATTCCTCATACCATAAGACATACTTAACATGACAAGAAGAGAACCTTAATGTTTGGTGCTTCTCACCTTTCCTAATCTCTGGGGATATATTCAATGTCCCACAGTATTCTCTTTTTCCTATCAAACCAATACTGTCTTCTGTAGTAGTCACATCCATCCTTGTTTTTCTGCCCTCCACCATAGGATCAATAGCTCTAAATTAATCAGAATCAACCGTGTTTCAAAAAAATCACTTTGTATTTGAAAACACATCTGTACCACACCTCCCTAATAGTGGCAAAGTCTGAGCAAGCACAACAACAACCAAGAGCATCATATAGAACAAAGTGAAAGATCAGAGCTAAAATGGCTCCTGCAGTTGAATATAGATTTCAATCCAGTGCACCTGACTTAACCATCAGGCTCTTCTCAGAGGTGCCAAGCAACGAGACAAGAGGCCACAGGCAAAAACTGAAGCATAGGAAGTTCCACCTGAACATGAGGAAGAACTTTTTTACTGAGCAGGTGACTGTGCACAGGAACAGGCTGCCCAGAGATGTTGTGGAGTCTTCCCCACTGGAGATATTCAAGAACTATCTGGATGCAATCCTGTGCCATGTGCTGTAGGATGATCCTACTCAAGCAGGGAGGTTGGACCAAATGACCCACAGTGGTCCCTCCCAACCTGATCCATTCTGTGGCTCTGTGATATTGTACTGCCCTCTTCAATACCGAATTGTCTTAAGAAAAAATACTCCAAAATGACCTACACTTCTCTTTTGGCTGTTGCATTTGTCACTCTTCCCTCCCTTAGCTTCCTGCAGAGTGTATCAAAAGCTTTCCATCTCATTCTCAATAACTACTCTTGATAACCTACACCTGTAATTTTGCCATCAACTCCTGTCCATTAGACACTCCCCATTAACCCTTCCCCTCAGAAGGCAGGCTCCCAACAATACAAGGATACATCCATGCACATATGTCCATATTAAGATTGCAAAATAGGTAGCGAACGTGTCTAGAGATAAGGTTATGTGTATTTTAATGCATATTAGTTAGGAAGAGGACACTTTGAAAAGAGTCCTTTCTTTAATTAAGCCAAAAAACCACCAGTATTCTGCCAGAATCAGAGATAGCATATCCAGGCCTCTCTTGACTTTAAAACACACTTTAAAAATTTCATGTCTGAAAATTTCAACACAGTTCAAATCCAGACACATCATAAGAAGGGTGACAGTGCTTCACAATTTCCCTCAGCCTGCAGAACCTGTTAGTCACAGGCTGGGTGACATACAACCAAAAGACTCATTCCACTTAGCACTCCTGGAAACTGCTGCCATTGTCGCCTCCCCCGAAAGGAGAATACAGCTCAGTGCAATAGGTTTCTCCTCCCAAACACTGCAACAGGTTCTGTTTCATTATGGCTGTTGCAATAATGCAGTCCCAAAGGAATGGTGCTCACACAAGCCTATAATCCCATTTCACTGTGAAGCAGTTTTGTTCATAAGCCACAAAGAAAGAAATATATGCCAAAAAAATGCTGACAGAAGCTAAACAACTGTGACATTCCCAGAGCAAAAAATATGATTAATAGCCTCAACTGTGAGACAGAAAGAACATTTTATGAATGTGTGACCATCACAAAACTCATTCTTCTAATATCAATAATGTACAATGGGGGAAAAAAAAGAAGAAAGCAAAATTCTTTCCCCTTTCTTTTAAATATGAGACACTCATATAACAAAAATGTAAACTAGGTTTTAGGCACAGGAGAAAATGAAATTAAATTCTTACTTTAGAGGCTCAGGAGGGAGTTTAGTTCCTGAAAGGTTAATCTGCATCAAAGCAAGTGAGCTGCTGAAAAACTGTTTGAAGGAGGGAGGGACTTCTTTTCCTTTTCTGTAAATAAACAAATTCATTAAGAAGTAGCATTTAGACACTCCTCATTGCAATAAATAGTGAACGCAAGCCATCAGAAATGTAATGATCTTTTACAGTTTAATTGCTCTACCTTCGGCAGTTCTGTAATCAGTGGCTCTCAATTAGCTTAGAATTATAATGTCATCAAAATGTTGATTCAACAAACAATCCTCACAACTGCACTGCTGCACAGAAGACTTTACTATCTACCTCCTGTTTGGTGAACTACAAAGAATGATCATTTGGATCAGGTTATTAGTGAACATACTTACATCTCACAAGTAGATGATCACACAGGACATGAACAAAACCCTGAAATTGCTTTTTCATCACTAGAAATAATTACTCAATGCTAGAATACCTTAGCATCAATTAGGTGTCATCTCTGATAAGGACCCAAAGCTTCAATCTGAACAAAATGGAACCTAATATTTCCTACAATGCAAGTACTCTAAAAAGTAAACATTCAATCTCAAAGACTTTCAAAGGGAGTTCCTCCCAGAAGAAGACAAAACAAACTTTAAAAATCATATATAAAGAGGAATCAAGTCAGCCAGACTTCAAAATGTGGTGCTTTGCCCTTTAGAGACAAAAGATATATACAGACTTTCCGCTGCATCAGTATCATACAAACATATTAGACAAGGTAGCTTACTTTACAGGCCTTTAGCAAAGAGCACAAAGGGAAAGAAAATATTTTGCTTAGAATAAGTAGTACCTACTTCATCGAGCGCTAAGACTTCTAAGGCTTTTTAAAAAAAAAAGCCTTAGATTTATTCTTAAAAAGAAAGGTGCTACATAAGTGCAAAAAATCATAAACCAAAATACTGAAGGAATTGAGGGTAATGACATTTAAATTGTACCTGTGAGAAAACAGAGTCCTTGAGAGGCTAAGGACAGCTAGATGCTGAAGACATCCACGAAGGAGGGCTCCACACACCTGGTTCAAAATAAGGGCAAATCATTTTACTTTATATTAACCTAAAAAAGTACCTAGGGATAAAAGGTGGGGAATGTTTCCTTGGTATTGAAATAGCAACAAAAATGGTCTTTACCATATCTAGTGCACACTCCGTGTTGGATAAATCCAGATGAACAAGGGCATTTGGCTGGGCCAAAAAATTGTACAGGCTCTATAATTATTTGACAGAAAGAGTTACAGATGTTAATTTTTATATTATGACAACTGTTACTGGATCACAACCTGTCATTGCATTTTTGGCTTTTACGATAAAATCACCTAAAACTTCACCTAATCATACAAGATGTTTTATATTTGTAGGCTTTTTTTTTTTAATAGTGGGAAAATGGAGCTCAGACTACACTTACCCAACATTTTCTTAAAGCACAGGTCTTGAGTTACTGCATTTAACTTTCGTAGCAGATGATAATTAAGATAATAATTAAACAAAGATTTGTGATGTAACTCAGATTGCTGTTACATTTCAGAAAGGCTAATTGGTTCATAAGTTAAAGCCAGACTCCTTAAGCATGAGGGAAACAACTAATTTGCACCTGAAGTCCATGGTTAGTTCTTAATATCAGCTGTAAACATTACAGGTTTAAGGGAGAATACAGAACCAGTAACAAGACTTTAACATTGATGCCTTCAGTACTGCCTAGAATATGTCATGTAAATGTTAGCATATGTAAAACTTCTTACTATACACTGTTTCATTTTGGGCTCTTTTTAGTCTCAGAGAGCAACACAGAAAGATAAAAGTGTGACCTAATTCAGAGGAAAGTGGAAAGCTCAACTCCACATGAAATCCAGCCAAACAGTGCACACTTAACATTTCTAAAATAGATCCATCTTCCCAAAAACTAGGTCATTTAGCCCCTATAACGACAACGCAAGAGAGGTCCTCACTTTGAAAATTTCCGTACTTTCCTAGGGTTTATTTTAATTGTTAAATAATAGGATTTCCTTGCTCCTGTTAGAAAACTGATTCCACAGATTAAGAGACCTCAGTATTAATAATCTTTGAACCATCCCTCTGACAGGCTGAGAAAAGCCCAATTTCCTGCATTTATATCTTAAAATATTGTAGGTAGACCTTAGGTTTTTTTAAACACTGCCCTCCAAAGATTTATTACATTTTATTTTACCTTTTGTTTTTACATTATTTACTATGTTATTCTCTCAGAGTAATTCACTGTGTGTCTTTACTTACATTTAACTATTTATTTGCTACCTTTAAAACCCTGTTGTCCCTCTGACCCTTTCACCTCACGTCTGAAAAGCCGAGTTCTCTGAAAATGTTGATGAATATGCAAGTAAGATAGGTGAAAAGGCCACATCTGACTGCACTTTAAATGATGAGATTGGTTGACCATAGTTCTGCATCTTCTAGATGTTCAATTCTTAGAATTCAAAACCTGACAGTCATGTGCACATAACTTTTGATGTGAAAGAGAAATGCAAATGTAACAGTCAGAAAGTGAATATATATTAATTGAGAAGTAAATGGATTTCGTTAGGGAGGAAATAGAGGTCCACCTTCATGGCAATTGATAAACTGAACAAAGGACTCTAAAAAATAATTACATTCTTCAAAGAATCATGTGTTTTAACAGCACATGTCAACGAGGTGCCCAAATTTATTTATACAAACAAAAATATTGAAAAGCAGAAATTAATTCTTTACAAGTCAAAAGAAATAATTTGCTAACAGCCTTCCAATGAAAAAATTTGTAATACTCTTATCATTAAAAAGATGATGAGGGCTTTTTAATGGCATTTTGTCACTTTCAAACACAACTCAGAGAGAATAGTAAGTCCACTGGAAAAAAAATTGTATTCTTGCACTTTTCTTATGTATCAGGATAAGCCAAAGACTAAAGGCATAAATTAAAATGATGTGGATTTTTTTTTAGTTGTGTGGGGAAGTTCTCTGACTTTATTCCAAAGAGGAGAAACAAAACTGTTATTTTCTACCCCTACTAAAACTGTACAGAAATAAAGGCCAAAGAGGATCTAAACCAAAAGGTTTTGCCTGTCTCTCAAACATTAATTAACAGACGCATTCATTACCTCCCATGAGAGGAAAGCACTTACTGAGAGATCATCTCCGCGGAGCGCGTTCCCTGAGAGGTCGAGATAGACGAGCGTGCTGGCGATCAGCGAGTTGGCACTCAGTGACTGGGAAAGGCTGTTCACCCCTGCCAAAAAAAGGGGTCACAACTCAGCTGAGCCAGCTCCACACAAAACTGGCCCAGAGCCTGCAAGTGCACAATTTCAGTGAACGCAGACACGTGCAAATGTTTAATGACCTCCTACTGCCATCACTGCACTGCAGCTGAAGAACACAGATCACCAGGCAAGTATGGGACCTTTCCCTGACACAGCATGCCCAGTTCCCCCTGGACCACACTTTCCCAACTGCCCTGATGGAGCCACAGTGTGTTATACGTCCCAGATGCAGGATGTATCCAGATCCATTTTCAAGCAGATTTTAAAAACACAGTTTACTCCATAATGTTAAGCCAGTGTCTTCCTACAAACAATTATATTTAGATAAAACTATCTGTGGAAGTAGATGCAAGCATCTGTGGAAGACCAAGTACATTAACAATTATAATTGCCGGAACTTCAAAAGCAACTGATGAGACCTAGAAATTAAAAATACTTCAATTCATGTATTTGCCTGTAATTTCATAAAAATAGTTAATTGAAAGTACCATGAGACGCATAAAGACTCTCCGAACAAACACATATTTTTCAGATTAAAATTAAAAAGCTCACATTGGGAACAAACCAGTCAGGGCTTTCTTCCATTGAAACTTTTCAGCTTTTCAAAATACAAATTAGGACATGGCTATTTCTGATTCCTTCAAATCTAAATTTCATCTGAGGACTCTGCAGCTTATCATCAACTTATCAATTTATTGTAGATTGTCTTTGCTGCCTTTCAGGCACTACATGCATGTTTTTCTTACACGTATAAGCATCACTGTGTCCTTTAGTTGATGCAGCAGTTTTTTTCTAAGTGCCTGGCCAAAGCTATACAGAAGGCAAGTGATCTACTACACAACATTCAACGATTTCTCAAAGTTGGTCAATGAAATTAGATGGGCATTCAATGGATAAAACACATCCAGTCTTCACTTAAAAACTTACTAAACTGATTTGCCAGTGAGGATGTGGAAGAAACAGCTAGCAAGTTACTGAAGACAAAAATACTGATGTCAGTGCTTTAATTTTCTGAGCTTTCAAATATTAAGAAAGTCTCCCATATTAGTAGTGTGGCTCCTGGTTTGAGGAAGCTTTTGAAACTGGAAAGTAGCAAAGCACAGCAACACCTTTGTCAAGTCTCAAATCTTTTCTGCTTAGCATTATTTTTCTTGTAGCCTGAGATGGTGGTGTTGAATCTACACCCTGTTGCAAAAGGTAAACTGCAAACTAATACTTTTTGAAACTTGGAGAGATCTCAAAGCTCTGTTTAAATATTTGACATTACAGCTTTGGACTCATTTTAGCGAGCCTTCTCAACAACATTTGCAAGCAACACCAAGAAGAAGGAACAAATGCAATTTTGTCCTTGTTGCTCGATGGTACCTTGTTATCAGCTGGGGTTCCAGCTGGGTTAAACCACCAGTAATTCAGAATGTACAACCAAGAACCAATTCTGGGAATTCAGAAGCAGTGTCTTGACTTTGAGGGAGAAGAAGAGCTAGCAAACAATTAATAATATTACAGCTTGTTTCATGCTTTAAAAGGGCCAACTGCTCAAAATCAGCCCCACCAGTGAAGGCAAACAATGTGAATGAGGGATTTTTTTAATTAGCCTCTGCCTTGGACACAGAAAAGCAAGCTTTATCTTTGAATGACTATTACTAGAATTTTCCATTTAACCAGAATCTTCAAATCAATAAATTTATGTTTGAACTTCACACTACCTCATACTATACTCTAACAGTAATCTCACTTTCATTTGCAGACAATCTTTTATGCTCTTTTACCACTCTCAGGAGGCTCAGACTGTTAATAGCTCTCAGGAACTTGGAGATACAATATTTGAAGAAAGATCAGCTGGGAAGTTGCCACCTGAACTTCACTTGTCAATCTCAGAAACTTATCTCAAATAGAAAGCACTTTTAAAATAAGGTCAAAACCTGTGAGGTTTTGTTCTGAATTTATGAAAAGCTTAAAAAATTAACAAAAATATAAAAGAAAAAAGAACAGAAAAAAAGGTTGGAGTAACAAATACATGCACTTTGGAGTCTACTGAATCCAAGATCCAGGGATTCTTTTAGACTTTCTCCACAGAAAGTATTACAAGTTCAAAAATAGCCTCCCAAGTTAAAACCAAATCATTGCTGTCTTCTTAGGTTAGAGAGGAACTGACAGCTTTGCAGCAACCTGAGTTGCTTCAGGTCCTGACAGTTGTAAAAATTCCCATTTTAAGACATGGCATATACTATTTTTATGAAATACTGAGGAGCTTCCATGGGACAACATTAATGGTAATGTGTTAATCTGAAGGTCATCAGTATTAGACATACTGGAAAATATTTTCAGCTTTTGCTTAAAGATCATCTTTTAAAAGGATGTTAAAAACCTTCAGATTCTTTTAATAACCTCAGAATTCACTTTCACTGACAAGAGATGTGTGGGTGAACTTCATCAAGCTGGCATTCATTCTTTAAGAAGAAGGAAATGTTGCTAGAATGTTCTCTCGACTCAAACTTCAAAATCGCTTGCTGAAATAATTCAGCTCACATGAAGAAAAATAAAGAATGCATGAACATACTAGAACTGCATAAATTTCTGTTAAATTCACAAGTATCTCATTTCAAGAGTACATGTTACATTAGTCAAGATTCTTAACCAACTGTCGCCAAAAATTGAGTTAGCAGTAGAAAACAACAACCTCAGAGTTCAATAAAAGTATTTTTAGTGAAAATCATTATTGAATAAACTCATGTTAGGATTTATTGTTTATGTAAGCATAATAAGAGCCATAGGCACCCATAATAAAACAACAAATAGTCCTTTACCCTGCCCATATTTCCCCAGGTTAATCCTTGAAGCTAAGGAGAATACAGAATCTGCACTTCACAGAGCAATAATAAACAGGATAAAAGGGCATGGTGTCTGTCTGTTATCAACTGATGTCCTTCATACTGCTAACTCAGTCATATTTTCCAGGTCATCAACATCTACAAAAAAGCAGCAATAATGTCACTGTGCTTTTCTCTTTTTAACACCCATTACCTATACAAGGAGACCCTGGGTTTGTGCCATCTGTGCAAGAGGTCACTGCTCCTATTATTTGTAAAACAAAAATCTAAAAAATCCTGAAAGCTTCTGGCTTCTGCTTCACTGCTGTTATCGCTTTTAAAACATACAACCATTTCAATTACAATATAAAATCAGAAATTTGTAAATTATAAAACAAAGAAGTCTTTAGTCAGAGCAATTCACTCACCAGCTATTGTCACAATGCTTGGTTTCATAAAAGCACTGTGTACAAAACATTTGGAAATTCCCCTACACGTTTTTGCTTCAGACATTTTTTTGAAGTGCATATGAAACATATCTGTCATGTCAATCCTAATTTCAGTCTTCCTTTATAATACAGGTTCAAACTTAACCCTTACAGAAGCAAGTGTGAGTTTATCAAAGTGCTGAGGGTAGTCAGAACCGAGCCCAGGGTTCAGCAACCCAGGACTGCAAAAAAAGCAGTGCACTGTTGAGAAAATACATGTAAATAATTAACAAAATGAATAATTTTATAATCTGTTAAGAAAAAGTATTCTTTGTTTGCAAGTCTGAAAGTTTTAGAAGAGAAAAAGAGGCATATTTATAAAACCTACCTTTAGGTGACAAGGAGGTTTTAGATAAATTTAAATGCTTCAGTCCCTTTGGAAGTTTGGCGAACTGGATGCTCAAAGATGACACACCTGTTGGGGGAGCAAAGACAAAACAGATGTTTTCAGGTGAGCTCTGTGACCTCAGGTTTTCCAGCAAATCTCAGCAGGGGCAAACAGCACCACTGACACTTGAAGAGGAACTGCACTCACTGTGCAGGTGGGCCCTGTCATTTTATGAACCTTTTACTGATGTAATCAAGATCCCTGCTTTTCTAACCACTGAACAACAAAGATAGGAACCTTTGGTTTTAACCATCAGTAATCCTCCTTAATTAATTTAAAAACTTTATAATACACACGTACTTTTGGGAAGGAGTCAAAGTGAAGCTATTACACACACCAAGCAGTCAGCATTTGGAAAATCTGGAAGCTTTATGTTTCAGGATAAAAACTAAATTAAAAAATCTAAGTGCAAACTAAAACCCAACAATGGTGTTTCACACAAAACTTCAAACGATTTTTATTTTCTTTTAAAAGGAAGGGCTGTCAAGGCAAGAAAGGCACCCACATTAGCCAACATCACCCTCTTTTTCTGAGGCAAACCCTAAGAGCCTGAAACCTTTACCAAGTCATAATGACCACTTAATTCCCTTACAGCAGCCTGCAGGCTATCAGCCAGGACACAGGCTTGGAAATGCCACAACTGCTTGCAATCCTAAAGAGTAAAAACCTATTAAGATGCTGAGACTGGACTACCTCAGCACAAATTCAACAAAAGAAGAAAACCATAAGAAGGCACTTTGCATTAAAGCCTTTACCCAGTGTGTCCAAGTTCCTGACTCTACAAATTTAATGCTCCATTTTAAGCAAAAGATTGATATTTGATTAAGGGGCTACATCCTAAATAACAATGCAACTAGGCTGTGAAATATTTATTAGAGTAATAAATCAACATAGAAACTCCAGGCTTAACCTGAGGTGTGAAATACAGATGTCTACAGCAATTCATTTGTAGAGAAAAGGGCACAGAGAAAGAGGGTAAAACCTTTTACTTGATTGAAAAGATAGTAATTAAAAAACTGATACCCTTTCCACATACACAGACATGGAACAGTCTGTGAAACTGTAGGTCACATATCTACATTACTCTGGTTTTATTCTGTTTTACTTATCATTGATAATGGAGGAGCCAGCTACCTTGCAGATACTGTGGTAGGGTCTTTTTTTAATGCTCTTTGTAAAAGCATTGCATGCAACACCCATGCAGCTCAAAACAATACACACTTTTTTATTTATATTGCTAAAGCATTTGACCCATGAGACCTTGGAATCATTTACTGTAAAGCACAAAGGTAACCATATACCTTCACCAATTTTCAGCAAGAATGAATCAAATCATACTAACAGGATTTTCTTCCATAGCTCTATAAGGACAATCACTAAGGATACAACAAATGTAATTTTTGCTGTAAACCATTTTTACTAAGACCTGCAGTAAATAGTTTTACCTCTCTATCTTTGTATTTAGCTAACAATCTCTGGGTTAATTATTGTTCTAGCCAAGCTAAATAATTTTCACATCTTACTAGCATGGGGGTTAAGTTATAAGATATGGAATCAGGGGCAGAAAAGAAAAACTGCTTCTGGTTGCTCTGGCCCTTGGACACCCATTAGATGACTCATTTTTGCTAATGGCATAACAGAGATGAGAGCTCACATGGCAGAAATGCAGTTAGCTGCATCCAGGCACACAGTTTGGAATTTGAGTACTACTAGGCTTCAGCATGTTTGTTTTGCATTATTTTTAACAAAATACGAGATTAAATTCTGATCCTAGTAGAGCCAAAAGTAAAGCTGCCATCACTTCAGTGTGGATAAATTTTTACAGACAAGATTGATAACAAACTTTTCAGGTATTAGTCTCACAAATAATCTACCTTGTACCCAGGGAATTTTCCTGAATTAAAAAGTTGCAGTATTTGCACATTACAATTATAATTAATTTCTAAGTACTCTATAACCTATCTCATTCTAATGAAAAGGTCAAATCTTAATTGCATATTTGATAGGAGAGGCTGAGATAATGAAAAAACCCTACTAATTTCTCCAAGTTGTAGTTTCTACATTTCATTTTTGTTTTATATGTGGATACTGCAGAATGGCTTGAATCTATAGATTTGCTGCAAAGAAAGCACCCCCATGGATATGTTTAAAAAATGAAAAAAGATCCCCTGCACCGTAGAGTAGCCAATGTTCGGTTAATTGTTTTGCTTCCAGGATAAAAATGAGTTTCTTAGGGAAAAAAAAAATCTTTCAAATAACACAATCTAAATACACTTCTTCAAAAGCAGAAACAACAATGTAGCAGCCTTTTTTCCAGCTTACAACAGAAATTTCTGTAAAATGCAGTAGGCCTGCGGCACATTGTAACAATAACACTCTTCAGCAAAGCACTGGCTTCCATGTGATGAGAATTCTTAACAAGGACAAGCAATAATCAGCAGGCAAGAGGTAATCAGAAGAGTAAAAGCAATTCATGTGAACAATTTCAAATGAAAAAACTACTTAGAATAGGTTAAAAACAAAAACATTATCATACTTGCTTCTAGTCAAAAGAAAAGTGATACAGACGTAGAAGGGAAGAAAACCCCCTTCCCAGCTATTTTTCTCCTCACTGAACCAGCAAGAAAGAAGAGACACCTACAAAATTCTGTGTTAACAACATTCTGAGTCCATCAGGTTGTAATCAGAATGAACAGCTTTTCTATTTTGAATCATGACAGCAAAGAGAATAGAACATTTCCCCCAAACAAACCAAATAAAACAAGAAAAGGTTCACTGTGTAAAATTCTTATTTTTCTTCTGGCCCAACAGGAGCACAAGACAGTCTGATCCTAGAACACTGTGTGCCTGGAATGCATTAAGTGAAGCAAATGGAAATCTCACATGGGCAATGCTGAAGGGTCAACTCCAGACTGAAAGAATGTAACCTTATTTTAAAAATAAATGCCTCTTGGGTGAAAAAAGAGTAGACAAGGGAGAGGAATGACTTGATATGTACTGAAATCATGCCTAGCGGTGCCTAGTCTGAGAAAAGCGGAGCTGTTCAGCTTGACTTTCCATCTTGTGGAGTTAACAGCACTTTGCTCCATAGGAATGCCAGTTATGCCAGTATTATTGAACATCACCAAGATTTCACAACAGGGTAGGCCACCACAGAGCTGAGAAAAAGAGGTAATTTTCATACTGAAAAGAAATATGGCATTACAGCTGAAATAAAAACACAAAACCATCAGAAAAATGCAATCCAAGAAAGTTGCCTTACGCTTCATCTTTCTACTAATTACACTGCTTTTAAAAATGTACACCTCCTAAAAAGTAGAGGGTTTTTTAAAACAATCACTGTGTTTTGTCTTCCTTTAAAATCCAGGGTTGGTTTCAGACATTTATATATTTCTCAACACACCAATGGATATGCATGAGTCAAAAAGAATGGCAATTCTCAGTCATTTGTGAACAAGAGAAATTTACAGCAGCATTAGCACAAAACAATAACCTATTCTTCAGGCAACAAATAATCCTCCTATTACATTTCTAGAAAGGGGAAAAAGTAAAGGTTACATTACCTCTATCTTCAAGTGGATTGCTAGCAAGGTTGATCGTATGGAGTCCTGAGGTGGGATTATGGGCTAGGGCACTGGCTAGTTTCTGTGCAAAATCCCTGCAACAAAAAAAGAGAGGAAAAGGAATCCTGTTATCTCCTCTACCAACAGCACATACAAAGCTTAAAAGCATCAAGGGATTACTAGACACAAGTGGCCTTTGCTAGTGCAGAGCACTAACTGATTCCTCGTGGTTCTAAACAACGCTTATCTAGCTAATTTGCTATCTTTCACAAGGAGCCACATTGTTATTTATTCATTCTGTGACCTAAGAGACCTGAAGAGTATACAATCAAAGACTAAAATGCTTTTGACAGAGATCTGAAGGTATAAAACAGCAGTTACACAGAATAACTCAAAACTTGACCACATCTTCCATCTCTCTGCACGCCACAGGATTTGGAGATACACATCAACTTGCACACCACCACCTCCTTCACTCACAAGCCATCCTCCTCACTGGCAGCAGCTTTCTGCCAACAGTCACTCAAACAGATGGGCTTTGCAGCACATCCACAAGTATTTCTAACCTTATAAAACAGCAGGAATAGCTCTCTCAAAGAGCAGCAGCACACTGATGAGCTGGTCTTTTGCTTCTTTTTACAGTGAGAAGCATCAAAGGGCACGACTGGCTGATCACAGTGCCAGCAATGGATCCAAAAGAGATGCAGAGTATCAGTTCTGTAACGCTGACAACAGCCAGGCCAGGCAGCACAGAGAGCTTTAAAGCAACCTTAACCAACTGTGGTGGGCAAATGTAGTTGCATGACCTCTGCTCCAAAGCCACTTGAGAGGCAAGGGAGCACTGCCCTGTCTGCAAGTGCTCTGCTGCAGCTGGACTGCCACCACCCACAGCACTAAGCTGAAAGCTAGCTTGGGTTTTGTTGCATACCACACTGTCACACTCTGGTGGAGACACATTCCTTGCATGAAGTCAGAAGGCTGATGTCTATCAGCTCTAACACAAATCCTCAAACCTGTTCTTGTACCATGATGTGATAAGGGACTAGACCTTCTGTGAGCCTTTGATAAAGTGAGGCTGTAACTTCAGTGCTCTTACTTCACCTGAGTTAGACACCAAGATAGAAAGCAAAATGATGTCTTGAAATTCCTTCTTTCTCTCTCTGCCTTGAAGTATATTATTTCTCCTCCTGTAGGCCAATGGTGGAGAACTACCAAAATGCTCATTAACACTGCTCTCTTTCCTTGGAACAGATCCTGCCTACCACAAAACTCTGTGCTGAGAACCACAGAGGAGGCAGCATCCTCTTCTAGTATTTGGAAAAGAAAGGAAGCTGAACAGCAATAGCCTCCATAGCTTTTGGTTATCTGAGGTTTACAAAGTTTACTGGAGTATAGGGATGCTCCAGGGAAGTTTAATTTCTCTTTGAAACCCTGTGTCCTTCTGGGGCTAGAACTGGTTCCAGCACTGCAGATGCATGATGAAGGGCTGCCTTTAGGAAAAACATATTCTCTTCCTAAAATACAAGCAGTCTGTGAATACAAACACTCAACAAAAGGAACTTCTGGACTTGAAACCTTGCCACCTGAGAGGCCCCAGGGTCTCCTGCTTTGCTACCAGCTGCTGCTGCAGAAGACTACAGATCTCCTGTAGGTCCTCAGTGACATTTGCCAACACTCTGAAAATCCTCCAGCATTTCAAATGGTACTAGATGCCTGCCCTTAGGCATCCGAATCAAGCTCCTTATGTCCAGCCAGGAAAAATGAGGTTTTGAACTAAAAAGCAACAAACCCTTTCCTCTTGAGGAGTTTCCTCCTCTTCCTGTATCTCTAACAGATTCTTGTCGTTACAATACTTTGCCTATACCTCCAGGCTTGTTTACAAACTCTGCCCCAGCTTTTACCAACAATATAGGCAGGATTACCAGAGGATTTTAGACAACTAGAGTCTGTGTGAACTACTCAGCAAAGGCACAGTAAAGTGACTTCCACCACAAAGCACTGGATTATCTATATTGGGCTCACAGGGCTCCAAAGCTCATTTTGGAAAAAATAATACAAACAACACACACTCTCTGTGCAATCTCTGCCATAAACAGAGGCACCTTGGCTCTGCTCCTGGGGGAACATCTCTTCTCCTCCTTTGTTCACTATTTGTTTCAAGTCATAAAATCTGTTACTTCTTTTAACTGCACACTTAGGAACAGAGCATGTAGTGTAAGTCTGAAACTCCCTGAAAAACATCAAGCTTTCTCTGTATGCATTACACAGCCATGCTTGGCCAAAACAAGCTTATTGAGGCTTGGAGGTAAAGCTCCAAAAAGATTCATGACAGACTAAGGATATTTCTTCAAGGGAAAGAATACTACCAATCTGGAAATTTCAGACAAACAAAACAATTCCTTGAGATCTGTCTAGACAACATCCCTGTAACAGAAAAATAGAGGATGTGTGGGAGGAAGCAACACTGTTAGGTCTAAGGACATTGTCAAGAAGGGAAAGATAAGACTCTACTTGACTGTCAAAGGCCCTCTAGGCCCTCAAAGTCCAGCAACAGGCACTTCTCTTGTTCCCCCATGTGGCAGCTGGCCACTCTCTTTGGAACAGGGCTGCACAGGACAGTGTGAAAGGCAGCAGGGACATTCTGCATGCCAGCTTTCAGAGAACATGGAAGTGCAACAAATAAACCACTAGCACCAACTTCTCCAAACAGGCCTTTGCAGACTGGGAAGTCTGTCTTGCAGTTCCATGGAAATCACAGAATATCCTGAGTTGGAAGGGACTCCCAAGGATTGAGTCCAACCCCTGGTGCTGAACAGGAGTTGGACCCGAACAATTCCACCATGTGCCTGAAACTGTTGTCCAAATCCTCCTTAAGCTCTGGCAGGGTTGGGGCCAGGCTGGCTCCCTGGGGAGCCTGCTTCAGCACCCAACCATCCTCTGGAGGAAGAACCTTTTCCTAATATCCAAGTCTTTGCCATTTAGCATCTCCCAGCAGTGCAGGCCAAAGGCAGCTCCCACCATACACAGCCTGTGCCTGTCAGGCCAAGCTTCAAAGCCTGGTAGACACCAAAACCCAGCCTAATCAATAAGCTGAGCTGCCCACTCAGAAATCAGTATTTTGGTTATCACATACTGCCTCATTCCTCTAAAATACCTCAAAGATTAACACTCTTTTCAAGCTTATTTTTTTGGGCCAGCCTGAATGACCCTGCTCTCCCTGAAGTCTGGACATCACAAATGTTAATTAAAACACTCACAAAATCATTAGTGATTGCTATATGCGTTGAAGCCTTCCAGTGGTATCTAAACTGCATCCTTTTTGTGTAGTTAAAGCAATAGAAAAGGGGATAAAATTTCCAAGAGCATCTAAACTGGAAAGCACAAATCTTATCAGACAGGGGCTTTCATTTGACATCCTGTTTTTCCCAACAGGAAGGTCACACTTCCCTAGTTCTGGGTCTTTATTACTGCTACTGCACAATAGTTTGCTGTTTCATCATTTGGGAGGATGACAAGTGTTTTTGAGGCTGTGGCCCAAACCAAATCACAGAAATGAGTGGCTGGAGATAGAAAAGAACAGAATTATCTTAAACTGACTCTGCTGCAGGAGGAAATATGTTCTTGCAGCTGCTCAGGTTACTTCCTACAGCTTTACTCTTGGTAGCTCTTGCTTAACCCTGGTTTGGCATTTTTTCACAGCTCATTAAAAATGACTGGTCTGTAAGCCATGGGAAGGAAGATAGCCAGCAACAACAGGGTCTCCTAGCAAACAGATATGAAAAATGGCAAAACTGACAAATGCATCCTTGGCAAAAACAGACAGTGTTGATCAGAACAGATACACACCAAGGCACAATGCCAAACACTCTGCATGTATATGGAGACAGGAAAACCAAAGTCACAGGTTGATTATCTGTCAGGTCCTGTTAAAACTGAAAGCAGTTAATCCAACCGTGATAAATAAAGGTAGGCAACGTGCAAAGGTATTCAACATATCCTTTAATATTAATGATTATCACTAGATTTCAAGGCACATACTGGAAAACAAGATTAAAACCAGGGGCATATGTTTGAATGACAGCTATTAAAGGCAGTGCACTAGTGATCAGAAAGTTCCCATATTATTCCAAACTCAACTTCAAATTTCTTCTGTCATGTAGGCAATTTTCTTTCAAAGGCATTTCAACGCAAAATGCACTTTAAAAAGGAGAAAAAGACCCCAACAATGGAAGAGGAGACAATATAAGGCACACCAAATATCTCCCATGTGCTCATTTCCCTTTATTTGTAATTCTACAAAGTGTTCTACTTCTCCCACCTTTACACTGCTTTTTAAATAAAATTTAAAAAAAAATAAATTCAATAGCTCTAGAGTTTATCTTGTCTACATTGTCTTGGACACTACCCTAACACTAAAACCAGCACTACAAGTATAAACTAGCACAGCTGGAAGTAACTTGAACTTTGCTTCTATTTCCTCTGAAGGGAGGGGAAAAAAGCAAATACCTAGTAACTACAACTTACTATATTTAAAACATATGCAAGGATTTAATGGTATGGCTTATTCCTGTGTATCTTCCCTCTAAGTCTATGGCAAGCCATTAAACTTACTGATCTACTTTCTTCAAAAGAGTTGTTAATGTAGAAGTCCTGTTATATTTGAGCAGACAGAAATCCACATTAAGATAATACCAGCTCATTTGGAAATGAAATAACATGTTATGCAAGATGGCATAGTATGCTTTTTTTAACAAAACAAACCTCTGTTTTTTAAATGATAAAAAGGTGTTGATACTTCTATTGGACCCATATTTGGGAGAGGAACAGTAGGAGCCAGTTTAAGGTTTATGCTCTCATTCAATCACTTAGCTCCACTTAGCCCAACTCTCTATGCAGAATCCTAAAAAACACCAGTTGAAAGGGATTTTCTGGACATACAGACCCTCTGGAAAATCTGATAAAAAGCTTGTGACTAGAGGCTCCTCAGAACTAGACAAACATTGAGCACAGCTTTTTAAATGCTTCTTCTGGCTAACAAACACCACACATCCCTTTTAGTGGGAGCAAGCAGCACCTGAAGCGACATTGTGAAGGAATTACTTACGTTCTAAGCCCGGCATTCTCTAATACCAGCTCTTCCAAGCGACTGGACCTACTCACCACTCGCAGTATCTGCTCACAGAGATCAGTGGACTGCCACAGAAAAGACAGAACAGAGTTAAAGAACACAAACACGGAACAGACAGTTATCGAGTTAAGCTGTACATTGTAATGGGATCCAGGCCGCAACCATCTTCTTGTTATACACAAATAAGGAAGTAAAAATACCAGAAACATTCAGGAGAGTGAACAGAAGACTTCTGGAAAAGACTTAAGAGAAGCAGGAGGCAGACTAAAAGCAAGTAACTAATGAATCAGGCTGCCTAACCAAAAGGGGCAGAATTTTTATAATGACACTGAAAACAATCTAAATCATGTGGTTCAGGAAAAACTCTCACTCAATTTTAAAAGAAATCTTATTCATATGCACACTTGTCCTGCAGAAAAAAGTGGTAACTAGTGCAAAGGAGAATAAAGCCTGACCAGGAATGACAACTAAACACAAAGAAATATGTCAGAAGTCAAACAAACAGAAAAAAATCCCAAAAAACCTCAGGAGCAAAAGTACCCTAGCTAGAGAGGTCCTCCAAAGACTCCCAAGGACTAGTGGTTAAGGGCCAGTATATTTGAGTATGAATTCTTCCAGCCTATGGAGAAGCAAATCCCATCTCATGTTCTTACTGTGGTTGAATTCTAGAATTTGCATGGATATTTGCAAGTGCCATGAACAACACATGACAACAAAAGAGTTTGTTTGCTCTGCTCATTCAGATAGAGAGATAAAACCGTAATCATTCAAAAGCCATGCAATGAACTCTGTACCTCATCACCTTTTATTATAAACTTTTATTTTGCTTCTGGATTTGACTTTTCTTTTTCCTCCCACAGCTCACACTAATCAGCACTCATGTGACATTCAAATCTGAATTTTAGTCATGATCATGAAGTGCTGAAACTACTCTGTTATCTGCCTTTAAAGGCAACAATGTGACATTCATACCAGGGATATCTTTGTCTCTAATGACCATCTGACATTTTCTAGTTTGTGTATTTTTCAGGGTTTGGGTTTTTTTTATACTTTTAAACTAACTGAATGTCCAAAATAAACCTGCCCTAAACAAAATAAATCTGCTCTACCACACATGTAAAATCTTATTAATTCTTTACACAGTAAAGGTTGACAATTTTTGGTGAAGACTGTCAACTCAGCCATCTTCCCAATGCTTTCTTTACCATCCATGTTTTAACAGTTCAGAATATTATCACAATATTTCTACAGTACTGTGACTGCAGTAGAAGTGGAAAGTTTCATGTCTGTACTGTAAAATCACTGTGGGTACTGTGTATCAAACACAATGTCAGAGTGGGACTTGTGAAACACAATGCACTCGATGGCCTCCGGACATGTCTGACCTCATAGTGACCCTTGGCAGTGTTCTTATGGCATGGATTTACTGCCCAACAATCTACATTTTCTTCATTTTTGACTTAAAAATTGAATGCGTGGAAGATAAGAGGTTGAGTTTTTTTGCGTAACTGATGCATTTTCTAGACTGACAAAGTTTATTTGTTTTCCACAGGAAAGTTACTAAGGAAAAAACCCGAAACATTCACATAAATGAATCTCAGCTAGATAACAGGGCCAGGTTTTGTTCTAAGCAAACTACACCAGCTAGTCTTCTAACTAAGCAAACTATCTCACTTCATTGAAGCAGAAACTGATTAATTGCATTGTACCTTTTAACAGTGTTGATTTTAACAGCAAACTACAACAGCACTAAAAATACCACCACCTTCATTCCATGCATAACTTTGAGAGAGATCTCCCAGCAGGAAAGAAGTTTTTTGCCTACTCTTTTGCCAAGAATCACATAAGTTCCTATTGAATTTTCATTGGAAATGACAGCTTAGCAATATAATGAGAGCTTTACAGATCAATAAAATGGCATCAATTTAAACAAGAGGAAATTTAATATTAACTTTTAAAGGCAAAAAGCTTCTGGAGGCAAGCATAAAAGCAGTTTCTCAAGCAAACCACTAACTCCACCTGTAACTATAATCTTTGGGAGAAATAGCATATTTTGATATATTTAAATTGTCACTGAATTACTGCTTTTCTTGGCCTTTATTTTAGTAGTCCAACTGGTTTAGACATGCCCTCTTTTTGTTTTTAGCAATGAAAACTGATATGGAAAAATACCGGTGCCACATAACGGTGTTTTGGAAAACTGGGAGAGGACATCATCAAGTTGCAATGAAAATTACACAGAAAAAATGTACTTTATGCAGGAAATAATCCCATAATCTTGGCCTTTTCTCTTCACCTCCAAAAAGCAACTAAGATTTCTGGCTGCTTTGAAGTTACTTTCCAATCAGTCACATAATATTGTTTGGGGGAGTCAGCAATGCCTAATGAAGTTCTATAGGCCACTACTGTCAACCAATGAAGTTTTCAAACTATATAATTTGAAATTTTGACAAGACCTGATTCTCAGCAGTGTTTTTATGGTGCTAACTGACTATTCACCATTTTTATTTTCCTGATATGATTCCAGGATAAAAAAAACATAATTTGCAATAGATTGCCCAGTTGTACTTGCCAAAAATATTTCACTTTAAAAAATGTAACAGCATCCTTTAAAACACAGCATAGCCTGGTAGAAGCAGATATATTGTTTCAATTTATTACTTACTAATTTCAGATCCTTGGAGGACAGCTTTGTAAACCACTGATTATACTCCAGAGCAGCAACTATAGGTATTAAGTCTCTAGAAAAAGAAAAACACTTTTATACACATTTCATATAACTGACATTTGAAACAATCTCCTAAGTGTTCGCCACGTCTCATTCCCCATAGTTTAGCAATGCTAATTGCCTACCATCCCCATTATAGAAAGCTCTTCATTCTAAAAAACAGCAGCTGCAGCTGCATGTCTTCCTCTTATTTTAATAAAAATTTCTGACTGGACAACTGGCATCCATTCTAGTATGAATTTTTAAATCAGGAATTTGTCTGGGCTGCCATTCCTACTTTTAGCATAACTTTTTCTTCAGCCTGTGACATGTTTAAGCTTCTTAATCACCTCTAATTATAATTTAGCATGACGCTAAAAAGCTTTTTGGCAGTCTGATGATTTAATAGAATTCCATGACTGAATGCTTCTAGAGAACACCTCCTTGTCTCATCTCTTATAGTTAAATTCCCCCAGGAAACAGGAGACCTGCAACAGGATAATGCGACATTCAGCACAAACCCTCCTTAATTGTGAAAGGGATTTCACAAATGAAATTCTAAATTATTCCCATTTTCTTCACTCCAAGCCTCTTAACGTGATCTGCTCTCCCTGTGTTAAGTTTCTCCAGCAGCAGGTGCTGATGAATGTCACGTCTGCATGCTAACCCCCAGCAGATTCATTCATCGAGTACTATCACACCATTTAGCAGTGCAGCACTCGGATCAGTTTGGTGCTGCATATTAAACACTTACATACACCTACACAGAGGCTTATCAGCTCCTTAGAAAGTCCTTGTCTTCATAATGAAATAAAGAGCTGTAACATACACAAACTAACTTATCAAACCAGCAAACCAGTGCCATTCAAGCCTGTTTTTCTAGGGAGAATTTTTAAAGTATTGGCTTTTACAAGCTAGTCTAACCCCACCCGACCCTTCATCCAGGACATATGCAGGTAGGCACAGGTCTGCATTTAACATGCAGCACCCTTCTCCCATGTTCTTTTTATTCTTCCCCTCCTCCAGTTTTTCTCTGCAAACACGCAGACACTTCGGGGTGGTTGTTAAACACACAGGAAAGCCAGGAGACAAGGCGACGTCACGTGGACAAGCAATCCACAGGCTATATTGGGAACTGCAGTTGCTACATTTGGAAGTACAAGCATCACTAAGGTAACAGATTCGAAGGTGCAGCATTTTGCAGCAAAAGGCTGTAGGCTCACCAACTGAGAAGCTCATGCAAATAGACATTTTCACACTCCTGCAAAGGAACTAGTGTGGGGTGCCCTTCAAGGATTTAAGCCATCTTTCCATCTTGTTCACAGCAGACATCACGTTGTGTGGTGGATTCATTTCCACAAGCAGAGCAGAGACTTAGCAGCTTCGTGGAGTGCATAGATTTATTTCTGTCCACCACGCTGGTTTTGCTCCTACACACACACCACACACACACTTCATCTCCATGTAAAGCAATAACTAACAGCAGAAATGTTAGGTGAGAAAAAAATAACAACCCAGAAGTACTTCCCCCTTAGGCTGGGCAGGCAGGAATCTTTCCATGGAGTATGGAATACCCACAGACAGAGAGGTTTGATTCTCCTCTGTGGTTCCCTGATAAGATCAGTAAGGTGGTAATGGATTTGCAGCTTTGATGCCTCCCTCGCCACTGCCTTTGCCTTGGAAGTGGAATGAACGTAAGAGCAATTTTTCAGGTGAAATTTTGGTTTGTTCATGCAGCAGTAACCAGGCAGCACAGCTGGGCACACATTGGACAGGCTGGCACTGGTGGAGCAGGGCTGGTCATGCTGTGGAGCACCACCTCCAAAAGCAGCAGAAGGTACCACGAGCATTTGTAGGTCAGCTGTCAGCAGCAGCCCAGTTCTTCAAAGGAACAGAGGACAATGATTGGGGATCACAAACTGCAAGTGCTCACACTGCCAGGGAGCTGGTAAGGCAGCCTGGAGGGCTGGCAAGAGCTCAGGAACTTCTGGACAGCAGAGTGCCTGCAGACAGAGCTTGCCTGAGGCTGTGCCTTTCTCCCCCTTCCTTCTCTGGCTGGCTGAAGGACAGACAAGGGGTGCTCAGTCTCGGGGGCAGAGCTATGACACTTTCAAGAAATCCTTAAAGATGAGAACTTGCAAATCAGCTGGGCAGATTTATTTTAAAATATTCCTGTCCAGCTGCAACAATGTTTCTTGAATAGTTTAATCTTCGGCAGTATCCAAGGCCTGTTGTTCAAACCCCCATCATGCACAGATCCTGCCTGGGACCTCCACAAAGACCAACTGCTCCCCTCCATACACCTCTTTCCCTACTCCAAACATTCCTGCAGGCAGTGGAGTCCCTGCCTGTTCTGCAAGCAGCTGTACTTATTGTCAACAAACTTTGCTTTATCAAATTCTACCATCTGATTTTAAGGGAAGACTTTTTTTTGTTCCAATTTCTGAAGGTGCTTCTGACCAGTGGGTCAGAAGGGTGCCCTTCAGGAATTTACCTCAAAACCTTCTCTTGCTTTAAGCTCATTTAACCCCAATATTCTTGTTATCGAGTTTTTCTTTTCAAAATTATATATTGCTTTATTAAATTTATTCTATTGCAGTCTAGATGTGGTTTTAACAATAACCTGAATTC
This sequence comes from Agelaius tricolor, assembly GCF_023055355.1. Classification (NCBI taxonomy): domain Eukaryota; kingdom Metazoa; phylum Chordata; class Aves; order Passeriformes; family Icteridae; genus Agelaius; species Agelaius tricolor. The sequence continues at coordinate 35,567,669 of NW_027269262.1, forward strand.
TTTTCCAATATGGTATGAAAGAAAGCTAAGAACCAGTTACAAAAGCAGGGCATTCTCATAACTTTCCCTCACTGAGTTACACTGAGATGTTCACATTAATTAAAATTGCCATCCAGAATAAAGTAGTATTTATAAAAGATAAATCTGTGCCATCTTAAAATAAAAACAGATTCTGTACTTCTGGAATGCAGACAATCTCTCCAAGCCTCAACAAGATTCCAGCTTATCTAATGCCTTTGCATTTTTTCAATATCCCTGTTCCCCTGTGTATTTCAGATGGCAAGAAATCTCAACAGCACAATGAAAAAAATCTAAACAATTAGATTTTTTAAAAACTTTTTTGAATGTCCAAATAAGCTAAAACATATGCAACACAGATGAAGATCATGCAACCATATCAAATAAGCCCTTTTTCACTTTGGGTCTTTTTTTTTTTAATAATTATATGGTTCACAACACAACATAGCTTCAGATAAAACCTCAGAAGTCATGTTCCCATGCAGCAAGCCATGCTGTGATGCTCTGGGAACTTCAGTTCATCTATAATTCATGCCATCTTATGTTGACCTTTAACTGAAATGTTTTACTTGGAAAAACATAAATTGTTTATTTTTGCAATGCATAGCCCTGTATTTAGAGAACTGAGGCACCTGTCCTACCTTGCTTCAGAGCTACTACACAACATAAACTATATAGGTTCAGCAACCTCAAAAATTAGATGAATGGGATATACAACAGTCTCTCAAAATCCAAAAGAATAATGACACACTGTGAATTTACACAGTAAATTCACAGCAGTTCCACTGTCTTAAATATATTGGAAAATGCTTACAAACATTCTTGAATTGACTGGGATTTCAATTCCTAATTTGTATTTTTAGTGAGTAACAAAGGTTTGGCTTTCTTAAAATTTTCATTGAAATTTCATCTTCTTGAAATTTCAATCCAAAATGTTCTTTAGTTCAGTCCTCAGCATGCAGATGTTCTCATCACAAGATGGATTCCACAGCATGTAAATGGCTCCAAAATAGATTTGAATCTTTGGACTTAGACAATCTTGAAGCACTTAGAAAAGACTTTGCTTAACAGCACAAATACATTTCTTCAGCAATTTTGTAAGGTATATTTTAATGAAAATATTTTCTAAAACAACAAGCCCCATTATTTCATTTTCTGGAAGCCAAACTCATTTGCACCTGTTGAGATATTCTAAATATTTAAAACAATTCTGTCTACTATTTCCTAATGAATTGTTCAAACATTTAATATCTATTGAGGCTGGGTATCTGTACGTCACTTTCTCAAGAATGTCCCACAGTCTTCTTATCACTTCCTCTTGCAATAAATGTTAAAAGCATTGTTAAGTTCTTGCCCCAAATTTGCTTGTGCTTAATAGTATTCCTCCCCTTATCCTCTTTCAGCAAGGCTTAACCAAGGAAAGAGTCTTTGGCTACATCTGCCACACACCAGCTGCAGCCCTGTAGTCTCGAGTTCCCTCTGAGTTGGTCAACACAGATACTGCTTGGTGACTTTGCCAAGGGATTCACTGCAGGCTGTGAAAATGTGGCACAGAAAATGAGCTAAATCCCTGAATGGGACATTCTGCAAGTTCACACACCTGACAGCTTAAACCTACAAAGAATGCTGTGGCAAAATACTCTTATTTACCTACCTCTAGGTCAGCCTTTCTGTTATGATATTTTAACGTTGTATCTGTGGTAGATTTTAATTCTTTCACTGGGTTCTCCCAAAGAAACAAATGCTTTCTCAATCTTATTTACACTTTCTTGAATTTGCAGTTTCCTTTGTATAATGACAAATTTTAGTTAAGCTTCCCTCCCATTTTCTCCTACTTGTAATATCTCCAAATTCAACTTTCTCAGAATCCAATTTTCTCAGCCAGCTAAATTCAGTAAACTAAATACAACACTTCGCTAGGTTTCACCATCTCACAGCAAAATTACCCTCAATTAGTTCCTTTCTGGAAGTACTTATTTTTGATAGCATCTATTATAAGTGAAGAGACAACTGGCTGGAATTCAGTTGAACAACTTAAACCTTCTACTGACTTGCTGACAAAAATTAATTTCCTTTACTGTGTACACCATGAGAAAAAAGATTCTGCAGAAGTAAAGACTTCATAATTTCCTTTTTTGCTTTGCCCACCAGATGTAGATGCATGTTTTATCTGCTGAATTTGAGCTCTTATATCTGCCATCACAGGAAAAGTATCTATCCTCTAACTTTTTGGATTGCTTCCAATAAGAAAATATATTTATCTTCTCCGGCTCCTGAATGAAATGATGTTTCCATGGGGCTTTTGTGCAAAAACAGAAGCTTTGTGCTGAAAACTAAAAATGCTACAGATGGTAATTTCACAGTAACAGCTATGGGGCCATCCCACTTGATCAGTACTAGCATGATTACTGCACATGGTTTACCTGTGGTCAAGGTGGCTGAAGTCTTGCAAATTCAACTCTCTGGTATCTTGTGTCAGATAAATCGTATCAACGTCCTGTTAAAAATACATAACCAACCACATCTTTACAGAACTGTAGTGTTTTGGGTTTCTTTTGTCAAGCACTATGGATTTACCTGTTCTTTCATCATTAGTACAGGTAGCTGAAAAGAGCATCAGAACAAGACAAGCACTTACCCACTGTACTTCCTCTCTGTAGGGAAATCCAAGCCAGTCACAAACACAGGCATACATCTGCGAAAAGCCTCCTACAAACAACCCAAGAAACTATTTAACACAGTAGGCACACAAGCAAACAAATGTACATCTAAAAGGACACTTCAATACTTAAAGATCCAGTTTTTAAAACTCACTCTCTTTTTCTCTCAGAAGACTGTGCATTGTGTTTATGAAAGGAACACAGACTATCCTATCTTCACATGGTAAGCTGCAAGAAAGCTTAATATAGTGCCTTCACCTACCAATCAGAAGTCTGCCTCATACTAATTACACCTTAAAACTAATTACACCTTTACAAGCTTCTGCCCAAAATAGAATTAAACTTCCTGACACTGCAATTCCAGCCCTCTTTTATATTTGAGCATTTAAATTCATTCTCACCACAAGGTCCAAGTTCTGCCACAGTCTGACTGTCCCACAGGGCCTGGAGATTAGCCAGTCTTTCTGAAGGCTCCATAGTTACTTTTTTCATAATCCTCCTGGATGGAAAAGAGGGGAAAAACATCATTCATGGCTTTGAAAGTATTTTTAAACACATAAACCTTTTTTATTTTAAGAGCATTTTTAAATGAGTGTATAGGAAGAAATACCATTTTTAATACAACCCACTTTCCTACCTAAAAGGCACACATACCATTATGCAGCACAGCAGGAGTAACATTTATTCATTCTTTCTTTCTCTCTTTCTTTTGATTAACCCTGTGACAACTGGAGCAACTAAATCCTTTTGTATTGCAAGATCACTCCATCTAAGGAGGCTTGTGGCCCTCATCTGACATCAGGATGCCCAAAATATGGAGGAGACATGGTATTAATGGTTACCCTGAAACCACTGCTGTATATACACAGCTTTTATGCAGAAATAGCACCATGGTGCAAAGAGCTGAGCAGTTCCATGTGGCCTCTAGGCTGCACTCTTGATATCCAGCTCCAATCTTTGTAATTTGGTAGCAGCTTTCTTCCCTAGACAGACAAGAAACACAATACCTTCCTGCCTTTTAAGAAATAAAACTAGCTGTTTTTCTGAATGGCAAGAGTGCCTAATAAACTATGGAATTTATGAAGTGTCTAAGGGGGTAGGAGGTGAAGCAGAAGAGAATTAATAAGCAATAATAACTGGAGAAACCTCTTTCCCCCTTTCTTGCCTTATCTGGTCCTCTATCATCTACACAACACCAATGCCTTCATTTTGGAAAACTGCCACCCAAGAGGAGAGCAAGAAATTTGATTTCTTTTCTGGGAAGCAAGCACTCCATGCAGCTACCCAACCTGCTCCAGCAATGTTCTCAAGAAAACCCACAGAAAACATATATAGAGTTCAAGGCCTTCATAAACAACCAGAGAAACAAACAGTCTTGCAACCTTCTTTATTCTTTTTGTTTGCATTTCTCACACTATCACTGAGGTTTTATATCAACCCTCTTTGCAAATATTCAGTTGTATTCATGTTCTTTGAAGGGAGACCTCAATCTCCCCTAAGGCAGTTAACTACACTGCCCAAGAGGAAAATTGGAAGCGGGGAAAAAACATGAAAACAAAAAAAAAAGGAACTGCCATCTAGAGTTTATGAACTTGATTTCCTACTCCACCTACAGGAAAGGTGAATAATAAAGACATGCACCCAAAATAAAACATGTAAGTTTAGCCTAACCATTCACATCTAGAGTCTGTTACTAAAGTTCACTTATAAAAATCAACATGTCTGGGAGAAAACTTTTCCACAGCCCTTTTTTTCTAATAATGCTGAAAACCAGGAGCTGAAGAGAATACAGTAGAGCTGCATGACTTGGTAGACAGTGATGAAGATAAGGCAATGACTGAGAACAAGGAAAATAAAATGAAGAAAAACTACTGAGAGTTGCTGCAAGATGATAGAATCCAGAGACACAGGTATGAGAGAAAACCAAAGGCACAAGTAAGGCAATGAAAAGAAAAGCCAAACAAGGATACAAATAATTCAAGGAGTCAGTTAAACCATGGGAAGTTATATGACAAGACTGCTCAGGGCTTAGTTTTGAAGAACAAGGCTCACAATCATGTGCATTGTTTCACAAACACTGAAAGTAAATGGAACTTCTCTATCCTCTCCCAACTCAGATTTTACTTCTGGTGGGGAAAAAATAAAACAGAACATGGAGCTAGTTACAACACAAAAGACAGAACCTAAGATGTACCTGAGGCTGGAGAGGCAAGAGGGTAAAATAAAAACTTAAGACCTCAAATAACTGCACCCCCCTTCAACCCAAAAGCTCTTATGACCCTACAGGACGACACATACTTTACCTATGCTCTACACCATGTTCTGGTTCTGCCATACACCTAGACAAAAGCTTAGTGCTTATGGATATGATTCTTATATCCTCAGTGTATTTCTGAGATTAGGGTGGGGAGATCAGCAGACAAAAAAGGGTGGCTTGTCACTGCTTCCATACAATATGTTCCCACTAGAGGTGCCCTAAAGGATACTTACACTGGTGAGAGTCCAGGGAATATCTTCCTGAGGCAGGTCCCAATGTGTGCCAGCACCTCGTTCACATCTTCAGAGGTTGCCATCTTCATGGAGATGCTGCATTTCTCTGTTTCCATAATCAACTACAAATCAAAGTGCAAGAGTCTGAGAAGGGTATCGTGTAATTCATGTCAATGAATTAAACAGGAAAACATTTTAAATGCCAGTTGAATGCTCGTAGGAATTTGTTATTCTTTAAGACATGACACAGCAATGCACCAGGTGAAGTTTCTGAACGTTGTTCTTGAATGTACAAAGACCCCCGTATTCAAACTTTGCTTTTTCTAACAGTGCCCTGCTTCCCACGGGAATACAATTTTCAAAGGATCTTGACCTCAGCTGACACTTTGAAAACCAAGAACTTTTCACAGCATTGTCCTCTTTTGAAACATGCCCCAGAACACCAGGAGAAGCAAGCACAGCCTGACAGGAAACTATTGAATGAGCAGGGTGCCTGTTTCCTCTGGCAAAAAGTAAAAGTCTTGAATGGCTGTGATCCTCTGGAAAAGCTCTAATGCTTTGTTCTGTGCTGCTTAAGAAAATGCTGTGGTGCTGTGCTGTCTGTCTGTGCAGATGAAGCAGTAACTCAACCAGCATGATTGTCCCGCTCTCTGGGGGATGTGTGCTTCAGAAAGGGGAATAAATAAAGCCTTTTGCAACATGCCTCTCTTAGATATTGAGTGTTCAGAACCAAATCAGATTAGGGTATGAGTGACACATCAGCTCTGCTGCTGCTTTTGGCTGCATCACAGGAAGCAATGTAATGTTTCTGCTGACTCCAGAGTGAATAGTTAGCACAGCCCAAGCCATCATCTCTTTTAGATAGGAAGCTGTGCACGCGCAGTGAGAAGGTAACGTGAGGAATAAATAAGTGAAGGCAGACAGGAGGACAGGGGACTCTATACAGTTTGATACAGGGGATTGCTTCGTATTGAGGCTGGCTCCCAGGGCTCTCTTGGTTCCCAATTCATGCCCAGGGTCACCACCATGATAATCCTAGAAGAGGCTGTATTACCCCTAAAGCACACTGAGACTATTCATACCTTTTACCAGCAATTCAACTCCTTTCTGAGCCTGTTGCCACCACTCCCTGATGATGAATGAGTGGGCAACTTACCACAGTTTTTCATCATCACCAATATTAGCACAACATTTCCTATATTCTTTTGTCCATTTGTTCACTTATCTTACAGTAGGAAGCTCTTCATGGCTCTCTGCAAGATGCCTAGCACAAAACTATACCCTTCTGATATCACAGCTATAATATGCTCTTTGCAGGAAAGCTGCAACAAAACCATTTGCTCCACGAGAAATAATCTAGGGTTCTCTCTGCCTTCAGTTAGAAGTCTCACACAATTCAAACACAAATGAATGTAAACATGAAAAACCTTAAGAAATATTTTAGGAACAGTGTATGCTCATTGAGGCTGCTGAAAATCTCTTGTAAATACTGCTACAACAGTGATTGTCTATGCCTCCTGGAATAATTAGCAATAGTTACCTGGCATTTTAGTACCTTAATTTAAAAAAAAGCCACAAAAACGTAGAATTTAGTAAATGTCTCCCCATTAAAACACCTGGACTTTTTATATTCCCTGCTTTAAGGAAAGCTTCAAAAGACAGGTTAAAAAGACAAGATGTTAATACAATGAGAGCTTTTCAGAGTTCAAAGTAGCTCAGGCACTCCTATTCCTTAAAAGCTCTTTAAAAGCCAAACACACATGAAACACATTAAGACTTTGATACAATTGAACTGTCAAATCTTGTCAACATGCTCATCTTATGAATTAAAAACGCTCTAAAGGCATTCTTCTTTTCAGCACCTTCCCTTTGACATTACTTTTTTGGGCACGTAACTTGCTGTCAAATATATTTTGTGTTGTACACAGCAAAGGCACAAAGAACAGTTGAAAGCAAAGCATTCCTGCCTGCAATGTAAGCAGTAGCTTTGGGCTGCCTCATAAAGGTATTCACCCCAGAAGCCACTGCAGCTTGTGTGGTGATGATTGCATACCAGCCACCACTGCTTTACCAGCTCTGAGAAAAAGATCCACTTATGATACAAATGGAAACTTGTACCATACTGAACTAGAGAAAACCCCTATCTATTTCTTATCATTATTCCAAGTGCACAAACATTCCTAAAAATGACTCTTTAAATTCTTATTGTTATTTTTAAGACTTTAGACCAGCAAGAATGCAAGAAGACAAATGCACAGTGTGCTCAGTGGAAGGAGACACCTGCATGTATAGAGCATTGCTTCCTTGACTGGCACAGATTTAGCAATGAGTAAACAAGTATCTTTTATCTAGAATACACTCACCTGGCCTGGTTTACTGGAAGTTACTCCTTGGATTTCCAAGTAGCTGAAAGTTAGTTCTAACTGTAGTTAGAAAAGAAACATCACATTAGTGCAAACATCATCTTATTTTGAAGAGCATTTACACTTCTCAATGAGGTTAAGAAAACTTTGGGCAGGCTACTGATTTTAATATCAGTTTCTGTAATTAACATTAAGTATTTTTTTAATACCTGGATGCATTTTTCATTTAAAAACTACTTACATTTGTTTGTTACAGATTTAAATGGTTATTGAATACCAAACTGGACATTTTACTGCAAGCTATAAGCATATAAAGCTTATAATCAATTTTATGAAAATATTTTACTATAAAAAAGCATCATTAATACAATACCCTACTGATGTGTATTCTTTGTGACTGATTAATCATTTATTACAATCTTTACAGCTTCACAATTATTCTTTCATTAGTTACGTTGATCACAGATATGAAAAATTTTACTGCACAGAAACTGAAGGGACATGTACACACACACACTATATATATATATGAATAAAAATAACATCTATAAATAAGTAAATAAAGATATGAACATAAATGTCCAAGGACTGCTTTAGCTTATCTAAAAGTATGAGAGGAAGTGATACATAAACTTTGTCTGAGTGGTTTATTTGGATGACAGTCAGACTAGGCAGGGAAGAACATACTGATTCCATGACTCCAAATGGAATCTTAGAAGGTGGCAGAGAATTCTTCTCCAAGGACAAATCTAGGGCTACAGGGAGTGTAGCTAAGATCTGAATTCACAATTATGTCGACAATCATCTTGACAGCTGAGATACACAGAACGAACCAAACCTCTTGGACTGAATTGTGATGACAGGGCAAGACATTAGCTCATTTCCTTTTAGTTATCATTGAAACCATTGCAACTGAGCAGCCTGTCTGAATTGCACAAAGTTTCCTGTACTTTATCTTAACCTACAGTCACGGTCAGGGTGCTCCCAGGCTAACTGGCAAGCACCATATCATTCTATTCCTGCATTTGTGAAAAAGTCAACCCTGAATGACTACTGGGGGGCTCAGAACCCAGACACAGCTAACAAGGCTCCCTCCCTGTAAAGGCTGGAACAGCACATTGGAAAGTCAGGAACAGAGGTACCAGCTTCCAACCATCAAAAATCTTTCCAGAAAACTTTTGTTATTACTGTCTCTTTGTTCTTTGTTGCCTATTTTCTGAACCCTTATCCCTTCTGTTGCCCTCATGATTTGGCAGAATCAGAAGATACAAACACCCCTCCCATATCTGTGCAAAGTTCACCTTCTGCCAAAGGCCTTTCTTGGTGAACAAACTTTACTCTGAAGTTTTGGGGACTTCATGTGCTTCATCTCACACATTCTGCTGCAGGGGCAGCACCCACAGCAAACAGGCAGTTTTTCAGGGGTGCCATCACATCTGGTTACGATGCAAGTGTAGGGAACTGAGGCAGAACCAGCACAAGCCTCTTCTCAGGGCTCACACCAACACTCTGCATTTCCCCAAGTGCAAGGCATTAATTTCTCTTCAGTGCTTTATTTCTAAGCTAGGCCTGGCAATCTTTTGTGATGACACAGCCCTGTGCAGTTGACTCAGGGCAGAAAGAAGAAAAAAGGAAAAAACCAAACCCACCAAAAAGATCTATAGCAGCTATTGTTGGCTACTGGATTAAGCAAGACTATACACACAGAAGGGAAAAGTTCTTTTTTTCCAGACTAATTAAATATTTCTTTGCCTAAATCACAATGAAATTTTGGGGAGGGAGTTTCTGTAATTGAAATCCTTCATATTTTGAAATTATTTACCTATCAACTTGAGGGTTCTTTTTTTTGCTAAAGTATGTATGTCCAAACACATACATAAAAAGGTCATTACATGCATACACAGTCAAAAATATTTGAAAAGTTCACACAGATCCAGTCTCAAGAATTTAGTCTGCAAATCCTCTTGCCTAGAATTAACAAATGTCAGGAAACAGGTCACTATCTCCTACAGGTCATCTTTGGTTCATTTTTTCTAGTTAAAAATATGAATTTATAGTCCTTGATTGGAAGGAAAAATGTAAAACACATTCTAAACATCATCTACTTCAAACTAAGAAATAATTTTTACAAGGTTTAAAAGGCATAATCTCATTTATTGTCCAAAATTTCATGCTTTTAAAATCCTCTTAAAAAGCTATGCATGCCTCTCATTTAGGAACCTTTCAGTTAATCAGACAGCTAATTTCAGAGTTTTCAATTTTTTCAACCAAAACTTAACGAAAGTTGCACTAGAAATGCATTCACAGATCTGAATTATATTCCTATAAATGTTTTATATGCTTATTTGTGGGCTTGATGACACATCCAACATTACTAATGTTGCAATCACTTTTTATATAGACTATAGCAAGAATTAGCAAGCTTTAAGCACTGTCCTTCCTTCCCAATCAGTCCGTGTTGATTAGTGGGAATGAACTGATTGGACCAGAGTGTGAAATTGAGAGGTGGCCATTGTAAGATCTTCGATCTAAGGATAATAGTGAGAGTTGGTGTTGGAGTTAAACAACATTAATTCTTTCTAACTTTGATCCTTGTTTAATAGATACATCTCAACAGCATTGTTTAATCAAAAGTAAAGCTTGGAATTGAATGCAGCAGTAACAGTTACTCAGAACTGGCCATCTCTAGGCATACTCCATTTTGTTAGAGTCCCCAGAGAAATAACGTGTCTCTGCTGAATGTTCTCAGCTGTCTTTCGAGGAGTTACTGCCTGACAGGTATATGGAAGTACTTGAGCTCAGAAAGCTTCTCAGCAGCTATTGAAAATACTACAGACATTAGAAAATTTATTAAGTTTGACTAACCCTGCTAGAAATGCATTTTCAACGATCCTAATAAATGATCAGACCTAAAAAGTTTAATTTTTACATAAATCATAAGCACAGCTTCTCATCATCTTCCTTCCATTTGTTATCACAAAAATTACATTTCTACTTACAGAATACATATTTTAGATTTTAATGAAAACAAAATCAAGTTTTTCAAATATGCAAATCTATTTAATGAGTTCTGAGAATTGTCTGAAGCAGTCAACTAAACAGAGTTATCACTTAGTACTCCAAGCCTCAGCCTTCAAGAGCTTTTTGATGACTTATAATGGTTTGCTATTGTTTAACAAAATCATGATTACCACCTGTCTATCACATTGCCGTTGCACTGATGCCTGAGCTGTTCATCAACTGGATCTCTCTTTCGAAGCAAGCAAAAGCCCTGGCTGAAAGCTGCAGTGATTCAAACACCAACAGACAACCAACTGGAGACATCTGTGCTGCAGGGACAGGGTGATCGACTGAGGAAAATGAGTATCAGCAGAAATTCAAGCTGCAGTTCATCCTACCTGTCAGTCAGCATCTTCAAATTATAGCTACCAATGGTCACATTTACCAGTGACCATAACTGAAAATTTGGCATCAATAGTTCCATTTATGGATTCTGGTATTGTGTGTGTATAAATACACACACACACACTTAGACACACACAAATGTCAAATACAAAAAAATAGGATATGTGCCAAATTCCCATTCACTGATTCCAAGCTGGACAAGAGATGTTCTTTCACATCAGTCATTTTTATTCATGTGGAAATCATATTTCTCTTCTATAACAATCATTATGAATTGTCACAGGCACAGAAAAAATAATTCACCGGCATTGGCGAGGCAAGTTGCCAAACTGCTTTTCAAAATGAACCGCAAAAATCATTAGAAAACAGCAGAATTTAATAAAACTCAGAGTTTCTGCCTCCAAATCAAATGTAATCCTATTTGACACTACAAACACTAGAGGGAATAGTACCATCAGCTTGTTTGCACATAAACTGTCCTTCTATAAAATTCATCAGGCTCCTCTCACAGTTCTTCAGGTTGGAGTTTACAATGCAACTCTTCAGCCACCTGCATTTCTAGAAATTAAAATTCCTCTGGAAAAGGAGTGTGTGGATATATATATATTTTTATATATACATGAAAAAATTCATTTAAGGCATTTACTAATAGAAGCACCATTCTAACTCAAGAGCATGCAACATACCATTCCTCAGTTTTCTGGGTTTTTTAACAGATGTACATAACTAAAATATGCTAATTTTTGCTACTTAGTTCATGTAACTTTCATTTGTTGCCCCAGAGTATTTGTAGGAACACAGTGATTTTACCTTGGTGGGAATCCGAGACGTTAAAAGAAACGCCCGACATGATGCCAGCACCTATTGAAAAAATAAAAAAGAACAGAATCCGTAAGAAACATTTAGTATTATACAAGACTCTTTTCCAGGAAAATACTGAAAGCAGAGGGAAAAAGCCTCTAGCAGTGTGAGTGTAGATTCCCTTTGCTGTCATACACCAAAGGAAGCAAAACTGGGATCAGATCCAGTAGAACACACTGAGGAGACTGCTGCAATCTGATCAGCTATAAGCCAGTTAGCACAGCAGTGAACTGAAGAAATCTATTCAACCAATCTCTCAAGATCATATAACAGAAATCTTAGTGACATTTAAAAAAAAAAACAACCAAGGATGAGAAGTCCAGGAACAAAGGATGTATTTAAATAGTAAAAAAAATAAAATAGAAGATTATCATGATGTAATTAGCAATATAAGTGACTGTAAGCAAATGGGGGAGTTTTGGACACATTTGAGGCATTTCTTGAGTAAGAACACAAAGATTTCTCATTCATAGCATCTGAATTTCTTCTCCAGTAAAGGCAAAGGAAAAATGCAGTTAGACTAGTGAGACCAGTCACTCTGGGGAGAAAACAAAACAAATATTTTGGAAGTTACTGCCAATCAAAATATAATGATTCTATATCATATCACTCCAATCTCCGGTAGCACATCCCACTCACAGATCTTACTCTTTGCAAAAGGAATTACTCATCTTGCAAAACTACAGTACTGTTTGTTGATTTACCCACAGAAATATCTGCTGTTTGCTCCATCTTTCCCCTGACTGAAAAAAAAAAAAAAAAAAAGAGAGAGAAGCAAATTCTACTCAAACACCTGCACCAAAATCCCACAGCACATGCAGAGCTTTTCCCACAGCTAGGACCTCCTGAACTCAGCCCTTCCCTATGTCCATGATCAAGTTGACACAAAACGTGTTACTCACTTGGAGAGGAAGAAGCAGGCTGAGAATACAACCCAGCATCCAACTTTAAACACTTCAAGGACTGGATTTCAGCTTCAGTTCCTCAGCTGAATAACATCTTGCTAAGTCCTAGGAGCACCAGTGCTGCACCAGTGTTGAGCATTAGCAGATTGTTTCGGGGTTGACATGATTAGAGCCAGTGCTCTGGTTACCACTACAAACTGCTGCAGAATAACCCAGCCTCCTGGAAGGCTCAACCCTTCCCTGAAGCCCTCTTATGACAGCCTGGCCCTGTCACACAAAGCTGCTTCATCTCCTTGCTCATGCATAGAGGAGAGACAGCCTCTCGTGCTCCCCTCCCAGCTTACGCCTATCCCAAGTATCTCTTCCACAGTCCAGCACCAAGGGAAAGGGGAAGGGCCTACCCAAGCGGTTTTTCCTCTTCTCAGCCACAGTTTCCCTAATCTAGCAGCAGCTTTCTCTCACAGTAATAAAACCTTGATCCTTTCCCTGCCTCACCCACCTCCTCAGGGCAGCCCCACACAGTAGGTGCACACCACTCTTCCGAGAGCCTCTGGCTAAGATCACACCCCATGCTCACAAAATAAGCTCACTATCAGCAGGAGTGCCACTCTTACTCGTGAAGCCATCCACAAGCTGCCCATGTGTGAAGAGGGGTAGGTGGTCAGGCATCCTCCCTGCACTGGCACCACCAAAAAATCCTCTCCAGTGTCACAGGCAGAGCAGCTTCTGGTCACTACACCTGAAACGCCCAAGTGAGACAGGGAAAAGAAAACTTTTTGAAAAACTGCTTTCCATATTTACCTGCTAGGTAGTGGCCAACAGAGATGTGAGTGCTCTGTGTATGTCACCACAGTGAGACAGCTCATTACACCAGAATCATGTCACAGTCTTGCTTGAAAATATTTGTTTGCATATAAGGGTTCAAGCTACTTTATGAGCCTAGAAAGGGTTGATTTAACATGACTACAGAACAGAAATGAACAGTCCAAACAACAAAGTTAAATGTAAACCAGGTAACCAGAAGGCCCTAACAAAATTATGTTCAAAAAGAATGTTCCAATAGAGCACATGGCAGTGTATATTCTTGTGGCAAACATATCAATGATCCCAAAGTGATCTTTCTAAAACCAACAGAGCTGAAAAACCCACTGACCCTAAGATGCATTTATGTACAAAAATGATTCCTGCAGTAAGATGATACTCCCTATTCAGCAGGTAAATGGCTACTCTTGAGCAATAAGATGGTACCAAAAAAAAAAAGCAGCTTGATGCTTCAAATCCAGTAACACAAATTTCTATAGTTTTCACAGTTAAGACTCTAACAAATAAGAGTTTGATTCTTCTGTAAAATCACTTGAAGAGAAGGTCAATTATTACTGCAAAATTAATGGTCCATCTTGACAACAGCAGGACAAGATTTATTATTTTTTAAAAGCTTTTTTACAGTGGCAGAATTGGCTAAGATGAGGCTTGCCATTTATCACAATTTTAGCTGTTAAAATCTGTGAGTATAGCTTTGAAAGGATTCACTTTAGTTTACTGCTTTCTGATTGGTTTTTTCCTAATATTTTCAAAATTTTACTGTGACATCTTCATTTTAACATCACTGGTTTTGCTCACATTTAGCAACAGGGTAGCCTGTACCCCAGTTCAACCCAAGACTTGCTGGATGAGCTGTGAAACATGAATGGTTTGTTTTCAATGACTTCCTTCTCCTCGATAAGGCTGCAGCAGATAAACAAATAATGGCTCTTAGGATGTGGCTCACCCAAGTCTCTGACAATAGGATTCTGCATGGTTGTTAGTAATTGCAAGGGCAACAGAACATGTATTGCAGGCTACTCAAAACCACACCACTCTAGTCCTTCCCTTGAGAAATGTGATGCTGGCGCCAAAGGCAGAGGCACTGGAGGTGTTTTCACACTTGAGAAACAAGCTATTTTTGTGCAGGAAAACCCAGGTCTCTGTGCATTCCTCTGACAAGAATGAGTATGTGTCTGATTGCATAATTGTCTAGGGCTTTCAGAAACATCCAAGAGTGCTGTTTCTCATGAACAGGCAGATTCTAGATTTCCTGGGGTTTTTGATTTCTTCATACAAAGAAACTGAAAAGCAGAAGCAGCCACCCTTACTCTCAAGCAATCCTCAGGCATCTTACCAAGAAGGTCCTGTCACTGTTACTCTCATTTTGCACCCAGGAAACCTTGAGCACAGTAGTGTCATGGTCAAAGTCACTCGGAAGTCCAGAGGCTCAGAGCAGCATACACCCTAACTCCAGGGATAACCTGGAATAAAGAGCTCCCTGGCTCACAACCCATCAGGAGTGTCAGTTGGACATGGTGTATAATCCACCTTATCATCTGATAACAAAATGATCTCACTTGTTCAGCTTAATGTGTCACAGCGCTCCTCCCTCCATAACTGTTTTGTTTGGGCACCAATAGTACTCAATCATTAAGGAAGTTAAAAGATCCCATCAAAAGGTAAATACATGCAGGGTAAAGAAAGAGGCTCATGAGTTAATTCATGCTTTAACACACCTGTAAGGCAAAAGGTTTGTGAGTGACTGATGTGAAGGCAGCAAGTACATCCAGGCAAATTTTATAGAGGATATGCAACCTGAGTGTTGCTCCATGGAAAGGACAACAAAAGAGAATTATATTTAGTTAACAGCAGCTTTGGTCTATCTTCCTACTCTGCCTTTTTTTAAGCATAAAATAGGATTATTATTTGAATTTTAAATGTCTCCTACTCACACACACATACCCAAGTTGATGATTTCTAAATGTTTTTATCATTCCAAATTCTGTAATGCTCCCTACGCTGCTCAGAATGTACATGAAACAAAATTGGGAAGCATTCACAAAAAACATATCCTGCAAATTACTGTCTCCAGAGATTCATGGCCTACAAGGTCATCTTCTATTTACCAGAAACATAATATATTTCAGTAAATAACATAGCTCCTCTGTGAGCATATCAATATAACAAATATACAGATGCATTTTCTCACTTATTGTCAAATCCTCGCCTTATTACCCATTCTAAGTTAAATTAACAGGGCTGCACTAGGTTAACCCAGCCACCCCACCTGGCAGTCACTCTTGGGAAGGTCACTAGAGAAACACAGCTCTGTGCTAATTGCATCTATTTTGCCAGACAAACCACAGCAACTAAAACTACCTCATCTATATTTAAAGCAGTTTCAAATCCATAAGGAAATGCAAATCTTCTGAAAAACACCATTACCCTTTTTAAAATGCTCAGGAATGAAGAGTTCTGGAAAACACAGTGAGAATACTTGGACTTCGTGACTAGACATGAAACGAAATCAAACCTCCTCGGCACTTCATGGGCCTGGGAAGTTGCATGATGCTCCCACCACTCACTACCACAGATGTTTTGAAACTTCCTTCTGCTGAAATCTCAAAATAAAGATGATTAACCAAATATTTTTCCCTTGCTGGGAACTGATGAACACAGATACTTTAAAAAAATCCAAAATCAAAACCAACAACCAACTTTGTACATTTTTTTTTTATGAACTGTTGCAATTTTGCACCTTAATATGTACTCCCCACACTTTTCCTTCCGCCACAGTTTCTTTAGCCCTGGCATCTGCCGTTTTGTCAGCCTCAAAATTGATTCAGTCTCTTCCATTATAATGTACTAGTGGAAAGATGCATTTGTAACAGGTTTTCTTATTTCTTATCACATTCTTATGATAGCCATCATCTTGTGAATGCCTTGAATCCAGAAGACAGTCACTTTTCTGTATATATCTTAGTTATACCTTCCCCATTTTTCTCATTAATCATTACCATTATTATCCAAAACATCACCATTTTAAAATTTCCACCTCTATTAATTCCTTTATGATTTCTCTCATAAGCTTTCCACTGCTACTGCTGACTCAATATCTAATGTGCACACAATAATGTGAGGAAAAGCAGCAGCACTAATACAGTTTTTGCTTGTTTAAAACATGGATGAATCAATACATGTTAGAGCATCCAGCCTCCCTCGGTCCCTACAGGATCGACCGTTCCCTTCCTGGGTTGCATGCCTGATGTTGTAAATGCTTCATCCTCAAGCAACTGGAGTTCGATTAGATAAAAGGCCCCTTTCAGCACCATGGTAGAGATATTAGAGCTGGGTTCCAGAGAGGCACTTCCTGCTAAAAGCACTGAGCCTCGCTACACAAAGAGGCTAGCTGACATCCTGGAGGGCTTTCTGGAGGGCTGATCAGCTCAGGCACAACAGGAACACGTATGCAGCATCATCTGAAATGGTGGCATTGCTTGGCATATGGTGGGTTTCTCTGCAGAGAGCTGACACCAGTGAAAAATCCCCAATCTGAGGGTTTGCAGCACCACCACCTTCACCTACACAGCCCTCACCATTGAGTTTGACTCTGATCGTTTGGTCTCGACTACTTTTGAAGCACCATCTGTGATAAAACCACTGACAGACCTTATTCACTCCTACTCCAAATGTCCCCTTATTTATACACCAATACTAAAGCAGTCTTTTGCTGCTGAAGAAGTTCTGTTAGGGAAGGCTTAGTGCATTTCAGTTCACATACAAAAAACAGAGTTTCTCCCTCACTGAGACGACCCTTAGCCAAGTTGAACACATTCCCAGGCTCGCCTAAGTCGCTGGTGCCTGTGTGGCCAGCCAAAGACCAAAACACAGTAAGGGGAGCTGCTACTTGCATCAGTACAATTCTCTCCTGCCCAAGACAGGGGTAAGCTCTGCAACACAAATAACTACCTCAGCCATCCCCATGAAGGGGCTGCTCTGCTGCATGTTTCTCTATTATCATTCCTCATGTCAACCACTGCTTCCTCAACAAGGCTCCCGGACTGGAGCCGTGGACAGAGCATGAGCCTGCCTGCAATGGGAATGCTGTGCAGATTACAGCTTTCACTGGTCCTTATTGCCACCACACTACTTTAAAAATTCAAGCCTGCTCTGTTAAGGGTCACCAATTTCTGTATTCTCTGGATGGCAGAGGATGGTATGGGAACCAGTTTTTAGAGGGTCTTTTTTTGTTGTTGTTGTTTTGCTTAGGGGTTTTTTTGAGGTTTTTTTTTAATGTGTGCTCAAATATCAGAAGAAATGCCAATAAATCTAGTGTGTTTAGGGACGAGAAGCACCTTTCACAATACTGCAGGGAAGAAGACAGGGGACACCACAAGATGGCACAACGGAGTGCTTCACACACATTTCCCTTTCAGTCCAAGTCACAGGACCCATTAACAGAAACGCCTATTTAGCTCCTGGAAAGCTGTTCAAATCTACAGAGCAATTTCTGCTTCAGAGGCAGAAATTAACAAATCTTGCCTAGAAGACAGGTAAGAAAAAAGTACCCTTGTTTTAGAACTAATAACAACTAAGGCATGGATACTGAAAGATTTGCCTAAAACAAAAAGGCAAGATGAAGTGGTAAAGCTTGAAAGAGAAGCTTGGAAAAAGAGTCCTAATTCTGATGTTTGAGAAGAAACAAAGTAGCTTGGAGGTTTATCAGCAAATTAAGACAAAATTTCCAGACATAACCAAATTTGTTCCAACAGCTCTAGCAACACTACCAGTACCACCTACAGGCAGTGTCCTAGCCCTGTGAACTGTTTCTAAAAAACACATTAATCAAATTGTGCTTCTTTAACACCTGTAAAGCACAAAGAAACACGAACACTTGTACAACCCTGTCTGCAACAAGCAAACTATCCAGCTGTTTTAGTAAAGGTGGAATTTCAGAAGAAACTGAGATGTGCTCACCTTTGGCCAGACATCACCTACAACAGCAACAGGACCCATGGACACTCCAACTGCCCAGCCCTCTCACTGAAGTGGTTTGGGATGTGGTCACCAGTGGAGCAGACCTGAACTGTCCCAATTTACAGATTTTACATTAAAAAGTTTTGTATCTTAGGCTATCAACCACAGAGGTGCTTGAGGAGGGGCAGCCACCTACTGCCTGTGTGCACAGGGCTCCCTTGTTCTAGCAAACAATCAGTCATGGAACAGATTCATGGCATTGTGAGAGATGTCCAACACTAAGCACTAAACACAATCCCCTGCAGGCTGCAAAGCTTCCTTGTTATCCTGCTCACCACCACACAATTCCCAACAACAAAAAACCATAATGCTGTAAAACACTAAATACCAGAAGACCCACCTAGAGTGCTATTTAAGCCTGCTCTGAGCCATAAAAATGGGAATCAGCAGCTGCATTTCAACAATTCAAAGTCGTCTCCATGGCACTGGACACAGCCAGGGCTGATCCCAGCCAAGGCAGAGGAGGGGAGCAGGTTCAACCACATACCTTTACTTGTCAGCTCATCAATGAGGGGTAACACCCCAAAGAGGGGGTTTCTTTCTCTGTACCCAATACAAAAATAGGTCACTAGTACATTAGTGTTAATATACCTCCATTTCACTCTTTTCCCTCCACCTTTGCTCTTATCTGTATACAGCCATTACATAGATTCAGTGCCGAAATTCAGGTTACAATGTGCTTCAACAGGATTCCCACGTACTCACCTTTTACAATGTTCTAGACCCCCAACACTTGGTTAAAAAGTGGGTTGAAAACATTCTGTTGACTATTAATTCAAAACAGCCTGGGCTCCAGCATTTTCTGTGCAACAGTTTTTTATGCTTTTCTCTCCATCACAAAAAGATGGTACAGGCACCCTTTAGAAAAAACCCTCCCATTACCTGTCCATGGTGTTGTTAATAAGAAATGTCCATACCCCTTCCCCCTTCCTGCACAGCTTCTCTCTGTGTTTATGCACAGCAGTTAAAATAGAAGCATTTTGGTGTGCTGCAAATGATGCTGTTTCCATGCAGAAGTAGCTGGAAATAGATTTTGCTATTACAGTGCTTTTATTCTTATCTTCTTTAATTTCATCACTTAGAAATGCCAGATTAAACATTTTGCAGTGAGGGGATTGCTCTCTTTCTAAGTGTGTCACAGCAACCATAACAAAGAACTTTAAAGACCAGGAAACAAAACAAAAACTTCAGGTTCAGAGGAAATGCAATTTGATCCACAGCGCAAGTATTTTATAAGAAACTCTTCTACAGACATTCCTATTTGCTTTTAGCTACCAACAATTAAATAAAGATTTAATTATTGAAGTGCAATGTGCTTAGCTACAATGGATATTGAAATAAATAAAATAAGCACAGTAGAACAGTTTTCCTCAATTGCCACTGCTATAAACCACAGTTTCAAAAAAATTGACCTTGGATAGCCCCAAGAGCTAAGGGCCAGAGAAAGATATCAGCTTAATAAATCTGTAGAATTAAGTCTTTTGTGAAGTCTCCATGCATACACAAATTGAAACACAAACCAATGGGCAGAGAATCATAAAAAACCCCAAGCCAAAGCAGTTCTTTCCCAATGAAACCATTGCTGTGGATGCAAGACAAAACCCTCTTCATGACTAGGTCCAGAGGGGATGCAAGGTCTTCTCCTCTACACTGCTATAAGAGCCTCACTGCTGTCCTCAGGTGCACTCTTGATTTCCTTTTCTTCCTCTTGCTTCCCCACAGTATCCCTTTTCCATCTCTATCATCTGTAAAATAAGATGTACCCGCTGGAACTAACATGACTGTGACAGCCACTTCATCCCTAATCACCTAAGCTACACTGCAACACTTCATCTTTATATACTTTGATATCTTAAGACTATCAATCTTTCAAGAGAGGGATGGTGCTTAAGTGCTGAAACCAGCTATTTGGCCATTTAAAATCCTTAAAAGCCACCACTATATGCAGAGCCCTCAAACTCAGATATTTTGTTATACAGCTTTACATTTTATATGATCCCTTTTGCAGCTATTTTATTTCTAGTATATCACATTTCACCTCTGCTAAAGAAATCTTTTCTTTCAGAGTCTAAAATAGCCTTCCAGAAATGGCAAAAAGGGAGCAAACTACTCCCCAGTCCCTGCTCAAGAAAGCAAGGCTGAAAGGGACTTCCCCTTGCCCACTGCTATTCCAGCATGAAAAGGGCAGTGAAAGGGAGGCCCCTTCCAGTATAGAGCTTTCCCACAGCTCTCATCCTTCATTGTTTAAGTGGTGGGAGTTGAAGATGGCTGGGGCATCCCCTGATGGCTTACCCAGGGACATCCACCCACTCACCCCCTCAGCTGATGAGTAGCTACCATCTCCTGGAGAAAACTCACAACAGGTTCCCTGTCATGCACTTAACTCCTGCAGCCAGGGCAGCTAAATAACTGACCTGTGAACAGTGTTCCCACTTTTTTGTCATGCAGGTGCATGGTGCTGGATGCATTTCTTTCTCAGGAAATTCTGCACCAAACAAAGTCCCCTCCCTGCTCCCACTCTATATCTAACAGGCAGGAAACCCAGCAACCAGGCCAGCCTCAAGCAGTGATACAGCTGATTGCATCTGGCTTCCCCTTAAACAGAAATTCAGGAATTGCCACATTCCAGAGAAGCAATTTTGCCTCCAACATGCTGCAAAAAAATACTTGGCAGTCTCCCCCACTCTCCAAATGAACACTATCTTGTCTACCTAAGAAGTACAGGCTGCATGAGCTGAGCAAAAACCACTAAGTAACCATTGATGAAAGGCTATTTTTCTTTCTGCTGATTTTTAAATATGATGCCAATTATGTAATGCTATTAATTGTTAAAAATTAATATGCTCCTATTCAATAGAAAAGTAATTTTCAGAATTTCTGGTTTTGCAAAGATTCTTGACTGTATCACACTATTACTGCCTATATGTTACTGATGCAGCTTCTTTTACAATACATTAGCTTGGAAAAATGCATGTAATAAACAAAACATCCCCATTTACCTGAGAACAACTTTGATTTCTAACACCAAATGGATAAACAAACAAAAAAGTCAGAAATCATGCTCAAAAAGAAGGGAATAACAATTCACTGACTGCAAAAACCACCAAATGATTCTGCTCTTCAAACTTAGGAGTTAAGTATAACAATTGCTGCAACTTGGTACCCAACACTCAAAAGACTTCAGTAGCTTTTAAACTGTCTATGCCTCTGAAAATTTAGGAAAAAAAATCAGCTTGCTTCCCCAGAAAGCCTTCACAAGGTTCTGCACATGATGCAAAAGTCTTCTAAATCAAACTCTTTTTCAGAACAGTTTTGTGTGTGAATTTTGCTTTTATAAGCACTGATCCATGTGCTTGATGCTAGTTAACTATTGCTCATTTCAGAACACAAGAGTCTTAGAGAGAGGAAGAGAGCTTTTAAAAGGTTACTTCACTGCTATACTATTTCTAGGTTGTGAACTTACAACTCACTCTGCTTGTTAGAGCAAGCTACAGAAGTGAAGAGTGAAGTAGATCCTCCTGGGCTTTATCATTTTATCTAGAGTAATGATTTACAAGCTCTTCAATTTGTGGGCTATCTTACTTTTCTCTATGGAGGTATAGCACAGCCTGCCAAAAAGGAAAGTAAACCTGAGAATGATGGCCTTTGCTCTTTTTAGATGGCAGGTTTTAAACCACCACAGTCCATCTTAGTTTGTAGGAACAAGGCCTGCAAGTGCAATTTTAAGTTTATGCCAGTTATAAAGTATGGCATTCATATACACACACCAGTTTAGCTAAATTTGCTTCTAATGTGACTATCATCCTTAGCCTAAATTCACAGTAACACTGATTAACTATCACTGGAATTATACATCAACCATCAACCACTTCAATAAACTCACCTGGATTCAGTCAATTTGCTGGTATTCTCACAGACATCAGAAAGAAAAATGTCATTCAATTGTGCTGCCTAAATAGCTGATTAATGTGTGTCACCACCATTTTTTTACCCACTTCTTGTTTATCATCTCTTCTCAAGATCTTTCATGGCTTGAAGTTCTAAATGTTTTCTTTTCCTTTTACTGAGCTTTGATGCTTATATCAACAGAGGAGTTTTGTAGAACTAAAATTAGAAGTTTTAAAGAAATCACTATAAAGATTTTGAATTACACAGCTAAGTTCCCAAACACGCTATAAATAAATGATCAGTGTCTTGGTAGCAGATTTGCACAAAATTTTACCCAACAGACTATCAGATATATGGAAGATTTGAGCCCCGCCCACACACAAACACCTGTATTATTGAATAATTAACTTCATTATTCAGATGAGAATATTAATG
Organism: Agelaius tricolor; assembly: GCF_023055355.1. Lineage (NCBI taxonomy): Eukaryota > Metazoa > Chordata > Aves > Passeriformes > Icteridae > Agelaius > Agelaius tricolor. The sequence continues at coordinate 35,590,535 of NW_027269262.1, forward strand.
ATGTCAGTAAAGCACAGTGATTAAAACTCAAAACCTCCCACCCACAACTGCAACACTGAAAAAAACCCCCAGCTTTATCTTCTATGTCTTCATGTCAGGGTCCTGTAATCACTCAACTTGTCTACATCATCACTTCTCATTTTCTTGCAGGCTAGATACAGATGTCTTCTCTTTCCCTTCCTTAAATCCAAGCATGTTTCACACAAATGCACCAAGAAATGAAGGAGCAGTAAGCATCCACATCAACGTGTCTGTGATGGGTCGACTTTTCAAATTCAGTTGCATGGCAGAGCTCACACCAGTTCTAAAAGGGCCACTACCTCCCCCTTGCTCATAAATTAGATGGGAACTTTAGAGATCTTCTGTCTTCAGGTCTAGGTATCTCCTAAAGTAGAGGTCAAGGGAGGTGGAAACAATGGGACCCCTCTATTGACATCGACTCCAGGCTGTGTAAAGAAGCTTCAGGAGACACTGCTTTGCTCAAGCTAAAGAAGCAAGAGTGCTCACTTGTTTAACAGAAAAAACAACGTGTTTAACAGAAAAAGCAAAATCTGGCTATTTGCCTCAAACAATCGCATCATCATGATCATGAAGTACATTTTTAATGAGGCCACTCCTACCCTAGAAGGTGTTAAAATACACAGACACGTAGTTAAGGCCCTAATCTAAAAATCCAGGCGACAGAAGCAAGTAGATATAACCCTTTCAAGAAGAGATGCCAAATACCAATGTTTAAAATAATATATCTATGCCCACTCTTTGCATGATAAAGACCACAGTGTTTCATCCAATAATATCAGAATTGAGCCGTAACCTCAGCTCCTCTCAATCTGATGCCTCAGAGCAGTTTCAGAAGCGAAGCATCTGTTATGGTTGCTAATAAAAAGTCTGAAGAATTCTGCTTTCAAATATGCAAAAGTGGGTGGGGGAGAGGGGGCAGTTTCACTTTCCTGCAGCAACATGAAGATACATAACAGCTTTCAAAGTACATCATTGACTCACTCATGGTAAAAATCAATCAATTCTATGAAGTTTATGGAGCCTGGTAAATTAGCTAGAAAAAACAAGCTTCTCTGGCTCCTCAGGGTTCACAATATGCGATCTGACCCTGGCTCTAACAATCATGTCACTATAAACAAATGATGAAGGAACCACAGCTGTCTGGAAACCCTGGTACTTAATAATGCTCCTTCCAAGGGGGTCAAAGACTATAGAGCACAGGCTTCAAGGAGCCCTGCACTGAGCCAGTGCAGCAACACATTAAAAAAGTGAGGTGACCAAATGCAGATGTGAGGTAAGACCCAACCACACAGGGAGAAGCATCAGCTCTCATAATAGGGTATCATTCCTGGGGAGGGGCACATGATACTTCCCTGCAATCAAACCAGAAAGATGATTTAATACAAAGGAAAAACACTACAGAAGTGACAAATGGCAAGGTAATTCTGTTTAAGGACTAACATAATAATTTTTCCTCTTCACTCAATTTCTAGTCTTTGCGACATTTCTGCTTCCAGCAGGCTGTGTAATCCATCCAAAGACTTCAGTATCACACAAAAACCTTCATTGCTAAGGACAGTGATTTTTGTTTATGCTGTCTCAAGTTGCTACTTGCTGGCAACATGCCAGCATTCTCAGGAAGAACTGGTAAGAACAACTAGGCTGAGGCTGAGCAACCTCTTCAGCTGTGATTCTGTAAGATTTATTCTATGCAGAAACAAAGAGATTGCACTTAAACACAGCAAGTTGAATTTCCACATCTGGAAAGCCTGGGCTGCTCTGCTGATAGCAGCTCTGCTCATGCTCAGTCAATGTGCTTGAGACACACTACACTTCCTGACATGCAGCCCGTGCAAGACACGCTGGATTTTGGCTGTTGAGTTCAGGTACTTAAGAGTGGCTATGATCTCCAGATATCCAGCATACATGGTTTCTCCTGGATCACCAAAGGCTTGGAAATCCAGGAGAAATGCACCATATCTACCTTCAATATGCTACACCAGGTTCTGGTTTCCCCCTACCCCAAGTGCAATCAGAAAACATGACCAGAGAAACTCAAATGCATGGGGGTAGCCAAGATGAAGGATAGAGGTTCACAAAAGGGTTAATCTGTGCCAAGACAAGCGGTCCTAATTTAAAAGCTCTGAACACCTGACACTAACACTGAGCTCTCTCCCAAAGGCAAGTTTACCCGGGGCTAAATTTGTCACCTTTCATATGCCTATGTTGCAATTCTAGTATACTGAATTCTTGCTCATCAAATGCGCAGCCTGCCCTTTTGTCTGCAGCTGCTTCAGTGCTATTTGCTCCATGTTTCTGCCTGGAGGTTTGTCCCTCTGCTCCTGTGCCCGTAGCTGGAGAAGCTCATAATTGGCAGATCTGGGACACTAAATAATTCTTAGTGAAAGCCAGGAAGCTTCTGAAACCAACAAACAAGACCAAAAAACATCTCAGTCAGGGATGTGTGTATGTGTAATGAATGAAAAACAGTGGTAACACAGAACTGTGTGAAAATATTTCTTTCCAGGTCACTTTTACCATGGAACATGTTTTGATTCTCTAAAGTCACTCTGTTGATGTTATAAACCCACCCCTTTTCATTAGGAAATGCATAGATAGCTGCAGAACCACACTTTAAATGAGGCAGTTCTGTGTTCTATTCCAGATTATTAGTTTGAAATACTACTACTTGCAGTGCATTTACTCCTGTGTACATACAGCTAGTGCTGCTTTTATAATGGAGCAGTGATTCAAGTATTTTCTGGCTCATTCTAACAAGCTAACACAGAGAGACTACAAATACAAGGTAACCAACAGTTTTAGAGAAGGAAAAAACCTGTACTGATTAGTGTTTAATTTGCTGATTCCTGGAGAAGAGAGAAACCTTTTGAACCTACAAACAAATGAGGCCATCTGAAAAGTATGAAGGGAAGGACAAGACTTAAAAGCTGATGTATTTAAACAAACAAACCAACTAAAAATTATAATCAGTGCTATCTCCACAACCCATAAAACCGGTACCTTTCTGGTACAGCTCCATAAATCAATTTTGTTATCAAAATACAGTCAGCAAATCTATGAAACACACACACAAAATGAAGTCTAGAGTTCAACAATCATCTCTGTCTTACCCTTGTTATTAATTGAAACAGATGGCAGTGGGGGTGGTAATAGCTACACACAATTTGGGACACTACAGAGGAAGACAGCAAGCTTTATAACAGTCACACAAATACATGGTGCCTTTTATTCTAACCATATTCACACAGAAATATTTGAGGATGATCCAGCATTAGAAACAGAATCTACCTTCTCTTTTATGCATATAAACTGCTCTCTTCCAAGACCCAACTACATCCACTAGATCATTGGTAAGCAGCAGGAAATTTAAATCATTCTATCCAAGATGGAAAATCTCCTAATTTTTTTAAAAAGGGAACTAAATTAATACCCTGGAATAATATATAAAATTGCTTGCAAAGCAAGGAGCACTGCATCAGACTTGGCACTTCACATGCTAGGTCACACTTGCATGAAGCAGGCAAGAAAGTGAAGGAAATCAATTAGAAGTGAAAAGTCCCCATGCACGTGCCAAAATGCAGTCTTAGGATGCAGCTGTGTAGCCCATCTAATCCAGCCTAACACAGCTAAGCCAGAGAGGCTGAGCCCACTCCCCTCCAGTTCCACCACCCTGCGGGGCACTTCCAAAGCCACCCAGCTGCTCAGGTGGCTCAGCCAGGCTGAGGGGCTCCCACCATGTGCACACACGCCAAATTGGTTCTCCGTAGGCGTCTCCTGCCATGTCTGTGCCACCAACCCCAACATGGGAGCTGTAACCTCTGCCAGAGGGGCAGGTGGCAAACAGAAATGGAAACTTCCTAGAATGGGTGCATCTGGCTCAGCCAGAGCTTGCTAGCCATCTTGTGTTGGAAGGAGGGCCTTCCTTGAGAGATGGACAACTTCCATGATTTTAATTACCACTCTTTTGCTTTTCCCCAAGAGGACAAACCCCCAAAGATAAAAGAGAAGAGAACCCTAGCCCAACTTTTTTAGAGAGGACCAGCCATGAGATGGTATCATTATTGCAGGAAAGAGCACAAAAGGAAGGGTAATGTAATTCAGCACCTAGTGATGCACCACAGCTGCATGACTTTGAGTCTTCCTGTGATCCAGGTATACAGACCCAGCCCAGGCAGCCCTTTGCTGGCAGCTCACCCCCAGCATCCTACCAGACACAGACAACTCATTTGGAGATGCATCTGCTGATAAATCTGGCAAACCTGCTCCCTGTTGAAAGAGCAGCACAGGCATGGTGGACATCCCTGAAGGAAAAACAAATGCTGGAGGCCAGTTAGATCATCGAGGCACTTAAGTAGCAGAGTAACAAGCCCACACAAGGCTTTATGTATTTGTTTAACCCCTACACTAGAACAATCAGTGCCATTTGGGCTGATTAACCTTAAATAAATAAAATGCCACTGCTCCCTACAATGGATGAAAAACAAAAATGCTACATGAACTTGTACTCAGCTTTTCAGAACAACCAGAACCAACTCCAGCTGTTCTGACACTGTGCTAGCACTCATCTTTTCTTTAATAGCTGTAACCTCTCATCTTTATTAATCAGGGACTTGTTCAAAATATCCACGGCATGAGCTCCAAATTTCAGTTTAAGAGTTAACTCATACAAAGAAGCCTGTATTTGTTCTGTCAGTCCTTGCTCACTCTTGGGAAAAAGGAAGCAACTCAGACATGTTGCATAACTGCTCATAGTCACCGTCAAAGCGCTTGAGCAGTAATTGGAAAACTAATATCACTGCTTCAAATAGGTGCAAAAATACACAGTGCAAGGCCCATTAAGAGGATAGATGAGGAGACAGACATTCAACTCCTCTCACTGTCAGGGCCTCTTCAGAATAATTTAATACAGGATCCAAAGAAAATGTCCTCCCACGTGTATTGATGCTAATTCACAGAATTAAACAGCAAACCTAAGAACACTGAAGGAAAGAAATGAGTTCACTGTAAAATCAGCTTCCAGTTTGGGCAAATTAATTTGGTAGCATGCTTCATTCATATGCCCTAACATACACAAAGTATGTCATTTTGGTCAAGAGATCTGGCACTCCTGCTATCCACAGATACACAGGTGGTTTCCAAACAGCTCTTTCAGCTCCCCTTCAGCTATTGCATCAGCCAAGACAAATACATTCATACTTTAGACAGTTTTCTAAAAGGTTCATTCTGCTTTTTTAAAAAAAGTACACCATAATCAGAAATCAAATGTGCGCTTGTATGCTCACACAAAGTTTGTTTTGCTAGCAAATTAAAAAGCAGAGGTCACCTACGTGGTCAGCTCCACAGCACCATGGGAGAAAACATTGTGGCTACTTGGAGTAGAAGAGTAAAAACCCTCTATGTAATACATAGGAAAATACAGATCAGCTATGCTGCTGGTTAAAGAGAAAGGGAAAAACATGAAAACATAAGACCTGATAGTTCTCTTACTTTTAAAGCCATCAGCAATTGAATAGAGGAAAACAAAATAAACATGTTTTTCAGATTGGGTGTTGTCTCCATCAGTCCCCCTCCCCATAAATGTATACAGTGGAGGGAGAAAATACACAAGAAGGATACAGAGATTTATTTTCACAGGACTTCTCTGGTACTAAAGGAGCAGAAGACTTCATCAAGAATTTCTTACAATTTTCTTCACACTACTGCAAGAAGCAATCCATTTGTCATGTACACTTAGCAGCCCTTTGCAGATTACTAATATAAAATTGTAGTAAACATTCTTTCAGTGAAAGATAACATGCTTGGCTGCATAAAATCCTAAACAGTATGTAATAGAGTATGTTAGGTTAGTCACAGCATTTAACACTGCTGTAACTATATCTATGTTTGCTTTCCAATGAGAACAACATGACAACATAGAGCATCTGTCCCAGAACTGTACACAGCAATGACATTTCATTTTATAAAAATAATCTTCTTTTTCAAAGTACTAAATAAAAAAAAAAGACACCTAAAAAAAACCTGAGTCTCATCTTCAGAAAAATGCTCTAATACATTACAACCTAAAATAAGACATAGCAAAGGTGGCCATGGAGTCATTGTTGGAGTTGGCACATTTGGGCTGCACTCCAGCCCTTGCCAGAGCACCTCTCTGAGATCCCAAGCTTATCCAGTGGGTCCTTGCCTGCTCCTGCTCTCACCTGGTCCCAGCCTGGGGTGCTTGCAGCTCCCTGGCCCTCTCCCAGGACTCTGTACCCCAAGTGTTCTCCTCCTGACAAGTTATGGCCATGCTAAATTAGTAGCCAAGCCACCTTTTCCAACCACTACTGAATCTTATCAGAAAAACAAAATAGAGGAGCATGGATTTGAAACAACAAATACATATCCCAAACCCCACTTACCTAAGTGACTCAAACTCCTCTGATGGAGACCTGGGAGAAACTCTACCTTCTTCATACAATCTCAACAGCTTTTCCGAAACAAGGGCCCAAACTCTGTGAGAAAGGATTTTTCTAACTGTTCATAACACTTTGGCTCACTGATCCACACAAGGGCCAGACAAAACATGTTTTGTAACTTGGCTGGAGCTCTGAGCAGACTTTTAACAGCTAAAAGCTCAGGAATTGTCTATTAACCACCCTTGAGAGGCCTCCAGAAAGTATTTTATTTCAGGCTATTGTTTTGCTACCAGCTTTTCCAATAGCCTGTTGTTACCACAGCACATTCACAGCACAAATACCTCAATAGGTAATTGAAAGGCACAATACAAGGTAGGCAAACCCCCCCCCCCCCCCCCCCCCGCGAATAAAAAGGGCATTTTCTTATTTAATTACAGAGCAGTTGTTCAACACATGCATTTAAAGGGCCAGCTCCAGAGTCTGCAATAATCAGAGAGCAGCCTTGTGAAAATAGATCAGAAATACACAAATACCTTACCCACTGTTGCCCTGAACAACTGTAGATAAATAATATGAATGGTAATCTATCTGATGAAGAGCAAAGATGGAAAACTGCACAGTTTTCATGGTTGGTTAATGAGATAAGCCACAGCCCAAGGCAACAGCCTCTACTAAATAGAGTAAGACTGCATTTCCAGCTTATTTTAACTACCTACATTTTTTTCCTGAGAGAGATAAACACCATATTTGCTGTGTTATCTAGGATGCTAGGCACACATGAAACAAACACGGCAGATGATTCTATTACTGTTCGTTCCTGTGAAGGAGTTAGACATTCAGTAGTGAACATCCACCCAGGTAAATGAAATAGTTAAGGAAGAAGTTCAGGAATTAATTCTACTCTGCTCTCTAGTCAGCTGTCAGACTACAATGATGAGCAATTTATCTTCCATCTACAACACTATCAGCAGACAGGCAGAGTCACTGGGGAAGCCAGCTGCAGTCTACACCCTTCACGATACAAAATCCATGCCTCTGAAGGAGCACTCACCAGGGAACTCAGTCATTTGCCCAGCTGCCCCATCAACTGTGAAATACTTGCACTTCTGTGCTTTTCCTTGTCTGGTGCCTGCTGCCTGAGCAAAGAAGAGGTGCCTCATGAGGGAGCAGCTCCAAAGACATGCCAGCCACCCTCTATGCTCTTCTCCCCCTGACTTAGAATCAGCTGTGCAAATCCCCACACCTTTGCATCATGTTATCACAGCCAGAGAAACCCCACACGAGGAAGATTAGGAAGCTGAAATGCCCCACTTACCTCTGGTCTTGAGGGTGCCACAGAGTGGGAAACACACGTGTGCAGCCAGAATACTTATCCCAGAGCACAAAGTTCTCTCCCAGACAGGAAGAAACAACTTCAGACCTGCAGGCAGGCAGCTTAAATCGATGGCTGCCGCTGCCAACTATGTGCAGGCACATATGTTTCACCTGGAAGGGCAGGTGAGAACTAGATTTCTCTTCCAGATCCACAGCTACTGTACTACAGGAAGTGCTGATACCCCATCCTTCCTACCAGGGGTTTCCCAAAACACCTGTAATTTCACGAGGTTGAGTGTTTATCAGGTGAGCTTGCAGTGATGGCAAGGTGCTTTTATTTTATCTTAAATGCAACGAGAAGTCAGAAACCACACGGACACAAAGGTGATGGCACAGATGCTGAACTAGTCTGGTTGAGAGGCTGGACACCCCACACCACTATAGACACAGCACTGGTGACCTGGCTGACCAGGCAGGTGGAACTTGCACATTTTGCAAGTCCTGGTAGGTGTATGAGGAAAAGAAGAGCTGAACCAGGCCAGGCGTTACCAGCTTATTTCATAATCCCATGACTTACCTGCAATGAGATCAAAACCATCAACAGTCTTATCTGTCTGTAACCAGTATCAAATTGTGGAAACTCACAGTTCTTTACCATCAATGACTCCAGGGGAGGTCAAACACACCAGCAAAATAAACCTCATGAACCACTTAGTCATTTTATGAGTAAATTCACAACATCAAGCCAGAGTCCATGCCCACAGACAGCTAAAGGTTCATGAACTCCATCCATTGACCAGCAAATCACTGTTACCCAATTTACCTTTAGGAGCGCTACTGACTGACTACTGCTTAGAAGCACTACTGCTTTTCAGCCATGACTCTCGGCCCAAAACATAAAAGAAATTGCTTTGTACCCTTAGGAGCAACAAAACACTTCTAGCTGGCAGCTAGGAGTCATGCATTTGAAGTTTTGTCTGACTTGAGGTATCTGCTAAAACTGAAAACTTCAGGAATGGGCCTGTTCAAAGTTGTTTGCCTTGAGTCATGTAAGTATTAACTTCCCGATTTTCATCAGCAACAATTAAATTTGCTGAGCAAAGATATTAAATAATGTTCTTTATGAACTACCAAATGTTATCATCAGAACAGTTTATCTCTGCTTTTTGCCACTGCACATTACAAAACACAAAACATTCTCAAAACCTTGAGAACATTCAGAAAAACAGGGCAGCAATAAAATCTCCTTTCTACAAAGACAAGTATTCCAGGCAGCATCATCTCTCCTTTCTGCATGTGCTTCCAATGTTCTTACATCAAATGCACACTTCAACATTTTCATGCATTTGTTTTTACTGAACTGTCATGATTTCTCTCTCTCAGTTCTATAGGGAAACTTTTAAACAGCAGTCGAGATTTGTGATGCCAAATCTGATCAGGGGTATCAGAAAAAAAAAAAAAAAAAAAAAAAAACACAACAAACCAACCAAACACAAAAATAAAATAAAGCAGTTATTTTCTAGTTGGCATGTTCTCTGCCTTCGATTAGAGTCTGTCCAACATTAGAGGTACTGCTGTCCATTCTTATTGTCTCTTAGCAAAGAAAAAGAAGTCATGCTTTTTTAAATAGACATTTACACTGAAAACTCATTAAACTCATTAATGATTGTAGGTGTAACACCACTTGAAAGTAATTCTGTGCTGATTCCTACAGTCATTTCTATCTCCATTAGCCTAACTTGTCATAAAGACTGAACCACTAATAAACAGGTGTTGATTTATAAGAACTAGCTTGTGCTTTTACACAAACCTCTTTTCTTCTGAGTCCAAAAGGGCTTTTGCCCTCTCTGGGAAACCCCTTTTAGCAACAGAAATGTCACGTTGGTGCAGCATGAGACCTTGCTGACTTCTGAGTTTATAGATACAATTACTGATACCATACTGATTTCCCTTCCTTGCCATGCTCCAGAGAAGTGGTTTTGGTTACCAGTGCAGTGCACAGGTGGAGGAGCTGATGCCCTTCCCTATGGGGCTGAACAGCAAGTAGGACAACAAGAAAGCCAACAGCAGGACTGCAGAGAGATAGCTCCACCACATAATGTAAGATGGAAGGAAGACAGGAAAAAGGGAAGAGCACAAATTAACCCAAGCAACGTCAAAAAAAGAGCCACCAACCAAACCAAATGCAAACACTAATTGAAATTTGCTCTGTAACTCATGAAAAGTGGTTGTGGATTGTAAGCCAAAACCATTTTTCATAGAGACCTGTCACCAGCTGTTTATGTGCTCAGACTTTGCTTACAAAGGAGTTCTAGCCATGTGTAGTCAAGTGGCAGCATTTCCCATTTCTAATTCTTCCAATTCTTTTGTTCAGTCAGAGAGCCCCACTGGCCTTCCTCCAGCAAATCTGTAGCCACCAAGAACCTGGCTTATTGAGGATTCTTTTTTTTAAATTGCGAACACATTTTATTTAAGAAGAAAAACATTTGGTTCCATCAGTGTTGAAAAAACCTGCGCATGTGGAAAAGCAACAGCTGCAGGTATGAAGCTTAACAAAACCAGCCTGCAATGCTCTTCAAAACAACTCCCTGTCTCATGCTAAACAGGCAGGGCAGACATAACTGCTGCTGTTATGAAAACAAACCATTATTTTTGTGAATGATCCTCCTGCAATAGCTTAACCAGACTGAGTAACTGTTTAGCCAGAAGTCAGGTCAGCTTTCTGCCATTCCTTCCCCAGGGACAATTACTCGGGAACATGCACACAGTTACCCTCAAATGCTGTCCCTCTGTAGCAGGTCACCGAGCCTCCTTAATTGCATCCTCCACACAAACCCTACTTGACTCTCCCTCTCTGGCCCCCATCAATGACTGCACTTAATCTGCCCTGTTTACCAAGATGCAAGTTCAAGCATGTATCAGACCAGGCTGCATGAGCTTCCTCAACTGGGAGAGGTGTACAAAAGTCCCATGTAACAAACAACCTGTTCTGTCTCAGAGCACATGGAGAACAAAGCAACTCACTTCAAGCATACTCCAAATGCAGATATCCAAAATATTCTCTTTTTTGTCATTTTGACTGAGATTAAGATGTACTTTTATGTCTTCTGGACATATAAATATGAATACAGTGCTCAATTATAGCAAACAGGATCAAAAAGATACACTGTGAGACACCTTTTCTGCTGTCTTGTAAGTATGAAACAGCAAAACCTAAGAAGCTTCATGTTTTCATAACCAGGTAAAAACAAGCACTGAACTTGTATTGCAGAACAAACACGAAGTTAGTCTCACCTTCCACTATTTGAGCTCTAGTCTCATCTTCCTGGTCATGAAGGAATCTTTTCACTTAAAGCAATGAAATCCCTGATGGCTGCACATGCTCTAGTGCAGCTCTTGCTTTCCAGAAAATGAGGTACACTCAAGAAGGCAAATGAAGTCTTCCCAGAGGCTTTCATGTGAGCCATGTCTTTTCCACAGGACACCACCTATCTCAGCAGGAAGGGCTGCCCAAGCAACTGGGTTCTTCTCTCCATACTACACACACAGGGCCTGACAAGGAGCTGTGGACGCTCTATAAAGGCATTTGGAAGCTGAACTCTCCTCACACTCACCTGCAACCCAGCAGATTTACCTGGAAGCTGCTGCCTGCTGTCAGCAGCACCGGCGTGATTTTTTTTTTTTTCAAAAGAGAACTTCTCACCTGGCTCCACAAGATGGTAGTTTGGATAATGTCATCACAAATGCAGGACCTATTGTCACTATGCCAAGGCTGTTCATTTTGAACAGGGCAGCGTGGTGCTGAACATCTTAGTCATTCACACTCTGAAGATGCAACTTGGGCACACCCTCACAAAAAGCAGCACCTACTCTCAGTGTTAACAACCCCAACTATTTTGTAGGGAAAACAGCACTGCTATGGATCTTAGCCATCCCTCAGTGTGGAATGCTGTCCAGGTGTGCCAGTACTCAGGAAGAGGTGAAATCCAGTGGCATTCACTTAACCTGAGCTCCACCAGAACAGCTAAAGCCTTTATTCCCTCCCACAGATCACGCTTGCAGAGGAGTTATGCTGGCAGGTTGGGAAGCCAGCAGCTGGGGGAGAAAGAGAGGGAAGGCTGAGCTATAGAACTTGTTGGCTGTGGCTTGTAGTCAGAATTGCAAGCTGGACTGCAGCATGGGTGCTGAAGCACAGAGCCTCTCCTCTGAAGCGCTTCACACTGCACACACAATTCTGCAGGCTTCTGTCTCCACAGAAAAATTCCTACAGCAGGAACTGTGAACAGATATGGCATTTCATTCTGTAACACATGTGCAGAATTGTTTTTAATGATGGTTTCCATCATCCTAAAAAAGTGGAAATACCAACATATGAGAGCAAAATGAGGTACGAGAACAATCCAGTATAAACAACTATAATGAAAAATATATTAATTCTACAGCTAGGTTATAGGTCTTAAAGAAAGAAAGTACAAATCATATTTTGCTTTTATACTTACTCACTAAAAACACTTGGACAACTACAGTTCAGATAAGCAAGTTTACAAAATAAATTTAGGCAGAAAACGCGTGAAGAAGATGCAAGGCACAGAACATCGTGGCCTCTCCTCTATGTCCTCTTTTTGCACCCGTCCCATTTAACATCTTCTCTGTACGATGCACTGCTAGCAAAAAACCCACAAATCCACTGTCCCTCATCTCCAAGAATACATCTATGTAAACAAAAATTTTTATATCAAGTTCTTTAGTGTACCAGGCATAGAGAAGTTAAACATCCAGAATCAATCATAATTTTTTTTAATGCATATTTTAAGTTTGACTAGATCAAGACCATACCACCAACAGCTATGTCTGAAGTGTAAACTTCAAATGACAAAGGGAGAAAAATTGTCTTTTCTTTCACAAGGTGTGCAGATTTGCCACTTGTGATATTCACTGGGGTAAAGGACAAGCAGGTTTCTGGTGCCCAAGAACTGTCCCTTCACTTCTAACCACTCTAAATTTAGCACCTCAGTGAACTTGCTCTTCCCTCCTTCCCCCTTCCCCATGATAAAGGCGGCACCAAAAAGGAACACACAAAACCCAACCTATCTGGCCCATGAAACATGAGCTACATTCACAAGACAAAAATAGAAAGCTTTCATGTTTCATTATCAGACACTCAACCACACAGCATAGGAAGCTAAGGCTTGAGGCAACAGTAGGTTTCAAATACTCCTCAAAATGGGAGCAAGGCTTACCTTTTCTCCTTTGTGAAAGGCTAAAAGAAGTTGGCTTGGTAATGACAAAAAACATTAGAGTCCAACAAGCCTCTCCAGCAGCAATCTGAGCAGACAGTTTTTTAAGCAATAGCATTGTCCTCACTTCATAAATCGTCCTGTCCAGAAGGAAAATCGTTGCCTCCTCACTTCTTCTGATTCAAAACTCTACGTTCTAAAATACTGAAATAATTTTAGATCTTTACCAAAAATTTTTTTTAAAATCTTACCTTTTAAAGTTTTTAAGATTTCGTCCTAGCCGCCAGACGAATTCAGGAGAAAAAAAGAATAGGAAAATGCAATTTCTAGGGAGTTTACACTTCCTGAACTCCAAAACTTGTACTTGCTTACAGCCCTCCAGCCTCCCTCTCTTAACAGCAGCCTGAATTTAATGGGGTTTGTGCCTGCTCCCTAGGGTTTGGGAAGGCCAGATGGAAGGCAAGGAAGGACCTGAGGAAAGCAGAAACACTGTACCGCTCCTCCGTCACGGTGTGTCAGGTTCTTCCAGAAGTCCCCTCAGCTTCCATCTTTACAGTCTCAACAACAGATTATGTAGCCATCTGCTGAGCTTCAGTTTTTTAAAATGTTTTTATTTTAAGAGAACTTGTCACCATGCAAAGTCACAACTCTTCCTCAAATATGTTTTTTTGTGGTGGCTTGATCTTTCTTATCTATTCTTACCTACTCTGTACTTCCCCTCAGGGAAACCAGAAACGAAGAGGTTTCACTCACCTCACTAGCTGGGAAAATGGTGTTTATGAATCTGAATGGACTTTAACACACTCTGAACTAAAACTACACAAGTAATTTAAATTTGTCTGAGTGAGTCAGCCTGGCTCTCTTCATCATTCACATCTAACCCATTCCTAGCCTTACTACACACATTCAGAGAACATCTTTTGGGGTTTATCATCTGTTGAGAAACACCACATTTCAATGCCCAGACGTGTGGCTTTGCCTCTTTTGTCCTGGCAAAATCCTGAGACACAGCAGATAAATTGCTACCTGCTTTGGTTTCTTTACTGAGAGTTCAGCACAGCAGCAGCACAAGAACATCTCCCCTTCTGGGCAAAAGGACAAGGTGGCTGGCAGTGTTGCCTGATGGATGGTACATCACTGAGAGGTGGAGTGAGCACTGGGAAGAGGAATTATTCCCACTCCTGCTTAGCATGAACAAGCACACAGAGCCATGTAGGGGAGGAGCAGAAGAAATGCTCCTTTAGGGTGAAAAGGGAAATGAGGACATGGTTTTATATTCCCCATGGCATTGCTATGCTTACTTTTAAACAATGAAATGAAAATTTCACTTAGGCATCCCACAACACTTGTGCAGAGCATCAAACATCAAGATGCCCTACAGCCCACTTTCAATAGTCTCAAAATGGAATTAACTTCCTTATTTTACAGCCTGGGAAATTGAAGATGCCTGTAAGGCAAAGAACATGAAAACAGCAGCAAAACTCAAAGACCTTAATCCATTCAAAACTAGAAAAACTCAGTAACCATCATCAGTAGATTCTTAAAGAGCTGACAAATGCAATTGCAGGACTAGGTGCAAGGGCTTTAATAAAACTATTAAGTATAGGGTAGTATATAATATGAAAATATTCAATAAGCACAGTAACTAGATTTGAAAAAATACATCACAGAGGAAGCAGCAAGCAAAGCCAAGTCATCCAGGCAACTACTGCTCACATAAAACACCTCAGGAAAAACACAGGGTGTTGGAACGCATTGTAAAGGCAGGCATCATTAAAGAAAGTCTAAAGGAAAGCAGAATAAGGCACAACATCAGCTTGCCAACACCCATGAGAAAAATCACATAAGATCAACAGGACTTTATTTCTCAATGTTGTAGCTCATTTTCTAGATGAGCGAAATATCAGCTTCAGGTGAAAGAAAAGTTAGCTTTAACACAGCTGAGTACCCTAAAACACTCACCAGTGCTGTTAAGCATGCTGGAGGTGGAAATGAATAACTTTAATGTGGGTAGGAAACAGGTTATGAGAGACAAAGTGAGGGTTAGATAGAGACCAGACTATTACATCAATCAATATTTCACCCAAGACACCGATACAAAAGTCCTCAGCATTATGTCTAAAGGCCTCACCAGCAAGTGGTTGAAGGGAGAGGCAACTCCTCGTGTGACAGAACACCAGAAAAAGCTCAGTGTATTTGCATTCTGAGGGGGCTGTAAATGTCTCTCTTACTGATTCAGTAAATCTTGAAAAAGACAAGAACTACTTAAATTTTCAATTATTTTAACTGGGACTAGAACCAAGTATGGTTAAACTACCAACAACACATGTCAGAAATTGGAATGCTCCTTACCACCAGGAAATAAAGATAGGATGGGTTCAGTAGAGGCAAGAACCTTACAGACAGAGTTTGGTTAACATATGAGCACTAGATTATGATGTGATATGCCTGTAACAGCAGGAACTAGAGTCAATGAACCAGTCCTCTCTTGCAAAGGTTTTTTTTCATTTATCAGTATTTTAACAGATTTTTTGATGCAGGTGCCTCTTTCCTCTTCCACTAGAGCTTAATCAAACAGGTGGTCATATAGTAAAAGTTGTCACAAGACTTTAAGCCTGCACTAACTTTTCAGTTAAATATGCCTACAGTGTGACAATACCAGAAAAGCTTCATTTTTGGGGAGGGGAAGGAGAGTTGATTTGTTTGTTTGCTTTAAATTATATTATGCTTCCTTGCTCTGTTCAAGTCTTGAAGGCATCAAGAATCTCTGCAGGAACAAGTTCTGGGACTGGGTTCAGGGCAGCAACATCCAGCACACCTTCTCCTCAAAGTGGCTGAGGATAAAGGAGATGTAGCACTAGTCTAGTTAACGCATTACACAGCTGAAATGCAACAATGACCTCACTCAGGAAAAGAGTGGTCTAAAAAGAATAAGAAAAAGTGAATTTTAATAATGGCACTGTAAGATCTTGATTTTCATGTAAGATATACCCTACACATCTAAATTCTGCTTCAATGCCCAGACTTCTTACTCCCCACAGACTAGCCTTTCCTGTTACTATTTGTCTGTCTTTGGTGCAAGTCTAGTGGAATTTTTATTAAATTCTTGTGCAGTCCTACCAGACACCTGGGACTCTGAGGGTCTGTAGGTGTAGCTAGACCCAGCTCTATGCAAGTAAGTCCACATTCAGTTCTCACAGACTGATCTCCTGGATCTACAGAATTCATGTCAGATGCACATATAAAGCAACATTCTGTATCCCAATTCAGTTACAGAAGAATGTTCCCACTGATGTATCTCATTAGGAAGCTAGAGAATGGTAGATGTAGTGATAGGAAAAAGATTTAACATGAGTCTTGAAGAAATGGCTAGCAAAAAACACCCACCCACATGCATAGATGCAGAACAGCATGGTATGTAAGGTGGACAGAAATAGCTGCCAAGGATGATGTGAGCAGTAATAGAATATAATCAACAACAACAAAAATCCCAGAACAGTTGCTCAACTTATAAAAAAAGAATCAAAATATCCTTTCAATGAGTCAGTAAATCTGATCTTATTTATTCCAGTAAATTGCAGTAACAGGAACAATAACATTCCCAAAATGGAAGTTATTGTTTACTTTATATAAACAATTAGCCCAGAAATTTACATTGAAATAACACGCACTTTAAAGTGAGCAATTTTTATTTATTTATTCATTACCAGTATTTAAAACAATAACCCACTACACTTCTAGATTTCCCTGTTGCAGAAAAAAAATGTTGTCAGAAAGTGTAATGCAATGAAATTAATACCTACAAATCCATAACAGTTCACATCCCCTAAAAATAGTTCACACTCACTAACAGAGGAAGTAAAATGGCAAGATGGCAAAGAAGCAGAAAATCAAGTAATTCACGTAGTAAGCAGGAGGCAGATTTCTGTTTCTTATCGGTCCATCTCTTATTAGTTCTGCTAAAGAAAGATTACCCTGGAGTTTCAAACAGCACACAACTGTCAGATATGAATGCTTCAGCATTCATAGAAATATGACAAATTTAGCCATAAAGATACATACTGCACTTCCCTACAGCCTGCCACAATAATTGTAAAGCAGAGTTTAAACACTTTTTGGCTGCATTTGAGATCTCACAGAGAAATCTGTTCTTTCCAAAGTCTATGACTTGGAACACACCCCAAAAACCAGGAGCACAAAGGAAACTTGCTCGCCATTCCCTGAATTTACTATACACACACCCCTCTGTCAAGAGGCTTATAGTTTTTGCATTCCTTTATTTACTCCCATGTTCTTCATCTACTGAATAATTAGGGAACAAGCTACAAACAGGCTGTATCTAATAGATCAGAGCCTGATGGAGAGGTACAAAACCTCAATTTGTTCAGGACCTTGCCAGCAAATCCAAACAAGTCCCTATACTTCAGAGAATCCTGATAATCCTTCCTTACTTTGTCTATTTTACAGCTTTGGAAAGGGACAGCGCCTTGGGCAATGTATTAGCTATGTCTAGCTGGCATGAACTGCAGCATACAAAAAACCATGAATTAGCTGGTAAAGCAGCCCAGCTATACCACTGTGAAGCTGCTGTTCATAGCTTCACCTCCTCTTTCTGTACTATACAGTTTCTAGTATCCAAGCTAGTAAGGTTTAGGCTTACCCAAGAATCCCTAGCTTCAACACTTCCCTTACATTCAACACTGTGGAAAACTGCTTTTGGATTTTTAGACCCCTTTGAAATTAAAAATAACAGAAGAACAGATCACACTGAAAACTCATGTTTTTTTCAGACCAGGACAGAACACAGCTTAGTCAAATGTCCTGCTCTTATTTACCCAGGAAACGCTCAAGCAGTGCACACGTGCTTTGTCAATTCCACCCAGCAATTCCAGCAGCTGCCTCAGTTTATGGCTCTGGCTCACCTGCTTTGAGGGACCAGCAGCAGGTCCTATTCGAGATCAAAGGATAATGCAGCACAAACCCATGGGGTGGTTTCTATTAGACCAGACACCTCCCAAAGATAAGGCTCCTTCAATGTATCAGCATTAACACACAGAGATCACACACAATGGGAAGAACTGCTCTTATGGGTATGAGAGAAAGTTTAACAGGCAGTTTGGATGTGTTTAGTGTATTTGTTTGAAATTTCTTTTCCTTAATTCAACTTCAGATTTTTAAAGGCAGTCCAAACATATATCTGTCTTGAAATCCTTATTCAGGGGATATACAACTCACAGAAGTACATGAGTATACTATGCATATGGAATCTGATTAAAAAGCAGAAACATTTGTTTTATAACCATATTACTTAATATCCCATGGTTTTGGCTGATATATTATTCAGTTGAAATACTGAGACAGTTTGGAGAAAAGCTGATTCTGATGAAGGCTCAAAGCACCTCCCATATTCATAAAGGAGCCATTTCACAAATGGCATCATATTCCTTAACATGTTTATCCTGAAGAGCATTCAAGTCCTAATTAGGAACAGAGCCACACTCTGTTAAAACTGAGAAAAAGTATATTTAGATATCATCTATCCCCAGTGATCTTGCAGAAAGACACATAGCATATGGCACATGAGAAAATCAAAGAAGGGGAGGGGGCAGAAGAGAGAAAGAGACTGACTGTTAAAAATACTTCAAATGAATACTTCAGTGAAAAAAAGTTTAAAACCAGGAGAAACCACAAACACCACCACCAAAACACTTTGTCAAGAGCTCAGCATTTCATAGAAAGATGGGGAGATGTATAGGCATTTTAAACTAAAATGACATTGACATTTCTATGTCAATTGCTTTGCCCTTTATCTTTGTTTTCACAAGAGTAGACACATGTCCTAGTTCTATTTAGTACCTTAAACAACTATTTTCTTAAAATTTAACACCATTACTGAAATTCAACATTTAAACACACCAATGTGTGTTTAATGAAAGAAATACCCCAATGGTATTTCAGAATTCTCATCTTGTGAATATTTCCCAAAAGTGTGTTTTGGTTTGTTAGGGATTTTTCTTTATTTTAGATAAGAAAACATTAATTTCCTGTTGCAATGCTAGAGATTTCAAAAACACAAAATATGAACGAACTGCAGTATTACCAAAAGCCAAGGATTCCTACTGCAAGCTAGTGACCTTTTAGAGGTAACTGAGAATTTTCATGAGCTTACTTCAGGCAGAATTGTGAAGGAATGTTAACCTACCTTTCACCATTTTACTGCCAAGTTGCATAAAATCCAGTGGTTTTCATAAATCCCACATCCTGGTGGTAGTATCAGAGTTATATAAGAACACATTTTATTCTCCAAAAACCACCTGAACACAGACATTAGTCTTGCAAGAAAACCTTGGCTATACTACCATAGCTCGCTCTAAAAGCTATAAAATCAGAACACAAATAAAACCAAGCCACTGCTTTAAGAACAACCACAAATACCACAAACCTTTCATCTCCTAACCAATTAAAAGGTCAAGTGGAAAAACAGAATTCAGGAGGTGCTGCTGCAAAAGTTTGAAATCTTTTTTGAAAAAGATTCAATACTGAGAAATCTTTTTTTGAAATCAGAGAGAAAGAAGGCTCCTAGCACAGTCTCCTTCACTCTGTCCAGGGACATGCCCAAAGAAGCTGGGAAAACGCACTGGTTTTGTAATGTGCTGTCCTGTCACTTGATTGTTACAGCCCTTGGCAGGCTGTCTTAGAGCATGGCCCTGTACAGAAACACTCAAGCAATGCTGAACCACCCAAGCAGCACACAAAAACATTTAGTACAGGTCATGGAAGTTGCCTCCTGGCCTGCCACAGACCCCATGCCAGGTGACTAAGTCAGCTTCCCAAGAAGTAAGTTGAGCCACACAAAATTCTTACATCCCATGATTCATGTTGGAAAACACTTGGCCAAGCCTTGTGATTGGGTTATCTCATTGTATGACCACTCAGCTTTGGTGTATGCAAAGAGGGGGAAGGTGGATGAGTCGTCCAACAGTGGAGAAGCAGCAAGGAGGCTCCCTGACATGGGACCCAGCACAGCTACAGCAAGCATGGCTGTGGAGAGCCTTCACCTCTATTTGGGACACTGGCCAGGATTAACACCTGGTTGCTGCCTCTCACCTGGTATCTGTGGCAAAGGAAGCTGTTAAAATGAACATGGTAGTGGCCTCCAATAAATGTCTCCATGTAAACTGCAAATCACGTGCAGCTGCCAAGGAAGTAAACACAGGACTGGAGCCAAGCATACACTCTGTGACACACAGGCAGGCTGGAAAGGTGAGGGGGCTGCTGTGCCGCAGCAGAGAGTGGCAGCAAGGGCCGGGCCAGGCACATGGGAGGCTCCCTCATAATGCGCAACAACGGAATGAGCAAGGAGCCACCACCATGTCCTGACAGCAGATGACCCTTGAGGTCCTTCTCCCTCTCACTCTGTCCCAGTGGGGCAGACAGGACTTCATTTACCCACTTCTTTTTGACTGAAGTCATCTTCGATTTTCAGAGTTGATTATAACCAGATCTTAGTAAACTAGTAAAAAAGGCTGCAGTGGCCCTGGTGGCAGGGTAGGAGCCAGGTCTGCTCTCAGAATAATACCACCATCCTTGGCTGCTTCCATCCCAAAAATGGTGGGGCACATGACTTCAGGTAATGGATGTTCTCCCCACACACCCCTGTGTATTCCAAGCAGCCGCTGCCAGATGAGGAGCCACCACCACAAGGAGACACCAGCTGAGCACACACCTGGCCACCATGGGGACATCTTCATCAACAGATGTCATTCACCTACAGAGGAATCACTTCAATGAGGGAAAAAAAATGAAGACTCAGATGACCAAGCAGCAGGAGTTACTTCTGAATTTGCTCTCACCTTTTTGGCTTTCCCTTGCCTGTTTGACAGGTCTTTTAGATATGTGCAATGACCACTTGGAACCTGCCAGCCTGGGTGCCCACCCTCCCCTTGTTGTTTATCTACATTTCACTACGGCAACTTATTCAGCAAGCTGTTACACTAAGCATAAAAACAAGCAAATTATACAGTAGATAAAATGCCAAGCTCATCTTGCCTTGCCAGCTCCATTTGGGGGAAAAAAGTGATGAAGTCTGCATGCATATAATCACAATAATTAGACACTTGTAACCAGCTGAACATCAGCATGCACAGTGAAATTAAAATTGCCCAGTTTGAAAAAAATAAGAGGGCAGGGTCTGTGCAGGCCTATCTTGCAGAAGAGGGAGGAAGTATTTTTTTTGCTGATTCAGCTCCTTCTCAACAAAAACCCTACAGCATTTACCATTTATTGCTCACTAGAGAAGGGCTGTTGAGTTTGTCATACATTAACACGCTCATCAGAAGTAATTTTTTAAGTTGAGGAATTTAAAACTTGTCTGTGGGTGGCCAGATGTACTATTTAATTTGAACAATTAAATAGCGCTGTGCAGTTTCAGTTTGGGTTTTTAACATTTGCTTCTCCTACTAGCATTAAAAATACCTCATTTCTTAGCCCACTGTCAGTGGTAGTCTTTTTTAAACACATATTGTGTAGCTACTCGCTGAGAAAGCCACTTCACAAAAGTCGTTGTGAGTTTAAATGAAAACCCTACTAATTCCTTAGTGTTTGTTTTAAGAGTTCTCAGAATTAGTAGGTCAACAAATGTGTAAATCCAGCATAGAATCAATCTTCAATATTGGTACTTGTCACATAAGATAATCCCTTTAAAACCAGCCTGCTCATCCTGGAGACACTATTGCTAACTTCAAACATTAAAGTAACTCTCAATCAAAGGATTCAATAAAGTTCAAAACTGTCAACCCATGCTTTTCAAAATTTCCATCTTTTATTGTATTTTCAAACTGTATGTCTTAATCTTCCCTTTTACCCACTAAAGCAATTACTTAATTTTAAGGATATTGCTTAGTTACTGCAAAGACAAATAGTAGACAAAAATTTGTTGTTTAGGACAAGGCAGTCACTAATTTTCTGAGGACACATTAGCCAAGTTTCCTGCAGTGGAAGTAAAGCTAAGAGTAATCTCTACTCACTTTTTTTTTTCCCCACCTCATATTATCACAATGTCTTGAACCTACATATTTTTAAACCCACAGACTACAAATGTCATTACTTTTACATAAGCTATAGAGAGCCCACTTCTCCATTCACTGAGATTTTTGCAAGATAGCTGTTTGAAGTAATTTATTTCCTACTGAAATCTGTAATAGTGAATGAGCAAAAGGCAGAGAATAATAAGAAGGGATTATGGGAATATAATTCTATTTTGGAACTGTATATTTCACATTGTCATACTTCACTGGGTAAACATATAACAAATTAAGTCTTCATGAAGGAGACTAAAAAAATGCAGGGATTCTGTTGCATGAGTAGCACTGAGTTTAAAAGTAATAAGATCTGATTAGAATTATTCTAGTTGTTCTTGCTCTACTGTAATCAACTCAAGTACATAATTGGTGTAACAAGAAACAAAAACCTATTATGAGAACAAGAGAATCACAACATTTTTAGAATGTAATTATTGCCTTGTTTGATGAAGAAAGATGAAAATGATAACTCATTATTACCCATGATAGGTATTAATCATTTTATCCTCTGATGACTTTTCTCTATACTTCTGTAAAGTTCATTTTCAGATATGTTTGGGGTGTGACAATGTGGCTTCCTCCAAACATTTACTGTTTAAATTTCTTTGTAAACAGGTGATTTTCCTAAGGTATTTTAAAGAAACTTCTCCCACAGCCAAAATTTTATTCTTACCAAGTTCTTGATACACGTCTTCATTCAGATACTGTTTTGTATTCTTCTAGAAGTCATTTACTTCATATTTTGTTACACTGTTTCAATGAGAATTTGCAAACAGTTTGTGAGACCAGATTCTTTCTTACTGTGTACAAAGAGTACTTTTCATGTACAGAGATGATAAGTCAAGATGAAATACTCAAAGTACAATTGCAAAAAATAATTATTAGGAATTGTTTAATAGATCCTGGAGGTCTTCCATTTGCTGAAAAACAAGGAGCAAAGAAATCCCTGGCTAAAAGACTGAAGACCTTGTATATTTATTAACAGACAAGCCTGCAGCTCTTCTTGTTAGGATCCACACAGCACTTCTAAAGGCTTGGCCACCAAAAAAGACATACGCAGGAGATACATCTGTTCAAGAGATCATAACCAACTCACTGGTTGGGTAAAGGCAACTGGTTACAAAATTGAAGAGGTTAATATAAAACAGCTGTTGACAAGTCTTCATCCTTGGCCAGCCAAGAAATGGGTGAATATGGGTGTGTACGTCACGAGCAGCTCCTTTACTGAAGGATGTGAGACCCAGGGCCTCACAGCACATGCCACGGCCAGGATACAGCCATCAGAAGCCACAGTTACCTTTCCCACACTGCAGCACTTCCCCACCAGGCTGCTGTTCCTGCTGCATACATCTCTGTAAGACAGCAGCTCTCACCAAGCTTCCCTTCTTCATCCAGCTTGTTTACACAATGAGACACTAACACATCAGGAAAAAACTGTGCAAAGCCAATGGCTACACACATGCAGCTAACACAATCTTCATGCTAGTGAAGCAGCTGTGTGACAGCCAGGCACTTAGGGTGCAACACAGCTCCATCAGACCTGTTGCTCGGACATCCAGCAAACGGGATAAGGACAGACATCACATTAGCTCTAGGTTTGTCAGCAGCTTCAGTGGCCCTCTGAAACTACTTCAGACACAAATGTACAAAAAGAAACTAGAAAATATCCATCAGCATACTCCAGGCTAGGATAGTTCTTTTTTTCCTGAGAGTTTATTTTCCAGGCTTGTCAGAAGGCACCTCAAGCTGTCTGACCCCTGCCAGAGTGTAAAGCAAACAAGCAAAGTCCTCTGGAGTTTGTTGCTTTAGAAGTCACATGGGGAAACCCCAGGACACCCACTTTTCTCTGGGTTTATGCTATTCCTCAGATACAGTTTTGCTGAGACAAAGCAGCTTTGTGCAAATTCACAGTTCTGAAAACCACCAAAATCCTCTGAAACAGTCAGGGGAAAAAAAACCCAAACCTTTTATTATATACTATTATATGCTTTTACTCACCATCAATAACCCAGAATACAGGAGAACACACTCAAGCAAAATTTAGGCAATGCTTGATGCTTCCTAGCATCAAGCAATCCATGGAGGAACCCCACTGCCAGATCACCTGACACACCTTTATTAGCCATTCAAAAGTAACTAAACAGACATGTCCAAACATTTCTATCACTTCAGAGAACAAACGGTTTCTTTCCAACCTTCCGCCTTGCCCTGGAAAAAGTTTGCTCAATGACAGATTATCAATTATTAACTAAGACTTGAAGAGTGATAATGTTCGGATAATAACTGCCTAGGAAGAAAAAAAATTACCCCAAGCAAACATTACTTGCAAAGATTTCAAGAATAAACCTGAAACAATTCCTACACAATTAAGTCTCTAGCCATAGATATTTTTTCAATTTAAAAAAAATCAAGGAAAAACCTCTGTAAATTCTTTAACTCTTGCCTGAGAAGCCCCTTGAACACATGACCCTAAGCTGAAATACAGATATTGCTTAAATAGCTGGATTTCAGCATGTGCTAACCTACTTTGCTGAAATAGTGCCCAGATAACTTATAAAAATTTTATAATGTATTACATAAACAACTGTCTAACATAAAAGTTATGTACTTCACTAGACACCCAGGCTTCCTATGTTTGGACCTAAAAGAGATACCTGCATCTGTTTAAAAGACATTAGCATACATCCAACTTGTCAGTGATTTACAAAATCTGCAAGTTATTTGTACCCCATGTGGCCACATACTTTTAGTCTGAGATTTAAGGAAAAGAAACAAGGAGCGACATGTAGCACAATGTAAGCTTGTTCAGGAACTTTCTCTTCTATCAGTATAGAAAACAGTCAAAAACAACCTTCAAAGAAATGGAAGAGGTCAACTAAAGGCCATTTTACCATTGGCAGGAATAACACGCAGCAGGCCTGAAAACCAAAGAAATGTCTTAAAAGTCCTAACCAATTTTCTATTCAGCCAGTTCACCTGGCTTTCAAGCTTCCA
This sequence comes from Agelaius tricolor, assembly GCF_023055355.1. Classification (NCBI taxonomy): domain Eukaryota; kingdom Metazoa; phylum Chordata; class Aves; order Passeriformes; family Icteridae; genus Agelaius; species Agelaius tricolor. The sequence goes on from NW_027269262.1 coordinate 35,615,576, forward strand.
TAAATCATTCCTCAACACTACTGCTTGCTTAAAAAACCCCAGAAATTAAAAGTTAACCTAGGCCATGTAGGAAAGTATACCATCAATCAGTGAAAAAACACTTTGATCCAATGCCACCATTCCCAAGAAAAGCCTGCAACACTTGGCAGAAATGCTACATTAGACTTCTGCTTTGAATGCCAAGCCTGAAAAAGCAGGAATCTTGCCTCAAAAAGGCACTTAAAGAGCAGTAAAACAAGTTAAAGAATTACTGATTTAATGAATAATTTCTGTTTAAATAAACTACTACTTCAATAAACTCCCAATATACTTAGCAACGTACTTCCTGATTATTTTTAACCTAACAGCATGGTTACTTCATGAGCTCTAACAGCTTGCCACCAAGTGTACGAAACTGTAATATGGGGAGGCAAACAAGGTGATTTCCACCCAGGTCTGTGCAGCCAGGGAGATTATGTAGTTCTTGCTACTCACACCTGCTTTAAAAAGAAGTATCCTTCTTGATTAGCTTTTTCCCCACTGCATTACCAAGAGCTTCCTCTTGGTTTAATTCCTCCCTGTAAGACCTCTCTAGACCTTTATAGGTCTAATGCAGAAGACTATGGCCTCTCCACAAAATGAGAGAGTCACACAAAGTCAGGCAGTTCACCCCAGGTCAGATGAGTGGCAGGAAAGAAGATACACTATCCAAACTTGAACAAATGAAAGTCAATCATCATTTGTTCTCCAGGATGCAACATGAAGCCTTTCTGGAGGTACAGCCATCCTCAGCAAATGCAGCTGTCACTTAGATGTACCTAAAGGGCTGATTTTACTCTGAGGGAATCAAATGCAAGTCATTTGCTCTTATTACTACAGTGAGCAATTTGCTAAGAACTAGAAGCAAGGGAGACGTAATAAAATCAACATGACTGAAATTCTACTTGGTGTGCGTCGTTTGGCACTCTGGCTACTTGGTTGGGCAAATTAAAAATTTTAAAAATATGGCACATATAAGAAAAACTTACTTTAAAAGTCTAGAATGGCTATACAGGAACATGTAAGAGACATACCTTTTCCAAAATAAACTGTACACTGAAGCTCTTCTCAGCAGCTCCCTACTTAGCTCTGTACTATGTATTCTGTAGAGGCATATGCAGTAGGATTTTGCCATTTGTTAGCCTACATCTGCACCCGTTTCTCCCTTCAAAACAACGTGAAAACAGGGGTCCAGAATAGAAGAATGGTTGTGCCCAGTGCAGCATCCAGGAGCTGCAGAAATGAGAAGCCTGCTGTCCCAGCAGCCAATCCTTCCCCTGCCACCTCTCCATCTCTCCCTGACACCCCAAAGCCCACCAGGCTGAAAATGTTCTCAGCCCTACTTGTTTCACTCTGTTCTTGCAGCTTTCAAATAGCAGACACTGGGTACTACTGTAAAGAGTATGAAAAATAGCAATAACAGGAAGCAGGATAGAAAGAAAAAAAAAAAAGACTTTTCCTCAGTATTAAAGTTTTTTGAACTGAATTAAAACATGTAAATCAGATCTTCACTAAAAGAGCCACCAAAAACTTCTCTCTAAAATAAATTCTGTTATAAAGAGGGGAAAAGGGCTGTAAGGAACAAATTAATTCAGAAAATAATCATAATTATACAATACTTACAGTGCTTTTATTGCCACACATTCAGTTATCTAAACTTACAAGAAATAAACATTTAAAAAAACATGTTGGACAGCCAACATATGATCTTCTTCCTCCACAGAAATTACAAAGCTACTAATTCATTAATTCAACTAAGTCCACAAGTGCAGAACATCTAATTAATTCAAAAATCAGGCATTCCCCTGCTGACACATCAGTTTTAGGTGGAAGGTGAAGCTGCTGGAAGGCAGTCCAAGCCTGGGATCTGCTGCAGATTGACACCTATGAGCTGTGGCTCTAACAACTTTGGATAGAAACCTTCATTGCAGATTAAAGATGTTCAATGTAGCTACATTAGAAAGACTACACCTTAAAAGAAGAAGGAGTAAGGGGAAACATCCACAATTGCTGTGGATTCTGTGTTTTTTTTAACTATTGATGGTAATTAATTTAAACTAATATTATTTAATTACTAAGCATCATAATCATAGAATCATTTACATTGGAAAAGACTTTTAAATCATCCAATCCAACTGTCAGCCCAGCACTGCCACTAAGTCCACCACTAAACCAAGTCCCCAGGTGTCAGATCCACACCTCTCCTAAAGAACGCCAAAGATGGTGACTCCACCACTTCCCTGGGCAGCCTGCTCCAATACCTGACCCATTTTTCAGTGAAGAAATTTTTCCCAACATTCAATTCAAACCTCCCCTGACACAACTTGAGGTCATTTTCTCTCATCCCATCACTTGTTAATTGGGAGAAGAGATTGACTCCCATCTTGACACAACCTCCTTTCAGGTAGTACTACAGAGTGATAATCTCCTTGCTAAGCCTTTTTTTCTCCAGGATAAACAACCCCAGCTCGTCCTTATCAGACTTGTGCTCCTTCCCCATCTCTGTTGCCCTTCTCTGGACATGCTCCAGCATCTCAACATCCTTCTTGTGTTCAGTTTTGGGCCCCTCACCACAGCATTTGTGGTATGGCCTCACCAGTGCCAATTACAGAGGGATGATAATCACTGTCCCAGTCCTGCAAATTGTGATAGAGATGGTTTGCCAAAGAAGGCTGGACCATATCGTAATCAACTCACTCGGTTTAAGAGGAGCCTTTTCTTTGATGCACAAGAAAAGTGACTGATCCGTTACAAAACATTCTTTCTTCGCAACACAATCCAATAATGTTCATGAGGAACTTCTTTCATAAATAGAATGGAAATTAATACAAAGGTTTAGATCTTTATCCAAAGGGTAAAAGAAAAATCACCAGTATGGTTAATAACAAAAGGAAAAAAAAGTATTCCAGGGTAACCACAGATTTGGAATGAATGCTATTTCAGAGCCAAGGAATAGGAATTATCTAACACAGATGGACGTCAACCACTGCACAAGCCTAACACTTCCAAGGAAACTTGTCTGTCAAGAAAAGCCGTGGATAGGCTCTGAAAACTTAAGAACAAAATCACTTTCTTTTCTCAGCAAATGGCACATATTTTCAGAAAGAATTAAAAAACCCAAACCAAACATCCCCCCAACCACAAAACCAAAAATCCACCAGTATTTAATACAGCACCACTTGCTGACCCCCTAATATGTCAGTCAACATTTTACAGAACAATTTTTAAAGCCAATGACTAGTTGATAAAATGTAGAATAATATTGAAAGGAATAAGATGAATATGTCTTTACAAACAGATCATGAAAATCTGCTTGTATATATGGCCAGGAACTTACAGATAGGAAAGTAATTTAAGAAACTATCAATTCTAGAAAACGTTACTAATTGACACAGACCATTGCTCAGCCAAGGCCATGTGAAATTCCTAAACTTAGGAAAAAACCTATTCATAATTCTATTAAGTCTTTGTTCTTTTTCTCTTTCTCTTATATAACAAAAGCGGGGTACATATTAGAGGGGGGCAATAGAGTAGGTGATTTGGGAAATCTGTATCTTCTGAGTACCTCAGCCAATGGGAAAAGGAAGAGGGTGATGCAGTCAGGAACTTAGGATAGAAAGGGAGCAGCATCCCCCAATAATCTGAGAAATGCCAGGGGAATGCCCCATGGCCTCTCCTTTTCTTTGAATAAAGTTACTGGACTCCTCTGTCTCCTTTCTGGACATAAACCTCTGCCATTGTAAATTTTTCCACACAGTATCTTTTTATCTTACAAATAATTTTATCACATTCTCTCTTATCTTTTATTGCTGGCTGCCTATTTCATTTGCATTTTATCAAATTAGTGAGAATCCTACTTTGAATTCCAAGAAATTCTTTAATTGTGACTTATGGAAACACTTAACACCAATTAAAATTTTAAATTATTATGGTACACTAACACTTAAAGTCACTAATATAATTGTGTGTTCTGCATGGCATAAATTCATTGAAACTTTGAGAAAAGGTTTCTATTATCAAAAAAAATATTCATGTGATATTTAAAAGACTTAAAGTCATGGCTAATAATGTAGCAATAACTATGAAAGACAGTAGAGCGTGTAACAGATGTCTTTCCCATATAGCTCAGAAATACTTTACTGAATTCAAGTTTGGCTTTTTAAGGAATGCTAAGGGTCACTGGATTTATTATGTATAAAGGAGAAGGGATTGGGTCTCAAAACAAACAACTTGATATCAGATTTGTGAATGAACTGTTAAAGACAAGAAAAAGTAGATGATGAATGGCAGTACTCTATGTAGTAAACCTCATGATGAAGAACATTGACAGCAAACCAGCCAAAGCTCATTTCTCTGCCATTCACAGCCTTCAGCTTGTACCAGCAAGTATTAGAGGCACCAGAGAGTTTTGCTGGAGAGATAATGGGAAATAAGAGTTTGGGGTTTGACACTGCACATCTTTACAAGTTTTATTTTTCTCTTTCAGAAAACCTGAGTGGAGGAGCTCCTAAATGAATTTCAGCTCATTAGGGAACACTTATCTTGGGTTTGTTCAGAGAGGTATTCAAAGACTTTGCTGAAGCCAGTAAAATGCCTGGTGGCCACCTCAGAGGCCAGCCTTTCCCCACTGAACTGAGTAAAGGTGTTTGTTGGGATGAGGCACGAGAGATGATCTAAACAGAACAGAGAATGCCTTGAGACCAGCTCAAATGAGATCTCCAGCTCCCAGGCAGCAGGGAAGGAGCAAAGCACAAAGCAGTGGCGAGTCTGGCAGGCCTGAACAGGCTGCCTGCAAGGCACAGCCCTTGCTGCCCAGTCTCCTCTGATCCAGAGGGGCAGCAAGAGCTGCTGCCTGCCCCGCTCCTCAATCAGTCCCAACGCACTTGTGTGGCTCAGGGGCTTTCACAGGCAGGCACCCAAGCCTGCTGAACTGGTGTCACCATACATGCAAGGCTAGAGCTCCAACAGTAAACTGGGTAGAAAGTCATGAGCCAATTTCTCCATGTCAGGTGGAGCACAGGCCTCAATTTTTCTCTTTTTCCTTCTTAGCCCAGGTTCCTAGAGCCAGATTCCTAGGCTGTGCGCCTTTCTTCCAGCCAATCTTTACACTCTCAGCAAATAAAGAAGCGGCAAGTTTGAGGCATCAGGTCTGCTAGTGTATGAATGGAACTGGGAAGACTTCACCAATGTGTGTTTTAGCTTATATTAAGGATGTGCAGCTTTTATGTCCTATAACTACTCTTCCTGGCTTTTGGATTGCTCCCTCTCACATCGTCTTCTGTAGCAATACTTCACTGCCATTTGCCTTGACTAAGGCATTACTGCTGTACAAGCCATTTCATTATTCTAAAAATGTTCTGGTTTGCCACACAAGTTCAAGATTAACCTAAGGAATAAAAAACATGTATTTTGTAACTCATCGCAGCACAAATTCTTTGCTAAAGTTGTAATATTACTACTGCCTCATTTCTGCTGCCTCATTTCTATAGAAAGCCTTGTTTAACCTTGGTGTATGTTTCCTTTTGCACAAAACCATCCCAACTGTAGTGCTGCATATAATTTTGCAGCTTGTCAGTGCCAAAAAAAAAAGTAACTATGAAACTAGTATAAGCTTTTTGTTCTGTTGCTTTATTCTGGCTTCAAAACAGGAGATTAAAGTTTTGGTGAGCAATACCACCACTCGCATAATCCTCCAAAGCCCTGAATCCATTGCTGCTGCTCCTACGGTATACTGAGCCTTCTGTGCTCTGGATCAAACCTTCAAACTCTTCACTGAGCAGGCATCCAAAGAGTATGCTTGCCTAAACCCACAAGATGTTATGCTCTCAAAAAGCAGAGAAGAGGTAACAGAATTCTAGACCCTCCAGAGAGAAGCAGCAGCACCCTCTGAGAGCAAAAGCACTTTAGCAGGAGGTACTTTGTAGAATTCTCACATAAACCCTATTCCTGAAGAGCATTTGGCTGCCTTAACCTTGAAGTAACTTGCATAAGCTTTCAATTTTTGGCTATGCATCCATGGCTTTTTTTCTCTATAAATGCCTCTGTGTCTTAAGGAAAGTATTTATGCGTGTAATCCTTTCCTCTGGAGGAAATAACTCTAGGTTAGATAAACAATTAATGGGATGTTTTGGTTACAAGTACAGTACCAGTCATGTCAGAAAATATGATGTAACTGTTTAGTTATGCTTTCCAGATACTAAAGTACAGTATACCAGCATCTAAAAAACAACTTGAAGATGGTTCTACAACATTGCCCTATAACTATCAGTTGTTGAATAGGTGGGGGGAGGGGGGTGAAAAAAAATCATTGTTTTCCCCAAATATCTTGGAAGCATTTAAAAATAGTTTATAGAAGTCATTTTTCTTCTGTGAAGATTTAAATCTCTCCAGTGCTGTAGCTTTTCAAACCATCTCACAGACTTATGACCAATTTTCCAAGATCCCCACCACAATTGGTCACATAGCACAGGGAGAGGATGCTAAGCATCTTGATTCTGTGTTCCGCAAAACCACAATGCTTTATACCTTTATCAAGTGCTTTACAAACTGATTAACTACTTATGGACCAAATCCTAGAAGACATGGAATTGCAGGCTTTATTTTACATATAGCACATACCCATAAACACATGCACAAAATTCCAAGCTCAATGTATTCTTAGTCCAGGCTGTCATGCCCTGCAAACATTTGGGACCCAAACATGTAAAAGTGTGGCTTTTCATGCAGTCATCTCTGGAAACACAGCACTTTTCACAGCAGCTCATCACCAGAGCCAAGGATGGCAAGCGAGCACTGCTGCTCCAGCAAAAACTACCAACCAACCTGTGAAGCTGGGATGGCCATGAACAGCCACAGTGGGAGAGCAGAAACTCCTTGTGTTAGGAGTGGGCACCCCCACTCATTTTGTTCAAAAACACATCATGTTTTCTGCATTCATCTTTACCTCCCTCCCAGCAGGGCTGAACAAGCCAGTGCTGCCATAGAACACAACTAACTTCCCATTCTCTCAAGAGCTCTGACAATTTAAGCACACTGTCAATAATTTATGCCATAGATAGTTGTTGCCCATAAGCAATCAGCTCTTCCTATTGCTTTGGAGTCGAGAGCATTTCTACTGAAGCATTCTAAGCAGCTATTACAAATCCAGCCTCTCAACTGAATAAATACAAGTTGATTATGTCAATAATAAAGAAGTGCTGTCCTCCTTAGGAAACCTTTCCCTAAAGAGCTGATGCAAGGTTAAAGATGAATTTTGGCTGAGCCTGGAGCACTGAAGAACACACAGCTAGGAGGAGGCAGGGGACCTGCAGGAAGGTGGCTGCAGCCCAGCCCAGGCACTTGGAACCCAAACCCTGGCAGCAGAGAGAGGCTGGCTGCTGACACCATACAGGGAGGTTTGCCACTCATCTGATCCATGGAAACAGGAGAGTCCTCAGTCCATCCCAGACCCTGGTTGGTACTACAATTTCTTTCTCCTAGTAACTAACAGGACTTGTCTCTTCCTGCAACAACAGCCAGCTTTATCAAGCAGTTATGGTACTGGTTTCTGTGCCTGCAATACTTGCCAGTAAATAGTACCCCAACAGCAGAGAACAGAGGGAAAATATCTTAATTTTAAAAAATCAAGTAAAACCCTGACTATTTTATGGAACCAGATAAGGAGCTCCAGATTCCAGGGATTATGACATCAAAATATGGAATTGCCTCAGACATCCTCTTTTGTAACTGCACACAAGTAATTTACATCTGTGCCACAAATCTCACTTATGGCACAGAGACTCACATTTCCTCATCTCACAATGGTTTATGCAGTCCAAAGGCACAACTGATGTTTTCCAGTCCCATCTTCTACTGTCAGCCAGGCCCTGATGCCTGAATTCTCCCCTGCCAGCACATTCCTGAGCAAGTCATTCAACCTTTGTGTCTTTGTTTACCTCCAAACAATGCCCTGCACTGACTGATTTGATAGGAAGTAGCAGCAGCCATATCACTCACTGTGTGGGTGGGATTCCTCTGCAAAATGGGGCAGGGAAATCACCTATCAAAGGTAAAAAGGGGTAGGTCACACTACTTTGGATAATGCCATTTTATCACAACTTGGAGCTGACACTACAGAATTCATAAACACATTACTTCCACTTTACAAATTTATTGTCCAATGACTAAAGCATCTTGGAACTAGAATAATGCTATCACTTTCAGTCCTGCTGTTTTAATGTTATATAAAAATTGTCCTATTACTGACACAATGAAGTACAAATGGACTGCTCAGTGTGAGCCACATTTTAAATGTGAAGAAGGATCATTATAAAGCAAATGCAAGTTTATTTTCATTTGCTGAGTTTTACAAGCATTCCAAAAGAAACATTTAACAGCGAGACATCTGCAAAGATACAAAGTGAAAAGCTGTACAAATACACTTTCTTTTTTCCCCTCTCTCCCCCAGTATCTACTGATGAACAGGAGCTGCAAATAAGTAAGTAATGATTTTCACTATAATGCTAAGAATGAAGAAATCCATCCTTGAAATGGGGTTTTTCTAAGAGTACTACCAACATTCCATGTTCCAAAGTGATGGAAAAGAGGGAGTTAACTGCTAAACAAAGAGTATATTCACTTGGCTTAACATGCCAGCAAGTGAAAGGTAGAAAATCAGGAGCCAAGCCAGCAATATGAAAACAAAGCATAAACAGAAACTTGCTTTCAGCTCAGTTCCTTGACAGTGAGTACATTATCACTGTCGACCTCACTGACACATTTTGCACCTTTGCTGGAGAAAAATTCCCCACATTAACATCATGTTTTGATTCCTCATCGTTACGAAATTATTACTTGCTTCTTTGTTTTGAAGTTACAATCACAGAACTCACATTCCTCTAGGAAAATGACACCAGCTAAGAAAGCAGCAGGTCAGTTTTAAACAATAGCAGATTTAAAAAAAAAATTAAAAAAAAGTAGGAAAGTTCATGTTCCTAAGTGATCTGAACGTCCTGTTCTTGCTGCCTGGTGTTAATCACCGGCACACGTCACTTCCTTGTCACCCACCCGCAACAGCGCAACACAGGCACTGGTTCTGCACCCCGCTGCCAGGAGAGGTGGGACAAACCAGGAGCAGATTGGATCCCAGGAGACAGGGGACAATCCCAGATAGGATTTGGGCGATTATTTCATCCTGCTCTGATACGTAACCATGCAATACCCGACACTGGCTGCTCTCTGGGACCCAGATTCACGGTATTAACACACCCCACACAAACTTTTGAACAAACATCTTCATCCAGTCAAACCAATGTAGTGCAAAAACACCACATGCACACACCATAAATACAAGGCAGTAACTCTACGAAATGCAATCTTATAAGAGAAATGTCACATGAAACACCCCCATTTCGTGGGATGGCTGTCATGTGCAAGTGTCTGGTATTCAGCATCAGTGTTGGCCTTCAAATCCAGTGAAAACTCATACAATTCCTAGCTTAGCCTTACAATCAATACTAAATTGCTTTGGTACAATGACAATTTTTCTGCAAACCTGTGATAAACACAGCCTTAAAATCTTTATTACTTCACTACAGTAAACTGAGAAAAATGCTATTAAAAAGCAAGAGATACAGAACACAAGGTCCACCAGGAAGGTGGCTGGTTATTCATATGAATACCTGTCACCAGATATTCATATGAATTAGAAAAGGCAAAGCCTTAGGAAACAATTGCAACTGCATCATCATCTTTTCAGAGAGCATCATCTAATCCTTATCCAAGTCATATAAATGCACATTTCAATAGTAAACAAAATATCTGAACAAGCACTGTGCTGCTTGTCCTTTGCAGATAAAACAATTGTGGGCATAGAGCACACAATGTGTTCTGGAAAACTTTGTTTTGCCTGTTTCTATACATGGCACACCTGGTTGCCTTCCTAGTACCCTCCTGTCCCTCTCTGGAAGCCAGTGAGAGGATTTCCGAGTGTCTGTCAACACACAATCCTTTTGGATAACTGCACTCATCCTTCCTATTTTTAACTACGCCTAAAAGGAAATGACCTGATCCTATCTCCAGACATTACAGAGAACCTCCTCCATCCTCTAAAAGCATTTTGTTGTTGTTGTTCTCTTTTATTATTTGTCCCATCTTTATTAAGTTTTCTACTCTAGAAGCATGCACTGTTTCAAGACCTACCTATAACTAAATGTGGGGACAAAAAACCCTCAAAACATCATGCTTCAACAAGCTGCAAACCCTTCAGTTCCAGAAAGCCTTTATCAGATGTAAACAACAGCTACCACACCTAAAGAAAAACAAAACATTTCAGCTGCATGTTTCCCCACCATGTCCACTTCGATAACTCAGTATGATGCTTTCCTGGGCAAAGCCTGGGAAAGGAGAGGAAGCCTGCAGCACAGTCCATGAGTCACAGAGTCCAGCTGCAAGCTCCAGATTTTGGGATATGCAACACCTTATCACAATACTGCTTGGTGGGTAATCATTAAGTCAGCTTCCCTGCCTACACAAAGTAGGGAGCATTACCAGTTTTCTACAGCCAAAGAGAATCTGCTTCTGCTGATTTCATCAGCCATGAGATAATAACTAATCTTTCATGTGATACAGTTTGAGGCTGAAGATGCATGACATGCTTAGCTGTAAGGATAAAAATACATAATTAAATGTAATCACAAGTCCCAAGGTAAAAAAAAAAAAGTGCCTCTTTGGATGCTTCAACAGCTTCATCTTATTTCCTAGAAAACACCATACTATGAATACTAAACAAGGACCTATCTAGCTATTAATTTTTTTTCATTATATATGCACTGAACTAGTCAATGCAATTTACATTTTTCATCACTAGAAAAATAAGAAGGAAAAAGGAGGGGGAATAAACAATATTTATTATACTGGAAAGAAATGTCATATGCTCTACAATATTTGGAAACTGCTACTTAAATTCTTGGTATAGAAAACATGCAAAGGGGACATTGGCCTAGTCCTATTCTCTTCAGTTCTGAAATCCCCATATTTCTGCAACTGCTGGTTAGTGAACATCCTTCCCCCACCCCTGCGGTGGCATTCCTGCCTGATGTGGTCATCCAGCCATATACTGACAAGTCACCATTGTCCACTGAGAATGCAACCAGTGCCAAAAATCAAGCACATATATCCACTCATAATATTTTCTATAGGGGACATACACTATAGCACAAATTTCAAATGATACCTTTTGGAAGCAACATGGAATTACATGCAAAAGACAATTTCTAGGAGGACTTGATGGGCAGGTTAACACAGAACCACTGAGTGATTTCAGAGATAGAGAATCGCGCTTACCAATACAGAACATTTAAATCACACTGATGGGTTTTTATTCTAACAATTATAAATGGAGTCTTCATTGTCCATGCACACATTATACTGCTGTGTCTGGGTTTGTGCCAAAACTGGAGCAATAAAACTAATGAACTGTCAAGGCAAAACTTTTCAAGGAAAGTTTAAAGTCCCTGCACTTGGCACTGTCAGATATCCTTTTTTTTCCTTCTCACTTAACATATACTGAAAGTCTGAACTTCTGCAGTACTCCCTTTTTTTTTTTATTCCCTCCCAACCAACCTCCCCCTTTCCAACTCATGTTCCTCAGGAGCATGGCAGCAGAGGATATTCATACTGCTTATGTGGAGACAAGTAGCTAATTACTTGAGTTCAAAGCTAAATAACAATCAACAGAAAGATACAGCAGTCTCCACAAAGAGATTCAGAGGAAGAGCTTAGCCTGGATTCTCTAAATTACTGTCTGGAGAAGGCCCTGGATCTATACACTGATAAGAGAAGGAGGCTCACTGACCAAAGCTGAGTGGCTTCACTTATCCATCCTGCTCTCACCTTCTATCACAAACACATTCATTTTCTTACCTGGTTTTTAGTTATCCCAGTCATATGAACATTGTCAGAAATATGTACAAGTTTTCCAAATATCTCAGAAGCCAAAGAAACAATAAACAAATAACTGGCAATAGGAAGTGTTAATTTGCAAGATTTGATTCCACTGTGTTGGCTACAAAATCACCACTACAAACAACTTTTCATGCTACTTCCATACAATGCTCCACAGTAAAAATAATTCAGAAAATTTTATTTCCCTACAGAATCTTTCATTTTGTTGATCCTCACAAAAAATGCAAATTAATGGAATTTCTTCCCTAATCTTCCATCAGTTACTAGTTACAAACCAGGCTTTCAGAGATGTTCTTAGAAAGTATGCTTATGAATACAGCCATGAAACAAGCTGGATTTTCAAAAGGTCTAGACAGAATGCCCTTTAACAGAAAATTCTCTCCTTACATTAAAAAAAAAAATTAAAGCAGAAAGAAACATGTGGAATTGCTATCAAAACTCTATCCACACATGTTGCCACACCTAGCTAATATTGCTGCTTAATTAGTGGCTCTGTTTTCTACAGGAAACACTTTAACAGAAAAAGTGATCCTCTCTGCTCCACTAGGCTACAGAGTAAATTTAATGTGTTTAGCTCTCAAAAATATGTCAATAAATTAGAAAAAGCAGGACTTAGCCAGCCTTCAGAAAGGTGAAGTGCCAATCAAGAAAACATTTTAAAGTCTTCCTGTAGGCTAGATATTGATAAATTAATGCAATATAGGCCATTAAACCATTTGTCCATCATTCATTCATTCCTAAATACATCTTTTTGAGGACACAGATGCACTCTCTTCCTGACAGTTTTCCTCCTTTGAGATATTCCAGATTTAAAACAAAATGGGAGATATGTACTACCTTTCTAAGTCAGGTTTAAAAACAACACCTTTGTATACAGCTTTCAAAGATGAACTTTTCCATCACAGAAAACAGGACACGGTCAGTAACGTTAGTGGAACTACACAGAACTGGACACTAGAACAGACACAAGGCCTACCACCACTGCATAGATGCTCTCCTACTTGGCTGGTTTGGGTTTTTTTTTAACTTAGTGTTGTGTGACAGCCTCAATCCAGGTTCTCATTTCCCCTCCCATGCCAATAAATCCCAACTTGATCAGGCCACATTAGGCCTGGCTGTAACAGAGCTGCTGGACACTCAATGTTTCTGGTGGAATTTTTAGCAACCCCCACCCCCCTGTTGTTGTCCCAGTTTGCTGTGATGAGCAACACTTCTGTTTCCCCCACGCTTGCCAGGTTGGCCTCTTGCCCCTACATTAATCTGCAGTCCTGGTGTGTGGCAGCACAAGGCAGGCTTAGCTAAGCTGCCACCAGTCCTGTTTTTGTGCTGCAGCTCACCTGGCAGCTCTTTCCCCAGCAGCATCCTGGTGCTCCGCAGCTCCAGCACGTTCCTTCAGAGAACATCACTGCAGAGCAGGGCCAGGAGACAGGAGCCATGAAGAAGCAGTAAAAGACAGAAGGAGCAAGTTTCCTAGTTACATTTTTACCTTCCACATCATCCACAGAATTAAAGCAGTTAAAATAAAAGCCACATCTCTTATCCTGCCATAACCACAAAGAGGCAGGTACACCTGCAGGCACACTGAAGGGACATATCTCAGGAATCACTCCTATGGAATTAATTTTCTCAGGTATGGTTACACTCAGAGGGTGAAAGAAATTTTGCCATTACTTCAATTTGGAACTGGCTACCATTTCTACCAAACTGCATCAAGCAGGACTTGCAGCTTGCACCTCTTAAAAACAATGCAAGACAGTCAAGAAATACTGAGAAAGACAACAAATACTTCTTTCTCACAGTTAAAATTAGCATCTAAAGATCAAATCACCCTAGGAGGCTTCAAGAGAAGGAATGTACAGGCCATTCCAAATCTACACTCGGAAAGTCATTCTCCAAAACAAAAGAAAGTAAACAAGCCACAGCTTCTCCATTGGACTGCAGTCCTGTAAAGGCAGAGGCCAGGAAAAAGTAGCCAAGAATCCTGCACGCAAATCATTGCATTCTCTTTTTTCAGCAAGGGTTTAGAGGGTTCAGGGGTGTTTGAAGGATTTTGGGGTTTTTCAATATCTGGTGATTCTAACCCAAATCCTCTGGAAAGTAGAACGAGGTACTGGAACATCGTTTGCTGAGATGCCATATTTGAGATGTAAGTAAAACTGCTGAGAAAGTGACATCTGGCACTTGGGTGCAAAGGAAAAGCAAACAAGAAGTCTATTAATGTGGGGGGTTTTTTTCTGTGACTGGGACATATATACAACATTGAACTTTTGCAAAGCTGCTTATTAGTAATTCCATAGGAACCAACACCTACTTGTAGAGACAATCAATAGCTACATAAATGGCCTCTGTATGCAGAGGTAGATAGGTCATGTTCAGTCACAGCAAGACTGAGTATCTTATCTCAGTACCTTTGCTGAGATGCCTCTCGTACCCTGTATGCAGAACCCTGGACCGACACACTCTCTCCATTTCTTCCCCATCACCGTGATCAGCCTAAACATCCTTGGCAGCCTGCACATGCATAACAGCCTGGCTCACTTGGCTTAGCAGAGACAATGAGTTACCCAGACACCCTGATCATCTGAAACATCCACAGCTGCCCCCATTCACCAGAAGACTGTGACACTGTGGTTGTCAGTGTCGTGCCTACCAGCCACCTTAGGCAGCAGCAAAGCTCAAGGAACATGTTTTGTTGTTGATGACATCAGCCAGAAAAGTTCGTACAAGGAAAAATGCTTTGGATTCCAGACACTGAGTTTTACCAAGAGTGGCTTTGGCCATTTTAATAGCTCATGATTAAACTTGTCTCTCTTTTATTTCACAAGCCAAAGAGCACCACAAGCAGTTCACGTTTCATTATTATCTCCACTCAAGCAACACCTACAAACCATTTTAGAAGTGAGAATCCACTCTCCTGCTTGAATGCAGACATTACCCCACCCCAGAAAACGTTCAACATTCAAGACCAGACATCACAGTGCAGCAAACAGCCATAGGAAAGGAGGGAGTGAAGACAGAAATAAATCTATGAGTTTAAAGAGAACTGCATCAAGAGGCTAGAAAAATAATTAAGAGTTCTTGGGGGAAGGGAGAAAGACTAGGAGCTCCATGAAATAAGGCATTCAGGGCCTATATCATATTTACCATGGATTATTACCCTTCCCAGGATATTGTGTTTAAGCAAACATTCTGAGAATACAAAATAGGATCCCGTGGCTAATATAATAAAGTAGACTCACAGCTGGACTTTCAAAAACTGCCAAGATAATATTAAATCAGAGCAAAGCAAGTCACCAGTTCAGAGGCTGCTTTTTAAGAGGCCTGTTACCAGCACTGTAACAAGAAATTCCTGCGTGAGGAGATGAAGACAAGCTCATGTTATTTCCTGAACTGTCTCCATTGCTCCTGTGGTACACTCCCCAGTTGCTACCTAGTTCATCTGGGTTTTGGTGATAGATAAGACAACACTTTATTCTGCACGTCTTTGATTTAAGAGCATTTGCCTCTGGTCTTTTAAATTGATTTAATTTAAAGTAATTCTGATATTTGGTCTTTGGAAAAGCTGTTTTCAGAAACAAAGGAAAAATTTCTGGTATCATGGTATCTGGTATCCAAAGCCATTGGAAGACAGCTGATGAGAGGCATTTATCTCAAAGGGAAAAGCACACCCCTCCTTCCTCCAGCACTTGGTGGGACTCCAGCCATGCCTGGATCACAGAAGAGGCACCCATGCTGGTCACAGGAAGGGGACTGCTGAAGCATTTGTTGCATTTCCCAAATTTACTGCAGCAGGATGGTATCACAGTTCTCCATTCAGGATGGTCAAGGAGAGCCTTGTGATTCAAGAGACCTGTAACTTAAGCAACCTGCTCTTGACCAAATCCACAGTTATTCAGGGCTGCTCTACAACCCCTCTGAACATTTCTCACAGCAGCTTCTCCTGAGAGAGGAGCAGCAGCACTGGGCATTTTAAAGATCAGAAGGAGGTAGAAAAGGTGTCTAGCAGATGCCACAAAGCATCTGCTAAATGCACTGCCACAGCCCACAACAGGCAAGCCCACAAACCATTATAGGCTTCAGAAGACAACCAGAAGCTACAATGACAGCATTCCACAGCAGCACAGATGGAGAGATCAACAGCACAACCAAGTACCACACACACTTGTGGAAATCATCACAGTAAGAACACCATGCATGCCAGCAGGATACACCACTCAGGGAAAAGGATGGTTAATTACCCGAGGCAGTGCCAAGCCACTCTTCCATTCCACTAACATGAAAGCCAAGTGCAAAGAAGCAAGGTGAAAAGAATTTTGTGTAGTGTGAGCCATCTAAAAGACTTAGGCATTTAGCCTAAGCTGAAGCCTAGGTGACCCCTTTGGTCCTTCTCTAGTCACAGATGGGGTTCACTCCCCAATTCCAGAGTTGTTCTTCAGTTAATTAACTAGCTAAAATAAGGAACACTTTGCTTTTAGCCAGCTAAGTGTGCAGCAGATTTTGTCTTGCCCCTTCAGGGATGAACTGAGCTGTGGTCTCTTATTTAAGATGGAGATGTAAGGCTAAAACACCATTTGAAGAACCTGGGTCCAGAGCTCTCTCCTCATTTGGTATCACATCTCAGCAGCTTGGCAGCACATGTGACAAGCTGACCACCACACAAGACCAGGTAGCTTACCCAGGATTCGTCACAGCTTAAGAGCAGGCATGCAGGCAAACACCAGCTATAACAAATATGTCAGATATTGGAACTCCAGCAATTCAAGCAATTGTTTGTGTAACCCCAGCTAACATTTTTAACCTCTTTAGCTATGCCTGCTAGTGATGTAGTGGGTACTTCTAAAAGGTGAAGGATTTTTAAAGCATCACATCCAGGAGACAGCTGTTCAAGACCCCTGTAACAAAAGGAAGAAAAAGACAGGTACATCTTTAAAACCACACTTATAATTGGAATTTTAGCCAATACCAAGCTGTCACTGAAACTGCTGATGTGATGCAATTACCCAGGCAACAGCCCTCCTTCTCTTTCCATCCTAAATAAAATTTACATCAGACCAAACTACTCCTGCCTAAATCTAACATAATCAATGCAGAAATCTGAGTTTAGCATAAAGATAAACCTCATCACAGCTACTCTTATGGCTAACCACTGATGTCTATGAATTGAAACAACTCCACAGCTGTGGATACAGTCTAGATTTATGTATCTGTATCCTTTCAAACCCTCTCTGAAAGTACACACTTCCTGAGTTGCTAGTGTCACTCATTTTAACCTCAATAATCCTAACCACTATCACTGCACATGTTCTGCAGAATCCCACCATACAATGTTTATTTCCTTGGAGAGGGAAAAGAAAAAAAGCCACAAATGAGTTCCTAGCCTCTTCAGGTTGCTTCTCCCTTTGCCGGGGCCTGATCCTTACAAGCACAGCAGGACTTCCCCAGCATGGACTCATTTCTATTCTCTTCAGCAGGCAAGGCAGACACACAGCTCTGGCTGAGACTGGGGTTTACAGAGTGACGCTGGGCAATTGTTTTCCTTGGCTCTGCAGCCTCCGATCTCCTAGTTTAAAAACCTTCCTTTCCCTATAACCTCATTTTTAATTGCAAATTGCACAACGGTTTATTTGTGCATTCTTCATACACATAGAAAAGCCTCTGCCAAAACAAGAACTCCTAAAAAAAGCAGCTGGGTTAACTGAGGCAGACTGCAAGATCTTTGAGAAATGAGGCTCATTAAGTACTTAACACTAGCGCAGTGTAAGCCCTTCATTCAAAACTCAGACCACAGATTTCCATTACTGACTGAAATAAAAGATCCAAGAGACAGGAAAGGGGAGGGAGATAATGCATTTGAGCGTTTCCATCTGCTTTTTCCTTCTTGGCACCACGAAGCCTGCTAGCTACAGCCAACAAGCCATTACACCACACTTTGATTTGATACCTGGCTTCTGTCTGCACTAACAGGTATAACTGCCCTGCAGCAGCCCAGGTCTGCTCAGCTTACTCACTGGCTGTCACTCTGCTCATCACAGCACTTCACTCAGGAAAACACACCAGACCACCGTAATGGGCAGTAGATCTCTACCCGGAAAGCCTTTTCCCCTCCTCTTCTCCAGGGAAACATGAAAACCAACACAAAGAGCTTGGTTTCTCGCCTATGGCTAGCATAGTAGATGATAAAGGAAATTCCAGGGGAGAGAGAAAGTTTAAAGTTATTGCTATGGGTTTATTCCTTCAAAACATCCATAGGTTGTTGCTGCTCTCTCTATTAAGGGCAGGGTATTACGAAGAAATCAGCTGTGGCAGTTATTTTTTTAAAGACAGGTCAGAGAAAAGCCGCAAAAGTCAAGCTTGCCAAAAATATTTGGTGTCTCCTTAACAATCATACAACTATCCACATTTACATAAAATGCTTTATCAAAGGAAAGATGCTTTATCAAAGGAAAGATGCTTTATCAAAGGGAACATAAACCTGAGTGTAATGCCTTGCTTGAAGGGACAGAACACTCAGAAAATGAAGAGCAGAAAGGGAATAGTTCTTTAGAGAAGGAAACTTAACAACTGTGGTATCAAGTTTTCAAGGGATCAGTGGACTTCTCTACAAAGGAAAACAAACCTTTGTAGTATTGAAGTATTTCCTTCACTGAACAAATAAAACTATCACAGAGCCCAGGGAATTTGGCTTAACTCACTTAGCTTAGCAGTAAAATTCTGATAGTATATGACTTCTCAAAGTTCCTAGAAAAATTTTCAAATACATTTTAAACACTACTGACCTTCTAAATGCAAACTAGTTAACTTCTAGAGAAAGGATTATACTACCTATCCCTCTGTATAAGGAAAGTTTCCAGAGTGAGTCAAAATTTGATCCAGTCTTACATCTGGCAATTCCTAACTAGCCAACCTTTTCATACAAGATTAAAAAGAATCAAGGTCAGTCAGTTTATTCACTACACACCCAGACAACTGACAAGTGCAAAGAAATTAATCACTTCATTGTTTTCATTTGACATGGTCATTCAACATTCTCACTCCACAGCAAAGGCCATCCTGACCATGTAAATAGTGTATTTTCTTTCTACTGGACTACACAGAGACGTAGTCTCTATCCTAGACCTTTTGTATTACAGGAATCAATCCCAAAATCAAACTGGGCCTAAAAAGTTTAAAAGCCTCAAGTTTCTCTGGCAATTTATATAGCTCATATCCACTATTTAATCATCAAAGAGCAATAGCTCTTCTTTAAAAGCTACAACATTGTTTTCAAGCTGGTTTCTTAGCAAAGAAATATCTTGGTTTCATATCTTGGTTTCATTGGTTTCTTAGCAAAGATATCTATTTTTCAACCTCATCAATCAAAACTAGATAAATATTTAGGGATGGTTCCCAAATCCTAGCACACCTTCCCAATGTCCATCTCAAATCTGTACACAACTCCATCAATCATATACTAATGTCACCAGTCAACATCTTCAAGACTTTTAGTTGCAAGGATCTGACCCACCCCCTACAAGACCCACATTTTCCTAGGCAGCATCCTTTCACATTACAAGAAGAGCTGTACTTGTGTACTTTCAATGTCATTTGAAAAATTAGCAGACCTGTAATACTGTAAATATTTTCTTATACCCTTGCATACTGTGTATTTATTAAATCTGTTAAATACTTTTTCTGCCTTATGATATGCTTTTCCCTATTTACAATAAATCTCCTGCATAAGGTTTTTCCTTCAGAGAAGAGCTTTACATCTCAGTTACAGGTGATATTATCTAGAGTCAGAGACAGTTCCCTTCTGGTAGGTTTTCCCTTTGATAATATATTGCAATAGTTTGCTACAATGTGCAAGCAAAATATATATATATCTCATAAAAAATAAGCATTTTGAAAGTAGAAGGGTAGCCTATATTAGTGTAAGAGAGAAATTTTTAACTACAGATTGTCATTTATTTGTCTAAGTCAGTGGCCCCAAAGTTCCAGAATGTCTGCCCCAAAGTTCCAGAATACCACAGCTTATTAATTAATGTTCAAGGACAATTACTTGCCCTGCAAAGAAAGCACTTGTCCGGGAGAGCTTGTCACATGGAATTCACTGGAAAGCACAAACTAGGAAAGCATCAAAACTACACCGCAATAACTTAAATAATCAGAAGACAGACAAGATGTTGGAAGAAAACATTTTTTTAAAAAGATTCGGTTGGTTTGCTAAGCCCAACTCAAACTGTATTTTCACTCGATGTGTGTTTTCCCAGCTGCAAAGGGGAGCCTTTCCAGAAGGGCACCTTTCCAAAAAGGGTCTGCCTTCTTATGAAAACAGCTGCTGAAACCTGACATTTTTTAAGTCCAGTATTCAAGACTCTACTCTCCTGTCATTACACCATTCCCCTCACTCCATGCAAATAAACACCTTTTCAATTTGATGAGGAAAAATAAACCACATCGATTTGATTTGTCTTGGCTGGAGCCATGGGGGGAAGACCCAAGGTACAGACTCAGCATGAATGGGTGCAAGATGATTTATGTGATGGCTGTAATAGGTGACAGCTCCACTCAATTACTGGATGCTGCTGCCTAGAGGTTTTTATACATCTGCACCTCAGTAATTAATGCTATTAAATAATCATACTTTACATTCACTCAGTTATCAATACACCGCTTCAAGCTGCTGTCCAGATGTGACAGTGTTCACAGGGGTTCTTGGATGAGGCAAGAGACAAGAATGTTGACTCCATGTCCAGAAGGCTTGATTTATTATTTTATGATATATATATATATATTACATTATAACTATACTAAAAAGAAATAGAAGGAAAGAGTTTCCTCAGAAGCTAGCTAAGAACAGAAAAGAAAAGAATGGTAACAAAAGGCAGTTCTCTCAGACTCTGTCCGAGATAGCTCCATCTTGATTGGCCATTAATTATAAACATTCAAGATGGCCCAATCAAAAATCCACCTGTTGCATTCCACAGCAGCAGATAACCATTGTTTACATCTTGTTTCTGAGGCCCCAGCTTCTTAGAAGGGAGAAAAATCCCAAGAAAATATTTTTCACAAAAGATGTCTGTGACATTCAGATTTTTATTACCAGCTAATCTAAAGAAATGAGTGTGGCAGCAGACATGACTGTCAACAGGACCTGAGGTAACAGATTTTCCTTCTGGCTTTCTGTCACTAGAAGCTGCCAGATCCCAACTTTCTAACTCTTCACCAATAAACACAGCAGCTGAAATGCACTGCAATTCAGAGTTAATGCCATCCTTTTGTACTCTGATACAATGTTATCCTGTCAGATACCAGAAGGCAAAAAAAAAAAAAAAGGGGAGGGGGGCCAGGAGATTATTTCCAAGTTTATATTTGTTCACAATCATTCCCAAAAAAATTACAAAAGGCAGAAAGAACAAAAGCAGTAGATATCTCAGTAAAGCACTGTTTTTAGAGGGCAAGGCTAGGCCAACAACCACACACTGTTCTCAGCAAGCACGAGCAGATGTAGGGTTAACATTCTCACACAAGTGCTCACTCCTTCCAGAAGTGCTTGAGAAACAAAGTTTACTGCAGAAGCACCCACAGAAATGACAGTGGGGCTTTGCCCCAAGAATAATCACAGAAGAAAAAAATTAGTATTCACAACAAAATTGTTTCTAGCATCTGCAAGTTTGGGTGTGGAAAAAACATTCAAATACCCAGTAAGGCAGACTCAAACCTCTGAACAGCAAGTGCTGAAAGAGCTCTGCAAATGTGCCTGAGATTTTCAAGGAATGGTGTTAAATCCACTTAAAAACAAACACCATGGCATTTTTGTAAACACATGACCACACGGAGGAGGTAAGGATACAAAATTATCCAATTACTCATTCATTGCAGATGACACACATGGTTCCAACTAGTGCTCCTATAACTTCCACACTTTTTATGGCTCTAAAAAGAAAGGAAAGTTTGACCCTATGCCTTGGAAACTTAAGCATTTCAATAGATCCAGTGTTACTGAGAAGGGCCTTCACCTAATAACCACACTTTTGGCACCAAACCAGCACTCCTTAGCAAAAAGGGGTAGCGGTACATCTGGAGCTAAACCAAACCAGTACTGACAGTCCATCAAGGGCCATGACCATCAGGAGCACACTGATCCTGGAATCTCTCCTCTGAGGAGATGCTATGACCCAGAGGGAACTGTCCTACCATTTCAACACTGAGTGGGAGACCAAGAGCCTACGAGTCAGGAGGAACTGGTTTCTGGCAGCCAGTGTTCTGAGGAGCCTTGCACACCACCTGCCATGCCCATGGCTACCTGACAGCTATTTCAGCAGCTGTAGCGCTAGGAGCAGGCAAGAGTGAAGCTGTGGGACTGCTAAGATGATCACAGTAGAGACTAGATAAAACCACAAGTCTGAGGCGTGGGAAGGTTCAATTTCTTGGACTTCTTTACTAATAATGGTCTTAAAAAACATTCAGCATTAGACAGAGTTCCCCAAAGCCTCCTTCACACTCTTCTCAGCTTCTCCTCACCCAGTTAGATAAACCCTAATTGACCTGTGCTCTGAGAAAAAAAAACTTGTGCCTTTGCTTACAGGTCTCCTGCTGCATGCAGGAGGACAAGGTTCACAGCTGTGGGTTGTCAAGTACAGAGAGCAAAAAGAAGGCTCACTCAGCAGTCTGAGTATTTCCTCTGGCCTTGATCTCACTCTCCTTGGCCTTGCTTTCAAACATCCTTCAGACAGTCTCCCATCTGCTTCTTTGTTCTTTTCTAGGGGAAGAGTCAGCTCTCCCACTGCCGGTTATCTCGGATAGCAAAACTGCTGTCCCAGGTCACTGCTGGTGTTAATCCAACTGCAAGAGAAATCCTGAGGCTACCTCTCTGATTCATCAAGAGATGAATCAGACAGAAAAGGAATCTTATAGTCCCAAACTGATTATTTTCAAAGCAAACAAGTAAATACACACAGGTGAAAGCTGAGCTAAAAATCTGCCATGGCTATATTTTCTAAGAAGAATGAGAAGCAAAAGGCCTGTATTTGGAAAGATGCCTTCTTATCAAACCAAGATCAAGAGGTTAGCTCTGTTGTTCTCCCTTTGGAGGAAAACCTGGTGTCCTGGATTAGTATCTATAGCTCCTAAATACTGCAATGCTCATCTAAGAAAGGATAAATGAAATATAATGCAATAAAAACAAGTTAGAACACGCCTAATAAGAATTGAAAGACAATACAGTGCTTACATATGATACAGCTTAGGAAGGAAGTGCAAAGCCCTGATTCATCTGTTGTTCTCAAATAATCATAAAACTTCAAATAACCTAAAAAACTTCAACACTGCATGTCTACACTCAATTTAAAAGTACAGCTTCAGAAATCTAGAACTCTTGTGGCCCATTTAGAATAGCATACCTTTCAGTTTTATGCTCTGTGTTCTTAATGGGGGCTGCATACCAGCTACATCCATAAAGAAGAATGTAATAATAGCACACAAACTACACAGTATGAACATTAATTTTCATATAGGACTAATATACTATCAGACCTCCAGAAACATTTTTCCAACACACAAGACATTCTTGTTTCTGTTTCCAGTAGCAATCTGGAAATTTCTAGCATTTATCTTTTCATGACTATGGGGCTTAAAGAGAAGGACAGGGAGTATCTACCAGCCTTTTAAGGAGTCTGGTCTGAAGAGCACTTCAGCAGAAAGTAAGAATGCATATATCTGCAGTAAAAAAGAAAATTATAACCCTTCCAGACTCTCCACAGAGGTTCTTAGGTTCAGCCACAGTGAAAGGGATTTTATAGCACTTGTCAAGCAGAAAGTATGCATTTAATAGCGATTAAACGAAGAAGATGAAGCTACAAGAACTCGGCAGCACAGAAGGTGAACCAGGCTCTGGTATTTCACAGCAAGTGTCAACAGAGGACTGTGCTCAGGCTGAAACAAATGGGCCCTGCAGAATCTGCAGATGCACTCCCTGTAAACACATTCAGCAACCAAGCACCATTCTTGATGCAAGAGGCAGCATGCTGGGCTCGGAAGATTTGATTTTATTGCCTCTTGCTTCAATTACTCTACTAACCTTATAGTAAGAGTATAACATTACAATCTTTGAAATTTATATAATCTAGGTGTGATCTATTAGGCAATATATAACAAAGTACCTCTTTACATCACAAACCCATCTAAAGCATCAACCTGTGCCACATTATAGGCATTGGTATACATTCCTGGGAGAAGTGATTACTATGCACACATAAAAGCTCAACGTTCATTTTACACATGAACTCTACCAATAGGAATAGAAAAACATCAATATTTCCATTTCAGATGCTTGAAAGCAACCTTATCACTCCATGGCACAGTGATAACTGCAAACCACTATGAATCTTTACCTCCATGTAATGCTAAAATCAGCTCAGCACAGATTTTCTCTCACAGGGGGAATAAAAAAAAAAAATAGAAAATGAGTATTTTTCTTAGAGTAGCATCCACCAAATATAACAGCCAGAGGTTACTGTAACCCAGATACTAAATTTCCTCACGTCAATGCATCCAAAATGCCCCAAGCATTAACCTAATGCCTCATCCAACTGGCCTGGCTCCATCACACACCAAAAGATCCACTTATCCTTGGACTGTGCAAGAAACAATGGACTGGGAATCCAATCCACTCTTCAGCTTGCAAGTGTGTGGGGTCTAAAAGCCACCTGAGAGTGCTCTTAGACCACAAGAAATTACAGCAAAGAAACCAAAATCACAATTTTAAGTAGATACAGTTCAACATAAGTGAACAGATGGATTATTCAGAAAGCCAAAAATATAACAGATTGGCGTTTAATGGATTTTCACCACCGAAGTTTAAATGACATGGCAAGACCAATTCCACCTGACCGTGTATTTTTCTTTTGTCTCTTAAGACAGTGCCATCAGATTATCCAAAGGTCAATTACGAAAACTTCTTTACTCCCCAAGGGAGGGTCATCCAATACCCATGAATGTAAAGTCAATTACCCAACTTGGTCAGTGCCTTTCAAGATACTAAGTGGCAAGAACCACGCTGTACTAAACAACTCAACTTTGCAAAAATGCATCTGGACCCTGTATGTTTAAGGATTTTTTCAGCCTACTTTATTATATCAGATATTAAGCCAGAGAACTGAACCCGAAAACTGATGTACAGCTTGAAACAGTTTTGGAGGAGAGAGGAGCAAAGTCTGTGCAATGTGTTTTAAAACTCTTCTGCAATCCTCTGTCCATTTGCTAAATTTCCCACAAGGGCTTTCCTACAGATATAAAACCTATTCAAAAGTTGTGAAACCACAACAACTTTTCTTTCAAAGGTAACTACAATGGCATAAGAAAATAAATAAACATATGAAACTAACAGCTTTTCCCAAAGGTTCTCAAATTACTTTACCAATAACTAATGCCCAGTGAGATTGGTGCAGTATTTTTGCTGGGTCCATGGAAAGTACACTTGAAGAGAACACAAAAATACAAGAACAACTAAGGAAGCTTGCTTAATTCCTGCCAGGCTTCTGACAAGAGCCTCGTGTCCCTGCCAGCTCTTCCCCTTTATGTTCCAGGAAAAGCTGCTATTACCACTTCAAAAACAGTGACGCATGGGAGGTGGAGAAAGTTATTCCTTTTCCTTTTGGTAGTTCTGTCACACTGTATATTCCCTTTTGCACAAGCTGAGGTTTTTCAGAAGTACTATCAATAAAGCAAAAAAAAAAAAAAAAAAAGGAGGCAAAGATGACATGGGAAAACATTTTTGAGTCTGGCCTTTCATAGCATATGTATGGTAAAAAGGCTGGTAAGAGCAAGTAGTATTTCTTTTAGGCTCCCTTACTCTCAATTCTCCAATGCTCTGAGAGCAGTGAAACCAGTGAATCCCTTCCTCCCAACTGGAGCCCAGCAGCACCATGCAGATTCCTGCATTGGCAAGAGAGAGGTCTAGCA
The DNA here is from genome assembly GCF_023055355.1 of Agelaius tricolor. Lineage (NCBI taxonomy): Eukaryota > Metazoa > Chordata > Aves > Passeriformes > Icteridae > Agelaius > Agelaius tricolor. The sequence continues at coordinate 35,641,478 of NW_027269262.1, forward strand.
TTACAGAAGGAGTTGTGCAAGCAGAGACACCTCCTCCCCCACTACAGTCCAGCCTCTTCCAGCTCCCCCGCACAAATTACACAAGGAACAGCCAACACTGTGGATTTGAAACAGAGAGGCTACTGCACATCAAAGCTTTCTTTGCAGCACATCTCAAAGTACACACATGAGGGCATTCCTCCTCCCAGGCACCACCCTGCCTTTGCTCTGAGGCACAGAGCACCAGCCCCAGGCAGCTCTGGCTCCCAGGAAAGGCAAAGGAAAGTTGATTCTCAGTGCTGTGTGTCAAGCACAATTCCCTGACCCCTTCCACGGAAGGCTCATGCTGCTCCAAGCTCAAGGAAGAGGCACCATGGACATGGTAGGAATCACAACCCAGAGAGCAGCGGGAGACTGGGGCAGTTTAAGAGGTGAAAGGGGAGGCCCAGAAGCTGACCTGCTAATATTTCCTTCAATTACAAGTATGTCCTTAAGGCCAGTCTTGATATCAAAGAACTGTATGCAATTTTCTTTATGGTGAGAGGAAGCAGACACTCCAAGCAGAAAAAGCAACATAAGGAATATTCTAAAATAAACAATGGAAGATAAAAGTAGAAAAATAAGAGAAAACATGGAAAAAATAAAATAGAAGAATAATGTATTTGGGGCAGACTTAAGCCCTCAGGCTGAACAAAAACCTACTAAAATTGCATTAAGGATACATTGTGATACACTAATACCATATAAAAACCTGCAGAATTTTAATTTCACACACATATAAACAATAGCAGGACCATCTAATAACATTACAGGAAATACATTAAAAGGATTGCATCACACTGGAAATATCACATGAAATTAGTATTTTCAGGTTTTCTATTTTTGGCTAAACATTTTCAAAATATTTAACATGGAGGAATATATTTCCAAGGCTTACAATAAGCATTTTCTCAGTTTCAGAAATCTTTCTCAGCTGGAAAGGGTGATAGTTTAACAATGAGAAGGCAAAAAGGCAACGTATTTTCAGTATCACCATTAAACCTGCAACCATCTATAATCTTTTCATTTGAATATGCAACTTGTGAGAGTTGAGAGCTAGCTGCACCTCTTAGCTTTTTTTAGTAGTACTCAGTGTAGCAAAAAACCAAGCAACAGTTTAAATGTGAAAAAAAAAAACCAACAAAAAAACCACCCAAGCAAAAAAAAACCAAAAAAACCAAAACAAACCAAAAAAAAAAAAAAGAAAAACAAAACCAAAAAAACCCTAAATCCCTGCAGTATTAGATCACTCCTGAAGAATTTTCTTGGCATTTTGGCTAAAGACCGACCACACACTCTTCTGCAGATAAGCAGCTTTTCCAAACTTCAGCTGACATGCCTACATAGAACCTCAAGAAAATCCTCATGCAGCTTCTTCTGCAGTTTGCCAACATGGTGTAGCTGAGCAAGTAAATGGTAGAAAACTGGCTTTGAAATCACATGTGAAGGAAATATTACAGATTATATAAAATACAGTTAAATTCCATCAGCAGAGTCAAGTCTCATAGAGGATGTCTTCCCAAAGTAGAGATAGAACTATAAAACTTGGGTAACAAAGCATTGTATTCACAGATGAAACCCTTTTAAAGCTACTTTACAATCTTTTACACTGCTCTGGCACCATCCGCACCAGCTAATTACATTTAAATTGCAGTGTTATACTACAGTTCCTTACTTGTTTTCTTTTAACTTTCTCCCTTCTCTCAGCCCAACTGCTCCTGTACCTAGAAATGTGGAGAGAGCAATGCAAGTGAGTTGTGTCCATCCTTGCCTCCCCTCAGGACAAGCAGAATTTGCACAGCACTTGGTTGAGATGCTAGCAGCTGGTTTGGGGCTTAATGATGAGTTTTTGCTTGTTTTGCTTTGCTTTTGTTTGTTTGGGGTTTTGTTTTTTTTTTTTTTTAATGGTGGGGTTTTTTTAACCAAAGAGGGCTGCCTTGGGAAAGGTGGAAAGAACTTAAAGCCAAATTAGAAAGAACACTATAATGTCCTGCCTGAACAAAACTACCACCAGGACACAAATAACATAGACCTAGCACAGACTTTGATTAAACTGTACAAGGAAGTGGATAACCTGGCTTGCAAGGCAAGATAAAAATGTATACAGTAAGTTTATGGCAGCCTACAATACTTTTTATCATAGCAGCATCATGTTCAGTCCATCACTCCTGTATTTGCAGGGATACTGAGGAATTTGGGGATATTCGGGAACAGAAGTGGGGGAATATGAGCTGCTAGAAAAACAGACATACTAGAGTGAGAAGGGTTAAACTAAAAAGCAAACTCCAGTCCTGACAGCAATCCACACACAGGAAAGCTTCCAGGGACTTTTTGAAGCAGATGATGTGGAAGGACAGTAAAAAGGAAGAGCATTAAGATACCCACAGTGTATGCAACAATTGGACACAGAGTACATCAAAATGCTTTACCAAAAATGCAGTGATTTTAGCACCTTCTTGGTGCTAAAATAATGAGAAAAGAGAAAGGTCAAAGCCTGTGCTTTTCTGCCACTGACAAAGTGCAGATGTGAAGAATAACAGTCAAGAAAGCTGCTTGTTACATTTAAAATTCATTTTTCATGCTATAACAATAAATGCATAATTTAGTTTTGAGATATTAAGAAACTTACCAAGGTGGCAGAAATTATTACTCAACAAAGCACCGGTACCTAACAAAGCTAACATTTCTAACAAAGCTAATATTTCTTCAAATATTAACTTACAACGTCATAAATACCAGAAGAAGAGATTGCCATCTAAAGCCAGCTGCACTAAAAATCCCAACATCTGCTTTGACCTACCTTCACTGCTCCCTTCCTAAGGCTCCTCAGCTCCACATTGGCGTAGAGGCTCACATACATGGCTGTAAAAGGTATCATTCTTAAGCACCAGCCTCTAGTGTTTGTTAAGAGATGAGCCTCTGAAAGGCTTTCCCCTCTATCAATAGTTTTGTGTGAATAGTTTACTAGCGGTCTTCAAGGCAGAGAAGGAGAAGCCTTTTCATTCAAAGGTTGACCCTGAACAAACACAGCAGTGCCCTGTCTCCCAATTCAGACTGAGGTCAATAGCCATTCACTTCCTCTAATCAAATCTGAGTAGAAGCTGCTCTGCAGCAGCTATCTCACCCTCTTGCTTTGCTCCCTGGCCCCAAGAAGTAGGTGTCTGTAACTTCACTCAAATCCTCAACATTTCATGGAGTTCTACAAAAGCAGTGGTTTAACCAAGTCTTAAGTACAAAGGAATGACTGCAGTTCAAGTGACATGTGCCTTAAGTGGCTACTCCATAAAGACATGCCTCTGGCAAGCATCTTTGAGGCACAAAGTGGAAATGGCTTTTTCCAAAGGACCTCAGCTTCCTAAGCTCTGGCCAAGAGAGTGCTTCCAGACACCCCAAACAGACCACTGTCTACCCCACAGGCAGCATGCTGCTAACCACTGCTTCAGCTGTGGAAAGGGGGAAAAATAGTTATCAACTCATCTACAAAGCATAGGAACAAGCACCACTTCCAAATGCAAGGCAGGATGAAAATCTTAAGGGGAATATAGACCCAGCATCTCCTCTTCTGTTTTCCATCTCCACATGCACACTTTGAGGCCCAGCCTACTGTCACAGAGGCCTACTGCTCTACGCAGGGATAGGAATGTCACTTGTCTGCCAAAGGGATAAGCTGCACATCACCCACACTTGTTGTCACCTTACTGTAAATCTTCCATACCTTCTGGGTGATTTCTCATGGGCACCTCCTCACAGCACTGACTCCTTCTTCTTCACAGCACAGCCAACAAACTCCAACTCTCTCCTCACCCAACTAACCCACTCTTTTGTAGCACTCAACTTCTTATTGGACACAGCTGTGGCCTATTAAGGGCAGGCCTGTTCCTAATCTTTGGTGATCAGTACAGCTGCAACTCCTCAGGGGTGAGACTGCCTTCTGCACTATTTTCTTACATTCTATCCCTCCACACACACTTTCAGGTCCAGACCAGAGTTCTTGTACTTATTTTTTTTTATAAAGGTCACTTTGCAAGGAAGATCCAGAAATGCAACCTGTTCAAAGAAGAGCTACTTCCCACTTGACAACAGTTTCTATCTGTGAACACTTTTCCAGTAGCCTCACAGGAACCACGAACCCTTTTGATTTGTATTAACATCAGCAACGTCACTCCTTCTCTGAGCTTCACAGCAGAAACTTGTTTTGTTGTCCTAGCTTTATATTTCACATGCCACAGCTATTCAGATCTTATTCTGCACCACCCCTAACTCCCTGAGGCAGGGTCTCTCTTCCCTCATCCAACAGGCCAATTAATTTGGTTAAATCTGTTCCAGGAGTGTAGGGTTATAAGAATCTGGCTCTTATAATTACATTTGGCATCCTAACAGTTTGTCATCTGAAATAATCAAATTAGGGAAGCTATCACTAAGACAAAGATATCACTCATGAGTTGACACAGAGTAGATGTTTCAGAAATGGGGAGAGATGAGACAGGACCAAGGGCAGAAATCAGCCTGCGGATTCAAGGTAGATGTACAGAGCACCACTAGCAGCAGCTAAATTTAAGGATAATTTTATATCCTGGGCCTGTAATTGCTTTACACAGAATTAAATTACTACTCCTCATTACTACATGAGAAAAAAAAAGAATTCTAGGTAAGCTGAAGTATTTTAATAATTAAACAAATCAGTGGCATTCACCAATTTTTCCACCACAAGAATGGTTGAAGAAGGGACTCTGAGCAACGAGAAGCATTTTTCACATGACACGGCACTAACTTTTCACTTAGGAGCCCTTGCAGCCATTCTCAAGTTTACTGTGTCCTCCTTCACACTACTTACACCAAAGTAAACCACATTCTCTGTATGAGAAGTCTTCTCTTAAAGTAAGTCAGGCAGATGAAACAAGCTGTAAGAGGAAAAAAGAAAAAAAAAAAGAAACCCCTCACAAATATATGTCTACCAAAGAACACATTCTGTTCTCCTCCAAGTCTTCTCTTTCTTGGGGAAAAAAGCCACCAATGGCAAAGAGTGAGTGAGACAAGAAGTTGACCCCAATGCTCATTTTTTATTTTCAGCTTTAGAGAAATTATATAATTAGTAATAATCAGTCTTCTGCCTGTTTTATGCACAGATTTCAGTGAAAATCCTTGCTTTCAGTGAAGGCTCTATTTCATAAATAATGGTGGCAAGGAGTCAGGCCCTCTCAAAGCAAAAGCACATTAACAAACCACTTGGGTGCATTATATATTCAGCAAGAGAAGTAGGAGGAGTGTGGCAGTTTAAAAAGGAAATGCTTTCTAATTGGGTTACAAAAAAATTGACAGGAGGAAAGATTCCACGATCAATTCAGAGCCACAGCAGATTCCTGCCTCCTACCCTTTTTTTTTACCCCTACAACTGTTAGAGCTGTGCACAGAAAACCAGAACATGCTGAGTGAGATCATGTCCACATTTCCTCCTTCCAGAACACTGCAGGTGAGTGTGTAAACGCAAAGTACATGAGCCAGGACAACAGCAGGTGCTTTAAGAGCACTGAAAAAGGAGTCCCTTTTTCTTTCCTTTCCCTGCCTGTACCAGTTGTCCAGAGCTGAAGAAAGGGAGAACAAACAAGCTGCATTTCTGTCCTCCCAAAGCATGGAAAGAACACACAGTACTCAAGGTGCAAGAAATCATCTTGAATTTCTACACTTTCATGCACTATCAGCAATTCATTGAACGACTGAATCATTGACCCATAGAACAGTTTGGGTTGGAAGAGACCTTAAAAGTCCTCCTGTTCCAACCCCCTGCAGGAGCAGGCACACTTTCTACCAGACCAGGTTGCTCAAAGCCTCATCCAACCTGGCCTTGAACACATTCAGGGATGGGGCATCCACAACTTCTGTGAGCAACCTGTTCCAGTGTCTCACCACCCTCATCATAAAAAATTTCTTCCTTACATCTAGTCTAAACTAACCCTCTTTTAGTTCAAAACCATTCCCCCTTTTCCTAGCACAACAGGTGCTGTTAAAAAATTTGACTTTATTTTTCTTATAAGCCCACTTTAAGTACTGGAAGGCTGCAGTAGGGTCTCCCTGGAGCCTTTTCTTCTCCAGGCTGAAAACCCCCAATTCTCTCAGCCTGTCTTCATAAGAGAGGTACCCAAGTCCTCTGATCATCTTCAAGGTACTCATCTGCACTCACTCCAGGTCCATGTCCTTGCATTGAGGGCCCCAGAGCTGGACACAGCACTTCAGGTGGGGTCTCACAAGCATGGAGTAGAGGGGCAGAATCCCTGGGGAGACTCACTGCAGCAGGTGGATCCATTTGCTTCTTATGCTGGGGGTCCCAGAGCTGGACACAGTACTCCAGAATGCTAGGTTCGCAAATCTTCCTACCAGTTAAAAGTAACCTTATGGATCCGTGTATAACAAAAATGTAAATTTCAGTGAAACTTGCACGTGTGTATTTTTAAAAAATATTTCCTATTTTGGAAACATATGCAACTGCATGACTGAATTAGTATTTCTATTTCCTGCAGTTCTTTCCTTATTTCAGTTTTTTGTAGCAATTTTACAGGCCACAATTCAGTTGCTTTCTAAGACACACCTTGTAAATGTATTAAAATACATTTTCACATCTAAGTATTTTTTGATTACCCTACCTCACTTCACTTAGATTTCCTGACATGAGGGATGTACCAACACCTACCTCCTTTCATCTTCATAAAGACACACTTAAGATATATGTCATAACAGTCAATATTCTGGGCAGGGAAGAGGAAACACCATTATTTTTAAAGAATGTCCCTATTTAACATCATTATCACACACCAGCTGTCATGATATAACGTGTGAGATTGCACACATTTTATGTAAAACCAACCTTAGACAACCCTGTGAGCTTCATGCTCTCAGTGGTTTAAAAGAAGTGCATATTTTTTAAGGCAGGAAGTGAAATTCATCTCTATTCAAACTGAATATCACGGATGGATCGAGACAAAAGATGAGCAATGGAAACCAAGCACCAGAGCTTTTAATCCCAAAATAGTTTTGGCAGTGCAAAATACTACTGCCTCCATCCAGAGACTGCCATCCTGATAGCTGAACAGGCACAGGAGCTCAGGCTTTTCTCTGTTGCTTCACAAGAGTCAACCACATTGTTCAAGCAGTGTTCAGAAGCCACATGGAGAGCATACAAAATGGCCATAATTGCTTCTTTGAAAGTAAACACAGATAGACTTTATTTTTTAAATACAATTCCAGTCTTTATAAGAGGCTTTAGAAGCAGAACGTGAAATCTCAGACCATGTGCACAGAAAAAATATAAACTTCTTTGACAGGAGTCAACTCAGCTTTTTGTTTTAAAAGCCCATGGAAACATATGTCCCAGAGAAAGTGACAAGGACATATGAATTGCTCCCAGTGTATTTATGTTGGGCATACAATACATTTTAGGGAGAGCCACCTGCCAAAGCAACTGTCTCAGTTTCAGAAGTAACACTGTGATATTGTAACAAAGAGAATATAAATGACTGAGGGCAGAAGCATAACAGAGACTCCTCAATGGGATTTCCTAATAAAGTGCTTTTGGTCACTGCATCGCATCACACTATTCTATAGCCTTAAGATTAGGGAAAAAACAACAACAAAAAAATCAAAATAAACCCAGCAACAAAGCAAAGAAACCTGACCAAACATATAGACAGCATGGCCACTTGCAATATTTCCTTATCTTTTATGTCTAAAATAGCACTACTTTGGAAAGGCAAACTAATCTCAAAGGCAACTAGAGCAGGAATATTCTCTTTTTCTAATAGTGAAGACAAAAAATAAGATGAATCCTGAATTCCAGCCTATCACAAACCACTCTTAAAAACATCAATATTTCATAAGGAGTTCGTCACATTTATTTCACCATGTGAAATAAAAGCCATTTATATTGGCTTTAGCTCACATTTTAACTTCTCATTCTTTGCTGCTAATTACAATAAATCTGAGAGAAAGAAAAGGCAGGCGGAAATCATCAGCAAAATTATATACAGATATCTCAGCTATTTTGGGGTGGGGGAAAAGCAGCACCACAAACACCACAGCTAAGAAGAAGCCCAGTCCCTAAAAGCATTTGTCTGCATGTGATAACCTGATAATCACTGAGGCCCCTGGATAAAAAAAAAAAAAAAGAAGAAAATACTGAAGTATTTCAGACACCAACAGGGCATTCTGCCTGATCCCTTATGGTGGCAAAAGGTGGAGGCCTCAGAAGAGGGAGAGAGGGAGTAGGTGTAAAATTTCTCTTCTTTTTCTGGCTGTCTCCCCCCACTTCCCTCTTATCACAACTGAGACCTCTCCATACCCATCAGCTTAAGCTGAAACTGGAGAGAAGATCAGAAGTTATCAGTGTGAGGAGAAACACCACAGGCACTCAGCATGATGCCTTCAACCTTGTCCTCATAAAAAAACAGGTTTGAACAAAACAATCACACAAAACCAAAGCGATCCTCTGCTGCTTAGAAAAGAGTGACGTCTCTATCTATTTTAACCCAATCAAAATACAGTGGTGAGCATCCCATCGAAGCCAAACACAGCTGAGTCCACTCCTGCCAGGAGTACTCTGCCTCTGGCTGAGGGCCACCTGGAGCAGCCTGCTCAAGGGCTCTGCCACAGCTAGGCTGCCTGCAGCCAACACAGCACAGGTATGTGACCCCAAAGGTAGGAACAAGCCTGGACCAGGGCTCCCCACCTTGCTTCAGCTCTGGCACTCAACTATGGCCTGAGAACACCACAGCTACACCTGCACTCAGTTACTTTCCCAGCTGAGGCCACCCTACAGAGCCAGCTGTGGGTCACTGCAGTGCTGTCACCACTGGAGCTCAGCTGCCACCCCAGTCCTGCTGAGTGTCTCCCTGGCCCACAGTGGGACTGTGTCCCACTGGGGAGCCCCACAATGTCTGTTCTGCCCACCCTGTGGGCAGCTTAGCACCTTTCAAGGTCTCCCATATGCCTGCATGTTTCCTCACTTTCCCCAATGCAACTTGGCTCTGCCAGAGTACCCAGATGGGACTAGGATTTAGCCCTAATCACTTGAGGACTGATTTTTCTGCCTGTTCAAGGTGGTTATTGCCTTTTCAGGGCTGGATACCCATTTGCTGCCCAAACACATGAGATTTGGTGCCAGCAGACCAGAGGCAACTCAGCAGCTCATGATGTTTACTGTTTTGCATCATTATGACTAACTGAAAAACTAAATAACTGCAGATTGAGATTACTGAGGCAGCAAACTCCTTGTGCAGACTGAAAAAATCTGGTTTATATCAAAATTCCTAGAAATAATTTCCAAACTCTGGCACCCAAATCTAGGATCCCAAAGCATCTTAAGGCAAGCATGGTGTTGTCATTATATTGCAAAGGTTCTGTATTGCTAGAGTTTCATACCTCCTTGATGTTTCTTGTAGACAGCTCCTCTAGGCACAGACTCTTCCTTGTCCTCGCAGTAGCCAACTGACCCCAGTTCCCACCAATCCACTCTTTTGTAACACTCTTCTTATTGGCTACAGGTGTGGCCAACATCAGGCCTGCTCCTAATCTTTAGTAATTAACCAGCTGCAACCATTTAGGGGATAAGATTACATTCTATACCACCTTCATTTACCCATACTGTATCCCCCTACAGCATGGTTTTTATCCTCCAACTTCACCAGTTTAATACTGGGATCCTATTGCAAGCAACACCAAGGGCTCTGCACTGTTTTTTCTGTTGTCTCAGATTCTAATTTCCATCTTAATTATCAGATGACCTTCCTATAACAGAGTGATTTAAGCAGATGGTTACATTCATATTCTACTACTCCGTACCTTGAATACACTGTGAACAACAAGGCCAGCAGTCAAATGTTTTTACAGTTACCTGCCAAGTGCAGTCATTTTTAAATAATCTCCTTTGCTCAAAGTGGTACTGATTTTGCTGAATTTCCCTAGGAAGAAAGGATGAGAGATCATTCAATTAAAGCACAGATTTGGGTGTCAGGGCTCAGTGCCAGCCTCTGTGATTAACCTCCTCTAAAGCCATGAGCACATTTCACAACAGCTCTGGGGTTACCTCGATGAGGGCAACTAGTATTTTCTCCTTATTAAATGCTACACCCAAAGCATGGCACCTAACTTGCTTATAAACACCCAACTACTAATAAAATTCCACCCAAAATCTCAAAACAATCCATTGCCACATGTGCACTCAAGAGAAAGTACTCAGAAGATTAATGTTTCAAAACCAAGTTCTCAGGAGTCAAGGAGTGCTGGCATGAAGGTTGCCCATGCAATCACATTTGAGCCCACTGGTGCGTTCACTTAAGGATACAGTCTTCAATTACTGAGCTGCTTTTGCTGCCAGTACTTCATTCAGCATTCCATTTGACAGGCTCACCCAAGGCACAGCAACTTTGGTTTTACCCGCACCAGTCGGAACGCGGCCATATGTATTATTTACTGAAAACCTTTCAGTTCTAGCTCAGAGTACAAAAAATCATTGTTTTGCAGGCAGATTTCCTGTAGCATCCTAAGCACTCACTTCTGAAGCAAGGTTATTTATTTTCAGTGTCACTCTTTTGATGAGAGAAGGGTATATGTCCTCTACTAAACAGGTAAGAAGTGTTACTCTGCTGACACAGTAAGGCCACAAAGTCTCCATTAATTTAAGGTACCAAACTTGAAGTGTTTCTGGCATAATTTTTTCAGAGTATTCTGCATTTCATAGAACTTTGCATCCCCAAAGTCAACCACAGTCTCTACAGGCCTTTGCCACAGCAGACAACATTCAGCACCTCTGCAAAAAAGAAAAAAACTCCCCAAAATGACAAAAAGCATCCCAAAAACCCAAATGAACAAAAAACTCAAAGCAAACAATCCCACATAAAGATTTACACAGTCAGACAAACATTGTAAAAAAAGCATCTTTAGTGATTTGCAGTTTCCTTCTACAGCAAAGGAAAACACAAAATCCAATTCCAGCAGTCAATATAATCAATTTCTCTGAGAATAAAAACTTCTTTTCCCCCACCAATATAAATCTCCTGCATTTCTGCATCAAAGAACAAGTGGTTATACCAGACAACATCCAGTAAATCATTCCCCTGAAACACTTATGTTGTGCACTGAAACCTACATGTATGTACACAAGTAGTGCTCACTAACTCATGAACCTTTGAAATGTTCTCTCCCTTTCAGTACCTCTTCAGTCATGGAAGGTGAAAGGCCCCACCTGAGAGCTTAGGAGATTAAAGAGAGAAAAAACACCCAAGGCACATTTAGGCATTTTATTACCAAGTAGTACATCCCTCAGAAACTTCACTGATGATTCAAAGCTTGACATTCTCTTGATCCCATCAGTTCAGAACAGTATTTCAGTATTTCCACAATATATTTCAGTATTGATAATAGTTATGATTCCATGTAAGTCCAAAAGCCAATCAAGTGTAACTACTTCAGTGAAACCTGTCAGCCTTCCCTATAAACATGGCTTTCAAATAAATAGAGACAATCAATCATCATTCACATATTCAATCTATTTCCAGTACAGAAACTGTAAATCAAGGAACTAGATATAACATGGGTAGATATTAAACAGAAAATATTTCACGTTTCTTTAAGTAGTGGCTCTCACAGAAAAGTGAGCCATTATCTACAGTCTTAATGCCCAGGGATTGTACTTTAAGAAGATAATTCAGAAGCGATTAAAAAGTTGTGGTTTTGAAAGACAAAATAGCACATTTGCATGGAGAATGTACCTAATATCTGTGATAACAGCTTTGAAAACAAAACTTTCAAATATGGAACACATGAACACAAGACACAAAATTTCAAATATCTTGCAAAATACTATGGCAGCATTGTATTTAATTGTGCTTTTTACTCTAAGAGTTCTCCTCATAGAAATGTATCAAAAGAGCAAGGAAATACAGTTCCATGTCTTTTTGTGTGTTCAAGATAGTATGCAAATGTAGCAGCTCATTACCACAGCTTTCTTCCTATCAAGAGAGACCAGCAAAACTATTCTTGAGAAAACAGGAAAGCATACTTAAGTGAGATTAATTTGACACTTTCCTCCATTACAGTTTTAAGAGCAATTTACAATCCCACACATTAAGCATTTATTTTAAAATGCAGATGTAAGACTCAACATGTTGAGAATACCAAAAAACACAAATAGTCATTTGAGTTCAAAAAGCCCAACAGTTTTACTGTTGCTCTTCACTGCATAACAGCTTCAGATTCTCAAAATTAATTCTACACACTTCATTTTGCATTTCTCGGCCACTTAAAACTCTTATGGATATAAACAGGAAACCTAACCAGCAAAGGCAGCAGAATATTTTAGAACAGGTTCCAATAATAGTTTGCTTTATCATCAGTCCACAACACAATATCCAAAACTCTGAAAAATAACTCAGTGATAAACAAGTGTGTGTACACATACACAGCTGCACACCAACCCTATGCAGGCTACCATGAAAGCAAGAAAAAGTAAGAAAATAAATCACATGGACATTTAATGGCACACAGAAAGTTCAAAGAATACTTCCAGAGGAGAATTAATGCATTCTGAAAAGATACTGGCTTTTCCTCTGCATTTGTAATCTGAGCCATTCTATTGCACTTACCAGTATTTTGTTATCCACTTTATCTCCCTTGGTTTCCAACTTTACTTTCTTCTTGACAGAAATTTTGATTTTCCTCCCAATAACATCCCTGACACTTTCTGAAACAAAAGAAAATATCTTCATTAAATACCTTCAGTGTCAACACAAGAAGGCAACAGATGCCACTGTTGAGTTTTCAGAAAGACTCAGAGCTATGTTGTCCAACTGCTTGCACTCATGGAAGTCTCATGCAGATGCACCAGTACTAAACACAACCTAACAAAAGTACAATTTTCCAAGTATGCCATCTACACAATAAATTGTATCTATTATGATAGCATTATTGATGTCATATGCCTGGATTCCAAACACAATTTGGTATTTTTTTCCCAGCACTACTTACATATCAAAAGCATTCCCAAGACAAGCCACAGCACTGCTTAGCTCCATTCTGGGAAAATAAAACAAATTCTTCACTGCTATTATTGGTACCTGAAAAGCTTACTAAAGCAAATTAGCACCTTGCATTGCACAAATTTCAACCTCTTGTTAATATCAAGGAGGCTAAATGGGTCAGGCAATGGAAGAGCAACTGTTCACACATTTTACACTCTGTGCTTTGAAGTAGCAAAGCAAACCAAGCAGACTTCCAGATAGTAACACCTGGCAGCTATGCAGAGGATGCTGTGGAGGCAAAATTGGTCTTGGTCCAAATCCCAGCAACAATGTAGCCAATCCATAGTGCCGGCACCGAAGCTACCTTAGTTGCCATAACGTTTTAATATGTACATGCACACACATGTATACACAGTCTCTGCCAATTATGACACGAACCAGCTTTTCCCCTGAACATTTGCACCCTGGCCTGAAGGGAACAGACACACAGGGAACTGTGTCTAGAAAGCTTATACAACTACTGACACTGATGTAATTGAGAGATAAACAGAGGAGTTCATCTAGAAGAGCCAATTTGGCACTTTCCGTAAGTTTCAAGTTTCGCTCTCCAGCCCCCACTGAAAGGGAATGAGAAAGAAATCTTTTAAACACATTAACCTATTTTCAGCCCAACAACAGGCATCTGTAAAAGGAAACTCTCCACCCTCCCCAGACACATACACTTTGCCCTCGGGCACGCTTAAGTTTAAAAGCAAAAATGAAAGATAATAGGCTATTCCTAAGGCTTTTAATTATAGTGCTCTGTATAGCGCTTTTCTGCACAATTTTCATTCGGTAGTCAGAAGACGTTAGCACAAACAACACACCATTTATTAAGCCTGGATGTTTAACCCAGGCCACTGTGTTCTGCCTGCGGGGCAGAAGGGTGTGCAAGTCAGAAACGTGGCTGCTCAGAGAGACTCTTCACCCGAAAGAGCTCTTTCTGCAGAATCGGCATGTTTTCCCCAGGAATTTTAATTTTCCTATCAGGACACAAAAGCTCCTCGGTAGCAGCGGCTTGCCCAGCGAGAAGCCTGTCCCAAGCCGCGGCAGCCCCGGTGGCAGGCAGCCAGCGCGGCCGGCTCCCAGAGCAACCGCTTGGTCCGCAGCCAGGCTGCGAGATCCTGGAGCAGCCAGGTGAGCAGAACCCGGGGGAAAGTCCAGCCCGATGTGAACTGCTCTCCCAAGGCTTCCTCTCCCATGGGTAATGCCCAATTCCAGTCTTTCTGCCCCCACTCGGGAACTCAGAAGCAGGTTGATCACAGAGTCTTTTTTCATCAAGTCCTGTCTCCTTGCAGAAGATATTGCTGCTGTCTCTGCTGCTTTAGCTCCATGTGCAGCCTGTGCTCTTTGGCTTCTCCTCTCCCACAAACAGCTCCAGGTGCCTACATCTAGCAGAGGACTTCCTCCTAACACACCTGCATGGAGAGGCACGCTTCCCTTTGCTGTCCCACGTGTCCCACACAGCAGAAATGGGAATGACTGCAAGCCCTCAGCTACAGCACTCTTACTCCAACAAGCCATAGGGAGAGAAGGGGCCTGGGACCCCAGACTGCACAAAGCATCATCAGGATGTCAGCTCCTCACAAGGCTCTATCTACCTGAAAGGGCTAAAAACACTACTTCAAAGAGCTAAGATAGAGATTTCATAGATACTGAAGACAATTCCTTCCACATTGGGTGGCAAGTGGACTCAAAATAAATTTTCAGACTGAGAGATGGAAACATAATAAACATTAAGGTTCACTTTTCTAATGCTGGAGGCTTCAGACATCCACACCTGGGAGAAGTGGATCCAGGCAAGCCAGCAGTAAGAGAGAGTTTCTTTGAAGACTATGACCTACGAGACCTGACAAAGGTCACACGGGAAGTGAGTAACAGAACAAAAACTGCAGCTCAAACACTCCTACCCCCAGTGGGGGTAGGAGTCCTACCCCCACTCCTACCCCTGCTCTCAAAACATGGTTATTACAAAGAACCTATTTAGAGGTTAAATTTTAACATGCAGACACCAAAATACTGCTAGAAATTAAACCAATCTACATGAACAGATCCCCACACCTCAAATAGCCCTTGACAAATCAAGCTGAGTGAGTGCTGGGCACCAGGGCTGGGGGGTAATTCTTAAGGTGGTTCAAAGCCACCAGAGGTGGCTGTGAAGGTGCTCACCTTATTCTCCCCTGTAGTATGCAGCACACCTCACCTACAACACTAGAGTGCAGACCCATGGTAAGTAAGAAATACTGTGTATTAGCACTCAAACATGCCTGGCCACTTTGAAATAGGAAAACTGCATGGTTTTAACCATAGCTACTCCTAGAATTCTTCCCAGCTCATAATTTCTTAGCAGCAAGCTATAGACTACAATCTCTCTGTAATCCACATGGTTTGGAGACCAAAAGGACTGCAAAATAGAGCTATTTTGACTCTACAGAAAAAATATCTGCAGCAGCTGCAAATGTCCACCCAAACTTTACTTATATTTGATAAATGCTAAAATCACTTGCTGAGGAAACTGAAGGAAATGCAACAATGTAAATTACCTAACTACGGTTTGAAGGATTGTATTCAACACCGTGTATACCTTGCTGCCTGACAAATTTCTGTTTCCATCTGTCCTTAAGACAACATTTAAATTATTACAATGCTGGTGAGATCTTTAGATAGCTCTTCAACAGGCAAAACCAAAGGAAATTCTGCCTCAACAAGGTAGCTGAGGGCCTGGAGCATCAGACCTGTTATCCCCAAATGACACTGGTTACACACACGCCGCCTGTGTAACGATCCATTTATTGGAAGCTCCCCAAAAGAGGTGACAGCATTTTCAGGGTCCTCGCCATCACCTGTGACTGAGTTCCTAAGCGTAAACCATGCAGGATGGAGGCTCGTGTGCACGGGGCCATAAAACTTTAATTACAAATACCCTCCCTCCCTCCTCCATCCAGGGGAAAACGAGTCTTAAACTAGGCAAAACCCGGGAGGATAAATAAAAAAGCACCGAGTGGAGCTGCAGCCCGTGCCGCCAGGCTGAGGCGCACCGAGGACGTGCCCCGGGCGGGCGGCAGTGCGGGGGGCCGGGGCAGCTTCCCAGCGCGTCCGCCAGCGCTCGCAGCCTGCCGGCACCCCGGACACACCGCTCCGGAGGGGGGACACACACCGTGCCCCGCCGCGGCCCCCCGAGGGCTCAGTCCCTGCCCGCGGCCGCCTCCCCTGCCCGCCGCAGCCCCGCAGCCCCCGCCCGCCCATTCCCCGCACGCAGCAACGCGGCCTCGCCGCCCCCCGCCGGCTCCTCCGAGTCCCTCCAGCCCCGAGCGGAGCCCCCCGGGCTCCCTGGCCAGCCCCCGCGGCGCTTCCCCGGCTCCACAGACCCATCCCCGGATTCCCCCCAGCCCCATCTCCGGCAGCGCTGCATCCCGCGCACGGCGGCCTCCAAACTTGCCCCCGCAGCACCTTCGCCCGGGACCCCGCAGCCCCCATCCCCGCCGCCATGCCCCGTCCCTTACCGATCAACTCTTTGGGGACGTCGGAGCTCTCCTCGGCCATGGCGGCGGCGCTGCCCGGCGCCCGGGGGTGCCCGGCGGCGGGGCTGCTTCAGCGGCGCGCCGTCCCTGCGCCGGGCGAGGCGGGCATGCACCCAGCGGGCGGGGGAGGAGGAGGAGGAGGGCCGGCCGTGCGCCTCGCTGCGGAGCACGGGGTGTGTGCACGGCGGCGAGCGCGGGCGGAGGGAAGGGGCTTCTCCCGCCCCCGCGCTACATGCCGCCCCCGGCCGCCGGCGCGGCCAGGAGGGGCATTTCCCGGGAGGGATGGATGGTCCGCAGGCGGCCCTCAGGCGCGGCGCTGCGGGCTCACGGCGGCCCCCGCACCGGCTCCCCCGTTCCCGCCTGCGCGCCGCCCGGCTCCCCCGCCCGGCACCGGCGAGAGGCGGCGGCTGCCCCCGCCCCGGGAGGGCCCCGGCCCGGCCCCCGAACCGCGCGGGAGCCGCCGGGAGCCGCCCGCTCGCCCGCGCCCACCGAGCACCCGGCGACAGAGCGGGGAGGCGGTGGCGGCCGGGAGCATCGCCCTTAGGAAGCCATCGCGGCGACGCAGGAGGAGGAGGGCAGCGGGCTCGGAGATTTAGCGCGGCAGCGACGCCGGCCCCTCCTTCGGCCGATGCCGCCGCTCGGCGCTGTGGCGGGAGCCATCTGCCGGTGGCTGCGGCGCTACACCGGCCTGGGCCGGCCCCGCCGCCGGGTACCACCTGAGGCGGCAGCAGCGCCGGCCCTCCCCAACAGACCGTGCCTTCCGCAGCTACACCCTCAGCCTTCGCCCCTCGGGAATTCTCTTCTGGGTTCATTAAAACGGGTTTGTGGTGCGAAGGGGGTGGTTGTCATTGTCAGGTCAGTCCTGGCCTCCCTTGGGAAAGGGATTGCCCGATTCCCTTCCAGGAAAGCTGGGTCACTTCGAGACCTAGGAGGCTAACCTTTGGTCCAGAACTCATCTGCCTCTCCCTGGCTCCGTCACCTTATCTCCAGGGGGACGGCGGCTGCCTCGGCACCTGTTGTGAGATAACGCCATGGCTGGGGACGGCTTAGCAAACTCCTTGTGCAGGGAGCCTCGGTGCTGCTGAGCCTGTGCTACATTGAAGAGATACATGCCTCCTTTCTCAGGACCAAATTAAAATCCACAAGTTGCAGCATTTTGCTTGTTGCACTTTGCCATCGAGGGTTTTTGTCATGCGGTAACAGCCACATTATAGAAACACAGCACATGAGCTATCTAATTGCACTCATAAATATAAACACAAAAAGATGCTTATTGGATGAGAGCAAAGGAAGAGGCTCGGCAGCCCAAGAAATCCTATGGCTTGCTTCTGGTAGTGATGCCTGGTTTCAGTGAAAGGATCATTTTCACTGCAGCAGGACCGTGATTGGTCATCCTCCATCCTAAAGGGGTGGATTACTGCATAAACCTCATATTTCAAGCACTCTACAACTGTGTGGTGGATCTGGGAGATCAAAGTCATTTATGTCTAATTAAAAAATCTGAAATGCTTTCAGTGACAGCAACAATATGAGTCCAGTAAGAGTTGTTTTGCTGGTACAGTACCACACTGTTGCACTCCTGTGT
This sequence comes from Agelaius tricolor, assembly GCF_023055355.1. Lineage (NCBI taxonomy): Eukaryota > Metazoa > Chordata > Aves > Passeriformes > Icteridae > Agelaius > Agelaius tricolor. The sequence goes on from NW_027269262.1 coordinate 35,659,645, forward strand.
GTCACAGACTACTGTATACCATAGTCTTCAGAAGAAACACGACCACTTTGAAGTTGGTGTCACTTACCAAGTGAATGTATCATGTTTTTTCTTGACACTAACCAGATCTCTAAATTGTCAGAGGTGATTTTACCAACACAGATACCATTACTACTGAGATGGATACGATTTACAATCTTTACAGTTTGCAGTTTACACGTATAGAATAAACATATCCTTTAAAGAAAATAAACAAAAAATGACTATATTAGTAAAAGAATAAAGTAAGCTGTGTGTTTTTAACATACAGCAATGTCAACCAATCTTATCTGGATATGAATATATATCTCTCAATGAAATGCACTGTATTCCTTCTCTCCTCTGCTCTCTTTTCCTTACTGTAACTGCATCTTTTTTATGATGAACATAAAATACCTGCTGACCTCTTCCTTCCTTTTCTGCCAATTTTTCCTCATGGCTCAGGAGAAAACTGCATTTCTTGGACACTGGATACACATAGGCTTACTTCCACCAATGAACCTGGGCCTGGGTTCTTTGTTCTGGCAGGAAGCAAAACAAAAAATAAAATTGCGAATTTCAAATCTTTTGTAAGAGCGAGGAGGGAAAAGTTAAACCATCAAGTCCACATAAGAAAGGCCATAAAATTTCATATAATTACTTATGTATTGAATCTAATTCTCCCTATCAGCTAAAACTTCTAGAAAGATAAATTTTATTCCATCACTATTCACCTGCTCTACAAAAAAAAATATATATATATAATATATATTTTAGGATCTATGACCTCTTAAGCATGACAGTTTCTTACGCTACTACCCCACTGTCTTGTTTCTGACACAGTATTTGAAGCATGAACCTTGCCTCTTTGGCTGCTGCCAGCCATCCACAGGCTACCTGCAAAAATGATGAGCTCCTTCCATACCTACCTGTAGCATTCTGCTAGAATACTGCTACCACCTCCTCCACCCCAGTTTCCTACCATGAGCTGACACATACAGTGAGCCCAAGTTTTGTAAAGAAAAAAAAGAAAAGAAGAACGAATGATGGCAGCAAGGCAGGGCTTTTTGTAGAGGGACAGAATATAAGAAAATAAAGATAGCGTAGAAAGTAATCTTACCCCTAAGGAGTTGCAGCTGGGCCAATTATCAAAGATTAGGAACAGGCCTGACTTTAACAGGCCACAGCTGTAACCAATGAGAAGAAGAGTGCTATAAAAGAGTGGGTTAGCTGGTTGTGAGGGGATCTGGGGTTGGTTGGAGACTTTGTGAAGAAGAAAGAGTGCTCTTGAGAAACACCAAGGTGGTATGAAACTCTTACAATAGAAGACAACAGAATGTAACTTGTAGTAGGATGGCAGCAGTTTTTTTGTTTGGTTGGTTTTTTTTTTAATTTGTGTTTTTTAATGAGCAGCACTACAGGTCAATGAAGTAGCACTACTGCTAAGGCTGCTGTATAATTCCTGTCTTAATGCTTGGCAGACTGGACCTGGTTTGAGGTAGGGAAGGTACAAACTAAACTCAGGTGGATTAGTGCTTCCAAGACTAGATTCAAACAGCAAAATTCATGGTTTCCCATTCCTTGTTCCCTAGTCAGGAGGTAGAACGTGATTGCCCAGCAGGCTGCTGCTCCTGCTCTTCCAGCTGCAGTAATGCCTAGGTATTGACACAATCACAGTGTCAATTTACAGTCTGGTCTGTCAATACAAGGGTATTTCTAATCCCAAGGGTCCATGTCCCAGTGCAGAGAGGACTAGACCGCCATTGCAGAGATCCCAAACAATTAACTCCCAGAGTCTCCAGAGACTCTTCCCTGCAGTTTATAGGTAAAGCCTCACCATGGAGAGTTTGCTGGCTTGGTAAGAAGGTGTGGTTTTCATCCTTTCCTGTTGATCCTTACTCTCCCTAGTCAGTTCAGCAGGGATGCAGGTGTCACTGGCATCTTTCCCAGTGGCAGGGATGCATGAAGAAGTTCAGCTCCCTATGGTAAGTCATCTGTATCCACTTGTGGCTGTTTACCCCTTTCCATGTTGTACCAGTGTGAGAAATTGTTTTACTGTCTTGTAACCTGAATTAGTCAAAGGGGGCAGAAAGGGGTCTTTTGTCATTTCAGTAGCTGAATTTTTATTGTCCTTTATCCCTCTTTGCCTGCCAATAGATGCACATTGGCACAGCTGAGGAGGTGCCCAATTTAAACTGCAACACCAGAAGCAGATGGGTTTCCTGTCTGATTTCAGTGGCATTCCCCTAACTCTCAGGTGCACTTCATAACCTGGCTGCTTCCAAGCAGCCCTGGCTATGTTTGCTGAGCCTTGTAACCTCACTTTAGGGGCACTGAGGCAAATGATCACAATGTAGGTGCCCTAGTTAGGATCACACTCCAGCAAAATCATAGAACTATCAGGGTAGGAAGAGACCTTTAAGATCATCAGTCTACCTGTCAGTCCAGCACTACCACTGAAACCCCTAAACCATGAAACTGCATCACCCAGCACCAGATCCAGATGCCACTTAAACACCTCCAGGAATGGTGAGTCCACCATCCCTGGCCAGCCTATTCTGAAGTCTGACCATCTTAACAATGAAAATTTTATTCTAGTATCTAATTTGAATTGCTCCTGTCTCGGATTAAGATCATTTCTTTTAGTACTCTCACTGTAGCACAGTAGAAGAGACCGGCTCCCACCTCAACACAACCTCCTTTCAGGTAGCTGGAGCAGTGCAGTAGCACTGCAAGGTTGCATATCACATGTGCAGCAGGCACATGGAGATGGAAAAAGGCTACATAATCTTCTGCCAGAGCAGGAGATCTTTGAAGTCATTTTAAAAGTTTTTCAAAGGATAACTGATTTGTCTGCCAAAAGAATGGGATGTGTGGCTTTGTTGAAGATACTTTTTCTCTAAAGGCTGCTCAAGTTGTTGTAGTTCCTGGCATGACAGAAATGCTGACGAGAGTAGTGGGCTGGATTGTGTGTGGGTTAGATGGCTGCAGGGGATGTTGCAGCATGCAGAGCTTGTATTTAACTGACAGTAACAGAGCAGGGAGGGAGGCACTAAGAGCTTCAGAAGACATTGACGCAGAAAGGGCTGTGGAGGGGAAATGTCCTTAAAACTGCAGCCTTTATGCATTAGGTTAACCATTAATTGCACAAAGTAACTTTTGATGGACTTTTGACTCCACCTCTTGCAGGTCTATATTATAATGGCACCTCACAAGCTGTACTGATATACAGTATAACAAATTCCTGTTTCCCTGCCTGTCTGCTGCCCTCGTCCTCCTTCTCAGCCTAAATCCTGTCATCTCCTGCAGATAAGGCAGGTGTCAATATGAGTTGTTGCCAAGCCCTGTACACTGTCATAAGGCAGGGTATTTATAGTCTCAAATGTTGCATGTCCTCCCTGGCAACTTCTCTGGCCCTTGTATAATGGCTTCAGCACTGAAGAATTTAATTTTTTTTTTCCTGAGAAGCAGTAGAATGATACTATCAACATCAGGAAATGATCAATTGAATGATCCTCCTGAAGACAGTGAAAAGATTTCAGATGCCAACAGCAGGTGTCAGACTGACATTCAGGTTACACCCTGGAGTCATCCTGCTGCATCAAGGTGGGAGAAACCAGGTGATCCAATCTGATTTGCAAAGCTGCCTCACAGCCTGGAACATCCTGTAAAAGACAGAATGTCTCATAAAAAAATAATTGTAGGTATAAACTACTCAGGTTTGCCAGTTGCATTTCTAAGAGATTTTAAGGGGTGAACGCTTTTTTCAGCTATGCCTGTGCAATCCCATAGATTCTGTTTCCTGTCCTGGTTGAAGGCAGACAGAACAGGGCCATATTGTCTCATATGCCACAGTACTAGCCAGCCAGGCATTTCCTAGAGTAGTGTCATTTGAGGAAGTGTTTCTTTTCAATCACTGCAGTTATTATGGGCATTTTGAAGACCAAAAGGCAGCTAATCTGCCATTCTATGGAAGTACATGAAGCACAATTAAGAAAATGCTTCCAATTATTTCTGAGCCCAATTGTTCATGAAATCTACACATTCATGCTGGCTTTATTTCCATTTAGCCTGAAAATAATTTATAGCACTTCCGGTTTTGGGATCTCTCCAGTTGTTTGTTTGTTAAATTTTTTACCCACTATGTATTTTTCTGTTCATTTTTTATGCCTGGTGATAACATTAAATGTGATACTTAGGCCCCTCACACTGATCACGTATGTTTGGAAACCTGTAGCTATTCCAGGACTTAGGGATCTTTTGACATGAACCTTTAGTTAGGAAAAGAGCAGAAAACAAGCAGCTAGCTAATTGCACAATGATAAATATATCTTATATTGCTGGATGATTGGATGCCTTCTTTGCATTTCACCAGTTGATATAAAATTCATAGGGAGAAATGCGTGTCCTACATCAGTCCTAGTGTGGTAAAGAAAATGTCAGACTTTGTAAGTAGACTCCTGTTGTTATCTATGACTGAGTCTTTTCAAACCCTTTCCTCTGTATGCTCCTATGATTATTTCAGTACCTTGCACTCAAAAAAAAGTATTTTGTCTTGATTTTAAATAGGGTGAATATAAATGCAGCAGCAAAGATGTATGTTTTGATAAGGCATACTTTGATGGTAGAGTTAAGAAGAGAATTACCAAGAGCAGTTGATGCCTCATGAAACTCTTAAAATTAAAAAATCTATTCAGAAAAATTCTGGTTACTCCTCTGTGTTTGGAGGGGGAAAGGGATAAAACGAGGCTCACTGGAGATAAGTCTGGGAAGAGCATGCCAGTGTTTGAGGGACAGAGTGCTAGCAAGGTCCTTGCCTGCTGTCTCAGTGGAGAGAGAAGATGGAGATCCATGCAAGGGCCATTGATATGTCAGAAAACACAAAAGTGCCTGCAATGGTCAGGTAGGAAATAGGGCTTCTCCTTCGAGGAAGGTGGCAGGACCAATAAGCCAGCTGAGGTATGTCTACACCAGAGCATGCAGCACAGGCAATAAACTGGAGGAACCGGAATCCACGGTGCAGCAAGAAAACTATGACAAATTTCCAACACAGAAACATGGTGGGATGACTTGCACAACTGGAGTGCTGCAATGGAAGGCTACAAACTCTTCAGAAGGAGTAGGCAAGGAAGGAGAGGTGGTGAGGTAGCCCTGTATGTTGGTGAGTGTTTTGATTGTCTGGAGCTTAGTGATGGTGATGATAGGGTTGAATGTTTATGGGTAAGAATCGGGAAAGATCAACTGGGCAGATATCCTGATGGGAGCCTGCTATGGACCATAGAACCAGGATGAAATGGCAGATAAAATATTCTGTAAGCAGCTGGGAGAAGTCTCACAACCACTGGACCTTGTAATTGTGGCAGACTTCAACTTACCAGATGTCTACTGGAAATACAGCAAAGAGAAAATAGTCTAGGAGGGTCCTGGAGTGTGTGGAAGACAAAGCTGGAAAGAAAGGCAACTAGGGAATGTACCTGCTGGGCAGATTGTTTTTAAGCAGAGGAGAAATTGGTGGGTGATGTGATAACTGAAGCCTGTCCTGGGCAGGAAGGAGGTTTAGATTGAAAATTAAGTACAATTCCTTCACTGAAAGGGTTGTCAAGTATTGGAACAGACTGCCCAGGGAAGTGATGGAGTAACCCTTCTTGGAGTTATTTAAATGTAGTTGTGGCATTTAGGGACACAGTTTAGTTGTGGACTGGGCAGTACTGTGTTAACAGTTGGACTTGATGATCTTGGAGGTCCTTTCCAACCTAAACGATGCTATGATTATTTTATCATCTATTTCCATATTCCTCTTGCTTCTAACATTTTTAGCTGGCATATTTGTGTAAAACCAGGAGGTTTGTTGCTAAAGAGCTCATTTGCTTCTGCTACTTAGCTCTCTTTCATGAAAGCATAATCCTTTGCATATCCCATCACACTTAGACACTTAGAATTTGTATAACTTGAGATGCTGAACTAGGGGCAAAAGCAGATCATTCCTAAATGAACTCTCTATACTGGCATTCTGTTTTCCTCTGTTCTGTACAAGGCAATACTAACAACACGTGGAATACACTGAGCAAGATACTGAATGGAAATGTAACATTTTAAAGCATCTAAAATAGGTATGTGAACATTGCAGCTACTTGGGTCACATGTCACTAAGGCAACCTTCACCATCTTTAGGGTATGTGAAATCTCATCTCTACTGGGGATGTTAGATGTCTTGGCAAGCCTCTTTTTCTTACCATTAACTTCAGCTTAATAAATCAATGCTCCCTGATTGGTTTCCAGCCCTGTGATATTAACTAGTACCTTTAATCGAGGTGGTGAAACTCCACAGACATTAGATGTACTGGCTGAGGTAACTGAAGAAGACAGATTTTCTTTGTAGCAGTGAAGTGGATGAAATGAACCTGTATAAAAATAAATGTGAAGTAGTTCTGACCTAAATTCAAACTGAGCATGATTCTCTCTCCTTTTTAGTAGTTTGAGCTTCTCTCTCAGCTGTTATTATTCTTACTTCTTCCCCTGCAGAAGCTACTAACAGTCCTTCCATCAATACCAATGCCTTCCATTCAACCTAGCAACCTCTGCTGCAAAAAATGTTCTTTAAATCTCAAAAACCATTCTCAGAAGCAGCAGATTCTGGAGAGGTCATTGACCATATGGTGTGTCAAGAGCCTTTAAGAGAGCATGCTAAGCCTAAATGGTGAGATATAACTCTCCAGCTCACACTGTGATAGCCTGAGAGACAGGGGGGAAAGGGTGAGAAATGTGTAGGAAAAGTCATCTTGGATTGTACTGCTTTGGGACCAGAAAAGGTGGAATATATAGCGACTAAAGAGAACACTAGCAGCAATTACATGGGAATTTTAAGTGGAAAACAAACTTTCTAGGTACACTGAGCTATCAACCTTTTGAATTGCAGCCACTTTTGGAAAAGTTTAGAATGTGGCTAGAACATGCAGGAGTCTCCTTTCACACACTAGACCTGAACTCTGATGTGTCCTGTAGCAGTAATAGCTGGTATGGTACTTCTCCCTTTGCACAAGCTTCTTCCCATGGAGGAGCTTGCACAATATAGTCTGAGAACCTCTGCACACTTATGTTGGTAAACCATTTACAGAATTCTTGCCGAATGGTGTTCTAAACTAAAATTATGTTGGTCTTTGTCATGGACTGGAGAATTGCTCAGCTTGGTACAGTATTATGTGGGGGGACCCTTTTTTGGGGTTTTTTTTGCACTCATCTTTGCACCCACCTTGAAAATCCACAGTTATCTCTAGATTCATGACAACAAAGATGAGATCTTTCTAGAGCTGTCCTTACCATTTCCAGAGTGCTCGAGTTGTCCTAGATGTCTTATAAAATAAAACGAGGAACACCGGTCATCTCTGGACAGCTTATGAAAGTTTTACAAATGAAATAGAGGGGAATTAGCAAGCAGGGAAAGCAATGTGAACAAACTTTAAGAATGTCCTAGCTGCATGTTTCTAATATAATACAGCATCAGATGTGGTATTGCAATGTAATAGGAATTTACTGGCAAAATGAGATTTCCATTTCTGGGTCTGGCCATAACAGGATATTAACATAAGAGTTGATTAACACAATAAAGTTGAGGTCACATCAGGTTTTCTGGATGGATATACTTCATCAATGACTTGGAGAAAATTATTTTTAAAACTGCTATTTTTTTCATATTCAAATCATCACTCTTTGAGCCTGAAGAAAAATCCTGTGCAATAGGATTATCACCAACACACACAACCTCCTTTCATCAGCACACACGCATATGTTCCTCTGAGTAGGTTTGCTTCCACATATGGCCATTTCAGTCTCAGTGAAAAATGGTATCTTTAGGCTATTAATTCCAAGCTGTATTTTTAATTCCTAAGAGGGCTGGTATTTGGGGACTAATGCCACTACTGAACCAAATGTTTTGAGAGGTTTTGGTTTGTTAACTGGGCAAGAAACTGTTCTTGCCATTTATGGTGTCCCTCAGGGTACTGCAAGGAAGTCTACCAATGACTGAGGGTATTACTTCAGATCCCAGTTAGGTGTTCTGGCTACCAGAAAAAAAAAAAAAAAGGAGGTAAAATTTACATCAGTAGCTTTAAAAAAGCAGGAGAAACATGGCCCCACCACATGCGGGAAGAGAAAGGCTGTTTTTCTGTTAATAACTTGAATGGCCGTGATGAGTAGTGAGACCAGCTCTGGGATCCCCAACACAGAAAAGGTGTGGACCTGTTGGAGTGAGTCCAGAGGAGGACCATGAAGATTATTAGAGTGCTAGAGCATCTCTGCTATGAAGACAGGCTGAGAAATTGGGGCTGTTCATCCTGGAGAAGAAAAGGCTCCAGGGTGACCATATAGCAGCCTTTTGGTACCCAAAAGGAGCTTACAGGAAAGCCAGAGAAGGGAGGACCTGTACAAAGGCACATAGTGGGCATGGACTGGGATAAGGGGCAGTGGTTTTAAACATTTAGGGGGTAGGTTTAGATCAGATATTAGGAAAAAATTCTTTACTGTGCGGGTGATGAGGCACTGAAACAGCTTGCCCAGAGAAGTTGTGGATGCCCCATCCCTGGAAGTGTCCAAGGCCAGACTGGCTGAGGCTTTGAGCAACTTGGTCGAGTGGGTGGCATCTCTGCCCATTGCAGGGGGTTGAACTAGAGGATCTTTAAGGTCTCTTCCAACCCAAACCTGGGTTACTGGGTGATAAGAAGGATGAGCATGTGGTAGCTTGTGTCTATGCTAATGAGCTCTCTTAGCCTTCAAAGGGTCTGTGGAGCACCTTAGTTACTATGCAGTGATGGAGAGTTGTTTGCTAGCTGGCACTTGGCAGCTCAAATCCAGGAGCAGCTTTTTAATGCAATGTTTGCTTTCCAGGGCTGAGAGGGATTCCTGGCACAGTTTATTTCTGGAATTTACACTAAGCCTAGGCATGCTCAGTCTCTCCTCCCTTGCATAGTGAAGGGTGCTCAGAGAATTTCTCCAGTACCATGACATCGCTGGACATTTTGCCGCAGAGGCAAAATGAAGCCAGCAGCAACAAGGGAGCACTTTAAAAGCAGTAGAAGGAAAAACACTTGTAAAATTCCTGAGATAAGCCACAAATATGAGGAGGTTGTGGAAGGAAAGCCTGCCTTGAAGTTCCTTGGAATGCCATTAGCAAAAACAGCCCAAGACATTTCTGCTCACCCTATTACCACATTTCATAGTCACTTGACTGGTTTGTACTGGTTTTGGCTGGGGCAGAGTTAATTTTCTTGGCAGCAGCCTATATGGTGCTATCTTTTAGGGTTTTGATGAAAATTGTGTTGATAATAACATGGGTATGTGTCAGCTACTGCTGAGCAGTGCTTACACAGTGTCAAAGCTGCTTTTGCTTCTCACATTGATGCACCAGTGAGTGGGCTGGGGGGTGGGCAGGAGGTTTGGAGGGGACAGACATGGGGCAGAGCTGACCTCTGTGACAAAAGGGACATCCCATACCATACAACATAATGGTCAGCAATAAAAGCTGGGGACTGGCCAGGCACTAGTTGGCTCAAGGACAGCAATTGCTATTTCTTGCATCAGTTGTCTTTCTTGTGAGGTTTTTTTTTTCTTGTTATTGCTTTAGTGTACATGCATATGGGTTTCTGGGGGCTTTTTGTTTCTTTTTTAGTTTCCTTCCCTTTTTACTTATTAAACTGTGTTTATCTCAACCCATGCATTTTCTCACTTTGCCCCTCCTATTCTCTCCCCAGCCCATGGTAGGAGTGAGCAAGCAGCTGTGTGGGGCTGAGCTGCCCACCAGGGCTGACACACAGACTAGGCTGTTACAACTCTTTGCAGGGCTGTACTGAAATCCAGGTGAGGAGATCCATATCAAAAACAAATCAGTATATCATGATATTGAGATCACATTTGTAAAGAGCAGATGCTCCAGAAAATTCACAGATCATCATTTAACTTGCTGTGAATGCTTTAGACAACTCTGCTATTTCTCTGATCTCAAATCACCATTGGAAAGACCGCACACTAACTGAATGTATTTGCTATTAGGAAAGAATTATCTGCATAGGTCTTCAGAATGTAATCAGTGATCTGCAAAGCACAAGTTTATGAATAACTATCTGCAGTTTCTAATCTCCAGCCCACATTTTGATCTCAATTACAGATGCCTCCCAGTCAGGGGAGCAGAAACAAGATCACATTATTTAAGGCAGGACATAAAGATTGCAAATAGAAAACTGTATGACTGACTGTAATATTCACAGTTTACAAACTGTGTTTTTCTGTCAACAGTATAGGTCAAATGGTATTATTTCTGTTACCCCTCTGGACAATTTACATAACAAACTAGTACAACAAGAACAACTAATTTCACAATCAGCCTGAAGTTTGCTTTTGGCATAGGAGCACCAGTTCTCATCAAGTTCAAGTGCTTAAATGATCTCTGAAAATAATTACTGGTTACCTCCACAGGGGAATAATGAATTTTGTTAAAGATTTCTGGGAGCATTTTTCCCAGTCACCAACCTTGGCTGTCTTTTTCTGTAACACCATTTCTCAAAAATAAAGAATATATTGGCTTATTATGAGTATGTGCAGTAAAACAAAGCAGTGTCAGGGACAAGCTGTTCTTCATTTCAACAGAAAGGATCCATTTAGCAGCCTTCAGTCTGCCCCTAAGTGGTTAATGTAGTGTTCAGAACAGGTTTTTATTACCCTTTCTTCCTTCCCTGCCTCACTGCACACACACTTTTTTTTTTTTCCCCCCCTGCAACTTGATGCTTTTGGTTCCTTTCACTGTGTATTATCTGCTGCTGGCAGTAATCTTAGCTCTTCATCTGACAGCAAAATTATGAGGTGCTCAGTACAAGATGACAATTTTCCTTCCCTCATTCTAATTCATTCGTGCCTCCATCAAGGAATCAGCGTCATCTTTTCAACACATTAACAGCTCTCTGCTGATAGAAAGCATTAGTCCCCCATTCTTCAGCAAGAGGTCAAAAATTATTTTTGTTTTGTAACAACCCATTAAATTTTGTGCTTTGGAAAATTCCATTGGTCTCTGATTTCAAACAGCTAGGCTGCTGTCTCAGTTGGCACAGAAGGAAGAGAGGGTTTGCTTGGTGAGACACCAAGTGACACAGGCAGCTAAAATTCTTTCCAAGACAGGACCATAGTCTACCACCAGCCTGGTTGATTACTTTGGTTACTTGTTTGCTTTTTCTTTTTTTTTTTTTTTTTTGGCCTACTCTTAAGAAAGTCTCTTCACTCTTCATTTTGATATTCACACAGAGGCTCCTGGCATTGTTTTTCTACCTTTAAAATAGTTTTTAGCTAAATGAAATGTTGCTGTAGGCTTTTTGAAAGTGGCAAGAATCTGGGTTTATATGTAACCAGAGAACATATAATCTATTTCTGTATTCATGGCATGGCTTTATTCAGTCTCCTATACAGCTGAACTTATCTGGGTAGACAAGTGAGTTCTCTTATTCCCAGGTAGCTTCATAACAGGAAACCTTGGTCAGTGTTACACACACTCATTTGCATTCAGTGTAGCAGAAGCTGAAAATCTTTCTCAGAAAACTTGCATTAAATTGTTCAGTGAGCATGGTTGTGTTTCTGATGGGTGATAGGACCTGAAATGAGCCTGGCAGGAGACAGAGGGGCTGTGCTGACCCTGCCAATGTCCCCAGGCTCTGGAGCAGAGCCCAGCTGACCAGCTCAGTTCAAGGACACATAAAGCTGGCATTGATGCTCCTTGTGCTGCAAACAGACTATATGGATATAGGAGTTTTCTTACCTTTCTTTTAATTGTAGCACTTGGAATAAGTTGAAACCAAAGTAAGCGGAACTAGAGATGGAAACAACCTGGTTAAAAATATGCTATATAATGAGTATGCAGTAAAATATGCATACTGCAATATTTGCAGATAGGGCTGGGAGGAAACCGAGGTATAAAACTGTGGTTTGGGGTGAAAATAGAAGTTGAAGAGCTAATTCAGCATTCACCTTAGCACTGTCAGAGCCCTGGCAGAGAAATCAGCAAGACTCCTGAGATCTGCAGCAGCAATAGCAGAACACCCAAAGGACAGGGTTTGAGAAAGAGAAGCCCATTCCTTTGGGGCAGAGGTGCACAACAGAAAAAAAATCCACTAATATTTTGAAACTGCTGAGGAGATCCAGCATTCTTCTAATCCATGTGCCAGCCACAATTGCTTCATGCCTCTCCAGGGAGTTTTGAAGGGTTCCTGATGAGGAGTATAGCCCTTTTGCCCCTTGCTGAGCACAAACAGTCTGACACAAATCAGGCTGACTACTCCTTTCCAAGGGCAATGTTGTAGGCACATTTCCCAGGAAACTAGGAGCTCTGTGAACCTTTACTTTATTACTGCTACCTTGGGAGTAACTGTATCTATTTCCAGTTTTACATCAGACAGCATCTGAAATTAATATTCTTTAATAAACAGTAAAATGTGTGTTGTCATCATCTCCGGGTGAACACAAATACAATCAGACCTTTGGCAGACCTTTTTTATGCTCTACCTGCACCTAAGAGTGATCCTCAGATTTTGTCCCATGTTGTCCTGTACTGTTGGATTTAAGTATTCATCTGTGATTCAGCAAAAAGAGGGAAAAAACTGCCACAAACACAAAGACTTCACTCCTCCTCACTCTTCCCAGCTGCACACACCCAATCGACTCATTTCCTTTCCCAGCAAAGGAATTAGGCCCCCGCAAAGCTGTTATTTCCAAAACAAGGATGTTCAGCCATAAAACTTTTGCTTTTTTTGTTAGGGAAAATGTGCCAGATGTCCTTGCTGCACAAGGGACAAGCCTGGAGATGAGCACACAGCAGACACCAGTTAGTTTAGGGAGATGCAATATCTGCCGATGTATTTAATGCAGCACATGCCAGTGCTCTGAGTGCAGAATGTGCCAAAGCTGCTGAGCTGTGAGACAGCAGGAGATGCTCACCCCAGGGGATGGAAGCTGCCCAGTGAAGTCTTTTGAGTTCCCTGTAGTACTTACACAAAGTAATCTCTCCTGAAGCAACTTCCTGCTTCACCAGACTTACGATCCTCCTTCTCTTTTTTTCCAAGGGCATTAAATTATCATTTGCTTCTCATTCCCTTGGATGACCCGCCTAGTTTACGTTAATTCCCTTGTGAAGTGCAGCTTCTCCCTAGAGACCTTTCACAGAGCTTGCAATGTTTTCCTGTGTACCAATGATTTCCCCATGAAATAGGCTTGATTTGAAAGAGAAAGTGTTTCCTTGAGCTGCCAGCTCAGTCAAGTCTCTAGCAGCTGAGCTGGCTTTCTTCCACCTTAAGCCGGAATGACGCTAGTAATCAAGGGTCGTGCTGACAAGTTCCCGGCTCCGGCTGCGCCTGTGTGACCGAGTGGCCACCAGCTGACGCTCTAAGTGACAGCTTGCTCTACCTGGTGGCTCTGACACATGGGGGAACCCACGGCGATGAAGCCATCAGAGTTGATGGCGGCCAGTGCTGCAAGAGGGGTGCTAAGAGGCAGGAAAAGCACTTAAGACTAAGATCTGGAGATACCTACTCAAGTGAAAACACACCATCTTTAATTAATTTTCAGAGTGTGAATGCACTAAAAGACTACCTTGCTGAGGACTGGACAGAAAAAAAAAAATTCTCCCCTTTACAGCTTTTTCCAAATATGTAAGAAATCCCAAAAGGAAGACCAAAATGCCTTCCTCCTCCCTAATATGACACCATGGAACATAAATTCATGCATATTCAGACACAATCTTACAGGGGAAAAAAATATAGCAGCACTGAAAGAGACAGTTCAGAATGCCACTAAATTACATGTGCCATGTAATTTGTATTTTTCCTCTTTGGCAAATCAGTGCTATTCTCTCCTGCTAGCACTCAGTGTTGGTACTTGAATGCTGAACCACCACTCAGAGCACATGGAGTTCACCCAGGGAACCCAGAGGGAATTCAGTGTCCATTAGCTAGGGTAAAAGGGAAAAATGTCTTTGCTATGTTTCAGCTGGACTGCTGAATTTCTGCTAGGATTTCTGAGGACAAAAATGCTGTTTATAAAGCATCAGTTGGCAAGAAGGTGTTTCATTACTGAAGCACAGTGGGAAAATCTGGCTATTTAACGGATGTGTAAATGCTGAGCTTTTTGAAAGCCTGACTTTGCCTTTTTTGTCACTGTTTTTTTTTTTTCTGCCACTTGTTATTCTGAAGTGTTAAGTGTTTCTGGATGTGTCTCTAAAGCTTCTTGTGTTTTGCTGATCTTTTTCAGATCTTCATTAAATAGAAACACGTTGAGGAGACTGCAACTTTTTAATATATCTCATAAAAACTGAAATACTGCATGAAAATAACAATGAAATTCAGTTTTTATTTCATTCATTAGCTATTCAGAAGAGCTGTGTATCTAATATTACAAAGCATGTATGTGATCTCCTCACAAGATGAAAGGGAAGATTTTGCAGTTGAGTTTTAAGCTTGTCCTTTGCATTTACTGGCTTTTCATTCTCTTTTTCCCTAACTGCTCTTGCTCCTGGAGGAGCCATAAACTTTACTTTAGCTCTGCTTGAGAGCAGTATAGCAGCCACTGGTTCTTCTCGTGAGTGAGGAATGACACCTTGTGGCTGCAAAGTGCCAAAATCAAAATAATCCTATTACATTTTGAATCATCTGTCCATTGCCTATAAGACAAAGTTTCTTTAACTATAATTTCTCTGAGGAGCCAAAGAAATATCAGTATAAATATGGGTTTGGGCTTTTTCATTTATGTTTTTATATGGTTAAGAACAATTTAATTTTCTGTCTCCCAGGGAGAGAAAATAGCTTTGGAGGCTTTGCTCACCTAGCAGCCAGACACAGTTTTGTACTCCAGCCTGACTGTCCTTCAGGAGAAGTTAGCTCGAGGGTCATCTCACTGGGATACTTCACTCCTAGTCCTTTGCAGGAATTTCAGGAACAATTTTTCTCCATAAAACCATTTGCAAGAACTGGCCAAGCAGGAGTAGGGTGATCTCCCAGCAGACTTTTCTGAGACTATTAGCTCTGGTCCCCTAGCCCCTTGTCAGACCTTTGCAGGGCAGACCTTAGCCTAGGGAGCAGAAGAAATGTGTGAGAGTGCCATCCTAATCTAGGGAGTGGATGAGTTTTGGCTTCAGCATATTGTTTCTGCTTCCACCATAAAGCTTAACAAATGACCTTTGAGATTCTCTTTAAATCATTGGTTTCTTTATTGTCCTACTACTAGCAAAAAACATGGCTCAAAACCCTTTTAGTTCAAGGAAATGGAAGTGTAATGGGCTTGAAACACCCCTCACTCCAACCTGGCATTTCTTCCTATGTGGCTATTTATTTTTATTGTTTAAATTGCACCAACTCCTAGGAACTCAGTGTACTGGGCTTTGTACTAACAAATATTAAAAGGTAATGCCCTCTGTGTCTACATAGTGGACAAGAAGTATCAGGTAGGCAAAATGGGTTACAGCTGATTATGTGTGCTGGGAAGACAAGAGCAAAAGAGGGAAAACAGGCATTTCTGCTCATCCATTGAGTTTAAGTGATGTCACATGAGAATGATTTGTACCTTCAGCATGGGAAAAGTGAATTTTGAGCAGAGATGACAGAGAGGGTATGTCTAACTTCTTCAGGTATTGGCTGAAAGCTTTGCCCAAGTAAAAAAAAAAAAAAGAGAGTGAGGAAGACAATGCAAATCATCTTCCTGCTCTTGGAAAGTTCACTGGGATAGTCCAGAGGCTGGCAATGAAAGTGTTACCTGACTCAAGCTCAGTCTGTTTTGCCCATGCAGAGGGCATAACTTCTCCCAAAGTACAACAGTCATCTCTTAAAGATGCCCAGGGGAAAGAAATCACTGACTTTTCCATGTGTGACCATTATAATGATGTAAATGGCCACTTGTCCACAGTGACAATATCAGATACTTTAATCCATGCAACAAATGAAGTCAGACAAACCCATTTTTGAGCTCTGTTTCTTTTTGGGCTTTAAGGTCAGCTTTTAATGATCCTTTATGAACTTAAGAGCTGAAAGACTCATCCAAACCTCTTTCCTAAGCAAAGGGCAATGTTTGTTCTGGACTTCCCAGTTTGGATGATATGCTTTGCATGAATATTTAGCTTGTGGCAGGAGCCCTTTTGGACATCACATATCATTCCAAGATACACAAACCTTTCAAAGCACAGCTGGAAAGGACCCTGAAGAATGTAATTTGAACCAATATGAACATGGAGTTAGATCAAGCACCCTCCAGAAGCCCCTTTAAATCCTAATTTTTCTATCATTCTCTGAGCAAGCTGTGTGACATGTCAAACCAAGACTCAGACCAGAAAGCTGTCCATAAAGCCGTGATCAAGAACTTCATTTTGAAGGGAAACTCAAGCCTAATTCACAGTTTATTTACATAATGATGCAAGTGCTATCACGCTGCTGAAGGCCGTGGGATGCCTCTTTTTGTAATTTTATTACAAATATCTGGAACACAATTTTCAAGTTTCAGCTTTTGAAGCCTGAAGGTTTCAGAATTTCAGAAGGAAAAGAATGTGCCTGTGGATTGGGGCAAACTACTTTTGAAACATGATTTTTCAGACTCAATGATTTGTTTGTATTTTCTGGATGACCACTGATGTGCCTTCACAGCAGTGCACCGAGTTCAAGTCTTTGATTCTCTGCAATAAGCCTAAAAGATTATTTTTATACAGTCATTTGTTTCAGAGGGGAGCAGGGTGGGGCAGAAACAATACCCAGAAATGTTTAATCAGACATGCTTTTCTAAGGCAGTCAGTTAGTAAAAGCATCTGGGTCATGAGCCAGTGGAAGAAAAAGTTTCTGTCGAGCTATGGAGTAATTTGAACCCATTTGCCTGCTACCTGGTCTCTTGTGCAAGCTCAGTTTGAGAATACAATAGGTTAGAATACAGGTTTAGATTTTCTTAAGCTTTGAGTCATGCCATTAGGGTCTCTATCAGATTTATAAAGGCAGAAATCATGAAGGCAAATGACTGCACTGGGACTCCATGTAATATTAGCCACAAGAGGTGGTGATTCTTAGTTTATGTCCATTCCAAGGGGTGAGCAGCACCTTCTGACAGGATTATTAAAACAGACAAATTATCTTAAGGACTAATGAGAGGTAAATAATCACTCATCTTTAAAAATATTAGACTAAGTGCCACCTCTTTCTCTGGTTTAAGGTAACCAAGTATGTTATAATTATAGGGAATAATTAACCCCTCCTTATCTATGGAATATTATTAAAATTTCTGGAAGCATAGAAATAATCACCATTATATATATATGAAATCTGAATCCGAGGAAATAAATTTACTTATAGAAAGTCAATTGCGAAGACTGAAATGCAAATGGGGTGTGAGCTTCCCTCATAGTCCCTGATATGGGACTATATACCATGGTGCTTGCAAGAGCATAACTCTGAAAAAGAAAGACATAAATTTCTGGCCTGTGAAGTTCCTGTAGTGTTGTGTTTGATACTGGAGTCATAATTGCCAAAAGGTAACTTTAAAGAGAAAAATGCAGAATAATAAAATATAGTCAGGGCTGAAGAAAACAGCAATGTGTAAGCAATCAGTATATATTTAAAAGGAGTAAGAGGAGAAGAAATAGTTACAAAAATAAAGAGTACAGCTAAACCTAGGAAATTTGAGATGAAATTAACAGGCAAGTTGATTAGCAAGGCTATCAAAAATGATACTTTAAAAGAGTAAGTAAGGGAGCAGGTTTCAAAGGAAAAGACTGAAAGCAGCTCAATAAATTTGGGAATGGATATCACTTAAAATCATACCTATTCTTAATTAAGAGGGCTTTAGAGGAGACCTATTTATCTAATAAAAGCATTCTAATAAAGTGTTCCAAAGGTGTTTAACAGACAAAACTTTGCCATGTACTTTCTGGTGTTCCGTTTGGGTGCACCTTTCCAAGGAGGAAGACTACAGTAAAGTCATACTGGGAGCTTCCATTTGAACCCCACTCTCACAGCAACTCCTATTTTAGGCCTCCTTCTTTGCAGAAACACAGTCCTGTAGACCGTGGGTTTATCCATCTGGAAGGGTTTTGCAGCTGGTTTAGCTCTCACACCTGTGAAAGGATACACAGCCTGGAAGCCTGGCTTAATGGAACGGGTTTCACTGCTCTGGGTAACTTTCTGTGGAAAAGTTTTTTTCCACTGAAAAGTGGAAAAAAAGGAAGTTTAGGAAAAGATTAAGGAAACAACAGAATTTTGCCTGAAGTACAGTATTTATTTATTGACCCATAAGTGGTGCAGCTGTATTTTCTGTTTGATGAGTAAAAGCTAAGATAAATATTTCAAGAGGTATGACTGTCACGCCTCCCACCGTTATTCTGGGCCAGCAACCTAGTTTGAAAGCTTTTCTTTTTTTCCAGAGGTGAGCTTCCTGCAGTGTTTCTTACTCAAATCTGTGTATGCACATGGGAAGCATTAGATGATTTCTAAATCCTACATGTTTTATGCATTGTGGCAGGTCCTGCAGGATAGTTGAGCACAGAACAGGAAATCTCTTATAGCTACATGAAAAAAACTTCTCTGTGTACAGTGGTGTGCCAAATTTATTGGCAACAAAATCCAAATGCTTGCCAACCTTTGAAATTGTTTCTAAAAATATTTAATATATATGGGATCATCCAGTTGAGATTTCTGGAATGATTAATCCAATTAATTTTAGAAGAAATTGCCTGCAGGCCAACAAGCAAAATTGAGAAGAAAAGAAGAAGAAAGCATTAATTAAGATCACATACTGAGCTTTAAATAATTAGAAAGAAAATATTGCGTCCCCAAACACAAAATTTATCCATGGTCTCTCTGTCTACCATGGTCTCTGTCTATCCATGGTCTACCCTTTAAAGAGTATATGGAGTATATGAAATTTACATCATGCTTTTATTATAGGGTGAATAAGCCTGCCATATCTTCTCATTTAATATAGAGCTGCAAGAGGCAGTCAGCCCATTTAGCAATGAAGAAAACCGAAAGCTTGTTTTCCACATATTTTTTATAATACACATTGATGTCATGGCCCCACTGAAATGTGCAGCTGGAGGAGAGCACAAGTGGGAGGAAATAACTGCAGCTGGAAGCAATTTCTCCAGCATCATGCCTTGGCCTGGTCAAGGCTGATTTGGGCCCAGAGCAAAGTGGTCATTTAAAATCATATGTAGAAAAAAGTGTCATTCTGATCACACTTTTCCTTGTGAGAAGCTCTAGAACAACAACCACCTCCACTGAGGGCAAATACTACAGCCTGCACAGTCCTCTGATGGTACTGTTGTGGAGAAATTACTTATTAATGCCACAGTCATACAAGATTCCCAATCCCAGCCTTGACATATCAATGTGCTACTCCTTACAGGTTTCAGTCAGCTCTTGATGAGGGCTGGAATCACTCTTTTCAACATGAAGCCTTTAGAAGGTTAACTGTCACAGCCAGACTGAGGAAGACAGTGGCTATCACAAACATTTGCAGAGCAATACCAATACCAAGCCTACTACAATTGTTTAAGCCCCCATTTCACCTCTGGCAGAACAACTCACAATGTTAGGTCCACACCATCTACCCAAGATAATTGCAAATGGGCAGTTGTACAGCTAAACCTACATCTAAACCTAACCTACAGCTAAATACACATCCATTTAGCCATTGCCTTCATTTTTAATAAAAAAATCATTGAAAGTATTATCTTAATTCTGCAGGGTAGCTCCAAATTTCAGAGGGTTGGAGAGCCAAAAGAAAAGTGATTCTCTGTTAACACCCAGAGCATGGGTGAGGACCTGAAGGCTGCATTTCAATCCCACTCCCTGATATGGGAATGAGAGGTCAATGCCTTGCCAGAGCTCAGCCATGTCGCAGAAAGCACCTACAGACAGAGGGCAAACTCTCCAGGTAGCTTCTGATTTTGAACATCTGGGCAGCTGTAATGATTTCAGCAAGATATAACATATTTCAAGAGAGAAAGCACTGTTGGACCTGACATGGTGGATAACACAGACCACCCCATCCCATCCTCCTTACACTGAGCCAGCTAGTGCAGGATAGGGTGGCTCAGCTCTAAATTAGAGGATATTATCAAGACATGAAGACTGACTGCATTCACCAGCCATTAATTGCGTGGGCAAAATCCAACATCAAATACTTGCATTTAAAAATAAACTGGAAAATGTTCAGTTTCCGAACCGAAAGCCAGGAGGAACTGGTCAGTAGGTGGCACAAGAAGAGCACAGCACTGCACTGCAGTATGGCATCTGAGCGGCCAGGGTTGTATCCCGAGCCAGCGATCCTGCCTTCCCCCGGCTCCCCCCTTGCAGTATTTATAAACCCTATTAGCCAGGGATTTAGCTAACTGAATCATTGCACTGAAGCACAATAAGTGAGGGGCTTAAGTGGAAGCTTTCTCTGAAATGCTCCTCATTCCATCCCAGAGTGTATTGTGTACTCTTGACATCCACTAACATCACTTCATCACTTCTTTCAAGTATTAAACAAGATTGAAAACCAGGGCAAAACAAAAAAGAAGTTTGACATGCCAAAGTAAAATGCTCTAACATTTAGCAGGGTTATGGTTTGCTATCTTGAAAAGTTCTTGCTTACATTGCAGTCAGAGCACCTCAAAGTCTTTTAGAGTGTTGGGAGGAGTATAGCCACACAACAGATCCCTTCTGCTGAGGAAAAGGTTTCATGCACTGTGTTTGTTTACCAGCACCATGTTAAGGAAGAAAATAGTGGAGCCACATGTCAGGGCTTGAGGCAGGAGTTTGTGGTTGTCATGATCTGCAGGAGGTCCCTGTCTTTCCAGAGGAACAGCAGCAGCTGCTAGACAACCACATTGCACTGAGAGGTCAATGGCAAGCATCAGATTGAGCAGTTATATTTAACCTTAGGAACTCTGTAATGACTAAAAGATGTTGCCTTTGTTGGCTGATGCCTTCATTAGCTGTTGCCAAGGTTTTTCTTGTAGGTTGGAGTTACAGGAACACCATGACTGGGTGCAAACCAGCTCAACAGCTCCCATTTCTTCTGTGCAACTGCATGTCTCCTCCTCTCCACCAAGGTTTTAAAGGAAAATGCAGAAAGACACACATGCTGAGTGCCCTGCCTTGTGATTCTGACATGTCATCATTCATTTACAGGAGGAAAATTGAAGGGGTGGTGGTGTCAAAAATGATGTGCATAATTAAGCTTTTCTGAATCTCTCCTTTGCACTCTGGTGCCAGAGGACTGCACGCAAATCATGCAGGATGTTATGAAAAAATAATACTGAATTGGAACCAACCAAGTGTAAAAATTAGGACTTCTACCTACTCTAAGGTAAAATACGTCTACAAATAGCCAGTTCTAAGCTTAGGTGAGTTTGTGTTTAAAAAAAAAAAAAAAGAGGAAGACAGACAAACATCAAATACTGAAGAAAACAAGCTATCATCAGCACAAATATACTTGTCATTGTAATGTATTTTCCTTAAACAAGCAAAATTGAATCCTACCTAGCCCATCTCTTACATTATTCTATTTGCCTGTGCAGTTCTAAAAGGACAATTATAAGCAGTATTAAAGCATAAAACACACCAAAGCTGTCATACCTTTCTCACTTCAGGTCTAATTTCTATTTCCAGCCCACACATTCCTGCTGTTATATCTCATTTATTGCTGCAAATTATGTGCATCAGCATCAATGCAAGTAACTGGTGACACTGAGATCACAGCTGTGCTGAATTCTAATCAAGAAGTGAATTTTCACCACCTAAAGTCCCCTGCACTCCTATTTCCTTCTTCCTCAAGTAAAAGAGGACAGGAAGCCTAATTCTGAGATATAATTTATTAAAGGCCTGGAAATATGCTGGGATTGTCAAAGTAGCTGAAGCTGGACATGGTGACCCAGGAATCCCTTTCACTCTGGTACAGACAGCCACAATTTCAGCTCACTCAAGCATCATTGGATGAGTCTTTCTTGATAGAAATGGTGATGGTGCCCATTGAAATACTGGAAGCAAGTCTCTGGGGAATGTAACCTGGGTCAGCTGCTCCCTGTTATGCCAGCAGTGTTGCCCACCACAGTATGTGACCAAATCACTCTGACCAGTCTCCAAATGCACAGTGACACAATACTCAGTGTGGATTCTTCATATTTTTCAAAGTGTTTCTGCACCATCCATTCCTTTTCATTTCTGATCAGCTCCAAATGAATAGTCTGACATGACTGTTGCTTGGCAAAATGTAATGAGTGTCTGTGGAATTTCATATCTTGATTTGACAGTGATTTGTGGGTTTAGTTGTAAATCTCTAGGCTGCTTGGGGTTGTCATGCAGAATCCAGTGTGAATTCCCAGTGTGGATGAGTTATGGGTTCGTTCCTGGGGTTTAATGTAATCTTCAGGGGCAAATAACACTGAGTTTTTCATATTCCCCATGAGGATTCAAAATGCTACATTTAGTCTGGATCAGGATTAATCAAAAGAGCTTTAAAACAAAGCTCAAATTCATCTGCTGGGTTTTACCTATCATTACAATGAGAGCACAAGATTTACCTGCCTATGTCAAGGGCAAAAAATCAACGATGGCCCTTTGGATGACCCTGCTGTGAGCTTCAAATGGCAGGGAAATCTGAAACCTGGCCATCCACCACTCTCCAGTTACACTGGTGCATGTGGCAGGCCTTGCTGTCCTCGAGTCAAGCCTTCAGTGATCTCAGCTGTATGTAGCAAGGGAAAAGCTTCTGGAATCCTGGCTAGGATACAGCCTATACATTTACAACACAGCCTATGTACTCCAGACCCACATCTTAGATTTGCTCTTGCCTTTGTTGGCTGCTTGCCTGGTAAAAGGTGTGCAGTATGTGGGGGGGGGGGGGAGTAAACTCTTTCTTGTGATATAGGGAACATTTAAAGTAAACCCTACAAATGTATTTGTTGAGGCAAAGCTTAAAGGTTTGAGAGCAGGGCCTAAATTGCCAAATGCATGTACAGACTGGGGAATGAGATGTTGGAAAGCAGTGCTGTAGAAAGGGACCTGGGAGTTCTGGTTAATGGGAAGTTGTGCATGAGTCAGCAGTGCCCTGGCAGCCAGAAAGGCCAAGCCTGTCCTGGGGGCATCAGGCCCAGCATCACCAGCCAGGCAAGGGAGAGGATTGTCCTGCTCTGCTCTGCACTGGGGCAGCCTCACTTCAAGTGTTGGGGGCAGTTCTGGGTGCCACAATATAAAATATTAAACTGTTAGAGCACATCCAAAGGAGCAAAATGAAGATGGTAAAAGGCCTTGAGAAGAAGTCATATGAGGAGGAACAGAGGTCACTTGGTCTGTTCAGCCTGAAGAGGGGATTCTGGACAGACCTCATTGCAGTGTATGGCTTCTTCATGAGGGGAAGAGGAGCAGCAGGCACTGATCTCTCCTCTGTGACAGGATCTGGGGTAATGGACTGAAGCTGTGTCAGGGGAGGTTTAGGCAGGATTTTGAGAAAAGATTTTTCCCCCAGATGGTGGCTGGGCACTGGAACAGGCTCCCAAGGTAAATGGTCACAGCACAAAACCTGACAGAGTTCAAGAAGTGCTTAGGCAATACTATCAGGGACCTTGTGTGACTCTTGGGGATGGTCCTGTGCAAGGCCAGGAGTTGGACTTGATGGTCCTTGTGGATCCCTTCAGACTCAGATTATTCTGTGAAGTTGTATGGTGGCATGAACTCATCAGAGAAGACGACTTTTAGTTATGTTACAAAACGTGTGCCTCAGGCAGCAGTGACAGTGTTGTGAGAGTCACTCTGGGAATCACTCTGGGAATTACTTTGGGAATTGTATTTTGTATATAGCAAAAGTGAAATTAGATTGTGACAAATGCTGATCACCCCTACCAGTGCAGCACTGACACTGACATGCGAAGCTGTGTTGCCTACATGCTCCTGTTTCCTCAGAAGGCAGCAATAGGGCTGACGTTTCAAACGCGGGCCATGATGTTGTGACCAGAGTGCACATGGATTTCTACAGGGCTCCCTAATATCTATGGATCTCTCCTGGTTCCAGGGTGCCCGCAGCACAGCACCTGCAGACTTACACGTGTAAACTTCTGGGAAAGGCCCCGTTCCTGCCAGGGCGCCTTCCCCAGCCTTGGGGGGACGCTTGCCCCTTGCCTCCCCCGGAGCTCGCTCTCCCCAGGGACTGGTGCCGGTGCCGCGGCTCCTCCACGTCGCAGGAGCTCACGTAGACACCGGGTGCGGAGAATCGGGATGAAATTACCTTCATGCATAAAACATGGCATGGCGACAAAGGGACGGCAGGGCCTCGGCGGCCGCCCGCCGCATCCTGCCGGCGGCCCGGAGGCTGGCCGGGGGCTGCCGCAGGTTTGCCAGGCGGGGAGTGGGCCGTGCCCGGTGGTCCCGGGGACGGGCGGCCCCCGGAGCCATGGACCTGTCCCCGTGCCTGCACTGGGTGCGGACGCGGCTCTGGCGCTGCGGGGTCAGGCGGAGGCAGTTCTGCAGTAAGTGTCGCGTCTCAGCTCCCCGCGCACCCCTTCCCACCCCTTTGCCTTTGCCCTCAGAGCCTGCACCCATCCCACGGCCGTGGAGAGAGACCCTGGGCCGGGCTGAGCCCACCTGCCCTCCCCAGGCCCAGGGCTCGGGGCCTGGCTGCTGAGGGCACGGCCATGGCTCTGTGGCACCTTCAGCCCTGCAGCTGCGGGATCCTCGTCGGGACGGGTTGCTGTGAAAGGGCCCCTGCCTAACGCGGCTGAGCACTTTTCTACTTTTCTAAGAGAGTTTGAAGACGGGATGGTTCGTGCGGTGAAAAGGGAATAAGGAAAAATGCACAATAATACCCACTCTTTTGGGGGTTTTTTTGACCAGCTGAAGGAATATATAAAAAAAATCTGATTGAAAAAAACATAACCAGATCAGTGATTTGTGAAATCACAGTGCAGACAACACTCTGAACCTGCCCACTCCTTTGTCTGGTTAGAAACCGTGCACATCACTGATGTATATATGTGTGTATGTATATATACATACACATACATGTATATAAATGTATATAGAGCCTTACTGCAGGTTGCTGGGGTGTATTATTCACCATCTCACCGTGGTTTTACTGGAGGTAGTTTGCTTGCCTTCCCTGACAGACCATATATATGGAGATCCAGCCACTTCTAGCTGATTTATTCAGGCTCCCTTTCAGCTGCCAACTTGGAAAGAAATACTGCCAGCAGAGACACAAGAAAGGGCAGTGTATCTGTGACAACTGGGGAAACAGAGGGGATTTCTTTGGTTCAGTCAACTGTAGTGTCTAATCACTCCTGAGGAGATGCAATGGCTTGGGAGGATGGGCTGGGTCGGCCAGCCAAATGAAGCATCCTCTCTTCCCATCACGGTGATATTTTGTGAAAGGGATCTTGGAATTAGAATGCCATTAGGAATACACCCCAGAAGTATTAATATGATAAAATGAGCATGCTGTCTGTCAACTCTGTGTGAAGTTCATGCCATTTCAGTATCTTAGTTTAGCCATGGAGATAACAAGGTCTGTTTGAATTTTTCTAACTCATAGCACGGCAGTAGAGACACAAAGCTCTCACAACTACCTTCCTAAATATTGTTTTGCCATGAAATCAACTCCAGTGTGCCTTTCAGATGCAAAATATTACCGGTAGATGTCAGTAAGACTGATTTTCTTGGTTGTCAGTTGACTGTGGGCTGTGTTCACTGGTTTTCAATGCTTGCTTCTTTGTGAGTATTTTGGTCAATTTTCTGGCTGTTAATGAAGTATAAAAATAGACAATTTTGTTTCCTGTCCACGTAGGATTGCATTCACCTTTTCCAAATGAAGTTCCCTACTCTTCAAAAATATGTATTTGGCAGATAGTTTGCAAATGTGTATGGAAACTTCTTACCACAATATTCACTTTGAGCATTAATTATCTTGTGAATACATATGTTCCTTACTTGTGCTGTCCTGTGAGTTAATAAGAACAACTGCCAAATGCACCACTTAGCTGGAGCTCTAAGAATGAGAAATTCGAGAACAGCAGATGCTCTGAATAATTGAAGGAGGTTTCTTTGGTTGACAATGGTGCTATCTTTGCACATCTCTCAGAGCCTCTCTTTTTAGCTGGCCTGTGCCTTAGGGAAACATTGCAGCACTGAACCAAAAGAACGGGATAAGGATTTTTTTATTTTTATTTCTTAATGAGTCTGAAAAATGCTAATCATTCAGAAGAGTGTTTGTTTGCTTTGTTACTAGAAATAACTTCTGGCATCTTTAATTAGGTTGCTTTAGCCTGGATCAGTGAAGAAGCACAGCTTTCTGTGATCTGTGCTGAGGCCAGTCCTGAGGAAGGACTGCTCATTGCAAATTCCTCCTGTCCAGATTCAGCTTGTCCTCTTTAGCTGCCTTCTGCTGAGGCACTGAAGCAAAACTGCTGCTATTACAGGAGACATGTTAATCTTCTGTTTTAAAATGTGCAGTTTAGAATTAAAAAAAAAAAAAAAAACAAACAAAAAAAAGGCCTAGTGAGGAAGCTACTGCTGGCTGGTTTTTGAAGTCTCTGAGCACAGGCTGTCGTTGTACCTCCTTGTTAAGGCAGCCATTCAAAGAAACAGCCGGGGGACTTTGCAGTCCGTCTGTGCCTGCCCTTGTGGCCTCATTTTACAGCCGAGTCCCTGAAGGAAGCTCCCTGCAGGCACGTGTACTCATGGCAAAAACACTGCTTTGAACAAAGGCACGTTTTCAAGCAGAGAGCAATAGTTTCCTCATTTTCCTCACTGCCTGGCTGGATGTGGCTGTCCCTCCAACCATGGGGAAGCAACTGCAGCTGGCACCAGAGAAACCCTCTGAGAGGCTTCTGACATTCGCAAAATTAATTCTGTTTTCACCTCGCAGCAAGGGCTGGTTCCAACAGGGAGACATTGGACACAAAGTGTAAGTTCATGATACTGCTGTAAAAAAATTATGCTGGAAATACTGAAATCTGCTTTTCCTCTGGACACTCCTGTGTCCATGCAGATGGAAAAACATTGAGAAGCTTTCCTGGAGAGGGTCATCCACAGCATCTCAGTCTCACTGGGCTCTCTGAGGTCTCATACAGGTTGGCCTGCTTTTCCTTCCATCTCCACTGTCCCAGACACACATATGGTTCATGAACCTTGTAGGAACATGAGGTCTCCAAGACTGCTGCGTGGCTGCCAAATTTGATTGAAGCTGGCCAGTGGGTTAAAAAATATTAATGATCACTGTGCATAATGTTTCCTTAGGAAGACAGGCTAATAGGTCCTGCTCATGCCAAGGTTGGAAGCTGAGCTTGGATCATGCTAGTAATAACTGCATGAAACAAGTCTTAAAACTGTGTTGTGAAGAGCCTGAAAAGCAGCTGTTTGCTGCTACTCCCCAAAATGTACTTGGCTTCTGGCCACCAATGCATGTTAAAGCCCTGGGGATCTGTGGGGAGGAAGTTCCTCTGGGTTTGCCTGAACCTTAGCAGATGGGGTTTCCACAGAAAATATTAAGAATTCACACCGAGAAAAATGATTGTATGTCCCTGATGCTGGTCAGCAAATAGGGAAATTGTGCTGGCTGTGTGGCCCAGGGCTGTTTTGGATGCCGTTTGCTGTGCTGCCATACCAGCACAATACTCAGAGGCTGCAAGGTCTCTGGTTGTGAGTCGTCTCACCAATTCTGCTGGGCTGGGCCCATCTGTACCTCTTCACATATTGTTGAAAGCATTTGGTGAAAAGGCAAGAGCTGGGGAAGCTGCAGCAGAAATATTTAGTGACCTGTTTAGAGCCATAACTCTGGGTGGGGTTGTGGGGAAAGGCACAGGGTGTCTGCCCACTGCTCACCCCATGAGCACTGGCCACCCACGGCACTGTGATGGGTCTGGGTCTGGTTCTGGGTCCAGGTCCATGTCTGGGTCCAGCCCTTGCCAGCGCTGACTGTCATCAGCACAAACTCATCCTGGAGTGCTGCCAGGTATCTGAGATCCAGCCATAGTGTTTAATTGTGCAGGGTGGGCTTTAGTAGCTGTATCCTCTGTACTTTCACAACCTGTAACATTTAAGGCAAGGAATTGATGGCAAGCTTTAATGAAATCTCTTTAAGTATTCATCGTTAGACACATTTTCTCCTCCCAGCAAGACCTACTAAAGTAATGTTGTGAAGAGTCCTTTATTCTTTCTGATCCAAACTGGCTGTGCAATTTAGAAAGAAAAAGGTCTGCTTTGTATTTCAATTTGTTTCCAACTGAAAAAAAAAATCAATTGCCATGAAATATCTGAGAAAAGAAAGAAACCAGGAGCAAAAATGTCATGTTTAAAAGAAAAATGGCAAAAGCATAATTTGTACATGAACTACATAGCCTCACAATACAAAAATTTACTTTATTTTGTGATATGTGCTATTGGTTTATAGAAAAAACCCCCAACATGTGAGTCGCTGGTGTTAGGGAAGGAAGGCAAGAATATTGTTTATATTCATAAATGGAAATAATCTATAAGCTAATAGACGAGTCTGGATTTAAACCTCACTTGAATGGTAATTTTTAAAAAGTGTCCTGTTTGTCCTACTCATTCTTGGTAATAATGTAATAATTTTGAATTATGCTTTTGTTTTGGAAAAAGAGAAGGCAATTGTTCTCCCTGGTGGTCTAGTGGTTAGGATTCGGCGCTCTCACCGCCGCGGCCCGGGTTCGATTCCCGGTCAGGGAACCAAAAATGTCATGGTTTGATGCTGGTGCAATGCCAGTGCCCCCATGAAAATATATTTTCCCTATTGTCTGCTGTGAGATGTGACCAGGAATAGAGCAAAGCAGGGTCCAACTTCGAAATAAAGAAAAAGAAACTTTATTAACCTACAACTAGATGTAAAAAGAAACACACACAGAACTCAGAATGAAAACCCCCCAAAGACATTCCTTCTCTCCCCACCAAATTTCCAATACATCACAGTAGGACA
Source organism: Agelaius tricolor (assembly GCF_023055355.1). NCBI lineage: Eukaryota > Metazoa > Chordata > Aves > Passeriformes > Icteridae > Agelaius > Agelaius tricolor. The sequence continues at coordinate 35,688,604 of NW_027269262.1, forward strand.
AAACCTTGGATTCTCAATTCAGTTACCACCCCTCACTAAGATCACCAACTCTCAGTCCATCACCACCCTTCAGATAATCAATTCTCAGTTAATCAAGAAGAGAAGAGTCCCTCTTGTGCCATAGGCTTCCCCAGGAAACACAGTTGAGATCTCTTGTGTTTCCATGTCACACGTGGCACCGCCTTGAGAACGTTTGCCATCGTGACCTCTTCCTTCCATGTCCAGTGCTCTCACCACTGCCCATGGACCAGAGCTGCTTCTAGCGTTCCCCTTTTAAGGATGCTTTGCCCAGTTCCAAAAAGGCACAGTCTCTCACTTTCGGGACACTTGTCTCCCCCAAATTCACCCCCTGCGGCCAAGGGGTCTCGAGAATAGAGATCTTCTTCTGCTTCACTGAAGACAGAGGGCACCACCACCCTCCTCACCCGTCGTCTCTGTTTATGCACTCCTTCACATAACAACACTGAACTCTCTTGGCTCCAAGCCATTGCCTCCCACTATGCAGTCTTTGTGTCACAGGAAAAACGGTTCTGTCCATGGCTATACAAGAAAAGTCCAACCAAAGGCCACTCCATCATCTCCTCCCACCTAAGATTCTTCTCAACTTCTCTCGATAAGAGGGCCATTTCCTCTTATCTCATCTCTATCTCTCTTCTCATTCAGCTCTAGGAGGATCAGCATTTGTAAGGTTTCCATCATCCAAGAAAAGGGTTAAAATCTCAGGCTCTGCCTGTCCAGAATTCCCATGCTACCCTGCCAGGTACCTTCGTGCTGCACCCTCGCTGCACCCCCCCTTCTCCTTCATGTGCTGCCCGCACATGATATCAAATTTCAAGGTGGCACAAGCACAGGCACAGGCTCTCTCTCCCTTTCTGGGGGGGCTGCCCGATGCCTCTCAGTGCTCCTCCACCCTTCCATCCTGCAGGGGCCTTCACCTCCCTTCTCTGTCCAAGGCTCCAGCCTACCTCATCCAGCCGTGTGGCTTCCCTTTCCCCGCCCAGCCCGCAGCTGGGCAGGGGAGGTCCGACCTCTTTCACCAGAACCAAGAGAGTTTTCCTGAGAGTTCTCTGCTTTTAAACCCCTGTGTTCTCAGAGGCATATCCATGTCCTCAGTGGCCACACCAGGTGCCAATATTCAAATCTGAGCACCTATTGGTTTGACCACCAAACTCCCAAAAAACTCACTTCCTTTTCAAACCAGGACACCTGCAAAGGAGTAGACTTCATGCAATGTGGGATAGCTGTACTTTTCTTCTTACCTCAGGGAAATGTTCTTTGGAAACACAGTGTTATGTACCTGAAGGCATGGGCCCCTCTAAGTGCTGTGATATTTGCGTGGGCAAAAAACCTTTCCTCAGTGGGGTCCTTTCAGGACCAGTGGAGATTGATGGATTTCAAAACCATCCAAGGCACAGCTCTTTGTCTCATCAGACCTTTGACGTGTGGAAAGAAGAATGTGCAAGTATGAGTAATATTCACCCAAGGCTGTGAAAAACCTCTTCCCACAGAGCTTTTCTTAATTCCTACCTGTGCAATGCTTAGACTCCATCCTTCAATGACTGGAAAATCATAATGGGATTCAAGGTTTTGAATAATGATTAAAGTACTGAGTTTCACATCAGTAAGTCTTTCAAAACAACCTCAAGAACATTTGCATGGTTTGTTTTGTTTTTCTTAGTGTTGCCCCTCGACCATTCATTTTTTGGTGCATTTCAGAAAAGGTGGAACTTTGTTGTCATTATTCATTGCAACTGGGGAACCTGAGAGCTTAATGGTGAGTCTGCACCAGACCCCTGGCAGGGCAGCTGGTAATGAAAATGTAGTTGATAACTTTGTATAACATGCAATAATTCACATGTACCAATATTAAGATTTCCAAGGAAATAGGTGATGACTGCAATTACCTGAGGAAAAGAGACAAAACCTTTGGTAACTTAAACCAGTAACAATAGTCATTTTATTTGCTGTGTTTTACCCTTTCCTTTAGAGGACTATGCTCTGCCTTATTATTACATGCTTAACATATAAACAAAACCTTAGCCTTTCTCAGCTGAATTATCAGCAAATCTGGTACCTCTCATGCAGAGCAGTAGCGATCTCATACTCAGCATCAGTTACAAGGTATTGTGGTGGGGCAATGGCTCTTTTGGGATGGCTCTACTGCTCCTCACCCTCATACAACACAAGCTTACAGGTGTCCTGTGTCCTGTGAAGCCTTGTCAAGGATGCCTTGACCTTAGGAGGCAACTGCTGAGTGAAAGGAGGATGTTCGGTCACCAGCCTTCTCCCAGCACTTGTGGGTCTTATGATGAGCTTCACCTGGGTATAAAACAATATATTGTTTTATACAATAAACCAAACACTTTTTCCCTGCATTAAAACTGCTATGTTCATAAAGTAAGGACTTCACTGTTCTGCTAGATATTAGTAAAACCCACAAGCCCTAGATTTCCAGAGGAAGCTGCATTACCTAATGCCTTGTTCTAAATAGCTTTTGTAAAATAAAATCCATACATAAATCCAAAGGAAATAAATCCCTGAGTGGGCCTAGGGCCAGTGCCATTTAAATCCCTCTTAGACTGTACTTAGGTGTGGAGTGTGAGCCTTGCACTACATGGGGGAGATGGGAACTGGCCCCACAGCAGAGTGCATAGCACAACCTCCAGGTCTGAGCATAACACCCTCAGCTCCTGCTCTGAAGACAAAGGGAATGGATCAATCTGGACATTTTGTATTGCCATATCACTGCTGCTGCTCTACTCCCTGAGAACTGTGTGGGCCTTATCTAGTCCCAAAACTTAGATGGATAAAATTAGTCAAGATAAATCCCTCTTGCAGTGATCTTCTAAAGAGGGTTTCAACATTTTTTACAAAACAGGTAAGGATGTACCTGAAAGTAATAATAGTGAGCTGTTCCAAAGCTTGTCATTTAAACAGAGTGGTTATAGTGTCCACAGTACAAGCACCAGTGACTCTGTGCCAAATATAATGTCTGCTTTTGTTAAGCCTTTTAGCTCTGTTAATCCTTTTGATCAGAGTAAGGAGTGATATATTGGAAAACTATGTTGGAAAGCAAACAGAAAATTATGAGAAGGAACAGGCTATGCCTGTGCAGAGTGAAGGACATTGGGGCAGAAGAAATGCTCAGGACACCCAAGAGCCTTAAAAGCATTAATACAGTCACCAGGCGTAGAGCGGTCACTACACTGAGCAGCTGGTTTAAGAAGTCCAGATAAAAGCATGTAACTTATATTTTAAAATATGAAAAAGAACAAAATTTAGGCCTTGTCACATGAAAGCTTAAACCCAAACAGGATAAATGTGTCACTGATGTAGACGCTGTGGCATGGTGTTTATGATGAAATGGTTTTTAGTATCTTGGGGATTACGATCCTGTGCCATAGGTAGAAGTTGTATTTCTCAAAGCTTCTGAGTGCTGGTGGCAGCTTTCCGAGAAGGACACCAGATCGTGAAGTCCTCTTTGCAAGTCACCTTCAACCAGCATGGGCTGCAGCCACCCACAGGTGAACTCTTGCACCTCTGCAAGAACTGGCTGTTCCTCTTGAGGAGAATCCAAATTGCAGAAGTATTTGTAAAGCACTGTATTAAATAATGGAAAGCAGCTACTTTCTAAGTGATGAACAGCTGTAGGGAATATGCATCATGCAAATTCTGGGAGGAAAACAGACCTCCAGTGACATACTACTACCATGCTATTAAAACTGAAAAATAGTTTTCACTTAGAGTTGCCAAATTTTCTGAAGTGAGCTTTTCACTTCTAATTTTCATATCTGTTATTTTACAAAGAAAATTCAGCAAACAAAAGGTGCTTTCATGTTTGTGACAAGCAAACCTCTCCATTTCCAAAAGTGTTGTGCTACTTGCTCTGATGCTGAAATCAAATTGCTGGGGCAAATTCTCTGCATGCAAACTAGCATATTGAAAAACAATACAGAAATGAAGCTCAAATTTCCAGTTTTGTTTTTAACATACAGATTTTAGAACACCAGAACAAAACTGAAAAAAAAAGATGAACATATTCCAATTATCAAGGAAAATGTCTGCAGTAAAATAATAGCAATAATCTTGTCACCAAGTTTGCAAAACTGCTTAGTAGGAGTATGTAACGTACTTTTCATAAGATGAACAAACTTCACAGTCTGGCCAGGTCAGAGGAACCATCTTATGGAAAATATGGAAGATAAAGTAACTCCCACAACCAGCTTTACCCTACTTACCCTTTCTATTTAAAACCTGTGTTGAAGGGAGTTCAGTTTCTGAGAGGGTTTAGTTTTGGGGTGGGGATGGGCTGATGCATAATTGAATAGTTTCTGGTTTGGAGCGGCAGTACAAAGCCAGGCTTTTGCACTGAGTTCCTAAAATCTAACCCAAAAATGTCAAATCACCTTGAAGCAGAAAAAAATAAACTTCTAAGAAGAATGTAGACAGAGCAATTCAGTTTGCCTATAATTGCTTGTATTTCCTTTGCTCTTCTAGTGCAAGAGTGCTGGATAAATTCAGTGTAATTTAATATTTAATTAATTAATATTTTACCTACTTATACGTATGGGGGCATTTTAATATACTCAGATGTTCTTTAAAACACTGAAGCATTGCATCAAGTTTTTCAGCTGCAATTGAGAAACTACCACCTTTTATTATAGAATCATACAATATCCTAGTTGGGATGATTCATAAGGATAATCAAGTCCAACTCCTGACAGGACAGCCTCAGGAGTCACACCATGTGCCTGAGAGCATTGTCTAAATCCTTCTTTAACTCTGTCAGGCTTGGTGCTGTGACCACTTCCCTGGGAAGCCTGTTCCAGTGCCTGACCTCCCTCTGGCTCAATCATGGAATGGATTTGGGTTGGAAAGGACCTAGTTTCAACCCCACTGCCATCTTCTTGATGCTAAGATGAGTGTTAGCTGATGATATCTCTGTAATGAAAGCTGTCCTGAGGTAAGCCCATAGCTCTTGAGCAAACTATTTATTGCTCATTAACGCTGTGCTTGTGGTAGTAAGCTTGATTAAGCCATTTCCGATTGCCCTTTGTACAATCTCATGAGCCAGTGTGACAGGGACTGACTTGGGAGCTTGACCAAGACACATACTTCCATTGTGGTTCCTATGCGCCTGTACTGGGAAAAAAAGTTAAATTATTGCAGCCCCAAGAAGACAGTTGTCTGCTGAATATTGAGAAGTGTAGTGCCATGGCCCCCAACAGCAAGGACCTTAAGGAGGATCTCAGGAAAATCCCATTTCTGTGCAATATGCAGGTGGGATGCAGAGCTCTCTGACATGCAGCCGGAAAGCTGTAAATTGTCAAGGGATAAAGGATAAGGAGAAAAGCATCACAGCATGTTGCCAGCTAGTGGACCCACCCCTGCACAGTGACTAACAGCCACAGAGAAAGGCAGCAAATGTGCAGGGAGGAATTTCTACAGGAGATGCTTGGTTCACAGTCCAGGGCAATCCTGTGAGCCTGCCATGCTGTACTTCCCTCCTAGCTGATGGGCCAGCTGGTAGAAGGGAAGGATAGACTTCTCTAGGAGGTGCCAGTCCTCAATCCAAACTGAAATGCCTTCTGCTTAGGACATTTGCTTGGAAATGTTTTTAGGTGCATATGAGGTAATACTCTCCCCTTTTTCCCCATGCATTTTCTATGGGACAGGGAAGAGCAGACAGGGAGCATCAGTACTGACACTTCCTCAAGCAGCTCATAGCTTGGGCAGATGTTGCTGGGTTACACTCTGAATAATTTTCACAGTTTGCATTACAGTCACAAGGGCAAGAGAAATTAGAAGATTTTGAAACGAACACATGCAAATAAAACTGAGGCCCTGCCAGCCTGACTAAGCCCCAGCCATGACATCTGAAAAAACAATTGTAACTTGTTTAGTGAAATTTTCCACAGTTGCAGGTCCTGATGGCACAGGTTGGGTCTGACAATACAGCTGAGCTGGTCAAAACCAGCCACCACTGGAAGCTGTGAAGAGAAATCACATTAGCAGGTTTAGACCCTAAAGAGATGTCAAAAACCCAAAATCCTTTTGCAAATTTCTGCAGAAGGTACTACATACTTTTGATGACCATGAGTTTGCATGCTTTCCCTTGCTAATCTAGGCAGGTCCTACCGAGCATGTGACCAAGCAAGTGTATTTAACACCAGACTGGGTTGTCAGGAAGGACAAAGGTTGGTTTCTCTCTCAGTTTGGGGACTGGGAAGTGTCCTGCTTGCCCTGCTGAGCCCTCAACTGCTCAGCTGTCCGTGCAGACATCCGTGTAGGAAATCCATGTCACCTCCACAGCCTGGGCTCAGGACAGGGGTGCAGGGAAGCCAAGGAGCTTCCAAAAAGCTGTAAGTTCATCAAGAAGAGGTTTACTTCAGGGCAGGAGACAGCAGTGATTCTTCTCCCATGGAGAAGGGTCTCCTTCACAGCTGCTGCCTGCCTCCTCTGTCATCAGCACACCAATATTTCACATGAGTACTCTGGAAGAGCAATGAAGTGGTTATTTCTAAAAATTGTCATTATTTCTAAACCCATGAACTGTGTTCAAACATTATTCAGCCAAAGGAAGGGCAGGGAAAACACTTCCCTTTGCAGCAGGTCCGCATGGTTTCTGAAGGTTGGCTGAAGCTGGATTGGGAGTTTGTCTGAGTCAAGTCTGAAGGATCAAACACTTAGAAATAGTCCCTCTCATCTAATTGTATGCCTTCAGTGCAGCTATCACCTGTCCCCAGACTCCAGATGAGTGGCAGAAATATCAGCCCACGTTATTTGCTTTTTACATTGATTGGCAAAATAAGGGCAGCTTCAGTTTAAGTAAGTGTTGGTAAGGTACCTGCCCTTGGTTTGGCTTGCAAACCTTGCAATAAATCACAATTATACAGGAAACTAGGCTGATGACCTTAATTTTTTTAATGACCTCAGAGAAATGTACCACAGTGTTTTTTTCTACCCTTTCTAATAGTCATTATCACCAGGTTTGTTACACCTCATCATTAGCTAAGAAGAACACAGTCACGTATTATTTGTGAGTCAGATCAGTCATTTGAGATCAGTCATTACTACTGACATTAAAGTTCTCACTATTTTAAAGATACATTTTTTAAAAAAAGCTTTGGTCGTTGTGGCATCTTAAATCTGTTGCAGTCAATTTGATATATTAAAATGATGGGAATTTGGGTGCTATTGTTGTATTGCCATTTGTATTTAAATTTTTTCCATTCAAGTACCCATCAACAGAGGCTCTAAAAAGGTCGGAGGGAGGTCTGGTAGACTGAAATCAATCATTTCCATGGTGCTACCCTGCTGAATTAATCAATTAGAAGTGTTTTCAAGGATCTTTTGTGCTACTTCCAACACTTGTGTATTGCTACACTATTTATACAAAGAGCCATGCTGCATGAATTAGCTTTTGTGGAGGATATGCCTTTCTTTACTTCTTAAAAAAAGACCATTTAGTTGGTTGCAGGAAATAAGTCCTGTTCAGTGAGTCTTTCCCTGGGTAAATGGTCAAAGATGTGTCTATGTGAAGGCACTAGGTGAAGAAAATTAATTAAAAAAAAAAATTAATCTGGTATTAATTAATACCAGAAGAATTATAGATGTAATACATATAATTATAAGATAGTGTATCTCTTTCAACATACAAGGAAGATTTAAAAAACTATAGAAAGTGAGGAATGTGAGATTGCTTGAGGATGATTATTTGGCTAATTATGTTTCAACTCTAAGACAAGGAACTGTTGTGATTTCTCCCTGCATCTTTATATGACATGGTGGCCTTCACCATATTTTAAAAGCTACACAGTTCTTCTCTCTCATACACATGTTAAATTAAGCCCTGCAAAAATTATTAGTAGAGTATTATCTGTTCTGGAACTATGGCTGAAGATCATAATCTTGTTTACTTGGCACAGAGAAACATGGGCATTTCCTTTGTACTATGACACAATTATTTTGGTATTGCCTTAATTAGCAACCATAATTGCTAATTAAGATGAAAACAAGGTACTTTGTGTCTCAGGTATTTTCATTAAATATAATTTACTTTAGAAAAAACAAACAGTGGCAAAACCAGATTTCAAGGCTCTTCAAAGCCTGTTTTTTCCAGCATGGGCTTGGTGTGTGCCTATGATGGTAACGTGAGCAAGGTGGCCATGCTGTGTGTGCACTAAGGGCTGCTGTCGTGGGCACACCTATGGGAGTGGGGGATCTGGGGGTGCTGTACCTCCCCCTGGAGAGGAATGGGGGAGCTGCCCTTCTGCACAGTCCTGGATAATCCTCCTCCTGAAATTGCTCTCTGCTCTGATTTTTCATTTCTTTTGCAGGTTTTGCTCTTTCTGTTGCTGAAAAGCAGAAGCTTAAAACCTTGCTGTGGCGGCAGATGGGATTTGGGGGACATTTATTCCTTAGGGCAAAAATGTGTGTCCAACTTATGATTTCATTTGTGTGGAAACATTACAGTGTGGTTGGGGCAGAGATGCTGAGTTGTTTATGCCAGACCTCTCTAATCAAGCTCTCCATAAAAAGTGCCAACAAGGCTGTTTTTTAGTCTCAGTTATTTCATGAGAATTGTTTAATCACATAGAAACAGTATGTCTGAAGAAAAATATGCAGGTTGGTATTGCAAATATCCAGTTGGAAGCAGGATAAGGCTCAGTAAATGCAAATCAATTGCATGCATGATAAACCTGTATATGCTGCTAAATCCACTTGAATTACTAACACAATGTACAGCATGTCATGGCTGTTTGGTGGCACATTTTTGCTACAGCAATCAATCAGGGGATTGAATGGTCCATGCTCCCTGACTTGTGAGATAAACCTGCCACCTTTTCCTTCCAATCTCTGAGAAGTCCCACCAGAGACTGTGACTGCTTATTTTCTCCACTGGTGGACTTGAAATTGGCTCATCAAAAATGCAGCAGAAAATCCTAAAGTGTCCCAAAGGAATATTTCCCCCTTTGAGGGGGAAGAGAATAAGGCACTCTAGGGGGCTGGGATTTTCAGTGTGATATATCTGGTGCTCAGCTACCCCCAGGTTATGTAGGATTAGGTCCAATTTGTTTGGCATTTATGTCCTTGAATGTAAAAGAACCTAAAGTAAACAAACCACTCTGTGAAGCTGAGGGAGAGTGGTGTAATTCTCCCATCCTTGGTTTAGATGAGGCCATAAAAGGACAAAGGACTAAAACATCCTGCTCTGTCTGCTGAAGGTTAAACTTGCTGTGACCTCCTTAGTAATAATCACAGTTGACCACTTAGCAGGAGCCTGGTTTTCAAGCCCACTGACAGGGGATCCAGGTCTTCTCTCAGGTGAAGCCAAACCCTGCTAGTTCTGTATGCAGTCATTGCAGTTATTGCCAGAGTTTTGCGCTCTGTTAGGCGCAGCTGCTCCTGTGCAGCTACACGAAACAAGAAATTGAAGGGTAACTATCTTTCTCAAAACTTACATAGACTTTTAGCCATAGGTCTTGAGAGGGATCACCGAAGTTTGGCTCCTACAAAGACCACTTTCACTACAAGCTCACCCCCTACTGGGCTCAAATCTCATGCCCACCTCCTCACAGATGACCTGACCTCCTGCCCACTAATTCTGAGGGACAAGTTTGTCTCTGTGAGACCCTTCCCAAACCATTGCATGGGGTCTAGAGAAACACCTTTGGGGAAGACAAGAGGACGAGCCGTCAGCAGCCTTACAAAAATGAGCCTCCAAGCTGCTGTGCCTGGGTGGACCAATTCCAGCTCCCTTTCTTGATTCTGCAGAGAAAAAAACTCCTGTCATGTTTCCAATGCCTTCCTATCTGCTTGCTATAAGAAAGGCTACTGAAAATGATCACAATGGGATTTTCTCGTAGTATTTGTACAACATGATTCTAGTACACATCTTAATGTGACTGTTTTTGTCCCTAAGCATTACATAGCTTAATTTAGGTGGAAAAATTAGCACAATTATCAACTGAAGCCAAAGAGCCATGCTGGGATGTTTCAGTTAATCAAATTAAAGTGCAAGATAGGCTAAATAAACATATTTTTTGTTTAGATAGTGTGTCAGCCTGTAAGCAAGGCATTTATCATCTTGTGTGAGATGTTTTTCTGTGAGCTGTGATTTTTATAACAGCACAGCTCTCCAGCAAAGCAGAAGCATGGCTACTGCTGGTGGCTGCCGTGTGGATGCTCTATGCTGGTTCTGTACCCACGCAGGCAGCCAGGCCAGGGACTGCTCATGCCCTAGAAATACCTATTTTCAGAAAGCAGAAAAGGATGACAAGCATGAGGGAAGCAAAGCAGAGCAGTGAACAGCACTGGGTACCAGGAAAGGGTCACTGGTTTTCTGTTAGCACTGGCCTGATCCTTCTCAGGGAAGAGCTTTACGCACAAGTGGAAAGAAAATGCACTCGGATATGCAGCTGGAATTATTCACACTAGTGCTCCTCCACATTTGTGCAATTTGTACCTCCTCATTACTGTGGTCAAGGTTTGGCATGATCTGGAGGAAGCTGACTTTGGTCTCATTCCTTCACTTCCTGATTTCATGCACATTAGCCACAATAGTTTAATGTAAGTCCACTGTTTTTCTATCATTATTTTACCACCGATGTTCCTTTGTTAAATACATAGAGAAGCTATAAATGGAGATGTCAATAGAAATTAATTTGTTAGATTGTTTGAGTGAGCCTAATTCCCTGTGACACTCATTAATACCCAGCTAGATTTCCCTTTACAGATCAAGGCTTCTGGCACCACACAGCATTGTCTCTAAGCACCCACCTATAGCTATCGTCCAGAAGCACTCAAAGTATTTTGGACATGTTGCTAATTAAGGTCCAGAGCTACAAAAGGATTTAGGTGGGACTAAAATTCCTGACATATGTAAATCCCGAATAACAAAAGTAGCACAGCTGCTTTGTACATGTGCAATATGCACAAGCTGGTGCATGCATTAGAAGGCCAACAACCCACCCAGAAGACCCAGCTGCTCATGGAAATTGTTCTGTAGTTTAGGTTTTCCTGATTGAGCTCCTTCAATGGGCTGTTTGTGGGAGAAGATGAGTACTGGTGTCAATAGCAGACTGGACAGGACTACCATAAGGTCCATATAAATGGCTTTATCCTGTGAGGGAGCCTCTTCCTACTGCCTGGAGACACCAGGCTGTTGCACTGAAAATGGTCTCATGTCTGAGAGGTGCTGAGATATTTGGTAGCCTCTATGGAAGTCAGTATGAAACCTTGTGGGGGTGTGCTTACTGGTGAAAATACTGGTGCCTATAACCCTTGAGGAGCTTAGTCTGAGTTTCAGTGCTACCCAGGGATTGAGGAAGGCAGGTTCCACCAAAGTTGCACTGTAGGTCAAACAACCTTTGTTCTTTTTTGTTTGGGTTTGGTGTTTGATTTTTTTAGCCTTTCCATTATGCACAAGCACAGAGAACAACACAAGAAAGCCAGTGAAATTCTGATTTCACAACACTTTTTGAGATCTTTGGGATCTCTTTTGAGATCAATAGGCTTCCACTGCACTTCACTCACTTTCTTTTTATGTGCCTAAACTTATGTTTATAACAACTCCTGTGATTGTGAAAATATTCCTTCCCCTTTATTCCCTCTGTCACTTCATCAGCATTGCAACAATATCCATGAGGGATTCAGGACTGGTAAAATTAACTTTGGAGCCTCTTTTGCTTTGGAGGATGATATAAAGACAGTGTAATTGGTAACCTGGGTATTATCTAGTGACCTACTACAAGTAGATTAGTTATGCCTAAAACACAGTATTGAAGTGTTGAAAATCAGACCAAATGTTTGGTTTGGATTGCAAGGCTTCCTGCTGGATATCTGTGAGTGGTTTTACTTGCTAACTACTGATGTTCAGTATTTAGCAATAGGAATACTTAGAGAGGAGAACCTGGAAAGCCACAAATCCACATTGTTGCTGAAATCTGTGGGAGGATCGGATGCCAGATACCAAGTACTAACTTTGTCATTATGTCTGATTATATAAACTGTATAATGGAGGGGTCATGAATATAACCCAGCTCTTCTTAATTTCAGCATCTTCCAAGTCTGTTCTCACTCTGTGAGGTAGTTGCTCTGTCTGAAATAAGACTCCTCACAGGGGAGAAGGACATAATCTCACTCCGACATTAAAACTGCTCAGCACTAACAATGATGCTAGTTAATAACTTCAAAGTATCAAATTAATAGTTGCAGTGAGATAAAACTCAGCCTACAGATAAAACTGAAAATGCAAAACATATGTTTTTGGGCACAGAAGCTCTTTTTTGGGTGGGAAGCAGCAGACTAAAACCAAGTCATGTGTACTGGGAGCTGAGTAATACTGCAGAGTTTATCCTAACAATACTAATCCTTTAGATATCTCAAGAGAAGAGCATGCCTTGTAACCATGGAGCAATGGGGAATGCTCGACAGAGAAAGGGTGATTAAATCATTAGCCTCCATCATACAGATAAGAAATAGGAAACTATCATGTTAAGGGATTTACTGGGATAAGACATGGAAGAATTATTGTTTGCTATGAAATCAGTGTCTCAATTGCATTTATTATTTTTTAATAATAGTAGAACTATGACTTCTATTTCCCAGTCTAGTATTTGGAAATATTTTGTGGACCTATGTTAGGGGTTTTTTAATGTTAGGGGTTTTTTAATGTTTAAGATATGTCATGACATGCATCAAGAAAGGCTCTGCAGGATGAAAACAGAACCTAGATGCAAAGAGTGCTGATATTTCAGTTGGAAAGAATAGCACACCAGCTTCCTGCTGTGCCCTGGGCAGACACATGGGCTTTGGGACATTTTTCTATTTTAGGTGATGTGGTGGGCACTCATGAGAGAGGAACTGATAGTGCTATTTTAACACCCCAGTTTCAAGAAAAAGTCAGTGCACAAAGTCAGAACAGTTCCTGCTACAGCTGCATCTTCAGCGTCAGTCTCAAATGTCCTCAACCCCAAAACTATCACAAGTGACCATTATTATTGAGTTCTCCTCTCTGCACTGTCACTGTGTGAGAGCCTGGAGCCAGTGAAAGGTGTGGGCTGATTTAATGAGAGTGACCAGAAATGAAGAACATTGAGAATTTCCATGAAAGGGGAGGAAAGCCTGTTAGACTACTTAGATCCCAAAGAAATTGTCACTAGCTGCAGCTGACTTGAAGATGAGATTTTTTACTTGGCTACAACTGGGTTTTGGTAAACGTGGATTTCTGTTCAATGGGTTCAAAGAGGAAAATGGTGTTGAGGGAAGGAAAGCCTGCAAATGCCTTCTCCAAGCATTGACTTCTACCCCTGTCTATCTTTAAGCAGTGGGATGATTTCCTTTTTTCCCCCTTTTTTTTTTCCTTTAAAGAGGGTGATGCCAAGGGGTGTGCTATGACAGCAGCATCCTGCAGTATGTTATTTGCTTCCTTCCTAATCAAAATATTATGGAGTTGTTATTGCATCTCCCTGCTGTAATTTTGGAAATGTAATCCCCAGCATTTGGGGGATCACACTCCTTCCTGCCATGTAAACTTCCTAAGTGGATTCTCTGCCAAGTTTTCAAGTGTTCCAATTTCAAGTTATTTTGATCTTATCTCTGTTGTTTCCATAGTGCACTTTACCGTTAAAGATTCTTTATCACAGTCAGAAATTACATACAATTACACTCAGGATCTGTGAACACAGGCCATACAGTCCAGAGCTGTCTTGTTTAATGAAGACTGAGCAAAAAGTTACCTGGGCTGCTCCAGAAATTCACTTTGAGGAGAGGCACAGATTTTGTAGTTACAGTTTGAGATGCTGGAATCTGGTTCCCCTAACCTTAATACACTACACGTTACACATAAAGATGACCCCTCTAACTTTATCTGGTTTGGAGTATAAATCTTAATAACAATCCTAGAATTTTCTTGTCTAAAAGCTGCAAAGTTCTGCCAAGAGAGCCGAGCTGACACAGGTATAAAAGAGAAGGAGTTTTAACTAGTGTCCCTAAATGATGCAATAGCACAAATAGGTAGTAAATGTCCTCTCCTGATTCCTGAAAACTCTCAGTAGAGCTGGGGTGTCCTGAGGGAGTTCCACCAGCAACTGCTTTTCACTGCTAGTTGGAATGCCTGCCGTGCATAGCAAGGGCGTCGATGGTTTGAGATCCCTTGACACAGCCTTGCCTTCAGTCCTCAGCTGTGCTGGTGAAGACGACTCCGCTGCTCGGTGCCTGCCAGCCACAGCAGCTCCGGCACAGCTGCGCTGCCTTTGCTCCTGGCACACAGATTAACTCAGAGATGGAGAACATCATGTAACAGCCCAAATCTTGATGTTGATCCTGGGGCTTTTCTTCCTTAATGGGGAAGAACATTGTGTACTTTAGGAGGATTACAAATTTGATGATTTTTAACACCTTTTCTTAACTGCTTGCTGTTCTGCCCTCTTTCTTGGACACCAAGGCTCTCACAGCAGAACATTGCATGGCAATGGAATACACATTGATCCTGGTGAGACACGGGCACTGTAATCCATGGATTTATTTGCACTCACATGCTCAGAGACCTCCACATCCTGAGTTAAATTTACAGACTGACATACGAGATAGGATGCATACCTTCTAGTATGACTCTTTGAACATCCATAGTGTATCTTGGATCAATGAAACACCTCACACACAAAAATTATGCATTATGCACAAAATGTACTTTTGTTGATATGTTGAGGGAGATGGAGGAAGAGACTAACAGAAACCAATGGAAAACTAGCTTTAGGAGAAGAGCTTTGGCAACTCTGACTATCCCATGGATCAGGCAGGAATGTGAGGTGCTGAGGTCACAGACAAAAGCAGAGAGTAAACCTAGAGTGCCTAATTTACCTACCTTGGGAGTAGCTGAGGCTGCTGCTCCAGGGCACTGATGACACTGTGCCATGGCAGGGTGAGCACTGCATGATCCACCAGGTACTGAATGAGAGGCTAAAGAAAATACTCAAACACAGTTGGACATCAATAGCTCTGCCATACCATGTGCTAGTGAGGAATAACCAATCCCATCACCTACAGAAAGTGAGCTTCACACCCGCATGAAGCAAGCCAGCAGCAGTGGGGTCCTAATAGTCACTCTGAATCCTACCTCTCATTGCCATGGAGAAATGGCTTTCAAAAAGCTTTAAGAAATGTTTTACATCAGCCAGAATCTCGATAATGCACAGAAATCCCTGTGTCAAAAACTCCATGTGATACTAGTGAGACGAGTAAAACATTCATTTATGGGAGTTTTTCTCCCCTGGGAGCTGCTAGGGTTGCTGGAACATACTTCGCAATCTTGGATGAGCATTCCCTGGTTTATATCCCATCCTCCCTGGGATTTCAAATTGCATGCAAACCAGTACTCTCCTGCTGGGACAGTCATGCAAATAAACAACTCACTGTTATTTTATGACTCCCCTTGATTTTTTCAGTGAGCCATTTCTAAGCAGCAAATAGCGAAAGCAATAGCATCATCTCTCTGCACTTACTTGGAGAGCTCTAACACTTGCAGCTGGGCACTGCACGTCCTAGGATGTGGGCTGGCTTACATATGAACCTCCCTGTCTTCTATTTTCTTTATTACTAGTTTTAGTAAGCTTTTACTTATGTAAAGTATTTCCTTTTCTTATGGAAACTATCGGCAGCAGCTGATTAGTGATGTTATTCAGCTGAATTAACCAATTCATTCCCTGCCAGAAATAGCGTATGTTCTGCCCCTCTATGTCATGTACAAACAGAGTTTTCCCACCAAGACCCACTCCAAAGTGCTTCATCCAAGCATGGTTGCTCTCTGCCGTGCCCTGTACCCCCCAGCAGCTTGTGTGCTTGTTACAGCTCATGTACAACGTGATATCAGATACGTTTGCTATCATAAGTGGCCAGCTACAAGCAGGGCTGAACCAGTGCCAAGCACAGCGGCTGCAGCGACATTTAAGCATCCCAAACTTCCCCTCCTGGCAGCAACAAGTATCAGGTGTGGTTCATTTGGGGTTTGGTTTGTTTTTTTTTTTTTTGGTGTGTGCAGACCCAGCTGTGAGGTCAGGACAGGACACTGTGGGAGGAGCCTCTGGCAGGGCAGAGGGGCATTGGGGACAGGAAGAAAGCTGCCAGTGGGGGTACCAGGCAGCACTGGGCTGGGGAATTGGGAGCAGCTGTGCCTTGATTTCACCAAGGGGGCTGCTCATGCATGATAATCATCCTGCTGCCCACCTGGTTGGGGTCCCAGAGCCAGCCAGTGTGCAGTGAACCTGTCTGACCAACACTTAGCATCCACCCCCTGGCACAAACCCAGCAGTTTCTGCTCTGTGGTCCATTTCTGTGGTAAAGCTGAGGCTGGGACATGAAACCAAACATTTATTTAACTCCTGTGTTGTCCCTTTGACAAGTGACTGTCAACAAAATTGAGGGGAAGGCTTGACATTATTGCAAGTAAGAGCTTCCTAAATATCTTGCTCAAGAAAAATAAGGGGAAAAATCCCTAATTTCCTTTAGGTATTTCCTTTAAAATGTACATAAACTCAACATACTTGCTAAAGGTAAACATTGCATCAATGTTTCACCTTCAGTTGCAGCAGGACAGAGCTGGCTTAGATTTTAGGCAACATTTTTTAAGGGTGGAAACCACAGAGCACTGGGACAGGCTGCTGAGAAAGGCCAAGATGCCCACAACCAAGGATGTTAGGGAACAATTTAGCAAACATCTGTGTAGAGTGGTCTCTCCTTGGGGCAGAAGAAGTAACTTCTGCAGGTCTGGAGTAGCATCTGTAGGCTGGAGAATTGGGTGGAGGGAAATGTTCTAATGAGATTCAACAAGAGAAAATGCAGGGTCCTGCACCTGGTGAGGAACAACCCCACGTACCATCACAGTTTGGAGGCTGATGTACCAGAAAGCAGAGAAGGACCTGGAAGTCCTGCTGGGTGACAAGCTGGCTATGAGCTGGCAATGGGTCCTTGTGATCAGAGGGCCAGTGGTATCCTAGGATGCATTGGGAATAGTGTGGCCAGCAGGTCAAGAGAGATGATCCCTGTCTACTCAGCCCTGATGAGGGCTGTGCCCAGTTCTGGGCTCCTCAGTACAAGAAAGACAAGGAGCTACTGGAGAGAGTCCAGTGGAGACCACAAAGGTAATTTGAGTATGGAGCATCGCTCTTATGAGGAGAGATTGTTGGAGCTGGGCCTGTTTAGTCTGAAGAAGACTGAAGAGGGGATCTCATTAATGCATGTAAATATCTCCAAGGTGGGTGCCAAGAGGATGGTGCCAGAGTGTTTACAGTGGTGGCCAGTAGCAGGACAAGAAGCAATCTCCATAAACTAAATCACAAGAAGCTTCACCTCAACATAAGGAAGAACTTCTCTACATTGAGGGTGGCAGAGCACTGGAACAAGCAGCCCTGGGAAGTCATGGAGTCTCCTTTGGAGATATTCCAAACCCACCTGGACGCGTTCTAGTGTTACCTGCTCTAAGTGACCCCGCCTTGGCAGAGGGGTTGGAGTAGGTGATCTCCAGAGGTCTCTTCCAACCCTAACAATTCTGTGATTTTCTGATTCTGTCTCTTCCAACCACATATTAATTTTCTAGGCTTCTAGGTTCTTCTTTTGTACCTCTGTCCTTAACAAATGTCCCCATTCAGTGTAGGATAGGAGCCAGCAATAGCTCCCAGCATGCTGCTGAAGTGGGAGATAGATGCCATGCAGGATATAGGAGGAGCCAGGAGGGGAGCTTCCAGAAGCTCCCTGAGCCACAGGGATGGTGATGGAGGCAGAAACACAGTCTCTTGCTGAGGAGGTGTGGCTGCTCCACACCACACATCACAGGCCAGGACTCTATCCCCATCATCATCAACTGGTGTCTTCACCACCTGGCTTTGCAGCTTCTACAATCAGGCTTTTGTGCTAAAAGTAAAATAAACAAAAATGCTGAAGGGCCCTTCTTTTAAGTTACTCTATGAATGAGATTCTCAGCTTTTAGTGCACTTTATTTTCCTGGATTGCCAGAATTCTGCTGATGAGGAAAGTTGCTGAGGGTTTATTTCACAAAGAGAGGGCACATGATGTAGAAGAACACACCCTGGGATTTGCATAAGGCGACTGAGCACAAACTGCAGTAATTTGTATTTATTTCATTGTGCCGTCTTTAAATATTTTTCCTGCTCTTTAAAGACTGACTTATTGTCAGGAGAAGTAAAGAATTTTGCATGTGGCAAAGAACTTTTTGTCAAGCAGTGATCTCCTGACAATTGCACCACCATGCTCAGCATCTGCCCTGAGAGGACATTTTGCCAAGTAACTTCATCAAGAAATCACTCTCTTCTATTCAACACCATGGATTTGTCTGATGACAAACCTTTTTGGGTAAACCTGTTCCTCATCTGTGTGTGAGTTTTTTCAACTCTCAAATATTCACAGAAGAGTTATATTACTGCTGAGTGTTTGCTGGTGAGATGGGCCCTACCAGTTCCACACATTACCCCAGTTTTCAGATCAAGAGGAAATTATGACTGATGGTGATTTCTGCCTCTACTGCTAAATTGCTTAACTTCACTGAGATGGTACAAAATGTCACATCAGAAAGTTATTTGGGATCTTCTCTGAGAAAGAGATTTTCATCTTCAGGTGAACTACAACTTTCATTTAGGGTTTCAGCATCTCTTTCTGTCAGGAGGTGTCTCTTTCAGGCCTACTACACAGCTGCTGAGGCTTACCTGGGCCAGGGGCTTAATTTAGCTGATGCTACACAACTAGCTCTTCAAACTCCTTCTTGCTTTTGTCCCTTTTCTCTTCATCCTCTCCTTCAGCGGAAAAATCTTGCAAAGATGTATGCAGATTTAGCTGTGGTACATGTGGGTCTTTCTCACTCTGCTTCTGAAGTTCTATAGTCCCATGGTTTATCTACAAGTTATAAGTTGTCTTCCTGAAAGAAATGTTTCCAGCCTGAAACCAGATTAAGAGATTGCATAGCCAGTAAGAGCTGGTGTTCGGCTAACAGTGATTTAATTGAATTTGCATTTGCTCTCCAGCATAGTATATTTATGTTAGTTAAACTTGACCTTTTTAAAAGAAAAATTATGTCTTCTGTTCTTAGATAAGTTTATTAGCTGTATACCAAAACATGCACAGCTCTGTATTCCCACCATGGACATTTTGGGGGGTTCTTTTGTTGGTTTTTTTTTGGTGGGTTTTTTGTTTGGTTGGTTTTTGTCATTTTGTTTTGTTTTGTTTTGTTTTGTTTTAGGGGTTTTTTTGCATCCTTTCAAAGTGTAGACAATTGAAAATTTGTCTTCAGAGTTCAATTCCTGACACCAAAGTAAAAAGACCTCCTACTGTTTGTTAGCAGGAGAGGGAATTTTCATTGGTGAAGTTTTGCTCAGAAAGCTGTACCAATATACTTTTATTTCTCACACAGTTTGAAATTTCACTCCTTTTAATAGGGCTGATCGCCAGGCATCAGTTCCCAGTTTCTCTGGGGTGATTGAAGACACATGTATCCCAACTCCTTCTGCTGTCCTCCTTCTCTCCCCACCATATAGAAAGCCATAAGAGGAAGAGTTGTTTCTCCACCCTCCTTCAGTCTGTTGTCAACACGAGGCTGTTTCATAGCCAGTGGTTGTGGATGCTGCAGTTGGGGTGTGATGCTGTGGCTTTCCACAAGCTACTCTGGAAGCAGCGGAGATGGATAGAGCCGCCATCCTTCCATGACCCTCGGCAGCCTCACCTGCTCCTCTCTGCTGTAGGTTGTGAGGCTTCACATGGTCGCTGTCTCAGCTGTCACCACTGCTGGACTGCCCTGAGGAATGTCACTGGCACCTTGTTGAAAGTCTCTGGCTGAGGGATTTGTTTGCTGTCTACAGAGTGTCCACAAGTGCCAGGATGGGCTTGGGGCAAAAGCTGAGTGTGGGAGACCAGGATTTCTTCCTCACCCTCAGGAAAAGCCAGGAGGCTAGCCCAAAACCAAAATGCTGACAAGTATGTGCGTCATGCATTGCTCTTGGTAGGACTAGTGTTTGCTCAGTTTCCATCTACAGTGGTTTGTGTGTGATGGTTCCTTGGCCTGTCCATGGCTTGGGAGCAGAGAAGACACCTTAGCTCCAGCAGCCAGCACGGAGTTTTGGTGCATCAGGCCATTAAAAGCAGCTATTTCTGTGCTACTTGGGATGTGAAGCTTGTAGGCTTCCTAGCCTCCAGGGACAACTGAATAAAGGATGTTATACTCTCAGATCTTCCTGTACCAGTTCTTTCCTCAGCACGAAGATACTCAGCAAAATAGCTGTGCAAGTAATACTTTGAGAAACAATGTGCCACAATGCATTAAAGAGAACATTGTGAACATGATCAGAAGTGAAACCATGCAAGCAAAGCAGAGGAGAGCTCTAGGCAAAAACAACTACCTCTGGGTCCTTGGCCCTGGGAGTGTGTTTGTGCCCAGGGCAGGTGACAGCAGGGCTGTGGGGCTCAGGCAGAGGTGTGAGGAGCAGAGGAAGAGCCCAGGGCTGCCTGCAGAAGGGCTGAGCAAGCAGTGAAGGCATGCAGGGCATTTCCTAGCCCTCTCCCAGCACTACATTTACACAGTCTGTCCCCTGGGACACTGGTGCACAATACCTCCAGTGCCTCCCAGGGCCTGTGACTGACTGCTGAATGAATGCATCAGCCATCTGGAAAAGAACTGCCTTCTGCCTAAGAGTGTTGCCATCTCTTGGCTATTTGGGTCACGCCCATCTGACTCTTCCTCCCGTCTCCATGGTTCTGAGATGCAGTGCAGGTCCTGGCAGTGCTCCAAGCAGCACCATCTTTTGTTTGTTCTCTATTCCATGCCCAGGCAAAAGTCTTGGTACTGCCTGCAGGTACTGATACCCTCCTTGAAAGAACACCAGTCCTATTTTTACATGTCTGTCACCCTGCAGTTCCTGAATGCCAGCCATGTGCTCACCTTCAGAAAGGGCACGCTTTTTTATCAAGTGGGCTGAGGTTTGTGGGTTTTTGGTTTGGGGTCTTTTGTTGGAAGGGTAGGGTGAAGCTGTAGGACTACAAAGAAACCAAAAGCATGTGTCTCTTCATTTAACCCCTTTTAAACCTGCATGAGACTTCTGACCACCTCACCTGGTTGTTAAGGCCTGTACTTCTGTCACAGACAGAAACAAAACCCTGAGTGACAACATTCCTGAACCAGGAAGTTTTGAACTCTAAATTGCCTGTACCCAAATGTAATATCTTCTAACATTTCATTTGAATTTGAGCAGCAGATACTAGAGAGGAAAAAAAAAAACCAACTCTTTAAGGTAAGACTCAGATTAAATCTTTCATTTTACACTCTGTGCAGATTTTATCTCCTAAATATTTGATATTATCCTTTAAATGCCTACTTCCTGGCTCTTCATTTTGCAAGTGATGAGAACATATCTAGTCTAGCAACTCTGTATCTTCTGAATAGATCACACTGTATGTGCTTGTGCTGGCAGTCGTTGCTTCCTTGATGGAGGAAATTAAAGGAATCAAGTTTTTCACCATCTTGGTGATAAGAGAAATTCAATACCTTCATTGCCTACGCAAGCAGAGAGTTTCTTTTTAATCACATAGTACTAAAAGCAAATGAGTTTACCTCCAGATCTCCTACCATGGATTCATAACACATCCCACATTCATCAGATAGAATAATGAATAAATAATGTAGGAAAAATGCTTCTAGCTATGAGTGGCATCCTTATTACAGGAACACATAGCATTTCAGACTCGAGAAATCTGAGGAAACTCACTGAAATGAGTTCTAAAATAGCTGCCATAAAAATTCACAGAAGGCTGGTATGATACAGAGGTGGCTTCTTCCCACCAGAACCATCAGCAGGCTGAGAGCAACTGGAAAAAAGCTGCTGTAAGTGAAACACAGAAACAACAGCAGTGAGATCCAGCAGGGATCTCCACCTCACACCCCGTTCTGCTCCTGGATTTGCTGGGCAAAGTGGACGAGCTCACTTCAGGCCTTGCTGTGAGGCACCAACCCAGCTGCTGGCCCACAGTCACACAATGGTTGGGCTTTTATTACTGCACTTTAATTACAGCGTGCTCAGAAAAAGAGAGCCTCTCCATCCCTAATTTCCACACCTGCTGGATAAATTGGTGAGGGAATGCCAGCCTCACATGAAAACTCCCTGGCTTCAGCCTCAACAGTGGCACGAGGAGCCAGTGCAGCTGGCTTTTATTGGTATTTTTAGGCTGTGATCTGGGGGCTGCATAGCTGTTTCAGCTTTCTTGGGCCTCTCTCAGCCCCTGAGGTGACAAGTGGGTCTGTCCCTGGCACATACTGCTGGCAGGCAGCTCAGCTGGTGTGGTGGGACAGAGCCAAGGAAGGAGGTGTGCAGGGAGGCGCTGCCTGTGCAAGGAAGAGTTGCTGTGTGCATTGCCCCATCACTCTGGTGCTGAGCTATACTGCTCTGGCAGGACTTGCCAGGGATGACAGACAAAGCAACAGAGTGGAAGCACTAAAAAAAGCCAGTCTCAAAATTAATGCATTGTGTTGTGGCAGTCATTGATCTGATGTTGGGTTTTGAGCAGTGAAACAAGTAAAGACAATAAGTGAGGAGAGAAATTTAGTATAAGTAGTTTGTAAGTCATTCAGTGAGGATCCTACATATCTTTGCATGCAGAAAAGTTCTCATAGCAACCAGCTTTGTAGCGCTACCCTTGATCGTGACAGTTTTGTGTATTTTCAGCAAATCTCATATGTCTTTTGTTGGTTCTCTTAAAGTAGCTGTGGCTTGTAGGCATCTTCCTGACAGAAGCAGAGCTGCTTCACTGCCCTCTGCCTCCCAACGTACTGGTGAAAAGAGTTATGTGTCCCTAGCTAGAGTTACTTGAGTCAGTTGTCCCAAGACAGTGAATCCTGCACGAACTTCCATTTGTATTTGGGTAATTAATCAAATGAACTATTTATCTGTTCCCAACACTTGCAAAATAGCAGCAATACCATAAATCAACCACTCCTGTCTTAATACACTTCAAATTTTATATTTCCCAAGTACCAGTCGACTGGATATGAAAAGGGAGCAACATCACATATGAGCGGAGTGCTCACTGTTGGTGGAAACAAGTGGGATGATCCTCTGGGATGCTACAACTCTGAATGAAAGGATGAAAGACCTGGAAGACCATTCCTAGTTGC
Organism: Agelaius tricolor; assembly: GCF_023055355.1. Classification (NCBI taxonomy): domain Eukaryota; kingdom Metazoa; phylum Chordata; class Aves; order Passeriformes; family Icteridae; genus Agelaius; species Agelaius tricolor. The sequence continues at coordinate 35,711,771 of NW_027269262.1, forward strand.
AAAGTAAGAGGAAAGGACTGAAAACTGATCTGCTGCTTGGTGTATACTGTATTTTCTGTGCAGAAAATTGCATTTTTGCCAAATAGAGTCAGGGTGTCAGTGCATGGGGATTGGGTAATATTGTCTGAGCCTTCTGCACAACAGTCTTTGGACTGAATCACCTCAGCTTTTTACTTACAGATTGTGAGAATCCAAAAGGCTTTTTTATGTCATTCCAGTTGAAATAAAACCCTTTCCTTGCTGAAAATTAATTATTGAGTGTTCTGCTGCTTTATAATATATTTATGTGCTCTTGGGAACCTCTTTGTGTTAGAGCACAGAAAGCAACATCTTAAATGCAGCCCAGGCAAGAGAAGTGCCCAGCTCTGCTTTGTGATGCCTTTCCTGCATGCAGATCAGGAGGTGATGCTATCCACAGGCAGTGGGCACTGCCCACAGAGCATCTGTGATCTGGATCTCCTGAGCACTGGCAATTAAATGGAAGATAAAGAGACCCCTAATGTTTAGGATGGGCTGCTACTCCTATGCAAAGTGCTTTGCTTAATATGCTTCCCTCAAATTCAGGTTAAATGAATGCAGTGCAAGCCTGCAAGGAGCTGTATTCTATATTTTGCTGAGGTTTCCAGCTGGGCTCATCCCCATGGCAATTGCACCTTCCAGGGGCATGGCAGGCACTGTGGCTGGCATCTGCCATAGCCCCTTTATTCTTGCCTCCCATCCCCAAAGGGACAAATGTGTGCAGTGGAGTGTTTTGGTGACCTTTTTGCTTCTGTATTGTGCAAGTTTTTTTTTTTATGAATGTAATTTTACTATCATGTATATGTTAGGAAAGGCCAGCTAAGAGCCAGAAGAGCAGTCTGGGCTGGGGACTGGATCACAGGAGCTCCCCAGCTCTTGTAGCAGTCCTCTCCACCAGCACAAGCCAGCCACTGAGGAACACGTGTCCCTGCCTCAGGTGGCTTTGGTCTGCTCATGGGGAGCAAGCAGCTGAGGGGTGACAGCTCACCCACAGTCAGGTCTGACAGATGGAGGCTCTCTGGGCAGCACAGCTTTACTCTGCCTTCCCAGCTTCCAGGAGAGAGGGCTTGAGCAAGCAAGGATTCGTCACCCCCACTTGCTGGAGCTCAATAGAGTCAGGCATAGTCACTTGACTGTGACTGAAGGTGAGAGATGAAGGAACAGGAGAGCATGGGCTGTAAGCTCAGTGTATTGCTGCTCTGGTAGCTCGCTCTCACTCTCAAAAAGCAATTAAAAAAGTAAAATCCACAAACTCTTAGGGCTGGGTCAGTCCTTCTGTTGCTGTTATGCTGTTAACATATTTTGTGATCCTCCTACGCTGAGTTTCTTTCTTGTTATGCTTAACCTTGACCTCTAAGGAAAAAAATCATCTAGCAACTTCAAATTCAGTGATTCATTCCACAAGTTACTGCATTTTCTAAAACACAATCTACTCTAAAGTCCTAATTGGAGGCTTACAGCCTGCCTCAAAAGTTTGCCTTTGGCCTAGAAAATGGAAGCAGCTGTATTCAGACACACTTACAGAGCTGGGCTTGCAAACATAGCAGTGATGGACTGCTTAACTGAGTGCTAAAGCAAGTGGGGACCAGAGGGGATTTCATTAAAACCTCCAAGAGAGGCCTTTTGCTTTGCTTTAATCAGTCACTAATCCCAGATGTGGCGCAGGAACAAGAGGGCACTCTGGGAAGAGGTGTTTGGGTGAGTTGCCATTAGGCAGCGTCCCAGCCTTGTGGTGCAAGGAGAGTCAGAATCAGGCTATCACTCTGACAGGGCGCTCAGAGGGAAAATCTCACTAAATACGAAGAAATAAAGATTAAAACTCTGTGGAGGTTTCATGTATGACAAGGCTCATACATGTATGAGAAGTTTCCTTCAGGTATTTCCTTCCCACCTCCAGTTCCCTACTGCCCCCAGCAACATCCTCCCTGCAACTTGTCTGCTCCAATCATCATCTGCAGGCTAGAACAGCATACTTTTTGGGTGGAAATAGCATTGCTTGAATGCTAAGAGGGAAAAAACATAATTATTTGCTTTTAGGAAGGAAAACACAGCAGAACCAAAGGGCTTGGATTCACTCAACTCTTTATTCAAAATGCAAGCCCTGAATATCAGCTCGTGAGAGTAACCAGATTTGGTTCATGGCCAGCTGCATAGGCCTGGCTGTGTTTCAGCCAGGGGGCTTTGTGTGCTCCCCCTGCACAGAGGAGCTGTGTGGCTCTGGAGGAGATCCCCCCACGTTTCCCACGGCAGCCTCTGTTTGCACAAATGACTTCCCAAGCAATGCTGGCCACACCTGGAAACCCTAACATAAGTTTGTCTGCCGAGCATCTTTCTTTAGTCTCTTCTAAGTCTTAAATTTACCAGAAAACTTGCCAGCAAGATTCAGAGACCAGATTGAGATTAATTTAAAATCTGGCCGACAAAAGAAGGCTCAGACGGAGCCAGCGCTGCACTGAATATGTCACCAGCTGCCTTTCTTCTCTGCTCTGCTCCAAAAGACAGCCTATCTACTTCAAACAGGCAGCCTTCCTTTTCCACCTGCTCAGATGTTTTTAAGCAACCTAGTTTCACTGGAGAGCAGTCCATGGGGGCTGGGGTTTCTTACTTTAAAAATGTGAGACCTTCTGGGCATCAGCCACCAGGAGAGTGCCAGTCACCAAAAGCAGGCAGTTTTGGAGGCTTACCAAAGCTGCTGCAGAGGCAATTCTCCACGGGGAGGAGAAAGGTTCAGAAATTGTTCTCAGCCAACTTGGTCCACACTGTGAAACCCTTGCAAAAAGGAAATGGTCTTCCTACGTGTCAGTTTTGACATTGCCATCCTGTTTCTTTCTGCATTTCAGCATGCTAATTGCTTGGAAAGGTGGGGGGTAAAAGATCTTATACTTAGATCTTTGTGTAGGTGCTGTTGCTAAGATGCATGATGGAGAAAAAAAGTTCCTTTTTTCTTTTGATTTTATTCCCCTCCTGGCCATACTCTGCAGAGGAGGAGGGGTACCATTCCCTTGCACATCAGCCCAGGGTCTGGCAGGAGGGAAGGGTACTGTGGCAAGGGGCAGACACCCTGTGAGAGGTGGGGAGAGGCTCTTCCTTGGGCTCTGTCTCACACCACAGGGATGGCAAAGGTGAGCTGCTGTGTCCTGGGCAAGACCCACTGCCCGTCCTCACTCTGCTGCTCCATCCTTGCCATGCTCCCTGGGCAGTATGATCTCTCTGCCCATCTCTAGGACTGTGAGGTCAAATAGAGATAACATATACTCCCCCCTCACCCCCTAGTTTTTCACAGTGTTTTTTGCAGCACTCTGTGCAGAGAGCATGAAGTAGGGCATGCTGGTGTGTCTTCCACAGTAGCTGCTTTGTCAGTCAGTGTAGATCACTACTTTGTTATCACAAATTTCTTTTCTCTTCTGCAGTTCTGAAACCTGTGTCGAGGCTATTAGATCAACCATAACACTCTCCTGTCCCAGAAGATCCTCCCCACAGGGACATGCTGTTTGTTTCTGGCTTTCCTTCTTTTTGGCCAGCTTGTTATTTTTCATCAGCCATGAATATTATTTCTGAATTTCCTGTTGTGTAAAATACTAAAATTCATTAACATCAGACTGAGCCATTTTCTGTTTACTGTGAAAAACTAACTCCACAGTGCACTGCTGTTTAGAAGAACCTCATACTGCCTTCAAAATGTGTGTGTGCAGTCACTAAACAAGAGTTAAACTTGATAGAAAAGAAAATTCAGGAGATGCAAACAGGAAGAAAAGTAATTGCATGAAGTGCCACATTTTGCAGAAACTCTTGTTGCTATTTTTACTTTTTCTGTGTTGTACCACTCTCTCTGAAGTTGCTCTCTCAGCAAACAGGGCCAGGATGAAAGACAGGCTGATTAGCAAATTCAAGGCTGCTGAAGAATCACTGATGCAGTGGGTGGTGATCTTCCCCTGAGCCAGCTAAGCATTAGTGCAGCAATGTAGCAGGAGGGACCCAAAATCCTGGCCATGTACAGACAATGGAAGGTTTTAGGTACCTTCTATGAGTGAAGTCTGTTTGGGATACCATAGCCAACAACTGCCATTATTTAAAGGTGGAAAATCTGCTCTTTGCTTCCTTTATATTTTCAAGGTAGAGAACTGCAGATGCATGCAAATGTTTGCAGAGATTTCCTTATTCTAAGGTACTCCACAAATGCTATCATTGTTTGTCCACCCAGCTGCCAGAATCCCTTCCTGAAAGATGTGGAAGCGGAAAGTAGTGAAACACTTTCTCTTGAAGGACCTCAAGCCCACATTCCTTCAATTGACTCCCCTGTGTTTGCAGGGAAGGGAGAACTAACTGTTGCTCTTCAGTTAAAAGCAACCAAACCCAGAAATGCCAAATAAGTCTGCTTGGTCATTACACTGTTTCTGAGCTGCTAATCACTTCAACAAATTGCAAAAAGGGAGACACTGTGCTAAAAATATTGGGGGTTTTTTAAATCTTCTTTTCTGCCCTACTTTGTAGGAGCAAAAATGAAGCAATCCCACCAGGAGAGCTATTACCAGCCCTGTGCACATCCAGCCCCTGCACATGCCCTGTACCACTTGCTCAAGGAGGAAGGCAAACAGGGCGGGGATGCCTTGCAGTGCCATTTCCTTTACCACAGGTTCCGTTCCCAGCTGTGCTTTTTCCTAGGGCTTCAGATAAAGGAGAAGTAAATCCTGCTGTTGCAATTATTCAGAGAACTCGGTCCCAGAATGTTACCAATGTACCAAGAGGCTACAAACACAAAACAGGGACATTTTTCAAAAAAACAATTTCTCAAAAAGCTACCTGAAATACAGAACAGAATAAGGCCATCTCAATTTAACCTTTTTTTGTCCTTAATGAAAGTGTTCTCCTCTGCTGATACATGCACAGTAGGCAATATGAAAGCTTATCCATCCTTTGGAAACAGCTCCTTGTTTTTCCAAAGCCAACGTGCTCCAATTTTAATACAACCCCACTGCTGACTGTGCCATGGCCACCTGCAGTGAGTGTATGGGTTGGAACTGGGGAAGGATCAAAAGCTTGAGTGCTCAAATTGACACTATGTAGGATTAAATGGTCAGATTCCCTGGGACCTTGGCACCAGGTGTCAGGGACACTTGGCCTGGGAGATAGTACCTAAGTCAGGGCCAGTATCAGCAAAAGTTTCACAGAAAACAGACTGGGCTTGAAACCAAACTACCTCACTGGTGAAGCTGATGTTACACCATCTTTGCCATCTCTCCTGTGTGACCTACAAAGAAGTGATGCCTCCCTACAAAACAGAGGAAGTTCAAGGTTTTGGGCTGTTTAAGCTCTTGGAGATAGAGAATGTGTGTTAGTGAAACTTTCCCACCTGACCACTCAGATGCCACTCTGACAGTCACACTCCCACTGCCCAAGATTTAACCGCTGAGACCAAAGCCCCTTCGCAGCGGGAAGTTCCACTGAACCAATGGGTCCCCCATTTGACCCCATCCACACATCATGCTCACACAAACAAGTTTCCCTTGTCCCTTCAATCCTAAGTATCCCCTAGCAAAGTCCCAGACATCTGCCTTCTTTAAGTAATTTAATTGTGGTGCTGTGGCATAATAACAGCCCAAGTCAGGGGGGCAGGGGGATCCCAAACAAAGGAATTCCTGGGCTTTGATACCCCTACAGTCTATGCACCCACTCTTGACACTGCCTGAATTTCATACTCCTGCATACAGCAGCTTTATTTGCAGCAGCAATTCCTCATGTCTACTTGTCTCTGCTAAGTGTTGTGCAAGAGAGATGTTAAACAGTAATTTATAGCATTTTAGGGACTGATGAGTAGAATGCATTGTAGGCAAGGGGGAAATGCTGAGACTTGGCAGTGTCCTGGAGATGGAAGCAGCTGCCTGAGAGAAATGCACACTTGGTCCTTTGGGAGCAGCCCCAGGCAGGGTCTGAGCCATCTCACAGCTGAAGCTGCCCATCTCACCCACAGTTTGCCCGAATATGGGAGAATGTCTTTAAAAAACACCCTTTGGCAAAGGAAAAAAACCACACTGTCTTGCAAAATACCCAAGATAAGTTTTGTCAATAATTATCTCCCAGAAGCAGAAAGAACGCTGCTGGTTGGAGCTGGAAGAAGCAAAGACTAGGGGAGAAGACCAGCTCCTGAACTCCTTCCAGTAGCTGAAGAAACTGGAAACATCATGTACACAGTGAAGTAAAGGCCACTAAACTGAATAGTCTACAGGCAGGATTATTAATGTGAAGGAAAGGCAGATTCATCCACAGACATAATTTGTTTAACAGTGTGACCTGAGAGTTTAAAATAAATGACCCGGGGCTTTCACTCTATTTCCAGTAGTCTACCTAAAGGACAAGAAGGGCGACTCCTGTATTTTTTGAAATATTACTAAAATAATGTTGTGAATCACCTTTCACTGTCCTTTGGGATGGAAGACATGCAGCTGAACAATGAGATGACTTTCTTGCCTGTATTTCCTCCAACACCCAAGGCAGTTAGTATTGGAGAAAAAAAGTATTATTAACAAAAATTATGGTAGAGAAAATTGAGATCGTCTTGTGGCTTTGACATAGGCACTAGAATATTGTCTAGACCTCTTGGGTCAATTGTAAAATTTGTTCACATTGATAAAAGTATTATATATTTGATATCTGACTTTTACTAAGACATAAGGTTGTGATGCTTAGCAGGATTGAGCATAGTTGTTAGTTATGCTGGGAATAGCAAGCTCCCATATTATTACAGAATTCAGACTGCTTCTCTTCAACAATTTGTAGAAATAACCTGAGGTACTTCTGAGAGAAACCCATGGGATTTAATCATCTAAAGATGAAAAATCCATCCTCTATTCTTTGCTGATGACAATGACCTCACTGGATTACAGAGGAATAGGTGACAAAAGAACTAGGAAAAAAGAATGAACACAAAAGCAACCAGACATGAAGATTTCTTACAGAAGGAGAAAGATAGTAGGGATACTTAAATTGCTTGAAATAGCAAAAATATTCCCATCCCAGTGAAGAGCCACTGGAATGTGCTGGACCCCTCAAGCAGTGGGAAAGTTTAGCACTTGGCTAAGTGTCACTGAGAAATAAATTTAACAAGTAGAAATCCAGTATTACTCAATAGCTGCTCTAGCAACACAGCACTGAGTCTAACCTCAAGAGATCCCCTATTCCCACTGCCCTCCCCTAAGACTTCAGAATCAATCATTCTTATATTATTCCCAATAGCTACATTTCTGCTCTGTTCTTCAAAAGCCTTGGGTGTGCTTTGTAGGTTAAAGCAGCACTCTGATTCACTCAGCACTGACTCACCCAAGCACTGTCTTTTGCTGCTTCACTGTCTTGGCTGTTGGAAAGTGGTTTTCCCAAACTTACTTCTTCCTATTTTCTGCTTGTTTGCTACCTAATCTGCCTCCTCATTTGCTTCCTCCATTCTGCAGCCTCATTTCCTGACACCTTGTTCACAACAAAGGTGAAGAAGAGGGCTTGAGTACAGCTCTTATCTCCTGTATTTGTTCTCTCTCCCTCAAATGAAGTGGCTACAGTTTCTCCAATCTTTTCCTTAATTTCCCATTTCCTAGCCCTCAGAACACTCTGGTTGTTCCCCTCAGGAACATCACCCAACAGTCTCTATCCTCCTTGAACTGAGATGTCTGAATGCAGTGTCCTGCCTTGGCAGAGGCTTTATTAACCTCAAACGCTGCCTGAATACTTTGTGTCTCTGCCTTTGATCACACCTGATGGCAGCTGTCTGCTGGTTTTGGGTGCTGAACCCCCTTTTGCTGTCTCCTGCCTTCTTTCTGAAAACATGCTACTAAAGTAGCCATCCCTCAGCCTGCATTTATAAGGATTATTCCTGCTGGAGCATAATACTTCACAGATCATTCTCTTGCATTTAATTGTTTCCAGACTGCTTCTCCAGTTTGTAACTATAAGCTTGAATTTTGATTCTGTCCTCCCGTGTACATATTCTGGGAAGCCTGGCATCTGCAATTGTAATGAGTGTGATCATATCTATTCTGGGATATTAAATATCATCTAGGATATTAAAGTATATATTGAATAATACCAGATCCAAGGCTGAACCCTGCAAAATCATGCTTGATCATTTTCTTATCTTTTGATAATGAGCCACTTGCGAACTACTTAACTGAGTACAATTTTCAAGATTGTATTCATTCTGTAGGGGTTTCATCCAGCATGGTTTGCTTTCTCCCTTTGAACTGAAATAATATTTTGCTATGAGAAGATAATAGGCCAAGTGATACTGGAATGAAAAAACGCTGTCTTGGAAGAAGCCAAAGTTGCCTTTGATATGCTGGTGGGATGTGCTAGGTGTTGTAGACTGCAGTGTCACACTTGAGTGCACACAAATGCCACTCACCCCTGGGGCATGCCACATGCTCACAGCAGGGTGGGGAGCATGAATGGACACCAGTGGGCACCAACAGCACCAACAACACGTGTGCCGTGGTTCCTGCTCACTGCAGTGTGTGTCTGCTGGGGAACTGAGCAAAAGGCTAATGAACTACAGGGATCCTAAGGAACCACTGTTCTGTCTGCTGTGTGAATGGTTCCTGGAGCCAACCCTTTTTTCAGCTCTCCAAAATGCATGGTGTATATTTCACAGCCTTGTGAAGATTTGTGCACAGGGCTCTAAATGTCTGAAGTTGTGTGCAGTGAATCATGTCTTCTACTGGCCTGGCCTGCTGACTCTCCTTCTGGACAGTAAAAGGGAGAAATTCTCCCAGGTTTTCTCTGGAAATGAATATCCCTACTTAAAAAAAAAAAAAAAAAGTGCTTAAATTTTTTGGCAAAAAAAGTACAAAAAGTTTCAAGAGCTGGAAAGAAAAAATTATAGTAAGCTCACTCAGACCCTGACACAGACTGTCTAAACATAATCTAAGTCCCTGGAGTCCCTGTAACTTGCAAATGAGTTAACAACTAGACAAGTTATTGTAACTCTATTTATCAGGTTTCTGAGGAGCATATTTTGCTGGAGGACTGACACTGCAGCAATATCCAGAGCAAAACTTTTCAAGTATTCCAAATGCAGATGAACACTCACTTTCCCAAACTGACCAGTGTCAGCCACCTTTTTCTACATTCTCTTTCATACTGTCTCCACCTCAGAGTCATCTGCCCTTCCTTCATCACTTCTTCCCCTCCTTTTTTTTCCATGTAGATTATCCCATCAAATGTAATCTTCACTCCCAAAATAGCCTCAGAGAGGCTATTTAGAGCCCTCGAAGCAGGGCATTAACTACTCCTGTGATCTGCAACTTTCTGTATCCTGAGAATCCTTCTAGTGCTGGAACAGGAGGAGATGTGAATAGGGCAGAGCTGTTTCAGACACAGAAAATGGCCAGCTCATCTCTCCCGCTGCTTGTGGAGGTGTTGGTAATTTAAGGTAGAGCTGAATTAAAACATCCCCAAAACTTCTAAAGGACACAATTTTTGACACTTCTTTTTCATTAGGAATGGCTTTTAGTATTTGGAGATAAAACATCAGAACACTTGACTTTTTCCTGGATTAGAAATCTTAATAAACTAAGTTGCAGGGGAAGAAGAGTAATGTTGGAGTAAGTTGAAGAAGCTGATGTAGAAGTTGTCTCATTTTGCTTGATCCACCCTTGTTTTTGACATTTCCCCAGGCTCCCCTGCTTTTTGTTGACAGGTTTTTAGAAAATGGGTGGTGGCTTTTTCTGAGAACAGCATCAGATGTGGTTACATGAAAAATATGCAGGTGAGAGTTTTGCAGTGGATGCAAAATTGGTTGGGGCTTTTAGTTTTGGTGTGGGGTGGCTCTTTTTAAGCCAAAAGGTGAAAAGAACTTACTGTGTTTCAGAGCAGCTCAACAAGTATGAGAAAAAAATACTTCTTATGGGTACAGAAGGGAAAAACCTCAGATATGCTACAAAACAAAGCAGGGAGGAAGTCACTTTTTTAGGCTGATGCTTGAGATCAGTAAGCAGCAAAGACAAACTGCCAGGGCAAAATCCTGCTGCCCCAAAGAGAAAGATGGAGCAGGGGGATGGGAAACCTGGGCATCTGTGTGAGGTGGACTGTTTTTGTCTGTGTTAATTTATCCTGTCTCAAGGGAAAGGGCACTGTGCTCCCCTGGGGAGCAGGTCTCTGGAAGAACATCACATGCTGTGAGCAGTGCAGGTGAGGCTGCTGGCAAGGGACGATGTGGCAAACAGGAAAGAATCAAAGCAACTCCTCTTTGTGCATCTGCAATGGAGGCTGAGTCATTACCATTCATCACTAGCCTGACTGGTGTGTTAATTCTGGTGACAGTTGTTTTCGGGAGAGAGGACAGCTTTTGATGCCTTTTAATTCCTGAAAATAAAAGAAAAAAGGGCTGTCAAGGTAACAGGCATCCAGAGAGGCTGACTGAAAACAGTGGGTAAGGAAATAGCTTTAAGTCCCAGGGAAATGCAGCATAAAAGGGAGCTGCCACAATAACCAGGACAGTGTGGCTTGCTCCTTCTCATTTCTGAAGGAAGCAGCAAACAGCTAAAACTTCCCATGCCCAAGTTACAAATGACCTCCAATTGCAGGACAATGGAGGAGAGTTAGAGCTGCAGTATTTTTTCTGTGATTCTTCCTGCTGGGCTTTCTGATTTGAGTATTCATATCTGTATTTGTAGCATCATTCATCTTGCAACTTATTCTAGTCAAGCCCAAAAACCTTCCTCAAGAGAGCAGAAGCCTCTTCTGGCCCCAGTCCTCAGAGACTGACAAGCTCCACAGCACCCTGGGGCAGTTTAGCCATTGACTTTACAAGGGCTTAAGATTTCTGCCAACCAGTTCCTGCTGTTTCAGGGAAACCATGGGCAGTGGCTGCCCATTGACAGCAGTAGGCCTTGCCAGGAAGCTTTAAGACAAGATACACCTTGTGACTGTCTTTCCTTCAGCACTTCTCCTTTCTCTCACTCCCAGCAGTCATTCCACATGCTGGCCCTGCCAGCTTCTGCAAGCTCAGGGGTTCCCAGCCCTGACCCTGGGAGGCAGTGCCAGGAGAGGTCCCAGCCTCCTGTGCCAGCATCCCTTCCCTCCAGACTGATGCTTCTCCTCTGCAGCTTCCATGTCCCTTACTATTCCTCTTTTCATACCTCTCTCTCTCATTGATCCCCTCTTCTTCTCTGCTTCCCCTCATCACCCAATAATGGTGTTTCTCTCTTTTCATCACTTTCTCCATCTACTCAGCACCATGGCAGGAGGGCCGTACTGAGGCAGAGGGATGCTTTTGTTGAGTGTCATCTAATCAGAGATGGTCCTTGCCTGAAAAAATCATTTCAAATAAGCAGAGCAAGAAAAAAACTGAGGGAGGATGTCTGGAAAGGAGGAGTGGCTTCCCCAAGGCTGTCCAGCAGGGCCAGAAAGAAATTCTCTTCTCTTGCCCATTGGACCAAACTGTCATGTCTGCAGGGATTTGAACAAATGTAATTTTAAAACAAAGTCAAGTTTGAGGGGGACCTGTTGGGAATGGAGTTCCTTAGGAATCCAAGGAGTTACAAAGAATCTTGCTGCTGTGGCAGAGGAAGAACCCAGTGGGCAAACCACAATGCCCCACTAAAAACCAGTCCTGGGATGCTCTTGGCTTCAACCACACCCACCCACGAAAACACAGCTTCCCAACCCTGGCAAGGCAGCAACTCACAGGCTGTGCAACCAAGACCCCTGATGTGACAGCGAGGGGGAGGCATGAGCGGGTGGGATGCAGCACCACTTTGCAGGGACCCTGCACCCAGAGGAAAGCTGTGCCTGAGCTGGGAAGGGTGTTTTCACCTTCCTATGATGACCAAAGTGCTGCCATAGGATTTGCTAATGGACACGGCCTGGGCTGGGGTGAAATCAGGTGCTTCAAATGGACTTGTCCCATCTTTAGTTCAAGTTGTGCAGTGCCTTGCAGACACCCGCTGGGAGAGCTTTAAAAAATCCCAACATAATAACTAGAGAAGAGCTCATTATATCTGTGACTCATCGGCCGGAAGCTGCAGTGAACACGGCTGCTGTGCCGGGAGTCTCGCTTCCAAGGGTGTGGTGACACGTGCAGTTACTAGACTGAGAAATTGGTGCTCAGCTCAGGTTTACTGTCATTGCATTCTAACTTCTGATAGCAGAGCTGCCTGTGCTAGGCCCCACAGTGGACAGACATATCCCTGAGTGGACCGCTAAGACAGCAGGGCTATGCAAGACTCAGACACTACCTAAAGGCCAAATGTGGTTTTGTACAAGTTCAGAGTAAATTAGTTTGTAGGTCAGGTCCTCTCCTAAACTGAGGGACCTGACACAAAAGAGTCGATTTGCTATATAAAGTTCAAGAAACACAGTGACAGGACAGACCAGTATGATGCTGAATTAGGAGTGACAGAGATACTCAAACAATATGCCTATTGTTGGCAGACAGCAAGTTTTACTTTGGTGGTGTCTGTTGTACACCTGGTCAGGAAGGTCCTTAGGTTTGGTAGTGCACCACAGACTGTGACTCGGATGAGTGTAACAGTGAGAATCATGTTCCTGCCAAGGCATCTGCCCATGGGACAACAGCCATCACCTCTGATTTCCAGCTTGTCCATGTGTCCATTGCTATGGGCCACCCCAGTATGGGTGAGAAAGTAATGTCACTGCCACCATGCTAAAAGAAAAATTAGTTCCATCAACACACGACAGTGAGAGTGCCTGGGGGTTTCCTCCTGTCACACTGTCCCTGGAGTGAAAGGGAGGAGTTGCTCTGCAGTCCAAGCAGGGTGAGCTGTTCCCTGGCTCTACCTCTGCCACCAGAAAACATTCCCATTCATATGCAAAACTTTTAACACCCCGGGCTGACAGAGCTGCCGCTGCTGCGCAGTTATGGCACTCAGCAACAGGGCAGGGTGCATTTCAAGCTTGTCCTGCTTCCTCTGCTCTCAAAATCAACTTCTCTCTCAGCAGTAAAGACACCCCACCTCAAAGCTCATCTCAAAGGCTGACTGTAAAAACAGGAGGTGTCATTTCTATGAATGAGATTGTTTTCGTAAGTGCAGATGCGGAAGCTGTTACCACCAAAATATTTAGGAAACTGGTGAAAGGAAACAGTCGAGCTGTAGCACAGGAACAGGTTCAAGCACTCGGCTCTGGCTGCGCCCTGAGCTGCATCCTTGCCACGATGCAGAACTCCCAAGAAGATTTGGCTGCACTCGGAGAAGAAGATGATTCCTTTGGGGAAGGTAAAGTCATCTTTTATTAAACTAATCCTTCTCCTACTCAGACTAGAGACTGGTTACTAGCCTGGGTGGTATTTCTTGTGTAAATCTGAAGTTGTCTGTGGGCTTCAAGGTCACAGGGTGACCAGACTCTTTTTCTCCTTAGAGAATGGAGAACAAAGGGACCATAGATACAATAAAAATACTTTCACACTGGTTCAGCAGCTTCAAGGAAGTTACTGCAGAAGAAAGCTGGGGGGACACCCAGTGTATTTTCTACAGTGGCTGCACTGTGCAAAGTAGCACATTGGGCATTCAACAGCACAGGTGCAGCTGGGGTTAAAGTGGTAGCAGCTTTTTACGGGGCTAAGGGTGACTTGCTACTTAAATTATCTGAGCAGAATTAGCATCCTCCTCTCCAACTGCCACAACCTGAGATACAAAGCTGGTGTCATAATTTCTTATCCCTAAAACTGCTTCTGCTGGTGCTTGATTCCTGTTGCTTGTATCCTGTACCATCATTTACATGTGTACTGAGTGCTATCAAGTCAAAATAGCAGAAACACAGATAAGAGGGTCCAGAGGAGGGGGAAGAATCTGGCCCCTGGTGTTCAATTTCTGCCGTTGCTCACTGCTCCCCTTTGCACTTGAGCCAGGGGGAGAACTTGCTCATGCAAATCTTCTCCCGGCCCCCAGCCCTCCACAGTTTCTAAGGGAGTTGAAGGCACAAAGAGCTGCCTGGATGCACTCCAAAGACTGTGAACCTTTAAACTCACTTTCAGCACAGCTTCAGCAAGCCTCATTTAAACAAAGCTCAGCTGTGGTTGGTATGGAAAACTTAGCAGTGAATAGTGCCAAATCAAGTTATCTGAGCCCCAGTGAAAGGCATCAGCTCAGAAAAGAAAGCAGTCTCTATGATGTTCTCTCTGTACTCAAATACATTTCTCACGTCTCTATGCCCCCCACTTCTCATCCTGTATCCCAGTCTGGGCTGGGAAGGGCAATGAATTTGCTGACAGGAGAGGTCAGTGCATTTGCATTGTGGAAGAAATCCTGGTAGTCCAGGAAACACCTCATGCCAGTGGGCAAATCAACTGGCACTGAAAGTACCCCATTGCATTTGCTGCATCCTGCATTCAACACAAGTGGATGCTGCTTCCCAGGATAATCATCCACGTGCTCTGACTTGATATGGACATTTGCAATTGCTCTGAAGAGCCAGCAGGTTTTTAAGCTTCTTTGCTGTTTCTGAAACCTTTAGCTGATGTTCTTAATCAGAAATGTGGAAGGGAAGGAGAGAAATGTGGGCAGGTTAGTCGACATATATATTGTGTTATCCGAAGGGAATGATACACCACTTCAAAAATCTGTTCCAGCCTCTCAGCTAAGTTGTTTCTGGCAGGGCTGATCCAGAAACAGCTAGAGGAGGCTCTGCTTTTTCAAAGGCAGGAACATTTTAAAAACCTCTCCATGACCCTTCTTGGAGCAGGAGGTTGGAACAGATGATCTTCTGAGGTCCCACCCCACCCTAAGGTATCCCATGAGTCAATGAGTTGGTGACATCCTCTTCAACTCACCTATAAGTAACTTGGAACAGTTGTATCCCAGCTGCTCTCTCAGACACAGGGATTGTTGGCTCCCAAAACTGCCAGCTGGAGAGCCCAAACAACACAGGCACAGTGCTAGACTTCCCCTTCAGTCCCCTCTCCTCTCTCTTGAATGGGTTAGCAAGGAAACATTAACTTTCTGGCTGCTATTTCTGGAGCGCTGCTGACCCCGGACAACCCAGTGCACTCCCTGGGGCTGGGTGGGATCCGGGCGGGAGCAGCGGGGCCCGTTTCGGTCACAGGGCAGCCCCGCCCCGCTCTTGCTGCAGCCTCAGGCGCCAGCCAAAATTTAGTCACAGCCAAAACTTAGTCGCAGATTTTTAGGCCAGACGGAGGCACTTGTCAGGCACTGAACTCCCAGCTCAGTGCAGACCTCAGCTCTTAGGGCTTGGCCTATTTTTCATTATTTTCATTATTTTCCACATCCACCTTGATTTGGAAAGTGATGATGGCAAATCTCTGTCCACCTTTTTAACTCATCCCAAGGCTTAGCTACCATCACAGTTTAAGACAGCTACATTTTATTTCTTCTAGCACTGATCTGTCTCTACTTTTTTGGAGTTAGTTTCCCTCCTGTCCAAGAGAGCTAAGATCTCACTGTTGCTTGTGCATATAAAAATCTCATATAACTATCTACAGGCAATATTCAGACCACTCTCATCCTTTGCCAAGCAGACTGTTATCAATGACTGTTTCCTTATAAAGTTTTAATCTGTTAAGAATTTTCATGGGTTTTGAGACCAGTCCCTTGGAGAGATGTGGACACCAGCATGGAGCCCAGTGCTCCAAAACTGTCAGACCAGGGACAAATCCAGAAGTTACATGATATGTTTACTCATACTTCTTAAGTATATGTATAATATATCAGGATCAGTTCAAGGATCTGCTGAAGTCCTTTCAGGTTGCAGCATCACATGAAGGCCTGCTCTTCTCAGATTTTTCTCTTTAATCCTCAAGTCTTTCAGAGTCAAATTTCTCAGGACAAAGTCAATGTTATCCTGTCAGGATGGCTTATCTCCCTTGCTCCCAGCTATGCCCATACTAAAACCAGATGATTCACCTCACTTCCTCAAGTAGCCTGTTTTCCACTTCTCCAGACATTGTGCCATCTGTTCCATACTCAGTCAATCACTGTTTAAAGTTCCCTTTCAGATCACTGACATAAAAATAGTTCAATCCCATGAGGGAGAACCAATCTTTGTATGTCCTCTTTAGAGACTGGCATCTTTGATGATTTCTCAGCTGGGTTATGTGTGTAAAGATTTCCTGCAGTACCAAGTTCTGTTTCTTACTAAAGTCTGAATACACTATCAATACAATTATATTCTCTAAAATCCTAATGATTGCCACTGATTGTACTCCATCTCCTTTAATTTTGCTTATATGACTTCAACATCAGCTATTCCTTGACGAGGCCAAGACCACTGCCAGGCTATCACATTATTAGTAACACAACATTATTTACAGCTCTTTGGAATTACTCTGGTGTTGCAAGTTTTCTGAAACACCAACAAGAAGTTCCTAGGATAACTCTTCTCAAAATTACAGTTTTAAACTGTCTTCTGGAAAAGATTAAGGGGGAAATATTTTCCCATTGATATAGACTGTCAGATGGCACTGATATTTTCCCTTTACAAACCAAAAGATTTGTTGAAAACTTCTGTGTTTTCTTCAGCATAATCCATAATTCCACAATTTTTACTTGTGCTTCAATAGGCATTGATTTTCCTTATTATACCTTGAAATTGCAAGTCACAGAGCTGGATGTGACAAAATAGGCTAGAACTATCCCAACAAAAATGCAGGTATTCAAAGCTTCGAAACGTTCAACCTCAAAGAAACTTTGTTAGCTCTTTCCCTTGTTTCGTAATAACAGTGCCTTGCACTGACATGGTGCTCTCTCCTTCAGAGGTTTTGCAGAGATTTTGCAAGTGCTTACATTCAGTGAAGAACTCCCTCTCTTCTGCAATGTGATCAGTGTTAAACAGGGCACAGCTGTAGTGTGGAAAAGTTTAAAAAATAAATTATTTTAGCCTTTTGAAAGCACAGGGAGTGGTAAGTTTAATGTCTTCTAAGCCTTACTCGCTATGTTAACTCAAAGCAAGAGTCTTCAGTTACTTTTACAATTTTGTTAGGTCAAATATCCACTTTGGGCAAAATGCTGTTTAATTTTTAGTGACTCTAAGTGCCTGGGATTCTGAAGTTATATTTCATTAAAAAGAAATCCCTTCCACTAGCACTAGGTTTCCCCTCCTCACTGGAGCCTGCAGTGATGGTGTGGATTTTCTCTGACTCTGTCTAAGATGAGGAGCCAAGCCCAGAGAGTGAGGGGGATTTGAGCACAAGTCATCTCTCTTGGCAGACCCTGGTTTCCCTGGGAGGAGAGCTGAGGGCTCACACAGAAGTGTGATGCCACTGCACCAGCACAGCCTCTGACTGGGACCAGAGGCTCAGCACAGCAGGAGCTCCTGGATCAAGCAGACACATCCATAAGCAGAATTTGCAAGCAGTCAGCAAACATGGCCAGCACATCACAGAATCATAGGATATGCTGAGTTGGAAGGGATCCATCAGGATCCCTCCTGGGCCTGTAAAGGATACCTCCAAGAGTCATACCTTGAGTATGACTCAAGTGCCCAAGAGTATTGTTCAAATGCTTCTTGAACCCTGTCAGGCTGGTGCTGTGACCACTTCCCTGGGGAGCATGTTCCAGTGCCCAACCACCTTCTGGGTGAAGAATCTTTTCTTGATATCCTGCCTAAACCTCTCCTGACTCTACTTCATGCAGTTTCCTTGGGTCCTGTCACTTGTCACCACAGAGAAGAGATGAGTGCCTGGCCCTCCTCTTCCCCACACAAGGAAGTTGTGACTGCAATGAGGTCTCCCTTCAGTCTCCTTTTCTCCAGGCTGAACAGAACAAGGGACCTCAGGTGCCCTTCCTATGGCTTTCCCTCAAGGCCCTTCACCATCTTCATAGTCCTCCTTTGGACATTCTCTAATAGTTTAATATCTCTTTATATTGTGGCACCCAGAACTGCCCCCAGCACTGGAGGTGAGGCTGCCCCAGCTCAGAGCAGAGCAGGACAATCCCCTCCCTTGCCAGCTGGCAATGCTGGGCCTGATGCCCCCCAGAACACCCCTGGCCCTCCTGGCTGCCAGGGCACTGCTGACTCAGGTTCAACTTGCCATCAACCAGGTCCCTTTCCACAGTGCTTCTCTCCAGCCTCTTGTTCTCTAGTCTATACACACAACCAGGGTTGCCCCATAGAGGGTCCAGAATCCAGCACTTGCCCTTGTTGAACTTCTTACAGTTGGTGATTGCCCAGTCCTCTAATTTGTCAGGGTCTCTCTGCAAGGCCTGTCTGCCCTTGAGGGAGTCAACAGCTCCTCTCAATTTAGTGTTGTTGGCAAACTTGCTTGGTATTTCTTCGAGAATTAGGTCCAAATATTTTGTTAGCACCCTATCCACGCTGAGAATGCATAGGAAAAGTAGAAATTAAGCTGTGATTTATTGCAGATCTTTTCATGCAGCTGCTCTACACTGACCTCTCCTCACACCTCCACTTCCCACTTCCTGTGAATGCCCTCTGGTTGTACACGGGGTAACCATAACCTCCCTGTCAGGTCAAAGCCCACACAAAATCCTATCAGTGTTTCCAAATAATGGGGTAGAGAAACCAACACTGTCTTTTTCATTACATTCATTAAGGGTGTGCTCCAGTTCAGTAGACCAGAGCCCCATTTTAGATGGTGCACTGCACAGATTAGAGTCCCAGGGCCCTTTCCTTGCCCAGGACTGACATGCTCCTTTTGGCATGCAGATACATTCCAGCACTGCTGCCCATCAAGGCTCCTGTGAGAACAGAACTGCATCAAATGTTTAAGGTACACTTCAAAAATGCACCAGATGCCTTTGCATCCTTGTAAAGCCTGCCTGTCCTTTACAAGAGAGAAAATAGCTTTAGTTCTGGGGTTTGGGACCAACTCTGAGGCTTAGCTGAAATGAAAGCTAGCTGCTGTACATGATTATGTGCACTGCCTGCACATAGTGAGGTTAGAGATGTTAGAGAAAACTGAGGATAAAGCCTTGGATGTTAACTTACAGTTGAGACTCTTTATTCAGCAGCAATTCAGGTTAAGCAACTTTTCTCTTTCCCTGAAGCAATACTAGACACTGTGCTTTTCTTGGACATACAACTGCAGTGGCTTGTCAAATGTCACATGGGGCCATCCATGTCACAGCTTGTCTGTGACCCATGGGACCAGGTTTCTTTCTGTGCTGTATCTAGCCCAGCTTTGGTGAGACCCCTCAGGTATGACCCCTCCTCACAGAGTACATCAGAGGGGTGTAACTTTAAGAGAATTGTTTTCTAATGATACTCATGTGTTCATATCAGTATGGTATTCCAGCAAATGCCCACCTCAGAGATATACAGAGATACTTTTTTTCCTATGTTTTCACCCCAGAGAGTTTGACACAGCTACTTTTTATCCAGCATACCAGTTCCCAATACTTCAGAAGGCTGTTGTAAGGATGAGCAGCCTTGCAATGTATCAAGCATGGGAGCTTCTCCTTCCTGTCTGCTGGGAGACTGCAGATCAGTGTCCTGAAAACATTTACAGGTCCCACCAGCCCTTCTTGTCCTTTTGGCTTATCTCTCATTCCTGGAGAAAGTGAATGCTGTACTCCCTTCAGCCCAGAGGATGAGAAGTCCCATCACCAAGGCAACAGTGTCTGCTTCATCCAGATAGATGGATTGTAGTGAGATATTTGGCCTAAAAACTCAGATTGAAGCACCTTTCTGCAGAGCATGATCAGACCTATTTTAACAACAGGACAAGGATGGCAAGAAAAAAAGGGTGCTGCCTTATGGAGCATTTTTGTTATTCCTGTTTACACTAAATGCTCCACTCACCTGCTTCTCGCAGCTGCTTCATTCTGGTTGTGGTCCATGGGTGGACTCAGAGTTATGCAGACGGGGGCGAGAGCTTTTTGTGGTCAGAGGAGTCCATGTGAGACGCCCATCTCCACCCCAGGCGCCCCCACACTGACCCACCCGCAGTGCTCTGGAACTTCCAGCTGTCGTGGGCAGCTGGAGGATTATTTTTAACAGGGCATCACACTCCATATATGAAGCAGAAAAGTTGGAGCCCATGAGCCCCCAATAAAAAAAAAAATTTAAGAAAAGATTGAAATGAGAGACCCTTTCTCCTTTGTTCTCTCCCTATTTTTTAATTAAAACCTTTGATCTTTTGGTGCTTCCTTCTCCATTTCTGGAAGGCAGCATTTTTGGTTCATATCTGTTGATGATATTTCTAGATCACTAATAATAACAACAGTGAGGGGAAAATCCAGGCCAAATAAACAAGTTGCATTTAACCAGCCCTCAGAGAAAAGAGGAAGGTATGTACAAGCCAGAGAGAAACCACTGATCAGGTGTGCTTGGGGTCCCTTCTAAGCTTGCAAAACAAGTGTCACACCAAAGGCTGAAGCAAAGTTGCCCTTCTTTTCACACACTTTCCCCCTCCTGGTTTTACATAGCATCTTTACAAAGCTCCAAGAAACACAAGCTTTTTGTCGCTCAATCCCGTCATTAAATTCACCAAATAAATGTGTCTTGGCCAATGTGGGTGGGTGGCGTAAACAACTTCACCCCTTTAATAATTCGAGGCACAGCTCAGCCGCCTGTGAAATGAGCTTCCGCCTGCCTGGATGCTGAACCAAAGCCTTGTGGTTGGTGCACCATGGGTGTGACAGGCACAAAACAAGCGGGTCAGGAAGTGCAGAGTTAAAAGGCGAGGAGTGAAAACAGTCTGTGTGTATGGATGGGGGGGGGGGAGAGAGGGAGAGAGTAGTCAAGCACTTGACAATGTCACAGAGGCCCTAAAAAGTTGATGGTGGGAAGATTTCCCAATAGTAGGATTTCTCCTATATCTCAGCATTGCTTGTGGGGGTGAGGGGTGTTGTCAGGCCACACAGAATTTTAAGCAGTGTGTTGTTGATCTGGCAGCCAGGAGCAGGGGAATGGTTTGAAGCAGGGGTTTATGCTTTGAAAGAGTCCCTGATATTCCTGTGTCTTTGGCAACTGGAAAACAGGTGAAGCAAAAGTGCTATGGAAGTCCTGAGCATAAAAAGCTTCAATCTGCATAACTTAATGGGGGCTGGCATTGGCTTTCTCTAGTTTAATTGCAGGTAGTCTGGGAGTTGGAAAGTTCAGAGATGCAGAGCTTGGAAATGATACCTTGAGTTCTAATAGTTGATAATAAGCTTGGAAGACAAGAAGTAAAGTAGAAAGATATGAAGCCATGGAGAGTGAGAAAAAAACCTGGTATTTTGGGGAAAAGCCCGCTGTGACCAGCCCTTGCCTGAAGAGATAAACACAGTGGATAAACACATCTGGCTGCACCCAAATTGGGGCAGTTTGAATGACCTCTACTCCAGCCTTCTCTGAGATTTAATGTTCTAGCTCCTTAAACTGGTTACTTTATGTTCCTCTTAGCCAATAATGAGTGTGTTCAAGAAGGAGGGAGGGCAAGGGTGGAAACAAGAAGCCCTTCCAGGTGCCAGTTCAGGGCATGGAAATAGGGATCCTTCACTGCTGGCAGACCTGTGCTCTTTTGCTGACCATGGCAGTCCCCTGGTGCTAGCCTGGCAGCAGTGGGCACAAGTGTGGCTGGTGCCTGTCCGGGTCCACAGCCCAGCATTCCCACCCACAGGGCAACAGGAGGCAGATCCACTGCAGCAGTGGGGCAGACTCATCTTTGTGATAGCAGCTTCAAGGAGGAAGCCCTGCAGCAGCTGCTTACCATTAAAGTGATATTTACTTGAGCTTTGCCTCTAACCAGGATCCAGTAGCTACGGTAATGCCCACATGAGACTGGGTTAGGTTTCCCCAGTGCACAGTGATGCTTTTAGTCATGCCCAATGGGAAAACTGCCTGCACTTGCTGCTGCTCTGTTGCACTGTGGTGGGGGAGCTCAGCACCCAGGTTGCTCCTGCAGCTTCACTAACCAGAGCCCTGCCCTGGATTTACTGCCATGTTGTGGCATTGTGTGAGCCTGCCTACAATTAACCACAACCCATTCCACAGAAAAGAAAAGACACTCAAAATAGTCCAGCAAAATAAATGCTCGAGCCACAAATCCCATGTGAAATGACCACCCTGGGAAGCATACCCCAAAACTGCCCCAAAAACTCAGAGCTATCTGGGGTGACTAGCAGTGCACACAAGGGCTTGCAAAAGCTCCCCTTTCATCACACCAGGCTGTTCCTTAGGCCAGCCCTGCCTTCCTGCCCTCCCTGTGCCCAGCCCTAGGGGAAGTGACCTGCAGTGGTGAGCTTTTGTGCAACTGATCCTCTCTTCATGCTGTGTAACACCAGAGTGAAAAGCCCCCAGCCCTCCTCGCTCCCCAGAGAGTGCACCTATGGTTCAGGTATGGCAGCAGCTGAGTGGTATCCAGGAGGTTCCCTGGAGGGGTGTCATAGTCACCTGTGGCAGAAGAGAGAGGGACAGCCTCTCTGAGGGGCTTGGCAGGACAGCTAAAAGCTCTGTGAATATATTCAATATATGTCATTAACATAGTCATTAAATTTTCAAGGACCCCTGCAGGACCTCAGAGACATGAGCTTATAAAATCTCACAGGAGCCCCACGGCTTTCTCAAATTTGTGCTTAAGATGCCAGTGGCTAACAAGGCTGGCCAGCATTCAGGCTCCATGGCATAACTGGAGCTTTGTTCACATCCTTCTCATTTCATGGTAGCTCAGAGCAGTGGAAGAGCTCTGTTGTGAACGTGGATATTGTCCATAAGGCACCATGCTCTTTTTAGCAGTTGGTTGTGACTGTGTAGAAGTGCAGTTTGCCACCTGAGAACTCCTGTAAGTTTTGGAGTCCTGCCCACTGCCTTCACTCTGAACTAACAGATCTCCTTTTCTTGAGGGTCTTGGAGAAGAGAGATATTTTGTAGATGTAGATAGATTTGAAACCAGATAGCATCTCTGAGATCCTCCTCCAAACACATGCTAGGAGTGCCACATAGCAATCCCAGCGCACGCACACTTAACAAGCGAGGCTCTTTTTTTTTTTTTTAATTGAGAGGGGTGGGAATGTTGAAAAGAATCCATACAAAATATTCTTAAAGAAAAAGAAAGCCACAGGAGGAGCAGAACAGTCCAGCACTGCTGAGCTCAGCTGTGGAGTTGGATGTCAGTAGTTTCTTTTTCTAATTTCCCCATTGAAACGCAGGCAGCTCGGGAGGTCCTGATGTGCTCTGCCTCTTCTGTCACTCTGGGGAGCTTCCTGCCCACTCCATTCCTGATGCCTGTTGTGAGCCAAGGAAGAGTTAGCTTAATCAGCAACACCAGCCTCTGAGTAGTGCCAAATTGTTGTCATTAATCACTTCAAAAATCACTGCACTGAAAATAGTACACAGGGTCAGATGTTCAAAAACTGGCATGGTTTCACTGATGTCATTTAACCTCAGCCACAAAGCCAGAACACACCCCTAAAGAAACACTTCTTATTTTCTTTACGTATTATTTATGAATTTTAAATCCACTCACACAAAGCTGCTCTTCACCTTTCCTAGAGGAAATAACTGCTATGAATGGTCAATCACCTCCAAGTAAAGCCAGGCTGGACCAACAAGGAACGTGTATCCCCCCAAGAGATGCCTGGGGGTGCTGGTCTGAGGGTTTGGTCGGAGCTTCTCTGTGCTACAGACCACCCTCTCTCCCTTGGAATCTCAGTCCAAATATTTGGCAGATGCACTTGGGGCTCATTATATTACAGAGGCAGCATGTTCACTGCGCTCCCCCGAATGGCATTCTGTGTGTGCTGCACTTGTTTTGTATTTGCTATATTTAAGCCACAGAAATATGCGCTGGGGAGGAAAAGAGGGAAGTGGTGGTATCTTGGAGGCAGGGAAGAAATGAAAATAATTTCTCAAAGCTGCAGTCCTCTGTGAAGAATTTTGGCTCACAAGAAGGAAAGAGGAGCATGGTCTCTGCATCAAGGACCTTGACAGGTCACCCATACTGCAGTTTATCTGGGAATTATTACAAGGCAACTCTGGTGCCACACTAATGTAAGTAAGGATGGAAATTGCTTGGAGCCTTTGCACCTGAGGACTCCTTCTGGGTTTCTTTTATGAAACTGCCTTGTTACGGACATGAAGGAAGACCGGTGTGCAGCACTGCAGAATTCATACATGGAACTAGATTTTTAAATGTCTGACATTATTTGCTCCTTTGCTTCCTGCTTCCACCCTAGCCTTTGCAACCTTCTTCTACCTGACCATCATTTTCCCCAGACCCTGCTCATCATCCCTGCAGCTCCTCCCCTTCCTGCCATGACCTGTGGGGCTCACAGAGCAGCAGGAAGGCAGGCCTGTCTCTGTGCTGCTGCTGAGGGTTGCAGCCAGGCAGGCCAAAGTCCTGGGTGCTCCTGACTTGCTCTTTCATTCATGGACTAAGAATACCTTTGATGTTTGCTAACATGTCCTATAGTGTCTTGCCCCATATAATAAAATCTTTCATGATCCTTGGTCCTTCCAGGCCAATTGTCTGCTTCACATCATGGGGTGGAGGAGACCCAGAGTGTGCTTGTGCATGTATAAAGAAAGGTTTTCTCCTCCTCTGTGCTTTAGAGCTTGGCCAAAATTTGTTTCTCAAATGCAGATGAGGGTGCAAGGGGAGTATGGAGGTGAACATGGGCTGGGGCCACATTTTAACTGTGGCCCTGATGTCAGCAGCAAATTTCAGCAGCAGGTATTACTGCTTGATAACATGGGAAGAGATGGGCACAGTCCCTAAGAGAGCCCCAAACAGATTCAGAATCTCAGCCTGCTGTCATGAGGGATGGTGAAGGTTGTGGCAGGGAGACTGGTCTGGGCATTTGAGAGCCAGGAAACAAGAGGCAAGAGATTATCCAATGATTCAAGAGGAACCCAGCAAGGAAGCTAGGAACATATTGACTTTCTGTCTGCAAAGCTGGAACTGTTCCTGGAAATGGTCTAGCGGGGTCTTCTTGATCTTAAGCATGTTGGTTTTACTGAGATAGGTAGCCCCAAGCAGGAATCTCACATGCTGCAGAGCCATGGAAAACAATGTGTTCCACTGCCTGCACTCCTCTGGGCAAGTTGGTTTCATGGCTGTCCAGCAGCAGGACTTCAAGCCAGCCCATTACCAGCAGCATGGATGACACTGTCCTGCAGTCATGCTCCCAAAAAGCAGGCTGATAG
Source organism: Agelaius tricolor (assembly GCF_023055355.1). Taxonomy (NCBI): domain Eukaryota; kingdom Metazoa; phylum Chordata; class Aves; order Passeriformes; family Icteridae; genus Agelaius; species Agelaius tricolor. The sequence continues at coordinate 35,736,830 of NW_027269262.1, forward strand.
TGCCATACCTGTCCCCAAGTCTCCAATCCCTCCTATAGTAGCTTTGATCATCTCATAGTGTAGCTGACTTCCAGCTGTCCAGGAAAGCAAAAATTAGTTTGCAGCAGTTTTTCAAATGCCTTAACTAGAAAACAAGGAATGATTTTTATAAACAACAGACAGGGAAAAAATAAGGATAGAGCTGCAGTACTAGACACACCATCCACACACTTGGTGTGCACGTAAGCTCAGCCAGCCCTGGTTGCTAAGCAGTCTGAGAAACTGGAATGTGCTGCTCCCTCCAGCCCTGCATGAACATTGATACACAAAACCTGCCCAGAAGAGGCGTCAGTGCTGATTTTGAAACAGGTTCTTGGGGAAAAAAATGCAGTTGGTGGCTCCTTTATGCTGCTCCCCCAAGCTATATATGTGAGGATAGGTAGGATGTATGCTTGTGCATACACCTCCCAAACATCAAGTGCTGCCAGAGGCACAGGCCATTGTGGGAAGTGTTCTTGATCTTCACCTATCTCAGACCACCATAAATGCAGCCAGGTGAGACAAAGAACAGATAAAAGAAGGATTACCTAGGGAAAGTGTTATCTCTGTGATACATCAAAAGCTAAAGGTGACTCCCCTTTCTGTCCCTGGCCCTCTCCCTTTGTATCCATAGCTGTTCCTTGACCATCATGCCACGGGACACAACCTCTGCATTATGCTTCGGTCATTCCCAAAGATCCAGCTGAGCATCTGGACGGGAGTCCCAAATGGAATTTGTTCCCAAATCATTGCAGAAGATCAGCACTAGTAGCTTTTCCCCACAAAGTGCCCCAGAGCAGCAAGTGGAAAGACTTGCAAAAGCACTATCATGAGAAATGAGGAACTTGAGGGTGGAGCAGCAAAATAGTGATGGGAAGTAAAAGGGGGGAAATGGTTGCACAGTGGTTAGAAGAGAGAAAAACAAGTGGGTATCAAACTCTTCTGGAAAGAGAGCAAGAAGTGTTACAGGATGACAATGAATGTGCAACAAACCGGACAGAGAAGCTGTAAGTATGGGAATGGAGTCAATCCAAAGAGCAGCATGGGCAGGGTGCAGTAGGAGAATTGTGGCTACACTTTAATATGCATAGTTGGAAAGAGTAATGGCAAACTTGCATACAGTCAGAATGTTAAAGCTCACATCTTGCTCAGATTGCTCATGGCAGGGGTCAGGGTCTTGTCTTTTACCTCTCCCCTAAAAGCTTTCCCAGGTGATGGTTCCAGCACCTGCCATGTTCCCCACTCTCAAATATGGTAATTTACCTATATTTTTGGACCAAGATCCCCAGGTAAGAGCAGTCAGGTTTGCACCCTATGTTCCCACAGAAGACTTTCCTGGGTGTGATAGCTGCTGGAGATGTCCTGTGGGATGTCCAACAGCAATATGAAGATGCTTTGCGCATCCCTTCTGAGCCATGGGAGTTACACAGAAATGCAGCAAAGACAAGTTACATCAGGAAAACCAGGTATAAATTGTCTTTCTTAAAGGCTAGGGCAGGCCTGATCTACCTCAGACATCCAGAGCTCAAAGCTGTGGTCTGCCCAGCCATCCCCCCACATCCTTTGGCCTCCTGCTGCTCTGAACATGCTAACAAGAGAGCTCCATGCAAATTGCTGTCTGCACAGCCTGCCGAGCATTGCCACCCACCACCAGTCCTTGCTTTCAGGTGACTGAAGTCACCCAGGCCTAAGTCTTTGTATCTGCATAACAGATATACATCCCCACAGCAAGCAGGGAAATTTCAACAATATCCCACTTTTTCAGGGAGGTCCACACAGAGCCCTCCCGCACAGTATCTTATAGGGAAAAGAGAGTTTCCCCTGGACCTCTGTCCAGACTCCTGGGTCGTGCTCCCCCTTTCCAGGTTTGTCTAGTCTGCAGTGGACCTGAAAGCCTCTGGCTCTCTTGATTCAGGGGATTCAGTGGCCTGGAGTCTGTGTGGCAATAGGAAAAGTGAAGTACTTTTCAATATATCCACCCCCCCCCAGAGGGATGTGTAACTGATGCATATCAGCCAGAAAATCCTGCTCAGCCCTTTCAAGAAGCTTTCCAGTGCCTGGGAGGAGCAGAGCATTTAGGTATTCTCAGACTATAATCTCTTCTCTGATAATTCTGATTTACTCTTTGGCCTGGAAGCAAAGGCTAATAGAAAGCAAAGTGCTTCAGCAAAGCTCAGCAGGTAATTCAGTAGCTCTGGTTTAGTTGTCCCAAGTATAATGTGGGGTTACCAGTGGTGAGAATTAATGTTTGTGAAGGTGCACTGGAGCTGTCTCAGAGACAGAAGTAGACCATAATTGTCAATTACTGCTTTGAAAAGGTCACTGTTTTCTGAAGACAAAGCTAAAATCAGCTGTTGTCACTTAGAATTTCACTGGGGACACTCATGATGACCTATTTTTAACATAACAGAAGATTACGCTGCAGTACCGTGAATAATTTATAGGCATAGTAGCATGATCACAGCCACAATACAATGGCAGCTTCAGTTCCTGCCGGATGATGGAGGGAGACAGAGCTCTCTGGCAATTTCCACTGAATTAGCAAAACAAGACACACGTGGAATGACTGTCCCAGCCTTTCAAAAGCATGTGTGTCAGGATGAATACATGTCCAGAAGGACTAAGTGGGGCAAAGATTTTATCTAGAGCATCCATCAACCTACTCAGTCTCCCAGCTTTTTCAACAAGCACTGGGGGCAGAGAACTGGGAGTGTGTGTAGGGCTTGGTGTGATGGGGAGGAGGAGAGTAGCCTTCTGCATTTGCTATGCTAAACTATATTGAGAAAGCAAGAGAAACAGCTCATACATCCCTACCACATGTATTTGCATAGGATAGAGGATAATTTCTTGAAAGAGGAGGCTGCAATATGAATTAGGTAATTTGCATCTACAACCTTAAATTCAAAAAAATCTTCTGCAAGATAAGATCAAAAAGGCCAGAGGGAATTGGTAACAATTGACCAGAACTGTAGGAAGCTCCAGGTTGAAGTAGGATGTTGCAATTAGTCTATGGCACTGAAAACCTTTAACAGATAATCAGGCTTCCACAGTGAGAGCTGCCACCCCCTAAAAGGCTGAAATGGACTCAAACACATATTAAGTGTGCATGATGAGACATTTATAGCTTTCAGCGTTGCCACAAATATTTCCTCTCCTCTTTCCCTGGCATTCCATAGCCCAAAGTGCACAGCTGCTTTTTCCAGAAAGCGATTCCTCCGCCTTTGCCTCAGAGTTCACATCCTGTGTGACACAATGAAATGGGGGAACAGTTGATTCAGTCAGAGATGCAGAAAGGTCACCCTTAAAATTTTGCCCTGGAGCTACAGCAGTGACATTGTGTTGGCACCAGCCCCTACACTTTTTCTAGTGGAGAAATGGGTGCCTCTGGAAATACCACAGCCCTGATCTCTGTAGAGCCCATCTGAACTCAGAAACCTTGGAAACGGCCTCTAGGCCCCAGAGGTCCATACACCAGTGTGAAGAGCATGCTTCTCTGCTTTTACTAAATGTGGAGTAATCTTGTCTCATTTCTACTTTCTAAGGCTACAGGGTTTATTTTCAGCATACAATATAAATAACTCATATTCATTGTTCCTGCTAAAAATTACTTAAGATGATAGGTCATCTGGAATTGGCAGCTTGGTTTTTTATTCAGGGACAGTTTGGGGGATTGTTTTACATGCAGAATGCTCTGCAAAACCTAGCTCTGTCTGCCTTGTCATTTCCTTAACTTCTTCATACAATATCACCCTCTGTGTGACAGGTCAGTGTACTCAATGAAAACAAAATGGTGAGTCTACCTATCCTGACCCAAATGGGGAAAGATGCAGGGATATGGGAAGGGTATCAGCATTGACTTCTCAAGCCTCCTTGGTAAATTGTGTCTATTTACCAACCCCATAGATTTGCCAGGGATTTCCTCTGCCCCTCATTCCCTCTTCCCCCAAAAAAGAGCCACTTGCAGCTGTTTAAGAGGCACAAGGGAGAGCTTGTTTGAAGGACCCTACAACAGTTTTAAATGCTGGCAGAGGAACAGCAAATCATATAGAAAATACAACGTGTGTTTGGTACTTCTGTTGGCTGATGTAAAGTCCAGTATTAAAAAAAAGTCACAGAAGAGAAATGAAGTCCTAAAAGTAGCAACAAATATATGCAAAATCCGTATCTCTCTAGAGAGATATATTGATAGTAAATAAGACTATGTATTTTGGAAGGAACACTACATTTGAAGAAAATACCTCACAGTCTCTGGGAAAATACAGCCTATTTTTTCTTGAGGTAACAGAAAAGATGCTTAAAGGAAGAAACGCAAGGTCCATTCATTGCAATGTTCTTTCATTTATATTCGCCTTTAACTGCTGTCTTCAGCCCGCCCAACATCCAAATTTAGAGCTTTCATACACACTCCTGACGGCAGCGGAGGCTGCAGCGAGTGGTCCACGGGCCGCGGGCAAGGCAGGCGGCGGCAGCCCGTTCCCTGCCCCACTCCAGGCGGGAAGGGTCAGAGGGATTTTGCAGATGTTCCGCCTTTGGGACAAACGGCCCGAGGGGCCAGACGCATCGAGCGAAAAAAAGGAAGAGCAGCACAGCCGCTTCTCCCAAAAAGGTACGGGGGCACCGGGAGCGCCGCATCCCGCGGGGCCGAGCCCGGGGGGCTCCGCACCCCCGCACTGCCCGAGGGTGGGGGCGGGCGGCAGCAGCACCGCCTCCGCCGCCTCCTCCGCCCCCGCCTCCCTCCCGCCGCGGCTCCGCAAGGAAAAGCCGGCAGCGGCTTCGCTCGCTGCCAGAGCGGTGGTGCGCGGCGACGGGAGGCGAGCTGTCCTCGCTTCTCTTCATTTTCGATTTTTTATTTTCATTTTAAAGCTTTAATTTTATCCTTTTTGTTTTTAGAAATTATTATTCGCTGTTTGTTAGTTTTGCAGCTGCGGGCGCTGCCGCCCGGGATGGGGCACCGCGGTGCCCGAGGAGCGCTGGGCGGCGGCGGGCGAGCGGCGTCCCGGAGCGGGCTGTGAGCCGCGGCAGCAACAGGTACCCGGCCGGGCTCCCGGAGGGGTGCGGGGCCCGAGCCCGCGGGGAAGGAAGGAACGAAGGAAGGAAAGAAGGAAGGAAAGGGGCGCTGCCGAGCGGGGACGTGGCCGAGCGCGGCTCCGGGGCTGCGGGGCTGGAGAGCCGCGCTCACAGGAGCGGGTCCCGACCCCGCTCAGCTGCCGGCGGCGGCGGCAGGGTTTTGAGAAGGGCAGAGGTGCTCTTTTGGGGCGTCCCGGGCATGGTTTTGGGCTGTGATTGTGAAGAAAATCTTGAACGTGGGTGTTCGCTGAGGGACATGAAACTGGCTTAATATATTCTCACAGAGCGTGGAAGTGCTTAGCCCTGTTTCCATAAAAAAGTCTCGGCATTTCCTTAGGTCTTGTCTTTCTATTTCCAGAAGGCTTTTATGGTATTACTGGTTAGAGGAGAGCTTAGACCCTCTTAAGTTCCCTTTACAGTCCTCTGGCTTGTTCCCAAGGACTGATGCAAACCCATTACACACTGGCATTGCTCTTCAGTTTACCTTTGAATGCCCTGGTTACAAAAGGTCACCCTAATCCTGTGACTGGTCTTTCTATTGCTGTGTTAGCCGAGCATTTTGCTCTCTCTCATTCAAAGTTTCAAAACGCTTTCTGGAAATTGTGTGCTTGTGGCCATGCTGCCTTTGCACCCTTTCATCCGTCTCGCTGGGAAGAGCTGAGTGTATTCCCAGTGTAATTTCAGCATTCATTAATCTGGCCATGCATTCAGCCACGCTCATTTTAATTACTGTGTTTGAGCTGCTGTCACGCAGCTGGAGCCCCGGGTAGGGAACACGCTCCCAAACAGAAACATCATCTTCTCCAGTGGTTAATTAGGTTTCACAAGTATCCCTCTCCTGCATAAACAAAAGTAGGAGCATATCCAAACAGAGAGCTTAAGGAAGGAGACAGGAGGAAGGTGTATGTCCTGAAAGATTCCTGTGCTGCTTGCCCAGCTGTCTTGGAGATCTTCACACAGTGGGAAGAGATACAACGTGATGTGGTTTGTGTGGCCAGACTCAGAAAGGTATCCACTGGGATGGGTTCAGAGCCCTGCTTTATAACCAAAATGGGCAAATGTGACAGATTGTTCCACGTTTAAATGAATGTGGGTGGGTATATATGTTGCACAGTGGGAGTCTAAAGGAAGCAAAGTTTCCTTTTTCCCATAAATCCAGTGTTTTCTAAGCTAGCAACTGAAGATTAGGACAGTCACTTAAGATGGTGTCTGTGCTGCCTGCAAGTGCAGATAAGCACTTGTGCAAAGTGAACTTTGACAATCCCAGCATTCATAACCCAATGCTGGTTTAACTTTGGCATCCAAGCAGCATTTCGTTGACAAAGTGTGTGCTTTGGGGGTTTTCTTTGTTTTGTATTGTTTTTAAAAAGCAGCATGTTGAATTTCTTTTCAGGATCCTGCATAAGAAACAGAGCACTTAGCTTTGGCATGTTGCTACTCCTCTCTAGAACGACAGTACAGTTATACCTTAGAGCTTTTTCTGCTGCAGAATTAATGTTTCTTAAATGCTTGGGAATGTGTAAGTGGAAAAGTGTGTGGTTTGTGAAGGAGCATCTCTAAGTGAAAAAGGTGCTTTTCTTCCCTTGTGCTTTCAAGGCACATGACCATTTTATTCGCCTGTATCACAGAGCAAACACTTGGGCTAAGAGTGGTACCAAGCTCACAGTGGCATGCTTACATGCCGTGCAGGGTTACCTTTTGCTCCTTGATATTTTTAAACCCAAACAGGCAGAAAGGTAACTTCCACACAAAGTGCACTGCTGGGAAAGGTCTGGGGAAGCCGCCTTGCTTTCCTGCTGGGGGAAGTGGGAGTGAGAGCTATAAGCAGCATTGGCTTTTTCCAAAAAAGGGATGGCTGGTTTGACACTTTTTTTTTCCTGATGCTATACATGTGGCAGTGACAAGCTGCTCCCAGACAACCCACTTAACTGGGGTAGTTTTCATCAGGCAAGCTAGGCTGGGAGCAGCTGGGAGATAGACAGCTTGTGTCTGTGGCCATTCAGCCTGCACAGAGCATCAGCTGAAAGCAGACTGGGAAGGAAGTGAGGACAGCAATGCCTGAGCACACGCTCCTGGCACGGGCTTGTTACAGAGGGCTGGGATGTGAATTAGTATCAGATAGGGGCCTGTCACATTGCTTTGAAGCTGTGTGGTTCCTGGATGACTCTATTAACAAAATGGGAGGGGGGAAAATGGTTATTTTCTCGCTTAGCAGGAGCTTGGAGGTCATTTTTTTGTTCACTCAGCTTAGAGTGCCTGCTGATTTTCTGAAAGGGAGGTTGCTAAAGGAGTTTCTTACTAAGAGATTTTCAAAATTAATCAGGAAGAGCACACACTGAATTTTTTTCCCCTCCACTAGTTTTGCACTGATTGTTGCATTGACTCCAAGATGTGCTTGCCCCTTTAGCAGGCAGAGAGAAAGAACTGGGCCCACTTGGAATTTAAAGTCAAATGTGAAGTCTTTTGAGAGCAGAAGCAATTTTGCCCTGGAAGACTTTACAAACCATGGTGGCTGCACATTAAACACATCCCAGTGTCAATGAGAATTTAAGTTGCCAACATCTTTGTTTCCCATGCTGTCCTTTGTTCAGTTACACCAGGGCAAAGGGCAGTCTGTGAGCAGGGCTGGAGGAGGAATGGCCTGATGGGCTTTGCCAGCTCCCCATGAGAGAGCTGGAAGAAGGTTGGCAGCAAAAGCCAACCCTGGATGTAAGAAACTGGATCATGTTATAGCTCTCTGTCTAATGTCAGGAATGGCGTAGCTAAGGCTGGACAGTCAGCTCAGTTTGAGCTCTGTGGCTGTCCTTCCCTACGTGCCCCAAATCAAAGCAGAAACTGCATTTTCTTGTCCACAGCTCTTCTGCAGCTTTATTTCTGCTTCTCAGTGCAAATGCTGCTCGTGCCCTTGCTTATCTGCACCCTCATAGGCTGTGTGGCTGGGCTGGGGATTAATCCTGTCCTGTCCCTTCCCATAAAGCTGGTGCTCTGGCACCTGGAATACCTCCAGGCAGGTATTTCAAGGGGAAAGGAAGCAGTGGGTACCAGGTAATCTTCTCTGGCAGCTGTCGTTATCCCCATCTGGCAGCCTCGGGACAGACAACCTTCAGCTCTTGTTTTACAATAGGTGGACACCAGTTTTATCTCAACCTTCACAGAATCATAGAATGGCTTAGGTTGGAAGGGACCTTTAAAGGCCGTCTAGTCCAAGCCCCCTGCATTGAGCAGGGACATCTTCAACTAGATCAGGTTCCTCAGAGACCTGTCCAACCTGACCTTAAATGTTTCCAGAGATGGGGCATCTACCACCTACCTCTCTGGGCAACCTGTGCCAGTGTTTCACCACCCTAATTGTAAAAAAAAAAAAATCTCATGTACAGCTTAAATCTGCCCTCTTATATTTTAAAACCATTACCCCTTCTCCTATCACTACAAGTCTGCATCCAGGGGATTTGGATTAAATCCCTTGAATTTTTGCTCTTCAGCTCTAGCTTTGAAGTGCTTTTGCTGCTGGGTCTGGTGCTGTTTGGAAGAAAGAAGATTCCACCTCTCCAGTCCCATCCAGGTTAATTAGGGAGCTGCCAGGAACCAAGCCATGATAAAAAATGACAGTCTCAATACATGCTGCCCCACAGGATTTGGGAGGTGTGGAGAAGGGCAGGTTTATGGTGTACTTGAATTGCTTTTTGGTAGCCACAGGTACAGACCTTGCCTTGCTCTTTGCATACAGGCTCTGCACCCAGTGGACTCAAGAAGTGAGTCCTCTAAGCATGACACAAGAAGTAACTGGCCTTTTTTTCCTAAAGTTATCTTTTTCTTGTGTCTTTTTATGTTGCAAGGGTATCCTGTGATTTTTACTTCCCTACCAGCATAAAAGAAATGACGGATTAGCACAGAAGTATGCGAGCATCTTTCTTCTTTTCAATGGGAGGAACAAATTGAAGCTGACAGCTCCCTGGAACCAGTGCAACACATGAAGTAGTCACAATAATACATTTTATCTTCCAGCCCTTTTAGAGCATCAGAAGCTCTCTGGTCTCTGATGCCTCCAGTAAGCTGACCTTGGCTGGCAGAACCAACCATCTCATTACTGCTGTCCCACTGCTCACAGCCTGCCCTCTGTCGGGGCCCTCAAACAGCCTGATTAGCTGCAGCAGCAGCTACTGCTTTCCAGGTTGTGCAGCCTGCTGGTAACCCTTCAGTAACACCAGAACTGTTTCAAATAATCCCTTCTGTAATCAACCTATTTCTTTTGTTTTTAATGAAAAAACCTCATCTAGCTGCAACGCCCAGAGATTTGTTGTACATGGTTTTGTCCTGAAAAGCCTTATCAACAGGAAAACTTCTAGTCATCCATTAACTCCAAAAAGCAGTTGCAGCAGAGAAAATCTATCTAGTCATCACCAAGGTTCTGGTTTTAGCTTGTGCCTTTGCCTCTGCAAAACACCAGTCTAGACCAACCCTATCTTTTACTATTTATGCATTTGTATTTGAGCTGACCAAAAGAAGGAACTCATTTTCAGTGAAATCTGTAAGAGACAGGCAAATAAGCATCTGTACATAGTGGCAGAAGGTTCATATTTCAACAGACCATGCAAGGTTGAACACCAGAACTTCCCTTCTCTTTCTTCAAATTAACATCTTTCTGTCTGACCAGCCAAAACTGCTTGACTTGTGCCTCAGTGAGGTGTCTTTCTTCATTGTCAGATTTGTCTTGCATCTGCTAGAAGTCTGACTCTGAACAGAGGAATAAAATTTTTGCTTGTAGCGAATGCACCCCTTGAGGATGCCTTAGAAGCCTTGAGGATCAAGGCTTGTGCTTGAGCTTGAGATGGTGGCAGTGGTCTATGATACTACTGCAGGCAGGGCAGATGGTGTCACTCTGTATTCAAAGTCTGATAGACATTTTCTTGTTGTGTAACATGAAGGAAAATGTATTATAGAATATTAATCCCGATATTTCTGGGTGTGTCATGCCTGGCTTTGTCTAGCCCTTGCTGCTGGACCAAAGGCAGCAGCTGTGGTGTTTCACCCCAGAGATACCTTTGGCTGGCTGGATGCTGCAGCTGGGCACTCGGAACAAATCCAGGCAAAGTAGGAACTCAGTTTACCTTTGGTGGAAAAGGTTCAGGCGACGGTGAAGAGAAAAGAGCAGATTCTATCGTAGAGTCTTAATCCAGAGTTTTATTTCAGGGTGGTAGACCTCTGAATGCGGCAACAGCTCACAATAGAACACTGGACCGCATGGTCTTGTGTCCTTTTAAGCCCCGGGGACAGGGGGAGGGGAGGGACAGGTGAGGGCCAACCAGGTGTGAGGAGGGGAAGGCTCAAGGGATACAGACACTTGGACAGGCCTGAGGGGCATCTTTTGAACTTCTGCCAGCCACACGATGCCCTTGCTGGAATGTTAAGATTGATGGACAGCTGTTAGGCAGGAAGGCAAGAGGGGGAGGGGGAAGGTTGGCACACCTGAGAGGTTGGGATAGGTGAAACAGGAAATCACACTGCAACAATGTATTTTCCATAATTAAGCAGGTTAACATCCTCTGTTAGTATTTAATTTTAAAATGTTTGGTTTTAAAACTTTTCAACTGTGGTACAGAAGTAGTAGTGTATGTTACAGCTCTGTGCCCTAATATCCCTGCAAATAGTCTTTGGCCAGTGAGTCTCCTTGGGTATGGACACACCTTTTTCTCTGGTCACCCCTATAAGCATTGCTGGATCATGGCAGCAACCTGTGCACTTTCCCAACCACAGAGGCACGTCAGTGGGTGACAGTGCTGTTGCCAATGCTCAATTAAGTGTGTAATGTGTTGCCCTGCATGACTGACTGCCCTTTCCTTGTCTCATTCAGTATGTCCACAAAACAGTGTTCTGTTAGTTCAAAGAAGGACTTAGGTTTTCACAAAGAAGTGCTGCTGGCATTGGAAGAGTTGGCTGTGAGGTGCTCTTGAATTCACAAGGCTGTTTCTTGAATTCACTGTGGCACTTGCAGGTCACATCTACTTAGATATACATAAAATCTTGTGTAGGAGAAGAGATGTTTGCTAAAATAAATAGAGAAGAATGTTTAGTTTATTAGATGTTCAGATTAATAAAGCCAGGAGCTGGAGTTGCTCACTGCAGTAAGTCATCTGCACTACACAAAACCAAACCAAAGCTATATTAGAAATGCTAAGACTCAGCTGAGGCCAGAGAATAATCAGCTTAAAATTCTGCCTGCATAAACTAGGGCTTTGCTTTCTTTGAAATCAGAGGGAGATGTTGTCATCATCTCCCCAGATGACAGCTGGACCACAAAGACTTGTTCTGTCATGCAGGTGCTGGACTGGAAGTACTTTCAATACATTTGATTTCCATGCCCTACACTGAAAACAGAACTTCTCTGAATGTTAGATGGCTTTTCATATGCAGTTAACCAGCAAAGGGTTGTTTTTTTCCCATTCTCTCCTAGCTCTACCCTTAAAAAGAAAACAGTCATCCTTCCTAGTAGAGAAGGTGGCAGCAGTGGATCCAGTGTAGCAACTCCTATCTTAAACTGAACCCTGTACACAGGGTTCTTCCAGGCACTGTATTTCTTGTGGGCATGCCATGCTGCCACCAGCTGAGGAAGACAATTGCTTCCATTGGCAAAGGGGCAAAATAATTTTCCATCCTCATGAAAAGCCATAATATCCTCCTTTTCCTATATCCTTAATGATGGTCTGTTAATATGACATGAATAGGAAAATGCAGAAATCAACAGAGAAGGAAAGAAGAAAGGAAGGGCAGCAGAGGACAAGCTACGGGGTCATTCCTAAAAGCTTGTCATTAACCTGCAATGGCCCCAGTAGATCTTTCTTTTAAATGGCATACTGTGGAATAGCAGGGATGTGCCAAGATGCACTGCCTTAATTTGTGTAATGAAAAGTTACACAAGATAATTACCTTGTAGTTCAGTGACAAAAGCCCTGTCAGATCTTTTTGGTTCAAGCTCTGTTTATCTGTAATGTCTCTGTGTCTAGAAAACTCAAATGGTAACTAATCCTATGGCATAGCTGGAGGATATGGCATTTTAAACTCAGGATTTGGGTTTTTTTCAATGTCCACTACAAATTAAACTTACCAACTAACCCTGACTAGATCTACCTGCTATAGATTTAAGGTTTCATCTGGTTTGCATTGGCTTTGTCTGTGACAGCAAACTACAGACATTTGTGAATGTTTTTGGGCAGAAACAGCAGCAGGCACAGACCAGCCTGTATCTGTGGCATTAAGCTCCCCTGCCTTTCAGAGGAGAGAAGTACATCAGGACTGCTTTGGGAATGATCCTTGGTCCACGCTTCCCAAAATATGCCCAGTGGTTGTCTAAGAAAGCCCTCTCTGGGCCAAACCAGAACTGTGCCAGTGACTGTTCAGCGTAACCTCCTTTGCCCCAAGGAGCAGAAAGCCATTGCAGAGACAAGAGGGAACAGCTTTTCTGTGCTGAGAAACTCAGAGTTGTAGAATGGTTTGTGTTGGCAGGGACCTTTAAGGGCCATCAAGTTCCAATCCCGCCCCTATCCTGAGCACCTTCCAGTAGACCAGGTTTGCTCAATGTAGAGTCCAAGTCAACCTCAAATGTTTCCAGGAATGGAGCATCTGCAGCTGCTCTGTTGTAGATTTTCCAGTGTTTCAACACCCTCATTGTAAATAATTTCTTCCTTTTATCTAGTCTAAATCTACCCTCTTTTAGTTATAAAAGATTGCCCCTTGTCCTGTTACTACAGGGCCGGCTGAGGAGTTGGATCCCATCTTTCTTATGAGCCCCCTTCAAGTACTGAAAGGCTACAATCCAGTCTCTCTGGAGCCTTCTCTTTGCCAGTTGAACAACCCCAACTCTCTCATCCTGTCTTTGTAAGAGAGGTACTCCATCCCTCTGATCATGTCTGTGCCCTCCTCAGGACTCACTCCAGCATGTCCATGTCTTTCCTGTGCTGAGGGCCCCAGACATGGATGCAGTACTTGACATGGGGTCTCACCAGAGCAGAGGGGCAGTGTCCCTCACCCTGCTGCCCATGTTGCTTTTGATGCAGCACAGAATATTGCTGGCTTTTTGGGCTCCAGTTGCATATTGTTGAGTCATCTTGATAAGTGTTGAAATGAAATGTGGTTTCACAAAGTGGTGGCAAGGAGAGAAGGTCTGCCTAAAACTCTAGATGTTTTTTCAAGTGGTTCCTGTAAACACTTGTGTGTCTATAAAGCTGTTCTGCTCTTTTTGTGGATACCTGGTATAAGATAACTGTGTCTTGTGGCAAGTCTGCACACAGCTATCACCTTTTCTGTTTTGCTCAGCTGCCTTATTGGTCCTCAGCCCTCTTTTTCCAGCACCAGTGTCACAAACACAAGCTTTTCCCAAGAGGGACCCTAGCATAGACCCTTACCCCATTATGCTCTTTCAAATGCTTCTTACAAATCCTTTAATGACACTGACCAGAGAAAATGGTGATGTTTTGGGAGAAGTTTAGGCTGTTTCATGGTATTAGATATGTACTCTTATATCCTGTGCCTTCAAGAGGTTTTTGAAGCTTAAAATACTGTAGCTAAAGAGAATAATATACTCTGCCATAACTTTAAATAAAATTTATTGAAGTCACGTATGTAAGAAGACTGAAGTTTTGAATTTGAAAATGAGCTGAAGCCAAGAGACAAGCAAATTGCATCAGAGCAGACAGGCATTCTTGGTTGTGCATGGGCAGTGTTCAGCTACTTGATGTACTGCAAGAGAGCTTCAGACAGATGCTATAGCCAAATGTAAATGAAGTAACACAGGACTTTTATGGCAATGCTCTTTAAGTGGCCACTCTTGTAAGGTGTCAAAAAGAGTAAATAAATCCATTTCTGCAATGCTCATGTCTGGGAAAAGAACATCCAGCTTTAAAGATCTTCATCCTAGGACATGTAACAGTGTATCTTGAACAGTATTTTAGGGAGCAGTGTGCCATTACGACACTCCTGGAAATAGAATGATCATATAAACATCCACAGAGCTTTAAGTCACTCTAATCCCATGTATTTAAAGAGGAGCAGCAAAGCGTTTGTATCTCATTAGTGGCTGAAGGGATTTGACAACAATGATGTTTTACTTTCCTTTCAGGGATGAAAAGCCTGGCGTACTTGTTTAATTTAGCTCACTCATGCTTATATTAGAGCATACCTGGAGCGGATACCGAGAACAGCCAGTTTGTCTGTCTTGGCTGAGGGAAAACAAATAATCTCCAGAGCAGCCCACTGGTTACCCAAACCATCCTGCATGTGTTTACTTGATGCATTTACTTTCCTGCAGATGCAAAGAAATTGTTTCCTCAGCTTGCTGTCCTTGCCCATGTTGCTACCATCTGCATTAAATGAGGGTTGTAAGGCAGCAAAAATATTGGTGCAAAGTATTTAAAGAAATCTGCATCCTCAAGGACAACTTTGCTAGCCATTGCTTTTTTCTCCTGTCTCAGAGAAGATTTTTATATTCATTCCTTGCACAGTCTGAGAAAGTGAAGCCACTCTGTGCTGCTTACACTTGACATGCAAATTTAGGTCACTGCTCAGATTCTTCATGGATTTTGCCAAAGGACTCCCACTGGAGCTGCATCTATTGACATCAGGTCTGTCTTACTGCACTTGTGCTCAGATGGACTCCTGGGCTTGTTACTTCAGATGTTCCTGTTAGTCAGTAAGGGTCAAGGGAGACCACCCGCAGCACTCACGGGTTCCTAGGCCTCCCCTAACGCAAATGCTTGCCAAAATGGGCAATCAGTTGGTCACTTCTTGTGGTCTGAGCTAATAAATTAAAATTCTGCCCAACATCTATGGTCAACTGGACATATGCTAAAAGAGGTAGAGAAGTAGCCAGGCTGCTCCTGGCTGGAGGAGTTCCCACAACCTATTTTGCATCCTGCTAGTCTTACTACTGCTCACAAGATTGCTCCTCGTAGTTTATCTCCTAATGCAGGGATAGATAACAGGGCTGCCCAAAGCCTTGCACCTTTATGACTGTGCAGTGCTGCCAGAATGACAGGGTGGTTAATTGTGTGCTCAGGCCACTCTGCTGAACTGCTTGTTAGGGATTTTGTGCAAGGTGGATTTAAAGCATGAGAGGATTGTTCTCAGTTGGGTTTCAGAAGTGTTTTTTCTTTAGATTATTTGCCAGCACTTGAATGGCAGTGGGACTTCGTTTTTAATTAAATCTTACATTGACATAAAGAATTATCAGTGATGAGTAGAATTGGAGTTGACTTCTAATCAAAGATAATTCTGCATACTGGGGTGGGTTTGAGATAAATGATTGTCAAATGTAATTAGATGGTCAGATTCTGATCCCTCAGCCACACTTATAAGTACAAAACCAAATTTTGCTTATTTATGCTAATGCCAGCTGCATATGATTGCCCCATGTCTCTAATGCTGTAGGGAGCAAGATTAGGGAGGGCTCCATGTGGGCTCCTGCGCATGCTCACCCCAGCCACCAGTGTGAAATAAATGTTGGAACTGAAAAAAAAAAAAGGAGGTCAGCTGCCACGAACCCATCTGTTGTGTGCGGAGCCATTTAGGATCAAGTTTATTTTCCTTGGGTTTATTACAGTGAAATAACTCATTTGCATTTCCCTCTCCTTGGGTTTTCAGCTCTACCAAGGGGAAGGTGCAGTTTAGGCCTTTCTCTGAAGGGACGTTAAGCAGAGGCTCCCTGGCAACAAAAACAGAGAAACGGGGGCATTGCACTGAGAGTTCTTGTGAAGGAGTAGCTGCAAAAAGGGAAGGAGGAAGGCCAACTGTGGTATGAGACAAAAAGGGTGCTGATTTCACCTTAGCCACTGCCAATCCTTATTTCTGTGTTCTATGAGGTGATGAGAATTAGAGCCAAACGCATGTTTTACAATAAAAATAAAATTAAATGCAAAGTCCTCACACTGACTTTGGTACCTAGACTGGTGTGAGAGATAACTTACTGAATATATGGAGCTAATATATTGCAGTGGGAGCATCAGCTATCAGGTTCTATGCACTTACAGCCATATCTACTTTACCATTGTGCTCTTGACCTGGACTGTTAGCTTTCTTCTTACTATTACTGTTGCTTTTTATGCAATAAAAAGGTTCATGTACATCATCTAGTTTGGGTAGGAGGAGCAGAAGAAAAACATGGGCTGTTCCAGATGGTAGACAATTTGTATTTCTGGTCAGGGTGTCTAGTGATGAACTAGCATTTGAATTGAAAATGCTCTTACATGCAACATCTAAAATGTTCTTACAGAAATGAGGCCATAAAGTACAAGTCTTTTTCCTAAGGCTTGTTACAATTTGAAACAAAAGCTGAAATTTGGTACTGAAATACTACATTTTCATTTATTAGAAACAGGTAATGGCACCTTGTGCTCACTTGCAGGGATTTCTGCATGAAAAAGTAAAGCTCCCAGCTGTGGGCTTAAGAGCTATAAAAGATGCATCAGTTGCAGAAACATTTCTTTGTGCATTGTAAGAACAGAATCCACCTGAATTGAAGGTATTGAAATACAGCTAATACAGGAATCACTGCAGTGTCCCTGATGGACATAAAGTCATCAGTGAGAAGTCTGCTCAAGCCTTCAGAGAGATCCTGCTGGACAGTCAGTGCCAAGGATGTCCATGGTGAGGGAAGAGACCACCTCAGGGAGAGCAGGACGAGCTGCAGTGGGCTCAGAGAAGATTCTTGCTGCTGCAACAGGCAGGACAGAAGTTTTCCTTCCTGTGCTGTGGCTGCCAATGGCTTTGATGCCCACCCAAGCATGTCCCATGTGCTTCCACATGTCTTGTTTGAAGGAGGGGGCTCCATCTCAGCTGCAGCTAGCTCCTTCTCTGTGCAGCACTGCTCTTCAGCCGTGTGGGGAAGCCCACGTGGCTCATTCTGGGCACTAAAATTAACGTGTGGAGCTCACGGGTGTGCTGGCCTTTCACCGGCTGATGTAGGCTTGGGAAGTGTGCCTGTCGGTGCAGCCATATGCTACTATTTAGGAATATCTCTAAGCCTTGGACTTGGGTGGAACAAATGCACATGATTTTATTCTGGCAACCAAGAATAGTTCTTCAGATGGAGCTCACATGTCTGTACAGTTCTAGCAAATGCTGCCCTGCACAAGGGAGGAGCAGCCCAATCGTTGGAAACACAAAATGTGCCATGGAAGTTGTAATTTGTGTAATCGAGTGACCAACAGAAGACACCTTTCTACAGGTGCTTCCAGGAGACCCCCCACCCCGCAGAAATCTTCCTGACACATGAAATTATGAGCCTGCTCACCCATGCTTAAGAGTTTTTGTCCTGAAAGTGTAAAAACTCTTGTGCAAGAATTTAATTTCTTGTGAACGTTTTTATTATGCTCCTGAGCACTCTTATCCACCTAGCACTGTCAAAATTTTATGTTTAAAAACCCAAAAGGATGTCTACTTTCTCATCCAAGATGCATGCCTCTGTACCTTCTGGGAGCCTAGGAAGCATGGAAATCATAAATTCCAGGTGGTTATTTGGGCTACTAGCCATGCTGGCCTTGTATTGCCAAAGTGATTCAGCTAAATCAGAAGGAAGAAGTTGGAAAATAAATATTAAAAATTACTAGACTTAGGCTACGAAAGCAAGCAGCATGAATTGAAGGTGCACTGAATGAACTTGGCACTGAGCTGAGCATGTGTAAGTTTTAGAATATAATTTTGCTCTTTGGGCTTATGAGTGCAAAGCAGAAAGAATTGACTGTTTTGCAAAAGAGGATGACATGACTATTAGGGCATAACAGTTCCTTCCCTTATTGTGGTTATCTTTTGGAGAGATGCATGGTCCTAATTGTCATCTCATTGCATGTAAAAGTTTTTCTCCTTTGTAGGCCAGCCAGCCCAATAAGCAGAATATAGACCTTGGCATAGATGGGAGAGGAAAATGTTCTTTTCTTTCATTAGTCACAAAGGTATCGGCTCTTTTGTCAGACATACCCCAGGTTTGCAGGTAAGAAATGTTCTTAGCACAGCAAACAGAATTGGTTGACTTTTGTAGCCATCCACTCACATTAGTTAGTGGACCCCCTCAGCTCACCCTAACCTAGATAATTATCACTTGATTTTTAACAGGCAGCCTGCAGACCATCATAGATCAACATACAAACCACCTCACTGCAGGGATTGCCTCTCCTAAGATCCAGAATGGACCTTGAACCATGCGTCACACAAGAAATAATACAGGAAGAAAGGATGATCAAGGATGCTTTCAGTCACTCAGCCCTATCCCACATTCCCATTTAATCAGTGATTATACATAATCCCAAAGTGTCCTCGAAGCCTCGGCTGCAGACAGCTCCCTTACACCTTACAGCAAATTCTAGACCTGGAGCCATAACTGTAGCTGCTACACAGAACAGGAGGAATCAAGGGCACCCTCCCCACTGTATATTGCAGCTTTACATGGCTGTTAGCACATGTCTAGCAAAACCAACTTCCCCTCGTCGTGTGGTAGGCAAAAAATACCATCTCCAAACTGGTCATGGGGAAGAAGCAAAGAAAAAAAGCTGTGCAAAAGTTAGATTAGATTTAGCAAATATGTTTCAGCCTGAATTTCCCCTCTTAGCTTGAATCAAACACTGTTTACCAAATATTTTGGTACTGTGGGAGGTAGAGGTCTATGCTGAGGGTGATGAAGAGAGGACAATCACTTTTCACCCTGTGAAAGTGATTGTCCCTTCCCCACTCATTAGCTCAGGCTCAGCTGCTTCCCCATTTCCAGACTGAAAGAAGAGCTGAGAGAGGGGACTTTTATTTCCCTGGGGACAGAGACATCATCAATTATCTGCCATTCTGTGCTGCAAGCTGTCAGCGAATAGGGCAGAGGAGTACTGATAGGATTTCACCTTATCTCTTGACTCACTGATGGGCTCATCATTCAACTGCTGTGCACTTAGCATGGGCAGTACTAATTATATTAATTATACTTCTACACAGGGCATGCTTATATTAGCAGTAAGGAGACTGCTGTCTTTTAAAATGAAACATCCCTGGTTCATTAACTATATAGATTTAAAAGTGTAAGTGTAGTCATTATATCCACTGCTGAAGTGGACCTCTCAAATCACAGAAGCATTTAATATCATTTTGGATGTGCAACTTGCATTATATTGAGAGCAATATTTATGCTGCATGTAGAAGACAGTAGCATTATATCACATAAGTGCTAAATGTAGACTGAGAAACTTGATCGCTCCCTTGGCGTAGCACCAGAATGCCCTTAGCAGTGTTCAGCTGTGGGGATACCCATCAGGTCAGTAAGAGAGCTGGGTGAGTCCTCAGGGGCTGAGCCTTGCTGAAATTATACTAGCAACTGCACCCATGCAGATCATCAGGATACAGCTGTATTATTAAATTCAGAGGTAGGTTTATGTAGTTGATAGCAGAGAGACCTGTGAATGGTTTCAGAGGCAGGAAGAGAAACGCCTCTCAAGAGAGAGTGTCACAACAACATGACAGATACTCATCACTCAAAGTGTATTTGTGAGATGGGTATCATTAATAATCCATCGATGCAGTGCCCATATGCAGCCATTGTTTCTGTGAATCTGGGCCAAGGGGCTGATGCAGAGTCTGCAATTTTCTGAGGTTGGTTGGAAGTGTCTGAGATGTCATATTATGAATATTAGTTTAAATCTTAAGGACAGATGGTGTTGGTGCAATAGAGTCAACCTTTATCCTGACCAGTGGAAAATAACTGAACAGAACTGGGAGATTTCACCAGTTCCTACTGCTACCTCCTTTTATCTCAGTTTTCTTCTGTACAGAAATTAAACATACATTATTCACCAAGATTATATATAATATATAGGGAGAGGCCACAAGCCTATCTGGGCTCTGAGTTCTGACCATTTTATGCAAAAGCAAAGCAAAAGTAGCTCCAGGCAGGTCTTCAATTTGCATTTCAATTGCACTTCTTGCACATTTTTCTAGTATCTTGGGAATAGTCTTAGCTACTAAAGCCTTTCAAAGCCATCTGAGTGCTTGAGCAAAATAAAGAAAATAAATAAGTACATTCCTTTTCCAAGATTATTTATTTTTTAAGTTTGCCCAAAGGAAAAGAAAATCAAAACAGTTCCAGTGTTTCTGCACAGTCAGATTTGGACACTAAGATTCTGTTCAGAGTGAAAGCCATTAGTGTTCTGATCATGTTAATAGAGAAGAGACATCATGCAGAAGATGCTAGCATTTTCACTACAGTTTTGAATCTAAAGCCCTTTTCATAGCCAGCGTAGTTGTGGTTAGCACCCAACTTCAAGTTTTGTTTTATCTCTCTCATTTTTTGAGGAATTGTTGGTGTTTATGCTGCTAAATCTCCTCTGACTGTCAGTGTTGTTTAGCTCCTCCTAGGTCTCCAGATGTTGTCAGGGTGTGTGTGTTAATCATCCTGTCAAGCTGTGCAAGTACTGAACACTTGCAAGGGATTTTCTTTCTGCTCCTTGGCCTCTGGACCAGATTTTTAATGCAAATCCTTGTATGGGAGCATGCAGATTGCAGCCTAATTGTCTAAAGGTTATTTGCAAACCCAAAGGGAACTTGCTGTGCAGCCCCCAGAGTACTATGGTCGGGTGGTTTCCGCTCTGTCTCGCAGGAGGTGGCTCTCTGTGCAGTTTGAAATGTTAGACATAAGCTGACCCAGGGAAACTCTCTACCATCTATAGGGATGTGAGGTTTGACCCTGGAAGCTGCAAAATGCCTTTTGGCAAGTGCTGTGCCAGGTACCAGCAAGCCTCAGCATAGCTCAGCCCTGCAGAGGTGTGCAGAGAGCCTTATGCATGCAGGGGTGAGTACAGAGCCAAATTTGGGCTCTTATTGAGCAAAGACTCAAGTACCTCCAGCTGTGGCTGGAGCATGTTTATCCCTGTGTGAGTTAGCCAAAGTATCTTCTGAGAATTTTCTGGTATCTTCTGAGTTGGTGAGGAGCAGCAGCTCCAGAGCCTCTCTGCTCCTCCATGCTCTCCCCTTTCCGTGGGTTTCTGCCCAACACAGGTGCTCATGATCCTGCCCTGCCTGAAAGCAGCTTCTGTGTCCCAGGGATTTATCCTTGCTGTGGTTAAACTCTCTGAGCTGAGCTGGCTGCATCTGGGCTAGGCAGGGACACGAATGGTGAAGTACCATTGTCCGCTGTCCACAGGGGAGGAGAAAAATGTCTTTCACTGCACCCCGTGTGGTATCTCTGAAGCTGTTCAGTCAGGGGGACACCCTCACTTCCAAAACAGGAAGATGTACTCTGGTTGAGTTGTGCAATAGAGAAAATGTCTCATTAGCAGTAGTGCTGGCAATGCTGGGACTGGAAGAAGTGTTTCTGGCAGTGTTCTTGCAGAAATATTCCTGACAAAGCTGTTTCTTGGGCAATGCAGTCTCCTCCAAAGAGAAATAGTAGTTCCTACTGCCACCCCAAAGAGTATTTGCCCAGTTTAACGCTCCAAATTAAATATAACCGAGCAGTGCACAATGTTTCCCCACATATTTGCTTTCTGCAGTGAATGTTTGCCATGCAAGCACCACGTAGCTCTGGTGCTTATCTTTAATAAATATGTTCAGTTGTGAAGGCTCACAGTGTAGATCTCTGGCTTTCACAAATGGCTGTTTTATTGGGCACTCTCAGTCATTCCTGACCTGTGGGGATGAGAGGGTGGTTTAGACTTGCTGTCACCCCCTCAGCCCTGTAGGTCAGAGTTTCACAGAACATCAGCTCCACTGCCTGCAGGCAGCTCCAGCCCCTGCCATACCACCCTGCTTCATTACCAAGCTCATCCCTCAGCCCAGCTACTGGAGTGAAATGAACTGGGGCCATGGGGCAGGCTGGGTCCAGCTTTTAAAATAGATGGAAAAGAACTGCTAAAACCCCTCTTTTTCATTTTCTGTCAGGTTATTTTTAAGCTGGCCTAGTTTCTCTGTCCGTTTCACAGCACAGTGGTGTCATCAGCTGAACTGACATCCCAGGAAGGATGGAGGCAGTGAGAGGATGGGTCCTGCAGGATGGGGGAGCTGTGTCTGGCAGCACCTGCTGACCAGCACCCTATTCTCCAACATCCCCAATTTCCTCCTGCTCCCTGCCCTGCTGCCTGGCCTGTGTTGGCCATGGTGCTCCTCACAGATTGGTGGGGCCATTCCTCTTACCAGAACAGCACAAAACCAAGCCAGCAGAAAAATCAATTAAATTGTCTGCCGAGGGCAGAGACAAGAAAAACAGTAGATTAAGGAGAAAAGGAAGACAAAGGTGTCCTCCTTTTCCCTTGTGGCAGCAGACAGAGCTGCTGTGAACCGTAGCACTTCTCTGCTATTTATTTGTGGATGGATTGAAATCATCCTAGTTTAGTGCAGATGCCAAGCTGGGCATTGGAAATGAGCACACAGAGGGCAAGGGCTTCCTCCCTGCTGAGCCTCCCCCTCCCCCCCAGACACATGAAATGCAGAGCATACAGTGCCTGGAGCTTGTTTACTCCTCTCTCTTCACAGTGGAGGGCATCCCTCTCATCACGGCATGTCATGGCTGCACACACAGCCACTGTGTCTTCCTTCTCAGCAGCCCCTGGGCTGAGCTGCCATGGGAGCAAGGATCAAAAGGGAGCTGTAGGGCATTTGTGATGTATCAATCCTTTTTAAAATTATTATTGCGTATAATCACATTTTGCAGTGATGGTGAGAGCCTCCAAGAGCTCTGCATGCTTCCATAATAATTCCCAGGACAGATCAGGATGCTGGGGCTGGGGGTGAAGCATGCCAGGCATGGCAGAAATTGGGGATGGCATTGGGATTATCACATTGAAGCATCTGATTTCTAGTCCTACATCCAGACCCTCTTTGTGTCTCTGATACATTTTTCAGTAGACCCTGGGCTGGAAGTCAGAAGTTAAAATAGGATTCTTTTGGTCTTGAGTGGGGATGATTTGGAAATGCATACAGATTTGTGCCCTGGCCTGCAGCCCCTCGTGGGGTTCAGGTACCCCTTGATGTCACAGATGGATACCAAGCTGTCTGGCCTCACTGCCTGCCTTTTACTCTAATTCCACCCTCACTGACATGCTTTCTGTTGTTTTTCAGGAATATCTCCGAGGCTCCCTGACATCATGTCAATAGGATCACATTCATTCTCCCCAGGAGGTCCTAATGGGATTATTAGAAGTCAGTCCTTCGCTGGCTTCAGCGGGCTCCAGGAAAGACGGTCCAGGCAAGTGCCCTTGCTCTCTAAGGGGAATTTCAAAATCAGGCTGTAAGGGACTTCTGGGCTCTAGAGGATGAAAGGGGAGGTGAGAGAGGACTTCTATCTTTCTGACTCTGTGCCAAATAAAATGTCCTAGGCTAAAATGTCTCTATATATTTTTTGTATAACTAAGGTGTTACCCTCAGCCTGTTTGCCTCTCCCCCATTAATGCAGGGCTTCCTCACATGCCTCAGAGCTGTGAGAGAATTTCAGAGAACAGTTTTAACTTATGCAGTGATCTTTTCAACATGTGAAATGTGCAGAAACACTGCACATATACACTCGCCATCACCTCCTGCTTAAGACCACTGCTGCCTAAAAGACAGTTTTCTCACTGCTGCACCACCACGAATCCAAAACAAAGCTGTTTCCCTGAGCTTGGCTGTGGAGCCTTTCTGTGCACTGCCACTTAGCTACACAGGACTTAGGGCTTTGAATCAGGCATGCCCAAGCCATGCAGTCCTGGATGCTCCCAGAGGCTACTTTACAATCGATTTTAACTTGTGTAATCTCCCAGTGCCAGACCACCAGTTAGCAACTGAGGAGTAACATCAGGCAAAGGGCTCCCACTGTCAGCCCAAGTCAATGATGGCTGTTAGATGCTGACAAAGCAAAGTCCCCAAAGAGGCACCTGTATGCAGCACAACTGTCCTCACTTTGCCATACACTGCATACTCAAGACCAGTGGTGTGATGCTGTTCTCCAGAAACTCTCTTAATCAAATCCCAATCTTCCTTAGGACTTGCAGGCTTTGCATCTGAAATTATCTGGGCTCCCCTTTCTGTTTAGCACCTGAATGTAGCTCATCTCTCTCATGGACTCTCTAATGTGAGTTAGCACAGGTATAGTGTAGGACAGAGAAATGTCTGATGAGCCTCAGACTTGGCCTTGAATTTCCAGACAAGCACTTATGTCTTGGGAAGCAAATATCCCAGGCTGCTCAGATTCTTAACCCATAAAGAAATGCAGACCTTTAACTGGCAGGCACAGAAGCAGATTCATTTTTTGCTAGCAGAGATAATATCAGAAGATTTCTTCAAGCTACACTCCTTTGAGATTTCTGACTTATAGGGATTTCTTCTCCTTTGATGTTCATTTTGCAGGTGTAACTCCTTTGTTGAAAATTCCTCAGCACTCAAGAAGCCCCAAGCAAAGGTGAAGAAAATGCATAATTTGGGCCATAAGAACAGCACCACGCCCAAAGAACCCCAGCCTAAAAGGATGGAAGAGGTCTACCGAGCCCTGAAGAGTGGCCTGGAGTAAGAGCTTTTATCCTGCTTGAAGGATGAAGCTTTCTGTGACATTTTAGATCCTAGAGAAACAAAAACAGGGACCCTTCCTCATAAGAGATGAAAATACACCTCTTGAAGTCTGGATTGTGACACTTAGTATCTAAAATATTTGTATGGGAAACAGGAATACAGGAGGCAGAATCCCATTTCCATTCACATTTTGAGAAAAGCTCCCAAATTTGGGATTTCAATTTCCCTCTGAGTTTTTTTTTTCCCTCTGAGTTTCCTAGAGTCCTATCAAAGGCTTGTATTGCCTTTCAGATAACATCCCAGATCATAACAGGGCTTTAATCAGCCAGATACAGGCGTAGCGACTGGAAGGCACCAGGCCATAAACTGAGCAGCAGATTAGCTTACTTGAAACCGGTTGTTCAGTGTAAAGAGAACATTGAGCTCTTACACAGTTAAATAAGTGTGCTCCTATTTATTCCCAACAAAGCAGCAGGGAGCTGCTTTTACGACAGATCAATGTAAATGAGTTTTTTGTCTGTAAACACATCCAGTGAGGAAAGCCATTTGTCAGGCAGATTTTCTTTTAGGATGGTCATCAGCCAGCTTGGTATGTGCTGCAGAGCTCATGCATGGTTCTCTGGTTTGTGTTTGCAGTGAGTATCTGGAAGTTCACCAGACAGAGCTGGATAAGCTGACTACTCAGTTAAAAGACATGAAAAGAAACTCACGCCTGGTACGTGCCATGCTTTTTCATTTGTAGATGCACAGTGGCCTTCTTGAGGTGCTGGAGCAGCCAAGGGATGGGTGTGGGATACAGGGAATTTGCACTGATGCTCTTCTTCCCTTCTAGCCATTGTCTTGTTTGTGATTTCTGTTGAATGTCAAACACTACTTTCTCATGGTGCTGTTGTGTTGCAAAATTAATCAGTTTTGTGTTCTCTGTTGCAGGGAGTCCTGTACGATTTAGATAAGGTATGCTACTCCCTTCAACACTCATTTTGCAAGGAAGCATTAATATCAATACAATGTACATGGAAACCTTTCTTAGAGGGATCTGCTGGCCATGCCAACACCTGCATTTTCAAAGGAAGAAGTTCCACTCCCCTCCTCTTCCCAGGGGGTCTGGTATTGCCTACTAATGCAGCATCAAACACAGTGTGCTCACTGATCTGGCATCAAACGTACCCCACCAACCCTTTTTCTGAGGTCTGCCAGGTCAGACTGGCTCTGGGATGGCCACAGACAGAGACAGACCCCTGCCAGGCAAGGAAGGAAGGAAGCAGAGGAGAGACTTCCTTTTTTCTGTCAGCTGACAGCCATTAAATCCATTCCCTTGTGCAAATTCTCTTAGCCAGCTCCAGTCAGATGGGGGCTGATAGCAGTGCACCAGGGGGCTGGGGGGGATCCAGGTCAAGCCCCAGTTCATTCCTGCTCCTGTGAGTTCTGAAGAAAGAAAAATTAAAAATATATTTTCCCTGCAGGAAAATTTTGGTGAAAGAAATTTTTCAAAAACATTTCCTGAAAAAGTCTGACTTTTTTTTCAGTCAAAATGCCAAGCTTGAGTTTATTCTCAAAACCAGCTTGCTAAGAAAGACAATGGATCTTGAAATGCAAAGCCTGATCAATATTAATATGGGATTTCAAAGTACTGAAAACATTATTTTTTAACCTAAAAAAAGCTCTGCTTTCTTTGTTGTTTTTTTTAATAATTAAAAAATAATTAGAAAATGTAATTTAAAAATATACATTAGGTAAAGGAGTGAAGTCGCTCCATTGTCAGCAGCAGCTTAAGAGTAGTAGGGTGGGACAACTGATTCTGGATTCATGGTCATGGAAATCCTGTGTGTTTTAAGGAGGAGTATCTTGGATCCATGGGGACTAGCAGAGCTAGCGTGGCAGTGGCTTACTGATTTATTTAAAGGTGCCTCACCTCTGCCTTTTCCTTTCTTTCAGCAAATCAAAGCAGTTGAGAGATACATGAGAAGGCTGGAGTTCCACATTAGCAAGGTAATGAGCTCTCTCCTATCATCTTTCTTCTGCATCTGTTCCTATATTATTGAGGAAACAAACCCTTGGCCTCCTGCTACCCCTTTGTGCTGGGGAGGCTGCTCCCAGATTGGCTGGTTTTTCCATGATAGGCTGATGGTCAGAGCCAAAGAAAGGGTTTCCACATAGACCCCCAAGGTCCAGCCATGCCCCGACACTCCCACATACTTTTAGGTACAGAGAGAACATTGGGTTGGAGACCTGCTGGGAAAAGTCTATCTCACAGCATGCTTATTGTCAGACTTGGGGTAGAAGGAGAGTTGCATCTGAAAGCAATTTAATTCAGCAGTTATCTCTAGCACACACAGCAGCTAGTTTGGATTTATTCCTGGATTTCACTGCTAATGCTTTTGCTCTGTGGTTTGGGGCCCACATCCACTTGAATGCATTGGTGAGAATATTGGTGCAGGTACTTGTGATTTACACTAATACATTTTAGAGCTGCATGAAATCCATGGCATGTATTCTCTTACTTATAAACATATCTGCTAGTGATTAGTTACTTTTTTGAGCCTGACAAAGGAATGAATTATTTTTGACAGATGAAATGTCTTTTGAGAGTCATTTAAAAAGCATTTGTGCAGCTTCAAGTCCTCTAATTATGACAACCTATCCAAACCTTTTAATTTCAGTCCTCTTACTCTTGGAGCAGAAAATAAAAATATAAATCATGAGGCGATAGACTGAGATTTTGTTCCCCAAGCCACCTACTCCCTTGCTGGCAACATGAATGGCAAAAATTAGTACTTGAAGAACATTTCCATTCAAATCCTTCCCACTTCCGCCTGCTCAGAGCTAATGGTTTCTGGGTTTATAATAAGAGTGAAAAGCACCAAATGCAAGAGGTAATGCTGGTCAGTGTTACTCAGGCTTGCCAACTACGTGAGTTCACTCTCTGTAACCCATGGCAACAGAGACAAAAGGAACCAAGTGTGTGGCGTTAAAGCCCACAGGCTTGGGCAGGTGGAGAAACATCTTTGTTTCTTATGACGGAAAAGGTTTTTTCAGCAGTATTTAATCAGGAACACAGAGATGCCCTCTGTCTTTTACCTGCCACTGCTTTGTAAAGGAAGCAAAGCAAGGAAAATGGGGTGCACCACAGCAGATCCCACATACATGGGGAGCAGATGAGCATGTCCTAGCTACGCTCACATGGGCAGGAGCAGGATATCAATCCCAGACCAAGGCTCCACTCCAATGTCAGAAGTAAATACCAAGTGACAGCTATTTATAGTAGCTGTCTTTAGCTTGCTGGCTAGCAAGAGAAACAAGAGTGAGTATGAGTGCAGAAAGCTTTTTTTCTATCTTCAAAATGGTAAAATGCTACCTGTGTCTTCATTAACTTATGCTGAACTCTTTCACTTTGCAAAGCATGCCCTGGTTTTGGTAGGGTGCCCTCGGGTCAGAGGCTTCAGCCACCGGTTATCCAAGGTAGCCTTGTAAAAATTGACCCAAGGCTTTGAAGCCATCAGGAAGACAAGTCCTGTTCCAAACAAATTAGCAACATCACTTTTTGTTAGAGGTTAAGCAGGCTTGGAAAATGGGGTTTGAAGCATGCCTAGGTTGTCACATCAGGCTCATCTCTAATGCAGCACACAAAGTCACAGACTGATGAAGCCAAGGTGCTGGATGCTTTCATAGAGAGAAATTCTGCCATGAAAATCCATTGCTGAGTAGGAGCACTGTGGGACACAGAGTGACCTCTTCATTTCAGAGATAACAGTGGAAAAAGAGTTATTTTAGGTAAAACCCAAATATCCTGTTTTAGGAGGGGTGTTAGAAGCGGAAAGAAGAGACAGCTTCTTCCATTCCTGTCCTTCTCCTTACCCTGATAGTCAGGTTAGAAAACCCACATCTTCTCTATTTGACAGATTTAGTTTATAAAAATATAAACCACTATATATAGCTGGAGTATATATGTACATAGATTACTCAGTTGGAGTAAATGTGTGTGTTTAGTACAGGGATTAGAGGGAAAAGGGAAACCAAAACACGAGGTGTGTAAATCCATTGCTCCTCTGAAGGTAAATCCAGGTGAGACTTCATTCAAACTGTGTGTGACTGTGCTTTGCAAAACTTCAGAGCCCTTACAATATGTTGGGTCCCTAAGTTATGTTAAGGGAGCATAAAAAAATGACTGGATGTAAGTGTCTGGGGGGGTGGAAGTTCAAAATACTGTTTTAACTTGACATCAGCTGCTTGTAAGTGCTTTACTTGTGCTGATTCCTAGTATGACTCCCAGTTTCTGGAGGATGGATGGTAAGAGTTCAAAATATCATTCCCAGCTTCCAATACTACCTATTAGTCAAATATTGCAACAGCCTTGATCCATGGCTGATATTAGGGAGCCAAAGCCACTGCTGACCCTGCTAAATGTGCCATTTACCACTTCCAGTTGCATTTGGCAGTGTGGGCATTGCAGTTGCCTTTTAAAGAGCTCTTCCACAGCAAGATGTTTGAGAAGCTGGCTGCATTCCTGCCTCGCTGGTATGATGGGGAGGACACGAGTAACAATGCTTAGAGGCGTGCAGGGCAAGCAGGTGAATTGCTGGCATCTACTGTTGCTCTATTGAGATTTTTACAGTGGAAGTTACTCTCATCTTGTGTTTCTTTTCCACAGACTGTAACACTATCATAGCTTCATTTCCTCAGCCTCTCCATAGGATATAATGGTTTGGCTGAGTTTTCTTTTAGTGCAAATTACTTCATTGTGTTGGCTTTATTTTGCTGGGGTTTCTGGGTTTTTTTCAGTACACTTTCCTTGTTCCCACTAGGTGGATGAGCTTTATGAAGCCTATTGTATCCAAAGACGTCTCTGTGATGGTGCCAGCAAAATGAAGCAAGCTTTTGCAATGTCTCCTGCCAGCAAAGCTGCTCGAGAGAGTTTGACTGAAATCAACAGGAGCTACAAGGAGTACACCGAGGTACATCCTCATCAGTTCATTCTTTTCACTCTCACACTGTTTATAAGCCATGGGAACTTTACCACTAATTTCAGGAAGAGTTTCATCCAAAAATAAAACTCATCAAAGAAGAATTAGTATTTGTTTTTCTTCAGGTGAATACCTGATGACTGACAAAGACAGGTTACATGGGCCCAAAGAGTTCTTTGAAATAACAGTTTAGACTCTATAAGAGCAGGATTATACTGAGGAACTGCAGCACAAGAGCAAAAGCATAAATCTGCCCCAAACCTGCTTAAACTCCAACTACCTCCTTCCCACCTGCAGATGTAGGGATGGCAGCTTGACTGGAAATGATGCGCCTACAGACATATGCTGCATCCTGTGTGTTGTACTTGCTGTGATCAAAATCTATTTTATTAAACAGACAGGAGATTATGAACAAGTGTAATAGTGTTACAGACTTCCCAGCACACAAGCTGTGACAACCTTCCAAAACCTGAAGGAAGAACTGGAGAGGGGCTAATATCCATCTCTCACAGCCTTCTTTCTTAATGTAGTCCACGTTTCTTGAGAGATTAAATCATGCTGGGAGCCACTTTGCCATAGAGCTGCTGCTGTTGGCACAAGTCCGGGCTGGAGAGGACCAGAACAGTGAGTAGGTTATCCTCCACAGCCCAAAGCTTCCCTTTTGCCATCATGAGGATTAGCATGCAGCAGCAGAGAAGCTGCTGGTTGAAGTGTCAAAAAAAGCAAGCATAGCTGCCATTTTTTAGGGCCAGACCTAGTTAAACAAGAAGGATGGCTCTGAGATTGATTTTCTTGCAAAATATATTGAATCTATCCTTACAAACAGACCTTAAAAAATCCCAAAGAAGTTTTCTGGCCTCACTGTTCTCTTTTCCAACACAGAACATGTGTACCATAGAAGCAGAGCTGGAAAACCTATTGGGGGAGTTCTGCATCAAGATGAAAGGTAAGTGCCTTTTCACCTTTCCCTTCTTTCTCAGAAACAGTAGCAGTTGCTGCACACATTGGTGAGGGAATTGAGACATGCTGTGTGACATGCTTTATGACAGGTGGGGTTTCTCACCCATTGCTGAGCCTTCAAACCCTCTATTCACACCCCTGCCCACTGGAAAGGATTACAGAAACAGGAACACCAATGCTTACAGACTTTCTGAGATTCTGCTTTTTGTTTTCTAGACTGATTACTTCCCACAAAGACTCCTCCCAACAGCTAAAGCAATTCAGTTTTGAAGACTGCTGTAATTTTTGCCTCTATTTTCAGTAATTCTTTGAGAAGGTGACTGGGAAATTATCTGAATTTCCATGGAGCTGAACTTGAAATTTCAAATAGCTTTTTAATTTGACATCAGCTATTACTAACTCCTTTACTAATTGTGACCAATACTATTTTTGACCAAATGTAAAAAAGCAAAAAGCTGGGGATGGTTTTCCTAGATAACTCTGTGATGACATTCACCTTTCCATTTTATTCCTTGTCTTTATGACAGGGGAGTTTATGGGATTGAATACAATAGAATCAATTTTACTGAAAGCCTCAATGGATCATCAGGTATTGCTAATGCTGTTATCCCTTTAAGACTCAATGTCTTAAAGAAGAGATTGGGAGGGGATATCCTTTTTGGATCTTCAGTCACTGGCATGAGAATAGTTCTATAAAACAAAGTCAGCATCTAAATATTAATGAACTCTTAATTCTTCACTTGGTATCTTGCCATTTAAAACATCCACAGTATTGCTGGTGGAGTGTAGTGAGCTCACAAATCTCATACAAGGTTTTGATTCTGCCTGCCTTGTTGCAGTTGTTTCCTCTGATTGCATCGCATAAGATTAAGATTAATCTTAGATTAAATTAAAATAGCTACTCTGCACTCTCATATTAGAGAAAACAATCGCAGCAGATGTTGGAGTTCTCCTAGCTCCATCCCTCAGGTTTTAGATGAACACACAGAGAAAGATATTTCTGTACAAGAACCCACAGCAGAACCACAGCATGGACATGTTGAATGAAGCAATGTCACAGAGTGTGTAAAGGGATTTTCCAGCTCCCTTGGAGCATTTCTTTACTTGCTGTAAATGCAGTGCACAGTTCCTGTTGCAGAAGGTGTCACAGTGTCACAAATGTCTTGTCTGAAGAGGTCTGGCCCCTTCTCTTTTGGATGCCAAATCCTCTGGCAGAACTCAAGGGCTCTGGAGAAGGCAGGTACTGCACTCATGTGCAGGAGCAGAGCAAAGAGCACAAGCAGCAGCTGCTTCTGAACACAGTTTGCATCACGTGAAGAAGCCCAAATTAGAAAACAGCAAAGAGAAATGCCATACTAAGTATTCTCTAATTAGGGCATCTGAGATTTCTATCTAGATAGTTTTCCCTAGGAATAGGAATCCTATACGACAATATCGCCATCGCTATTGCTAAGGCTTGCAGCAGCTCTGGCAAAAAAGCCTGCAGATCACACAGCAAGTTTTCCCCTTAAGTTATACTGCAGCATATCCAGCTAACTTTAGGATCTAATTTAAAATCAAAGCATTCCTCTCCCTAAAGCTTATCTGTTCCTAGCCATTCCAGTGAAAGTTATTTTTATTTTGTGCCCTCTGTCACTTAGACTGAAAGCAAGCCAACCTACACAATGCTGTCAGGAAGCAGGGGAGCTGCACAGAGCTTTTATGACTGATACTTATAGAAAAAGAAAAGCCTAATCATTTTGCAGAATCAAGATAATAAATGTGCCAGCAGGCTTAGCTAACTGGTCAGGATTAATCAGTTGTTGAAATTTAACAGGGAAACCGAGTGTGGAAATTCCTGTATGGAATCTGTGTGTCCTGTTATGATGTACAGGAAAGTGCCCTTATAGCTGTTTGAAGAGCCAGGACAGCAGGAGGTAAAAGCCCAGATGTTTCACTCAAGAGAGAACAATTTGCTAGCCTGACACACCAGTGGCTCTG
Organism: Agelaius tricolor; assembly: GCF_023055355.1. Classification (NCBI taxonomy): domain Eukaryota; kingdom Metazoa; phylum Chordata; class Aves; order Passeriformes; family Icteridae; genus Agelaius; species Agelaius tricolor. The sequence goes on from NW_027269262.1 coordinate 35,769,310, forward strand.
CTACACAGAGCCTACCACCAGCAGCCAGGAGTCCAGCATCCTGCACACCAGCAGAACTGCATGTGCTGCATGAGCTCCAGGTGGCACTGCCTCCTTACCACAGCCCCCCATGATCACCCTGTCCCCCTGTTGTTTCATATGAAAGTACTTATGCCCTATTGTCAAGTCAGCATTTAGCCTCCTCTTCGTCATGCTGAAAAGACTTGGCCAGCCTGGTTGGGCCAGTCACAGCTCACATACTTCAACATCCATATGGAGTTTTAAGCTGGAGTTTCCTCACCCACCCTCCCCATACACTGGGCAAAAAAAGGACCTTTTATTTTCCTCACATGCTTTTGGTGATGTGTCCCAGGAGAGATCAAATTCACTTTTAAAAGCGTGCCTGGGGAGAGAGAAGCAGTGGTAGAGTGCTAGTAGTCTTAAATTATTTATTAACAGTAAATAAATTAGAAAGGAATTGGTAATATGAGCTCTGTGCAAGGGCCTCTCTGTTCTGCTGAACACTAAGATGAGCAAAAAAAACTATTTTCTGGTCAAAGAAATGGAAGAGGCAGATAAGCAGGGACAGCCCATGACTGTATGCAGGGGTTGAGTTGCTCTTACAGTACAGCTAGCAGGGCTAATTCATCCCTGCAAATACAGCCAGCACTACTAGGGCTCCTCATACTTGCCTTGATTTTAACACACCCCTGTGTGTTCTGTTCGGGCATCCCTTTCTCTGCCACAGGCTTTGTATGTGGCCTCAAGATGGTTTCTTTGGGCACTGCAATACTAGAGGCATAGATTTAGGCTCACACAGGCAAAGCTGGGTAACTTTTTATATCAAAACAAGTGCAATGGCTGCATACTGAGGGGAATATGTGAGAAAAAAGAAGCTCCCTCTGTGGGAAAAACAACCAGTTGAATCCTGTGCAAATGCAGGTCAGCAGGCCAGGAGTGGGGTGGTAATTCCCCTTGGATTTCAGTGTAGAGCCTTAGGAAGCTTTCATTTCATATGCACAGTGCTGATATAAAAATAGCATTGTTATATCCTACCTTAAAAAACCCCAAAACCAAACATAGATCACAAGTGCTTTGCTGTGCTACTTCTCCTGCTCTGGGGAAAAATGGGATTAATCTGGTATTAAAGATGTCAGTCATATTTTGTGATGCACTTACTATTGAAAGACACGCAGCTATTATGGGAATGATAATGTTATGGAAACACCAAGCAGAAAGAGGCCCTGTTGCTTGCTGTGTGTCTCTAAAGATGTACTAAAAAGGGATCTGTGTTGAAGTGTGGAGCTTGGTCAGACAGCGCTGAGCAGCACTGCAGGGGGATCAGCAGCTCGCCTACACCTTGCCATGGGAGGGGCTCTCAGCTGAGGGTCTGAAGCCAGATGATGTCAGGAAGGTGTTTCTCCTTTTTCTGTAGTTACTATATGAAAGGAAACTTCAGGCTCTAATAGGGAAAAAAGCTGGAAGGTGTAAATCTTGCATGTGCAAGAAACCACAGTCCAATGAATTTTGCACAAAATAAAGAAGAAAATTAAGGTGGTGGGTTGTGTAGGTTCGGAGGGTGCACAGGCAGCAGTAAGAGGGGGATATAAACAGCAGCTGGGGGGCTGTAGGAGAGTGTTGGTCTCTTCTGTCCAAGTGTGGCCCTGGGCACCCCACTGCACCCCACTTCTGGGCTCAGCCACACTTGGCAGCCCAGGCCCTCCCACAGCCCCTCTGTGTCTTTCCTTCTCAGGTCTGGCTGGCTTCGCTCGGCTCTGCCCAGGAGATCAATACGAGGTATGTCTGCATCAGTTTGTTTATTAAATAGCCAAAGAATCAAAAGGAAGGCATACCTCTGCTGCTTTTTATGTCATGATGAATAAATTTTCACATCAGTACCTCAATGAACAGCTATTATTTTTCCCATATGTGCTCTGAAAAGCCTTGCGTTCTCTGTTTGTCTGCTTTTGTCAGGGCATCTGTCAGAAGACCTGGATTTTGCATTCAGAGAACTGTGTGATAGCTGTTACAAGAACTTTAAGCTTTTTTTTTTTTTTGCCTTTAAAAATCTTATATTTGACAAAAGTTTCTAATTCCCTGGACAAAATCATATGCCCCATCCCATACACATAGGGCAAATGGAACACATCCTTGCAAGCATCCTTTACTGAATGCATAGGCTCTACTTCATCACAGAGCTCAGTGGCAGAAAGACACTGAATAACCATTTCTCGAGACCCAGATGTTACCTGCTGTGAGGCTGCATCAGGATCTCTGGTCATTGCAGTGTTTCAGTAGAGATCATCAGGAGTGTGTTCATTAGAGATGGATTAAAATAAATTCCATCTCTAATCCTCCAGCTCTAGCAGAACAGAACCAACCTTGCAAGAAGTTTGCTTTGGATTGATAGTGGATCCCTCCAACCAGTATAGTACTTCCTAGCTGCCTTGATCAGAGATCCATTTGTTTCCACTCTCATTCCCTGTGACAAATGACTCCTGCTTCCTCTGTGGGGTCAGTTAGTTGGTGCCGGTGTCTCCCAGCTGGCCCAAAGTGGTCTTCCTGCTCTTGATCCTTCAAATTGGGTTACTGCACTACGGATGTCATCCATTTCCATCATGAGACAGCCAAAACCTCACAGCTGAGGAGGTCTCTGATGGGGAATGGCCAAAAGCTCACTGCCTAGAAAGGCAGATGATCCAGCAAGTTGTAGATGTTAGGATAGACCACTGGTGCTTTCATCCTGCCCTCCCAAATCTCCCTTTCCCTGCCACTTTCCCTGTAAGTGGAATTAAATGGCTTGCAGCTTTGTTATGAGTCATCAAGTTACATGAAGTTAAAAACTTGGGTCAGGGGTTCACTAACAAAAGGAGCAATTAGGAGAGCTGAGAGAGAGAGATCCTCCAGCAGATTTTTCCTTCTGACTCGATGGGAAGTGGAGGGGGGGCAGCACCTATGCCACCTAACTCTTCCAGCCTTTCTCAGACTCTTTCCCCAGTTCTGTTTTTGATATTTGTGCATCATGAGAACAGATTTCTCAAGAAAATGAGAGGATTTTTCTTTTTCAGATTTTCATGCGTTACGGTCGCCAGCGCTGGAAACTGAAAGGCAAGATAGAAGTGAATGGCAAGCAAAGCTGGGATGGAGAAGAGATGGTTTTCCTCCCTCTCATTGTTGGACTGATCTCCATTAAGGTATGCATGCTGACTCCTTTGCCTGCAAGCAAGGCAGGAGTCAAGAACCTGCCTTCTCATGCACCATCAGCAAAAACAGAGAAGCAGATCATTAAACTCTTTAGAAATGAGCCATAATTAGTATTTCTGACACAACTACTAAAGTGCTGTAGTATTGTCCAGTTTAGATACTACAAGACTAATCCATTTGTGAGAGTTGTGGAAGAGATTTTCTTCCCAGACTGGAGTCTTTTCATCACTGATCCATATCTTCATTGCCCTCAGTGTCCCAACACAGTTTTCTCCTGGCTGGAAGTCAATGTGCTTTCTCTTCCGTAAGCCTTCAACCTAGAGATACCCATTCTCTCATCCCTGTCTAGAAATTGCTCCTAGAAACTATTCCAGATGTCCCTGGTTAGGAAGCCTAAACAGAAGAATGTCTTGAAACTTTTAAGGGAAATGGCTCTCTTAGACACTGCAAAGACTTTATGAAAAAAAATGCAGGTGATTACAAAACCCACAACCAAAATAATCCCAGATGCATGAGACAGTAGGTTTTCAATGAAAGGCAAGTTGTGACACATCGTGAATCACTCTCCTCAATCTAACACACAGGTTTAAGGTGGAAAGTTAGGAGAGAACCCCTTTTTATAGTACACAAGAATCCCAGTATTATTAAGGTTAATGTGTATATTCTCTTCCCTTTTTGGACTCTGTCCAAACACTTTCACATAAAAGGCTCAAGAACTGACTTTCAAGCAAACAGCCAAAGGCTGATTTGTGTAGGAGCTGCATATAGAACTGTCACTCTGAATTCCCAGGCAAATATATCTCTAAATATGAATAGTGCTCTACTCCTACTGTAACAACATTACACAGAGGTGGTTCCTCAACAGTAGATTCATGGAAGTCCTCACCAAAGGCCATCCTTGGTGCAAAAAATTACATGGCTTCAGAGTTACAAGAGAGAAATACCTGGAAGAGAGCTCCCTTGGGAATTATTAATTAGGCAAGATACATCAGGAGATTCCCAGTCAGGAATTTGACAGGCTGAGACACCCCATGGCCTCCCTGTTCTCACTCTTCCCTTGGGCTCTGGTTATCATTACTGCAAAAGATCAAATACAAGACTAGACAGCCCCTTGGTGTGAGCCAGTATGTTTGTCCTCTTCTGACTCCTTTTAAAAACATAAAGATAACATGGAATCATGATCATATGCAACTATGCATTTCCTAAAAAAAAACCAAAACAAAACCACCACCAAACCCAGATTTTTTCCTTAAGTAATGCAACAGACAATCATATTTTAGAAGCTCTTTGGCAAGGGGGCCAGGCCAGACAATCAAAACTATTATCTTGGGATTAGGGATTGCAATGCCTTTTGTGGTCCTAAATATCCTGTTCTTGTCTCTTACAGGTCACAGAAGTTAAAGGGCTTGCTACTCATATCCTTGTGGGAAGTGTAACCTGTGAGACCAAAGATCTGTTTGCAGCTCGGCCTCAGGTGGTTGCAGTAGACATTAATGACCTTGGCACAGTAAAGCTGAACCTTGAGATCACCTGGTAGTAAGTAGAACTCCTTGGTCAATCAATCAATCAATCAATCAGCCAGCTGTAAAACTTCAACCAAAGAAAAATGGTTCATCCGTGTGGGTTGTTCTCTCCATATTTTTCCCTGCCGAGGAAGATCGTGAAGGAACTGTGGCCCAAATTTGGTATATGAGAAATAGTTCATGGTCAGCCACAGTTTGCCTGCTTTTCCTGTGGTTAAGAGGGTTGTGCCTAGTTTCAGCTGTTAAATAAGGTTTGGTAAGAACTGACATTACAAGGTATGGGAACTGCTTAGTGATGATTGATCTCGGAATTGCCTAAAGCTTACTTCAAAGCTTAAAAATGGGATATGACTGATTGCTCATATATAAATATATATATATAATTTCTCTATCCATATAATTTTTATTTACATATATATATATATATATATATATGTATATTTTTTAAAAATCATTTTATGGCTTTACACTAGCATAGCAAAGTTCAGGACCTGGCCCATCTTGAAAAGCTGGCTTTTAAGGGCTTCATACACCACAAGAGTGATGGTAGATGTCTTGGTGTTTTCTATTCATTGGTCAGCATAGGTGAGCTGGTAGCCTTAGGATACAAACCCAATTCTCACTGCATTTTAATGAAATAAGTAAATGTTATTTCTGAAGAAGCATTGATGCATTTAACTTTTTACAATCATGTGTGCTGTTTCTTTTAATGCAATAAACATGAAGGCAGCAATAACAGCTCCTGGTTTCCTTTACAATGCAACAGCTCTATTAATAGTTGAGCACCTTTCTCATTAGCATGTGTGACACTTGGCAACTCAAATGCAAGAATACTTTTCATGTGAGAAGAATAACATCAGACTACACTACATAAATGATTTCTGAGGGAACACTTTTATCAGAACCGAAAACCACACTTCTGAGACTGCTGTCTAATTAACAACATTTTCTTTAAACACTTCAGTTTAAAAACTTGCTACCTCTGGGTTTTGATGTGCTAATAAACCACCCTTTCAAAAATGCTTTCTATGGACCTGAAAGTCCCTCTTGCTCAGCCTAACAACCTCTTATTTTCTCCCCTCTTGCTTGTGTATCTGTAGCCCCTTTGATGTTGAAGACTTGACCCCATCCACAGGAAATGTGAGCAAGGCATCTGCTCTCCAGAGGAGAATGTCCATGTACAGCCAAGGCACTCCTGAAACACCAACCTTCAAGGACCACTCATTCTTTGTAAGCTCTGTTTGGCTTCGTGTTTATGTAATGAGAAACCTTAGAGTAGTTCAAACACTGCAAACATTTCACTGCTTTACATGTCTTAGCTTTTTTTGCCCTGGTTCCAGCAGGTTACCCTTACAAATACTTATAAAGCAAGTGCATTCCTAGCTGCTAATCCTAAAAGAAGGTGACTATGATCCTGGCATCTTTGAAACTATGTGGCCAATTAATGCATACCTATCCTTCCTGCCTGACTGCTGTGATGCTTGAATAATCTTTAAAAAATGTGTTTTCATTTTGCAACAGTAGTTAAGCAACTATTATAGCACAAGTATTTTTAAGTATCCTGTGATAAAATTTGCCCCTGTACTGAAGATATTCACAGGGTGTTCCTACATTTTGCATGAATCGAATTCTGAATGCTTAATCAGGCCATCTGTACAGAGATTAACTTTGCGAGTGCTGCATCCCATGCCTGTAACTTAGTACTCTGCTGCAAAGCATTCATTTAACTTGCCCTTCCTCACACCCTCTTTGCTTTAACTGTTGAAGAAATGGCTGCATCCCCTGCAAGACAGGCCAAAGTTGACAATCTTAGATGCTCTTCAAGACACTTTCTTTGACAAGCTTCGTCGCAGTCGCTCTTTTAGTGACCTGCCATCGCTCAGGCTAAGCCCAAAAGCAGGGCTAGAGCTATATGTGAGTCCTGGTTTTTGTTTGGTGAAGGATTTTTTCAGTTCCTGTGTGGCATTTCCATTCCCACGCATGCTTTGTGTGTCGCTCTCTGTTGCAACTCGCTCATTTTGCTGACTGATTAGAGGGCAGGACATAACTGTGAGCCCATGCAGCTCACATTGAATCAAAATTACTCTTGGTTTCTACAGAGATAATGATCAGAAGTCAACTATCTGTGGGCAGAGAGCAGGGCAGGAGTACAAGCCACCAGCGTTCTTGAAGATCACCTGCTACACTGATTGATGCTCTACATTTGCCTAGTAACATGACTTTCAGAAGCTAAAAGCATACCCATGTCAAGGGAAAGAAGAAATAAACCTTTGACTATGATTATGTTTAGGGAAAAAAAGCTCCTAATAATACTAGAAAAAAAATTCAAGTTTTGGACACTTAACCCTTAAGCTTAACAACATGTGGATGCCTGCAGTTCTTTCCAGCAAATTGTCAGCAAAATAGTAGTTGCCTTCCATCTGTGTCATGTATTTCCATGAGCTGGCCACATGAGTTGGCCACAAAGCAAGGTTTGTAGGTTAGATAGACAGGTTGTCACTCCTATAGTGATTTTTCCCCATATATCAGTCAGAGATGAACATAGATATATATCTGCCCTGGTAAGTCTGGAGTCTGCATAGGCTGGTTTTGCTTCTTTAATGATCAGTGTCCTGCTCAATACACCACCAATTCTGCTGACTCATTTCAGCAGAAACTCATGTTGGACAGGATATAACTCTAGGTCAACAATTGTTACAGACATCCATGCCACATGCAGGACAAACTGTGTTACATTTTACAAATTGCTACTTTAGAAGTCAGAAAATAAGTAGAACAGAAATCTGTAATGAGTAGGAAAATGCAGACAATGTGGTTTATGTACAATCTCATTAAAAAGAGCCATGGTACAGGACTAGAGCAGTGCACTGGAAATGCTGTTTGAGAGGATATAGAAGGGTGAGCAGATTTCATGACTCTCTCTGGAGATCATTTCCTAGAGCTCTCTATTTAGCAGAGGCATGGCTGAGCCCAGGTTTTCCAGAAGTTTTCATGCTGAAATTGAGGAGCTGTGCCAGATGAAAGCAGAAGTTTGATTTAAAATATTTTCTCCATCTCTCAAGTCTTGAATGCTTCTTTAATCTTTTGCCTTGCCTTTTTCTTTCCTGGGCACATGCTGTTATTTTTTTCCTCTTTCCAATGCTGCATTGATAAACACTTTCTCCCTATTGTCTTTTCAGTCGAATTTGCCAGATGATGTCTTTGAAAATGGCACAGCAGCCACTGAGAAGCGGCCTCTCTCCTTCACTTTTGGTGACCTGCCTTACGAAGATGCCGTGCCCCCTGCCAACTCAGCAGAGTCCTCCTGTGCTCACGTCAGCTCCAGCCCTGACATCACTGCCACCCCCACCCAGCACCGAGCCCTGGAGTCCTCCCAGAGCTCAAGCCTAGACTGTAGCAGCAGCGACTCCCGCAGAGACTCTGTTGCTGAGCCAAAGGACCTGCTGTCCCACGGAGAGGGAGCGGTGGCTGAGAGCAAGAACACCCCCAGGGCAGCTCCTGAAGTTTGCCAAAAGGTCTCTGATGCTGGGAGCAATCGTGTCTTTGTGGAAACGAGTGTCCCGGTGTCTTTCCTGCAGGACACGGATGAAGGCTCAGAACTCAAGCCTGTGGAGCTGGATACCTATGAGGGCAACATCACAAAGCAGCTGGTCAAAAGGCTTACATCAGCAGAGACACCCCTGACCCCAGAGAGGCTGCCTTGTGAGGGATCCATTAGTGGGGAATCAGAAGGATATAAGTCTTATCTCGATGGAAGCATTGAGGAAGCCTTGCAAGGGCTTCTCTTAGCTCTTGAGCCACATAAAGAGCAGTATAAAGAGTTTCAGGACCTGGATCAAGAAGTGATGCATCTAGATGACATCCTAAAAGTGAGTACATTTTCAGAAAATGCTACACTAAAGAAAATCTGAGCAGGTAGAATGTCCTTGCCTGCCTCGCAAACATCAAAGTAGGCTTTCTGGAGAATAGTAGAATTCCCTGGTAGCAGTAGATTTGCTCCTGCTTGGAGCATCCTTTCACAATGTTACATTTTTAAACTTTTGTCAGCAATGTGCTTGTCATAGCCTTGTGTCCTCAAGCAGCAGATCTTTTATCAAAACCTGGGGGAAAGAGAAAAAGGTGCTGTGACAGAAGGGTGATTAAATTATACCCTTCTCCGAACGCCTTGTGAACCATTGTGAACCACCTCTTGTGAACCCATTGCTTGTGCCATAGTGGGGATCAAATATAGCCAAACTTCTGCCTCTGAAATCTGTGAGTCACATCCTCAGTGGGTGTACTTTAGCATACTGCCCCTGAACTCCATGGAGCTGTGCAAAACTGCACCAGCTGAGGATCAGGCCTTGTAGCCATACAAGCCGAATTTTCTAAATTGCCAAAAGGATTTAGAAGCGCAAGTGTCACTGAAGGTTGCTGTCCCCATGTCACCTAGGCATGGCCTTTTCCTTTTTCCCCTCATCCATTTTCATAATGAAAGACATCCTGTCATCACATCAAGATGCAGAGAATAATGTTAAAAATCAGAAGAAAAGGGGTTTGCATGTGTGTTGTTAATATGTTTACTGCAGGTCACTGTTACTTGTATCTCCCCCGTGAATAACAACTCGTGACACATTACTCTGCAAACAGTATTATATGGGAAATAATCATTTCAAATGCTTCATATTCATATGCAAGTTGGTCTGCTAGTCATTTAAGCCTCATTATTCAAAAATATGGCTGAGGAAGAAGCAGGGAATAATTTATTCTTCTGCATTATCTTTTTACAAAGAAACTTTGTTAACCTCCTTATTTCCATTGCATGGTACTTTCCCAAATCAAGCATTTTTTGACAGCCTGCAGCCCCCCGTTCCTTGCATTATTTATTCCTAGAGAGGTTTGAGCAGGCAAAGGTATCATTACTATTATTTTCTAACTTGGTACAAGAGGTTGACTATCCAAAGGCCAGAGAGACACTGTTTATGTAGGCTGCTTTGATCAGAAGTTACAAACAGACAGACATGGGATGGGGGCAGAGAGGATTCCTGCACACTCGAGATGGACGCATCTTCAGATCTGTTGAAGTCTGGGTGTCACCTGTTGATCAGCTCACTGACTGGCACTCAGCATCACCAGCAGCCATGCAGAAAAGGGCTCTTCATGCAGAAGGGTTGAGCTGGAATCCAGCTGTGGCTGAAGAAACCTCTCTTGGCCATATTAGATGAGCAGAGAAAATGGCCCACATGTTGCTGTTTCCATATGCTTGAAGAAGCTGCGCTACCAAGCCCTGAAGAAAATGGAAGGTGAAACCATTGGTGCTGCACAAGAAGCAGGATGCAGCACTCATCCTTGTCACAGATGTGTTGGGAAGTGTTTTTGATCAGCTATTGACTGTACAGTCAGTTTAAAGACTCAAACATCCTAAGTGCAAATGTATGACCATTAGTATTGTGTGCAAATGAATTGCAAATGGAACTCCAGCTCCCTTCAGCTCTAGAGCACCTGGTGCTGGATCTGAACTCCTCAGAGGCCAGTGCATTCTTCTGTGAGCTGAGACGAAGTCATGGGTCCTGCTTGGGACTGGAGGATGTGGCCTGTGTAATGGCACCAGTGACTCATGACTGTTTCTGATCAAATAATCACATGGTCTGAAAGATGTTGAAGTCATTGCACCAACCAATGGAGATGATCCCTTAACTTACATCTGATTCTTCAGGATAACTCTGGAAGCAATTGGGCACATGTGGATGAATTGCCGCATGAGGCCAGGGTATTTCATACTTCCTACAGCAACAGCAAGGTTCCTTTGCATTTCTTCCCTGCAGTGAGGTGGGGATGGTTTCCCCCCTCTCTCTAGCACTGTAATTTCTGAGTTACAATACTGCCTTTCTCTGTCACCTAGCAATCTGATACCTTATTGGCTTTTCCTTGATAATCCATTTGGCTTCAAAGGCCGCAAAACTCCTTTCATTCCATTAATAAATGTGCAGCTATGGGATGAAATTCATTCCTGGCTAAGGTCTGGAGTTACGTCTGGAATAAATCAGGTAGTGCCATTGGATATGTATAAATTGGCTTCTGTAGCTAGAACAGCAATTAAGGAATGTGCCTTCCCCTTTCAACTTCCATTGCATTAATTCCCCTCATTCCTTTTGGAAAATGCCTAGAGCTGCGAAACTTGGATTCAAGAAGTACTTCTCATTTTTATAAAACATGTTGACTTTTGCCTTTGAGGGTTTTCCTTTGGGGAAGAGAGTGTGTAGCATGAGGAGGGGAGGAGGAATGAAAGGCTTTCCCCAGTTCTCAGGCTTTGATTGTATATGCTATGAATATGAAGGCTTGAAATGAAACACCCAATAAAATGAAGTTTTAAAAATAAAATGAAGAATTTGAAGTTTTAAGCTTTATCAATTTTTTTTCTTATCTTTTTTGTAGTAGCTAATATCTGGGGTTTTCATTGGTTCGTTCTGCCTTTGCAGTGCAAGCCAGCAGTAAGCCGAAGCAGGTCCTCCAGTTTAAGTCTAACAGTTGAAAGTGCTTTAGAAAGCTTTGATTTCCTGAACACCTCTGACTTTGATGATGAGGATGGTGGTGGTGTGGAGGTTTGTAATGGTGGAGGAGGTGCAGACTCGGTATTTTCAGATACTGAGATTGAGAAGAATAGGTAAGTTTGTAGTACCTGCCAGCTGTGCTTATGCCAAACTGACACCCTGGCTCTTTGTCACTAACAGGGGATCCTGGTGCACAATTTATTCAAGGAAGACTGACTAATCCTTGATGAGTTTTAGGGTCCGAGGGCTCCCCATGGCTGCTGCATACAAAGTCTTTGGTTTCCATTTTTTTCCCTCTGTTCAAATATATGCAATCTGTCCTCCTGAGGAGAAGGGTAAATTAAATTAGGCTGACATCAATACTGGCAGAGCCTCTTCCTTGACATAGGTTTGGACCTGGCTTTCCTTGGATGTAATTACTAATTCCTCTGTGGTTTTTCCCCCCTCCCTTTGTCTTTTCTCTCTAGCCGAATGAGTCTTTGCAGTGGATTAAGCTTGTCAGTAACAATAACACAGGGCCAGATTTAAGCAGCATGATGTAGGTTGCCTTTGGAATGTAAGAGTGATGACTGGTACTCTGTTCATGGCCCTGCGTGTTACCTGCCCTTCTTTCATCACTTTTGGCCTTTCTGAGAAAAAAGAAAAAAAAAAGCAAAAAAAAAGCAAAAACAACAAAAAAAAAAAGCTGTGGTGTTGTGCCGTGGCCTGCCATTGTTGTGTGACTTTAAGATGCTGTGCTTCAATCATTAGATCTTGAAAGCATGTTTGCCTCCTTTGAGCTGACACGATGCCCAGCAGGCACGTAAGCGGCACTAGAGCTGGAAAAAAAGAAAGGAACACAGTTCCCTCCCTGCCTATGTTCTCCAGCCAGGGAGCTGTACTACTCACAGCTTGCTTAAAGCAGTTTGAGTGCAATGAGCAACCACTGTGCAGTTCCCATCATCTCATGTCCTCATTCCAGAATAAGACTTGGGAAAAAAAATTTGGGAAATTGTGTTGCTTGCTAAACTGGCACTCTGACCTCAGTCCGGTCTGTGCTGATTTAAGGATCTAGCTTCAACCAGTTAAAATAGAAATTAAAATTTCTTTTTTTCCCCTCTGGCTCATCCCCAGACAGTGCAGATTCCCGCTTCCATTTTTAGATGTGTAAGTGTGTGACTCAGTGTAAAGATTGCAAGTGTTGAAACTTCTGAACTTGCAGCCAAACACACTTGCCATCTGGGGACTGACCTCAGGCTTTGCATTTAAACATGGGGAGGATCATTTGTGCAGCAAGACAATATTGGAAATAATGATTTACAACACAGTAAGACTAGCTCAACACTCTTGCAGAAACAATTGGCAAAGTAAGCTGTACACATTGTGTCTAAAACTGCATATGAAAACATCATGTCTCTTACTTCAGACATCATTTTCCTTTCCTTCTGCAATGAGCCTTAAATTTGACAGCAGAAGGACTCTGCAAGCACAGAGCTGTTCTTAGCAGCTCAGTGCTTGGGAAGGTACAAATTGTCATGGTTCTTAATCCAGAGTGACTGGGCAGGTGATTCATCACAGATGGGAGAAAGCTGTCCACCATCAAGGGATAGTAACCACGACAAACCTTGCTGTTGAGGACATCACATCACTCAGGGCAAGCCAGTCAGGGGACAGGTCTGTCCCCTAGATGGGCACGTTCCTCCTGTACCCAGGCAGGGCAGCCCTGCTCCTTTGTGGTATGATGTGCCCATCACCAGGTTTCTGTGCACTTTCAGCTCTTCTGCCGTGCTCTTTGCTCATCCCCTTGTGTGTGAGTGGGGCTGTGGGTGTGGGTGTGTGTCTGCTGTGGCAGCTGCCGGCCCTACACTGACCTCCTCCTCCTCCCTGCCTCCTCCCCAGTTACAGGACGGAGCACCCAGAGGCCAGAGGCCACCTGAGCGAAGCTCTCACCGAGGACACGGGCGTGGGCACCAGCGTGGCTGGCAGCCCTCTGCCCCTGACCACAGGCAACGACAGCCTGGATATAACCATAGTTAAGCACTTGCAGTACTGCACCCAGCTCATTCAGGTACCAACCCCACCTCATTTGGGCATTTATTTTAAAATCATTCCTGCCTGCAGGCTGGCAAGGTCAGTGCTGCTCCTGCAAGGCAGTGGGAGCTCAGGGCTGGGACAAACACCAGAAGCTGGGGTTGGATGGTGACACCCTGACCCCAGCCAGAGGTGCCTCCATCATTTCCATCCTGGCTGGTTTCGGAGCAGACCTGACATGTGACCTAAGGGGGGCTTGGCATGAGCTGCCCAGGAGGGCTGAGGGGCAGGGCAGGGGGGGACAGGGGCATCCCCTGCTCTGGGTTACAAACTCCTGCTGGCTTTGCTGGGAGGTCCTCAGTGAAGTCGGTTCCCAGTTAAAGCAGCCCATGTCTTCAGAGGTAAAACAGGAACCCTGTCTCCACTGTTTAACTGAGATGAGCTTGCAGCATTCAAGAGCAGAGATTAATTTTTGCACATGAGGCAGAGAGATTCTGTCTGCAATAGGCATGGTGAAAGCAGCATGAGACAGCCCTCCCTGGGACATCAAAATTGGCAGTTCGTGCTCACAACTAGAGGGGTTTTTCTGTAGGTTTTTTTTCAGAGCCCATGCACGGCAAATGCGAATTTAAACATCCAGTAAGCGAGGTCATCAGGGTTTTCCTGACAAATGAAAACATGCTGCAACTTCCTCATCACAATTATTTTACTCTTCCATCTTAGTTAAAATTAGCTTTATTTTCCCAAAGGCTCATTGAAGCAATAGAGCGTGAGCCTGATTCCAGCACCCTTAGTGCTGAGCTGGAAACTCTGCTGACTCACGCTATGAGAAAAGGGGAGGTTTTTTGGTTTCAATACAAGAGTATACAGTAAATATGCAGGTGAGCGAGGTGAACTTGAACAACATCCACACACAAAGCAGATCTGATATGAATATTATTTACATAGACTGCTGAAGAAGATGTAGATAGCAGCAGCAGGGAGTATTAGCAAGGATTAATTAATTAATAAAATTAATAAAGGCACCTAAGTAATTGATCAAAGCTGAAGTGGAATAGAGAAAGAGCAGCTTGTGGTCTTCCTCTATGGAGGGTTGTCCTGAAAGTCTATGGCTCGTGTTGTGTGAAAGTTAGACTAATATTCTTGCCTGGCTTTAAGTCTCATGCTGATGGGTTTCTTTAGCTTTGTGGAGTGTGTAAATCAGAAATTACTTACACAAATGGCTACTTGGATTCTCAGGTGTCTGGATGTGAATGTAGATATTGAAGGTGCAAGCAGGGATGCAATATCAACCAGGACCAAAAAATATCCCAACAACAAAAAATTTTTTAAGTTAAGGAGATCCTGTGGTTCGAGGAATGAATTTGTTGTTGCACTTCAGGTGGTTTGGAGTTTTTTTGTTTTTTCTGAGGCTGGGTTTCTTTTTGGTTCAATTACTCCTTTTTGTCTCTTTCCCATTTGTCTTCACTAGCAAATTGTGTTCTCCAGTAAAACACCATTTGTGACAAGAGACCTCCTGGATAAGCTGTCCAGGCAGATCCTCGTGGTGGAGAATATTGCCGAGATCAGCACTGAGAACTTGGGAAACATCACCTCCCTAACTGATGGTAAGAAACAGTTTAGGGGCTTTCCTTCTGACAAGGATTTGCCTGGGCATGTGTGTCTGCTGAAATAATCACTGTGCAGAGCTCACCAGCAGTGCACGAGAGGCCTCTGTAGTAAGGGCTGGCTCAGGGTCACCAGGAGGTGCAGCAGGCAAGGCAGGTGTCACCTACATCTGTCTTCAGCACTGGTATCCAGAAACATGCAAGTGAGAAAAGAAAGGACTTCTTATCCAGCTTGATGTGCAGAAGATGGACAGGTGTCATTGGTGTTATGTGGATACTTCCACCTCTGAAGACCCAAATTCTTCTTCCACCTTTCTTTCCTGAGGAAAGGCAGGATTTGCATTACAATATCAAAGGCATAATACAACTTCCTGAACATTTTAATTTTTGTCTCTATGGAGAACTTCTTAGTTATTTTTCTTTTTGCATCTGTTTTAATACTTGGAAGAGTTTGACAAACATATAGTTACCCTTGTGTACACTCTGGCAGGATAGGTAAATACTACAAGGTGTATTTACTATATCAGAAAGTTGAGGCAAAAATTGAGTGACTTACTTGAAGCCATAGTGTAGTGCTAGGACAAGGACCAAACTTGTGCAGACCATTTGTGGTGTGTTCCCCTAGAATTTTGTGCTATTTAAAAGGAAGAGACATCAATACTGAGAACTGGATCAGGAGCAAATTTACTCACATTACCATAGGAAACAGAAAAAACACGTTACAAACCTAGGGTGAGCACATGATCATGCTCTGTAAGGGTAGTGGCTCAGGGAGACCCAGCAAACAGTAGCTGTTTATCAGTGGGATTGGGTGAGATGTCCTTTATTCTTACCTTCTTTTTTCAAAGCTGATGTTTCCAGCATGGCTTTGTTTCATTATTCATTTTGTCTTGCCCAGCAATTCCAGAGTTTCACAAGAAGCTGTCACTGCTGGCTTTCTGGATGAAGTGTACTGGCCCTGCAGGAGTGTATCACACCTCTGCAGACAAGATGATGAAGCAGTTGGATATCAATTTTGCCACCACTGTGAATGAGGAGTGTCCAGGACTTGCAGAAACAGGTACAAACTGCTGCAAAAAGATGTGTCAAAATGGAGAACAGTTGTGTACTGAGCTTTGTTTTCCAACCCTTCAGAGATCTGTTTGGCCACAGTTCCAAGATCTAATTTGAAAACTAATGCTACAACTCTTGAAACAGTTTTGGCCCCAAATAATTAAACAACAAAAAAAAAAAAAAAGAAAAGGTGAGGTTAACAGAAATGAAAATACTGTTTTAAGGTTAATGAGCTAACCAGAAAGAAAGTCTATTCCCAAATACAGATTTGAAAGTGATTCAGTGAATCAGGAATCCTTGCACTTAATTTTGTGTATCTGTATAATTCCTACACCCCATTACAGGGCACTGGGATGAAATTAATCCGCATTCAAGTGAGTTTGCCTGAGCACAGGTTCTTATCCTGTGTGTTGTAGCACACCTCAAACTCCAGCTATACTGACTAGCTCTCCCTTGGACAGAATGGGGATGGAGGCTGATTTGCCCAGGTGTGGCTGCCTGCACTGTGGATGCCTACACAGGGCAGTGTTCTCCTTCCTGCTCCATGCTACAGCTCTCACAGGCAGTGCCTCAGACCAGCTTTCTGCCTGCCACACTAGTGCAGGAACATGAAAAATAGCAAAGCCAAATCCTGCCTCAGTGGCACTGTGGGGATGGATGTACAGGCAGTGCATATGGAGAGGGGGTTATGATGCAGGATATTGTTCAGGTAGAAATGATGCTCTCTTGATTGCACAGGAAGGTGCACTAGCCATCTGTAAACTGGCAGAGGTTCATCCTTACAAAGAAATTCTCTGGCAATGAGACCCAGACAGGGAGAAGGCCTGTCCAGCTTCTAACCTAACCACAGCTGAGCTTAGAAACATTGGGAACATCACTTAGAAACATCACTTATCTGGCCTTGCAGATGAGGTTCTTTCTTCCCGGTTTTGAAGTGGACTGTGTAATTTTGCCAGCAGCTTTTGCTCTTACTAACCTGTGCCTTTATCCATGGCCTCCTGCAGTCTTCAGGATCCTGGTGTCTCAGATCCTGGACCGGACAGAGCCTGTCCTCTACTCCAGCATGTCCTCCGAGACCATTACTGTCTTTCAGTATTACAGCTACTTTGCCAGCCACAGCGTCAGTGACCTTGGGAGCTATTTGCTGCAGCTCGCCAAAGAAGGTAGTGTATATAAATTCTGCTGGCTGGTTAGGGAGTACCTCCCTGTCCCTCTGAGCTCAACACAAGGCAGGCCAGCCCTGAGGCTGGTTTTACAAAAGGAGGAGAGAAAAGAGACAAAGAAGTGTCCTGGCTATTAAGTGAATGCACCTGAACTGTTGTGCATGTCAAGGGAAAGGAGGTGATGCAGATAGACTCTCAATCATTTCTATTTCCATATTCAAATGGGAAAAAATTGTTTTGAAAGCACAGCTTTTCAGGGAATGGCTGATGGTGGTGGGCTGAGCCCAAGGTCTGGGAAGTTTTCTGTGCCCACAGCTTGGATGATTGTGGTGGTGTTCGCAGGGGTCCCAGGACGAGGGAAGAGACAAGAATCTTGACTCCATGTTTCAGAAGGCTGATTTATTATTTTATGATATATATTATATTAAAAGAAAATGATATATTAAAACTATACTAAAAGAACAGAAGAAAGGATTTCATCAGAAGGCTTGAAAGGAAAGGAATGGAATGATAATAAAATCTTGTGACTGACCAGAGAGTCCAATACAGCTGGACTGTGATTGGCCATTAACTAGAAACAACTAACACGGACCAATCAAAGATGCACCTGTTGCATTCCACAGCAGCAGATAACCATTGTTTACATTTCATTTCTGCTGCCTCTCAGCTTCTCAGGAGAAAAAATCCGAGCAAAAGGATTTTTCATAAAATACATCTGTGACAGATGATGTCCTGGTCTTTCACCACGTGTTATGGAGAGACCTTCTGAAGTGCTGAGCAATTCTCAGGAACCAAGGGATCACAGCACCTCAGAGTTTTGCAGGCTCTGCCACCAAGAGCTAAAGAGAGAAGCAGATGCTGCACAAAGTGTGCTGAACTGCAGTCCCTGGCAAGCCAAGTTTTCTTCTCTGTTTGAGAGGGAGTTTGAGCAACCTTGCCTAGTTTTCCTTTTTATTTGGGCATACGAGGGAGCTTTTGCTCAAAAGCCTGGAAGCAAAATGGCATTTCAACTCACCTCTGAAACATATTAGTCTAGCTCTTGTTGGCAGACATCAATCTCTCCAGGAAAAGCTCTCACAAGGATGCTCTGAAAGTCAATACACTGGCAAGGATATTTGGTCTCAATTGTTAGAGTGAGAACTGACATCTTCCAGCAGAAAGCAAAGATTTGACAGGGGTGTCTGCAGCTCTGGGTAGGCCTAAGGGCTGCACTTGGGCCCATCTACTCATCTCCTCACTTGAAGAAGGTATGAGAAACTGGCCCAGCTTAAAGCCCAGACAATTCCCCATGCAGACACACTGCCATGCTGCAGTTGCTCAGATGGGAATATTTTTGTATCCTCAATGTGTGTAGTACAAATCAAAGATTGCTAGCGAGGAAAGGATCAATCCAAAGTGCTGAGAGGACAAAGTAAGTAACACAGACCTTTTTCTTGCACTTCTAGCATCTGTGGTTCAGGTGCTGCAGTCAGTGAAAGATGGAAAACTGCAGCACAACATGTCCAAAATAAACTCCAACAACCTTCCACCACAGCAGGAAGTTTTAAGAGCTTTGGCTTTACTTCTCAATGAAAATAAAAATGAAGTCAGTGAGACTGTGGCATCACTTCTGACAGCAACTGCAGAAAACAGGCACTTCAGGGAGAAGGTAAGTGGCAGAAAATCACCTGTCACATGACAGACCTGTGTCATCATGACTTTTTCTCCCTGTATGTCTCAAATATCTGTGCATATGAAATCACTGATCCAAGCTTGATTTAAACTGATCCAGAGGGATATCCTGTCTAATTTTTCTGCACATGTGAAGGTCTGTTTCTGTCTTTATGCCAGTCTGCTTGTACCTGTCATTACGCTAAACAGGTACCAATCAAAACTGCAGAGTGCTGTGCTCTCTAGCTATCTTCCACACTTCAGCATTTCTGCTGCCCTGTCTCAGACTTGGCTTCAGTCCAAGGCTTCAAGGTAACAGTCCCTAGCACCATGAACATGCAAAGATGTAGGTCTCAGATTTTTTTTTTCCCCAAAGGAGTCTGCCGTCTATGGGACTTGCCACCATTTCCAGAGGGGACAGACTGCCTTGGGCAAACACAGCTCAGCTGTGAGAACTAAGATTTGAGTCTATCTCTGATACCAAATGCAACAAGCAGGGCCAGGTTAAGCACAAAAATTAAATAGAGGGGAGAAGGAGGAGTAAGAAAAAATTAGGGATTGGCTCCTACCCTTTCATGGCAGACCTTTTCCTGCTATCCATCTTGTTCTCTGTCAGGAAAGAGCAACAGAAAAGGCAGCTGGAAGAGGAAGAGTGGCAGAAGGAAGGCAAAGGGAAGAGAAAAAGTCTTTGCTTTTCTTGTCCCCTCTTTGCTTGCCCTCGCACTTCATCTTCCATTTTTGCAGCCTCTTGGTATTTCATACCATCCTTCTCCCATCCCCAGCTTCCTGGAGGCAGCATCTCAGGGCAAATATAACCCTCTCCTGGAACAGGCATGTGTACCTGGTCCACTGCCTGCAGGAAGGACCACACAGTGGCTTCTGTGAGGGTATTATGCAGCCTTATGCTGCAGATGAATTCACTGTGCAGCTGAGTGCTGCTGAGATTTGCTGCTCACTAGTAGCTACTAATTTCCAGGGTCAAGCAGTAAACTGGTCTAGCAGCTCATGCTGACATTGTAATCATTATTTTAAGTCTCCCTGGGGTCTATGCCAACTAGTTCATCATCATCCCTACATGAAAGAGACCATCACAAGGGCCACCTCTTGAGATATTAGACTCCAAGGCCCATTCAAAGCTCTTTAGTGATATATGGTGAAAGGCCTTCAAAGGTGCCAGATTGTGCATCTCACTTAACCATGAACTTCTCCCCACCAAAAGCTGCCCTGAGACTGCTGATCTATAACTGGTGGTCTGGCCTGGATCTGCTGTAGGGAATTATCCCACCTGTGCCATCCCACATGCTCCCTGCCAGGGAGGCAGGCTGCAATTGCTGTCCTTTAACAGGGTAGCAATACCTCCATGCTCCACCCTTCTCTGTGGAGGCACAGATATTTTCATTGCTGTTCTTCTTTATCTGTTTTCAGGCCTTGATTTATTACTGTGAAGCACTAACCCAGCCCAACCTCCAGCTGCAGAAAGCAGCTTGCTTGGCTCTAAGATACCTCAAGGTAAGAGACAAGAAATACACTGTGGTGCTTGGCTTTGCTTTTGAAGGGACATCTGATAGGTACAAACAACAAAACAGAAATTTCAATAACAGCAGCACTAGTGTTTTTGTTTTGTGTTGCTGTGCTCCATCCTTTTTCAGATAAAGGGAATGGTTTAGAACCTTCTAAGCCACAAACACCTGGGTTCTGTGACCTTGGCAAAGTTTTATCTTTTGCATATCATCTTTTCCTCCCTCTCATATTGACTTCAGGAGACTCAGTTCCACATCCAGACAAAAAAATGTTAATCTGTAAAGTACTGACTGAGAAGGATAAAAGAATGCTTTCCCAGGATAAAATGAGCTCTAATGTATGTGGGCTACAGTAGCAGAAAAGAGAGATCACAGCTTGTTTTGTGACAAATAACTGGTCATAACATCTGGGCAGTGCAGCTTCAGCTAGCATCTGGTACCATCTTTGCATTCCAGCCTATGACAGGATGGGAAAATTCACTTTTATTTTGGTTGTATAGAGCCATGGGAGACAGCAGCCACCCAAGCCTGGCTGGTATGGGACACTGAGGCAAAAAATGTGTTCCATGAGACAAATGCACTTTGGACTGACTATTTCTCCTTCTAATCCGTCCCCTGGAAGGCCATTCTAAACTGTAACTTCATCCCAGTCACAACTGATGCTATCCTGCACATAATCCAGCATTGTTTAAATATGAAAAACCTTTCCCTTAAATGAGAAGCTAGCAGGCATCCCTGAGAGGCAATGGTGAGGGACATGTGGGTGCAGTGGGGTTTTTCATTGCTCAGGAAAACTCAGACTAGGAACCAGTGGTGGGAACTGGAGCTAGGCAAGTTTAACTTGGGCAATGTGGCAGTGAGTCTTGAATGGTGAGAATGGCTGGGGAAAAAAGCTACTGAGGGAAAGTATCTTCATGTGGAATCTTCAAAGAAAAAGCTGAAGCTGGAAGTTATTATTTCAGAGATGGAAATGCTACAATCGATAGGTGGCTGTGGATGGGGTAACCCAGGAGCAGTTTAATCCACAATTGGTTGCACAAGGGCCCAGTGAATCTCTTGAGGGGTTTTTCAATGGCAGCAAGCTCTGTGTGGCTGTGCCCCATCACTTTCAGGCATTTGAGCTGTAGTCACCAGTGCAGCCTCAGCCCAAGTCACGCACGAGTGGCCACGCTGAAGACAAGGTGGTGAGATGTAATGGCTGTGGCAGCAAAGCCCTCATTCAGAGCATGCAGAGCAGGCCTTGTGCCCCTTGGATTGGCAGGTCTCATACAAATACTGACTCTGTGGCTCAGTGCCTCTTCCAGGTGTCACACTGGGGCAGTACCTGCCCTTCCTTTCACTCATCTCTCTTGTAGTATTAAATAACCAGCCAGAGACACTATGATAGCTGCTCTCCCCAAAGACCTGACATTTTTGTTGCACAGAGCAGGATTATTCCTTGCTTTCTTCCCTAAAATAGCAGAGGCAAGGCAGAAGTCTGCAAATACTGGTGAGCACAGGCTTGACATGCTTTTTAGGAAACCTATTTGCTAGATCCCTCCTGTTCATTTCCCTGCTATACCCTTGCATTGGCATTTTATGGCCTTGGTCCACAGTCCATCACCTATCCTACAGTCAGAAGTGGCAGACATAGCTGGTCTGTCAGATTTATGTATGTAGTGCATAGGGTAAGAAAATTAGGAAGGGTCCACACCAGCAGCAGAAAATACACCTCCTCCAAATGCTTCCCCTCAGGGAAACCCCATTCCTCCTGTCTCCACCAAAGCCCTTTGCTTGGAGTGGGGAGGGCAGTGCAGAGGATGGTTACTGTTTACATGCAAGGTTGTAGAAAAACCCCAGAGTGTCCTGTGTGGTGCTAATGCAGTTCTCTTTGCACTTCCCAGGCTACTGAGAGCATTAAAATGCTGGTCACACTCTGCCAGTCTGACAATGAAGAGATCAGAAAAGTGGCGTCCGAAACCCTGCTCTCCCTTGGTGAGTTGCCTGGTTTAGAGCAGTATTTAATTTTATTTTTTAACAGGGCAACATGTAAGACACCTGAGCTGTGTAAATGTGAGACCGTAAATTGAAACAAAACTTTACAGAGTGACTTAAACCAGTCAGAAAATACAGATTCTTAAAAATCATTCATTTTGAAAATGAGCTAAAAAGAAAAATCGAATTTTGTGAGTCTGGAGGGGGAAGTAGTAAAAGGAAGGATAGCAAAGGAGAAGTTGAGAAACAGAAGGAATTGATAATTAATCTGCACAGTTTCTGGGCACCAGTACTTCAGTGGCACAGAAAAATTGTGTTTTTCTGGCCTTTCGGCTAGGCATGAATTTCTGCTCTATGGGGGAGGTGTCCTTGTGTTATTTTAATTATGCAAACCCTTCAAAAATGCTCTCTTCACCACTTCAGCAGGAATTCCGCCTGCTGTTGGACGTGTTATTGCTCAGATTATAAAACAACTAGCCCAAGGACACTTGAAAACTCTGATTGTTCTGCCATTCTTCCAGACAACATACAGAGATCATTTTTGGTTCCTAATTGCCAGTTCAACACATTAGGCTCAATGCTGTCTTAGTGGAAGTGCAGTTAGATGGCAGTAGCTAAGGAAAAAGGGGTTGAAAGACACGATAATATTTAGCAAACATACTCCTTCCTCATTTTCAGCAGTATAGAAGTAACATTGTGGATAGAATCACTTCTTTAAAGTGCCAGGAAGTGGGAGGTGGACAAACTTTATATTTTCCAAGGTTGAAGTGGATAAACATTTACCTCAAGTACATCACAGCAGCAGCTGAGACCTTGAGAAGCACAATAGGTCATTCAGTATGACAAGTGTGCAAGATACTGTTACCTCATCACAGAAGCCACATCTCCTTCTGTTTGGCTTTAGATAACCCAACAGGTTACATGAGAAATTTAAAAAAAAAAAAAAAATTTGAACATTCAGAGCATGTTTAACTTTTCCAAATAATTTCTGAAATTGCTTCTAACAAAATAAAGTTTAAGAATGGCCAGAAGTTACTGGCCAATCAGTACCTTCTAACAGCAGAGAATCCAGTATTTTAAATGTTCTAGGGCAATGACATAATATATTATTATGCTTTATCATTTTGCATTTAGGTGAAGATGGGAGACTGGCATACGAACAGCTGGACAAATTTCCCCGGGAATTTGTTAAAGTTGGAAGCCGCCGTGGAACTGAAGCTGCCACAGCTTTTTAGATGGAAAAGAACCTGCTAACATTTAACAGACATTAAAGGAGGATGGAGTTGCGCTTTAGTGTGGGGAACAAAAGGAAGACTTTAAAGAATTCTATGAGAATGTTCCAAAATGTAGCAATTTACAGACTTCTTCAAGAAAAGCAAAATCTAAAATCCAGCTTAAGGATTCCTATTGGCTCCTAGTTGCAGCTCATGATGGAACAGTTGGATGCTGAGGAACAATACTTTCTTGACTGATTCTAAACAAATAATATAATTGCAGTTATTCAGCCTCAACGGACTTCTGTGAGGTTTTTAGAATTTGGCATCTCCATATATTTTCCTATTATATTTACCTCCTTGAAGTTGTTGTGAAAGCTTGAGACATGTGATACCGTATCTATCAAGGACAATCACGAGGCCACCTGAGCAGGCATGCAAAGTTTTCCCTTGAATCCCAAATGAAGTGTCTGCTGCCTTGCAGTGTCCCCAGCAACACTCCAGTAGCAGGAAATGCTGCTCAGCTTTCTCAGTTGTGTCTTGGTAATGAAATACAGGGAAAGTTCTACAAGTTTTGCCTTGAGAAACAGCATGATGTAAACCCTGGGAGGTGTCACTTTGGTGACTCATTCTAAATGCCTCCACTGGTCTTTTATTCCCTTCTCTTGCCCTCCAGCAGCAAACCATCATTAATCCAGCAATTTCTGAGGGGGATCAAACAATCATGTAGGTTTCTGAAAACTAAATGAAAAGGTAAAGTGCATTTATTTATTCTGAGAAGAAGGAGTGAATACCGCTAATTGCACGAGTCCCCAAAACCATTTTGTCCTGCAAGTTGCAGGCAGGATTGGATTTTGTACATTCTAATTAGAGGAGCATAGTTTCTATAGAGTGATTTCCATATAAAGAACAGAACAAACTCAAGTGGACCTCAGAGGCAGTAATAAACAGAGGGGGAAGTGAATGCACCTCCCCTCCCTGCACTGCAAGGCTGAAAGACAGCGAGTGCTTCAAACTGTTGATTACAAGCCTTAAGTTAACAGAGGAGGTGAATAGAATTTAACAGAAGAGTGTTCCTGTACTGTGTTCATTATGCATGAAATGCTATTTAGATGTCAATTGAAGTATCCAAATTTGCATAGACGACATAGAAAATATTGCAAACAGTTCACATCAAGAGGAAACCTTGTGAGCCAAACACTTTGGCAGGCAGGGATCATTTGTTTTTTTTACTCTGAATGTTACAAGAATGTACATATCTGTATATTTATAAATATATATATTCTTCCTTTAATTAAAGAAGTACATTTTGTACAGTGCAAAATGCTTACTTGTTTACTGAGGAATATAAACTTTTTGCAGGTGGTGAAATAGCCATGTTATGGTTTTTATACTACACCTGTCCCATCAGTTGAATTCTTTCAAGGTGTCCTTTTGTATCTACTTTTTTTTTTTTTCTTTTAGTTTTGTGGCATTTGTACTCACCATATTTCCTATCACATTTAAGTTATAATAAAGATTATTTTTAATTACTAAGCACATCAGTCCATATGTATAGTCACCCTTTCCATCAGCAGCCCTTCACTATCAGCCTCATATTTTAAGTTCAGAGCAAGCCAATTTTGTGTATCATTTAAGATACCTACCAAGAAAGGCTCCACAGGGACTACCAGAAAATGTGCTGGAGAGGCTCCAGGATTGTTACCAAAATATTTACTTCTCCCTTCTATGAAGACAGACTCTCCTCAGACAGAAGACATTCCTTCCATTCATTTTCCCTTTTCAAACATTAAGGCTTACAGCATACACCTTGGGGAATGTAGAGTTGCCTATGGAGCAGGGAGCCAAAGCCACAGGGAACAGGGAGCAGCTCACATACAGAGGTGCTGCATCAAATGGAGGGTGTATCTCATCTCCCTGTAGTTTAAAGCCACCCTTGGAGAAGTTCACTAGCTACAGCTGATCTGCTACACCATTGCAACTAGGATTCTCCACAGCTGTGACAAAGTGAACAAACCTTAAAGCTTCCAAAACCTGAAGGCAAAGAAAGGTTGTATGTCTCCAAGCTTGTACATTTTTATGCTTGCAGAGCTGACAACACTGCCTTTTCCTGGCTCCTTGGTGGAGTAGGAAAACCAGATGCACAGAGGTGAGCATCATAAGGCTTGTGCTTACCAACTAGTAAAGAAGGAAGCAGCAGGCAGTAATTACAAAAGCTCTTAGGGCTGCAGCAGGCTTACTTGGACAAATTCAAAGGTCAGGGCCACCCCAGGAAAGTGTGTTAGGAAAAAGTTCCCAAACAAAGTAGCTCAGTACCAGTGCAGATGGAAGAGATGGGCAGCTCGCTATTAGTGCATTTGGGAAAGGGATTTGTTTATCTGGTGGTAAAGGTATCCTTACCTTATGCTGTGGTGGTTTTTACTACTGTGGCATGCTGTCACTATCTCAGCATGTGGCCCCATAAATAGAAATCTGTAGCACCCCTATACTCCTGTAGCTACAGCAGCAGCATGTTAGGCTGCCCAGTTTCACAGTGCTACTGGCAAGGCTTTTGTATCCATCAGATTTTCAAAAGCTATGCTCTATAGCTTCACCCTGTCCTGCAGTCTGTGATATATACTTTATAAATAACACTCATCAGTAATGGGGACTTCAAAATTAGGAGTCAACAACTGCCAGACACTGTATCTTAAGTATGGCTTCCTGCTTTGCAGTAGGATTGTCCTGAGAGGATCCACAGCACCCAGGCTCAAATGGATGCAGTGTCCTTGAGGGTAGGATAGATGTGTCCTCACATTTCTGATCACATTTCATTGCAGCCATCTGCCAGCAGTTCAACAAACAGCAGCAAACTACAGCTCCTCATAACACCATTATCAGCTGCTACACTGTTTTGTCTTATTACAAGAATGGAAAGATAAATGAATAGCACAATAAACAATAAATGCTGAAAAAAAACCATCGATGACAATACAACTCAGTCTTAAGAGCATTGGAGTGCTGGAAAAGCACAGCCTTGGCAAAGTTTGCACTTCTTATTAAATTGTTAAATCCAGTTCTGAAAACAACCTGAGATGGCCCTTGAGGAGAAGTAAATGAACATGCAGCACATGTTCTTAACAAAAAACGACCTATGACAATGCTGCAGCCCTCACATAAGCAATCCATGCAAAAAACCAAGTGAGTTTCAGCTGCCCAAACAAGGAGCTATTATGGTCTAATTAATTCCTCCACACATTGTCTTAAGTACAATGGGTGCTTAGCAAAAATAACAATTTTTAGTGTAAACCAGTTGTGAGTTCTTCCTCACACAAACAATCCACCTGCCCCATGGTTTGCTTGTCCGTGCATAGCTGCTCATTCTTGAAACATCTGTCACCTGCAAATGACCCACCTGCCCTTTGCTTTTGCATGGCTGAAATTCAGCCCTGCTCAGACACACACATTTTATGCGAGAAGTGCTAGGACACTGTAGATACATCCCACTTGCACACAGCCTAAGCCTGCCTCAGTGAAAGACAGATTGTGTCTGTACCCTCTGCAGTGAAAAGGAGTCAACGTGCAGGTAGCACAAATGCATTTGGCTTCTTGGAAAGAAGCATACTCTGTAGTTAGGTTCCAGAACTGATACTTTTACTGGTCTAGATAGAATGTTCTCTCTGTAACTTAGCTGGATATAAAGGTTGTCTTTAGTGATGCTGATTTTCAGCTACTACGTGGTCATGTTCAGTGACAAATGAGTTCCCCTATATACTTAAAATGTCAGATGGTTTTAAGATAACTGATCACAAACAAATCTCTGTGTAATTTCTACACCTTTGACAAGCTGTGAGCACATAAATACCAAGTTTCTAGACTTAATATGTAGCACAGTGCTGCTGCATGCATGTTCAAAAAAAAAAGCACTCAAGAATTTTCAGAACAACAAACAAACTCAATCCTTTTAGGACTTTTTAAACAGCAGTTAGTGCAGCATCCTAAAACTGCTGGGAACATTTCCATACATTTATGTCTGATACAATAGGTACAGTCAGTGTTTGGTCAAGGTTCAGTGCATCTATTACAAAGCATGTGTAGAGGTTTTATTACTGTGGCAGTTCAGCTCTCACACCTAGCCTTCTGGGGCATCACAGGTTTTTTCCATTTATACAGCAAACTACCCACTCTGCTAACAAATTGCACTTAATGAAACCATAGTAGTTTTGGTTTAAAACATCAGTATGTATGACTAAGGGGCACATGCCTTTTTGATGTGAAAAATTTACTCTATTAGAGGTGGGCCAAATGCTGCAAGACATCCATCAGCCTACTTGCAGAACTTCCATGATTTATCTGTACACAGTCTATTTCATCAGAAGGATCCAGCATATCAACAGACTGTCACTTTTTTTTTTAATTTAAATAAAATCAATCCAGAAAAAGCATAAGAGTTAAACCTAGTAAGTATTCTTCTTGATCAGCCTGAAGGTAAGAAACACACAGATGCACACAAATTCTGGATTTGTCTTTCTGGCAGTTCTGTTCCAACAACAGCGCCTGTACTACAGCAGTTCACACAGCAAGAAGTGAAATAGTAGAAAAGTTGCACTTGCTGTCTCATTTTGGTTTGCTAGTCATGTCACAGTCCTTTCTTCCCTTCTACAGCCTCTGCAAATACAATATGCCTGATGTTCAAAAATAAAGCCACCTCTAAAAACTACAGTTAACAAATCAAACTAAATTGAACTGCAAAAAACAACTACATCAAAACGAATTTGTGTCATTATTTACTAATGTTGAATTACTGTGTTAAGAAAGTTGCTTAGAATGTGAGATAGGAGAGGTCTAAGTCACTTGACAAGCATTATCCACTTCTCATTAACAGAAAACCAAGGTTACTCTACAAAGCATTTGCCCAGCACCCAGTTTAGTTTCTTCAAGACAGCATCAGTGCAAAATAAAGGACACACCTTTCTCACCTTTTCATCCTGTGATGGAAAGGAACATGTCTAAGCAGCCCCTGGAGCACACACTGCAAGATACAATCTTGTGCTTACAAAGTCCACAAGAAATTGTGATGCCTCGTTTTCTAGTCAGCATGCTTGAGGTAAAATGGCAGCCAGGAGTATTACCTCCTACAGTGGTTTCTGACATTTCCTGGATGTCACAACTAAAATCGCTTGTAAAACATCTGTTAGCTTATCAACAGCCCCAGGAAGTGAAACAGAAGGGACATAAAGGTGCCAGTCTGATAGCTCCAGAGCCATTCACACATACCCTGAAGCAACCATCTTTGGCAAGGCCAGAGAGAGATCCATGAACCAGGATGCTGCTATTCACTTCTGCCTCCTGAAAGCCACTCAGCTTTAAGCTCCTCCCAAGATATGGCAACAGCCCCCATTATTAAAGCCTTGTTACAGAACAACTGCCCCAAGTTCACTCAGTACTGGAAAATCTGTATCCAGCTTTCCCGCTCCATCACAGCCCATGCAGATACCAGATAAGGTGCTCAAGGTTTTAAAGACCTTTTCTATTCCTGTAAACCTTTCAGAAGTGAAGTACCTTGGGTAAAAGGGTGTCTCATCTCTTGGTAAATACCAGAGCAGTACCTGAAAACACCAAGTTTCCTTTTAGAACAGCTCTGAAGTACAGGCTGCTTTGTCTCCAGCTAGTTTTCAGCACAGCTGCTACTGGGACCAAGAACATACCACCTTCTCTTCCTAAGCCAATTAAAGTATTACTAACATAAATGGTCTAATATTTCCTATTTAGGCTCTCATTACACAAATTGCAAAATGTTTCCTTAGCAGGCAGAGTAATTTTAAAAAGCCTGAAAACCATAAATCTAACTGACCTTTAGATTTTGACTCTCATTACCCAGGAAGATTTTCTGAAACCTCACCAACAGCACACAAATTTTTGCTTTCCCCCCCTCTATCCACAAAAAAAGTAATTTTGTTCTCCAGAATTCTGCAAATCTAAAAAGAACTAAAAACTGCCCAGGCAATCCCCCCAAAAACTTGAAAGCTTCCATCTACAGGAGTCATAATTGATTTGAACCAAGGATTAACTATTCCCCTGTCAATTAGGACACTATTTTGGTAATGCAAAGATTTATTTATCAATTTTCATGCACCATGTCAGAACAACTGATAAGAAAGATATTTACACAACAGTTGAAATACACAGTATTTGCATTTCCTACAGGCAACTACATGCAGCCTGTAGTAAATTCTCCATGCAGTATTCAGATACTCCTCCCACTGCTACATAATTCCAGTTAAAAATACCAACACCTGTAATGTTCCCACAAGAGTTTCTGTACCTGAGGTTCAGTATGTCCTTTCAAGAGGAAGTCTGCAATTAAAAGCCACATACATAAGCCTATTTAAAGGTTGTCATGCCAGTTGCAAATGGCTTGCTTCCTTTGAAGGAAGATCTGATCTATTCTCCCTTAAACCAGACAATACTTGTGATGGCTCTTCTTCAGAAGGGCTGTCTGCCTCATCTCCACAGTTGTGCTCCTCATTTTCCTGTCTGGATTCCTCTAGAGCCAAACTCTCCAGTGTCTCAAGATTGTCAGGTGCTTGCCCAGTTAGCCTCTACAAAGGAACAGAAGACAGCAAATTTAATATTTTTCTACTTAATAACTATGAAATAGTGAAAGAAGACTCTGCATATGAAATTAAACAACCTAATTACCTTCATTTGGAGGTTGTTGATATAGTCAAAACATTCCTCAGTTACAAAAACCTTAAGATACAAGTTCAACTCCAATTACTACCTCTTAACTTGTAAGCCACATTTGCTTGTTCAGTTTTTCTTAGGTTCTTCAGTAGGACAAGTTTCATCTCAGGCAACCTAAAACATGGGAAACTGGTTCCCAAGTTAAGTATTTACTATAGTACCCTACAGATTTAATTTTAGAAAAATTACTGTACAACCAATTTCCTCAGTTTTTAGTTAGAGATGAAGCTACATTAAGTCGAGATGAGCTTTAAGACCCAGCAGTCTCTAGCACTTGATCAACCTAGAAGTTCCTCACCTAACCTGATCTAAGGAAGATAAACAGGACTGTGAAGAGGCTGATTTTGAAGCTTCTGGTTGTTTGATGGATCCCTTAAGGCTCATTTAAGCCTCAGAAGGGAGCAGCTTACAACTAATAAGTGATCATAACTTTTGAGAAACTGCAGAGAAGTTTCCATCTATTAGTTCAAGTCCTCAAGTAATGTAATTTCTGCCAATGGTTTTGTCACTAACAAGCAGGAGTCCCCAAACACCAAAAAAAATTCAAGTGTAGCAAAGCAGTCTCTCAAGGCTGATCTAAATAACTGCACCAATTGAAAAGTAACTTGATGAAATTTAATTCTTGATTACACAAGTTACTTGCAATAATATCCCATTTTGTTTCCACCTCTCAGTCTAGTCATCACAGACTCAAGGTATTTGCCAGGCATCCACCTTCATACCCCAGCTTAATGAGAGCTTAATTCCTGCAAAAACAACCTCATGGCTCCACACCTATCTATGGATTTATCACAGCTTCAGAGGCTCTTACAAACAATTCTCTCCTGCTGAAGAAGCCATGGAATTAGTGACAACCACTCACCCCAAGGAACTCTCAGAGGGAGCTGTTAGGAAACTTGAGTTTATAAACCCTAGAGACTGTGTACAGACCTTTTCGGGCAGTGAAACTGGCACTTGACAAGAAAACCTTGACCTTAAAGAGAATGGTGCTCCCTCTCACTGCTCTACTTTGTGACTCTGTTGCAAGTTCAGTTTCTCAAAGGACACAGCCAGTACCAACCTATTAAGCACATTAATTTAAGTAATCCCAAAAAAAGTGAAAAATCGACTCTTCCTTCCCTTACCACAATCTCCAACATGCAAATCCTAATGCTGTTAAGAGAGTAGATTGAATTCCTCCTTCTGAAAACATCCATCTTAGTATTCTCACTACTCCTAGGTTCTAAGAGGGGAAAAATTCATCCCCTAGAAGGAGCTTTTTGACTCTAGAATTAGAGTTATCCTGCAGTAAACAGGTCAGAGAGCAATTTAAAATGAAAACTCATGTGAGCACATATAACAGAAGTCATTGATTCATTATAAATACTTTGGCTGGTTTCTCACTGGTTTGTTCCACAACATTAACTGAAAATTACTTTGAGTACCTCAATCACACTGGTCATATAATGCACATGCTCAGCAAGGGACATCAGCTCTTCATTTTCTTCTTTTAGGCGGGCAATTTCACCATCCTTCTGCTCGATCTCTTTGTGCAACTGAGTTCAAATAACAAAATGTTAGAAGAGGAAAACAATAGCCAGGTGACCTTAGCAGTTAGACATCTTTGAGCAGCTACCTTTTCGTTTTCTTGAAGCACTTCATACAGAGCCTTCCTCCTTTCTTCAGCCACTTCTTTCCAATACCGAGATGAAGGATCTCCTGAATTTAAGAGGCTACATTAAGTCTGTGGTAAACTGACTTCTTAAGAGCACCTTAAGATATCTAACTTGTATACAAGTATTCTGTGAGCTGTGATGCTAAAAATTCACTCCATATAGTGTTTTCAAAGATTAGTTGTAGAACTACAACTAGTGACACAAGCTTACAGGAAACAGATCCTACACTGCATTAATGGCTGTACAGTGCCTTCAGGAAGCTGCCTCAAGCATGGCAGCAGGCTCTGCAAGATGGCCACACTTGCAAATGCTGCTCTGAATGTGCATTTTGTGGAAGACAAAAGTGTTACTTCCAAGTCACTGTCCACACTGGTTCTGAGAAACTGCACAAACAACACACTGTGGCAGAACAGGCTTTGGTTTCATCTTAATTATTAGTCAATGGAAAACTTATTTCCTTTGTCATTTAGGTAAGGGCTTTGTGAGTTTTTTGTGATGTCTAGCGGGAGTTGATGATACTTATCCTCTATATTAAATATAGATGTCTGGTATTTAAGGAGTTCATGATAACCAGAAGCTGAGAAGCATTGTGTGCAGCAGTGTTAAGGAGTCTTGTACCTTGTTATTTTGGCTGGGCTATATGTTTCAAAAGTAGCACTCCAACAGCAGCATAGCATTTAAAGTGCAAGAAAACATTTCAGGAATTACCATGTACCTTTCATCATGAGATCTTCAGCTTGAATGACACCATTCTCATTCTCTTGCTCCTTGTTCACAGACACCTCAGCTTCAGAAGACTTTGAGGCAAATTTGTTATTCCAGAGCTTCCTTCTGACTGCAGATTTCTTCTGCATAAAACATGGGCAGGTTTAAGTTTAGAGGAACATCTCAGCCTACACAAAAATACAAACTTCTGAGCCTGCACACTCATGACTGCAAGTGTCTAAGTCCTGCTTTCTTCACATTATAGTTCTAGTTTAAACATCTTCCTTAATACCCAAAGAACTCAAATTGCTAGGTTTTAATATTGTTTATTACTAGAACAATAGTAAGCTTGTGTCATTCTAGTTAACACATTGCATTTTTTTTCAAATATATTAGTTTTCAGTTAACAGCTCAAAAGCACTGCACTATGAAATAATTCCATATTTACAAATTATCTTTTAGTTTATACCTCATTATGCCTGCCAACCAGGTTACCGGCTGCTGAAGGCTGGATCATTTTAAGAGTCGGTCTTCGGGCAGCACTGCATGTGCTGTCTGTGAGGTACTTCTGAAAAGACAGAAATGGGTCAGACAGCAGCCACTCTTCTTTACATCTACTGAAAATTAGGAATCCATCATGCTTCCATTAAGGTAACACAATTCATCTTTTCAAGACAAAAAAAAATGACACTGTAGCCCATATTAAGGCTTTTGTAGGGAAGGGGATCTAATTATTTCTACCAGAGATAGATCTTAATCACATGAAGCTATGATCAATCCCTGCCTCTTAGGAAACATTTACCTTTCATAAAAGAACTTCAGTAAAAATACTCTGATTAGATTTCAAGGGCAGTGACTTTAGCTGGACCTCTCAAACTCGAGTTTGAGAGCAGCAGTCCCAGACCCTTGGGGACAGGGACAAAAGTGACTGCAGGTGCAAGGTTAGGTGGTAAAGGCACATCAGGCAGCAGCTGTTTTTGTAACCTGTGAACACACCATCAAACAGTGTTCATTTAAATAGATGTGTTACTTTGATTATCCATTAAAATGGATCAAAAGTTTCCTTGCTCCGATCCAGAGAGTCTATTGTTTTGCCTAGCCAGTATGTTTATCACCCTTGCTATCATGCATAAATGCCTCTTTCCTGCATCAAAGCTTTCTGACTGGGTTGGTTACACTGCCACCATGGGATAGCAAACAATGGCAGACAACCAAGCAAGAGCAGCCAGGATACAATGCCACAGCAGCGTGAGAAAGTCACCGATTCACACCGTACTTCATAGGACAAGAGCTCGCATTTCCCACGGTAGTTTCTGCCACCAATTATCCTACTGTTCCACTAAAGGACAAACATTAACTGCTGTGGGAACAAGAATCACACCGTGTGTCAGACACTGCTTGCTGTTACTTTAAGGATTAGAGTTAGCTATACTCTGCCAAGAAATTATTGGCCAATACTCAAGTTAACTCACTGAAAGTGCAAAAAGCCACACCGAGCAATTCACACCCTAGAGACACTATGGGACAAGACTGCCATAAGTCAGATCTATCAGTTAGCAATTTTCACTAATACCTGAAGCTTCCATTCCAGTCACTATGCCTCATCATACAAGAGCCACTAGCCTCTATTTTATACCCTTCTGGACCATTCTGATTAGGGCCTACATTGAAAAGACTTATCAAGAAAAGTTACTAAGATTTGTTCCTAATCAGTTAATTCTTAAAAACCTAAATTATTTAAGTATTTCCACCAATTCCAAGGCAACTATTATTCACAAAAGTGACTTCAGAAAGTAAATTGCCTGCTTGAACACTTCAGTTAAAACATGTCCAACATAAGGCAGAACTCTTCATAAGTTCCCACTCATAAAGAACAGCCTACAAAACCTACCCCACAACCCCTAAACATAAGCCAGACAGCTTCAGTAAGCAAAGGCACATCGTCAGGACAAACAAACCAAACCAACCCTGAAAACTTAAACAGAGAGACAGTAAGCTCAGTGTCAAAGTAAAAAGGACTTGCTGAGCAATAGGAAAAAGAGTAGTCATAAGCACATAGACCCAAGCAGGACAGCATGTTCCCAAGCCACAGTGTCTGCCAGGAGGTTACTCAAGCCAAAGGGACATAAGCCAGGTGGAAGCACATTGCAACAGATCCCTTTATTTTCCTTCAGTGGACAGAGAAGCTTGTGTCACACAGAGAGGTACTAGCTTCAAGGCTTTAAAGCCTATACCTGCAAAGATCCTGAGGACTTCTCCGCGGTCAATTTGTGTTTCATTTTGGAATTCATGAGATCAACTGCAATAGAAAAACACTACATTTAATACAGCATCCCTCTACTCCTGAAGTTCGGGAAGCAGTAGTTAGAGAACATGACCATCTCGTATTACCGGCCTTCATGGCTGCCTTAAGCAGTCAGCCATGTACGGCGTGGTCAGTGGGCCCCTCCCGAGGCTGCACCGAGACACGAGCGGCGGAAAGGCACAGCGCGGAGCGGCCTACCCGCAGGGCTGGCGGGCAGTCCCCGGCGCACACGCGGAATGGCCGTGGGAGGAACGGGGCACGCACCCACACCATCCCCGCGGCCCGGCTCCCGCCAGGAGCCCGCAGGGCTGGCGGGGCTGTCCCAAGCGCACACGCGGAATGGCTGTGGGAGGAACGGGGCACCCACCCACACGCGGAATGGCTGTAAGGAACGGGGCACTCACCCACACCATGCCCTAGCCCCGCTCCCACCAGCCGAGCTTGCAGGGCTGGCGGGGCTGTCCCAGGCGCACTCCCGGAGTGGCTGTAAGGAACGGGGCACTCACCCACACCATTCCCCCGGCTCTTCTCCCGCCAGGAGCTCGCAGGGCCCCTCCCTCCCCGCGCGCCGCCACGGCCAATGGGGAATAGCGAGGCAGGAGCCCGCCAACACCCAAACTCGGCCACAGAACCTTGCGGCCCCAACCCGCCGCTGGTGGCAGGGGCTCAGCCGAGACAGAGAGCAGCCTCTTCCCGCCTCTCCTCGTCCTTCCCACCCCTCTCCCGGGCCCGAGGCCCCGCTCACCGTGGGCCGCCCCCGCACGGACCCCGCAGCACGCACTCGCACACACGGCCACCTTCTTGCGCCCGGCGCGCGGCTATAAGGAGCGCGCCGCTGGTCACGTGACGCGGGGGCCCTCTACGAGCCAATCGCGGGCCGCGTTGCCCCCGCCTCGCGCGCCGCGGCCGGTGCTGAGGGGGCACGCGCTGCTGCGCGCTGTCCTGCGGGCTTTGGTTCATTTCTGGCTTTTGGTTTTTTTGTTTTACTTATAAAGGAATTGTGCCAGATCAGATTTAATCACGTCTCCGCTTATTCTCATCACTCCTGTCTAAACACGGTACGACCTGCAAAACCGGGGAAGAAAGTTAGCAGTGTTAAGCCACAATAACTGCTACACAACACTAATTTTTCGCATGATATAGACTACAGCTCTTATTAATTATGCCGCATGCGTGCTATTAAATTTGTTAGAAGCCACTTGACAGTTATAATGGTGCAAATATTTGCACATTTATCTTTTATTTATACTAATGGTATCTTCTGCTGACTTGTGAATAAACAGTTTGTCGAGTTAGGGACACATTCCTTACAATCAAGGTCTCACAGAACAGCTATCAACATTTTTCCCAGGCAATATGATGGAGCTATTAGAAATTAGGATAATTACAGAGAGAAGCATTTATTTAGCCTGCCATTCTGTCGGTCTCCTGTTTGGAAATAAATTCTATGGCATTTATGAGAATGTTTTAAGTAGAATGTCATGGTCCGATGAAAGCAAGAAAGGCAGAACATAAAAAAAGGATGCATTAGGAAATCTTTAAACAAGGATAAGGAAATAAAGCTAATCTCTCTTTTCAGTGTGTCATTGACCCATTTAAATTTTCATTGTCCACAATATCCTTTGGCACATACCTCTAGAGCTCAAATAATCTTTGGTCTGAAGAACACCTTTTTTTTTTTTTCTTTGAACCTGATTCCAATAGTCACTTGATGTCCCCAGTCCTTGTACTGGAAGGGACAACAAACAACCTGCCCTCATTTAGACCACTGTTACACAGACTGCTCTCCAGTCCTCTCTCCCAGGCCTACTTATGGGAGACATGAAAGCTGTTCCATCTTCCTGCTCTTTTGTGAACTGTATGGAATTTGATTTGCCACTGCTGAACACTGGGCTGGCATTTTGGTGAAGAAATCTGCCTTAACTCCGAGATCTTATTCTTGAGTGATGGTCAGTTCAAAGTTTTTCATTCAGTGTGTGAAATTAAGAGATTTTTTCTTATGTATATTCTCTGATGTTTATCTGCATTGAATTTCATTGCTGTATTTGCCCATCACTCAATGCCATAATGTCCTTCTGCAGTTTTTCAGTCAGGTCCCTTCTTGTTATTTTGAATAATGCATTGTCATAAGCAAGCTGTCACCTCAGTAAGCTTTGTCTTCTATACAAAAAATGAAAAGAACACATGCAGAAATGTCATCTAAATTAACATTGTTCTGTTACAGTATTTAAAAAAAAAGTTAATGCTCTTAGGTTAAATTCTTGTTGATTCTGGAAGAAAATTTGAAATTTCTGGGTTTCAAAACACCAGCAGGTATTCGTAACTGGTTATATATGCACACAAATCCTACCAGCATTGAATGTTCTTTCAGAAAAATCTCAATACAGGTAGCGCCTGTATGAGCACAACATAAAAACATTACTATTTTTACATTTTATGTTTTCTTATTCAAAAATTTTAAAATCCAATAAAAACTATACTAAACATTTAAATTAGATGCATGCTATTTATGATAGTCAATTTCTATCATAAATCATACTTTAGAGGCACTGTGTGCATTTTAGGGCTGCAATATATAAATTGTACATCTTGTAAATACTATATTTTTGA
Source organism: Agelaius tricolor (assembly GCF_023055355.1). Classification (NCBI taxonomy): domain Eukaryota; kingdom Metazoa; phylum Chordata; class Aves; order Passeriformes; family Icteridae; genus Agelaius; species Agelaius tricolor. Next base: position 35,806,738 of record NW_027269262.1, read on the forward strand.
AGTAAACTTTCTCAGACATTACCTTTTCAAAATTCAAGTTTAATTCATAAAAAAATTTTCAGCTGGATTTACAGTTCAGAAGTGGAATAACTGCTTTTGGAGATGTTGGTAATTGGAAAGGTCCAAGGTAATGGGAGATGGTTCTGATGTGACAGTCTTGTTTGTTTTTCCTTTTAATTTGTTCCTTGCTGGAGGCATACAATCTGGAGGTTTATTACAAAGCTGCCACTCCTTCAATTTATCCAGCTGAAGAACATGTCCTCTTACGAACCACCATGTCCCAGAGTTCAGTCTCTTCAGTTATAAAGGTTTGTAAAAAACCCCATCACCATCTCAGAAAGAACACTTGGAGTTTATTATTAGAAGCTTATTAATGGCCTTAATTGTGGGAAACCAGTATAATGATATAAAAACCTCACCAAAAAAATCGAATTAAAAAAAACAAACAAACAAAAAAAAAAAAAAAACAAAGCCAAACAAGCATCCAGGTTATTTTACTGTAACAATTCCCCTTTTGTAGCCAAAGTTCCAAAGTTTTAATTTAAACAGGGAATAGGGCATTTTTACATGCAAAAAAATCTGTCAACCCAATGCTAGCAGAGTACATTTTTCTTCGGACTGAGTGCAAGATAATGTATTTCAGCTTGTTTGTTTCATAAAAAAATTAAACCCTCTGTCATGAATACTTATGACTATTTGCACTTCAAGTGAGCCTAAGCAAACATGCCGAGGTTTCCCACAGAACTCAGCCAGTTTGTTAGATTATTCATGGCAGCAGAGAATGTGTACTTTTTAGAGCTTTTGTATTCCATTGCTGTTGATAAATGTTATAGTTTTTACAGCAAATGACAACTTGGAGGACTTCATGTGCCTGAGAACGTGGGAATAGGTGGGTCTCCAGCAGCTTGGGAGTCCTGTATTGCTGACATGCCAGTGTGTGGGAACTTCCTAAGCATTGCAGAGGGAGAGTCTGGACTTGGCTATCTGAATGAAGTGCTGGCAAGGACGAATTTGTACTTGACAGTCACACCGTGCCTTTTGTCAAGGCCCTTTCTGTTCTCTGCAGATAATGATCTAGCTCTGGGCTGCCTAAGGACTCTATTTCTACCTGCCACATTAAGTACAGGTAAACCACATTGTGATTTTTAAAAATTTTGTGTATTATGTCATTACATTAATATCATAAAAGAGCTCTTATTTGTTAATGTTTACTGTAAAAAACGACTGTAATTGTTTGGGATGCAGAGGAATACCCTGGGAGAGGGCCAGGGAATGTCTCACCGCAGTCCTGCCCTGGCCGCAGCCCTGCAAAGGGCCCGGGGAAGGAATCCCCGAGGCCGCCTTTGGAATCCCTGACCCAGTTAAGACCTGTGGCTCTCGGGGTCCCTCGCTGATTTTCCCTTGGCCCTCCTGTCCGATATTTATTTCAGGGATGAAAGGGCTCCCCGCAGTCCGCAGGGTGACAGTAGGTGGCAGCGTGGCATCATGCTTCCCCTCCCTCTGCCTCTGGTTTCTCCGTCGTGCTTCGTGTGTTATCGACAAGAAATTCACGGTTTGTCTTCTTTTCTCTGGGTTATCTCTTTAATCAGCATGGAAGGCTGCATGCTAGTGAAACTCGTGGATTATGTACGCGGCACAATCCAGGTATAATTCATAAGGCCGACTGGGTTTTGGTGATGGCCACTGTTAATAATTAGATCTCTCCAGAGAGTACACAAATTTCATGTATCAGAACAAAAGACTGTCCTATGAGCTGTGATCCTGAGTGCCTCAAAGGTGAAAAGTTAAAAGAAAAATCTGCATCTCACCTGGTTATTTTTTTCCCTAGTTGAGTACTGTGTGAGCCACTAAGACATCCTTTAAGATACTGTGAGGTCCTAACCCACAGCTTCAAAAAAAATTTATAAAAGTGCTTTAAGATTTAAAAATTAAACATGCTCTATAAAAGCTACACATTAATAATAAGCTAAAGCTGCTGTTGACTGCAAGTATTTAGAATATTATTTACAGACTGAACAAATAAAACAAGTTTTTTCAAATTTTACCCTTATTCTTGCAAGCGTCTGCTGATTAAAACACAAAACCTACATTGTTTAAGACCAGTACCTCACATGCCCAAGAACTTATGTCCCATTTTAAGACCACAGCCCCCTGAAACTAGAAGGTGGGGCATAAGGAAGTGCCAAACAAAGGCTAATATTGTAGCAACAGCTGTGCAGTGGTGTGCTGCTTTTGGCAGGGGTAGACTTAATTTTCTTCTGTCCCCTGCTGTCCATCACAAGAAGAAGTAGACAGTGGTGGACAACCCAAGTCTTTCTATGATTCTGTGATTCTAACTGGGTTCAGAACACGATAGAAGGAATGTTGTACACATTAAACACTGACATTTCTTTGCACAAAAGCATTCCTCTTATGCCTTAGAAACTGCTTTCTCTGAATGTAGAAAGGAGTGAATCAGTACATTCTGAAGTATATGAAAGAGTTTTAATTACCACCTAATTTGTCTTGTTTGAATTTACAAAGAATACGAATTTATTTTTGTCTGATGCATAAATATTTGGCACTGAATTAATCATAGTTCTGTTTCTGAAGCAAGTAGCTTCAGGGCTGATTCTACTTCTAACATACAGTACAGTATGTGTGGAATGTACAGAAGAAAGATAACAGAATCCATCTAATCTCTTCCTAAATATGTCTATAATGTACATATCAATTTCTGACAATTTATTAAAAACTAATTATTAACATGAAATTATTAATTTTTAAGTAACTAATCATTAAGCTGGAAATTAAGAGCACAGGCATTAGAGTACAATCTTGCCCACATGCTTATGAGTAAACATGTAATTTTGAAAACAGGAATTAGACTCTGAAATTACAGAAATTTTAGGAAAAAGAAACCCAAAACAACAAGGTGTATCTATAAAGTTATCCATGGTTTTTAATTTACAGAAAAAGCACAAGTTATTATGCAAAGGAGTGCTTGGTTTCACTGAAAATAGTGAGGATATGACAACATGGTGACTAGAATATACCAGGTTTTCAGAGAAGCATAGCCGGCAACCAGGTATTTTAAACTTTCAAACTTTTTTCAAACAGATATTTTAAACTTTTGCTTCTCAAAATTCCATGACTCACTTTCTCTCCCAAGGAATATATTTTTGAGACAAGTAGAGTACGTGACTACCTTCACAGGGCCCATTTCCATGTTGCCAGATTCTGTATTTCTGCAGGATGGCAGCCCTGATGCTGCGATCCCAGTCCTCAGAGGGGTCTGTGTGCACCTGACTCCTCCAATGGTACAGGACTGCAGCTTTGTGCTGGTGTACACAGTCCTCCTCACTCAGTGGAAAGCCTCAAGGACACCAGCTGATTTGTCTGTGCTGTGCTAACCAAGCAGAGGCTGACCCACTCTGCTTGGCTGTTTTACTCAGCCTGGATTTATCGTGCAAAAGAAACACTATTTTTGCTGTGTTAATGGGATTTAAGCCTAAAAAAAGAGAACTATTACTGCATATAATGCCACAACCTACTTGTCAGGGTTTTTTTGTATAACATGCACATTCCTTTCTTCTCAGTGATAAGCCTTACATTGTTTTAAATTAGATTTGAAGAGAGGCTGTCTATCATTGGATCGAGTGTTATAATTGCAAAATACACACCCAGCTTCCAGGGCCACAAGCTTCTTTTATAAATGATGCAACATTGCATAACCAGCACGAAGCATAACAACAATATGCAATTATGTAGTCAAGAGAATTATGGATCAATAGCATACAAATATTTATTTTGCTAAGTCTTAACTCTCCCTTCATTAAGAGATGTTACTTTTTGACAAATGTTTTAACTAAGATGATGAGATTTTTCTACCCTGCAAGCTTCTTCAGGATGGAGAAACAGAAGCACAACTATATAAAAGTAGGACAAGACTCAGACAGTACTCATGAATTTAATAGTGCAAAATTTCTGCATGTAAATGTATAATAAACATACTTGGGTTGGTTAATTGACTCATTTGCGTAAATGTTGTCAGGGTACCTTTACTAGACAATGAGCAAAAGGGGAAAAAAATCTTCTCTGAGCTTGCTAAAGAAAGGAAGTAGTCTGTATAAGGAGGAGCACCAGTCTTTACAGAAGGAAGCTGGAGTGATTCCAGCTCCCCATCCCTTTCTGAAAGGATTTGAGCAGCCTGAGTTTGCAGAAGACAGGTGGTGGCTGCTTAACATGTAATACTTTGTACTTGATCTCCCTTTTCCTCTACACACAGATACACACATCTATATATGTATATGTATATTTCATCTAAGTATATATATTCCTCTCCTCATAGCTCTACTATAAAGCCCTCCAGAAGGAAAAGTGCTCTTACGCCAGCACTACATTTGACAAAATTTTTTGGGTGCATTCCTCAGCCTGGGGCTGGGCAGCTGCCCTATCCCTTGTGACTGCATCCCTACACTCAAAAGGGCAGCTGGAGTCCCTGGGCTGGAAGAAAACGCCTTCCTTTCCCCTCCGCAGGAGGGCAGGGCGCCAGTCCCCCCGCGGGCCCTCTGTGCCGGGGCAATCCCCTCGTCAGGCGCTGCCGAGCTCTCGCTGTGCTGGCACAAAGAGGGTCACAGGGCAAGCGTGAGTCATGCCTTAAAATAGCAGCGGGCGCAAGACTGCAGCACGAAATGTCGCACAGGGCAGCGTGGAAAACAAAACTGGACCGAACCGGCTGGAAGAGCAGTTATCTAAACGCTGCTCTCCTTAAGGACAGACTGATGTTGTTAAAAAACTCATGTCAGTCTGAAATAGCCACAGAAGTGTGGAGCTAATGTAATCCTCCTATTTACCTGCCTTGCTTTTTACCACCAAATAAAGGGTTATTTTCATCGGCATTGCCCATTAGGACTGAACAGCAATCTCTAAGTAGGTAAAAATTATGTTTCTGCTCTGTTTTTGTTCAAACAACAGAGGAATGTTCTGGGCAATGCCCGTGTCAGGGAAGAGGACTGTTCGCATCGGAGAGTCTGGATAACACCCAGGGAAGATAACGAGGTCCAAAGGCTAAACACGGCTCCTGACTTCAAGACAGGCAGGAGAGACATGTCCGAGGGAAAGTATGTAGAGGAAAGGTGTGCTAAAGGAAAATAACTAATTTGAGGGTCAGGAGAGAACAAGGGGGATCGGCAGGGACAAGTAAGAGACTGGGGGACCAAACACTGAAATGTGGAATTACTGGAGAGTGCCACTGGCTTGCTACATGGGCCTTGAAACACGATCAAGTGAGAGAGACGGTGCCCGCACTTGTCTTCTGCCTGTAATCTCTGTAATATCGCCGCTGTTCCGTGGAGTCACAGGCGCCAGCTTCCAGGGAAAGGTGGGAGCGCTGCGCTCACCCACCCGAGCAGCCCGGGCCGTGCTGAGGCACTCACCAGCCGCTCCGCACCCCTCGGCTCGCGGCACTGCGAACCTGCGCTGCCGGCGCCTCGGGAGCAGCCCCGGGCCGGGGCATGTCGGACAGCGAGGAGGTTTCCCTGGCACGCAGGGATGGGCCAGCAAACGACCGGTACTGCGATGGTGATTCCTCCTACTCGCCCTGGGCCTTCCCACAGGGAGAGCGCCCAACAGCAGGCTGTGTCCTCGCTTGGCGTCCATTGCTCCCATGACATTCCTCCTTCCTTCCAAAGAACGTGAAGGAAAGGAGGGCATTAGCCTGTCCTTGTAGTGCAGAAATAAAACCGCTTACTTCTCTCCAAGGATTAGGTTTGTGTCTCTGGAACAGCAAGTACTTATTTATCAAACTTAGCCAGCCTCCTCGGAAGCGCTGCGGCCGCCATGGAGGAACACGGACTGTCACACTGGCTGCTGTGGCGAGATCAGCGCTGCAGACACGCCCTTCGCCATGTCAGCTTTGAAAGCATGTTGGACTTTAATTGTTGTTTTATTTACAGTTTTACTTTGCATACGTGGGACGGGCTGAATACAAACCGCGACGGACCAAATTACACAAAATATGCCATTACAAGACTTGTTTACCTATAACATCACCACACTTAACACTGATACAAGTTTAAGTATTCCTGCAAAGTAACGGAATTTGAGGATCAGGCGTTCCTCGGGTGGGACGGAGGGGAGCTGCCCCAGGCACATACCACCTCGGGCGGGCGGGGGGGTGGGGCATGGCTCTTCCCTCCCCTTTGCCTCACACCCTGCCCGTCGTCATTCTCCGGCCCCCCTCCCCCCCCACCCCGAAGGGCGTTGAGCAGCCCCATCCGGGTCCCCGTCCCGCGGGCACCACGCGGGGCGAGCGGGCGGTTACACGAGGCGTGACCGCGGGGGGTGGAGGGGAAGAAAGTGTAGGGCAATGCGGATTCCTGGCGCGGTGAGAGCTCGGAGGCGCTCCAAGCCGCTGTTGTACTTTGCTTTCTGCCATTCCCGACAAGGCGTCCCCACGGTGGTTACCGAGGCTGAGCTCTACCGCCTCGGCCACAACAGTGCCTCGCCCCCCCCCCCAGAGGCACGAGGGCTTGGTACACGCCGGCGGTGCGGGTAGGGCGGTGCCTGTGTGACTCAGGCGCTGCCATTTTGAGGGGTCCGTGGTGGCTCCGCAGCTGCACTCCGCGCTCGCTCCGTGCCGAGGCACAGGCACTCCCGCTCCCTCCTGCCCGCTCCTGCCGTCGCCCTCGAGGACGTCCCGGGACCGCCTGGGCGAAAAGAGGCTCTCCTCAGCCCTTTCATCATTCTTCCCGGCCGTCCCGGTCCTGTTCCGACGCCGCTCCGGGATCTCTCTATGCCCGCCGCCCTCCTCCGTAGGAGCCGCTAGCGCAGGGACAGCGTCCTCTTCCTCCTCCTCCTCCTTCCGCCGCCGTCGCCTCTTCCTTCTCCTCTCTCCGCCACCATTTCCCCACTCCCCGGCCCCGGGGCGCTGAGCTAGACTATGGGGACCAGGTCGGGGCCGAGCAGCGGCAGAGCGGGCGGCCCGGTCACCGTGTCCCCTGCGGCAGGGATGGGGGGGCTCCGCGGCTTCGTGGCTTTATCTTGACATGGCTCCTCTCCGTGCTGCCAGCACTGCTGCCACCTCCTCCTCCACTGCTCCTCCTGCGCCCGCCGGCTGCGGGTAGCGAGCGGGCCACGGTCCCGGGCTCTCGTCGGAGCCTCTCAGTCTCTTGCTTAACTCGGGGGGAAGCTTTGGGAGGGGTTCCTTTTTTTTTGTTTGTTTTTGTTTTCCTTTGGTTTTTTGTTCCTTTCTCTCCAGGGAGAGAAGGGGAAAAATACTTTTTTTCCCCCCCTCCTCTTCTTAACCTGGTCCGACGAATTTGTTAACCTAAAAACTTTTTAACCCCGGCTAATCAAACACCTGGGGAGGGGGAAAAATGTCTGGAGAGAGGAAGAAAATAACCTGATAATTGGAGACTTGCTTTTTTTCGGGGGAGGGTGATTTAGAGGTTTAAAATTGCAACCTAGGTTGCAATTAGAAAAAAAAAAAAGCAAACAAAAACCTCGCAAAAAAATCTGTCACCGAAAAGCAGGAGCAAAACGCACTCCATGTTTTCCGAGTCGTGGCCATGAAGTGAGAGGGGAGAGAGGCGGTGCTGCTGTGGGTGTCCCGCTGCCCCGGGCGCGGCCGCCCTGCGCGCAGAGAGAAGCCGAAGGGAAATCCAAGAGCGCCGGCCATGCACAGCCTCGGCTGACCGTGCTCGCAGCAGCAGAGAGAGAGAGAGAGAGAGAGAGACGGGAGGATCCCCGGGGGATCAGCAGCCCAGGGAGTGTATGAGGTGTCGGGGGATGTAGGGCTCTCCCACTGCTAGGGAGCAAGCCCGGGCTTGGGGCACTGATTCAGGTTTAAGTCTCTCGGTGAGAAAATACTGTCCTTTAGAATCCCTGCCAGCCCCTTGTCAATGGCCATCATGATCCCTCTTCTCTTGGGCAGCAGTAGCCTCAGGGTAGTGATGAGCAGGATGAAGTTAGAAATGACTCCGCTGTCTTTTCTCTTTGCTCCCCTGCAAACCAGCGCTGTGTTGTCTGTAGTTGATTTTGTTGTTGTTGGCGGCAGAGAAATGTCATACTTCCCGGGTTGTGCACTCCTCCTTTGCACCCTTTTCTCTGCTCTCCACCAAGTGTAATAATTCTAAAGAAAAAGACAGGCAACATAGCAATAGTGGAAGGCTGAGAATAATAATCAGTAGAGTCATGAATCTGGCTGGGGTAGAACGCAGTTTGTAATTTCAGCTTCGGGTTTTTTTTTTGTAAGCAGAGCAAAAGTACCCCCCCCATGGATTGGGCTTGTGCCAGTTGCTTTTTATTGTACACATAAATTGTGATAAGATTTGTTTGGGGTTTGTTTTCTTTTTTTTTCCCCCTTCATTCTTTCCCACTTATTCCTGCAGCTAAACTGTTCAAATTTTTCTCTTCGAAATTCTTTGAGGTTTTTTCTTGATTCATTGTAAAACCTCTTGTCCAGCCATGGCTGGACAACTACTTTCTTTGTTTCTTGACCCCTCCAATATGACATTCTCGTAAAATATTGCCTGAGGTGCGGTTCTGGGTTACATTAGCGTTTGATCTATTCAGTTGTATTAGCAGGAATCGAACGACTTGTTTCTGTTGTACTTAAGTCTTACGAAAAGGTGCCCATAGTTTAGCGACAGTTTCCAAAGGCTTTAGTACCACCTATATTACAAAATGGGGGACCCAAACTCCCGGAAGAAACAAGCTCTGAACAGACTTCGTGCTCAGCTTAGAAAGAAAAAAGAATCTTTAGCTGACCAGTTTGACTTCAAGATGTACATTGCCTTTGTGTTCAAAGACAAGGTAACTTGGTTTTAAAGTGTGTCTGTGTGTTTGTTGCATTTTAAGTGTTCTGTGCAAAGTCTTACTGCCTGATTGCATCAAATGTTTTATCCTTAACAGAGTCCACTGACTTTTAATTTTTTTTAAATTGCTAATTTCTATAATACTCAGTTCACGTTTGTAATTTTGACTCTTTGTGTTTCGTAGTTTTGTAAGGCAGGGGGTTCCAGTGCCTCTTTAGATGGTTACTTAGTAACTTCTGTATTGGGTAGATATTTTTCAAAGTTAACACTGTAAATCGTTGAGCCTAATTGGGGTCTGTCCTGCCCCGTTGCTGGCTGTGAAGGCAGTCTGGCTGGGGCGATTGCCGAGTGTGTTTATCTGGTGAAAGCAGGAGGGAAGACCTGGCAGCTGAAGGGAGGAGTCGCAGGATGGGATGTGGAAATGGCCCAAGTGCGCAGGCACATGTGGAACTGCTGCTGTCATCTTGAAAGGGAGTAAGGAGGGCAAAGAGAAAATCTTCATTTGCTTGGCTGCCTCCTCTGCTGCTGAATTCCACACATCTGGGTGGGGAGCTGGGTCTTTCTAAAGCCAGCTATAGACCCGCAGTTGTGGGGGAGTTTTTATCCACAGAACGTTAGGGGAAGTAGGTACTTAGAGGGAGGAAGTGAATGTGCTGAACACATGATGAGGAAGTGAAGGTAGAAGCAAATGGCAGCAGAGTACATAATGCATGTAGATGAGCTCTGAAATTGTTTATTCATATGTATAGATTTTGTTTTTCCTTGAAAAGCTTCTTTAAAATTTCTGAGTTGAGTTTCCTCTTGTTTGGATTTTATTGGGATATAATTTCTGGGTGCTGTGTAATAGTAACATAAAAATGAATGTTTAAGCAGTGGCAACAATTAGATTTTTTTAGATGACACAGCTGTAACTTTTAGTTGGACATTGATACTACTTTTTGGTTGCTTTGTAGAAATTCATGGCAAATGCCTGTTTGAAATCCTGTTATATTTGCATACATCTCAGTGAACTGAAGATGTCCATCCCATACCATTTTGCTTAAAGTAGGAGTTTAGCTGAAGTCAGCATGGTCAGCAAATAGTTGCCTGTTACCTGTGTTCTGATGGGGGGGGAAGGGAAGTGGAGCATTATTGGGTGAGATACACTTTGTCTCTTAAGTAGGTCAAGACTTCCCCTGCACTCTAAGAAAGCTGTTAGAAACAGACATAAACTTTATTGATTTTACATTCTCATAATGTTTTGGCCTTGCTTCAGAGATGCTGAAATATTTGTAATGAGTATAGAAGTTATATAGCAAATGAAAATAGTTCTCCTTTGAGAAGATTATAGCTAACTTCAGAGGGGATCTCAGTCACCTGCTGTCACCAAATGTGGCATTGAAAGATTTCACTTTTCATAAAAGGCCAACTGTCAAAAATTGAAAAGGAGAAAAAAGGTGTTACCTGATTTGCAGAGAGAAGCTTGCAGAAGTTCTTGGTCATCCCAGAGTTGTATACTCTACTTGAAGAAGGAGTAATTCTGTTAATGTTTTTATAGAATCTTAGTGTTTTCAAGATTGATATGTAAATCTGCATTTTTGGAGACTACCAAAATCTGTGCAGCTTTTATAAAAGTTGTCAGTCTGATTCAGTTTAATTTATGAACTTTTTTGCATGTGAATTTTAGAGTGATTTGTGTCAAAATCCTAGTCTGTGTGATGTGTACTTTATACATTATACAGAAAATCACAAATCCTGAAATAAACTGTTACCTATAGTTTCCTAAAAAGGATTGTAATCTTAATGTAAATTGTGCTTTTTTTAGAAGAAAAAGTCAGCGCTTTTTGAAGTGTCTGAAGTGATACCAGTCATGACCAATAACTATGAAGAAAATATCCTGAAAGGTGTGCGGGATTCCAGCTATTCTTTGGAAAGTTCCTTAGAGCTACTGCAGAAGGATGTAGTACAGCTCCATGCACCCCGCTACCAGTCCATGCGCAGGGTAAGGCTCCTTTTTATCCTTGCTGAATTGTACTTTTCCAACACTTGTGCTTTTCCTTGGGAATCTTAAGGCTAATCTTGCCTTTTTGTTTTCTCAGTTGCTGCATGAGGGCTCTGTGGGCCTGTGTTTACATGGTCTAGTTTGAAGAGTAGCAATGGGGTAATAGTTCTGAAGCTGTTAAAATACATAGTTCTTAGGTTTTACCTTTCATTTGTTTCATTCAGAGATGTGCCATGGGAATTGTATCTTCTTGCCATCTTTGTCCTTTAGAAGGCATGTGTTAATAATTCTTGCAACAGCTCCTGCTGTACATCTAAGTGATGTTGCTTTATGAATATTGGAAGACAGTCTTTGCTAATGTTTTCTTAAAGTTGTAGCTTATATTAAGTAGGTGATGATACTAAAATTCAGTGGCATGCAAGAAAGACTTCAGCTGTGGTACGAGTAATGCAAATGGAAAATCAAACAAATGTTGTACAAGTATCACCTCTCAAGTATGTGCCTGTATAGATAAGTTGCTTATCTGTATCTTTGACCATTGGAGGGAATGTAACTAAAGAACTTTATTGCTCACAGGATGTGATCGGCTGTACCCAGGAGATGGACTTCATTCTATGGCCTCGTAATGATATTGAGAAGATAGTCTGTCTCCTGTTCTCTCGGTGGAAGGGATCTGATGAACCCTTTAGGCCTGTTCAGGTATTTGGGTTTGGATTTTGACTTCAGTAACTAACTTGTTCCTGGAGGGAGTGTTCTCTTTAACCACTAAGTTGATAAGGTATGCAAGTTCTGTGGATGTTAGAAAAATATGCTGTCTGCTTTTATTTATAAAGCTTTTATTTATAAAATAAATAGCTGTCTGCTTTTATTTATAAAGCAGTCAGTGTTCTGAATGCCAAGTTCTGACTCCTATCTTTATGCACTTTTGTATTAGCCCTTCCAAAAGGGCCTTTGCAAATGACACGTATGTATAAATGCATTCAGTGTTTGTATTTGTAGGAGTGGATTAGATGTGCCTCTTAGTACAATTGAATCTTTGTCTAAATGTGATAGTGTTGTTAAGGTTTTGTCAGTATTCCAAGTTGCTGTATTTGATTAGATTGAAGAGTGAGATGGATGGAACCTTTGCATTATAAATTGTTGCACAGGGATCTTCTGCCATAGGAAGGCAAATTGGGTTTTGTATATGCTGCAGGTAAAGTTGTACCTTTGAGTTGTTAATATGTCATTGCAATGGCTGATGTCAGTGTTGGCAGAATGAAATTAGGGGATTCTTCAAATTGTGTCAAGACACTGCCGTGGTCCTCAGTTTCTGCTTTTTAGAACAGCTCAGAAAAGGAAAGAACTAAAGTGGTTGTAAAGCCTCAGACTGAAGAAAATTAATGGGTTACATGTGAGCTTTGTCTTGAAAAACATTTTATTTCCCTCCCTCACACCATGTAGGCCAAGTTTGAATTTCATCATGGTGACTATGAAAAACAGTTTCTGCATGTTCTGAGCCGAAAGGACAAGACTGGAATTGTTGTCAACAACCCTAACCAGTCAGTGTTTCTCTTCATTGACAGACAGCACTTGCAGGTAAGCTTCTTTTGTCCTTGTTTTAACAGGTGTACTTTAATCACAGAAAGCTTTTTCTTCTTGGGAACATCAGTGATTTTGCTGCAAGGTACTCAAGTAGAAAAACTGATCATGCATTCATGATTGCATTTTGGCAGTTTCAGGGGAAACTTACACTATAAATAGGACTCATACGTGCAAAAACTAACTATGGGCCACATATGTGTTCACGTAGAACAAGAAGACATAATGTTCTTGTATTAAAAATTAAAGAAGTTCTGAAATCGGCCTAACAGTGTTTAGGAAAAATTAAAGCATTGGTTTGGTTTGGGTGACAATATGGAAATAATTCAAGTGAAAAATAGTGAAAACATCTTATGCATTAGAGTTTGCAGACTAATTTTAAGCTCTGGCTGTTTATGTGTATGAAATAGTGAATTTTAAATGTCTTTGGGGGTCTGCCTACTAGTCCTGAGTTAACTTCTAGGCTTAATACCTTTTCTTTGGGTTTTCTTTGCCTCTAGACTCCAAAAAACAAAGCTACAATCTTCAAGTTATGCAGCATCTGCCTGTACCTGCCACAGGAGCAGCTCACTCACTGGACGGTTGGTACCATAGAGGATCACCTCCGTCCCTACATGCCAGAGTAAGGTACTGGCCAGCAAAATGGGGAAGATCACAGAATGCAGCAGTGGATGTTCACTTTCCTCACCACTTCATTCTTTCAGAATTTAGAAGAAAATGGACTCATGTTCAGAACACTATACATTGTGAAACTTGATCATCCTGGATTTTTTTTATCATTTGTATCTCAGAACTTTGCAATTTTTTTTTAGATGTTTTCTGCATGGACCTTGTGAAAGAGAGGATGCTCTGCACACTTCTGCACTGCATCAGCATCTTACTGAAATGTGAAATGAAGGGACTGTACATTGAAACAAATGTATCTGAAAGCACAAGGTGATCATTTGTGGTGGTGTTCCCATTTGTGCTGGTCATGCCCCCTAACATCTCTAATGTTAACCATCAATGTTTTGAGGGTGAGAAGTGAATGTAACGGGTATAAAAGCCTTATAGCTTTGCTGTTCATGATTGTATAGACGAGCACTATCATTCATTCTAATGAACGAAGAAGTGGCTATTACAATAGCAAGTAAGTGTGGGAAAGAAATCTTCCTTAAAAAAATGCATCTCATTTAATGTATAGGCATTTTTTGCCTCTTTTATTTTGCTGGGCCATGTCTTAAGTTTACTGGCACTTTTGTTTTGGATCTCTTTCCCCAAGTTGCTGTATAACTGTATGAAGGTATTCTTTTGAGTTGGATGCATTTACACAGATGAGGCAGACCTGGAGTCTGAAGTTGCTAAAGCAGCTCAAAAAAGGTAAAATAATAGCTGCAGAAACAATGTTGGTAGAGGATTATTTTTTCTTAAGAGTTGAGACTTGTAAACTTGCAGGTGAACTGTGCAGGAAATACTGGTTTCTAAAACATTTCTTACAGAAAACCCATTGAGGTTGTTTTTTTTCTTTCTTTTGGAATAGACATTATAAACCAATGTAAAATAGTGTTTGGAGTGTCAAAAGTTGGTTCTGACAGAACATTTTAAGATTGTGCAATGATAAAAGAAAGACTACTGTATAGTTTTGATGACAAAGAAGGCTCTGCTTAAGGGTTGAGTACTTTACTGGAGTAAAACTGCAAAAGCCTACTCCCTTTGGATAAAACTAGTGCTTACCTGTTTAAAACTTGTATTTAGCTTTTGTTTGGAATTGGAAAAAATTGAAAATTAAATAAATTAGGTAAAAGATGGCTGGTTTTATTTATGGAAATCCTATTAATTGAATCTTAGTAGCATCTTGCATCTTAAGAGCGTCACCCAGTACAAACATGAAAATGTACAGACTGTAAAATGTTAAGATGAGTTGCAGAGGTGTTCTTGCAAATGTGGGCTGTATGTTTTAAAAAGTACTGGTCAGAAATAATGGCATTGCTAGTATCTTACTGTATTGGTACATAAGTATTTTTACTTCAAGGTTATAAGTTCCTACAGATTAATATGAAACACTCTACAAAAACGCCACCTGAAAGCTCCAACTTCACTTTCATAGTTGCCTTAAGTTACAAAGAAATAATGCTAAGACTTTCTACAATATTTAGTAACCACCATACCTGCCAATAGTACTGAAAATTTCTCAGTTTTAAGTGCCTCTTCTTTGATTGATCTGTAAGACATAATGCAAAATGTCCACATAAAGCTTGAGCTAAGTTTCATGGGGTCTGGAACATTTAAGTTTCTGGATTTTAGAATTTGCTTAGTAAGTGCCGTCCTTTGTTCTTAATTTGTCATTTTGGACATCATCTCACCACAGTGAGAATAGGGTTGTAGTTACCTTGATTAGCAAACAAATGACAGTTCTTGCATTAGGTGGTTGGGTTTTCTTCAATCTGGTTTCTCTTAGAAAAAGCCTTGAGATGTTGGTCTGAGTGGCTGTGTACACTGCTTTCCAAGTGTCAGCAATTATATGGATTTTAACTTTATTCTCTGTATTACAGGAAACAACCAGTTCTGTTTAATTCCATTTTTAGTTCTGTACAGGGTCTGTAAGACAGGCTGCTCATTTGATCCTCGAGACAAACTATACCATGCTTCCTTGGGAGAGCACAGGGTTAAAGGAAGCAAAAAATTGGAAAACTAATTTTGTTAAACGTGGTCTATACTACCCAGCTAGCAAACCTTATTCTTTTGCTGTGCTATCAAAGTGAGTTGAGAACCATCTGCATTGTCTAAGTGGTGGGGGAAAAAAGATAAAGGACCAACAGATTTCAGAGCTGAGAATGTGGGGGGATATGTGAGTTTGTTCTTGTATCATTTGGCATCTTTGAAGAGTTTCTCTCCCCTTAAACAGGACAGCTTTTGAGGGAAGAGATTCAATTCTTGTTCCACTCTTTGTCAATGGAACTTGCAGTTCAATCTCAAAATATTCTTCCATTAAGTTACTTTAGCAAAATGCTCTTCAGAAGTGAACGGAAGTAGTTCATAACATCTAGCTTTTAGTTTCAGGCCCTCTTTATATAAGCTTAATGGCTTTTTGGTAATCTTTTTTCAAAATGTAGGTTTCATCTCACAAAACTAATTTTCCAAAGCACAGTTTGTGATGGTGTGCACCTCATTTTTGGGGCTGTTTGTAAATACGGAAAGGCTCTCTTTAAAGAATTTTAGTTACTGCCTATTGTCAACTGCTTGTGTGGCTCCCTTGGTCATACTAATACCAAGAATTGAAATACACTCAATATTGCACCTGAGAATGGGAGTTTAACCGGGCTGCTGCTTAAGGATTTGTCATGAGACCTTGGTAAGTGCCAAGGGGGCAGGGATAAAATAAGTAAACAGAAGACCATTAACTATTAAATGCATCTCAGTGAATTGTCTGGTGAAGGGAAGCTTGTGTCAGGTGCTTCCTGGGTGATGAGAAGCTTCTTAAATGTTATAGTCTGTACATGACTATGAAGCTTCTCTTGACTTGTCAAGCTTCTTCAGCTGTGCAAGAGTTACCAAAATATGGTAAGATGGAGAACTTGTACAGAACTGCTGTACAAGTAGTGCCAAAATGCAACAGGCCTGTACTTAGTTGGCAGTTGATGTCCTTTGTCATGTGTGTCTCAAAGTTCCCCCTCAAAAGCTAGATTATAGCTTTAGTGTTATTTTATAAACATGAAAATTTATGTTAAGTGTTAGATAGTAGAAACACTGGGGTTAGTCAGTGTTTCTCTTAAAAAAAAGGAAAAAATTGGTTACTCAATTGGTTACTAATCTCTGAGCATTGAGTTTTAGATCAAAGGTACTGATCTCTCGTTGCAATTTCATTTTTTTTTCATTGCAAAATGTGAAGTTTGTTAGAAAAACAGCAGGTGGAAAGATGAAAATTGGAACTTGTAAAATGACCTAGACTTTTAAAAAATTGATGTTTCCGAAAGACCTATTTGATTGTACTTTGAAAATACAAACCTGAGGATCAGCCTGCACTACAGTAAGTGGCTGTGATCCTTGGGAATGACCACATCTATTCCTTGATACATAAGGTGCAATGGATTAGTTTTGAAATTACTTTAAAACATCACACAAATGCCATAAAGGCTTGGTCCTTGCACATACTTGCAGCCTGTGAGCTCTGTGGGCATCCTTCCCTTCCCACCCCTGTTCTGCTGCCAGGAGAACTCTGTTTTTCCTTGCACTCGTGTGCTGAGTTGTTTAGGTTGCGTGCAGTTACTGAACACCAGCTTATGTTGAATCAGGATCTGGGGGGTTGAACAGTGAGAAGAGTCACTGAAGGGTTTTTTGCCTCTTAATAGTGAGATTAGTCTAATGGACTGTTGGAGGCTTCATTTAATATTGCATTAATGTTACTGCCATTGAGCGTGATAGCTGAAGTCAAGAATGGGTAGAGAGCATTTACATTCACCAAGCAGACAGACATGCCATGTGAGTTTACCTAATTGCTATTTACTTTTATTAGCCTGGAAAATCATCTCAGATTTTTCATTTTGCATTTATTGCAGCAGTAAATTCACAAGCTGTGTAAGCCTGCAGATTCTGGAACAGCTTTCTGGAGTGAAGCAATGAGACAAAACATTATTAGAACCCTTCAGGTCTGCAGCAGTAGGTGCTGCTTTCTGCCTTGTGCACTGCAGCTGGGAGGGAGCTCATGAGGCTCACTGGACAGTGCAGATGCTGCAGAGGGACGGCTGTGTCAGCTCTACAGGTTAACTGAAGCTAAGAGTAATTTCTCTTCTGCTTGGGTGACTGAAATGCTTTTTAGGGCTGAAGATATCCGTGGCCTACTTCTGCTTGGAAAGGATTTACATATGGAAAGGTCCCTTAATTTAAGCACAATTACTGTATGCTAGAGCACCCACTAAAAAAATTGCTGTTCTGAACTCTGGAAATCTATTCAAGCAGCTACTGCTTTTAAGCAAAAGAAATCAAAGATCCAGAATTTTACTAGAGTTATAAGCCCCAGGTACTGTCTTAGTAAGCAAAAATAGAGTTGTTTTTTTTTTTTTTGTTTAGTTCATTTATTTTTGGTGTTTTTCCTGAAGGATAGCAAATGTGTCTTGTTTGATGAAAGGTGGCAGGTAATTTATTCTCTTTTAAGTGAGAACTGTATAACTGTATATGCTGCTGTGTCCCACAGCCATGGCAGCTTGGGATCTGGGTCTAGTGATAGCAGTGGTTCAGTGAATGCATTGCCGAATCATGAAGGTGATAACTCTCATCACGTTGGCCTGAACTCAAGTAGCAAAATAGGCATATAAGTGGGGTTTTTTTAATTCCTGGGGATAATGAGGTAAGGAAAGGTTTGGGAGATTCTGCCTAAATGTTTTATTTGCAGATGGAAATTCTAAAATTGTGAATGATATAATACAGTCGGAAATTCTTCCATATGCCCTGGTAGTGGCTCAGAGCCAGTCAATGAAGCTGAAAAGATTTGAACTGCTGTTCAGAACAGTTACTTAACAGCCTAATTCACCTGATATCCCTGCCCTCCCTGCTCCATTCCTATTAGGTGGTGGTTTGTGAATTTGAGAATTGTAAACCAGCAGCTCAGACATGAGAATACTGTGATGGGTGGCTTGATGTACAAGAAGGAATTAGAAGGAATTCTGATAGTTCAACACTTGTTTCAGCAGTGACACCCTTCCTTATCTTCTCCCTAGTTTATCACTGACATCTTCTCAAGAGCTGGAATCCTTAATGACTAAACCCCTTCTCACTGCATCTTAATTTGTGATCTGTATCTGCCCTGATCAGCATCTGGACCCCTGGTTTCAAATGCCAGTGGGAACAAGTCTGTTCTGATTCCTTATTTTCTCAAGGCATCTGTAAAGCACAGCTGTACATGGTGCAAGCCCGTGGGTATCAGTCTGAATGCGTTTGTGCAATAGCAGGGATCCGAAACCAGCATGAAACTCTTGGCTGGACAGGGTATTGCATGAAGTGGGAAGCTGAAGTTTCACTGAGGGGGACAACTGTTCCTCAACATTTCATACCACTGAAATGTGGCATGAAATGGCCACTTATGTGGCCTCTGTAAGAACAGACATCTAGATCTAAGTATAGTTTGGGTGTTTGGTATATTTAAAAGAAAAACCCCAAAATACAACAAACTGCAATATGGGAGGGCTGGTCTCATTTTTAGCTGTTAAGAAGGAACTTGCAGTTGTCTGTCAGTTACTGGATATGTAATCTGGTGTACTACTAAGACTCACAAGATGAGCTCATGAAATCAGTATTTGCTTGCTTGTGGGAATTATGCCTAAATCTGCAGTGATGGAACCAGGTCAGCTCCACAGGAGGTCTGTTTGTTCTAATGCCAGGTGGAGCCATGTACTACTTGTCCTTATTACGGTACTTTGTTTCCATTACTTTGAGATTCAGCTAAGGTAGGATACAGATTTTTCCATATGTCGGTTAGAGTGAAATCAGTAAAGAACACTTCCAAGTATTAAGTCTGATGCTTGGCAGTTTACTCTCAAAGCTAGGCAAGCTCAATGGTGTCAATTCCTTCTAAGATCATCTCTGCACCTGAGTTCAGTTTTAAAATAAATTATGAGGTCAACATACTGCTGCTGGTGAGGGATAACAGACAAGGTTGTCTTAAAATAATCCATTTAATTAACTGCTTCTGAAATAACTGGCCTGCATATTAACAATGTCCCTCTTATTAATTAGGCAGTTCTAAAATACTGTGTTGAATAGTCTATTGTAAGGGAGAAGAGAATTCACTTGTTATTTCAGGAAGGTTTATTTCTGTTTCCCTCTCAGCCTGAAACAGTCCTTGCCAGGCTTGAATGGGAACAGGAGGATACTGCTGTTTCCGTGTTGAGGTTTGCCACTCTCAATTGGCCTGGATGCTTTTCAGCTGTAATTATGGAGATATGATGAATGCTAAGTGATAGAATGGGACCACTTAACTCTGATAGGTTCCTGAGGCAGCCAGTGCTGATTGAGGAAGTCGTGTTAAGTTGCAGTGGGACAGTTACACAAGGACAGAGTGGCCCCAGCACATGCAGCTGAGAGTCTTCTCAATATTTTGGCACATATTGAATTTGGCACCTACGTCATTCTCACCCTCTGCCTTTTATTTCAGGTAATAGTCAAAATCACTCTTGTGTTCCAGTGAGGGGAATGGGTTTATAGCAATTGGAGGGGAGTGGCTTTAACTATCTTCTTGGACTCTACTACATGAGTAACCCGTGTAAGAAAACTGGTAAACTTAAGAGTGAGAAAAAAGGTAACTGGATATGCCAGAACATGTTAATAGGAAGAAACTAGAGAAGCAATCGCCAAAGTCAGGAAGTGCATCCAGTTGATTTGATGGATCCTCTCTGCCCATCCAAGTAATTGCAGAGGAGCTGGAGATGCTTAAGACTCCTAACAGTGCTCCAGGCTGAGGGAGCTGTGACGTGAGAATTTCGTACAGTGCAGCATCTAGCTCTGATGAGCTAAGATTTAAACCAAAAAAAGCTCCTGGTGTAGTAATCACCTTTGCAGAGCTGTTTCAGCAAAGCATTGTGTTCCTTTAAATGGGATTCAGGGATGATTTCTGAGTATGAGTGAGTGCAACTCCTGTGGGAAAATCAAGCGCGAACATACTGCTAAAGAGAGGATGCTACTATTCAAAGTTAAACTAAGCACAGGCATGTAAGCCCTGTATGCTTCTGAGGCAGCCCCAGAGAAAAAGCTTTTCTGAGAATGTATATACCATGAAAAACTGTTCTAAACTTGCAGCAAAAATACATGCTGGTAGCTTGAGCCCACTGTAGATATTTTTTTAGAGAACTTCCACTGATGGGTTAGTTATCTGCTAATATTAGTTGTTTAAAAGTCATTTTGGAAAGATTAATGATACATTAGTAAACTTATACAAGTTTGTATTGAAAATCAGTCTGCATGAACAGGTCACCTAACTCATTGAAAATTACTTCTTTTGGTTTAGGAATGCAGAGAAGAAAACCCTAACTGCTCATCACAAAAGTCAAATAACTGAAGACAATGACTCAACTTCCACAACGAAAAAGGACTTACACATGCCCTTTACTAGCGTAGATCAGCTTTTTGCTAGAGGAGACAAACATGAACTGTATATGTAGCATTGCTGTTCTTATTACAGCTTGATAATCTTGCCATGGATCATTTGTCAACAGTTTGAAGAAAGCAGTTAAGCCTGTCCACAACATTGCAAGAGGAGACCAGGCTTCAGCTGATGAACAGCAGCTTAACTCCACCACATTTAAACCAGGTCAGATAATCTACAGCCTTAGCCTGAATGAAAGCTCACCAAAATTAGTTTTTTACATCTGTTACATGCAGCTGATGGATTTTAAACAAATATAACCACAACCTCAGCTAGGGAGAGCTGAAAAGCCTACATGATATAACTATTTTCACGTTCCAGGATCAGAGGGAGATGATGACATCTTGGGTGAATTTATGTACAAGGATTCCACCAAACCCTCTCTCAACTACTCCATGCTGACAAGCTTTTACTTAGTGCAAAGAGGCTACAAAACTATGAAACAATTCTTAAAAAGGTAGTTTCAGAAACCTTTATTGAATACTTCTTAATTTATTACAGCATCATTACATTTTGCATTAGCCTGCTTTACACTTTCAAACCAGTTCTGAACAATGTTACAGGAACGCTGTACTACCACCTCAGGGAAGAAGTACAGTTGGGAAGCACTTCTAGTGGTGTTTGAGTGTGACAGTGACAGGCATGGAGACAGGGTTGCCTTGTCACATGATGCCACAGGTAGAGAAGGCAGATCTCTTAAAATGTTGTCATGCTGGTTAACCATATGGCTGGCCCAAAGGCTCTTCCCTTCTGCTATCTTGACCAAAAAAAGCAAGGTGCCTCCCTGTGCTGTTCACACTCTGTTGTTCATCCCAAACCCAGGCTGGTGGTAATTAAGAAATCTGTTTGCTTATTATATAATTGAGACAAATTCACTTGATAGCAACTATCACAACTTTGTGCAGATGATATTGCATAAGTGAGAAAATAATTCTAAATGGGATTCTGGAGTCCAAACATGCTTATTTAAAATACTTTTTCATATTAATTTCCCAAGAACTTTGTATGTCTACCTTGTGCAATTAACTTTCCTGTAGCTTTATTTGTTAAATCCACAGTGGCAAATGCAAGAGTTTTTCCTTGCTTCAAAATCTGAGCTGTTATCAGTATGTCTTCTCCAATCTTAGCAGCAGAAGTGTATCTTCAAGGAAGAAAAAAAGGAACAGGTAAGGAATTGTACAGAGGATAAATCCAAGAATATTCCTGCATTTTATATTATCATGAAGGAATTAGTAGAAGCAAATAATAAAGCAACATCTCTGTCTGCCTGCCTACTTGCAAGCTCCCACTTAATGGATTTGAGCTCCTCTAACTACTGGCAGTGGTAAGTAAGTGTAAGAGTTCTCTGAGAAAATGGAGGCTAGAAAGAAACCCATTGGCATGGTTCTGTGGAAAAGTCTGTTTTGGAACAGAAACAATGAGGTATCCAAGACTTCAGTTAAAAGTTCAGCTCCAAGTCCTATTCCAACCACTGCTGGCTTCCTACAGCCTTTCTAAACTAGTTTGGCTGCTTCAGCTGCAAAATGTCAATGTCACAAAGGCTCCAGAAGGTCATTTCTGTATGGAACTGTAAGCATAGGTTAACTGTTCCCATACCCTGGTTAGAGGAAAGTCATGGTAATCTGGGCACCCTCAAATGTTGTTTCCATTCATTAGAAAACTCTTTGTTTTATTTACATGAGCAGGAGGGTGCGCTTTTAAAACACACTCTTCGGGGAATAGGAAGAAATTTCTGCACAAAAAGTTCCCCTGGAACAAATTAGGAGGAACACGATCCAACCATGATCTGAAGTAAGGGAACAATATTCAAATGTTAGAGCTGCAGAGGAAAATGAAGAATTGCTGGATGTTAATCTCGTTGAGATAAATTTCATCAACGAGTCCATTTTTATACACGACGCCATGTCACAAGAATGTCAGCCACGCCTCATGCTGATGTAGCACCAGCTCCACTGCTTGACAAGGGCAGGATTTCAGCCTTGTCTCATTTCCAGAAGCTACTGCTGATCCTCTTGTGGTTACCAAAAAAAATTTTCTCTGTTTCTCTCTGTTCTTTCCATTACTGAAATAGCTTCCTCATGACAACTTTTTAAAAAGCTCCTTCCCAAAAAGGAAAAAAGTTCTTGTAACAATATTTGATATCCAATCTCACTTGTTCAATGAATGCAGTAGTCCAAGTTAAAAAAAGATATTAATATTGCTTCATGTAACATTGCCTAAAGGTAATTTTGGATCACCTCCAAAGACAGCACTTTCTTCAGATTTCAGCCCTTATGTAATTGGGTGAACATAACTGATAGTGTCAACAATTCAGATGTCGGCCTCTTGTTATACTACTGCAGGAAAATTCTCCTATAATGATAGGAGAATTTTAGGTTTTAATTTCCAGTGAGATCCTAGTCATCACAATGGTAGCATGAAGCTCAAATAAATGCTTAATCCCCCATCTGCCTAGTGGAGAAATCAGAAGGTGCTGGGAGAGAAAGGAGGGAACCTGGTAAAGATACAGATCACTCCCCACACACTTTTAAAGCTTTTTTTGTTTTTTAAAGGCAGTTTTGATGAGGGGTTACTTTTCTAACATTTTTAATGCTCTGTGTTAGTTATTCTAAGTAGGATTACTTTAGTTCCAATTGGTCATAATGCCTTCATTAAAAGTCATGAAGCAAAGCTGACAAGCTACAATAGCATGATCAAAGAAAGTTTCAGAACAATTGGTTTTTTAAGACACCGTGCTTTGAATTTTCATTACAGGAAGAACTATTCTCAGTATAAAAGTACCTTAAATTAACCTAAAGCAAAGGATTTTTCTTCCACTGAGAAATTCTGATTCAATCTGTAATTCACCCTCTATACACAACAGAGGTAAACTCTGCTTTTTCTCTGGTTTATGGAGTAAACTAAAAAAGGGTTTACAGAATGCTGCTTACCCTAGAGCTTGGGTTTTGAGGAGACATTAACATACCTGCACAAGCAAAAACAGAAACCAAACCAATTTCTTAGGAGTAAAACTGTTGCTATATCAACATCCTGTTACATACATTCTGTGAAGGAATGGGTACTGTCTCATAAACACATGTAACAAATAAAAGCTTAAGAAGGTCCAACTCAAAATTTGAAATCAAATGTCAGTCTCCAAAAACACACATGCAACTCCTTTAATTTATCAAAACAGGACTTCTGAAACCAAAGAAAGCACCCATTTTTAGTGAGTGCCACAGCACAGAAAAGATGTACAATGGAGTCAGTCAGTAGGGGAAGAAAAGTGAGTATGTTCTGGTAACCATAGAGTGGACGATACCTACGTGATGTTCATGTCCACACTGACCCCAGGTGCTGCTCTTTCTGTGTACAGCAATGCTGCTGTTGACACCACATCCACAAGGGTGGCTGTCAAACCTCCATGTAATGTGCCACCTCTGTTGGTATGCTCCTCCTCTACTTTCATTTCACAAACGACTTTTCCAGGAGTTGCAGAGTGAAGTTTCATCTGTATAACCAAAAAAAGGAATAAAAAGCTTAGTGACAGTAATACCAACACCTAATATTGCCCTCAATCAAATTGAAAGTAAATTTTTTCTGACTCTGGACTCATGAGACAAATTAAAAGATGGAAAATAGAGTAATTCAACTGTCCCATTAGATATCCCCAAAATTTTGAGCAGAAGACTGTTGCCTTAGAAAAATCTGTACTTCTAATGCAGACAAATATTTAAACTGACAGCCTAACAGAACTTCAATAGGTGCTATGCTGTCATGAATTCCTTAGGAGGAAACTGTCTTCAGTTTTCCTTTTGCTTTAAGCCATGAGTGAAAGGCCAGATTAGAGGGAACACAAAACTGCTCTAAGTATCTGTGTGTACCATGGTTGTGAAGGCATTTGTTAGCTCACAATATGGTAATGAGACCACCAGTAATTCATTAATCATTACATAAGAGCAACCTCAATAAAAATCAGTATTTTGAAATGAGCGTTGGAAATACTAATCAGATCGGCCTCTCTGATCAGAATTCATATTCATGAATAAAAGTATCCAAGGCTGTATCACAGTGTTACAGCATCATTATTTGCATATACAGTTTTATTCCGGCCCACAGGTGGTAAATCCAGAATTACAGCTCACCTGTGGTACCATGCTTCCCCCTATAACCAACAAAAGAAGCTGGAATTTTGACACCAAGAAGTTACTGCAATTCAGTATTTGAAAATCTCTATTTCAATTTCTTCAGTCAGTAGCACTATATTCAAAATCTGAAAGCAGATGCAAAACTGGGGTAAGTTCCACATATATTTACATGTATAACTAAGACTTTGAAGTGCCTTTAGACTATTAAAAGTGAAATGTGGACATATTTATTATATTTCTTCTTACTAATTTTCAATTTTTTTACAAGGGTTTTTTTAAACTTGAATGTTTCCATTCTGTTACCAGCTGAGTTTAAATATTTTTTGATCTTAAACGGTATTAAGGTTGAAATGTTTCCAGTTTCATTATAAATTATATAAATTCAGTTCTTTATTTATGATGCAATGTAAGAGCTGAGTTTTACCCTTTCTGATAAACCAAAGTCTATCCAAATTTTGCAGACAAATGATACTAAGATCAACGATGATGTAGTACAGTCTTCTAATGGAAATAACTGGTATTAAACAGAGAGGAAATTACTGAGGCAACATCTTAATGCAGAAATAGCACCGATATCAATGAAAACCCCAAGTCCTAAATCAGGCATGCTGCACTGCCCTGGAGGCCTGAGCTTCTGACAGAATTTCTAAGGAGGACTTTACTGATGCTCAACACTGGCAGCAGATTGCTTCCACTCCCGTCAGGGACTGGGACTGGTGTTCCACCCCACCAGCGAGGTGAGGAAAGCATCTGGTCCCATTTGTCATTGCTCTGATCTGGCACTACATGCCTGCTCTCCTTGACAAAAATAGTTCAGTACTTGAACGCTCCCAGGACCTACTCAGCTAGAGCTGCTGGTCTGTGCTTCTCCAGCCCTGCTGTGCTTGTCCTCCCACGCGTCTGCCTTGGGGAACAGCACACTGCTTCAGCTTCCAGGCTTTAAACACACAGTCATTAAAGCCTGGGTAGATACCACGTTGGAGTTACACCAGAAACTAAGTCTGAGGCTTGAGGTGAAAGGTTTCAGACTAAAATGTGTCTTCCCTGGAATAAGAAAATTGAGTCATTTACTTCTGGTAAGAGAGATTTCAGGGATCTTGCAGAAAAGCAGCCGTTACTTTTAATTCAAACTGCACTTTTATTGTTATTATCATCAGATTCCTAGCATCCTAATTCTAGAAGGTTGCAGAAAAAATCTGAAAGCATTCCCCAGGAAGACGGGAAACCTGTCTCCCAAGGCTCACTTCCAGGCAGTTACCTTTACAAGCTGAAATGGTAGTATCTGCTCACCACTAATCAGGATTTAAAAGGTGCGTATATTTATCACAGTGAAGTGGTGACTAAGAACTAAATGGACTTCATAAATATATAAACTATCTTCTTAAAGCTTTATACATTTTTAAAAAACTTTATACTCACCAACATGTCTTGGAAAAACATGACTGTAAGAATTACTTTGTTAACAGTTGGTTTCTATTAAGTATATCAGATCATGGTGCTGTCAACAAAAGCACTGCTTCCATTATAACATTTGCTCCTCTATAATGCAAAGCCATTTTTACATGGCTGATTTTCTTAGCTATATTTACTCCATCACTCCATGTCACAGTTACACAACCAAATAAAAATTAAAGTGAAAATTTAATGAGAATACTGAAACTGCTTCTAGAACAAGAACTTTCCTACACAGCAGCTATGCTACTGCATGCTACACAAGTTGCAGTGTAAATGAACAGTAACTTCAACTTTTTTTTTGAGCATAATGTAGCATGACACTGCAGCAGTACCAGTCAATTACATTTCCTTGCACCAGAATGTGCAGTGAAGGTATAGCGTAAGGCCTTGTGTAGAAATTCAGAGAGCACTGGGGTGTGCATTGTGCGGTCAGCCTCACCTCAGGCTCAGGAGATGTCATAACGAGACACCTTTCTAATTTTAAACAGGGAAGTTTATTTTACAATTGCACAGTCCCGGAAGTTAATGGCTTCGCACGTACTGCGAAGGAAAGAATGCCACCTGCTGAATGACTCCTAAAGGTTATTCAGTACAGCCACCTTCAGAGAGCTGCTGGAAGGCAGCTGGAGCGTTTAACGAGAGTTACTGAATAACAACTGAGTAATTATTCTTATTGTAACAATTGTGTTTTCTACTCCGTGTTAGCAGCAAGGCCACACGCCAGGGTGCGAGGCCTGGAATGCGGGGAAACACCGGCGGGTTCCTGCCGTGCCCGCAGCCCCGCCAGGCTCGGCCCCGCGCAGCCCCCGCGGGCTGATCCCGGTCCAGCCGGTTATTCCGGGAGGGGACAAAGGCCCTACAGACGAGCTGTCCCGGCGGAGCCGCGCTCCCGGAGCCCTGCCCTCCAAGTGCCCGTACCTTGCCGAGCACTCGGTCGAAGCCCTTCGACTCCACCATGTACTTCATAGCCTCCTTCAGGCTCTCCACCGTGAGCCCCATGCTGCCGCCCCGCTGACCGCCGTCCGTCCGCCCACCCGCCCGCGCCCCGGAACGGCAACCCCGGCACAGCAACGCGGCACGGCAACCCCGGCGGGCGGCGCCTCTCCCCGCCTTCCGCCGCAGCCATGGAGGAGAGGGCCGAGGCCGCGCCGAGCCCGCCCCCGGCGGAGCATAAGCGGGAGCAGGAGGATGAGGAAGTGCTCCACGTCGTCAAGCGGAGGAAGGTGCTGTGCTCCGAGTTCGCCGCCATCACCAGCAGCGACGAGACCGTGGCGCGCCGCTTCTTGGCCGGCAGCGACTGGCACATGGAGGTATGGCCGGGGCCGGCGGGGCCGCGGGGCTGCCCGGCGGCGGCCCCTCGCTGACAGCCGCCCCTGTGTTTCAGAGGGCGCTGAACGCCTACTTCGACCCGCCGCAGGACACGGGGGCAGCGGCGGGCGGGGCGGCCTCGGCATGCGCGGACAGCGGCACCTGGTAGGTGACAGGGACGGGGGGATGCGGTAGGAGCAGCGGCTTGGGGAGCGGGCAGGCAGGTTTCCCTCCCCGGGAGAAGGCAGGTTCTTCTCCCCGGAAGAAGGCAGGTTCCCCTCGGCAGGAAGGCGCTGGGGCCCCCACACCCGGGGAGACACATCGCTGGGCCGGGGCGTAACCTGGGGAGCAGCGCTCCCCTCCCGCCGGGCATCGCACCTCGGCTGAGGTGCAGCGAGGCAGGCGGTTCCTGTTCCTTTTCTGCTGCCGTTCTCGTCCTCTCCCGACGTTTTTCTCTCACGGAGAGGCTCTCAGGCTTTTGGACTGCCTTTTCCCTCTGTGGATCCTCCAGACTGGTGGATTGTGAACTTTTGGAGAAGGCACAGGCATATTTTCTTCTCTTTGCCTTGTGTTGTGTAGTGATACGTATACAGATTTTACCATACACACATCTGTATATGAGTAAATTATGCATATTTGTATTATAGTGGATGTATGCATATTTTTATCTCTATAAATAAAATAGGCTTGTACATGCATACTTTGTTAGATGTACCTGTGAAAGTTAAGATGTAAGATCTGTGTTCTACGTACACCATCTCATAGCATACCTGGAGGAGGTATTGAGTGTACTGATCTGCATGTGGAATTGAACTTTTCCAGATCCCTGCCTGCTGTGGTTTAACCCCAGATACCCACTCACTCACTCACTTGGACACCCTGACTTACCATCACTCTCTCAGTGGGGTGGGAAAGAGAATTGAAAAAAAAAAAGATAAAACCCATGGGTTGAGGTAAAAAAACAGTTTTACAGTAGAAATAAAATTAATGATAATAATATAAAATTAACTGTAATGAAATTTGAGATAACAAAAAGAGAGAGAGAAAAGGAAGCCAAGAAAGATAAGTGATGCACAGTACAATTGCTCACCACCCACTGACTGATGCCCAGCCCATCTCTAAGCAGCAGCTGGCTCCTCCTGGCCAGTTCCTTCCGAGTCCATTCATTGAACATGATGATCTGTGGTATGGAGTATCCCTTTTGCCAGTTCACGTCAGCTCGCCTGGTCATGTTTCTTCCCAGCTTCTTATGCACCTGGCAGAGCATGGGAAACTGAAAAGCCCTTGTCTAGAGGTAGGCACTAGTTAGCAACAACAAAAACATCGGTGTGTTGTCAGCAGTATTCTGACCAGGTTTGCTTGGCAAGGTTTGGGTAGCGAGGGGTTACAGGCATGGCTGCTGTGAGAAGCTGCCAGAAGCCTCCTCTGTGTCTGACAGAGCCAAGGTCAGCTGGCTTCAAGGCAGACCCTCTGTGGAACAATGCTGTGCCCATCAGTGGTGGTGGTAGTGCCTCTGGGATAATGTACTTAAAGTTAAAAAGTTGCTGCACCACAACATCTGCAGCAGAAGAGAGAACTGAAAACAGCCCTGCAGACACCAAGGGTCAGCGAAGAAGGAGGGGCAGGAGGTGCTCCAGGTGCAGGAACAGAGATTCCCTCAAGTGCAGAGCATGGTGAGGCAGCTGTGCTCCTGCATGCCCATTGGAGAACTACAGTGCAATAGAGATCCACCTGCAGCCCAGGGAGGACTCTCCACTGCAGCAGCTGGGTTCCTGAGGAAGGCTGATCCCATGGGAAGCCCACACTGGAGCAAGCTCCTGGCAGGACCTGTGGGCACATGGACAGAGGAGCCCATGTAGGAGCAGGCAGGACTTGTGACCCCATGGGGAGTCCACTTGGAAGCAGCCTGTTCCTGAAGTACATGGGGAAAGAGTGGGATTGTGGGGAAAGAGTTGAACTACTCAAGGCTTTGGATTTTGTTGGTTACCATCTGCTCACATCAGAATGGTAAATGTTATCTTCCATCCATAGGTGGAGAAAAAACCACTTACTTCACCTGTGTACCACAGCTCTGTAAGTCAGGGGCCTGTATGTTTTAGTTACTGTGCTTTTAAATGATGTTGAGATCCATACATGCTTTAGCAGATAAGTGAGGCAATCACTTGTGAGGTCAGTATTAGCATGTTAACAAACAAATACACTCTCTCTTTAGCATTGACCTCACTGCAGATGCAACTACAAGTACTGCTGGTGTCAACGGTGAAGACTCGCAGCAGAAAGAAGATGACAGCAACTTCTCGCTGATCACCTGGAACATTGATGGGCTGGATCTGGGAAATGTGAAAGATCGAGCTAGAGGAGTCTGTACATACCTGGCATTGTAAGTACAGCCTCCTCTTTGTATTGTCAGGTGCCTGGATTCAACAGAAAAATAAAAAGGCTTCTTGATTTAAGAATTTAAAAATCTTCATGACCCAATTATCTTAATCTTAGATGCAACAGATCAATCGCCCTATAAATCCTAAATGGCTGAGAGTTGTTATACTGACTGTAAAAGGTGTGAACCTGTGCAGCATCCCAGAGGTTAAATGTTTCCAGATGGCTACTTTAAAAGTCTAATAATGAGCAATATTGTTCAAGTTGCAACCATACATCACAAACATAATTCATAATAGCATCCAGTACATGAGAATCTTCTGGAAAACATGTCCCAAAGCTACTTTTCAGCTGCTTAAGATGAATTCCTCATGTTATGTAGTATAAACCTGCAAGGTCATGGTAGAAGGAAGTAATGCATTTTATTACCGTGTTGGTTTCATGCATAATAACAATTGTTTCCTCCCTTTTAGTAAGGGTGGTGTCTTTGTGCTGCTGAGTACAGTGCAGATAGCTTTTTCTTTTTTTAAAGAGCAGATTCTTACAAAACCTAGGAAAATGAGAGCAAGGTTCACCTGAAATCCCTGACTTTGTTCCATTTGGCCTCAGAGTGTTGCAGTACTACTCAGTTATTAATTGAAATTTTTCTTACCTTGCTGATTTCAGATACAGTCCGGATGTTGTGTTTTTACAGGAGGTCATCCCACCACATCTCCCTCTTCTCCAGATGAAAGCAGGCAATTACACTATTATTCCAAGTAAGAAAATACCCTCAGGTGCTAAAGACAAAAACCAGAAAGTAAAGGTTGGGTTTATTCTGTTTCTCTTGCCAAAATCTCCAACAGTTTTAAAGAATATAAAGAGTAAAGTGAAGAAGGAAGCATTTGATGTTTCTGTGTTTTGGTATCAGCATGTAGCTTGATGCAAATTATGCATGTGAAAAGCTTGCTTTTCTGGCGTTTTCCTTTGTATTTCTTTCTGCATTTTGAAAGATTGGTAGCAAGGGTAATCAAAAAGTACCATAGATAAGTAAATTTTTTAGGTATTTGCATTTAAAAAAAATCTGGAAAATTCAAACCATTATCATGTAACTTTTCACTAATGACTTAAAAATCAACATATTCTCACAGGTTGTGGTAAAAAGGTCTCTTTCAGAACCTTAACTGCTTTATGGCAGTTCTGCTGTGGTACAGCAGAAGATGTCCTCAAACATTTCTTTGCTTGGTCCTCTGTAGGTAACATAGATGGGTATTTCACTGCTGTAATGTTAAAGAAGTCCAGAGTGAAGCTACTGAAACATGACATAATACCTTTTCCAACGACTTCCATGAAGAGGAACCTTTTAGTTGTGCATGTGAGTGAGTCAGGATGTACTTAGACTAAGCAGCTGTACTTCTGCCTTCCAAACAGAAAATCCCAGGAAAGGCTGAACTGGCTTTTTCTCTGTGACAGTCTCAAAGAGCAGAAAAACTTTTCCAAGCATACAAGCCCAGTGGCATTTGATACCAACAAATCTTTTATGCAAGTTACTTACCTTACTTTGCTTTCAAGTCTCATAACGTCTGAAAACAAAACTAAAAGCCTTTTGTCCTTCTCTAAGCCCCTTTTCTTCAATGTAAAACTAATATTAACCAGAGCTCTAACATTCAGTCATTTGCTTTGTGATAAGATTTTGTCTCTGAGCTTCTTATCATGATGTGGATAGCAATACTGCCTCTTTGTTTCACACACAGGTGAGCATATCTGGTATTGAACTTTGCCTTATGACTTCTCATCTGGAGAGCACTAAAGATCACTCCAAGGAACGGATAAAGCAGCTGCAAATAGTGTTAAACGAAATGCAGAAGGAGTCTGAGTCCACCACTGTTATATTTGGAGGGGATACAAACCTCAGAGACAGCGAGGTAAATAGAAATAAGCAACTTTGTTATTTAGAGAAGGTATTTTGGCAAAACCTTCTCAGGCTTTTCTGTTGTCTTTATGAGAAATTACCCGCTTAGGCAGAGCAGAGATAGTCAAAACTTATTCTTAAGATGTGGAACTGTGACCAAGTAGAAGTAAGCGTTGTTTTGGCTGAGGTGATATATATGGAGTCCCTTTCCAAATAACAAAATGTTTTAATAACAATACTTGTATCTGAACAGATGCAGGCAGATTTGATGGAAGTTTTGACTTCAAAAACATTTTTTCATTTTGAGAACCTGGTCTTTACTTGTTCAACTCTCCAATTCTCAGAATCAATGAAGAAAGAGGGTGGTCTGGAGAAATAGATTTTAATTCCTGGCAATCCAGACATTGAAAATTAGAAGTAGTTTTTGGCTGCTGATACTAAAAGGGAAATTTGTGCGTTATTACTAGAAGGTCAGAGTTTCACCTCTCATTATCATGAAATTCCATTGCGGTGAACTGGAATGACGTTGGTTTAGGAAACATCATGTTGGCTCCTATGCCTCAGCATTTCAGAGCTGAACATTTATTTTGGAACATGTTTTGGATTTAGAAAGTGCTACAGGAAATGGTCGTGCTTTAGACTATCTGGAGAAATACCATAGTTTAGAAACATCTCCAAGATCTTTGATTTTTAACAACTTATGTTTTACAGAAAAAAATCCAATGCTGTGACAACTCAGTTCTATTTTTTAAGGTAGAATTTGTGAATTCACTGTCCTGTGGAATTTTTTCCCTTCTTCTACCTTCAGGTTACTAAACTGGGTAATCTGCCTGGCAACATTAAGGATGCCTGGGAGTTTTTGGGTAAACCTAAGCACTGTCGCTACACTTGGGACACGCAGTCCAACACCAACCTGAATGCAGCCTACAAGTGCAAGATGAGGTTTGACCGCATTTACTTTCGGCCTGCAGCGGAAGGGGGGCATTTCATTCCACGAAGCATAGACTTAATTGGTTTGGAAAAACTAGAATGTGGCAGGTTTCCTAGTGATCACTGGGGCATTCTGTGTAATTTTGATGTTATATTATAAAAAAGAAAAAAAACCTCCTATCTTCAGTTTTTAGGTGATTTATTCTTGTTTTTACAAAATTTTACCCTCTCAGTTTAAGGTAGGGCGTATTTAAGTTTTCAACCCGTTCTTTGTTCTTGGCTTCTGCAGGAATGGCTTTGTTTCAAGCCAGGTTTCCCTTTTCCTATTGTATGCATCTTTTCTTGAATCATGTTTTATAATATTTATTTTTGAAAATATCTGCAAAACCAAACAAATTCTAGTTTTAAAATGGCAGGAAAAACCTGTAAATACAATTCATAAACATACACAGTGATTTAAAAGACACTTTTATTTTGGCATGTATTATGATCTCATAATAAAGGCTGCTTTTTTGTATTTTAAAACCACTTTTATTGTGCCTTCATTGTTTATTTTGTAACCATTCCCATCATCCTTTATGACCTTGTCTTTTGTAGGATGTTTTATGTTGGCTTCTGAAGTTTGTGTTGAATGTACATGCCCCTTCAGGCAAGACAGTAAAGGAGCTGAGGAAGGAATGACTAGCTTCTCACAAAAGACAGGTTTCAACTACTGTTGAACAGATTTAAGAAAAATATGCCTTCTATTTGACAAGAAAATGATATAGGCAGATGCATGGAAGTTGTTCACTTGGGATGGTGTACACCTTACTTGGTGTTTATAAGCCTGGATATGAGGTTCAGATTAAGATGTGTTGTGTTTCAGGGAGCTCTTATAAACTGCTGGGCAAAGCCTGAACAGCTCAAGGCCTTGCTGACTTTCTTTGCAGAAGATCAACCAGACCTTCCTACTCTAAGAACTGTGTAGTCCATCTCATAGAAGCTGTTGTTTTATAGATGTGCAAAAGGGAAAGCCTCCTAACTTTCTGATGTGAAGTTCAGTGCACAGGCATGGAGAAGGAGAGATAACCTGTCAGTGACGTGAAGTGAACGGAGTTTGACAGCCTAAATTCTTCTTTTTGTTGTTGTTGTTTGTCTTTGGTCTCTAGCCCAAAGCTTACAAACAACTTGTACTTTGCTGCACTACTGTGGTGGCTTGGTTCCACCTAGTAGCCAGTCTGCCACCCAGCCACTCTTAATCCCCTTTCCCAAAGAGGTGGGAGGAAGAAATCAGAATAAAAAAAAAATACAGGAAAGCTCATGGGTTGAGATAAAGACACTTCCCAGTTATCCTCATGGGCAAAACAGACTTAGTTTGGGGGACTTGATTTGTTTTGGAAACACATGCAAGGAAGGAAGTTCCAGGAAGTTCAACTGGAACATGAAGAAGAACTTCTTTACTGTGCAGGTGGTTGAGCACTAGATCAGGCTGCCCAGAGATGAGGTGGAGTTTCCCTCACTGGGGATAGTCAAAACTCACTCCTTACTAATGTGCTCCAGTGGACTGACTGTGCTTGAGCCAGGAGCTAAATAAAGTGTTTGATCACTCTTTCAGTAAAGAAATTCATCCTGGTGTCCAGTCTAAACCTCTCCTGAATAAGTTAACCAGTTCTTCCTCTTGTCACAGGAACAGGGAGGCCTGAGGTAGGTGTGGTTTTCCTTTCATTCAGCAGGAGCCCCAGGTGACTTTACTAAACAAGCAAATAAGCCTCAGGATGTTAATTCATCTGCACAGAAATCAACTGCCGAGATCTCCTGTTCTGCTTTCACTTCTTTAAACAGCAAATTCCTTTTATTAAGGTGAAAGAGAACAGCCTGTTTTGGGAAGGATGTCCAATCCTTGATTGCTTTCAACATATCCCATTATTTTATAATAACTCAGCTGCAAAAACAAGGAGGGAGAAAGCACTGATACATTTTTAAACTCATGTTGAGCCCATAATCTCTTCTTTCTACTCCAAAATAAATAGTTCTATAAGAAAGGGAAAAATAGGCACAACTGCCAGGATTTTCCAACTGCAAGGCTTTTTCTTCTGGGCTTAAAATGGGGCTGGCACAGATCACACATTATGACTCGCTCCATGACAATCTTGTTCCTTACTAAGCCTCTGAAGAAATGTCATGGGGTTTGTTGTCAGGGCTTACACCTCCTCCCCCTCCCTGGTAGTTCCAGCCAAAGGATTTGTGGGGAAGGTGAAGGCAGTCTGACTTTTCTAACAATGTTTGAGAAGGGAAAAGCACAATAAACTCATGTTTCATCATCAAGAAACACCAGATTCTGTGGCCTTCTGTATTATGGCTGCTTTTGGTTATGTGGCTGCACCTTCTGGACTATTTTGGAAGACATGAAAGAGGCTGACTCCTGTTGTTCTGAAATAGGTTTTTGAATCAGGGATAAAAAAAGCATTCAGAGTAGTGTGTGACGTATCTCGATACCTAAACTCCATATCCCTTTCTAGCATTGGCTGATTCCTCCTTTGATCAGCAGTCTTTCCTAACCTTTGGAATAGATAGTGAGGGGGGGGACATAAGAGCAAGCAAAGACATAACATTTATATGGGTCAATTAATTTAATTATAATTATAAACAGTAGGTAAGAGGAAGACTCAATTCAGTGCAATTAGTGGTTAGTCATTCTTTTAAAATGAGGAAATTATGCATACATCCTTTGAAAGCATTCTTGAACTACAGAAGTGGTAATACTTTATAAGAAGACATAAACACTACATGTTTCACTGACTACTGGATGTGAAGCAATACATCTTTAATTAAATGTACTTTAAACCACTTAATAAGCATCTAAATTGCTGACAATCAAGGGCAGTCAGAGTCTTTAAATTAATTTGCCTCTTAATTTAATCAGTGATGTAAAAGGTAAAATATCTGCTGAATACAGCAACTAAGACTTAAAGGGGTAGAAACAGCGAAGTTAAACCAAACAAAACATTTCTTGGCCTGCAATTTGTAATTTGATTTATTTTCTTGATTCAGTAGCATGATATTATGGCATCTATACACCCCAAAGGAGTTATGCAAATGTGAAAAAGTTAATAATCAACAGTAATCTGTACTTGTGGAAACCATGTACAATTGGAGGCATAGTTTTATTAATTCTTTGATCCAGTTATCAAGAGAA
Organism: Agelaius tricolor; assembly: GCF_023055355.1. Lineage (NCBI taxonomy): Eukaryota > Metazoa > Chordata > Aves > Passeriformes > Icteridae > Agelaius > Agelaius tricolor. Next base: position 35,842,473 of record NW_027269262.1, read on the forward strand.
GCAATTTCTTCTGAGAACCCAGCCAGTCCTAAACAGCCCTACATGAAAAAAGCTTGAACTTACTAAAAGAGAAGTGATATACCTAGAATTAAATAAGGAAATGTTAAACATACAGGGAGTCAAATAATAAATAGATGTATTTAAAAAGAAAAAAAAAGAGGGGGAAATAGCCGGTAAATTTCCCAGGGTTTTGTTCACTAAGATTATAATAAATGTTCATTAATGAAGATGCATAGATTTTATCTTTTTATTTCTTGGAGACAAAGTTTGTTGTGTAACATCAGCTCAGAGGAAAGAGACTCCCAGTGACTGAGAAGTCTTTAGTGTAACACTGACATTTGAGAAAGTAGGAGGCTTAAACAGGAGGCACAGTGGGCTGAAACACTGCTTAATTACAACAATTGAAATGAAATTTACACTGTTTCTGCAGTGATAACTCTTACATGAAAGACAAAAAGGAAGGATTACACCATGCCATTAAAAATTTTTGCGCTATAGTTTTTCCTGATACTGGTGGGACAGAGGAGCTAATAACTTGTTGAGGCAGAAGCTTGACCTGGACCTGGAAGTAGATACTGCATGCAATATAGCTGGCAAGGCTGGACAAAAATGTCCAAGAAAGGGAACTCCCTTTCTTGTGGCTTTCAAAAATTCTCCCAATTATTGAAAAACCAGAAAAAAAATCTGTCTTGGATGCCCTGGAGGTGAATGCAGTCATCCTTTTCAGTGTTGGCAGACACTTCCTTGGACTGAAACAGGTCAGAATTTTTTCCATTTAAGATGGAAGGTGGGGCAAAAGGGTCTTTCTGCAAAAGCACAAAACTATCTCACCAAGGTCTGGTAACCAAACTTGTGCATGTTCCACATCTCCAAGTAGATGGCTGGCTTGTGAACAAGGCAGATAAGGAGGGAGAACAGGGTTCAGGGGGCTGCACCAGCCCCCTGCAATGGGAGAAACCTCCCAGTAATGCTATGCCTCAAATCAGGGCTTCTCTGCCACCAGCACCAAGTGGGTGGGAGAAGCACCATTTCATGTTAATGGAATGGGTGTTTGCCAGGTCTCCTAACTATCCCTGGATGTCTGACAGTGAGTTACCTGTCCTGGCTGATGGCAGCTTCATAGGGCTTTTGTCTGCCCAACTGAGTGCTCCTACTGTGGAAAGGAGCTGGAGGTAAATCAACGTTGATCCGTGTTTTAAAGCTTCCATGGTCTTTAGATAGCTTACATCACACTCAGTCTATTAGTTCACCAGTGTTAAACCTATTAGCTCATCAGTGTTATGAAAGGCAAGAATTGGCTCAGCAGGAAAATACCATCTTATCCTCTGCCCTATGCAGTAATCTGCTTTCTTGGTCTGCTCCTCAGTTTCATGGCATTTCTGGAGCTCACAGGCAGGGAATGGGCAGCAGGAGCTGCTGCTGGGGTTCCCAGTTGGGAGCTGTTGGCTCGGATGCCTTTGTGTTTGCATGGGACTGGCTGCATCCTGTTTGTTCAATGGAGAAGGAAAGTCTGCTTGTGACAGAGCCAAGGGCACTGGACCAGCTGCTGCTGTGCAGAGAAAGAAAAGGGGGACATTTGCTGCTTTCATCCTTTCCCCTACTTTCACTAACAAGGGGGACATTTGCTGTTTTCATCCTTTCCCCTACTTTCACTAACATGGTGGGAGGTACCTCTGTGCAGTCTGAGAAGAGGGCTTATCTCCCTCTGCCTGCACTGCACCAAGGAGCCCTTTGCATACTTGCACAGATGGTTCAGAAAGCTCTAGCTTTGAGCATCCAAGTGAGTATTTTTTTCCCGCAGAAGAATCTGAAGCTATATCTGGTGCTTCTCCAGTCAGTAAAATTAGGAACTCAGGAGCATGCAAAGCATTGGAGGTCAATCATCTTCCCCCACTGGCTCTGTAAATCACCCCTGGGTGCTGACAGGAAGGCTGCAAGGCAAGAGAAAGGGGGCTGCCTTGGTAAGGACAGATAGCCAGGCTTCCTCTCTCTACACACACTTCCTTTTCTAAACTGAGCAGTCTCAGTCAACATCAAAAAATATACAAGGTTCTCATTGATCTTTTTTTATGTTATTATTAGAACAATTATTTTTACATCAAATAAGCAGAGTTCAGCCTCCTTAACTGTGGCCTAACCATGGAAATCACAGAAACTGAGGAATAAAAATTGACATAACAACAGAGCATGAAAATTATTTTAAATGCAGTCAGACAATTTCAGAGTTACAGTTCAGAGATTCAAACTCTATATTTACAGAGCTTGCACCAAGGGAGATTTGACTATCTTCAGGAAAAGTCATACATCCTACTGTTAAAAAAATATTGGTAAGGTGGGAATCAAAGGGGGAAGTAAAAAGACAAGGCAAAACAGTTGTATAGTGAAGAGATAACATTTCTCTTTGCCTTTTTAACTACTAATGAGAATCACCCTCATATTGCCTTAAAGCTAAATTAGTCCAGCACTGCAGAGAAGTTGGTGGTTATCCTTTCATGATGACACCATCGTGGATTGTACCATGTCCTTGTTTTGGTCTATCATGTCAAAGCTTATCTGATGGTCCATGAGCCAGGAAAGAGCCAGGGAGAACATTTTTTACTGGAGCAAGGTTCCATTTCATCTCAGCAGCTTTCACTTCTTCACTGGCTCTAGTGGTAATACTAAGAAATAAATCCTATGTCTCTTCTTCTTCCCACACCTGCAACTTCAGCATAGAGTTTCCACAACTAGAGTATAAGTGATCTTGTGGTTTTGCTTTTGCTTTTGAGGAAAATCCTATTTTATTGACATCTAGGATTGCCCACAAGCAGAGGGAAAGAGTCAAGTCCGTGAAAACTTGGGAAATAGGTTTTGGAGCAGAGTTGGAACAATTCCCTTCTGCAAGGAGCAGGTTATAACTTGCCACTGCAAGGCTGTCACATTTCTGGTGTTTAGAGAGTGGGGGAAATAGTATCTTAATATTCCCTTATTTTTCAGAAGAGTAACTGGTAAAGCAACAAGGATCATTCATGCATACACATGAAACACACAATGTGTTTTCCATGGTTTGCAGTCTGGATGGGGTAGAAAATTGAAACTTTCTCAGCTACTAAAAGTTTCCCCATGTCTGTGTGGCCTTGCTGGGCACTGGACATGCTCCATATTGTAGTATTATCTGCCATTACAAAACATTCTGAGGACAACAAGGCTGCTGAGTGAAATGTAACGTTTTTTATTAGATTGCCAGGAGGGGGAGTTTATTAGGACTGGCTGGCAAAAATCCTCTCTGTGTTAGGCTTCTGCTAATAAACTTTGCATGATTTCTGCTTGATGAGCATGAAGCAAGGAAAAAAGAGGGATTCTTTTTGTTGCAGTTATTTGCAGTCTGATTTTTCACGCCAAAAGATAGTCTGAATGATCTTAATTATAAATATACAACAGAACCAAAGTGAAGCACAAGTCACACAGGATCCAGTAATTGTTTTCAATGGATCAGCTTCTCACACAGTATCCTTCAGTTGAGGCTTTCAGATTACTTAGCTAGGTTGAAAACAAAATGTTCTTTCACAATGTATTTTTGGTTTGAAAGAGGATTGGTAGCTTTTTTCTGTCTGCTTGAAGCCTGCTGAGCTGCATGTACTGTACTCTCTCAAAGCTTGGTTCTTTGCAACTCTGAGAATAAAATACTGCACTTGCTCCCATTGACTGACTGAAATAAAATAATATATGATGCCTGAGCAAGTCTAAATGAAATAATAATATCCTTATTAGTGAAAACCAGATTGTTGATACGATAATTGAGCAGATTTATTGTCATCTCCTTGGACTAGTCTGCTGAAACAGCTTGATGTTTTATTTAATCTCATATCAGAGGAATTGCAGGCTTGTAATCCATCATTAAACAACATTTAGAATGATGGATGAAAATGTCAGCTTTCCCAACATAATCAATCCATATCTCATTAAAACATATTATTTATGTTTTTTATAATGGAACTGCAGGGGTTTCCCGAGGAAATAGAGACATCAGCTGTTGTTGAAAGATGAGATGAGCTATACTGTAATTTATGAATTAATAAATGCATATAAAAATACTTATCCACGCTATCAATTGTCTTTTACCATTTTACAAATAAATTGAGTGCCTTGGCTTTTTCCTCTTTCTGTGTATGGCAGCATTTTGTTATGTTTATTTTGTTAGTAATAATTCAGTGAGGAAAATATTAAAAAGCATGTAGGAGAGACCATTTTGCAAATTATTTCCCAGACATGGTGCAGGGAAAAGCCCTTGAATGCAAATTAGTAAGAAAGACTTTACTGTTCTGTTGCTGTTTGCTAAGGTCAGCTTTTGTCTCCGTCAGTCCCCATGCAGACAAAGCAATTCATTTCTATAACTACAATAGAGCTCCATTTTAAGGATACTTTCTACTGTGTTCTGGCTCAAAAATGAATGAAACTTTGATTTATGTGGTTATGGTGCTGTTGTAGTCATTGTCACAATGGCAGCTGTTGCCTCACTTTACATTTGAGGATCACTTTATGCTTCAACTCCTAAACATCAAGAAAAGAAAATGAGTAGTAAATGTCTGCCTTGTGTACAACAGACCAACTCATATTTCAGATGAAAGTGAAGACAAAATGTAGGTTTGATTTGCCTGTGGAACTACCATTATCTGCATCAGTGGCAGAAGGGAGTTGGCCACAGGAAACAGCTCCTATCTGTTCAGCAGCCAATGCAAAAGAAAAAGAAAAATTTTGCATTTTTGTCCTAGTGTCTTTATCAGGTCATCCTCATTGCACCAGACCAGTGACAAATGTATGTGTTGGTCATCTAGAGGTGCTTTGAATTCCTGATCCTATATGGGCTCTGGGCACAATGCACTTCCAAAATTTGTTTCTGAGTTAATTTTACCAAAGGCAATGCTGGCTGTGAAGGGAGAACAGTCTCTACAAGCTGTTAGCTTTCCAGATAACAGCCTGTGTGTATGGAAAACCAGGTATAAGACATAAAGATCTTATATTTTTCTCCACCTTAGACCTGCAGAGCAGAGATATTTTTCTTCTTTTCAATTTTCTTTGATTCATGTAACTTCACCTTAGTGTGTGTGAGGGGGGATCTGTATACACAAGACAGCAATTTTGGCTTGGTTGGTGCATGGTTCATGGAAGAAAAGGTACAGCACAGATTTTAAAAATATTACTACTTGTATATCCTAAAGAGGGGGAAAAAACTCACTTCTTCATGCAATGATGACATAAATTACATTATCAAATCCCCTAGCCCAATCATAAAAACAATCATAATATTTTCACGCTTACTCAGGAATCTATCAGTGAGCTACTACAAAACTGGTTATGCAGATTATGTGTCTTCTGAAATTACAATGATACTGTCTTCAGATTAAATAAAGGTACTCTTTATTTATGGCAGCTGGAAGAGTAACTGGAAGGCAGAAAAGATGTGCAAATTTCAGCAGTGATGTCCAGAGCAGAAACATGAATGTATTATAAAAAAAATGGCAGAAGGGAGAAAACATATTTGGTTTCTGTCAATAAACCAGAGAATGCACATATATGTCTGATTTAGTGCCTATCTCTGAAGGGCACACATACATCAGAAAATATCTGAAAGTCATATTTAGGGAATTTTTCTTATTCATTCTTCTCAGGCAAGGGAAAAGAGAATTGTGTTCTATATTATGTTCTCTCCCACCACAGTTTTCTAGGGAAAAAGAAGAGTTTAATCCCTAAGGAATTGTTCAATCAGCTTTATGGTAACGATGAGACTGATGGTGCCCTTGAGAACCTGTATGAGATGGCTGTAAAAACAGAAGATGAGGCCATCTTGCATAGCCAGCCCTTTTCAGTAAGAAATAGATTCTCTTTTATCAGATAAGAAATGTATCAGCAACAGGAGACACACAGTCTACCTTTTCTAGTCATGAGAATACTTTTCCACAAACACTGAGATTTTTGAAAAGACATGTTTATCTTTTCTCCAAGCTTAATTTTGACAATGTTGTAAAGACTTCTAAGTGACCTGAGGATTCAGTAAAGTTGTTCCTGTTCTTTAGCAGTATTGTGCTTTGCCAGCAAGTGAGTAATTTTCAATAAATATGCCATTCAACTTCAAAAAAACATGGACTAATGTTAGTCTGATCCTTTTAGTTGAATTTTGTTTATTTTTCTGAGGCCAAGAGAAATAAAAAAGCACCAGCAGTGTGTGGGTTTTGGAAAGAAAAATCTGGGCAGCACTGATAACATTCAGGCAATCAGTGAAGCCAAAATTCATTCTGTTCCAAAGAGAGGCAAGGTTTTAAATAAGTACAAATTGAAAGCATTTGACCATCAAAAACTATGTAAGGAATGAAAAGTGTGGAGAATCCACAGGTATCAATGTCCCTTTTAACATGTTAATATTTCACTTTTAGTGAAGAAAGTGATGTATTTAACCACAATGCATTCTTCAGAAAAGTTGGCACAAAGAAAGAGAAGTTTTTGTGTTTATTGTTATTAAACTAGGTATAAGCTCCAAGCAGAGCTACCAGATAGGCGTGGGTTTTTTTGGTTGTTGGGGTTGTTTTTGTTGCTGGTTTGTTTTCTTTTTTAATAGCCCTAAAGGGATTAAATGTCAGAACTTAAAACAGGCCACTGAATAAGAGCAAAGAGGAAGTGGGACAGTGGATCCAAGGAGCAGAGGGATAGAAAGTCATTTGGGGTGAGAGTTCTGTCAGATGCAATTAGATAATGTCTTATTCCTCTGTGGGTTGTTATTTTGTGATAAATACTTCAGGGTATTGCTATTTTTCATAATTTATTATATGGCTTATAACTAAAGCTAGGTTACTACTTTAAAATTAGACTGTAGAAATAAAGGCATGGCCACCTTCTTTAATAGCAACAAGTGATGTTTTAATTAACTTTAGAAAGAGTGGATGGTAAAAGAAGGAAGAATTGGATGGTGAGCTTTGAGACTACTTAAGAACTGCTCCAAACCCATTCAGGGCACAGCTATGATACAGGTGAGTATCGTTCTAAGGCACAGTTAATGTGGTAAAAAGCTTTCATTAATATTTTAGATGTGGTTGGAGAAATTAGGTGTCTTGCACTAAATATTTGTGCTAAAGTATTTTGTGCAGTAAGAGAAAGAAACAATATAACTCTAACTTTGACACTAATATTCATTACATGTATTATCTGTATGAGCCCACAATATTTCAGATCCAGTGTCTTTTTTATAGTGAGTGTCTTTTCTGTAGTCAATTTTACAAATAAGCATTAAATAAAAATGTGTTAGCTGTATGAATCCATGATACTTCAGATACAATGTCTTTTTTATGGATTTTTTTTGTATATAAAGAGTGTCTTTCAAATAATTGATTTTCACAAATAAGCATCTTAAGTAAAAATACTAAAATATAAATATGTACTATTCTGTATTATTTCTATAAATCAGTTTCTGACTTATTTTGCTAGGAAGAAACCATCCCTTTTTGCACTTAGTGGGTATGTAGTCTGCAATATTGAATGAAAGCACCAGTATGCATTATTTTATGATGGAAGCTATCAATAATCTGTACCTAATATATTGTATTGAATGAAAGACTACATAAATCAGTTATACAAAGGATCGTACAATGCTTTTAGTGAATTTCCAGAGAGTCAGAAAACCTATAAATCAATGTATTTTTTAATCAATTCAATGTCAGTGGGTTTAATTAATTCAATTTGCCTGAATAAAATTAATGATGCATTTTTAATATTTGGATTTAAAACAAATATTCAGAATGACATCTTTTATGTTTATAATGTTAAAAGATAACAGTGAGTGAGTGAGTGAGTGAGTGAGTGAGTGAGTGAGTGAGTGAGTGAGTGAGTTAGTTAGTTAGTTAGTGGATACTGTGCATCCACAATGTGCCAAAGTAGTTTGATTCAAACCTGAAGTCTCTGGAGTTGAATTGTGAGAGTGAGAGAAGATTAAGACGCCAGAGTGCACTGAAGAAGGATTTCCACAGAATATCTGGGTAGACTTTTCAGGTCATTTCCAGTGACAATTTGAGGAATACAATTTTAACTTGTGATGGGTGACTTTGGCTGGATGCCATGCACCCACCATACTGCTCTATCACTCCTGTTCTCAGCAGGACAAGGAGTCGGGGGAGAAACTAAGAGAGAAGAAAGCTCCTGGGATAACATAAAGGCAATTTAATAAAGGTCATACAGAAGCAAAGGAAAACAAGAGATTTATTGTCTACTTCTCATCATCAGGTTATGCCTACCTCCTTCCCAGAGAGCAGGGCTTTAGCACTAATAGTGATTGTTCTGGAAAACAAAGGTAATAGCAAATGCCCCTCTCTTCTCCCCACCCTTACCCTTTGTTTTATTTGCAAACCATGTTAATTTGGTATGGAATATCCTTTTGGTCAGTTTGGGTCTGTCCCCAGCCACTGGTGAGTGGGGAATGTTGAGGGACAGTGCTGATGCTGTGCCAGCCCTGCTCAGCAGGACCCAAAGCACAGGTGAGTTATCAACACGTTGCAGAGCAGAGCTCTGTGGGGTCTGCTGTGGGGAAATGAGCTCCAGCTCAGCCAGAGGCAGCACATTCACAAATCCAGTGCTCTTCAGCTCAGAGCAGCCATTTGGAAATGGAGAGCAATTCTGTGGTGGGATCATTGGGAGAGAGCCTCTAGACATGCAGAGATGCTCTAGTTTATGCTCCATCGAAGGACACAAATCCCTGGCTGGAGTATTTCAAGTGAAAGGATCCAATAGCTTTGAACAAACTTCCAGCTGGGTACAGCTGTCAGTAATTATTAACCTCACTGCAGATATGAAACACCACGGAATCAGTAACCCATATTTCTGCCTCAGAGAGGTAGAAGTTGTTCTAACTCTAGAATGAATTGCTATGGTCTTATCTTCTCCTGTACTGATTTGTTCTGTTCCTCTTGATAAAATAGAACATACAGTGCAAGAGGGCAGAACACAGTATCATTTCTGTGTGGAATAGTAGTTTCAAATCCCATGTAAGTGCTTTAATACTATACTGTTCAGGTGAAAATTGCAAAAAATATTTATCTTCACTGCCAGTTTGGCACAACTGCTAAGGTTAGCACCTGGTTTATGGTGTTGATGTCAAAAAATTAAAGGCAGTTTAGTCTATGGATTTCAAGGAAGGCAGTTCAAAAATATGGGAGAATAACATGCTTTCTCTGAGCCTCACTGAAAAGAAAAGCTATTTTAGTACTTAAACCAGCTATCCATGAGCTTCACAGTATATAAAAACATTTGACAGCAAACATGATATTTCTTCACATATGTCTCCAAGCAAAACTTTAAACTGAAAACCAAGGAAATGCTTCTAGTGCAAGGGTAGTGGGATCTGCCTTTTGATTTTATGAAAACCAAAAGCAAGTGATGGCACATGTTGTGGGACTGATACAGAGAAATCCTCATTCTGATAAAGGCAGTAGTTTCTTAGCTCCAGACTCACAGTCATTAAGCAGGTGGTTTTCCTTGCATGTGTGTTTTGCTAAGATGGAAGCATAATAAGAGTTTTTAATTTGACTTGGCTTGATAGAATCTTTATGCTCATTACAAAGAATTGAAGAAAAGCCAATTTGAGAGCAAAAGAAGAATTTTTACATCACTTACCAACATATTTATATTAGACACAGTGTAAACAGATAAACTGAAAGTATTCAATACATTTTTTGTTGTACTGCCTACAAGAAAACATCATTGAAACAGCACTGAATTTTTAAAATGAGATGTTGTCTAGTCACTGCCATGTGTGGAAGGTCATCAGTATTGTCTGCTCCTTGGTACACCTTGGAGATATCACAAAAGCTGAAGACCTTAGAGATTTGAGGTGCTTCCACTTGAAACTCTAGCCAGCTGATGACTGATTACTGGTTATTTGAATAGTGAGAACAACATAGTTACAAACTTAATAAATGTTTATGACTAAAAATGATGATTTAACAATGGTTAGTTTAACATTCAGCTAGTGATTAACATGTGCCACATGTGCTTCATTATCAAAATTGCTAGGAAAGATACTTTTCATGAAATAAAAATATCATTTTTATTATAATAATAATTCCATGCTATATTCACAGTATCTCAGATATTTTTGTTTGTTTGTATTATTTTGCACTGAATAAAACAATTCCATCTGTTCATGTTGTGTTTCCTGGGAGCTCATTCTCGACCATTTGTCAGCTGGTTGCTGTTTTTTTTAGAGAATGATGATTTTTTTGTCATAACTCCAGTAAAAGTTAATGGGTTCTGACTTCCTGGATCAGCTTGTAGGTCTCTGTGCACTGTCTCTGCTTTAACACATGATGAGCATGCAGACCCTCCTGCCTCCAACACTCTTTAAGAAGCTTTTGCAGTAATGATTTTTGGGAACCCATGGAGTCCGACATTTCAGGTTTAAAGAGGGAACTGCACACACCTCTCGAGGGCTCTGTGTGAATCCTCTGTTGCTGGTCCAGAGCTAAAGCACACGGCTTCTCCTCCTGAAAACATCCTGGATGTTAGCACCACAGTAGGTACAAACCTGATAGGACATAACAGAAGCCTTGCTACTGGCATAGACCTAGAAGGAATTTAACCCAGGGTATCCTTCTAATATCCAAGCATTTGCAGGAAGAGGATACTGGGTAAGAACTGTGCCACTCTCTTTCGCAGTAATGTGAAATCAATCCTTTTGTTCTCAGCCATAATCTTGAACGTAAGAAAGTCTAATGGGAACACTGTATATACCCTCAGTCCTCCAGAAACTCAAAGTAAGTACTGCTTTTCTGTTCTTGCCTTTCAGAACCTGCTTGATAGTTACCAGATGCAAAAACACTGGTAGCACAGACTTGCTGAGTTATATGGTATTCAGAAAAAAAACTTGTAATTGTAGCAGTTTAAAAGCTTTGACTGTTACTATAAGCACCGCTTCTGGATTAAATATGGTACCACTTTTTCAAAATAAATATTTTCAGCAGGCCCTGCAGTTAAGTGCATCATTATGATTAATTTATGCAGAATGAAGCAGCCTTTTACTTGGTAATGATTAGTGAACTTTCTAAATCTGTAAAACTTCAGTAGGCTCAAGCTCTCAATATATAGCATTGTCTATTTTTACACCACAGCTTCCATTTAACAGGACAGGAAACATCTCATCCTGAAACTGCTGATGCTGCAAGCTCCAAAATAAAAACATAAAAAAAATAGGCTTTTACTTCACCTACAGTGCAGCAGGAGTGTCAGCCCATATTAGTTTTTATCTGACCAGAAAGCAAAACCTATGAATTTTTATCACAGCATTATCTAGAAATAAACAAAAATCCTCTTGCTACAATCTTGACCCAAACTTACCTTGAGATCAGAGATTAAACAGAGAAGAAATGAGGGTGAGTAGAAGTAAGTTTAACTTTACCTTTTTTGTTTTCTACCAATTAATTATGACCACTGCCTGTTTTGTACTTAAATTTGATAAAACACTTCTTGTGTAAGGTCCCCATTAATTTGACCAGTTTCTCAGCCCAAGTTTTAGAAATTTGGAAGGTAAATACATAATTATTTAATGCATAATACCAATATGTGGCACCACGATGTACTCAGCTGGAGCTCTTGTCTAGGCCAAGTGTAAATGCACTGTAATGCTCAGGGGGAACTGGTGTGACACCAGTGTAAAAGGCAGGAGAATTAGAGCTTTTTGGTAAAGTGCTTTCATATTCTCACCACAGCCTTGTCTCTTCATACCTGTTCTGCATCATCTCTTTCTGAGCACACTTTGTCAGCTTGGAAGGAAAGCTGTCACCTGAAGTTTACATGCATATTGAGAGAGCAAAATAACACCCTTCTAAAATGCTGTGAGACTTCAAAGCCATGTATACCTGTGCTGTATTTTGTGAGCTGCAGCCCCTTTACATGTTATGACAGGATCAGCTGAACTCAAAAACTGTTTTCTTACCAACTGCTCAGAACCAATTGGTGCTGTTGCAGCTGCTTTACAGATTTCTCATGGCAGCAGGGAAGCTGCACGGGGAGGTCAATGCCACAGCACTTGTCCACAAGGCAGTTGTCAAAATGTCTGAAGTACCTGTTCCTGTCCTTAATGAAGATTATTCTTGATTTAATACAACTTCACTTTCACACACAATGTAAACCTCATAATTATCTATAAATGTAGTTCACTGTGCCCAATATATATATACAATTTCCTTCTTTTTTAGGCTGTGAGACAGGAACAAACTTATGTCCCATACAAAACCCCATTCCATGTCCATCCAAGTCCATTTAGGAGAAGATACTGTGGGTACTAATTCAGCTCTGTATTGTTCCTAGACCTTGTAATACAAACAAACACAAAGTCAGAAAAATGAACACACATCTAAGTTACTTCTACGCTTTTTGGCCTTTAGTGCCTAGGATAAGAAAAAGCCATGAACGTGTGAGGTGCTTCATAAGCTGATTGCCTACATCTGGAGCATAAATGTCTCCAGAATAGCTGCTTAAAAAACCATATTGCTGAATTGGGATTTGCACATGACATACTATAATTAGAAGGGGAAGCTGCTTGGGGAAAAAACAGACTGTAGAAGTAGCAAGATATAACGACAATGTTTCCATTTAACTTTGTTTAGTGCAAAAGACACAAAATGACAACAACATTCAAACTCTCTTTGTGCAGATGGCCCAATCAAGGGTACTTTATCTCTCGCAGGTTAACTCCTTTAGTCTGTTTTGGAAAGATGCTACATGGAAACACTTATGTTTGTCTTTCTCTAACAATGTTTTTTCTCACAAGGTCAGATTTACCAGCAGGACACCAATATCCACAAAAGTGCACTAACGAGGCAAACATGGATTTGGTGTCATTGAGTTCCTCCCCTGGTGTTTCAAATGGCAATTTCATGTGGGTGAAGTGAATACCATGTGAAGTGACAATTACATCGTGAATTGCTGTATTCTGAAGTGGAAATGAGGCAGACCTTATGCTGTCTATCTGTGACATGACTCCTACTTGTGCAGGTGCAAAAGGAGCTATTTGATCAAAGTGGTCCTGCTGTGTAAGATACATGCAAGTAAAAGGAGAGAAGAGAGGATTTCATTTTTACCACTTATCAAGCATTAATAGAAAGTCTACTTGATTAGAAGTGGGACTGTTTCATTAAACATGATCACTACAGTTTATAGGGTTTTTCAGTTCCTTTCTTCAGGGTGATTTCTCTGACTGCTCCATGAGTTACCTTCTTCCCAGTCATTTCTCTTGCCCAACCTTGACCCACAGATAGTCTTTGGCATTTCCTGATATTGTAGCTTGTGGTAGCAGAAACTGCAGAACAAAGTCTTCCCTGTGGCCTCAAGCCAAAGTGTTAGTTGTTGGTTAATGTTTAGAATGGAATGCTGACAGCCATGGGTGAAAGAAACCTGACATTTTGCATTTCTGTAAGCCTGAAATTGGAACAAAAAAATGCACTGAAAAATCCACATCCTAGCCAAAATTTTTTGATTCTTCAAAGAATCAAATGCCTTTGCAAGATTGCAGTAAAATTTCATCCAAATATTCTTTTCTCATATCACATCCATTCTCAGTTGTTTAAATAAGGAAATCATGCTTTGTAGGGGAAAAAAAACCCCACAAACTAATAATAAGCTCAGATTCTTAGGCAAGGCAGGGAGTCAACATTTGCCATGGATGCAGTCATCCATTGAAGTAGATAGTCATAAAAGGAAAAATTAAGGGCAAGCTTTGACCTGTAATTAAAACAGCTTTTCTTCTAGCAAGCCAATAAAGTGAAATATATAGTCAGTTATTGTCAAAGTACACCCTTCACTCTGCTTAACACATTGCATAATTTCTCAGGTTAGAAAAGACACCAGGCTCTGCTACACAACATTTTGATCATGCAAAAACTTTATTGTTGGTATAATGATGCAACTCAATACTTTCATTAAGCTTTTGGTGCCTGACTGTAGTTACCTCACTTTCCACATTGAAGTTTATGATCTGCTCCTCATTTCCCAGTCAAAAAATTATCATTACTTACATAGCTAGCATACAGGTGATTCCAGTTGTGGGCCTTTGTCATTAGAATGAGATCCATCACTGCTTTAACACACTGAAAATTATGATGATAAGAAAGGTGTGGTAAAGAATGAGTCTGCCTGGATGGAGTGGTGAACACCATTTCCCATTCTCAGCCAGGGTGGTGCTCCTGCATTTGGACTTGAAGGATCTGACCTACCCTGAGGCTGCTTTCTGGGCACAGGTGGTTTGAGAATACACAAAATTGCATCTGTCAGTGCTGCACAAGGCTGTAGGTCCTTTCTAAGAGAAAATGTTTGCTAGCTGAGAACGACAAGAAATTTTGTTGGAGGAGGACATCTGGTGATCTGATAGGTATTTACATGAGCTGTGCCCTTGCACAGCTGAGTCAGCCAGCTAACCAGCTACAGGATTTCTTGCACAATAGTGAAGAAGTGGGCAGGTATGCTTTGCTGTAAATCTTGGGCTTTTGCTGAGATGACACCCAAAACAACAGCAACCTTTTAACTGCCTGATTTTCAAATCAAGGCTCTTGAAATTAAATGTTGCATAGAAGTAGTGATTATGGCTACACTTCTCCTCTACAGCCATGCCATCTCCCAGCCTGTTTTGCTGACATTAATGACTACTTACACATTTCTAGCAGAATGGCCATTAAGATCCTGATATATTTACTCCTGAAGCTTCCCCTTGGACTACACATCTGGTCAGCGTAGCAGCATCTCTGAAAAACACTGACAGCTTCTTTATAAAGATTTAATTAAAAATTATTCTGAAAGCATGGTTTATTACATCCCAGAGTGATGAAAATCAGTTATTCAGCATTGTAACTGCAATGGGAGAATATCTCTGTAGTTCATGCTATTAGCCCCTGACAGATTGGATTTCTTCTTCCACATTTCAGCTTTGAAAAACCCTGCTAATAACATGCAGCTTTTTATGCTGTTTTTGTACCAAACTAGTAACTGCTGGGGTTTAATGTCTGTGTGTGTGTGTGTGTGTGTGTGTTGCAGGCAAACACCAACATGAGTGGTTTTCAAAGTCACAGGGAATATCCAGAAGGGTTAAGAAAATCTCTTCAAACCATGTTAAGAAATCACATCCTTGATTCAGGACTGAAACCCACCCATTCATATCAGAACATATCCTAAACACAGAATCAAATTTTTAAAGAATAGCTTATACTCATAAATCTATTACAGTATGAAAATTCTAAATCAGCTTTGAATTTGAGGGGGATCAGTCCTGCCCTACATAGTCTTAGGCTTGTTATGCTGTATGATGCTTGTAGGTGGCATTCTTCCAGCTTCCTAATACAAATATTCCTCTGAATAACTGATTTTTCTGGGAAGGCAACAGCAAATGATAGATGATAGCACTAATACTGGTGTACAAGTCATATAACCATTTTATATAGAGAGACAATTATTTAATCTTCTTCTCATTTTGGCCAACATAGCCCATGGAAGCTGGCAGCAGAAAGAACTTTTTAAGGAACAATAATCCTGGGTGTCTTATCATAACTTTTTCTTAAACTCCTTTGGCTATTGAACAAGGAATTCAACTTTCCCTGCACATGGGCAATTTCTCTCACAGGCAAGGTTCCTTTGTCATGTAGAACATTTTCATTCCAAAGTTTGATAAACAAAGTCAGCATTGACCTTGCTGTGGTTATTATTCTGTTTTTTAATATTTTCAAAATGACTGATACTTTGTCTTCTTAAATAAAGAAAAATCCTTCTCAGAAGAAAAATATATAAAAATATATTGCTTCCTTCTATTTCTGGATTCTGAATATTACCGGGTGCCAAGCTCTGAACATAATAAAATTGAAGACCCATGAGGGTGACCTAAAGAATCACAATGGTGAAGAATTGTGATATAGTGATTTAGCTAATTTTGTAGCAGCTGCTTGACCCTAGAAAAATGAGAAATGAGTTTTCTGTTGCTAAATTTAATGAATTCCTTTTCTGTCCTCTCATAAATTGCCAAACTTCATAAATGAAAACAAAGATGAGGTGCATGCAAATATAAAGGTTAATATGAAAATACATAATTTAAATGGAGAAATGCTGCATATTGCCATAGGAGGATTTTCTTGCATCAGATATTGCATAATTCTTCTAAATAAGGTATTTTAAAATTAGCAGATTGATGTAACACAACTTCTGTATCTTCAGAGCAATTTTCTATTATTTTCAAAACTGGCTACATATTCAAGAGCATAAATACAGCTGAGTGACTTCATTTCAGGGTAATTTTAAAGCCTCATTTACTTCTATTTTACTACAATCTGTAAGTTTGCAGTAGAACAAGGCAGCCACTTTTAGTTAGAATTAGATTTAAATACCTTTCTGAATCAGACCATGAAGTGCCTGACCATTTAGTAGGAACATGACTTACTCTTTTAGTTGTGTTTGCAGTTGTATTCAATTCAGTGCGGCTCAGCTTGATTTTGAAGGAAGCAATAGGTGTCATTTATTGGTTTATGCCACATATGAATAAATGTACCATCAATAAGCAGTGGTCAAATTGCTCTTGATGATCCCTCTAAAATGCTCATAATTACTATTTAATACACTTATGGTAATATTAAAACTAGAAATTTGCCAAATGGGGCAAGTTTCAATGTATACCCAGCCTCTAGGCTAGGCTTTTACTAGTCAGACTGTTCTGGGTGTATACAGTGGCAGTCACTAGAGTCCCCCAGCACCTAATACTCCCATATTCCATAGAGCTCTTTCAACCCAGCAGATGTTCCAAGGAACCTTATGAGTTCATGCTCCTCGGGTTTCTGTGGTTGAGATCACTCTTGAGGTATTAGAAATAGGTGATAGGTATTAGAAATAGGTGATAGTTATTAGAAAGTCTTTTTTTCCAGCCCCAGGACTGAAGAAGTAGTCAAGATTCATCTGTTCTGCTTTTCAGGGTTGTTTATTTTCTCTTATCTATAACATTTTTTCTCTGATCTGCAGGGATCTGTCCAGCAGCTCATGTTATGGCACAATGCCTACCCTTGGGGTGGTGTTATCTTTTTATACTAAGAACTACGTGTACTTTATTTACAATAATTTTCCAATACCTATCACCTATGTTAGACAGTCTGTCTCTACTCTAAACCAACCCAAAAGTGCCAACATCACAGCAGAAGATGTAGGACAAGAAGAAGAAGAAGGAGAGGACATGCCCAGATTCCTTCATCTTGCTTCTTGATCTCCCATTCTAAAACCCCAAAATTCTACTTTTTCACCCTGTGACAAATAAACTATTATTCTACTCAAACTCTTGTGGCTTGTAAATCTTCAAACGAAGTTGGTAATTTTTTCCATGGGCTAAAATTGAAGGCACAAGTGACTTTTTGATTCCGTGCCAAGGTCTCTGAGCCCCTTGCCAGGGTTTCAAGTCATCCAGGGCAGTCAGAGGAATGTCCTGGGTCCTGACATGCTCAGGATGAGTTTCCCTGCGAGCCAAAAGCCTTTCTGGCACAAGACTCAAGTTGCATTTCCCAGCTCTTGTGATATCACTCTCGTGTTATCAGTCTATGTGATAACAACTTATACTTAACTTTCCAGGATATTTAAGTACTATTTATACATTTAGTAAAGGTAAGATTTCAACAGCTACAAAAATTATATGTAATTTTCTTTTATGGTCTTCGCAGGCGAGTGAAAGACAATGGATTTCTGTTGGATCGGCGGAAGAAATGCGGCACTCAATATGAGTGATCAGCAAGTCTCAAACTTTATTGATAGTTCACACATATTTTATATTGGTGTTAATGAAGCTTATACATATTGCAAAGCTGAGCTCATTATATCGGTCAACCACGCCTACTTCTATATTCTTATGGTTATTTTGTTACTACTTCTACATTTTTGTGGTTATTCTGCTGAAACTATCCTCATATTTTTGGCAAAAGATTCTCTCATCTATCCAGTTGTTGCATCAAGGGTACAATGTCCTTGTCACTGGTTGGACACTGACTGCTGAATCCTAGACTTGCCTCCTTCTAACTTAACCAACTGTATTATGTCGACGTGACCTTTCTCAGCCAGCCAACTGTCCACAAAGCTCTCCACAGATTTCTTCTCTACAAAACTCGAGGGATGCTGGAAGTCATGAAGTCATCAAGCAAGTCACACAAGTGAACGCAGTTGCACAGGTCAGGAAACGGAGATGTCCCAGTAAATCCTGCTTGAGTCAGTCACCAGTAACTTCACTGAAATGAGCAGGATACAAAAGGAGTGCAACCAGGATCTGCTAATAATAAAGGATGTGTTCTTGGGGTGAGAGGCCTCCTGGTACTCGCTGAGGAACTCTGCTGAAGAAAGAGCAGTGTGGCTTCGATGTCTTTGGAAGCCACAAAACTGAATTTAAACTGTTGAACCAATCTGGTAAACAATCTGTGCTCTAAACAAGTCACACAAAATGTTTTCAAGAGGGCCTCTGCAATGGGCCTGGGAGCAGCCAGGGCAAGTTATTATTCAGGCTCCTCCTGCTGTTGTTGTTTCTCCATGCTCCTTTGTGGATGTGCACTGGAGCTTTTACCACCTTGTCTAATAGACAGTGCATTTATATTTTGATCATTTTTAGAGTGGCTTATGAATATGAACACTCATTAAAGTTTTTTCCCCCAGAAGTATCAAATTAGATGTTGTCAAAATTTCCTTCACTTAAAACATATGCTACATTGAAGTTAAATTAAGGTTTATTTTGAATTTGTCAAAATTTACAAAAAACTTATTTAGGTAATATTTAGTTAAAATATTCCACATTTATTAAATAAATACCTTGCATTGAAGCTTAACAGATATGCAAATCTGAAAAAATGCCATTATATTCATTACCCACCGCACTCCACTTTTATTTGGTTTAGTTTTTGGTGTTTTTTTGGTTTTTGATTTGGTTTTGGGTATGTTTTTGTTTTTGTTTTTTGGGTTCTGTTCTTGTTTTTATTTTTGGTTTTATTTTTATTTTTAATTTATTTTAAATTTATTTTTAATTTATTTTTATTTTTATTTTTATTTTTATTTTTATTTTTATTTTTATTTTTTACTATTTTTATTTTTGGTTTTGTATTCAGGTTTTTGTTTTTGCTTTTGTCTTTTGTTTTTGTTTTGTTTTGGTTTTTGTCTTTGGGTTTTGGTTTTGGTTTGGTTTTCTTTTTTTTTTTTTTTTCAAGCAAGTAGACCAAGTAGGAGTTGTTTACAGAACACTGCCTTCAATATTTGTGGGTGAAGATCTTAAAGTGTTCCCTGAGCATGACCCATCTTGGATGCACAGTCGTGACAATGTGGGTCTCTGTTGGGAAACACTCCTGGAAGAGCAGTCCAGGCTCCATCACATGGATCATCCCCATAGAGTAAAGCTGCTTTTGTAGGGCAGCAGACAACCAAAGGGTGGCACCCTGAGGATTTGCTGCTTCTGGGCTACTGCTAGTTATTCAGTAAATTTTAATTAACTTACCAGTTCCAGTATCTTTCCAGTTATACAAAAGTGAATAAGAGGAAGACCACACACATTTCTCTACTTGTGCACTAAATGTGCATTTTTTGGAACGCAGCAGGCTTTCCAGGACCTGGCATATTTTCATGTGTACATGTGCTGAGCACTCTGCGCCTACAAAGAGCTCAAAGGTCATGTCTGCATAGTCTGACAGACTGCACAGCTTCCATTTGAAAACAGAGGCACAGTGAGAAATAACTTTGCTTTGCAAAGGCAAGAGAAGCCTGAAGCAATAAATCCCCCACCTCCCTGCAAGTAGCATTGGTGCCAACATCCTAGTAGCTGTTCAAAACATTAATACTGGGATGTAGAGAACAGTTTTGCATAAGATCCAAGGGTAAGGAGTCAATCACTAATTTACACTGTCATGCTTATTTAAGCACTATTTTGTGTTTCCTAGGGACACAACATAACTTGGATAACACTTGCTGACAGATGACAGATTGTCTCCATAGCTTTATGCAACCTATGCTCTGCAAAATACTGTTCACTACAAGCAAAATTGGTACTTAGGATAAAAACTGATGAAAACATTTCTTTCCTCTTTTGCCAAGGTTCTCATGTTAAAACACTCCAACTCAACACAGTTAAAAATGGAGCAAGTAATATAAATTCAGTATGATAATATTATACAAATTTATACTCAATCAGGTGCCAGCCAAAAGATGGAACACAGATCTCATTTTCTTCTGGATTTTCATAGTAAATAAATGTTTACATTCTTCTTATCAAGAATAGTGCAACCCCAGAACATTAAAAAAATGAGTTTCACATTATAAAAACAGTATTAGGTAACTAATAAACGGACTCAGAATTTCATGGTTGTATCTCATTTTGATTAGCATGATAAAATGAAGAAACCAATCAGGATTTTTCACAAAATGGGATCTTAGTAAGAGTTAAATGTTGTACATGTCTTGTCAAAGATTTTAATTTTAATTGTCATTTAAGAGTGGTGTATTTCACTTGCCATTTTTCCTGAGGACTCTGCAGCATCTTTCCTCTGCTGTCTCACCTGAGGAGCCTGAAGGACCTTCTCATGGCATGAACTTATTTCTCCTGAGCCAAGAATCTGGTACTCTTAGCTGTGCCAAGAGCATAAAACTGTCTTTTCTGAGTGGGTGGCAATGAGTGGGAAGAGGTAAAGCAGTTTCCTTCCTGAGCAGCCAGCCTTGGGAGGAACAAGACCGATGGCTGCCATGAACAGCCAAGATAAACCCAAGGCAGGGTGCCCAGGGATGCAGAACTCACACAGTGGCGTTTGGCAGCCCTGTCCCAAAGGCCACCTGAGATCTCTCATGTTTTGCTGGGCTCTGGGCAGACAGCTGCAGTTTTGCTCCTGCCACACATCCCCAGTGGGCAGTGGTCTCCAGCAGGTAACGTTTTGTGTTTGTTTGCTTCTGTTTTTCTGTGGAAAACCAGCCAGGAGTCAATTGTAATTCTGGGCTGGAAGACATCCATCACAAAATAAGATGGAGATTGGGAGAAACTGGTAAAACAAATGAAAACATGTTGGGACTCAGGACATCTTTCTGGCTTTCTTGAGCAGCCAAGGCCCCTGCCAGGGGGCTCAGAAACCCTGGCACAAAGCCCAAGATGCCCGTGGTTTTGATTATGACCTGTGGAGCAAGTTACTAACTTTAGATGAAGATTTGCAAGCTATGACAGTTTAAGTAGAATGATAGTGAATTTATCACAGGGTGAAAAAAGTAGATTTTGGGGTTTTTAGAATGGGGGTTCAGGGAGCAAGAAGGAGGAATCTGGGCATGTCCAGCTTTTCTCCTTCTTCTTCTTGGCCTCCATCTTCTGCTGGGATATTGGCACTTTTAGAGTGGTTTAGAGTAGAAGCTCACTGTCTAACATAGATGATAGGTATTAGAAAGTAATTGTAAATATTGTACACATAGTTTTTAGTACAAAAAGATAACACCACCCCGGGAGCAGGCAGAGTGCCTTGGACTGTCCTGCTGGACGGACCTGGGCAGGACAGGAGAAAGAATTTTATAGATAAGATTCAATAAACAACCTTGAGACCAAGAAATGAAGAGCTCTGACTCCTTCTTCAAGTGCCGGGCTGGGAAAAGAGACTTTCTAACTTATCTTGGGGTCACTCTGAGCAGCAGAGAAAGGCCCCAGGACAAAAACATCCTAAGATTAATTATGCCACAGGCAGATATTAGAGAGAAGTGCATTCCTTAAATCAGATGTATGCATTCAAAAGTCTCTACCAGTAGGTGGGTACTCAAGATTTTAAGGTTGAGTGGGAGGTGCTGTTTTTTGGAAAGGGAGTGTTATACCGGTCAGGGAGAATAAAGAGTCTTATTTATTTATTTATTTACACTTTAGGACCTTCTTTTCAGTGATCCTAAAGTCTAACCTGTCTCTGGGAAGTCTGATGTTATGTGATGAATCCAGATCTCCCAGTGTTTCGTGTCATTGCCAAAGCAGAAAAAGCCTGAAAAGTGCAAGAAGGTTATCACAAAATGCATCACACAAACATAGATGTTCTGAATTATAGGTTAGCATAAAATAGCTTACTTCACTAAGCCCTAATAGTAAACCACGTAAAGACATATCAATCAGTGTGATATAAATGAAAAAAATTACACTATTCCATTCTGATCATTCTGTGAAACTTCTCAGAAGTAGAATAAAACAAATGTTTATATCTCTCTTCCTCATAACTTAAATTAAAGGAGTATAATATTGCTGTGTTTATAAAATGATATTGACCTGCTTTTAAAAAGTCAAATATGCAAGTGGTGAAGAACTGGAATACGATATGTAAAAAATACAAATGATTCATCCCTGAAGAATTTTTGTTTATTCTGTATCTCAAGCCATAAACCTCATTGGTTCACAGAAGTATTTCATTTAGTGTTCCCATGCCTTTGTTTCATATTCCAGAAGATGGCAGTAGTCCCACAGTATCTTATGGATATATAATAGTTGTTTTGTCTCCATACAGATTGTTTTTTTTCCAGCTGAGTTTCTCTATTTTACTACTTAAGGAGTAAATATTCATTAGCATTACTTCAGTGCTAACATACAGTTTGTACCTGAATTCTCTTAGCACCTATTCAGAATTTGCTTAAAAAATTAGTTTCCAAACAAAACTAAAATATAAAAAGCATTTGTATTAAAATGCCTTATTTAAGGCCATGTAAAAATACTGTGCATCTACTACTCCATTCTAGGGAGATACTAATGTCTGTTCTGTCTTGGGCTGGAGAGCAGAAAGGTATTATTAAGCTAATGATAGTTAAAACAGGTTTAATTGCAGCCCTGAGCAATCAGAAAACTTTAACACTTGAGCAAATATTATCTGTGCCTGCTGATGCATAAACTGAGGTACAAAGAAAAGCTTTTTCATTTTCATATTTGTGTTGCTAATCCTCCATTTAATCAGAAATCTTGTATTTGGTATTCTCTTAGACTCCATAAAGTCAAACCATGACACAATAAAAGCCTTAGGTCCTCTTTTTGAAAAAAAGAAGTGTATTACCCTGCAGTTGCAGCTGAAACCGAAGGTATAAATCTTCAGAAGGTGATGTTGGGTGGTAACTGCAAAAGATGATATCTGTAAATGTCTGTAGACATTTACAACCATGTTTTGGAGATCACTGGTATGGCATGAGGCTTGGTGTGACTACAAATGCCATCACAGGGAGCACAAGAACATGGCATGGGTTGGGAACATGGATGGGTTGTTTCCAATGACACTGCCTGCTGCATTTATGGTCTCTTGCTTACTGCAGAGGTTCCTGAGTCCCATGTGCATTACTCAGCTCACAATACTGTCTCTGGTGCATCAAAACCCCACTGAGAGCTGCCTCTGTGTGTACCACTGAGACCATGCCCTGTCTCTTTGTTTGCATTTTCTCAGCACTTTACACAAAAAGGACTTGAGTTTGATTGGAACATTTGGATCTTACTTGATTAAATGTAATATATTACTTTAATGCCATCTCCAGTATTCCTGAAGGTCGCTTCCTTCCCGAGTGTGTTTCAGAGTCTGTAGTTTCTTTTTCGTTTAATCTAGGAGCCAGCAATTCATTCCATTGTGATTAATGGAATTAATCACAATGGAATTATATTTTTGCCCTGCTTGCCGTGTGAACTGCAAAATATATGGAAGTTATTTTGGGGACAATAGATGAATTGAAAAGCAGCAATTGTGAAATTACCATGGTGAAATCCTAGCAAGTTTTTCTCCTTTTTTCTTGTTTCTCTTCCTCTTTCTCTGTTCTCTGAACTCAGGTGAGTTCCTGTCATGATGACCTGAGACTACTTCAAGGATAAGTAAAGGATGATTTATTCAATCAATAATCTCTCTTGACCTTGTTTCTGAAAGAAAAAGGAAAATGTGTTCAGAATAATTTAAAATCCTTCCCATGTAACTTCAGCTGCCTGGAGCTGAATACATCTTCATTATTTTTGGAAAAATGACTGAAAGGCCCAATTTCCCTCTCCAAATCCTCTTGAATGCCTACTACAGCACTGAACTGCAATAAGGAAGATACAAGATATTAGGGATTTGGGCAAAGTCATGAGGAGAAAGATGAACCCAGTTTTAAAAGTCCAAGAGTTTCAGGTACCTAAACTATTACCAAAATATGAGGATTATCTGGTGAGAGATGACTTTACACCCTGTGCCTACGACAAGCCATAATTTACTTCATTAATCACCATTTTTAAAGAAAGGACAGATTTAAGTGCTTCAGGGTCAGAAGCTGATGGTGACTGGTTTAAGTTGGACTTGAAATCACCTCTGATGCAACTGAGAGTGGCCCTGTGGCTGTGGCAGGAGGAGCTGCTGCATGTGTAAGGTGGAGTTTCAGAGACAGGAAAGGCATTGTGTTCTATGACAAAGCTGCTACAGAAAAAAATGAGAACAACAAGACAGCAGCAAGGGAGCACAATTAAGCATTCACCCATACATTTAGAGCGACCAATCAAGGCTCTACAGCAGCACATGACCTTACAGATCATCTAGTTCCAAAGGGACACCTTTACTCGAGCAGGCTGCTCAGAGCCCCATTCCTGAGGTGTTTGTTGCTGGGATAGTGGGTGAATAACTGCTGAAATTTCCTTTGTGCCTTATGAGCAGGAAAAGGACTCTATCCTTTTGTGATGCTGCACGGAGCTACGGAGGAGTTCTGGTCACAAGGAAGGTTATAGAGAAAATCTTCCTGGAAGTCATATACAAGTACAAGAAGATTGGGAACATCCTGATTTCCTTAACTAAAGGCAAGTTTGATCTGACCATCCTGATGACCTGTGAGGCAGGGACAGGTTCTGGTGACTAGAGGACAGGAGTGGCTGTTTTCTCACCTTGATCCTATGAAGATTTTTACAGTTTCACACAATTACCTTACAACCCACACACCAATATGAGCACAGCACAAGGATAAGGGGACAAAGAGGCACGCCATGAAAGTGAAAGCAAGCTGGAGGGCACACTGTGGCTGATACATAGAGTCCAAAAATACCACATCACTTCCTGAGGAGTAATGCCATGGCACACTCATAACTAAAACCAAAGTGGTTTTGATACATGCTTGGAGAGAAATTACAGATATTTATGGTGTTTATTATAATTAATTGGGTTAGTTCAAATTCTTCAAGTGTGTCTACAAGAACCCAGAGTTGTGTTTGGTAAATGAGGCAGTTTGGTTGAATGGTGGCACTTGTAGAACCTTGGCTCATTAAACTAGAGGAGGACAGATACAGGCTTTGTGAAACTCCCATGGCAAACGAATTTCACATGCACATTGGATCATGTTGGTTGTTGCTCCTCTTACACTTATGTTCTCTTCCTATAATATGTCCCAGGGCTTTTCTGAGATAAATGAATCCTAAAATCCATACTGGGGATGAGGAACAGTAAATACTAATGTTATTTCCTTCCTATCACTCTACTCTTTCCCCTAAATGAGCTGGCATTGGTGATGAGTGACAAAACATAACCAACTAAAACACATTGAAGATTATGTTACAAAAAGTTAGATGAACTCTTTTCCCCTTTCACTTTTGGCAACCTGTAGTTAATTTCGAGGTGAAAAAGCCTAATATGAAACTCCATGTTTTCCCATGTTGTCTTGGATCCTCTCTTTTATCTTGTAGAGAGGCCGTCATAAAACAGCACAACTAAGATAATGGTAATATCTAAGATAATATCACAACTAAGTGATAATAGTTGAATTTACACTTATTTTGTCATATATAAACACATGCAACTTTTTGAAATTTCATACTTACTGCGCTTAAACATTGCAGTATTTTGTTTTGTCATAAAAAAGAATGAACCAAGGGAGTGCTTCTTTCTTCTTGTCATGTTGTCTGTGTGTACATATTTATAGCAATAAACCAAAAAATTTTGTGGGAAGCCATGCCATGTATCTGAAATTTTCTGCTCAACAGCTTCTCCAAACAACTACAGTATGGATGTTTTTACCAGAAGATTTTTATTAAATGAAGTACACACAAGTGTGTCTGAAACTCTTTGATGTATGTCCCTCAAAATTGTTTCAATTTTCCCTGTCTAAAAGACATCTTCCCAGTGCATGCTAAGTTGTTGCAGAAAAATATTTCTCTTGAGCCACTTAACTTTTATCTTTGCTTTCACTCTGCTCAAGAAAATAAAGTAGGGCTGATTAATAGAATTCTCCCTACATTCTCCCTACACAATTAAAGCAGCAAAGGAGATTTAGAGGCGAAGAAAAAGGGGGATTATCTGGGACTTCAGTCAAGGCAAGTTATCAAATATTAGCTAGGACAAGGGAAAAGGATGGTTAATAACATTAGGCAGCTGTTCCCTTTTTTCCAGTTTAATGACACCTATGGTGTTCAATTTTCTTAGCATTGCATCTGTGGTTCAAGGAAAACACAGGATAGGACTGCATCCAGCACAACAAACCTTGCAATACTTTTTTTCCTGTGAAGTTACATCAAAGCTCACTAGTGTTATCAGAAAGCCATGAGGTTATGTTATCAGTATGCTCAAAGCAAAAACTAAAGTATTAATAGTCAACTAATACATGGCATTTTCCAGTCTAGGAAACAAAATGTCCTCTAAAGAATACATCACTAAGGGAGCCATGTGAGACTGCTGCAGGATGGTGCTGTTGTGAAAGGAAAGCAAACACGTCAATGCACAGGACCTCAAACTTGGATTGCCACCTCCTTCTAATCCTGACCTGACTACATGTGTCTTCACAAATCATTTCACCTCCATTCCTGACACTCTGTTCACATTGCCTACAGAGGCTGTAAATTTTCTTTTAAGTGAAGGAGCTTATTAGACTGAAGATGTACATTTTCTGTAAATTCTTGTAGAAAGACAAGTCACTGATGAAGCTGTCACCACTAATGGGTAATAACTATTTTATGGTGACAAACAGCAGAGGAGGTGAAGTGAGAACAGAGCCAGGGGAAGGCCTGAAAGGAATGACAAGTGCTTTATATTTGACACTGTGCCTTTGATTTAATGAGTCTGCTTACAAGCTTCTGTTTCAAAGTGTACTTGTGTGAATTATGGGAGTGAAGATGCATTTTCAGGTTGGATCAGTTATGGAGCAGTGTTGATCAAAACACAGGAAAATGGTGGGAGCCTGGTATTCATCAAAGCTCACAGCAGTTTTTCTTGCTTATCATCAGCTCTGCTTCTTCTGACTATCTTCTAGCTTGCAAGTTACACAAATGGGAATCCTGGACTTGTAACCAGAATTCTCAGACCCATTTTTGTTATCTTTTATATTCCTTTTTACCCCCAATTTCTTTTTTTTTATCAAGGAACAATTTTTGCCTGCAGTTAGAACTATGGATACAAACCTTTGAGGAATTTCTCTGTATTTGGCTGTTTCAACAAAGTATGCAATGCTAATATCCTCCTCTTAATTTATGCAAGCCAAGTCATTAGAGAGACAGACTTAAAATTGTATAACATACAACAAGCTTCTGGTATAACAGATTTCAAAAGAGCTCAACAAATGAACAGTTGTTTAAATGCATATACCAGTATGAACATAAGTTCCTTGTTGTCTTACTTCTTTCTAGTCAGAGGTAAGCACTGTGGAATATCATGGAGGCACTAAGGGCTATAAGTGCACTCCGAGGGAACACTAGGATGAGTAAAGGAGGGGATCACAGGGTGGTATTCTTCAGTATTTTTACTGATAACTTGGCTGACAATTGAAAGGTCACTCTTACTCAGCTAGTAAGCAATATTTTGTTTTTTAACGGTAAGCAACATCAAACTGGGAAAAAAACCAACCTGGAATTGAAAACATCCCTGACTAAGTGGAGCTGAAATAAAATTCAATCCGTCACAACTAAAAACAATGATCCATAGTCAAAAAATAAACAAAATGTAAATGCATATGTGAAAACTGTTGTGTTATATGCAAAAGTTATTGACACGACTGTCTTTACAGCCCTCAAATTACTACTATGTGAAGAATTAACACTAAGTCAGTGATGGTTCTGTGTTTCTATGTCATACTTCTGTATGCAACATCAGTAGGGTGGCAATAATTTACTAAGGATGCTGACATGAATCTAACTTCCAGCAGGTAAAACTAACCACTGGCTTCTCAGACATACTTAGGGTGCAGGTCCTTAAAGTTATCTGTCCCTGAGTCTTTCTTGTTGTCTCATCAGTATTGAGAATGCTAGCTACCAAGAAACTGTGACTACAAGCTCATCCAGTTGCAGATGTTTAGATGTAAAAATATGCAGTACACTAATTCTAATTGCAATCCTTTTATTCATAAATAAATAGGTTTTCATTTCAAAGAAGTTAGAAAGAGAAAGCTATAGAGTTTGTATAATTATGACAGCCAAGCAGCTGTTGATTTGCTTGGTACAACTCCAGCAATATTCCTAAACTTCAAATAAAACCTGCTAAATCCTACTTTTAGTGCTCATGGACTTTGAAGTCTGAGAAATTCTAGCAACATACATAATATTTCAAGACTTGCTCACTTCTTACTAATGAGGCAATGTGGGGTCCAAAAATCTCTTCATAGCAACACGTCCTAGTAGCCTATCTGAAAACATGATTTCTGCTTCAAATACTGTGTAAGATTTAATACACATCAGCAGATTTACAGTTATAAATCCATATTTCTAGAAGCTTGCAGAGTTAAATGACAGGCATGAGGAGCAGTACCTGATTCTGTGGTGACATTAACATCAACATGCCTGCTTTTGCTATTTTTTGCACCACTTTGTAAAGCATGCATCTTCCTTGTAAAATGACCTGAAAGCTTACCATTTCCCCCTAAATTTTATAATTCATTTTCTGCAAGAAGTATTCAGTCTTCCATGTGTGAGTCAGTCTTTATATGCAATGATTCTTTTGGGTCCCTTCCCCTTCAGGATATTCTATATTTAGACAAAATACTTAGATGGACTCTCTTAGACAGCTAAGAAGAACTGGGTGTCCTTATACATTTATTCAACATGTGATCTGTGTTTTATTTCAGCTACTGAGGTGGGAAAAGTTTGTAGGGAGTGGTGATAACTTGAATTAATTCTAATCATAGAGGTTGGAAGAAACACAGGAGCTTTCAGAACAACAACCTTTCTCCTAGTCCAAGAAGAAATGCTTCCTCATCCCCAAATCTCATAAATGATTGGGGTTTTTTCCCAAGCTACAATAGTTTAATTTAAGAAATGCTTTTCTTATATCCCTAGACCATTGTAGTAACCACAGCATTGTTACCACTACTGTATGAGCAGTAGAAAGAGGCTCTGACTCCAAAATAACTGCAGAGGGCACCATTAATTCATTATTTAAACCCTGCAGTGACAGGGAAGATCAATGTCCCTTGAAAATCCCAAATAATATTTTGTATGTAAATAACCCAGGGCTTTGGCAACTCTAGCATGTATTGCCAAAAGCAAATATGAGAGGATTTTGTGATACACCATTTCTTGGAAAAGTGTGTAGCTACATTACATTAAAATGTTCAGATTCTGAATAGACTGAATATAGTGTTCTGTGAGAACCTGTTCTGTTTATGCTTTATTATGATATGTTACAATACAGTGGCATTTGGCAACAACTTTTTACAATATGACTAAAACCACAAAAGAAAGATTGGCAGAAAAACAAATTTGACACTGTTCTTGTTTCTCCTTGGTGAATGCCAAGTTAATAAGACTTACACCAACTAGAAACTAGTGCTTTTTAACATTATGCTTATTTTCACTGATATCCAATCTTTAGTGCTAGCGAAGATATTGTTCTCTTTGCAATTCGTGGGACTATAAGATACTTTTTCAGGGCACAGGGCAAACTTGAATCTTTGGTTATGGGTAGGTAGTCCTGTGAGCACATACTTCATGGGAAAGACTTCAAAATATACTGTCTTGGTTTGGAAAGACAGGTGTCTGCTAAGGAAGGCAGGAGCCTCCCCTGAAATGGAAAATGTAAACCCCCTCCCTCTGAATTGCTATAAATTTTAAATTAAGGGGCTCTCAGGCAAAAAATGTGGGAGCAGGAATAACAGTTCTTTACTAGGGAAGAAAATGAAAAAGATAAAATAAACAGTGCAGTGAACTAAACAACACTGACAGAGTCAGAACAGAACCTGACGCCCTGTGGGTCAGGGTGCTGGTAGCAGTCCAATTGGAATTGTAGCTGCAGTCCTCCTGGAGTGGCAGGTGTGGCTCTGTTGGAGCAGGGACCCTGTAGAAAGGTGTAGTCTTCCTCTGAAGATCCAGTGGAAGAGGCAGCTGTTCCTCTGGGAAATCCAGTGAAGAAAGCCATGCTGGGTTCAAGAATCTCCAGATTATATCTGGGTAAAATGCTTGGCTCCTCCCTCTGGGCGGAGCATCTCACAGTCTGATGCTGTCGTTCTTCTCAGTCATGCAGTGACATTCAATAGCCTGTTACCAGCAGATGTCTCCTTGGAGGGAGGAGTGGTTGTGGAAGAGATAAAGAAAACTGCCCACTTAACAGAAGACAACTGCCATACAGATGGCAAATAGAATACAATTTGCTTGGCAATCTAGGACATATGCTTACCCTTTGTACATGAAACAAATTACAGACTTTTTTCTCATCCTCTGGAGCTCATCCCAGATCTCACTTATTTCCTCACTTGCAAGTATCTGGTTTTATGGGTCTCAAAATATTGTGGGAGCTCATTAGCAAATTTTCAGTGCAGAAGAGCAGAAAAAATGCATTGTTCATTCAGGCACTTGATGGATTTCTCAGTCTTACTTAGTAAATCATTACTTTTCTAGGAGCCTTTCCAGAGTCTTGCTTTAGTTTGGAGAACTCATCCAACAAACCTTCCTTTCTGTTCTTATGATACTGCTCAGTCCATTTAACCTGACCTTGACTTCTCCCTTTCATTACTGCCTGCAGACTAGGTATTTTCTAGTTATTAGCATTAGAATATTTAGTTGAACATTTTCCAGGGCCATGCCTATGTTAATCTACTCTCCAGTTCAGTAAAACAAAATGTCTCTGTTTCTGAATGTGCAGTGCTTGGGGTGTGTGTGTACGCACACCATGGTCCATCTGAAAATGCTCTGAAGCTCAGTCCTCTGAATGTTCATCTCTGTGGATTCAGATTATAAAGTCTGATGGGAAAACACCCTTTCTTCTAGGAACACTTCAAAACAGCTACTTGCAGCTGCCATATCTGCTCCACTTTTAAGTCTCTCACCGAGAAATTTCAATTTCAGTTTATGTCTTTCATTTGACAAATCAGAAAGCAGACACTGAATCTTGCCTCTAAACTGCAATTTTATAGAGCATGAACTGCACCAAGATAAGTCCTTCCCATCATAAGGAAGGACTCCAGTTCTCTGTCACATTTGCAGTACAAAATGGGCTGTCTTTAGCCTCTGACAATATTTGTTTAAAATTTATGGCCCTCACCCATCTGCATTTCCTAGTTCATGGTATGTATGTACAGGGAGAGAAAAAGAGGGGGAGAGAAATTCCTCCTAACGTTTATTTAAATAGAAAAGTTCCCTGTTTAAAATAGTTGTTGATGCAGAGTTTTACTTAGAATTTATTTATAAAAGACTCCACAGATGCAAGTGGATGCTAGCTGCGTACTGCTGCAGTAATATGTCCTGCAGCCTAAATAATATGTCTAACCATGCCAGAGCAGCCAGCAGGATGTGGACTAAAACTGCTTCATCCTGCATGCTGTGTAGAGACTGATTGCATTGGGGCATGATGATAAGAGTGGGAATGGATTTAAATGGCAGCCAGAAACTTCATATCACTGGGAAAGAAGATAGAGCTTTTCTACTTCCTAACTTTGTCACATGTCAACTCCTAAAGTGTGGCCAACATGGAAGTTAAAATAATAAATAACAGCGCTATGATATTTGTTGCTGTTTTCCAAGCTTTTTGTCTCAATGCATATGGAAATGGATTTTAGGACTTGAGGGGATTAACTTTTTGTTTCCTTACAAGATGTAAGACTATTTGGAGTCTTGGATGCATGAGGTAGGGAAGTCCTTATCAATGTATGTAGGCAATATATATGCTATTACCATGGCTTCATGGTAATAGCATCACACTGCTGGGTATTTGTGTTAGGCTTGAAACACATGCAAACCAGGTAATTATTGTATTTCAACACCAAGAGTCCTGATAAATATAAAAGGTGCCTTCACAGTCACTATTTGATGACAATAGTGATCCCAATGTCATTACAAGTAAGATTTAAGTCAAACATTTCTTCAAGAAAAAGATATGTTCTGCATTTCACTAGGTAAAACCCCAATATTTGCAGATAAGTGATTCAATGGATTATGGATTAAAAACTGCAACTTTGGGATTTTTATTCTGATGAAGGAATGGCTGTTTTGCTAGGGACAGGCAGCTGCTCCTCATTTTTTCTCTTCTCCACAAAGCCAGATAGACCCTAAGCATAATAACACACAGTTAGGATAATGTTATCACCATATGTTGTAACAAAATGATAGTTGCAATGTTATAAGAAGAAATAGTAAAATATATCTCGTTATTTTTACTGTACAGTAATTTCTGAAATTGTTTTGCCCAGTTTCATGTGACTGCTTCAAAAGATGAATCTAATTAAGGACTAGCTGATTAAACAGCTGACATAACTTGTAGGAATACCCCTCCACAGCTTCCCTGGCAATCAGCTCTCTGAAGGGTTAACCCTGGCTGGACTCCAGGCTCCCAGCAAAGCCACTCTATCACTTGTCTTATCTCAAAAGGCCAGGGGAAGGAAAATATAACTAAATGCTCATGGATCAAGATAAGGACAGGGAGAGATCACTCTACTGGTTACTGTCAAAACAGGCAAAACAGACTTCACTTGGAAAAATTAGTTTCATTTATTACCAGTCAAATGAGAGTAGGATAATGGGATAAAAACCCAGATCTTAAACCCTCTTAATCCTATACTTCCCTTCTTTCTGTTGCTCCCGAGTTCTATCCCTCCTTCCTATCAGTGGTGCAGGGGCACAGGGAATGGGGGCTGCAGTCAATTTATCACACATGTTCTCTGCTGCATCTTCCTCTTCAGAGGGAGGACTCCTCACACTCCTCACCTGCTCCAGTGTGGGGTTCCTCCCACTGGAGATAGACCTCCACAAGTTCTCCAGTGTGAATCTTTCCCAAGGGCTGCAGTTCTTCACAAACTGCTCCAGTTTGGGTCCCTTCCACATGTTACAGTCAACAGGAACTGGCTGCCCTAATGCATCTCCTCATTCCAAGGGGCCACAGGAAGCTTGCTACACGGGGGCTTCCAAGAGGGTCACAGCCTCCTTCATGCATCCACCTGCTCCAGAATGGAGTCCTCCATGTCCCTCTCCCTTCAGGGGTGCAGCTGCCTCAGCATGGTCTTCACCACAGGTTGCAGGGGAATCTCTGCTCCAGCACCTGGAGAACCTCCTGCCCCTCCCTCTTTGTCTGCAGAGATGTTTTTCTCAATTATTCTCACTTCTATCTCTGGTTGTACTGGTGTTTTCCAGCAACTATTTCCCCTTTCTTAAATCTGTTATCCTAAAGATGCCACCACTGTCACGGATGGACTCAGCCTTGGACAATGGTGGGTCTGTCTTGGAGCTGACTGGCACTGGCTCTGTTGGACATGGCAAACCTTCTGGCAGCTTCTCACAGAAGCCACTCCTGTAGCTGCCCTGCTGCCAAAACCTTCCCATGCAAACCCAATACAGGCTTGTACTCCCAAAATTCCCCAACACCTTCTCGAAGAACTCCCTTCCCACTGCTCACCTGACCTGACCAGGCTGAGGCCACTGGGGCTGTGGGACCACCACAATAAAGGTCTTTGGGCAAGACCCATTGTTCTTCAATGATTTTAGCAATGTTTAAGCCATTAATCATTTCAGTCTCACACACCTCTCTGGGGGATATAGCATATCTATTGAGGATCTTATTATATGAGATGTATTGCCACAGTAATCCAGCTGCAAGGGAAGGTGTGAAAGACTCCATTGCGTGCATCAAAAAGGAGGCAGAATTTTAAAGCAGTAAATTCAGTACATTAATCTGTATCCATGTGTGGTATTCACATATTCTTTGAGCAGAGAGAGACATAATTCTCTTACCCAGGATTTTCCTGGGAAGCTGAAAGTCTGTGAGAAAGCTCAGACAAAGAAGAAAAACAATTCTTATCTTCACATTCTGCATCTGTTGTTTGGCACATGTGGAATGCATCATGGAGATTGTTTACCAAAAGGGATTTCTTAATTGGACACTGGTGATGGTGTTTTGGATTGACTGAGCAATTAGGTCAAAGCTGTGTCATGACTGTCTGTAAGAGGTCATGTGTTTTCCTTTAGTAAAATATGGTATAGTATTAGTGTAGTATGTAGTATAGCTTAATAAAGCATTTTGTTCAGCCTTCTGAAATCATGGAGTCAAGGCTCATTATTGTCTGCTCAGGGGGCTCACTGTTACAATATCCATGGTATTACTAGAGTGTGTGTCACACTGACAAGCAGTGGTGAAGCAGGGTTGAGGGTTGATGGTCATGGTTAGTGAGTCAGTGTCAGAGGCAGAGCCATAGCACAGTGGCTGGGGGGACTCTGACTTCTCTGTTGCTAGAAGAGGAAAACACATGCTGTGTTCATATCAGATGACAAATATGAGTTTTGTTCTGCTCCAAAACTTACTCTGTGAGATAACAGAGTGGAGCCTGTAAGTAATTTTCCTCATGGCATCACTGGATGCCTTGCTATTACCATTGCAATGAGACAAACCTTTTGCCCATGGGGGTGCAGTCACACATGGCCCACTTTTCTGTGATTAAATTCACCTCCCTCAGCTACATTGGCAAGACAAACTCAGAGGCTTTCAGGAATGCTGAAAGGTCTGCATACACCTTGGAGAGGAAATGCAATCATAGAATCATTTAGGTTGGAAAAAGTCATTTAGATAATCAAATCTAATCGTTAACCTAAGACAGCAGTGTTCACCATTTAACCATGCCCCTAAGTGCTACATCTACACACCTTTTAAATATCACCAGGAATGCTGACTCTGCCTTAGGCAGCCTGTCCCAACACTTGACAACCCTTTCTATGAAGAAATTTTTCCTGATATCCAACCTAAATCTCCCCTAATGCAACTTGAGGCTGTTTCCTCTTGTCCCATCTCTTGTTATTTGGGAGGAGAGACTGACCTCCACCTGGCCACACCCTCCTCTCAGGCACCTGTAGAGGTGATAAGGTCCTCCCTGAGCCTCCTTTTCTCCAGGCTGAACATCCCCAGCTCCCTCAGCCACTCCTAAGATTTTGCAGATATCTATAATCCCTAAGTATTTTGCATACCTTACTTACCTGCTATGAAGTAATTATTTTCAATATGTTTCAGCCAATTTTTCTGAGGTACAGCTGATCTATCCAAAGGTGTCAAAGAGATCCTCTCCTTTCAATGTGTATTTTATCTATCAGGCTATTCTTTTGTGGATAGAGTAGTTCCAGTTATTTAAAGTGAGTGTTTATGACACCAGTAAAACATCAGGATGGCATTTAAACCAGGAGTTTTTGAAAAATAAATATATACCAGAAAGTCAATTTAATAATTAGCCATCAGGAATCTTCTGAAATGGACCCTTATAATTTGGCATTTCATGTAGAAATTAATGCTTTTTGAAATAAAAACCAGGTAGCTTTCATCTGTTGTGTAGCCTCATAATTACTATGCAGAAAATAGAGAAATTAATATATTTGTAGCAAAGAGTGTTAGTACCTAATATTTCAAATAACAAGCATATACCATGACTGTATTACTGCTGTTTAAATGCCATTGGTGTGTAGGGCTAGTTAGAAAAATGTTTGCAGCTACAATCTTGTTATGGAAAAATGGAATGGAAATATTTCATAATTGGAAAGGTGAGCTAAGAATGCCACCACCTACGAGTGCCAGGTAGTCCTACAGGCATTGGTTCAAATGTTGGAGCTGTGTAGGGAAGGAAAACCTGCCTTGGCAGAAATGAATGAAAACCAAGCATCATTTGGAGAAGGGAGGAAACAATGACAATGACAGCAAACTCAAGCACACCTAGCATATTGAACCAACCCTAATGCAAGTGTTCAGCTTCTAGTGGTTGCAGAGAGTGTGTAACAGCAACACATGAACAGAAAAGTGCCCTCCAAAGTGACTCTGAATTTTGGGTGATTCCTGATCCTTCCTTTGAGCTCATAAACCATGAGGGGAGGAGGAGAAAAATATCTTAGCTGTGGCTATCTCTTGCTAACACTTAAATAATGTGTTTGCTACCAAAGGAGGAACTTCTGAAGGGTCAAAAGGCTGACCTGCAGGACTGGACAGCAGCACAGATGGGAAACTCAGAGCACTCTGACAGAGTTTAGCTCTGTAGAGCCAAGCAAAAAAAAACCAAAATAAATTACCTCCTCCACGTTTTTATTTCCTGGTTCCAGGAAATTAACTTTGGATTTTCTTTAATAGACACTGAAGAAGATTTTATTGCATATATGCATATAATTGATAACAGGGAGAATTTCCAGATTTTATAGCCCTTGAGCAGCACAATAGGCTATATTCAGTATCCTTACTGGAGGCTGATAATTTTATCTCTGTCATCCTCCAGCTATCTGATAAACAGCCTACATTTGCTTGATCAGCTGGTATGGCAACAAAACATGGCATTTATGTTCATTTTCTGGAGCAGGGGCTTCTATGAAATATCCATACTGCTGCAGTTGTCAGTGGTTGGTGGCTGTCATCCAGCCATGAAAATGTCCAGGGACACAAAGAACAAGCCAAATAATCTTCTTATTTTCATAATTTTCATTGCTAAAACAAGCAGGAGGTTCCAATGAATCAGTTGATATTTATTGAAAGAAAATAAAAATACACTAAAATGTAAAATAAGAAAAGTAAATTAGTTAGTGTGTCCTCTATAGCACAAATTAGGATTCTTGTTCTGGATGTTCCTGATGATATTAAGACTTTAGGCATTAGGAAAGCACCACATTGTAATTTTTTTTATTCCCCACGATGTGGATAGTTCCCTTCATTAATGCATGCTTGATAACAATTATTTTAGCCAAGATGTAGATGGATATAAGAACAAAGGACCACCCTTAGCTAGGACAATGAATTGAATTTGACAGTAGAGGTAATCAGGGCAGGAGGAAGCACTGCAAGAGCAGAAGCAAGTCCAGTTGGCGAGTCAAGAGAGACAGGCGTGTGTGACATATGGCAATGCCTGAGAGCTTTGCAAACTCTGCAGTAGATGTCACCCTCAGCAGGAATTTTCAGCCCCTAAGCAGCCCAAAGTCAACACAAACTGTTAAGGAAAAAAGACCATCATTTCTCCACTCAGCATGCAGTGTCCTGAGCATTTCTTGGGAAATAGCAAAGTGCAGATCACTGATCTGATTGATTACTCTGAGACCACATCATCAGTGGCACTGGTCATGATTTTCAAATTTGCAGCTTTGCTGGCTGTAAGTGTGCCAGTGCAAGGGGAAAGGAAAAGCTACAGTAGCTCTAGTGCACAGACACAAAAGCCCACCACAGCTTGTCAAGCTGATAGCAGCAGGCTCTACAGCAGCAGCAGCAGCAGCAGCAGGAGCTTGCCATTCCCCCATCTGGGCTCTCCAGGTTGCCAGTCACCCTGTCCATGTCAAGCATTCCCCAGGAAGGATGGGGTACAGGGCAGCAGGGGCAATGGTGCTGCTGCAGCTGCTGCTGCCACCCTGCTGTCCTTGCACTGGCAGCTGCAGCAGCATCACAGGGAAATATCCTTGGCAGGCTAGCCTTGCCTTTGGATGCTCTCCACTCTTCAGCAAATAAAGGATTATTCTCTGCAGGATAATTTCACATGTGGTTGATTGCCAGCTGCCTCACAAGCACTAGCTCTGGTAAGAGAGCTTCTGCTGACTGGACACGACTGACATGGGCCTGAAACTTCAGAATGCCTTCACTGCTGTCCTCAACACACTGCAGCACTCCAGAGAAAGTCAGCACAGCTCTCAGGGTGGTGGCTGCTGCTGCTGGTCATCCCAGGCTGCTCTTGATGAGTGTGCTAAGGAACACAGGGGCTACAGTCATTGTTCACCTTTCCCGGGACTCTTTTGTAGATGACATCAACAAGATCAAGCAACAGCCCCAGCTGCTTGGAATTTATGATTTTGGAAGGAAAAAAAAACAAGCAGGAAAGTATTGCCTATTAATTGTGACAAACATAAAATTTGGATCTTTCTTAGCCAAGAAATGATGATGATGAGTCACAAAATTCCAGTTCCAGAAGCTCTCCTAAAGTGGCTGCTAATCCAGAGTTGAATCAAAACACAGATGAGTTCATTTTACAAATCTGCTACTGGTAGGTCTCTGAGCCAAGAAACTCACATCTCATACAACAGCCACAGCTGATAGGTAAGGTATTTATAAATGTTTGCAGAACCTTCAGTCATTTCCAGCTCACTTCTTTTAACTCCATTTATAATTTCAAACCTTTTGAGTCCCCAGCAGAAAAAAACTGGCAATGGTGGGGCCAGAAACCAGGATTTTTTTATTCAATTTCATGGATGACAACAATCCAAATGCAGTTACTGCTGATATTTGGCTTAAAATAATCTCCTTAATCTACTCTACACCCTTGTTCTCTAGAGACTGAGGTTGCTTTACTCAAATTCAAAGACAATGATAACATGAACAGAATAGCGTGGAGTGGGGCAGTAAGCTGAAGACAAACTGGTAGAATAGAGATCTCATTTTTGGAAGACAAACAAAAAATTTCTTAAGGCTGGGTTCTTTTCAACATTCAACACTTAAAAATAACCAGCAGTAGAGGAAATCAGATTTTCTGAAAATCCGTTCTCTGTCTCAGTGCCTCTGAAATTTTGTTGCTTCCTATAGAAATCTAAATTTATTTGAAAATGATCATTTAGATGTTTAAAGTCAGGCATCAAACAATGGGATCAACCTCTTGAGGAGGTCTTCTTTCATCCAACACAGAAGAATGAGCTCTCACCATCTACTCCTACAAACTGGTTTTAAACAAAACTGTAGTTCAAATGTCTTTGTTAGCTGCTCCTTTCCAGTTACCCCCTTTTTTGTGCTAGTGACTGAAAAATGGATCACAAAATTCAAGAAAGTTAACCTGAGGGACTACTAGCCCTAGAAAAATATTTTTGTACAAATAAAACATACAGAAAATGTTAAAGAACTCTCAAAGCTAGGTTAAGTAACAAACCCAGAAAAGTTACAGGGAGGAAAATTAATTTCTAGAGACTTTGGTCTCTGTCTAAATAAAACAGAAATAAAAAGAAAAACAGAATCAGAGCATATCCAAGATCAAAACACAACAAAACTAATAGCAGTGACTAACAAGAATGAAATTAAAGATTATTCAAAAAGTTAATTAATGAGATGCATAAGGTAAACTGAGTCAATTGCTGCAATACATTTGGTTTAATAAAAATAAAGACATCGGATTGGGGCTTTCCCCATGTTCAGTTTTTCCTGTTCCAGATCATAATTTATTTTTGATAAACTTGGAGACACATGTCTGAGAATAAGAATTGCTAACCTGCCACATGGCTGAAATTGCTTTTGCTGTTGTAATTTTATGGTGAATGCAAATGGGACAATACGATTCTGTATATGTAATTGCTGAATTTATTATTCATAGTACTGTTTTTTTTTAAATACACAGAGGAGATGATGAATTTGTACTCATTTATCTATTATCTGAGAGACCCAGATCCATTCACTTTGAAGACAGTTACAGAAACAAATAAGGAACAGCTATTTGCACAAAGTTTTGAATAAATAAATAGATTCAATTAATTTATTTGCCAGGGATTTGGGTCTTACACTGCTGTCTATACCTGTTATCACTTGATTGCCTGCCCCAGTTTTCACTTCCAACAAGTTTTGCTTCTTCTGGTGCACCCAGTGAAGTTCTGGACTAGGAAGCTCATCCTCCCAGGCTCTCTGACCAAATGAACTGCCCCAGATTGCAGCTCACAAGAAGGCTGCACTAATGGTCAGTGACCTGGTGAAAACATTGCCCAACAAGAGATGACTCACATGCTTTGGAAATCAATGTAATTAATACTTGTTTTCAGATGAAAATACCCCCTGCTGTGAAATTTACATTTCTTTCTGCGTCCTCTGTGCATCACATTTTGGGTATGAGCATGGAAGGCATATTTTTCATGCAGTCTAAAACCATGCTGCTACCAATGATTTTGCACTTTCCCTGGCTGTGACTCTATATTCACATGTGATGGCTGAGCCTTATGAGTTTGACTATTTAATTACTCTGATTGAACATAAATCCTTCTTTTGTGCATAACATTTACTTTCAGTCCTTGCACAGCTAAATCAAAATCTTTAATTTAAATAAGAGCAAGTGAGGGGACACAAGACCAAAGTGTGGGTGGGAGCACCAGCATCTCCTTCCCCCATTTTGGTGGTATCATGTCTTTAGATTGGCTGGACGGGAACAAACCTCCTACCTCCAGTTAGGGTTTGTTTAGTAAAAGGAGTTAAATTTTGTTTAGTATCTGATGTTTTGCAAATGCAGCTAACATTTAAACTATGTAAATGAGGCTGAAAGTCTGATGTTCAGTTAAAACATTTTGCTTTCAGATTTACCCTTCCTCTCAGCTGTTTGCTACATCAAATTTTATTCCTTTCATTCTTATCATGTGAGACTGTCTTTTCATCTCTTCCATCCCCCAGAT
Organism: Agelaius tricolor; assembly: GCF_023055355.1. Taxonomy (NCBI): domain Eukaryota; kingdom Metazoa; phylum Chordata; class Aves; order Passeriformes; family Icteridae; genus Agelaius; species Agelaius tricolor. Next base: position 35,883,202 of record NW_027269262.1, read on the forward strand.
TCCTTCCATCCTGGAATACATCAATGAAATCACATTAAGTTTACTCTAAAATAATTTAGTAGCATTTAACAGACTGTGGATTGAAATTCATGTCTCACAGGGTTCTGGTTTTGCAGTGCAAATTATCCTGGAAAATATGGCAGAAAACTGCAGGAATTGAAACACAAAGGCAGTTTTTACAAGAATCTGTGGTCAGTAATATCACAATAGTATATGGAGGAAGAACACAACCAAGCTGAAAATATGGAACTAATCTGTCCCATGGGCCATTACTCAGCTGCAGTGCTTGTGCCACATGTCAGAGCAAATGTCCTTCATAAGAATGTTATTTGACAGGACTTTGGGGACCAAACATGTTACTGCTGCTGCAATGCCAGTAAATTCTCCCCAGACTGTTCCTGACGAGTGTTTTGTTCATTCCCACCCACTCCACCTGAGAGACAGCCTTCTGGACAGGGTCACCACCTACTTTCTTGAACCAGAGGACCAAGAGCTGAACACTCTGTGCGTGTCTGTGCTCAGACCCACTGAACCCCTCGGATGATGTCTTAGTGGAGACAAAAAAGAACTGAACTGGAAAAAGGGGTCACCTGTGTGCTGTCTCTCATGGGATATCAAAAAGAAAAGTCTGACTAAACCATTTGTGGACATGGCAGGTGGTTGTTTCTGGATGAACACTTACAAGATGAGAAGAATGTTGCTGGGTAGAGGCAGGAGGGCAGCAAGGAAGGTTGATGCAGTTTAAGTGCAGGAGGTTGTTTGAGGGGAGTAGTGTGAGCCATGAGTGTGGCAACAGGATTTCTGGCTGACCTCTCCAGTATTTCCTCTCGTTACGGGGAGATCATACGATTGATGTTAATGACTGAGCTGGCCCCATCCATCTCCTATTGCCTCTTTTTGCCAACAGATGTGAACAAAATTAGCAGCTGGTATTATTCTCTGCTGTTGCCCCATTGCTCTCATTAATGAGGCAGCCTGAGTGCAGTCCTCTATTCCTGCTTCCCTGCCAGTCAGCCCCTGGGCCAGGATAACAGCCCTTGCCTTTCTCTTGGCCTCATGCTGTAGTCCTCAGTAATTTTGTTTCAAGGTGTTTAGAGGCTAGGACTGTTTAATCTGTTCCCTTCACCATTTTAGTTTGATTCCTGCTATGGGCTTTTTGTTCATGTGTCAAGCTCCAGGAGAACACTATTTAAAATGTGAAGTGTGAAAGCAACAGAGAGCTGCAATGGCACAATGTGTTATTCTCCTCCATGTAATCTGAATAATTCGTCAGCTGAAAAGTCCAGGAGTGAATTTTGAATTTGCCACCCTCCCCTTTTTTTGCAGAAACCACCTTTTTGAGCCCAGACCAGTTAGAGGTTTGATGGCATTGAAGGTTGCTTTTGTAGCTGAGGACTGAAGAGGAACTCCAGTTGTGTTGGGCTGTAGTTTAAATGACCAGATACCTGGTTAGATACAGGCAGCTTGGGTGAAAAACTTGAATATTCACTTGATCAATGCAAACACATCCAAACTGTGCAGTTACCCCAGGGCTGTGGTATATTTCAGTTATATATTACACATGTTGATTTCTCCAGCATGTTCTGTTATTGCCAGAAAAGGGAACGAGTGGGACAGTAGATTTGTGATCACTGGTGAGTGGGAAAAACAGAAATGTGTTTGTTTTACATCATTTTTAGTAAGCGATATTTTTTATTTGCAGAGTTTAAGAACTAAAAAAATGATGTTGTCGCCAAAAAAAATAAAGACATCTCTTACATAGAAACTCCATAAGAATTGGTGTGGTTACCATATAGAAAGGCTCAGCATTTCCTCTTTCAGGGATAATGCATTGTTCTCTCTTGAATTAAACCACCTTTCTCTTTTCTGAAGTGTAATTGTAGGAGTAAGAAGTTATATTAGTTGCTATGTTAGTATGGAACAAATACCAGGCTACTATTAAGAACTTCTACTGTTCCAGTGACAAAGAAAAAGAATAAATTCATACTTTGAGACTTTTTTTCTATAATAATGTTGATCAATACCTTTGACAAAAATTAATGCAATTTCTCTCTCATTTTATATTAATAGATTAATTTTTTACATTTGGAATTGGAAACTACTTAATTATTTCTGTTATAGTGACATTATAGTCATTACAAAATGTTGTTGAGTGAAATCAAATTCTAAAGCTTTAGTTCCCTTTTTGTCACCACAAAAGCTCAAGCTGGTGGTAGTAGGCATTTGTAATCCCAGTGGGGCATGTTTATTGCTTGTATAACCAGCATGGTCCTGCTTTAAGTTTTCTGCTTTCATTTTTATACCAAAGAATCACAGACTCTATCTGGTACAGATTTACAGTCACAGACTTCTGCAAACATTCCTCTGGCAATAAGCCAGAATCTGCTTTGTCCTTTTGCTTTCTTTCAAATTAGCTCAATAAACATCAGAGGATTATTCACACCAGACAAAAAAGCACTGTAAAGCACAGCTGAACACTTATCATCTTGCCCTGGCTACACCTCAAATGTAAAATGTGAGCAGGAACCTTTGGGCTTAGTTCCAGTAAGTCAGAAAATAAATACATATGCCAGGATGGCAAGTGAGACCTGCTCCCTGTCCATCAGGGGATGGGAGAGGAGAGGAGAGGAGAGGAGAGGAGAGGAGAGGAGAGGAGAGGAGAGGAGAGGAGAGGAGAGGAGAGGAGAGGAGAGGAGAGGAGAGAGGAGCTCTCTTTCAAAAAGGATAAAGTTGGATGTTTGGACCAGCCCGTCTCATAGCTGACCTGTGGTAACACAGTGCAGGACTTCAGGCAATGAGCCTTTCAGTTAATATTTTCTTCTTTAAACAAGACTATCCCATACCACTTAGGATTGGTTATGAGTAAAGAAAGATTTTCATTTGTCAATGTATTTTGCTCAAGTGAAATAAAATATAAAAGCAAAATAAATGAAACAATGTATCAAAAGGTAGGTACTATGAGAATCTTGCCCTAGAAATACAAAACTATTTCTAAACTATGGCTTCCACCTGCATGCCTGTAATTTAGTAAAAATATCACCATAAACAATTAAATACCATTTCTATTTATGTTTCAGTTAAAAAGATGTGCTTATATTTGTTGTTGCCTGTCCAGGTTGTTATAAGTACCTTTAACAGTTTCTAAACATGATCTAATTCTTTTTTTAAAACATAAATGATGGAACAATCATATGGTGGTGATATGTGAATAATAATTTTTAGGAGTCTATATAAAGAAGCAGAGAAAACTTAGGCACTATGTTACTGAAAATTGCTCTGAGGTAACTCATTGCTGTGTTATAAAACTTTTAACTTTCTGAACACATTAAATATTAATTCTAACAATTCTCCCTTAGCTCCCCAGTCACCATGGAGTTATCAAGGCAAGTCCAAAGCACAAGGGACAAAAAAACCTCTCCAAAACAAAAATTATCATCTCCTATAATTTGCTGAGAGAGGTTCAACTTCATTAATAAAAGTTATTTATCCTGAAGAAGATACATATACATGCCACTTAACTTTCAGAAAGTATAAATATTTTGCCATTTCCTTCACAGTCAGCAAAGTTTCCACACTGCTTTGTGAAGACATATAACATTAGATATGTTTTCAAATACTTTCTTCATCACAGAGAAATATTTTCCAGCTAGACCGTAGCGATCTCACTTCTCATCTTACTCTCTATGTCTATCTTAGTATCACTTAAGTTGAAGTTTTGCTTCACTAACTGGTATAATTAAAATATCACAGTGAGAGGGCTTAATTTGAAATGCCTCTGTGAGCTAAATTAATTTTGTATTCTCAGACTGAAAGTCACACGGAAGGATTTATTGTAAACAGATCTAGTCTGATAGAGTATTTTGTGGAATGCTTTCTCATGGGGACATTCTCATTTAAAAGAATCCCTCCTCGAAAGGCAAAATGTTATATTCATGTGGGCTTTCCACTAACCTTCTCTCCACTAAGAGACAGAACTAGAACCACATTTCACACTATGTCTTTTCAAAGGGAATAGCTCCAATGAAACCAACAGAGTTAAAATGAAAATGGAAAAAAATGGAAAAAAATTAAAAACAACAGGTGCTCTTAGTTTCTAAATAGAATCACAATTAAAGTCCTTTGGCTTAATTATCTCAGCTGTATGTTCAGCTGTAGCCCTGCACTAGGCCCACTGTCATTCCAGCAGGTTGTGACCCTGCACGCCTGTGCTGCAAACAGGGCAACAAATGCAGCCCTGCTGCAGAAATTTGCAAGCCCTGAAGACACCCCTTGAAACTTTGTTGTCATCTTCTAATAGATCAGTGTGTCTTAGGCGGCAAATGCAAGATGTGGCCGGGGGTGTGCATTCTCTTGCCACCTGCTAGAGGTGGGGCAGTCATCTTCTGTTAGTTGGGCCACCTGTTAAAACCAGGTGGGGCAGTTTTCTTTGTCTCTTCTACAACCAATCCCCCTTCTGGGGAGATATCTTCTGTTAATGGGCTACCGAGTGTCACTGCATGAATGATAAAATTACATCATCCCACTGGGAGATGCTCTGCCCTGGGGGGGAGCCAAGCATTCCTACCTGGATATAATCTGAGGTTTGGAACTCCACAATCAGCCTTTCCCCACTGGATTCCCAGAGGATCAGACTTTTTCCCACTAGATTCCCAAAGGAAGATCAGGCCCAATCTACACCACCACTGGACCTTCGGAAGAAAACGACATCCTTTCCATGAGCTCCTTGTTTCAACAGAACCACACCTGTCACTCCAGGAGGACTGCAGCCACCATTTAATGGGACTGCTACCAACAGGGTGTTAGGTCATATTCTGACTGTCAGTGTTGTTTTGTATTGCTGCATTCTTATTTTAGTTTTATTTTTTCCTAATAAAGAACTATTATTCTTACTCCCATATCTTTGCCTAAAAGCCCTTTAATTTCAAAATTATAATGATTCAGAGGGAGAGGGTCTATATGTTCCATTTCAGAAGAGGCTCCTGCCTTCCTTATCAGACACCTGTCTTTTCAAACCAAGACACTGTGTTGTAGGACATTTGTAGTTATTTGTGTTGGCACTTCAGACTGAAGCCATGCTCTCCAGTTTGCTTGCAAGTGAGAGCTAGGCTAGTTCTGCATGCATTTATTGCATGCATTTATCCCCATGAGTAAATCAAATAGAATTATGAGGTTATATAATTCATGTTTGAGGATCTTTTTGTGACAAGACAGTTTCACAGGAGATGATGTGATTTTTGGTCGCCATGGTACTGCCCTCCCTTGCACCCCTTTCCTCTGCTGTGCTTTCACCTTGCCCTCTTCATGCTGGACACAGCATTCATCAGCCTGCAGTGAGCTATTTCAGATCATTTACCGTGCAAAAACCAATTTGTTATTCTTTGTAGCTGGATTTACAGTGCTCAAAAAGAATGTAAATGAGCTTCACAGCTTCAAGCACAATCCTCACTGTTTTGTCTCAACCATACCAGAAATCTGATTTTGAAACATCCTTTAAAAATCTGCAACCCACTGCTCTGATTTTAGCTGTTGATTGACTGCATTCCAGAGCACAGGCAGAAACAGAATTGTTGTGAATGCATGTTACCTTCATAATCAAACACCCTATAATTCAACACTTAATTTTCCATCTTAACTGAGAACTTCATCACCAATACTTGATTTTGTTTCAGCACACAGATAAAATCATTACACATTAGAGGCTGAAAATCTCTGCAGGGTATCACAAGAAGCACAAGCACTCAGTAATAATTTCTTATTTATAATTACTATGGGGACTTGTAATTTAATCTGTCCTAAATTCATTAGTGCCATGTTGATACAGTACCACCCTGGATAATTAATCAAGATATCATCAACACTAAGTCAAAAGCCTTGCAGGAGCAAGTCTGCTACATCAATAATCTTATTTTTATCAACCAAACTTGCAATCTCATCAAGAAGTAACTGTGCTAGCAGCAGAGAGAAGAACATCTTTAAAACTGTGAAAGCACATACAGGCTGTTCTTTTATTGTGTTTACTTTGCTAGCAAAGTCAGCTTATGAAGTTGATATTGAAGAGGAGTTCAGATGGTCTGTAAAGTGAATGAAACTTGCAGGAATAACTGGAGCTTATGTAGTATTTCTTCCTATGTCTTGTCTTGTGATATTTTGATGATAAACTGTTAGTTTTTTAAACCTTTCAAATCTTGTCTAGGTAACAACCTTATTTGGCTTTGCAATTTTGCCTAAGAAATAGTGGCCACTGACCTCACATACAGGTATTCTAATATAATATTTTTTACTGTACATGACCTTTGTGGAATCCAAAACTGGTACATCAACTTTCCAATATACAATTTATCCTCGAAAGTATTTGGACAGTTATATATTTTTTTGAAAGATTATCACTGGATAAGATCCCAGGAAGAGGCTTTACTGAGTCTGTGGATCTAAGACTCGCCTTCAGATACTTTACTCCTCAGTCCTCTCAGCCCCATCTTTCCTAAAACTTGCGGCAGTAATTTTTACACTTTTCCCAAGATTGATGCCATGGCTGATGGACTAATCAACTTTTACATATGTTTTTCAATTTTATTGACTAGAGGTGCAATGCTGGTCTTCTGTCAGCTCAAGGATCTTCCTGGACAGCTGCTGGCTTAGAAACCTGTGTCTTTATTGATCACCCTGTTCTGAGTAACAGTTCAATTAGCACATATTTATTAATCAGTCTTCTTCAACAGAAATTATTTATGTACTCCTAAATTCAGAATATAAGTTTCTCTGAATTATTACTGATGTTGCCACAATGTTTACCTAATGACATGCTAATGTTATTAGTTCTTTTTTTTTAATCACTAAAAAATTTTTTTTCTGACTGCCCTTAACCCTTCCTACTTTTTTTTTCTTCATTGATATTTTTTACATCATTTTCTACATAAAACTCACAGCTTTTGGTATCACTGTGCAAATTTTTTCCATTTGAGCAGTGTTGGAGGTCTTGTGGTTAAGATTATGATAGCTCCTAGTTAACATCTCCCTTACTTGAAGTTGAAAGTAGGCCAGCCAAAGCATTTTTAATTAGTGGGCAGACAGAGATGATTAAACACTAGATCGTGGTTTTAGAGCATCTCATTTTTCTTGAAGAAGTATTGTTTTCTTTTTTTAGAATCATAAAATCATAGAATGTCCTGAGTTGGAAGGAACAAGATCATCTAGTTCCAACCCCCTCTGCCACAGACAGGGACAGCTTCCACTAGAACAGGTCACTCAGAGCCCCATGCAGCCTGGCCTTGGGCACTTCAGTGGTCAGGCATCCACAACTTCTCTGGGCAACCTGTTCTGACACCTCACCATCCTCACAGTAAAGAATTTCTTAATATCTAATCTAACCCTGGCCTTTCAGTAATTCCTCCTTGCCCTGTCACCAACTGCTCTCGTAGACTCCCTCTCCATCTTTCTTAAAAGCACCTTTCAGGTACCAGAAGGTGACAATTAGGTCATCCTGAAACCTTTTCTTTTCCAGGCTGAGTAAATTCAGTTGTCTCAGCCTTTCCTTGTAGGAGAGGTGCTCCACTCCTCTAAGCATGAGCTGTTACGAAACGGTTTTTGTGGTCATGACAAGCATTCATTTGTGTGTGTGTACGTGTACCTTTCCTTCTTCCATAGCCTCACTAATATTTGAACCCATAGCTCAGCTTTTCCTCATTTTGCCTGGGTAAGATAACCCCAAATGGGCAACAAATTAATGAAAATGCAGCAGCCAAGGTAAAGCAGGTAATCTACCTGCAGAGGTGACTGCCATGGTAATCCCCTGTTCCAGAAGATCCATGAGGATCCATTATACCTGTCCCATATGTGGGAAGAGCTGCTGCCAGTATTCATGCATCGTTGGCAGAGACCTGTGAGAAACCAGGCTTCCTCATTTCGTGTCATCACACGTGCGATCCACAGAGTTTGTTCAAAAATTACTTCTCCTATTTGATCGTAATTGCTTTCAGTGTTGTGAATTGGCTCTGACCAGCACTGACAATTTGTATGACCCCCTGCCACGTTCACTGTCAAGTTGTTTATTTAAACTATAACAACTCAGTTAACTAAGCTGGACCAACACAGATGCAATAAGCACTTCTGCAAAATAAACCAGATGAATCACACTGCAGAAGTGCCTTTATCTCTGCTGAATAAAGGACACTTGGATAGCTAGCTTAGATCAGCCATCTAAATTTTTGACAGCTAAAATTAGTGAGGAGAACCTGGGCAAAAGGCCTGGACTGGGTCAGTGCAACATCTATTGTGTATGTCTTCTTATTTTAGCTTAATGACAAAACTGTCAGAGTCCTAAGACAGGCCATTATCTTATCTACAGTTCTTTTCCCACTACCCTAACATTAGATTTAGAGGTTTAGTAATTGTCAGACTTAGGCTGGAACATAATAGCCTGGTTTATGAAGTGGTAGCATCTTTGTACCTGAATACCCTTAAACAGATCTCCCTCTTTCTCTCTCTCTCTATATATATTATAATGTATATGATATATCAGTATACATATTTACATGTATTTAAATAAATAAATAATAAATGTATATACACACATATACACACACACATAAACACATATACACACGCACGTATATATGTATATATATATGTGTGTGTGTGTGTGTGTGTATGTGTAGGGGATCAGCCATCCAGAACTGGATATGTAGGGATACAGACTCATTTGTCCAAAATAAAAAGGTATTTCTTTTTGTAAACCTAGGAGACCAAATATTAGAGTTCCCAATTGGGAACATAAATGGGCTGTTTGCCTTCTAGGGTTACTTCTGGTTTTCCTGTTGAAAAATATAATGTCTTAGAGCATCACTGGATGCCTGAGGAAATACTGTTTCTACTGTCATATATTTTGCTGTGATTTGTTCATCTCTACCACCCAGGGATTATTATTGTTTGAAGCAGCACATTGATCTGCAAACAACATATCTTCTAATCACTTTTTTATGCAAGCAACTAGTTCTGGAAAGTTTTAACTCTTATAAATACAACTAATAAATAAAATTTATTAATTTTAATATTTATATTAAATTAATTAATATTTTTCCTAAATGACAGAATATTTTTACAGGAAAGAAGAAGGCAAAATTTCAGAAAAAACAATCTAAAGCAATTCCTGCTCAATATATGGTTTGATATGAATTTGCTAACATGAGCAAGACAGAATTCTGTGAAAGGTTCCCTAAAGTGGAAAAACGAGTTAATGACCTTCTCCAAAATGTAAAAATACTGCTTTACTTAATGTTTCTTCACCAAAATCTGCCAAACAGTACTTGCACCTAGTCCAGTATCCCAGAAGTAGCCAACAAGATTTTATCTAGAAATGTAACAAAAAATAGAAATGAGAAGAAATATATGCAAAGCTAACATTCAGTTGTTAAAACCTTTTTTTTTCATGCCTCCTTTATTACTCATTGGCTTATTCCATAATGTCTGAGAGTCCTTGTCCATTTAATGTGGTGCTGACTAGTATAATTGAATACACTTACTAGCCATAGCTGAAAAAAGTATTTCATTTACACTGAAGGCACTTGACATTATCCCAACCTTACCTTAATGCGTGTGCCAACGTAATTTACATCGCCTCTACAATCTCTTTTATGCTGCCATAGTGGCATCAAGTGATCTAGCAGATATGAAAATCTGATTCTGCCTACTCTCAGCTATGTTGTAGGAAAGAATACTGAAGGTAAGTGGTGTTATTCTAAAATTTCATATGTTTTTATCAGCCTTAAATATCTTCATGAAAATTAAGAAGGATGTCTAATTTATTCTTTAAATTCCATGTAGAGAATTATTGATTGTTTTAAAAGAATGAGCCTTCTGCCCCTTCCCTCCCATGTGGCTCAATGACATTGCATTTTGCTGGGCTATTTCTCCACTGGGTTGGCAGGTTGAGTCTCAGCAGTCAGACAAGTGTAAGCAGGCTATTAATTTGCTTTCTTTTCTACTCTCTCACTTCTACTGCAGTGACGAAGAGGATCAGAACTGTACCTTCAAGAGCTGGGCAAAGCATGCATCCAAACAATGTCATCATGCCCTTCTTTTGTTACCTGTTCTCGGCCTGAGAATTACTAGCACTTGATTTGCCTCTCACAGGTCAGTTGATTCACGCAAAGACGTCTTGCATGCTACACTCTTAACACTGATGAATGTGAGAATGCTTCTGACTTCACAGACTCATGCAGAACTCCCTCTTATATTCTAATCATTTAAGGGGAAAAAGTAAAAATAAAAAAGACCTGAGATGCATGCTCCAGTCTGATTCATATCTTGGAGAAGAGTCAGTCACACGGCAGCCCTCCTACTATTTGCTTTCCACAGTTTGCAAACATGAACATTCAGGCTGTATGTGAAATGCAGATCACTCAAACACAAAATCCCTATAAAATCAGGGAAAGAAAAAAGATGGATTTTCAAATTACTGTACAGTGATGACTGAGATTTGCTTGCCTCTGTGTGTGTCATGTATTTCTCAAAATCAGCTGTATCTCAGCTGCCTTTTATTTTGGTTCCTTTTTGGACTATTTTTCCATATAAGATTTGACAGAAATTTGATAAGTATGATTGTATAAATGAAAAATTTAAAAATCTGTCTACTGTAACAGAAACAGTGTTTTGATGACTTTTTATTTAACATCAGTCAAAAAAAATGGTATCCAATAAATAGGTCTATTTCCCCCCTACATGCACACTATCGTTAATGGTAATTATCTTGATTAATGGAGGGCAAAAATGAGGAGTAAGAACTGAAATGAGAATTTAAATTGAAGAAGCCTCAGGCTTTCACAGAAGAAAGGCAGAACTTAATTAGCTAGCAGAAAAGATTTGTGGTGAAACCTAAAGAATCAAATTAATAATATAATTTTTTTCTCTTAGGTAGTTGGATGCTTATAAGTTAAAAAGAAACTCATCCTAAATAATGTGGAATTACCAGATTCTTAAATTATGCAAGCTTGAATTTCCCAAAGTTATCCTTTCATTCTTAATGCCTTTGTATATGTCCTGTTGATCTGAAGCAAAGGAATACAGGAAAATAAACAAATTAGTATATTTTTCTGACTGTCTACAAATAAAAAGAAGCAAAAGTAAGATATTATTTTTATTTCTAATGCAGCCAAGAAAAGTAACATTATTGGAGTTTTTTACAAGGCAACAAGTTAAGTAAGGTGACTCAATAAGCTACGTGAAAAATACTACTTTAAAGCATTGGCTATTGGAAGATGAAGATAAATCAGGAGATTAACAGCAGGACTCCATAAGTAAAAATTAAATGACATATTTAGTGCCAAGAGTAGTAAAAGTTATATTGTTGCCTCAAGGTACTTTTTATTTTAACTTCCAGATGTTGACTAGAGCTGTGCTCTTTGTTGCCATAGTACAAATACATCTCTAGTAGTCTAAAGAAAAAAGGAAAACACTTTAAAATTTGATTTTCTTTTATTCTTTTTCCCAGTGCTTCATAGCTGGGCAACTTATCGCATCCAGAGGAAAAAAATGAGATAAAGATATAACTTGTAAAGCTTTAAAAAGTTCTCATCCTCCCAGCTCTGAATGCTCTTGATTTTGGTCACACACAGAAAATGAGGGGTTCAGATCCAATGGGAGTTGCCTCTCCATTACCTCTGGCTTGCACTACTCACCTATTTTTTGCTTGCTGCTCTGTTGGTGTATACAAGCCTGGGGATCATTGTCAGTTATTTTCCTTTACCTAGGAGACAAAAATTGGAGACAAGATAACTCCTCTTTGTGATAAACCAGTGTCTGAGGGAGAGTTCAATTAAAGAAAAGAGAAACAAAACCAAAAAAAGACAACCCAACAGCAATCCTGAAGCATAGGTATTTCTGTACCACTGCCACAAACAGCCAAAACAGGCTGCACAAACCGAAGTATGGATTCACTTCTTGTCCCAATGGTTTGTTATGACACAAACATAACAAACAAAATGAAAGAATTGAGATGTTATGCCTTGAATTCACCCTGTCGGCTCATTCACCAATTATTTTAGTCCTCTCCCTTTTATAGGAAAAAGAATAAATTGTTCCATTTTCAGGTGTTTTATGAACCTGTTCTAAGATATTAGTCATTTGGTTTCAGATCAGATTGCACACATGCACTCACACACATGCAAGACATTATGCTGAATCAAGTTCCAAAGTGATTTTGTAGGGTTTAGAGTCTTTAGACTTCTAGTGACCTTGCTGGGTAGCTCTTAACTGGGTGTACTACACTTATCAGAGAGGGCCAGGGAGCAAATGTGAGGATCATATCCTCTTGCTCCTGGGTCTGCTTTGTAATTATCCTATAATGTTTCTCTGCAGAAAAGCCTGCAAACAGTTTTGAAGATATAGTTTGTTCCATTAAGCTCTCACCTCGAGCATAGTGGATGTGACTGCATCCTCCACTGCTCTTCCAGCAACCTGTGCACCTCCAAGCACCTCCAAGTGCCCTTTAGCAGCAGCACATGCAGTGCACAGCCTGCTATAAAATTTCTACCAGTGAGCTCCAAGAAAATCCTCTGATACTCTGAAACACTTTGTACTGAAGGGAAAAATAAGTGAGAAAGTAAGAGAAAAAGAAAGATGTTGAGAAGTAACATCCTGAAGATTATAATACACATTTTCAAGGAACTTTTTGTGGATTTTTAATATATGCTCTAGAGTTGAGTGTAGTTACTGGAGTTTTTTTGCTTTGTATTTAGTAGGTTTAAGCCTGTTCCACTGCTATTAACTGTAGCATGAACACAACCACTTTTTTCCCATAAGATGTTAGGATAGTATCCAAAAGGCAGATGTATTTATTTAAAATGAAAATGAAAAATTAAGTGGAAGAACTGATAAGCAGTGGTTGGAATTTCCACATTCCTTTTAAATCAAATGGCAGAAATGTTCAACCAGCTTTGTTTTAAATTTTAACAAGCAACTACTGCAGCCTTTAAGTGCCAGGTTTCTTTGCTTGCACATGCTAATGACCGGATCCATTTCAAGGCAGCTGGTTCTACTTTCTGCTCTGTCCTTTTGGCTGGGCAGGCACTGCATTTCTGGTGATGTGGTCTTCACTCTTTTCCTGCCAGCAAAGAAGCCTGTTACCAAGTCAAATCAAACACAGGTTAATGTGAGAGGGAGACTGCAGTCCTTGTGTGCTGCACCGAGAAGAGTTTAGACTGTGAAATCAGTACTGTGACTAACACAGAAATTTTCATCTAAAAGTACGTTTTCTAATCTAACCTTAAACCTAAAATAGACTCTATTTCCTCCAAGAAAAAGTTTCAGACAAGTGAGATTAAAGAACCACTTCAAAGTACTGGTCTTAGGAACAAAAAACAAAAGAAAATAAAAGGAAATCAAAACCACAAAAGGAGACCACACAGTTTGAATGTTTTTAATAATCCCAAACACCAAGGAAAAACAGCTTCAAGCAAGAGAAAATAAGCCTCAGTTTGATTTCATTTTAGAAAGAGTGAGGTTGCACAGTTCAAGGCCTACAGACACCGACTGGGCACAAGAAATTCTGACAGGTCCCCATGGTCTGGACTTGCCTTGCATTCTCCTCTGGAAGTCAGAGAATATCCTGGAAAGTCTGAAGCAGGATTCGTGTCAGGCTCTGATTCTGGGCACAGCTTTGCTTAGTCAAGGCTGATTTCTTTCTATTTTCTTAGACTGACAATGTAAATGAGGCAGAGCAATTGTCTTGGCACCATATCATTAACCTTGAATGCTTTTACAGTCTCACAGTCTTCTTGGTGCCATTCTACCACAGTTACATATTAGTAGAACATTCATTGTTGTTTTCTTCTTGACAAACTCATCAGATACATCTCTGCTAGATTTTGAAATTTTAGATTTGCAATGTTTCATGCTTAACTTTGGCCACCATAATTATTCACAACAAAGTAACCATTAAGAGTTCAGACTCTCAAAAGAGCTTAATGTAAATTCAGTAACTTAGCATTGGACCTAGTAAACATAAATTTATTTCTGAGTGTGTTTAGCAAAAAAAATTAAGGGAGTTTCTCTTCCCTCTCAGATGCCTTACTCTCAGTGTTCTCTGATAAGGTTTCAACAAGAGCAAGAGCACAGTCTTACTGACATAAAATGAAAAACATCTTCTCAGGTGTTACTGTCGTTTCTAGCAATGAGGTCGCTTCCCAAAAGATTTTATCAGGATTATAAACTATATGCCAATGGCACAGATGGCAGAAAAGGATATGATCATCATAAGAAGCTCAAAGAATTACTAAAATTTACATTCAATTTTTGCTTGTGTATAAGTATCTAATAATTTGTCCCTTTTAAGTAACATAAGGTTTTCTTTAGTGCAAATGTTTCATTTCAGTTCCTTTAAGGGAAGACAAAATGAGTTGTCCATTTGTTCCATAAGTTACCTGAAGACAGCAAACCCAGCTTAGCTTTAACATCTAAGACATTTGACATGCGCTGAGGAAAATGTGTGTGCCTGACTATATGCTAAGAAATGTGCAAGGACCAAAGAAAGGCCATCTCTCTGTCAGGAAATTACTGTCTTCAAACACAAGTGGGATAGGAGATGTTTAGTATTAATGACTTGGAAAAATGTTGCATCAAAACCACATCCACATCTGTCTTCTTCCTTTTGTGAGGCTCTTAAAACCACATTGCATGCATTATTTTTCAGCATTGTGTAAAAACTGAAACATAAGATTGTGTGTAACTATCAGCAGCTGTCAGATAAATTTAGTTATTTTTGTTTGTCCAGAATAAATTTCATCTGGGAAAGTTTGATGGAAGTAGAGACAAAGATGTTGCGACAAGTTCTTTGTGGAAATTAAAACTTGTTTTACTTTGAACACATCCTTTTTAGGGAGCTGGTAGGCTTCTGCAAAGCTTAATAACGTCAATCCACCAACAATGGAGCATTATTCAGCCAGAAGCTCTGGGTTCTCTGGATGAATTTAATCTTAGGAAATCCCAAGCCTATCTGACTTTGCTACTGCAAATGCTTTGGGGTACAATCCTCCATTTTGTAATATGTTCAATCTTTAAAAAGTGGTAGAAAAAATATGCAGTGCAATAGCCAGAAATGGAGCTGGTGTGATGAGTATTTTCATCATGTTTCTAATCTGAAAGCCTATTGTTCCTTCCTGTTGATGTCCACTGGCATTTCCATTGATTTTTGTTTGCCCCCTGATCCTCATCCATGCAAAAGCAGTGAGTCTTCTATGCATCACACAAAACTGCAGCAAAAAATCTTTTGCCTTTCATTTTCCTTTAGCAATATTTCTGTCTGTCAGGTTCCTAAATGTAATGACCAAATCTTTGGGAACAAAGACACAAAATAAATTTCCTGTTATCTGTCTAATGCAGGGCTTATTCCTAAAAGTAGTGTTTTTGAAGTGCAGGAACTTGATGTGTATGATAATTTTCATACCCTTTTATCTTCTGAATTTTAAAAGAAATTCACATAATTGAACTCTGAAAATCTAGACCACTTTTTGCTGTGTGTCATAAAAGATACCTATTATAAAAGCTTGATTTTTGGCATGCTTACAAGATTTCAAAAGATACAAAGCCACAAAATGAAGAGATTATGAAAATCTGTATTATAAAAGCTGCCAAGGTCATAATTAATTTTTTTTTGTTAAATGTGTTAAGGAATGTAGTTCAGAAAATTTCATTCACACAATATGTTTAAAAAAAGGCAGTTATGCAGTTTACTTTTCATTAAAAAAAAAAAAAAAAAGAGAGACAGATGTGAAGAGAGTCTCCTTTAGATTCTTAGGCCAGATCTGAAGCAATTGCAATGTAAAGCTTTGGATTGGATCTCCAGACAGAAATCTTACTTCAATGGCTGTGTAAAAATGTGGTCTTTTTCATGTGGGTTGATTGTCTGTGTAGTCATACACTGGTGACTGTAATAAAGGAGCAAAGTTCCTTCTTTTTCTACAGGCTAAGTGACCCTGCACATGTATGAGCATATTCATGTTTAACTGAGAGACTCATGGAGTTTCCAAAGCTCTAAAACTGATAAATCAAAAAGAGAGGGTTTGAAATTTATTGATATAAAACATAGTACAAAATTTCAGTGAATTCAGATGACATGGAATTAATGGAAGATGACAGAGAGGCAGATCTAATGTCTTTTCCTTATATTAAATCTAAGAAATGAGCTTCATATAAAACTGTATTTCACTTTAATGAAAAGTGGCCATGCATTTTAGCATTTCATTTTCTAAGCTAGAGAATTAGTGGAAAATTTATAGTGCACCACTAGAAAAATAAAGTATACTATTATGAAAATAGATACTTCTAATTCTTCACTGTCTGAAAACCCTACAGAAGAATAAAGGTGAAGAGTCCCCTGTGTTAAAAATGCTCTTGCAAAGCTAAGTGACACTAAAGATTCTGCTACTTTATTCCAAAGAAAAGGAAGTTTGGATATGTCAGAGATTTAAAGAGACTCTTCTATTGCAAGTGTAGTTCTTATCTGAGACACTTTGATATCCAGCCTCTAAAGGAAATGGGATTTAGTAAGGTTTGTGTATCTACAGATGAATGTAGGTCCAGCCTGAGTTATTCAAGTCCACATTTCACTATACTGTTCAAACAGGTTATTTGTTCTCCCGAATAAAAAAGACAGATCTTCATAAAACAAACAAACCAACAAAATCACCAAAATCAAACAAACAAAACCCAAACAAAACAAAAAAACAAAACTAAAAACCAAAACCACACAAACAAACAAAACTAAAAATGAAACAAGAACAACAAAAAAACCCAAAACATTTAAAGGTTGGGTGTTGTTTTGGGGTTTTTTTTCTTTCTCAATTGAACTGCATTATTTTTTCTTTAGTAGTTTCTCTGGCACAACTGTATGATAACAGACCTGTTATAAAGCTAGAGATGTCATAAAAAAGAGACAGATTAGGGTTTTTGAGGATACCATTATAGTTGGAACCACTTGAATAGCATTTGGACACAACAGGAACTGGCATGATTTCCTGAACTAAGAGAAATAACCAGCAGCACAGACCTAAATTGGGGAATAATCAGGCAGACAGTATTTCTTCAGAAATGAACCTGAAGGACATATTTACCACTCTCTGATGTAGAAAGCTTCAATGATAAAAAAGGATTAGGGCTGTACCTGCAGGTTAGAAAGCATTGAGAAATGATGGGATTATTAGATGAGGTTGGGTAAAGTAGCTGATCTCTCAGACTCTCACTTCACTTTATTATTATGCTTTCTGCAGAAGAGTGCACTGTCTAGGTAATTTATGAATTTTTTTATATGCCCATATTTGCAGAGACCTTTCCAGTGAGTTATTTCTGCACTGTGCATCCTGGTTCTCTGCAGCTGTGGTGCCATGAGCACCATTCCAAGGAAGCACCACCCTCCTGCTGCACTCCTCCAGAAATGCAGAGCACTGGAGTAACAGGAGATTCAATCAAACACTGAAATAGTTGTGGAGAATACTGAGGTTTATATTCTTGGCCTATTTAAAATACTGTTTTTTAATCAAGGTGAGAAAACATTTGAAATATACAATACGACATTAAAAAAATAGAAGATCTTCTTGGCTGTAAGAGAACATTTTAAGAATCAAAAAAAATCTGAGAGATTTGTATGTCTGAACAACTTCCTCTAGCCAAGGAAAATATTTACAAACTGAGTTTAATTTCCTTTCCACATATCTTGGATGTACTAGCAAGATTATTTTTAAATGTGTAGTGTTTAGCTCTTGTCTTTGCTATCCCTACTCCTTTTCATGTAGTTCTGAGTTCTACCTCTTTCTATTTCTACAATTTGACAGGTTGTTTGCAGCTTCATATCATTGTTTGTTCTGAATTTTTTCAACTTTTGGAAAAATGGCTATTTTCCTTATACTCTAGTAAATTTTTTCTCAAATGAAAACTTCTTTGATTAGACTTACTAGTTGATAGGGAAAGTTATCACTGGTAAAATACACTTTTTTTTCCAATAATCTGTGCCTGCATTAAAAAGGTGATGCTCATATAATAGAGCAGAAAAAGTATTTACCCCTGGGATTAAAATAAGTAATTAAGATACACAATAGAGCTGGCAAAACCATTTTTAAAGAATGAAAACTATGCCTGATATAAAAATATCATGAGGAGTACTACAAATTCATTTATTCCAGGACATGATTTTCCCCCTCTATTTTGTTTTTATTTGCCTTTATGATAAATGTATCTCATGATGTAAACAAACTTTGTATAGGCACTTTTACTTTTTAATAGGAAGTTTTGCATTTTATGATGCTGAGAAAGAGATTCCTAAAATCATGGGACTTGCTTCTACTCACATTTTCAAAATTTATATCATAATTGTTTATGAAGGCAATAAATTACCCTAAGATACCCCACAGAGTGAAGTAGTTTTTGAATTGGTGTGGAACTTGTTGAAAGTCTCTATTAGGATGTGACTCATGATAGTCTCATGTAAAGAGACTACAAAGCATTAAAGAAGTTAATATGTTCTTCCTTCATGTCTTCTGATGTATTTCTACACAAAGTGCAAATTTTTTTAAATTTTAGTGGAATTCCAACAAACCAGACTTAAAGGAGATTTGCATATGTCACTAAGTAATCTGGATATGCATATGTTCACTGGCCACCCATTTCAATTATGTTATTCTATGTGAAAATTTATTTATCAGAATAAATAGAACCCAGCATAAAGAGTAGTAAGAGCTGTTATAAAAATTGTTATTTTTATTTTTCATTTCTCCTTGTGAAATATTATGAATAATATTCTGATAAGTCTAAGTTTTACAGCACATGGATTGTTCTGGAAAATGAAAAATTCAGAAAAACATTTCAATTCTTGCTTCAGCTCTACTTATGGAATCAATCTTAGGATACACAAGAAATTTCTGAGTGGAAAATAAGGTTGAAGAATAGAGATAAGATGAACAATAATATCATCCAAAAAGTAGGAAAGATGAGAAATGGAGGAAGTAGGTTATGGTTTATGAATTTACTGATGGGTCTGAGTATTGAAGCACTAAGTCATATCTCTTTGAAGTGAGATTTTTGTTTCATCCTTCATTAGGTCTAATAAGAACAACAAAACCATGCATAAGTTCCAAGGGGAAAAAAAAACCCTCATCTTTGAAGCAATAATTTTGTCAGAAAAGAAATTTGCCTTTGTCAGAGAGAAGTTTGCCTTCCAGAAAACAGCTGAGTAAACAAGGGGAAGGAAAGAATTAGAAGCATTTTGCTCCTACATACTCCTACATCATCTAAAAAGCTGCCATTTTCTCACTCTGTGCCATTTAATGGCCATTGCCACGCAAATGTGTTTCCCACAACAAAAACTCCCTGGTTCTCATGGCTTAGAGGTCAGTGAATGTTCACTTCTCTGTGGAGCAAGGGGCTTCTTGGCAGCTGTCCTCTGTCCTGCTGCTTTCACATTCTGTGCAATATTTTTGTAATTCAGGGTGTTTTTACTGCATAAGTTTCAGTGTGAATTGCATTCATACTCTACTGCAGTGATCTGAGTTGGGGTTTTATTTTTTTGCTTAGTAATTTGTTGAGTTTGTTTTTCTTAAATATGTGTTACTGGTTAGAACAATTAGCCATATGTTTTCTTTCACTCTTTTATATGAATAGCAGGATTTGTCAGTTCCACCCTTTAGAAGAGCAATTAATCACTTTAGTAGTGATTGTAGTCTTTCTCATTTTGAGAAGATTTTTGTTTAGCTTCCACATGGTGGAATTTCAAAAATGCCTAATATCAAAAAAGGAAAAGTTTTTTCTTTGCAACACTGTTGGTTAGCATTGTAAGGTAGCAATGTTACTTGATGAGACAGCAATAAAATGTCTATAATGTAGATAATAAAATTTTTATCATGAGAAGTTTTTCCAATTGTCCAGCTACTGCTAATTCATGGCCTGTTCTTCTCAACAAACTTGAGGAAGGACAATTTTCTATCTTTGCATATTAGGATAGGGAAAATACCAAGGAAGGTCTTACTCAGATGATTTTGTAAGAAGAAAATCTGCTAGCAATAACCTGGGAAGTGACAGGTCATGAGGAATAACTGTGAAAATGTCAGCACTTTTATCTTGTTCTTCAATAAAAGTAATAAACCGAGAGTTAGCAGAATTAAAACCACTGATATTAGAGAAAGGGAAAATGGTGGGAAATAAAATAATAAAGTAGATAAAACTAATGCTAGTAAGCTTAAAGAATTGAATAAAGTGATATCAGAGAACTGAGAAGCATAACATTGCAGGGGATAAAATAATGGCTGTTTTAAAAAGAGAATAAAGAAGAACTAGAAGATGCTATATATTGTGCTACACTGTCAGCAAAAATAATCCAGTGAACTATTTGTAAAGGTATGGAAGGAAAAAATGAAGAATACCATCAAAATGTATGCACTTAACAGAACTCTCCTGATAATATCGAATCAATCAAATCCCCTCTTCTGACAGGAGGGCAGAAGGCCTGAGGAAGCTGCAGGTATTCATATCCAGACTCTGAATCAAACCTTTAAAATATAATCAGGTCTTCCCTGACAGTGTCTTTTAAGGAAGTTTTCAGATATCAAAAAGGTAGAAATACAGGTGAGTGCAAAACTCAAACTGGGAAGTGCTGCAGTCTCCTGGTGGGCAGAATCAGGTGGGTCCCTATGAACCAAAGGAATTATTATCCACAGGCTTTACAGGAATTATTATCTACAGGCTTCTGCCTTCAAGCAGGAGCAGTCAACTGCGCAAAGACACAGCTGGTGAACAGTGGTTTGTGGAAGAGGAGTGGGACATGCTAGAATCTTGCAAGCTGAAGATGCATCAGCATCATCCTCTCCTTCCAAGATCATCCTGGCAGGAAGAAGAAGACTTCTCCTCTAAAGCAAGTTATACCAAGAGGATGATGTGTTATATCCAGCTGTATCATACTGCATGTAATGGGTAGCAAAGAGATTTCAAAGTGCCAGCAAAAAGAATAATTACAACTCTGTAAGAAGGTTCCACAAAAGAAGGCTTAAACACAACTGAGATTCTAGTTCAGAGCTGTAAAACTGAAGGACAATCTATGTATGCTAAAATGTCTCCCCATGTCCAAATGGAAAAGGGAAGATGCAAAGGACTTAAATTTAGAGAAGGGATATGTAGCTTAGACACTGAGAAAAGGTTCATAACTTAAAATGTCCTACTTTCACATATATATATGAGGTGGACATATTTAATAGTTTAGGGAAAAAGTAGTTCAACATTACAGATTATTTTCATAACCCTGTTTTCCTTCTCCAATGCAAAACCAATTTAGGCTACACAGCCTAAACTTGCAGATAATATTAATACAATGAGTTAAACACTTGTGAGGTGATTTTAAAACAAAAGACAAAGCCCTCTTTTCTCCCACCAGCTATACAGAGCTTTGGAGCAGTGGGTAGAAGGCTCAGCTGCTTGACAGTGCAGACTGCTCAGGCTAACGAGTTTAAGTTAAGACATTTTTCAGTCTGATTGCCTTGTCTGGAGAGTTTGTACAGAAGGACCTCATTAATTCCAGTTTGTTTGAACCAAGCTCTTTATAACTTTCTAGAAGCATTACCTCACTCTGGCAATCTCTGGGAACATCCTGACCAGCTTTTGGTCTAATGAGCAATCCTGAAAATCATTATCTGAGCATGAGTGGAGAGAAGAGGTGTGCTATGCAGAGCATCAGGTACAGACATGAGAAAATGCAGAGCTGAAGGAAACCTCTGCACGGAGCTGTTGGTGCAGATGCACTCCTAGAGCTGACTGTTCCCAGGGGACAACCACCCCCTCCCACACCCATGTGCCATCTAATCAGTGCTGGCTAATTGGAGCCTCTCCAGAATCTCAGGAGCACTTTTGCTGCCTGATGGCAAACATCTTAACCAGCTTTTGTGCCTCACTGTTTGGACTTAAAGTGTCTTATATTTAACTGAATTCTATACTAAAATAGAAATGCTTGAATTTGCTAGGGTAGTAAATAAAAAGCAAAAACTTTCTTTCCTGCTTCCAAACTTGCACAATGCTGATCTCAGGTACAGCACAGTATTTGGTCAGAAGTGCTCTAAACTCAGTAAGTTTACAGAAATTGAAAAGATTATTCTTAAGGAAGATTAACCAGATACAGCAAATTCCTTTTGAGATATTAAAGTACCTTAGTGCTCAGTCACTTCAATATTAATTTCCTTTTTAAACTGCATTTTCATCATGGGGATTTTAGGAGGCTTCTCCCTTCACAAATTAGAGGTCACCAATGTTGATTTTCATAATGCCCTCCCAAAACCAGGGGAAAGTTTTGCTTTTTTATCTTGCTGGAGATTTTGATCATTACAATTTCCAAAAAGGTAGAAAAGGGATGTTTAAATTAAAAGATGATGCCAGCAGCAGAACAATAGGCAGAAACTGGCTGTGACTGAATTTAGGCTAGAGATTGGAAAGTACTTTCCAATCACCACACAGTGAGATCCTGAAACACTTTCCCAGTAGGAGCAAACACATTTCCTCCTTGTTCTTAAAAAGTGTCAATAAGTTGGTGACTCTTATTATACAACAAAATAACACTGCCAGTAGGATTTTTTTGTATGATTTTTTCTTATTCTGATTTTTCCAAAATGTCCATTCAGGAGGGATCAGAAATAGGGTTAAGCAAGGTGTGAGATACACAGGAGTCTGCAGATAAAAATGTAACTATGCACTCTCTGTCATCATTTTCACTCCAACTCCTGTGGCTCAGTGATTTTTAGGATACCACTCACAGACAAATCTTTTTCAAAGAACTTCTGTGTGTGCCCCAGAAGGACTGATGCTCTCTGCTAATCAAGAACATTATTATGGAGTATGTAGCTTTCAGGTTTTTGACATATGTTTATTTCAAAATCCCACTCATGGCCTTCACTCTTAGTTTATTAACATATCATATCATATGAGCCATTCTGAGCCATTAACATGGATTTTATAATTCATGGTCTGAACTATCTGGGTTTCAGATTGTTGATGATGTGAACACAGATATACTAAACCTGAATCACGGGATAAATAAGCTCCAACAATCCAATGGCTCTCCACCAGATGTATTTAGAAATGCATTCTCTCAAGCTCAGTTATGTGATTTAAGAGTAATAATGACACAGAAGACAATGATCATTATTTAAATTTTTTCACCAGCTTAATAAATTTTCATACATTCAAACTATATGAGTGCTTACCTTTACAGCAAAAACCTCAGGCAATCCTTACATTATTTTTAAGAGTAATAATACTGTACATATGAGTGCTTTAAATCAGCTATTTACTTAATTTGTACTGCTGTTTCAATTTCTTTTATGCCTTATTTTGTCATATTACTAAGATGTAGGTTTCCATGCTGCACAAAATTTATGCATTTGAAGACAAATACCTATATTAGGAAAAGAGAAATGAACTCTGTTTTTGATTCTTAGGGTCCTTCAAATAATGAATGCTAGGCAGGGCTGGGTAATGTTACAGAGATACTTAAAAACATTTCATTTTCAGAACCAAAATGAAGAATTTCAGTGAACTGTTGAAATTTTCCTTTAAATGAAAATACAAGAAAGATGACGTTAGTAGAATAAGATAAATAAAGATCATATACTTCTAACTTTAAAAGAAAAACCACTAAATACAGAGTTTTATATGAAATATCACAAAGTAAACCACAATTTTAAGTGTGAAGCAAACTAAGTCAGTAAACTACAAGTCTGGCTGTAGTTCTGACCCTTTAAATCTCTGGGTTATTCTATGCTGGCATAGCATGTTGATGAGAAAGAGGAAAGAAATTGCAACTTATTTTAATTCAGAGCAAGTGATTCAGAGAGTGACTGTGTACTGATTGTGCAGATTGTTCAATTTGAAACTCTTATTTTCTTGGTGAAGAGGCAAGACATATGGACACTGCTTGAAATTTATGTTACTGAATAAATAAAGCTTCAGAATAAAAACCTGGTTTTCTATGAACCTGTTATTATCCTCGGGTGGTTGGATGAGTTGTCAAGAGAATTACAGGTAGTTTAGCCATCAGATCAAGAGAAAATAGAAGAAATGAAATGAAGCATATTGCCTTACACACTCTGCAATTTTGATAGAGTTGGATAATGGAATGAACAAAAATTTCCGCTCTCAGAAGTATCAGAAGTACCTAACATGACAAGGTTCTAAGTTCCAGATTTGTCTTCAAAAAATAAAAAAAGAATATAACACACTAGCATCTCTATCCTGATACTGTGAACATAGCTTATGTCACCATGAAATAGGAATGTTTACACAGCCATCTAGAACATATTTTTGACTGGTTTTTCCACAATATATACTAGCCAGATCTTGCAAAGATAAATCAGGTGGGAACCGTACCAACAGAACACATTGCAGATATGTTTTATAAAATATATTCTGTCCATTTTATATTCAGACTGGTTTTATCTATTTCCAATCAGAGCATGAATCCAATGAGAGAGAGTATAAAGGGTGTAAAAAATAAGTCAATGATATATAAAAAAGCAATAAAATAGGCTGGGCTAGAATTTGAAAAGCTACCAAAGGACCATGCAGATAGAGGGAAAGTCACACTCTGCAATGCAAAAGAAGCAAATATGTAAATGTCAATAATTTACAACCTAAGCATATTTTATTGCAGGCAGTTTTATCTGCCTGTTTAATGTATTGAAGCTTTGGGGAAGGAGGGCATGTTGAAGAGCTTTCTAGAAATTTCACAGAGTTGGTTTATTTGAGGGATTTAAGCTTTTTTTTCCTTAAGGAAAATCAAAAGCCAGTGGCTTTCAGATACTCTTACCTCATGCATCCATCTTACCTCACACTCTGATGCTGCCTCTAGCATTTCCTTTCACAGACTGCAAGGCCATTTTTCTCTTGAAACTATAATTGTCACCTCATTTTTTCAAGTCAGCATTAGCTCATTGAAACTATCTGTAGTCTTGTTTCTTTTCAAAAATAAAGAGTTCTGTTCTTTCTAATTTCATGGCAGGAAAAAAGAGCACTTTGAAAAGAAATTAATATTTGTACATTTGTAAAATGCATCAGTTGCTATTATTCACAATTTCAAAATCTCAAGATCATTGCTCAAGAGTAATTCCCTGAAAATTCTTTATGTTATTTAACATTTTTTAATCATGTTAAAGTATTTACCAAAAATTATATTCATCAGACATTTCAGAACACTGAACACAATCTTTATGCATTCAGATGGATTCATAAGCAGTTCTACATCACCACAATGGTATTTAGAGGATATTAATTTGTTATAAACCACCCTATGGCAGTATTTGCAAATAAAACCCAAAAGAGCTGAATGAATCCAGCTTTAAAAATTTTTTTTGAGTCTTCTTTGCTTCCCAAATGTTATAACAAGTATGTATCAATTCCCCAAGTTGTGTATGTTCCTACTCTTTGCACAACATACAATAGGTAAAGAAGGGCTTCAAGAAGTAACTAAACTCTCCCCTGGTAATATTGCCAGATTATTATCTGGAGATCTTCATCTGGGAAAATTTCTGATTTTAGATGGTCCTGTTTGGTTTTACAGAATTGAGCCAAATCAAGAATGTTTCTTTTCAGTAATTTAAAATTAAGTATGGAGCATTTAA
The DNA here is from genome assembly GCF_023055355.1 of Agelaius tricolor. Taxonomy (NCBI): domain Eukaryota; kingdom Metazoa; phylum Chordata; class Aves; order Passeriformes; family Icteridae; genus Agelaius; species Agelaius tricolor. Next base: position 35,908,833 of record NW_027269262.1, read on the forward strand.
ATTGGTTTTGAATGAAAAGATATTGAACAAATTGTTTCCCTACTAGTGATTTTAGAACTAATGTTGCTTGAAATAGTTTTTTGGCAGCTACAGTGCTGAGAAACAAAGTATTGCAGATCACCTCTGCTACTGATCTTTCTTAGGAATTAGTTATACTGTTTTCTAATAGATCTTTTGGCATATAAATATGGAGTAAAAAAAAAAAAAAAGATGGCACTTTCCATTAAAAAAATAATATAGTATTAATGACTTGCTTCTGATTACTTTTATATATTCTTTTAATTTTCATGCTAAAGTAAACATAGAAATAGATTTTAAATTTGAGGAATTTAAAACATTGCTTTTGGAAAGGATAAATATAGAGGTGAAAGAATCCATATAAATTAGAGACCAATTTTTCTTTTTTAATTAAAGATAGATAAATAGATAGACAGATAGACAAATAGATAGATAGATAGATATCTCTGAAAGAGAAGTAGTCTTCTCAGCTTTTTTTTTTTTAGAGAGCATGTTGGACTTAAAAAAGTTATTGAGAGATGTGTCTTTCCTAGTCCTGATGAAATGAACATTGAAATCTAGTTTTATGAGATTTTTATTTCCAATCAATGTGACAGAATCACTAATCCTTGTCAAGCACTGCCATTTCTGTATATAATCTTGAAATATCTGCCTGGATACGATAGCATCACAAATCTAAGCTACACCATTTGTTCAGATTTGAACCAATTCAGACTTGAAGAGAAATAAAATATTGAAGCAAAACCTAATCCAGAACTGCACATCTTTTTGTTTGTTCGCCATCTGCACTTCTCCAAAATCAAATTTTTTTTTCCTCCCAGGAGCAGCCAAGCTGCCAAACCCTGCTGGATTGCCTTTTCCCCCCTTGCATATCTAACCAACCAACCTGCAAGCTGGGACAATTGGATAGTAGTCTCCAGGTTGGTGATTATAGAAGTGTTTTATAGACTTTCTTAAAATTTTAACCTGGCCTCGGTTGCTGCCAATTAAAGCCTAAAAAAGAGTTGAAATAAAACTTCAGTGCTTTAGCATTATTTTTAATTGCCTTTCCCCCCTCTTTCTCTATTTTCTCTTTTATGGTTGGATTCAATATCTTTCCCCATTGAAATTAATGATAACATTAAATTGATTTAATCTGTTCCAGCTTAAACTCCAATGAACATATATAAAATTTGGATTTCACATCTTCTCATCACACTTTTCAAACATATTGTCCAGAGATGTTGGGGAGTCTCGAGGGAGATACTCAAGAACCATCTGGACACAATCCTGTGCCATGTACTATAGGATGACCCTCCTGGAGCAGGGAGATTGGACCAGATGACCCCACTGTGGTCCCTTCCAAGATTACCCGGTCTGTGATTCTGTGTCTCTGTGACATGTACAGAGCACTCCACTTAGAACTCAAAGTTACAAACATCAAATCGAAGAGGTGCAAATCTGACATGCATTAAAGCATCAATGTGTACTTTTCTACAGAAGTAGAATGACCATGTTTCAGTAAAGAGAAGACACAAGGTTTTTGTTTCTGTGGCCCTGTTCCAGGACAATCCAACAGCATTTACACTGTGCATACAACCCACAGTTCATCAGGCCTCTTGGAAGGAAGAATTCTGATTTAATAACTCAACTTGCCAAAATCTGTGTAATAAAAAGGTTTTACATGGACAGAAACTTTACTATTGATCCTAAAATATACAAAGAACACTGAACATACAAAACACAGACTATCTCTATAAAATTCTAATGTATAGACATAAAGTTACTGCATACTCCACCTAAGCCTCTGCATCAATGAAATTTACAGATAATTAATAATGGCAGGCTAAAGTATTGCCAGGCTCTAACAAAATGCATAAAGTAAGAAAAAAAGGAAGAAGGAAAAAAAGCATGCTAGCTTAAATGGAAGAAAAACTAAACGATCTTATCAAGTCCCCCAAAATACTGACAGAAGCTGTTAAATGTCAAGGTCTTTCTACTCAGATACCTGCTTCTCATTGTGATGCTTGATGATTCCATTAAATTCCAGCTCCCTGCTGTTGGAAAACTGCAATCCAGACAACAAATCAGTCAAGTCTTGAAAGCCAACATATGAGCCTTGTAGTAGATTAAGCACGTACTAGTGAACAGAACAGAGAAACTGCCAGAATGAAGATGCTATGCCCTCCTATAAACAAACTAACTTCTACTTTCCAACATGATGTGAAAACACATTTTGGGCATCAAGGTTTTTAGCTTAGAATAATATCTGCTGTCATTCCTTCTATGATCATTTGGATACCCTAAGTGTATTAACTAATAAGACACAGTATTTCCATTAAAATAAAATACATGCATAACTTCATTTTTTTCAGACTTTATTAAAGTAGTTCTGTTCTGTGTAGATTTCAAATTTGTGTGTAATTAACTTGTTGTCTAACCATTACAAACTCTTTAGTTTTGAACAGTTTCCTAGGCTTCCCTTGCAGACAATTTCCAAGCAGTTTTCTTATATGTTACCACAATGACAGATTACAAAGTTGCATTCCTTTTCTTAAAATATATTTCTGCCATTTTAGTTTCTCTTGCCTTTGGTTACCCTGTGTTTTGATTTTGCTATTTTACCAATACAGATATTATCTTAGTCCCTGCTGCAGCTGGGAAGGGATGTGGCAAAACTACTCTACTGCTACTCAAGTCAAGAGAATTTCTTAACTGAATAGGCTCTAGTTTGGTAATTTTTTTTTTTTTTACACTGGAAATGTTTACTATATATTGAGAAGAGAAAATGTAATATCAAGACACAAAATGATGGGATTTAACCCTAGTAAGAGAAATAAAAATCTCCTTTTTTGCCCTAAAATGAAAAGATTAATTCCAGCAACAATATTTTATTTTTATTTAAGCTATACCGTTTCCCTATGAGTCATCAAGAAAGTGGAAATCTTTTCTTCTGAATTTGATGAGAAATTCTTTTTCCTTATCTAAGGAATATTTTTCTATTATGAAAACACCAAAATGTTTGCAAGTGTTGCAAACTGTTGTACAACCATGGCTATTAATTAGCAAGTAGCTCCTCTGACAGCTTAATACATTAAATGTTTAATTACCACAGAAATTGCTTATCAAATTGCTGTCTGATTGTTAAAAAGACTTTGTGATTGCTCAGTAGTCTCATTTGTCATAGGTGGACTTTGTAAACTTGGCAAATTTCAAGTAATTTATGTTGCTACAATTTGCATTTAAGTTGTCAGTGAGTGCTGTTACTGCACAGTACTTCTGCTTAGGACAAACTACATTCTGTTACACCCTTTATTTCCAGTCAGTTTTAATGAATATAAAAAAGCATGATAATATAAATATAAAGCATGATCAAAAATCAGTCTTGCAAATGATGACTTATGTGGCTTCAGCCCACCAGAGGAATAGCTTTGTACAGAGATCAGCTTCTGTGAGTCTAAGCTTCAGGGAAAACTAAGGGAAAGTTTTCTAACTCTTCTTGTAGGAAATGGGCACACCAAATTTTCCTAACAGTGCTGACACAGCCTGCAAATGTAGATTAACAATTAAGGACATGAAGCTGATTTACAGCATTCATTACTAATAGGTATCTATGGCCTTTAATCACTGAGTGCCAAGGAAGATGATAGGATACTGTAACTATGGAGAGTACATTTTAACTATGATGAGAAGCTGATGAAGGGAAAAAAATTTGGAAGCATTTCTCATGTTAATGTCAAAATAAGTATTTCTAACATTTTGTTTGTATCTGAGGAAAACATGCATAGCATATTGCTGATTCTGAAACAGTTTCCCTCATGGCAATACATGTGCTCAAACAGCTCAGCTGGGGATGCATCAGGTCAGCTTTGTGATTCATTGCAAAGCTATCTACCTCACTTTGCAGACACAAAATTACATTTGATTGTTGAAAAATAGTTTAAATGAACACTATTACTAATGGTTTTTTTGGTATCGTTTAACAAAACAACACTTGCCCAACTTCACTAAGAGAGAAGTATGTGGCAATCAGCTGAAAAACTGTTTTCATGTTTTCTGAATATTTAGAAAAAGTTTACAAGTCAGTTAAATTTCCTAAAACACCATACAAAGAAAAGCTTACAAGGAGCACAAAAAGTGGTAGAATTGTTCTTTCTATTGCAGCATGCTTCAAAAAGGAAGTGAACAGGAATATGCAAAAAGTTTCAGAACATGAAGTCTATTGGTAAGCAAAGCCTTTGCCACCCAAAATATGCATTGCCTACTGTTGAGTAGTTTAACCAAACCACAGAAGGCATTTAACCAAACCACAGCCAGTATTTCCTGTTTGCTTTCAATGCCATCTTAGAGAACAAAAAGCAAAAGATTGTTTTGGGATGCAGAAATTTTCACTTTAAATTGCTATTTTCTTATGAGTTATATTCAAGAAAAATAGAGTGATATACATCTAAAGACATAATTTGCTCTTGCAACAAATATAAACAATGTAAAGGGATCTTTTACTATTACTATTACTTTTTAATAATGACTTCAGTGAGTAAATTCTATGGCATAAAAATGAATCTTTTTTCTTTTTTGTGAATCAAAATCCAGAAAAGCAATAACCCCCTGAAGCAATATACTTCTTGAACAAAAGAAAAAAAATCAATGCCATTATTTATGTAGCTGTTCTTAGTATAAGTCAATGATAGAAAATTGACTTGATGGAAAATAAGTCAAAGATAGCAAATCATCCTCGTGTCTCCTATGTGCTACAAACTATTTATGGAGAAGAGTTGTTGTACACATGTACATTGTGATGTCATACTTTCTTAATTGACTTCTGACTTTAGTTGTGGAACAAAATTTTAGCACCTTCAGAATGAAGGATTATTGGGTCATCCAAGTTTGACACCTAAAACTATTATTACATTTCATGTTAAGCTTCAAATTACTTAGAGCTTTTCACTGGGAAATGGAAAAAGAATAAATCCCCAGTTCACTATGATATAGATACTCCTGTGTTATCCATCCCTAACTTTCTAGGGTTACCTTTCTCCATGTTAAAAGCATTGCTATTTCTTTAATAACACAAACTTCATAGTCTCTCTTTCGTATATCCTGGGCTACAATTTTAGAAAAGCAAGGGGTACTGGAGTTGGGTGGTTGCCCACTGTTTTGTCAAGGGTTGTCACATTAGACCAGATTCTCTAGGAAGGATTCAAGGAGGAGTTTCTGATGGTTAAAATGGCTTAATATACTGATGGTTAAAAGGGTTAAATGGTATAAATATAATATTTTAAAAAATTTTTGTATGTACAGGGTGAATTCTTATAAGGAAAATAAATATTGCCTATAAGAAAAAGATTAGCAAGGTCTTTGCACACTAAATGCAAAACAAATTTGTTTGAGATGTTCAGATACACAGAGATTCATAGAAATAGCCTGAAGAAAGTATTGGGAAAATTCAAATCCTTGATAACAATCACTACTGAAGGGAAAAATTGCTTCTGCTGTAAAACATATTAAAATTCCAAATAATAATTGCCATGGTGCCTAAAAAATAATTGCCCACAAGTTTGAAGCACTCATTTGGATATGATTTTCTAGGAAAGCTTTGTAATTAATAAGAAAGTAAATCCAGCATATCTAATCTAAAGAAACAAAGTCAATATTCCCTTCTTAAATAATATGAAAGCTTATTATGTTTTAGCCATTATAAAAGCATTTTAAAACTTTTAACATGATTGGTCAGGGTAGTTTGGAAGATGCACAGCAGGTAAAATTTGCATACTGCTACATGTCCTCTACTGTTCCAACATCCTTAAAATTTATGCTAATTTATTTTTATCATAATTAGAGCCAAAGTAATCAAATGTAATTTTGTGAAAAGAAAGATAGATCAAAACCAAACCAGTGCTGAGGGCCTTGAAAAGACACAACTAATTTGAAACCAGAAGTAACCTGAAGAATGGCATCCACTGAAAGGACCAGAAGAGAGATGCCTTTCATTTGAAAGCATTATGAAAGTTCTGACATTAGCCATGTCATGGTTTCATCCATAGAAGTGAGGATCCCATTAGTCTGGGATAAGAAGAACTGAATAGTCATTTGTGCAAATGATTTACTGGCATACTTAGAGACATAGAAACTTCAAAACTTCAATGGCCTTCTTGATGAAAGTCACTGAGAGATTCAGCAGAATATCTCCACAGTGGATTAACTTGAATAAATTAGAGATAATACATTGTGGGTTTGTAATATCTCTGGAGTGTCCTTATGTTACATTATTAAGTTAACTTCAAAATGAGTAACAGAATAATGATATGAAATCTCCTGGGGCACTGAGGAAGATTATGGGATACACCTGGATTCAATCTAGACTCTTCTCAAAAAGCCTAAATCAACTTTTCTCCATAACTAACTGCCTCATTTTTATAAAATATCCCTCAAAAAAAGGTAATAAAAAAAGTCTTAAAATTGATATGTAGTGGTAATTCCAGAGGAAGACAAATGTCAGAATAAAATACCTTAATTTACTTCTGGGAAGATTAATTCAGAAGATCATACAATGATAAAACTATATTCATTTTAAGTTATTTTTAAAAGGGAGTGTTTTGATTGAAGACATTATATGCTGTTTTGATAACTATCAAAATTCCTTTATCATTATATTAAGTATATCAAGTAGGTTTTTTCCTACCTTCTCTGTCTTCAGTTACATATTTTAGTAAACAAACAGATCTGGAGGGCATTAAAATTTCTCTTCAAGATCTTGTTTAGAAATCCATCACGGTTTAAGCCCAGACGATAACTCGGCTCCATGCAGCCTCAGGCTTGCTGCCCTCCTGTTGGGGTGGGGGAGAGGATTGGAAGACTAAGAATGTGAGAACTTGTGCAGAGCAAAACAAGGAATTTATTCATCACTTCCCATGTCCAGGTAGGTGTTCAGCCATGCCCAGGAAATCAGGGCTCTATCATGTGTCACAGTGACTTGGGAAGTCAAATGCCGCCACTCCAAATGTCCCGCTCTTCCTTCCGTTTTCCCCAGCTCTATCTTCTGAGCAGTGCACCACATGGTAAGGAATGCCCCTTGGGTCAGTTGGGGTCAGTTGTTCCAGATATGTCCCCTCCCAGTTCCTTGTGAACCCCAAGTTTCCTTGGTGGGGTGGGATGAGGAGCAGGAGAGGCCTCGACTCTGTCCTAGCACTGCTCAGCATTAACAAAAACATCCCTGTCTTACCAGCACTGCATCCAGCATAAATCCAATACACAGCCCATACAAGCTGCTGTGAATAAAATTAACTCCATCCTGACCAAAACCAGCACAGTGGCTCACAGGAGTGTGCAACCCAAAATCTGCCTGCATGTTTGGGACCTTAATGAGGCTGTTGCTCCATGATGAGCTCAGCCAGCACCAAGGTCTGCTGAGTCTCCTTTTCTTTCTCAGTTGTCCTGTGAAGTCTTTTAGTACTAGTTCAGATCAGCTTGCTGAGACCTTGCTGGATGAGGATATTTCTGTTTTGGGCAAGGTGTGCAGACAGTCTGATCTGTTGGATTTCAGCAACAACCTTCTCAAGGATTGGAAGAGACGGAAAGAAAAGGTTATGACAGAAGGATGGGTTTTGATCATTTTGGTAACATCTCGTCTTAAACTACACCTTCTTTCATTTGAATTTAACTCTTTCCATATAAAATCACAGACTTTATAGCAAATTAAAGGAAAAACCAAATAGAGCAAAAATACTTAGGAAGTGGAAGTTAGAGTGATGTTAGAAAGTAGAAGGGGAAAAGAACATAAGGGACAAAAAGCCCACTCACCTACATGAAACATACAACACAATGAAAAGGTTTTTCATAAATATATAAATTGAAATAATTTTACTTAGGGAATGTAAAACATTTCCTATGTAACACAGTTAATGGATAACAGGTTATCAGGGTGATGAGTTACTTTTGCACACCCACACATCATTTAGTTTCACATAATTGCAAAAAATTCAATTTCCTTCCTCTTACAGTATATGGCATAATGTCTTCAGTGTTGTAGCATGCTTAGAGTCCATGAGTCACACAGACTAAAACATGATAAGAAGCGGGTCTAAAAGATTAAATTTGAGTAATTAAATTATTGCTGTGTAATTACAACTCTGACTTTTAAACTCTAGCAAATTGTTCATACTCTTCAACTTTTATGTTAAGACAGCATACTTGGATTAAATGTTACAAGTTTTATACATTTGATTTTATATATATGTATAAAACTCATATGTTACATTTTAAGCATAGTGAATTGCAATGATGTTGCTAAAGATTAAGCTGACAGGAAAATAATGCAAAAATGCCTGCATCTACTGAGCAACAATTGCCTCTGAAGATACTGTTGAGAGGTATTAGGGCTTTACTCTAATAAGAAATCTTTAAAGAAGAAAAAGTCATTTGCAGTTATAACACTGTGTGCTTTAGTACCCTGTTTGCTTAGCTGTGCTTAGCATGGGTAGCCAGGTTTGCTGAAGCCTGAGGCTGCAAGCTGTGAACTTTCCCCTAGATATGATTTTCTCTGGAATGGAGTTCATTTTCTTAGTAATTTTCCTACTAGCTGCTATAGTGCTATGTTTTGAATTTAGTACAAGAATAATGTTGACAACACACTGATGTTTTAGTTGTTGCTATGTAGTCCTTACTCTAAATCAAGGAATTCTTAGTTTCCCATGCTCTGCTGACAGAGCTAGTGCACAACAAGTACCCACCAGAAGTCAAGGAGGCTACAGCAATCAGAACTGGCAACTCGGTGAGGTAAGAACAGTAAACCCACCTGAGTTGATATCTGGAGAAAGAATCCAATAAGGATTTATAAGACACCAGACCAGAAATCAACATTGGGCCAGAAAGTGAATGTAAGGCACATGAAGAGCACCTGAAGAACAGGTGCATAGAGACTGGGAGGGTACAAAAATCTGGGGAATTCTTTGTTCTGGGTCCCCCTCCAGAGGCATCCAGCTTGAGCTGCCCTGCTACTGGACCTCCCTACTAAATTATTTCCTTATTTATTTTTTATATATCCATCACCTAAGACTCTACTGTGGGAAACCTGAGCACCTCTGTAGTTACACTCCCAGCCTATGGAGGCATTCTCCGGGTGCCCCAGCCAGAGACACACCCTGTCTACAGGCAGCAGCACCTGCTGCCCGGGGTAGTTTGGGTTGTCCACCATCCTAACTGTCCCACACATCCAGCCTGGGATCCTTGCTCTAGTGTACTCTTTTGGCCACAGTCTTCTGTGAGCAACCAGGCTGCTCAACACCTGTTTGTCACAGTTTCTCAGCTTTAGCTGTGAACCGCATTCAGAGGTGATGACTGCAAAAACTGAGATGCCAAAGCTCTAGATGCTTCCTCTGTGAGGTGATTAGGCCAACTAGACCATGCATTTCCTTGATCTCTGCTGGAGTCCTGTAACACCAAAAAAACCCAACCCAAACCCACAAATAAATAAAAACAAAATTTCTTATTCCTAGTCATACTTTACCAGCCAGATTCTGATATCAGACACAGGTCAGTCCCTATTCCATTTGCTCTCAAATGAAGCTCTTATTCTATCACAGCCCCCCAAAGCTGATCTTCATGACTCTGGCTGGGAAAGGTGTTCTGTGTCAGACAATCTGCCAAGTGTAATTTCAAGAGACAGGGAGGCTGCACAGAGAGCAGCTCCCATGTGCTGTCCTCAGGCTGCACCAGTCCAGACTGGGATGTGCTTTGCTGTCCTGCTGAGTTTCTAGCCTGACATACCTGGCTGTTGCTGTGCCTACACAGCACATCTGACCACGTTTGTGACAGGATGAGGTTCCCACATCTCTCTGGGAGAGGGACAGAGTAGGAGGAGGGAAAGAGGGTGTGCCTAGGACTTTCCATACACCTCTACCCTTCCCCATGTGCCTCTCAAGCAGAGCTTGTGTGGTCCTGACCATTAAACCATGACTCCCATGTTCCCAGCAGACTTCTGTTCCTGCAATTGCTGTTTGTTGAAGAGGTACTGAAAGTCCCTCTGATGAACCCTGATGCGCTGGCAGCTGTGCAACAGCATTGGGTGGATCTTTCACTGCACCAGTAGGTGGTGTGACCCGAGAAAAATCCTTGCCTTACTTCCCCAGCTTCCCCTGACTGAAGCTGTGGATGATGAGGCTTGACATAACAATATCAAAGATTGAAGACAGACTGCTAATTATGACAAGAAACTATAATGGATCACCAGAGAATGGGTAAGAGCCAACGGTAAGAGCTAAAAATATCACTGTAATCTTTACATTACCATCTTTGCAAACTTCATATTAGCCAAGCATTTTACAATTCTAGTGGGCCACCATTAAGTTTTTTGACTATAAATTGAATTTTTTTTCCAGTGAAACCACTATCCAGCCATCCCTGGTGGAAAAACCACACCTTACCACAATATTACCCCTAAACTATGCTTTAAATACCCTTTAAGGTTTCCTTTGCAAAGGCCCTCCTGGACCACCGGTATACTGAGCTGTGGAGTATTTATACACATAATGGGTGGAATGTCTTGTAGATGGTAAAAGCTTGATTTTGATTTCAGAGGAAGCTGCAAAATGATTAGTTTGATGGGATGCTTTAAGGGGACTGTGAGAGTGGCTGGTGTAGATAAGCAGCTATCAAACAGCAGGGTACAGCTTAGTAGCCATCTCTCTGCATTTGAGGTTTTTTCACAAAGAAAGGCAGAGTGCACCTCTGAGCCGTCACTGAGCAGCTGGGGAAGTGCACAGGATTAGTTGCAGACATGGTTTTAAAGTTGCTATCTTATAGCTTTCATTTATGTAGGCACAATTTGTAGAATATCATTATCGTTGTGATTTTATCACAGTATAGAAGTGAGGTCCACGTAACCATTATTTCTGCATAACCATTATTTGTGTTAATAGCTGACCTTATTTTTAGAGATACATTCTCAGTTTGAATCTAATAAATCATAAATTGCACTTAGAAGAGCTTTCTACAGCAGAGTTGCTATACCCTTTTTCATATTTCACTTCTCTAAAATGCATTAGATATATGATGTTGAGTTTCCCTTGCAGTAGAATTGTTTGATTTCTACTGATAAAATGAACTGAATTACTTTTCACTTTTACCTAAGGATGCCTAATAATTTCTCTGACAATAATAATTACCATGTTATTAATTGCTATTTGCTGGTATATGCAACATAATGATGCCATTGTTATCTAATTATGCTATTATTAAATATGACTTCATGTGAAACCATTTTGTTTGAACAGAAAGAATAATAGACCACAGGACATTTTTCATTTGCTAAAGAGTTAAGTACATCTCAATCATAAGGTGTATTTTTAAAATAAGTCTTAAACATAAAAAATCTTTTTTAATTTACTGGCATGGACTTCTGAAAAAAGATTAGAAAAAGTGCATTCTGAGAAGATTAGAATATTGTCAGAGAAGTCTGTGAGAATTTGTGAATCTCCTTTCCTAGTGATATCTTACCATTTCCACCTCACTCTTTAACACTGTGCATTTAATAGAAAACACTCTAGGGAAAAATAGATACAGAAGAAAAATCTCTTTAGTCTTGAAAGTAAGCCTATTTAAGTATAATTCTTGCATTTAGTATCACTTGTTCAATATTATATAAATATCTGAGGTGCTTATAATCTAATATGAATTTAAATTAAAAAAAAATTGGGAATTTCAAAGTATTCTAATGAGACAATAATAATTCCTCAGCTTTCCACTTCATGTATAAATATATCTTAAGATTTACCAGATCTACATATTCCTCAGGAAAGAGAAAACAAAAGCTTCTCAGCTTTGTCATATAAGAAAGAACTTTTGGCCAAATTTCAAAATTGACTCTACTTACATTTCTGTTAAAATTTTAAAATCACTGTCATAGATGAAAGCATTAATAAATATAGTATTTGAGAAGACAAAATATCCAGCAGTCTATCTGTGCCCGTGTTCACAGGGGTCCGAGGATGAGGGAAGAGACGAGGACCTGACTCCATGTTTCAGAAGGCTTGATTTATTATTTTATGATGTGTATTACATTAAAACTATACTAAAAGAATAGAAGAAAGGATTTCATCAGAAGGCTAGCTAAGAATAGCAAAAGAAGGAATGATAACAAAGGCTTGTGGCTCAGAGAGTCCGAGCCAGCTGACTGTGATTGGCCATTAATTAGAAACAACCACATGAGACCAATCACAGATGCACCAGTTGCATTCCACAGCAGCACATAACCATTGTTTGCATTTTGTTCCTGAGGCCTCTCAGCTTCTCAGGAGGAAAAATCCTAAGGAAAGGATTTTTCAGAAAATATCATGGCTACATCTATCCATTTAATAATTTTTTATTTTTTGTAGAAAGAATGTGAATCCAGAACTAGGAGCAGATTTTTTGGCACAGCCACCCACATATTCATACCTCTGACTATTTTGAGTGTAGCACCTATTTCAGCATTCCTCAAGGTTTTCTCATGTTAAATAAATATTTTTTATTTTCAGACTTTGAGGATCAAAATGCTTATGAAACACATAACATAAGTGTTAGATATTGGAAGACATCCACTTGATTCTGACTACCAAGGTGGTCATTAGCCACTCCTTATGAGGGGTGACTACTATTAGAAGTGAATTTTGGTTCTCAGCTTGACCCCAACTCATGCTTATGTCTTCATTTAACACAATACTTTTACTTATAGATATACCTTATTTATATATATGTAAATACATGTACAATGTATATGCACCTACATATATGTAAATATATGCACATACATACACTTTTATGAAGAAATTGAATGCAAGATTTAAAAAAAAAGTGTCAGAATTATTTAGTTAGACTACAGGATATATGAAATCATTTGTAGCCATCACAGTGATCACTGATCAAACACTCAAAGGTTAAATGATGTGTATCTTTCTGGACTTGTAAATTCTTATCAGAAACTTTGGACCCTAAATCCCACTGAGGAAAAATTGTGCTGCCTAAATCTTACTGAATGAAACATATTTAGTGACTTTAAGACACACCTATTGTATGATTGTCATGCTTAAATATCAGGGGCACTTATAGAAATGTGGACCTCAAAACACTGCAGGAGTTGATGTGTGTGCATGGCTGGCACGAGTAGGAAAAACAGATTTGACATGATGAAGGTTACAAAACCAAATTAGCACACTGCAAAGAGTCACTATTCCAACATCTTTTAGTGCTTGAAGGAACACATTCAGGAGTGAGGCAGCAGGACTACTCTTCAATGCAGCTGATGATTTTCATCAAACAATCCAGCTTGTTCCCACTGCCTAAGAAATAAAACAGTCTGTGTAGCATCAGAAGGGAAATTGAGGATTTTTTAAAAGGCAGGAAAATCTGATAGTCAAGATGTTATTGAAAATCTGTCAGCAGTAAAAAGATAATCTCATGTGAGAGGTACTGAACTTCATTAATGTCTGTCATAACTTCATTTCAATCATTAAATTACCCTTGGATGAGTTTAGGCTGTCTGTAAAGAAAGATACAAACTACAAGATTCAGGGTTAATCAAGTTAATCTTACTTAAAAACAAAAAACCCCAAGTAATAATGACAAATATAGACTGTTTCCATTAATGAGCTGGGATTTTGTAATAGTTATATTTATATATATAGTTAGATTAAAAAGTAAAATCTGAACAGAAATTCTGGGTTTTTTTTTTGTTTATAAAATTAAAATTTCTTAGCATAAGTATTCAGTTCAGAGCCACAAGTGAAAACAAGGAAATCCTAAAAACCAGAATTAATTATTGAATTACTTACTTGTCATTTATATTAATTAGAAGAAAACACTTTAAAGGAATTATGCTTCAGTCAATAAAATAGTTCAAATTGCAATTTGAAACAGGACAAATCAAAACACTGAATTAAGAGAAATCTGAGCTGCTTGCAGCCACCCAAAAGCTTGTGCTGTAACAGCAGGGGAACTGGACTTTGGGTGTAAGAAAAACAGAGAGCTAAATTAAGCCCTTAAATTAAGAATAATTAAACAATGAAAAACACATTGTAGTAAATACTCCATTGTTGAAAATGTTTACAAGTTTTGAAGCCATTCAAGGAATGAGATATTTTTAAGTTGTACCCTGTAAACTTCCTGAAGGAATAAGACAAGGGAATCAAGGATTTTTAGTGTGTCTGTATAAAATCACATCCAAAGGAACACTGGCTTATTTGGCAGACAAAGCCAAATGCCCTGCAGTGGATGGCCAAGAATAAACACATCTGGGGACAGGATCATGAAGACCTGATGTGGAGTTCTCACTCAGAAAAGGCAGAACAAATATGGGTCATACATTTCACTGCTGGGCTTAAAGTGGAGGCAGGAGGATAAAGTGAAGAATCGCTTTCTTAAACCAGAGTCTGAAAGCTGTTACTGTCTCCCTCTGCACCATCAGTGCTACCTGAGTAGATCCTGCCTTAGAAACCAAAACCAGGTCTTAGGAAAGGCCAGTGACACAAAGGACTTTAATTCCTGAGAATTTATGACTCTTTTTCATCCCTTTCAGCTCTGACAGCAGTTACCATATAATTTTCTTTTTTTCTGCTTCATAACTTTACTCCTACAGTGCAAATGGGAAACGATTATTTTCCTCAGTTGAAAGTAGCAGAAGCCCTTTCCTATTACTCTGGGGAGAGGGGGGGTTAGTGGCTATTCATATAATGCCACATTATTGAGATAATTTTTAGAGTCCTGGGACCCACCAGATCTACTTTCCTAAAGAATAAAGCAAATTTGTAATTTTTCCAAAGAAAATGGAAGTAGAACCAGCTTGCTAATTCATCAGGCTGACTCAGTGCAGAAAGCAGCCCATATACTCCCTCAATTTCAGCATTCCTGGAATCCATTACACCTGACTGTGCAGAGGTAGGAGCTTGTCCCTGAAAAATGTTCCTTGCAATGGTGCTTACTATGTGCTTGTTATTACCAGCAGCACTGATGCCTTCTGTAAAGTACTTGATATCACTCTGCAGGAAAATAATTACAGGATTTTATTTGTACTGCATCTGGTCCTCAAGAGAGACCATGGTGTTGCATGTGCACTTCTAGGCAGAATTTCCTTGCTCTGTTTTCCTGCTCTAGTAGTTCAGAGAGTACTGTATTGAAAGTCACCTTCCAGTTTTATTGTTCTCATTTTTGTATTCACAATGAATTTCTAAGGGCATGGGAAAATGTTGAAATATTTAGATTGATGTGCATATTACTGTTTTTTCTAATCTACATATTTTTAACTACAGAAAATAATGCAAAATGAAGATAGAATTCATAAATTTTAAGGGTTCTGCTTGCAACTCTTATAACTCAAGCCATGGTTTATTATTCAAGGTAAATAAGAAATTGACATCTTGGGATCTGAACAGAATCACAAAACAGACAGAAAGAGTATGGATACACACACACATAGAGATTTATTCTTTTTGTGACATGAAGCTGAAATCCTTGGGGTGTATGTATTGTCACTCCCCATTAATTTAAGCATTTTTTTATTTTGCCAGAAAATCTGTTATTGTTCCACAGAGATATAGAGTGATATTTAATAAATAAGAATATACCATCAAAAAGGTGGTTAGTGTTCACCCAACAGCATGAAGGAAATAAGTTCTTCATTTCTCTCTGAATAATCACTTGAATGTTTAATAGAATATATGTATCCCATTATATGTGTCTCTATTCCAATCAAATGTCCTTTACAATGAGAACATCATGGGCAGTGTCGAGCAAAAAGGTTCTGGTTAATTGACTGTGCTCATACAATTCTTTGAAAAACCTATTTTTAAGGAATACATGTAAAAGAAGTTACTGATCATGCATTTTATGTATATTATTATTTTTTATTTTCAAGACATTAAATCTGTTTTACAGTGTACAGAATACATTTGATACTTACAGGTTATAACTGTTGGCTTAGGCAGAAAAAAAAAGATTTTGTTGCAAAATGAAATAACAGCCAAGATAATAAGTAAAAATTTTAAGCAGAAATTTACAGAATTTACTGTGCCTTGTCATCATACTTTCAATTTATCATGGATTATAAAATGGACATAATAACTTCAGAATGACACAATTTTATGCCGTGACACTGCACGTGTTTTGCTTTTGACTGTATGAAATGGCCTAATACAATCAATTTGATAAATATTGTCACAGGGAGAGTAACAAGCGGCAATGTCCTGAGAATATTTTGTTATCTGATGAAAGTCCTCCCACTATACCAGGCTATTATGAAGTTAGGCTAAATTTAGGAAATGACAGTACCTCACCCTACAGTGGGCAAACCAGCTGGCAAGCTGCAAAGCTTCCCCTGCTTTTAGGAGCACCCCTCATTCTTGCTTTCCTTCGGTAGATGCTGAAGTACCATGACAGCTCTTCTATAGCTGAGTTGGTGTGACAACAACCAATTTTTAAGTTTTTAGACATCCTTCATTTGGACTTCCTGTAAACAAAAGAGAATAATAGGTTAAGTTTGTGAAAAGATATTAGACAGAGGTAACTTGAATTACAGAGTTACAAAGTGCAGGAAAGACCAGCTTACCCTCATAAAAAGAAAAAAAAAAGTAAAAATGGTGACTTCAGATGCTTCTGTCAAAGTGTTTTCTGAAAAGATGTTATGCTTTTTCTATGAAACACAGTGAAAATTCAGGAAGTAATCTAATAGTGGGAATATAGTTTGATTATGTATGTGCTGCCCTATTAATCTCAGGCAGGTTGTCTCTTGCCAAAACACATGACCTGAATCACAGTGCTCACCCTGCTTCCCACCTGTAGGTCATTTTGTCCAAGAAGTGATTTGAGCATCAAGACTTTCAGGTGTACAGGTACAGAACCCTACTATACACCATCTTATAAAAGGAAATAAATAATTTTTTAGCAGGAGAAACCACCAAATGAGTGAGCAATGAACATCATAAGAGGGACAAGAAAGTATAGTTAGTAAAACTAACTTTAGAGACATTGGTTTATGTAGAATCCCAGAAGATAAGGGGCTAAAATATGTGTCTCAATGCACTGATAGCTCTGGGGACAGCCAAGACTTATTTTTCCAGAGCAAGCTGAGGAAAAGAACAGGATGTGGCTGGAGAAGGGGGCCTTACAGAGGTAGGGCAGCACTGTCCTGGGACAAAGCTCCTGTTCTGGCTCCTGGAGATAACCACAACACACTGCAGCACATGCACAAGGATACGGCTTGGAGAGGCAGGCATGGACTGACAACTAAAGACCACCACAGTAGGGATAAGGGGAGGAAATCAAGGCCACCAAAGACCCTTGAAGACCTCTGACCCATTTCCAGAAAGGTTTAGAAGAATAAACTGCACATGATAATTACTTTATTATTATATTAGAAAGCGAGAAATTCAGCTCCAGGGTGGAGAAAACTAATCTGTAAAAAGGTAACTCCACACAGAGCCAGGGTAGTGCCCACAGGACTCTGGACACCTCTTCAGCTGGATAAATACTGGAGTCAGGACTTTTCCTTCCTTCCTTCCTTCCTTCCTTCCTTCCTTCCTTCCTTCCTTCCTTCCTTCCTTCCTTCCTTCCTTCCTTCCTTCCTTCCTTCCTTCCTTCCTTCCTCCCTCCCTCCCTCCCTCCCTCCCTCCCTCCCTCCCTCCCTCCCCTTTTTCTCTTCTTCTCTTTATTCACACTCTCCTCTTTCAGCCTACCCCTTACTCAAAATCCACCACTGTGTGTTTATGCTGTAAGTTTATGCTATATTGACATTTATATACCAATTTCCATGCCATGTGTACAATCTACTAATAAAAATTGCTAGGTTTTTGTGAACCCTCTGACTTTGGTCATTCCATTTCAACCACAAGCATCAGGTTTATTCTCAGAAGAGAGAAACCCCACTATACGAGAATTTCACCAGGAAAAACAATTTCAAATTACCATGGAGAGATACAGACTTTCTCTGATCAAATTGTCTTTCTCTTTCTTTTTTATTTTGCTAATGAGTAGCAAGGGAATGCATGTCCGTATATTTGGACATTTTCACTTAGGCTAAATAGTGATCTTTAATCAGTTAGATTCAACAAGAAGCATCCAACAAAATATTTTCTGAGTGTTTCCATCTGGCCCTAAGATATTATCAATGCAGCTTATGAGTATAGGAGTATATAGATAATATAGATCCTGAAATTCTGAGAAATATATCTTTAGTTTTCCCAGATCAGGTGCAATACCCACATATACACCATTGTATGTCCTTGATTTCCTCCCCCCGTCCCCTACACTGTCTTTTCCTCTTATGCCTCATTCAGAGTTTGAACTCTTCTTTCACTTCCCACTTCCCACATTTTGTCTCTTGTGAGCTAACCTGTCAGTCTCCAGGTTATCATGCCTGTCACTGTCTAGATTTTATTGTGACCAAATCTTTTCCCACATCTATACCTCTGACTTTTTCATTCCTAAAAATCCCTATTCTGGGCTTTTAAAATCTCCAGATCTCTAGACTCTGATATATGCTGAAAAGTGCAGTACTTCCTTCCATTTCTCCACTGCCAGAAATCAATATATAAGCACTGTCCTACCCTGTTGTAATGTCTGCTAGCTATTCTAATTAGATTGGTTCTGTGATGAACATCTTCAGAATTCTAGGGATTTGTGTGCTTGGCATAAACCTGGAAAATGAGTTCTCTTATTTTACAACAAGTCCCACAGATCACAGTGAGCAATTCAAATGCTGCTGTATCCTTTAAAAGGCATGCAGGCAGACTGCTTAGACTTTGAAATTCTTAAGTCTTCATTGAGGTAAGGTTACCAGCAAATTGGCATTTGCCAAAATAATTTTTGACCCATCATTTAATTATTAAGGTGTTCAGAGCCCAACCAATGTCAAAGCTGAAATAACCCAGTGAGAGATTTTGAGACTGAGTAGATATCAGTCCCTCAGCTAGGTACAGTGCACACCAAATAGATGTGCTTGGTATGTAGTTTATATACTCTTGCAAAGGACTATTAGAATCTGCAGAAATGATTTTGTGAAAAGAAGATTTGAAGGCAGAGAGAAATCTGGCCAAGCATCAAATAGATGCAGAGACAAGTGACAGCTTTCACAGCGGGTACAAGTAGAGCAATCTGGCAAGACTGCTTTATGGATCCCCAGAAAAGAAGTACTTTTTTTTGGTTTTAATTGCTTGGGAATTGTTTTTTCCCCCAGAGAAAAGCCTCTCAGAGGCTCTTAAATCACCCAAGAGGAACAGTGGGATTGCCACAGCTGCACATAGAAGCAGACAGCTGCACACTGAGCCTCACTCCACTCCTGCCTCTGTCAGCTGCCTGATCTGACACAGCAATGCCAGATCCTGTCCTTCATCATCCTTTCTTTTTCCCAAGCTAATGTAAAGATTTTTCCTCAGACTTACCAACTGCTTACTGATTTCTCCATCGTGCTATCACTGCAAATACTTCCTTTACCTTTGAAACAGCTCTTTGACTATTGAGAAAACATGTTGCAGTCCTGACACCCTGCCTATCTGGATAAATCTGTTGATTGGCATGTAGTCAACTTAGTTTTTTGCCAAAAATTCATCTGTGTGAATTCCATGTGTTGCTTATACATTGAAAGAGAAAGAGCATGTGACACAAAAGTGCATGACACCATGGTTAGGGTACCTTTGTCATGGTCTCTGATTTTTGTGGAAGCCTTCATGTTGAGTGGTGTCTGGTATCCTTCCAAATTCACAAGGTCTGTCAACCTTGTGAAGTCCATTGGTCAGGCTTTTTTTTTCTATGTAACTTTGTTGAATAAATCATTGTAATTTTTCAGACACTTTTTTTAGTATTAGTAGTATGAAAGCTGCCAAATTTATTAATAGAAAAGGCTTGCTGAAAGCTGATTTACTGGGATCTTGATTTAACTGCAATATCTTACTACATGCAGATGACAGCATTCTCTCTCCAGAGAGAAAGTTATAAGGGTAACTCTGGAAAAATGGCCATGCTTAGTGAGCCTGGGCTTTTTGTTTTGCTCTGAATGATTCTTCCATTAAATACAGCAAGAGTATGAATACGTATTTCTCTTTTAAGAGCAGAGGAAATAAGTTATGAATGGCTTAACTTACTTGTTTCTTTGCTCTTGACTCAACAAGAGGTCAAACTTCCTCTCACAGATATTTATGGGAGAAGGAGAAACCTCCAGATGGGCAACAATACTGAAAAGGAGCAGATGATTTTGTAGGAGAATTAGCTGGCTTTAGAAGTTTCAGGAGCATTCTGCCAAATACTCAGATTTAGCTTATAGTATTTCCTAAAGACTAAAACTTACAGTTTCAGAAAAAGGCTTTTAATTCAAGCTAGTGTTGATGACATGGAGCAGTAGATGTGTGAGGGAAATGATGTGACAATTGCATGGAGCACAATGTGGAAGTAGGCACCTGAGCAGTTATATCTGATGTTTATTTAGATCTTTGCTATAGTGTCCTTACCTCCAAGATGTGTTCATCATTGGACACAGGAGGGAACAAAGCTCATGTTTGGATAGTTGAGTGTTTCCTACATCACAGATCCAGCCCTGATTCTTATCAGAGGAGTCAGGGGAACCTTAATCCGCTCTAATTTATGTTCCTTTGCAACATAGCCCTTGTTAACCTTTCCTTAATAGGGAATAACTGGAAAACAGCAGGACTGGGCTCTACTCCAGACTTTTCCCAGCATTTGCCCCAACTTGAGGCCATGTTTTGAGGCATGTTTAAAATTCTGGAATGGCTGGTTCTTATCAGCATGGTCTTCAAATTAAAATATTGTCTCCTCCATATACTCCAATCATGCAGCACAATACCCAGGAGAAGAAGAAAGTTTTGCTATTGACGTAGGGAAAGAAATGCAGTTGGCACTAAGTGGTGTTCTGCAAGCTTTGTTTCATCCCAGAGCAAATTTTAATGGTTAATTTTATGTCACAACAACAACAACCCCTTAAACTGAGGCAATAAAACTTCAAGGATGTGAACTGTACTCACAGTAATAGTATTACAAATTACATCCTCAATTAGCTAATCTTACTTTGCTGCCAATTTGGTTTAATTGTATTTTTCTTGGCTTTTTGGATAAAATTTAATGATGTGTTTGAACAGAAACTCTTTATATTCTCAGTTTTCAGTGCTGCTTCTGTTCTCAGAGCAGGTTGGAATGGGATATGCTGTAAGAGAACTGCAGTACTGTGTGTCTTTTGAATATAAAAATATTTTTAAGCTACTAAAAATACAGAAAATCAGGACAAATAAAAATGTTTCCTTTAGAGATAACAACATGACTCTACATCATGAGCAGATTGTGTCATCATAAGCAAAAAGGTTTGTGTCATCATAAGCAAAGGTGGATTGAACGGCGCTAGCTTTATCAGCTGTGTCAAGCCAAAAGACTTGCTGAGAAGGAAATTGTCAAATCTAGGAGTGTGTTCCACATGAGATTTCTCTACCCCCTCCCCATAACAAAAACTCAACCAAAATGCCTGAAAAACTTTTTCTGGCATGCAAAGAAATTTTCTTGAGGGCACAAAAGCTGCTTACTTTTCACAGTGTTACTAGAGCCCTGTCTATGCTAAGGTGTGACGGAACTGCTCGTTTACAGTGATGCTGCTGGTCAGCTCCTACAAAGCTGAGTTTTCTGCTTGAAGTGAGCCCTTTCTGAGCACAATTTGTCTGAATCAAGTGAGCTTTCTGACTGATAAATATTTTATTAAGTTCTCCTTTGCTAAAGTCTCCCCCACAGGCTGTGTTGACAGATATAAGTTGCCATCTGGTTATGTACCTTGCTGTGAAGGATCATGACTGGTACTTGATACATAGGTTTGTTTTTCTTTTATTTTTCAACCAAAACAAATCTCCAGACAACCCTTTGAAGCCTCTCTGAAGTTATTAGACCTAAAAACAGTTGGGTGATGCTGTAAGGGCTTGTCAGATGTGCCTTGCTGTGTTCCCATAGCAACCTTTTAGAGGATAAAGCAAAGGCTATCAGGGGGAAAACTCTCCATGGGTCCAGATGCTGCAAAATGTTGCCAGAGGGCTTAGAGGGACAGAGCAGGGCAAGGTACTTTCTCAGCATATCCTGGATTGAAGAGCTCTAGGGAAAATGTGATGGACTTCCCAGGAAAGCCTTCAAAAATTATCAGAAAAATGTCCATGCTACTGGGCAAAGCAGGAATTTGGACAAAGACACTAAGATATGTGTATCTCAACATATACATCACTCATTATATTCTCTATAATTAATGTATTTTCAGCATTGCCAAACTAGATTACACTTTGCATTCCCTTCACATGTATGAGAGAAATTACATCAGATAAAAAGAGAAAGACATTTTATGTGGTGAACCTGAAGGGAAGGGGCACAAAAGCAGCTTCACTCAGAAAATATTTTCTGTTTCTCTGGTTCAACTATTGCTGATTCAGCTGGTAGCACTTAGGTAAAAGATTCTGAGCTTTGGCTTCAGCATTCAAAGTAGCCAACCCTCCATCTCCTTCCCAAAATAAAAAACAAACAAACAAAAGAACAGAACAGAAAAGACCTTGCAATTTCACTTATAAGAGAGGGAACTTGGAATGAAAAGTCAGAAAGAATTAATTTTGTAAAATATGTCACCTCCCTGGGTATGTGTCTGGGTCACACTTTTTGGACTATGAGGGCTTCTCAAAGTTTTCAGTGTGGAGTCAAACTGCCAACTTGAAATCACAGCTTGGACTTGAGAAGGAAAATTCAACATGAGCTCTTTTCAACCAAAACAAATTTTATTTATATAAATAAATAAATTATATTTATTTATATCAAACAATAATTTTTTTAATGGTACTATCCTGGTAAAGGGGAAAGCTCTATGACTATTTTTTAATAAATATCCTAACAGATAAAATACATCAATTTACTTAGGCCAACAGTCTTGGAGGATTGCAGAAGGTGACACTTAAGCCACATCCATAGGTGATGGTGTCTCTTTGTGAAGAGGTTTAAGAGCCCTTCTGCTGTTCATTACTGTTGGAGAGGCTGCTGCCTTTCTGCTGTTAGGAACTGCCTTTCATACAAAATATGGTTCCATTTACAATATATTTCTTGTCTTGTGTCTGAGACTTTCTCACATGTCAAGTATAGGTGTGAATTTGGCCTCAGGGAAGAGTGTAGAGATTGCCAAGATGAAAAAACAAGACCACTTCTGGGAAAATACCTCCCCCTCAGTCCCCACCCCATTTATAATCCTGATCTGCACTGCCAATGCTTGTACTCTTCATTGCCTCATCACAGTTTTGCTTTCACAGGTGTGTGCACTGCTCATCATCCACAGCTGCCCCATTCTTCTCCTTTTATCTACAGCTGCCAGTACATTTAGGTCCTTCCTTCTTTCTGTAAGACAAACAACCCCCTCTCCATTTTCCTCTCTTCTCAGCTTTCTCTTCTGTATAAGTTTCAACTTATCCACCTTTGTTACAATTTCCTCCTCCTCACTTCCTGCCTCATCATGAGCCACTGTGATATAAGCAAAATAAAGTCAGGCTGACAAGATACATTCAAAACTGAAAAGCCACACTCGTGGTTGCTGTGTGCTGCATTATGTTAATTTAACTGGAGAGGTTTGGTTTTAAAGGTACATAGGTGATATCAGGCCAGTCCTCCATCACCTTCTTTCCTAGTGGGATGTTTTTGAAAACTGTCATCAAGTTATTGCTATGGCAATGAATATTCCTCCTTCAAAACTGGCACATTACTAATAGGAGATAATGATATGTACAAGGAGCTGCTTCTCTGCCTGCTCAAAGTGCTCTGTAAAACATCATTCATGACTTGCCTAAAATGTCACTGTTATTTCAGTACTTAATGACATTGTGATATTTTCTTGGCACCAGTATTACAAGACTCAAATGGAAATGTTCATAAGTAATTTGAGCAAATCATAGACCTTTATTTTATCTTTTTTATTTAATTTTGCCATCTGTATCTGTTGCATTAAAATTCAATATTAAATCTTACAAAATGGTAACTGTGCAAAAGTCTTTGCAGATGTACTGCATCTGTTTATATATTTTCCCAGTAAATACAAGCTTGTTGCTTCACAAAGGTTGTTTTATGTTGGTCATGGCCTGGTGGTGAGTGTGCTCCCTCTCTGTCCTTTGTGGATCAGAGATTTCCCCACCATGCACACAAACTCTCCTGCTCCCATTCAGCTGGGGTGTGCAACCCTTGCCTCAGCAGAGCACCTGCTGCTTTTACAAATGGCCGCGTTTTTGAGTCATTAGCATTTAACATTTCAGTCTCTCACACCTGGTTGGAAGAATAAAGGGGGATCATCCTCAACTTCTTCTAATAATTACTGCCATCAGTTCAAGAAGACCAGAAGGAGTTATCTCAATGGCCCAGTATCCTTTTATGTTCATTTTTTCCCCCCTGATGCAGCAGGGACTTGTCCCCAAAATTGTAGCCTAATGCTATTTTAAACAAGTTACAAGGAAAATGAAAATTTTACAATGAAAAAGTTACAATGAACCCTGTACATTTGCTGAAATACTTAGCTCTTGGGGATTGCAAGACTTGCACTTGAGGATTGAAGTCAGTAGTGAGCCTCCATGATTTTTTATTCTCTTTTGCTGATTTCATTCTGCGAATATCCACTCAGACCTGGGAAAGAGCTCTGTCAGTGTTAGCAGTCTTGCAGTGAAACTGTTTTATTGGAAACAGTTAAATTGCACAACGTTCATACTTTATTAATGAAAAAAATTATGATGTTATTAATGCTCTTAACTGTTTCAGCACAAATATGATCCAGTAATAAAAAGTATTGTATTGTAAAGGGTGCAATGTTCTTTCTCATGTGCATCATCAATCCCATGGAAATAATTATGGTTCTGAAAATAATAGGGTAGTGTTTGTTCTTGTCTCTTCTCTTTGTCAGTTCTGTAGCTGTTTCCTGTATTTTTCTTCACATTCAAGCCCAGTTTAGATCCAAAGCAACCTTTTAATTTGCATAGGGGAAAGATTACAAAGTCTTTAACAGGATCTTGATTTTTTTTTTTTTTTTTTTTTTGCTGCTGCTGCTGCTGCTGCACATAAATGCTATAGGGATTTGTGGCATTAGGTTTTTAACACATTTTGATAGATGCTGTCATATGAAAAAGAGTTTCAGATAACAACTATTACTAGCATCGGTTTAGTTGTTTATTTGATTTATCTTTCCAGTGGTATATGTCAAATAAGTTTTGCTTCAACCAATTTATGTCTACTACTGAACTGAGAAATAAGTTTTGAAAGATATTATGAAGCCAAATTGGAAGATGGCCAGATGTTAATGGTATATTCTTATCTTACACTGAAGTGCTTAGAGAGTTTCAGTAAAAAAGAGAATTTCATTTTCCCCCAATAACTGGTGTGTGAAGATCTGCAACGAGTGACTGATGAAAAAATAGAAGACAAACTAAAGAAATGATAACCCAAAATAACACATAATAAGCACTATTAGATAAGAATCAATAAGCTAATTTGAATTGTTGCAGCACAGCTGAGCTACTGAGAGCTTTGGGAAAAAAAATCAGTAACCTGTTTTCACCACCATTTTGATGGAGACAGAAAATAATGCTCTAGCACTGTTTAAAAGCAACTTTCAATTTAGGCCTACCATGCAGACCTGTCTTTGTAATCTAGATGAAGGAGCAAGAAATCTAACAAAATAAAATAAAACATCAACAGATATTTATTTTCAGTTCAGAAAGATAACCTTATTCTAAAGATAACCTTATTCTAAAAGCACCATAAATCGGAGAACTCTGCTTATGTTCGTCCTGTCTGAAGTCACCCAGATTGCTTTGACTGTAGAAAGCTTTGCCAACTACACTTTGTTACAACTTAAAATGAACTCCTAGACAATATTAAACCTTTGTGTCCAAATCACATCAAAATTCAGTGCCTGCAGGCAGCTCTGAGTGGATTCTGGCATATCGGCTCAGCCTGTAAGAGGGCTGAGTCAGAGAGAAGAGGGCCCTGGTGACACATCCAACAAGACAGAAGTTCACTGATGGCTGGAACATCAGCCATGCAGGAACATCCTGTCCGGACACCTTATGATCTTTCAGATTTTCAGAATTAGGTCATGCAAAGCTTTCTACTATTTTCAGATCTCTGTGCCTAAAATTCCTCTGTCATGATGTTTCGAATTGCAGCACATAATTATTTTGTCTAAATAGCCCCTTGTTAAGTAAAGTTGTGAGATGTGGCCCAGTGCTTTTAGCAATCAGGTTTTATATTAAATTACTCTTGCATTAACTGTTTAGTGTTTGTCTGTACACTAACTTTTGTGGTGAATGGCCTGAAGCCACTAACACGAAAGGGCATGTCTATACCATCAGAAAGAGTGCATGAAGGGGCTGTTGGTTCAGAAGTCATTGACAGGGCACTGTTCAGAGCTGCAGACTGCACTTAGTTAAGAACATCCCTAAAATAGGGCATTATTTAGGTTTTTGAGAAAACAGAACTCCCGAAGGGATTCTTTTAGGCCACAAAGGCAATCCAGAGCCCAATCATACAGTCCCTGTTGTGCTAATTAAAAAAAAACAACCAAACTACCATTGATATAAATCTTTGTTATTTAAAGAAATAAATAATCACAAACTGAACTCCTAGCTTTGTCCTGCACATTTCCTAAAAGACTCCTCAGGTATTAGCAGATCTTTAGCTGGGATGGATTATCTTGGAGGAATGTATTTTTGGGTCAGGATTTTCTTTGCTTTCTGGGAAATGAGAAAAATACTGTTATACTTTTGTAGATAAACAGTGCTGAAACAGTGATAATTCTTGCCACCTCTGAGGGAAGGAGCTGCAGAAGTGAAGCTTAAGCAAAGAGGCTCTGTTTCTTTGCAGCAAACTTAGATGCAGCAAACTTCTCTCTCCCAACAAACCAGCAAGGTTTTCCATTGCTGGTTTGTTGGGAGAGAGAAGTTAGAGCAAAAACAGCTTCAGTCCAAGTCTTGATTTACTATAGCTGGGCTTTGGAAAGCTTTGGTCTGAATATTTGCTCATAGCATGTTCCTCATAACCATCTTCCTCATTTCTTCCTCACTATATTTTGTTTTAATAAATAATAGAACTTGCAAATGACAATACAGTATTTTCCCACTGATATCAGAAACATCTGCTCTGGAATCTCTGAAATCCCTGATGAGAATCCCATGTGCCAACAAGCACATGAAAACCAGGAGGAAATTGCTAAGCCTCGTGACATTTTGCCTGATTGGCTGATCCCTGCATAAACCCATGCAAATGTAACATCACAGCTGGCCCAAATCCTTCTGACAAAACTATGAAAGGATCAATTAAATGAAAATCACAGGCAGTTGCCTATCCAGACTGAGCAAGTCTAAGCCAACCACTCTCAACATTCACTCTTTGACAAGTAATGAACACTGCCTGTATGTAAAAATGAGATTGAACAAAGTGACACATTTTATTTTTTATAGCTGTGAATTACCTAACATGATCCTGCAAGTGAAAAATCTTACAGAAATACGAATAGTTACAGCAAAATCAGTTCAGATAAGAAATTACTGTCCCAAACTTAAGTCCCTTCTGTTCATTTCCCATGAGACTGTTTGCAGTTTATAGGGTTGGGTTTTTTTTTTTTTTCCTTCAGAGGCATCCTTCTCCCCTTGGTTTTGACTTGGTCAGAATCCTCAAAATATTCTTCTGGGTGCAACCAATCCCTCGGAGTCTTCCCACTCTACAGAGGTTTTATACAGAATGGCAATGGGAAGAATGAAACTGGAAGACAAAAATAGAATCATAGAATCACAGAGTGGTTTGGGTTGGAAAAGGACATTTAAAGGTCATTCAGTCCAACCCCCCACAATAGCAGAAATATCTTCGACTGGATCAGGTTGCTCAGAGCCACATCACACGTGACCTTGAATGTGTACAGTGAAATGCACACAAGGAAAGGGATTTTTACCTTTTCTTCACAGACCTTCTATCACAGTGTGTCAGAATGATTTCCTTCTGTGCAATGTCCAGTCTTTGGGAAAATTACTAGTAGGGAGAATGATAAATGCTGTAAGAAATTTTACTGTCAAAATTTCATGGTAAGGAATTATATAATGCATTTATACAAATAATCTGAGGACAGGTTATCGGCAAACCTACCCCATTCATCAGCACACACAGAATCCTCTGGGTATTTCTACAAATATATGTACATATGTGCACATATAGAGTGTGTCTGCTCAGTTTAGAGTGTCACATTAAGCTGCATTGAGAGCACGTGCATCTCTCCTGTTCTTTTCACCTTATCTATATGGTCTAGATGTTTCACAGCTAGGTTTTACTTGGCTCCAAATCATCAAACTGTTCAGCGCTCCTGAATCTTAAATTTATATTTCACACCTTCCTTTCTGCCTTGGCAGGACCAGTGGAGTCTGTAAATCAGAATCTGTATTGGAGACTGATTACAACTGAAGTTATTAAATCAAGATCATGACTTTATGACACCAATAATGGTTTATAGCTGATTTATAGTTCATTATTATTGCTCCTGTTAGTAAAGCACTGTGAAGAAAAGAAGCATTAGATCAATGTGTATTTGCCTGAATACTGAGAAAATAAAAACTAATTTAAAAAAATCATATGTAACCGTATATAAAATTATATTGAATAAATCCACATGCATTCAAGATATCTGTTGTTTTGTGATTTCTTTGGCAGAGTTTGACTGGTTATCCCTTTTAATTTTGATTAATGCCACTTTGAATAATAAAATACTCCAAACATAATAATCTTTTTCTGCATTTCCAATTAGATAAATAAAGTCAGTTATAAAATCTTTTTCTGAAAAACATAAAATCTATTCTGTAGGCGGTGCTTGGTAACACCAAAGTAGTGTAATTTATGTTGCATGTTAAATTGCATGAAAGCACATCACATTCCATGTAATAAGGCCAATTTGGAGTTGATTGGTGCCTGTTTCGTGACTACATTTGATTGGAGTAGATGATCAGTTAACAGTAAGAACATTAAAAATCATTGATCTATTTTATTCTAATAAGGTATGACCAAATACACATAGTTTGAAGTCCAAATTTGCCTGTCTGATTTGTCTTTACATTTCTAAAGCTGCCGGATTGATGAGGGATAAATAGAGCTCATCTGACCAGAAATCCTAATTAGAAATCCCAGCTCTATGTTTCTCCTTGTTTCCTAATTCCCCAAATGATTCTCAAGTGCATTCAGACTTCCAGTCTTTATCTTCAATATCTTCACAGAATTTTCCCACATTTATTCCATGAACTATTTTCTCACCTCACAGTAAGTACATGCCTCTGGAAAAGTCATTACCCTCAAGGGCAAATCTTGGATCAAGGATAATTTTTTTTGTAAATGAATGAATGTAGGAATTCTCATCCTATCTCCAGGTGATGCCCTTTTCTTTTCAACTGTAGTGACTCCAGTACAATGTGAAGACATAGCTAGACCTTGCCTTCCTATGAAATTCCCGCTGAATCACTCAAATGATAAAGGCCTGTTATTTAAGGCAAAAAAAAAAAAAAGATAAATACATCCTAAAATGACCTAAAATGAGGCTTCTTATTTTTCAGAGAGTCTTCTTAATGGAGAAAAATATATAAGAGGTGATAAAACTAAGTGGTATAACTTTGATTGTCACATCTTCTAGGCTACTGTGTTTCCTATGAAAAACAATGTTCATTTTGCAACATCTGGTGTACTACTTTTGGAAAAAAAAAGATTGATGTAATAATAATATTTAAAAATATTATATAAGACATACCATTGTAAAAATCAATATTTAACTTCAGAAAAGATTACCTCAGTTTAGCATAAATGATTACATTTAAAAAAATCAATAAGGCTCAATTAGTTATTAGATTTAAAGATGTACACAGCTATGATGCTGGATTGAAATATAATGGTGTTACAGTATTCATTTCATCTCTTTGTGGAAAGAAAAACTGTCATAAATCAAATGTC
Organism: Agelaius tricolor; assembly: GCF_023055355.1. Taxonomy (NCBI): domain Eukaryota; kingdom Metazoa; phylum Chordata; class Aves; order Passeriformes; family Icteridae; genus Agelaius; species Agelaius tricolor. Next base: position 35,938,815 of record NW_027269262.1, read on the forward strand.
ATGTCTCAGTGAATTCATTTTTAGTGATGTCAGAATGGGAAAAGATGGAAGCACTAAAATGTAATAGAATGATTTACAGAAGGCTGATATGGATTACTTTTATCACTGCTTGCTTTAGTTCCTGCCTTTATGTGTCCCCTAGCCTGTGAAGCTGTGCTTCACAGCAAGCCTCATCTGCCCAGGTTAACAGAAATCAAGAGAATGCAATCACCCCTTCTTAATTTTTCTGCTGGTACTCTGGTTTCAGATGCAGTTTGAAGAGAAATTTGAATGTCTTCCAGTTGTGATCTTTCTTCCGGGAGAAATGAATGCCTAGGAAAATTTAAATTCCATTCTTGTAATCAGTGCTGGGGTTTTGCTTTTCTCTTTTCTCTTTTCTGTTGCCAGACTGTGGCTGGTGATGCGCCAGACCTCACCATCTTTTTTGAGCAGGATTAAAGCCAGGCAGAGCATCCATCTGAGCTGCTGCCATCCTGGTCCCATCCCTCATCTCTTGTGGGAGCAGATAAAACAGCATGGCTCTTTCCAGCGACCCCGTGGGAGTCTGCCCCAAGAGCCCAGGCCTGGGGAGGGGACTCTGGCTCATGGTGGTGGCAGGGCAGTACTGAGGGGTTATTGGCTCCATGGCTGAGTCCTCTCCCACCCTTGAGAGGGTCTCTGGCAAGTCCTGCCCCACCACAGCTCCCAGTCGAGGTCAGCTGTGACAATGTACCTGCCACCACGCTCAGCCCAACACCTTCATGGAGAAGAGCCCACAGGCTGAGATCACAGGCTGCTTTCGATAGGTGACAGCTCTCTGCTAAAAGGCAAAATATTGGGAATTGTTTCTACACCTCATCTGGTTTAGAAAGTACTTTATTATATGATACATGAGCTTATAGGGACAGACACTATTAATTTTAATGCTTGAAGGTGCAGGTGGATTTATAGCAAAGTTTTCTCAACTGCTCTAATAGATTGTACTGCTTCTATGAAATGGAAAATCTTCTTCAGCACTTGGGAAATGCCAATAAGGGTTTGCCTGCTTTTAGGTACATAAACCACTCTAGGCACAAGGGATATTGTGGGGAAAGAGAAAATGCTTATAAAAGCATGACAGATACACAAATAACTTTTGGAGTGGATAAAAGAGAGTGATGAAAGAAGATCACTCAATTATTTCGCACCAATTCATAGTCTATCAGTGTCAGATTGGATCATCTCTTGATGATATTCCTCATAAATGTTTTTCTTCTTTATTTTGAAGAACAGTATTGAATGGTGTTAATGTGCATTCAATTTTATACTAAGTTACTATTTAATCTTTTTGTTGTTATTGTTGTTAAATGTCCACACATTTCTGCAGGGACTCATGGTCCACAATATACATACCATAGTTCTCATAAACATAGTTGCTAGCTTGTATTTTTGCACACCTAACAATGAATGCACAAGAAAAGAAATCTGGTGGTGAATACATAACACCAGAAAGCAGTAAATATAATGTTTTCTTTTTAGCAATCTACCTCTTAAAAGTTTTAGTAAGGAAATTAATTTTTATTTTGTGTTCAGCACATTTTCCCAGTAAAACTTATGAGTTGGTAGGGAGCATTACTTCTGTGTTTAATCAATATCTTTGCCTTACAAGAAGTCAATATATTCTTTATTTACTATGACATAGAGAGAAGTTAAGAGACACGTTAGTTTTAAAACATTACAGAAAAAACTCAATGGGCAGCAAACACTCAGTGGTTCCAAAGGCAAGGACTGGCATGGAAATTAATTTTCTTCTTCCAAGTTTTCTTTTTCAGCTACAAGGAAAAAATTAATTATATTGACATTTTTATTGCTTCTCTTAAAAAAAAATCAAGAAATATAAACAAACAATTAGCTCAAAAATCCTTCATCTTGTTTTCTCTTATATATAACACCACTAGCTATATAAATCATTCGAGTGCTGTTGTGGCACTTATGTCCCAAGGTGTATATATATGCTAAATGTAATAGAATACTTCTCAAATTTTCTTTGAGATGAATGGGAGAGGGAGAGATAAAAAGTTATCTAATTTTCTATGGCAGGACATAAATTTGCATAAAATTCATGTTGTGAGCTGGAACTTCATCATTCTTTTTTACTACTTAAGGCCACTGAAAAGAATTAACTTGCATACACAGATTTAATTAGGTTGGTTTCACTCTGCTTAAAAATTCAGAACTAAAAGTTCTGAAACTTTCCATTTATAGTTAGCAAAATTTCTCCACTCTATGCATGTAGAGAAAAAATAAAAACAATGAACTAAGTGCTTAACACTGAGAGTGAATTTTGCAATGTGGTAAGAGCAAAGAAATGGTTAAAGACTTAAAAAAACCTGGGGGGGGGGGGGTACAGAAGGAAAAAAATTACACTTCTGAATACAGAATTCCTTTTATCTAGATTAATATACCTTAATTTAGAGTACCCTTTACAGAGTAAAGAAAAGTATTTTAGACACTGAATTATCTATGGGGTAAGGCTGGGCATGCACAGAGAGAAGAGCCAAATTCTGATGGAAGTCTGAGCAACTGCCCTTTCCATGGATTGTTACTAATACATTGTTACTAATACCAGACCATTTCAAAGGGAAAGAAAAAAACTCATTATCTTTTCTGTCACTACACAAGCTCATAGTGACTCAACAAGTTAAAAGTAAAACATAATCTATTTCTATTTAACCCCTTTGTGAATTAAAATTATCATGGGTTTGCTGTTTAACTGATAAAAAAAGTCATATTTTACTGAATTGGATGTAGAGGATTCTTGCTTAGATAGTTCTGCACAGAAGTATTTTTACTGTACTTCACTGAAAGAGTTCTCTTGCCAAGTGATCTTTACTCATGATTCCAGACCAAAAAGCATTTCCAGACTACATGGGCTCAATCATCTTGTTAGGAGGGAAAAATCTTAGGCACCAGATTAGCATGTGCACAATGTTTGTCTCAGAACCTTCTATAAGATAATCCTTTATGATTGGAGATAATAAATTAGTTCTGTAGCAAAGAGCTTGGCTTACACTTCCAGCAAGGCATAAAGAGCAATATAACGCCAGCTAAACATGAATACACATCCTTTGAAAAGAACCACCCTGCTCTAACACTCTCATGTAAGCTTCAAAAAGGTTGAATTTGAAGAAAAATCTTCATATTAAGCTCTTGGCTTTTAACCAAGGATCTTTAAAACAAAACATAGGAATCTCTACAACTGGACCCAAAGGGACTGACTGTTGAAAGAAATGTGTGTAACTCGATGTCAAGTGGGTTGTGCATACATATCCACACAAATCCAAGTATGACTGAGGATATTTAAAAAGTGAAAAAAGATAGCTTTTAAAGATTTTGTACACTGCTTATAGCCAGATGCTGTCGTGGTTCAATCCCTGCCAGCAACTACAGATCATGCAGCTCACTCCTCCACCAGTGGGATCAGAGAGAGAATCAGAGGGTAAAAGCTGGAAAAATACTCAAGAATTGAGACAATGACAATTTACAGGAAAAGCAAAAACCACACATACAAAATGAAACAAGGAATTAATTTGCTACTTCAGATAGGCAGGCAGGTATTCGGACACCTGCAGGAGAAGAGAATTAATTCTTCTCCAGCCAAAACCAGAACTGATGCTTGGCTTTGTCAATAGTATTTATTGTTGCTTAATTGCTTCCCCTATCATGTTTATAATTTCCTTGTCCTTCATCTCCTGGCCTTTGAAAACAGAGGTATGGGACATCAGCTTTGGTATCTGCATTCAGAAAAGGTCTCTGACAAGTCTTAACACCATCATTTTAGACATTTTAGTGAGAGAGAACCTAGCAACTAAATATTATTGTCATTATAAGAAATGATAGTAATTACTGAAGCGCTCAAATATCTTGAAGAAAAGCATCAGAAAATTTAAATCTGAAAGAGAACTAGCCCTCTTCTGGGGAAAATGCCATTCAATATTCCATAAAGCAATAAGTAGTCAGAAGCCCTCTGAAAATCCTCCTTTCTACCTGCAACACCAGTGGTATGATTGCCAAATTTTTACACATTGATTGAAAGGTGAAGGGGAAAAACATCACTGCTGGAACAATGTACCACAAGAGGAAGGACAGAAATTAAGTGCAGTGCTGCTGAAACAAACCTGTGTTCTGTGTAAGCTGTCAGGATCCATGCACAGGAAAGGGATCATCTGCTTTTGGCACGACATCTGTCTGAACTGGACGTTTGACACAAGATTCTGGAGACTCAAACTCTTCTGGACATTGTCAGGTGGACAAGGAACAGCAAGGAAGAAAAAAAATATTCCAACAAATGAAATCACATACAAAGCAAGTCTTTTAAGAGAATGTGAGAAATGTAAACGGAAGTATTTTCTTTTCCATCAATGGGACAAGGCAAGGACAAACTTTGACAGACTTTTTTTTTTTTGTCTCCACTGATTCTTATTTTAGTCCATACTTTCAAACATTTCAGTTACAAATTAGATACTGGATGTTACTGTGAGGGTATGTATCTCCCTCAAAGAATCTCCACTCTGGTTTAATCCAAGATAATTTATTTACTGTGGAAGACAGACGTTTATTTAAATTTTACCATTTGGGGTTCCCAGAACGTATTTCAATTTACTTCCAGATTTTATCTTTGCACAAGAAAAGTCGAACTTTCAAAACAACTTTTATTCTGTAAAACAGTAAAAAAAAAAATAAAAAAGATGTGATCTTCCATATTTACATATGGAATTAGGAAAACAATGAGTTAGGTAAAAGATGGTACTTAGATGCCTCTTCAGGTATTGCCATTGGTTTGGTTTAAAAGAAAGACTTTCATTTGTTGAAGCTCACTTTTACACACCCTTTCAAGTGGGATTTCCTTTGCACAGATTTTGATTGCTCTTGTTTAAAAGAGCATTTTATTATTTATAATTGTGTAATATTTTCCAAATGTTCACGTTCGATAAAATGTTTGGAAATTGCATATTTCAGTAAGGTACTCACATAATTACAATGTGCAATACTACAGCACCACTTGTCCTGCAAAATTATTGACAAATACTACACTACAATTAGATGTTTGCCACATCTAAATGTGTTTAACCCAAATACCAAGCTGATTATTTACACTGATTGATTTCTGGGAAACATCAGGTTGCTTCTTCCATCCTGTACCTGACTGCAAGCACAGGATTTATTTTTGATCCTGGGCTGCATCTGTGGGGACATTGCTAGCAGAGAGGTAGAAATCTGATTATCCAGTTCTACATACTTCTTGTCAGGTCACATCTGTAGTACTGTGTCCAGCTCTGGTCCCAAAATTCAAAAAAACCATGGACTGATGGGAGGGGGTCCAAAGGAGGGCCATGAAGATAAAACAAAAGGTTGTAGAACCTGCCCTGTGAGGAAAGATGGGAGGAGTTAAGTCTTTTAATCTGAGAAAAGATGGCCCAGAGGGGATCTCATCACAGTATTCCAGTATTTAAAGTGTGACTATAAACAGGATGGAACCTCTCTCCTCATGAAGATCTGCATGGTAAAGTCAAGGAGCAGCATGTGAAGTTGTACCAGGAGTGGTTTCAGCTTGACATAAGAAATAATTTTTTTATGGTTGAGTAAAACCATTCACTGGATCAACCTCCCCAGAGATATGGTATAATCTTCCTTGTTGGAGGTTTTTCAGATGCAATGGGACAGAGGTACTAGATGATTTTCCATAGGCTCCCATTCCTGTGCAAGTTTGGACCAGATCTCTTTCAATCTGTGCTGTTCTGTGATTGTATAACCATAACTTATACAGATTCACCTGATGGGACTAGTACAGGCTATGCTAGGAGATTTCCCCACATAGTAAATCAAAAGAAAAGTCACAGTTGACAAGTTTCAGATCTTTTATAGGTAACAGAAAACAGAAAATCAGGAAAATTCTGGGAGTAAGTGGGATTTACACCTGAGCTGCAGAATTGCAAAAACCCCAGAGAGCAAAAACAGGGTAAAATCCTTTAATCTTGCAAACAAACAGCTCAAGGACTTAATTAGCAAAACACCCTTGGTTATTTAGTTTTAGGCAGAAGTTTCATCCCACAAAATATGAACTCTGTTTTGACACAATATGAGTGCTACAGGGGTCCGAGTTGTTAGTTAAGCTGGGAAATCACAAATTCTCAAAAAAAAAAAAAAAAATTAGTGTTGGCCTACATACACAGTATAAAACTGAACTCTGAATGTGAAAACCAGGAAAACAGACCAAACAGATATACTGGGTGCAGTATGATTGAAGTCTGATTCCAGCTGGCTCCAAGGAACCCAGTGCAGGAGCTGAGGGGAGCTGGTGCTGTCTCTGCAGATGATCTTCTTGAGTACTTCAGTATTTGTCATCTTTCTTTCTCAATACACAAATCAGTAATTAAATTTATAGGCAAGGAATTAAGTTAAATTTCCCAAGTTCAGTCTGTTTTGACCCCAACAGTAGATAAAGTGTAATTTTGTTTAAAGATCAGTTATTTGAATTATGTTGGCATGAAAAATAGAATAGATTTGAAACTCATTTTTGCCTTCAATGGGAATTTGTCCTTAAATATGAGCAGTCTAGGCCTGTCAAGTTTATTAATAATATCTTGCATTTTTGTAGATCTTTTCATATTGAAATATCCCAAAATATTTTATAAATCACAGCCTACTGGTCATCCAGCTTTCTGCCATTTACAGCATCTCCAGCAAAAAAGGATAATGAATAACTTTGGCTATGGAAATGACAACCATATTTCATTTAATATAATTTTTTCAACTTGTTTTGGAAAAACAAAGCCCCACACGGCCTGTCTTCCAGGACTAAGAATTCATCACTGGAAAATTACCCCTAATATATTGCAAAAAAGAACATTTTGTGGGGTCCATCTAGAGCTGGTAGCAGTAGCTATTTAGCCTGTGCTTCTTGAGTTTCTGCCATGAGGAAGGAGCTTGTGTGGCAGCTCAGGCTTGGACACTGGGTAAGGAAAATCTCTGCCAGATGCTGCAATGCTGAGAAAGAACCGAGGAGTCTGAGGAGTTCAAATAAGTTCTCCACCAGTGAGAAGCCACTGATGATCCATTTGTGCTGTGAGCATTGGCCAGAGAAGAACAGATTTCCATGTGAACAGCTGGGATAATTTCCCATGTAAACAAGACAACAAATTTATTTTTGCCTTGCAATAGATTAACACATCAATTTCTAATAGCTTTCTGAACATGTAGTTACATGAACACACAGCTTTTCTAACCTTCGACAGAATGCTTTCTTCATCCTCAAGGCCTTTTTTCCTTTTTTTAACTTCAGGACAATAAAAGAAAAAGCAAGATTTGCTGCCTCTGGGAGAAACATAGTTCAGCCTAATGTATTTAGGATTAGATCTACCTTTCTGAGGAAGTAGCAGTATTTGCATTTTTGATCTCTATTCAGAAGTGTATGACACAGTTTCTAGTCACACTCTGTCATGCAAGGCAGAGCTTTCCATGGTAACTGGTTAATATAAATAAATAGATAAAATTTATTTTCTTTCACTGAAACCACATATGGAAGAAAATGTTTCAAACGTTGCCCTGTTTCCTTCAGCATTTTGGGAATGCTTATGACTCTTATATAATTACCTGAAGAGAAAAATCATATTTAACAAATTTCTAGTATGTCATAATGAAGGGTAAACAGTTAACTCTTAATTAGAGAGTAAAAACATTATAGTACAAAAATTTCTTTTCCTGGCTGCTGTTAAAAAGATCTAGTTTTCTATATTGTTTAGCCTGTGTCAAACAAAACAATATATTCTGTTTCTTCTTCACATTCTTGACAAGTAAAGACCTAAGAGTAAAACTTTTAGGCAATAGCACATGCAAATTTCAACCTTTGCCTATAGAAAATGAAATAAAAGAGAGGATTTTAGACAGAACATATTTTTCCTTTTGGCACTCCCTGTCTATTTAAAAGTAGCAAAAAAATGCAAAACCATTGCATGAATAATTCATATCAAAGCAGATTTTTTGTTCTCTGCATGCTCTGAATTCAAGCATAAATGCCCTGTGTCTGTGTACACCAGTTAAGCATTGACTTGCTTCCAGAATCTTCCCTGTCTACTTAAAATTTCAGAATCTAATGGTTAAAAACAGAGTGATGTGCAGTTCTAAGCTAAAAGGTAATAACCATGTGAATAACAGAGAAGATATTTGGGGGAATAAAGGAAAAAACCTGTTCCCATTCTCTGCTTTGAACATGTAAGTGCAGTGAGATCACCTAGTCATAACCACATGTAATTATTATCTCTTTCTCCTCTGCAGCAGTTCATCCCCAGTTTTCAGGATATTTCTAAAAAAGTTATTTTTGTGAGCTTAGTATCATAAGCTGGGAATCTGCATGAAAGGAATTCTTCCCACCCCTATTTGATTTCCCCAGAGCATTTGCCACAGATGACTGATCGAGTTTACTGATTTAGGCTACATTATTTTTCTCATATCTGCTGCTGATCTATCTTGATGTTGGAATAAATTATTAGCTTGTGCATGGTACTGTAAATGCATTTCAAACACTTAATGCATTCCATCTACTGTTTTCAAATTATTTGTTTCCATTATCTGTTGATACACAGTTGTAGGTGGTAGGGAAGTTCTTTCTTTGTCAAATACAACACTGAATATTTTCTTCTTTGATGATGTAACAGAGTGGGGGAATAATGACTTTTTTTAGCAGTGCAGGTATTTTTACTACTCTTTCAGAGTATTCTGCTGGATTAATTGTAATTTTCACCACACAACCACAGTATACCACAGCTACCATACTCCTACACACCTTTCTTGTGTAGAAAGCTTGGCTGGCTTTCCCTGCTCACTCTGCCAAAACGTCCTCACTCCACAGGAGCTGATGCTACTTCCACTACTGTTAATTTTTAATTGTCACACAGTGCCAGATTTTAAAATCTCACTGCAAACACAAATGGATTCAGAAGCTCTTTACACAGATAGCACACACCAATGGCCAGTGGTTATGCCTGGGATTTATTTATGCCAAGTTTCCTAGTCTTTTTCCAAGTCTCTTTTTTCTCTTTCTTGAGTTGGCTGGTGCTCTACACCAGAATGAGAGCTGAGGACACAAATGACTCGCTCACCATGAGACAGCAGTGTTCATTCACATCCCAGACAACCACCTGTATCCTGGGCTGCATGGAAAGAAATGTGACCAGAGGGTTGAGGGAGGTGATTCTGCTCCTCCGCTCTGCTCCTGTCAGACCCCACCTGGAACACTGGGTACAGGTCAGGTTCTTCCAGCACAGAAAGGACATGGAACTGTTGGAGCAAGTCCAGAGGAGGGCCACAAAGTTGATAAGGTGATAAAGTCTGTCTCCATGAAGTGAGGCTTATCTCCGTCCAGGGGTATATGCACAAATCACAAATGGGACGGGACTGCTGTAGAACGTGCCTTGAGCTGTTTTATTTTTCAGCATCAGTCTCATTACATGGCTATGACAATGGGAAGATGCCAGCAGCTCACATCCCAGGCAGCAGACCAAGAACTTAATGTTGCAACTTACTTTATAAGTTTTTTGACCAATCACACAAAGCAAGAGCATATTGACAGTAGTTCTACCCAACCACTATAAGCACACGTACCTTTGGTTAAAAAAATGCTTATTTCTTCTGAATACAATACCTACTTGTAAGCCTTAAAACAAAATGCACAGACCTCCATTATTAAGCTTCAAACTTCCTAATATCTTGCTAGATAAACTTTTCTGTAGCTTAGTTATTGTAGACAAGCGTTAATACACAGACCATTGTTCTATTTCTCCTTGCTTTTCTACTTTTAAAATAATTTTTCTGCTGACCTATATCATGGCTGCTGCTTAGCTCTAATCACATTTCTACTGCCTCTGAGGCCGGCCTTTTGCAGCTTTCCCAAAACCCTCTAATTTTGTGGATTCCCACAAGAAGGCTGAGAAAGTTGGGGCTGTTTAGCCTGGAGAAGAGAATGTTGCCTGAATATGCCACAGCAACCTTACAGTACCTAAAGGGGACCTACAGGGAAGCTGGAGAGGAGCTGTAGTGATAGGGCAAGGAGTTATGGGTTCAAATTGAAAGAGGGGAAATTTAGATATATGAAACAAGTTCTTTAGTGTGATAGTAGTGAGACACTGCAGACAAGTTGTGAATATCCCACTCCTGGCAGTGTTCAAGGCCAGCTTAGATGGAGCATTGAACAGCCTGGTCTGGTGGAAGGTGTCCCTGTCCATTGTAGGGAGTTGGATTAAAAGATTTTAAGGTTCCTTCCAACCCAAACCCTCCTATGATTCTAATTAAAGCAAAATTATTCTCAAAACCAGTATTTAATGTATAACAGCCTGCATCATTTAAAGGATGCCACTGAGAAGACAGTGGAAAAGTCCATGTAAGTACACAGAACTAACTCACCAGAGAAGATGAAGCAATGAGCCATTAAAGTTTTTTCAAAGGTTTACGGCTAGCAGTATGTGAGAGGGGTAATTGGAACAGCTAAAGTTAGTTTAGTTGCATTTATCTTCCAAATTCCATTAAATTAAATGAAAACAAGATAAGACCAGAGGGTCTTAACAACAATTGACTGATCTTAAAATTTGTTTTTCAAAGTAATTTAGCTTGGAAAGAGCTCAGGAAGGAAAACCAACTCAAATGTTCAAAGTCTGCCAAAATCACAAATCTCTTACAGGGGCGAGTGATTGCCAGCCTTAAAAACAAGTATTTCCATTTGCCAGTAATGATACAAAAGCTACAGAAGGGAAAATAGTCCACAAATCCATAGCTACTTCTTCAATGTACTTAAATGTTTTTAGGTCTTTGACTCTAAAAGTGAAATCTGGCAGTTGTTTTAGATTTTTACTTTTCACTCTTTCTGAAAGACAATATTTAGCATTTTACGGGGTTTTTTATGTACTTCAAGGTCTCTTTATTCACCTGAAGTGTTATATTAGAAAATCTCTCATATCATCACTAGTGAAATAGCAGTTGAATATTTCACAAAATAACTTTTGGTGCAATTTATCATATAACTAAATTAAAGAAGGTTGCAAAAAAGGACAGGTGGTGTACCTTATGTTTTCCTCAATTTACAAGATTGCAGATAAACCCTTATGGTACAGCAGCTGTTTACTGTCATGCTTTTCTATTAGTAATCAGTTTATGTACCACAGTTTTGCTCACATCAGCTTCAGATAATATCTCCTAAATAGCTCAGCAGGTCAGATTTCAATCTTCTGTGATGTGATAATTCCATTAGATCATCATCCTTGCATTATTTCCTCTGTTCATTTTGCTACTGACATATTTTGTCTATCCCACCAATCAATTCCTTTTGCAAGAGTCATCCTTCCACATGACTAAGCTTTTCCAGTTTTCAAATGTTTTCTCTGATGTATTCCCTAATGTTCCTACATTTATTTTCTGAAACATCCTATGAAACTCACCTTCATCTGAAGGCGATAATTAAACTGTTCTTTGTCTCCTGTGAATTATAACTCAGACAAACTATATTGTTCTCTTATCTTTCACTCTCCAGACATTTCTTTCAGCTTGATAATGATGTTTGTATTGGGTTTGCATGGCAAGGATTTGGCAGAGGGGGGTGGCTTTTGTGAGAAGCTGCCAGAAGGCTCCTCATGTCCAACTGAGCCAATGTCAGCTGTTTCCAGGCTGGACCCACTGCTGCCCAAGGCTGAGCCCAGCAGTGACACTAGTAGGGCCTGTGGGATTACATAATTAAAAAGAAGGGAATCTGCTGCACAACACAACTGCAGATGGAGAGAGGTGTGAGAATATGTGAGAGAAATGTCTCTCCAGACACCAGTGTCAGTGGAGAAGCAGGGGCAGGAGGTGCTGCAGGTGCTGGAGCAGAGATTCCCCTGCAGCCCATGTGCAGAGCATGGAGAGGCAGCTGTGCCCCTGCAGCCCATGGATATCCTCAGTGGAGCAGAGATCCATCTGCAGCCCAGGGAGGAGACCCATGCCAGAGCAGATGGATGCCCAGAGGGAAGGAGGTTGTGATCCCATGGGTAGCCAACACTGGAACAGACTCCTGGCAGGACCTGTGGACCCATGGAGAGAGGAGCTCACACTGGAACAGGATTGCTCACTGGACCTCTGGGCCCGTGGATGATCCATGCTGGAGCAGCCTATTCCTGATGGACTGCACCCTGTGGGAGGGACCTGCACCAGGGCAGTGCATGGAGGACTGGCTCCAACAGGAGGGACCCCACACTGTAGCAGGGGAAGACTGTGAGGAGTCCTCCTTCTGGGAAGGAAGGGGCACAGAGATAACATATGCTGAACTGACCTACTCTGATTTCTTTTGCAATAGATTGAACTAATCTCCCCAAATCCAGTCTGGTTTTCGGTGACAGGAACTGGTGTGGGATCTCTCCCTGCTCTTATCTCTAACCAGGAGCTTTTCATTATATTTTCCCTGTCCAGCTGAGGAAGGGAGTGATTGAGCAGCTTTGGTGGTCGTCTGACCCCCAGCCCACATCAATCCACTGGACACTTTCCCTTCTGCTTTCTGACATGTCTTCCATGTCAACAAACATCTTTTTTAGGAGTTAATTGGACTTCAGGTATCTGACTTTTTGCTGTAAAATCCCTGTCTGTAGTTATCTTTCTATCCTTTGTCTTAAAGCAGATATGTTTGTACCCTAAATCTCTACTGGTGATTTTTCCTGCAGTAAGATTGATGACATTATGTGTAGTTGACATTTATTCCAACATCTTCTCCTTTCCTTGCAACTGCATTCAAGCATCTCCTCAGTGAATATCTGCCATCAGTGATCTTTTCATTGCCCTGATTAAAGACAATATTTCATCAGATGCCCTCTGTGGACTCCTTGATAACATCCCAGGCCCACGCAAATGAGCAATGCACTTCCTGTTTGGCTGCAGAAGCTCTGGCCACATAAAGCAAAGGCAGTTCTCTTTATAGAAAGCTTCATTTGCAGGTTTAATTATCTCCCTGAGGTAATGCTAGTCCCCTCTGCTTTGCCTTTGACATGTTCTCTCACCAGGGTCAGCAGGAAGGACGTTAGATGCAGGACATCAGGTGAAGAAACAAAGGATCAGCCACCCACATGAAGTTTTTGATCTCCTCTCTTCTAAAACATATTTGTCCCTAAACAATGGGGTTTTGTTCCCATTTTACTTCATTTTTACAGGGTACTTTTATCTGGTCTGCTATAATGAGACTTCACTCTGTTTTTGCCTGTAGCAGTTCCCACAGTGCAGTTGAAATTTTCTTTACATTTTATTATTTAATACTTTTATCATAGCCTTTGCACAGGCTTTGCTTACATGATACAATGTAACTTGAATTTAATGAACTGTAAATAAATTTTGTTTAATATTTGACATGTTTCTTTCAAGATCTAATAAAGCCTTTTCATATGACAGGAGACAAGGAAGGAGAGACTGATATTTGCAGCCTCTCTGCTTTGATGTAATTCACAGGTGTAACAGTAAAAAGAAGTAAATTAGAGCTGCAAAAGGAGAAAAATGCTGATGGTATGGACAAGAATTCTACTTGTTCCAGACTTTGCAGTAGATACTGAAACAAAAAAACTGCATCTGTTTTTCTAAAATATTGCCTGTTTTCATAAATTATTTGCCATTGCTAGTATATTAAATTACATCCCCAAATTGCCCTTCCCTGTCTGTGTACAGAACCTCCCCAGGCAGACAAGCAGCATGCCCAGACTCCAGAGGGAGGAACACATGAGCACTGGGTGAGTTATGTAGGACTGAGGAGATGCACAGTGTCTCACTGCCCAACAATGGAAAGATATTCTCTGCAGAATATACTGCAGGAAGATGTTAACAAAACCAAACATATTTAATGACTGTCCCTCAGCACTCTGAAGAAGGATTTATTAAGCCTGAGACAGTTCTCAGCTTTGTGATCTTTTGGGACAGTGCTGAAATGGAGCAATGGAGAAGTTGCTTTCTCAAAACCATAACAGATTTTGGAAGTACTTTATGTGATTTGATAACTCTTGCTCCTTCAGGAATGTTTTCCTTGGATGACATAGGATGGAACAGCTTGTTTCAAAGAGAAAAAATAGTCAATTACTAAGCCAGAGAAATACCACATTGAAATTCAGTAAATCTCTCAAATGTTTAATAACGAATTTTACAGAAGCATCACATCGATTAGAATAAAAAGAAAGGAAGGTGGGGTTTTTTTGTTGTTATTGAGTGTGCAGGCACAAAGGTCTAATATTAAATGCTGGAATTGTGAGTGATTTCATTTACAACTGAGCACCCTACTTCCAGTTCCAGCTGCTTAATATTATGACCAAATACTGATATCACGAAATATGAAGAATAATTCAGTTCACCGTATTACTCAAAGGAAGTATCTCTGGCTGTCAATAATGAGTATAAAAATACCCCCAAACTAATGCTAATAAAAATCCCATTAAATTTGTTTATTACAGAGAAGACAGATCTTATTATTTGCTGTATTCCTTCTATATAGCTTTTTGCTTCATGCTTTATAGAGGTAAGACATCACGACAGTATTAAATATGAAGCATATGCCACATAGGTAGTTCAGTTTATCCAATAACCCATAAACATTGTTTGGTTTTCCATGGTTACTCAGGGGATGCTAGCACTTTCCTTCAACACCATTGGTTGCCAAGAATGCAACAAATCCTTAAAAAACTAGAAGTTAGAAATCCAGATTGCAAGGGTGTAGTCCTGAATTCAGAAATTGCATGTAGTAAATCTTGTTTGATGAAGCATTTGAATCCAGAATGTATCCTCAGCAGCATTCTTCTTTGGATTAATCAAGATACTAAGATTGAAATAAGTGAAAATTGCAGAATCATTTATTCATAGAATGGTTTGGGTTGGAAGGGAGTTTAGAAATCACCCAGTTCCAACCTCTCTGCCATGTGCAGGGACACATTCCAACTAGAGGCTGCTCAAAGCCCCATCCAGCCTAGCCCTGAACACTTGCAGGGGTGGGGCAGCCACAGCTTCTCTGGGCTACTTGTTCCTGTGCCTGACCATCATCAACATAAAAAATTTCCCACTAGTATCTAATCTAAACTCATCCTCTTTCAGGTTAAAGCTATTTCCCCTCCTCCTATCACTGCATGCTCCTGTGAAAAGTCCCTCTCCAGATCTCTCACCCCTTTAGATGTTGGCAGGCCACTATAACTGGACTGTGCTCTGAAATAGAAACCCTTAAGGATCTGTATCAGATTATATGCAAAAAATATACACCAATTACTTCTGATTTTTCACTTCAATGTATTAAAAAATAAAATCCTGTCTTTTCATTAGAACAAATGATGCCTAAAATCTAATTTTTAAACTAATTTAGAAGTGAAATAAGAGACTAGCTTTACTTTTTAGACACATGTAATGCAATAGAACTTGCCAAAGAAACAGTTTGCTGAAATAATTTCATATTATGTAAAGATGAAACAATTTCTGCAATGTGCTATAATACATAATACAGACCTAGTACCTATAATATTTATTTTTAAAATGGCAAAGGAAAATATGGTTATAGACTACACACTTAATGAGCAGGAACATAAATGCCATTGTTGCCCAAAAAAACAGATCACATTTCTCAGGCGTAATAAAACTTAGGTAACCTCCCATGAAAGAAAATCTTCTTTTCTTTTTAATGAAATATCACTCTTTTGCCTTCACAAAGAGTTCTAGAAATGCTGAATATCAAGTATCTAATGTAAAATCCTGAGCTGCTTTTGTTCTGGCTGGAGATTTTTTTTTTGGACTGTGCTTGTCAGTGGATATCTCTTTATCGCCTTTATAAGACAGCATATTTAAATCTCAGTTCGCATTTTCAGATCATTAGTCAGTTAAAAATGCCAGTAGCCAGCTGATTAAAGAACTGCATGAAAAGATTTGCAAATTTCTAGTCACAATATTTCATCTAGGACTGAATTTATTTTCAGTTGAAATATAGGCATTAGCAATATTCCATTAACTGTAGCTGGGGATTGGCTTCTTAAGCTACCAGTGCAGCCTTGAGCCTAAGGCATTAAAACATCTGGAATTCATTAGACATTTGCAATATTTATGCAGGAGTTGGTCCCCAGCAGAGCATGAACCAAGAAGAAAATGTTCTGGTAACCCTGTGGTGTTTTATATAGAGGACAGAGGTAGATCTTTGCTACCTCTAAGGCTGCCCAGAACCTGAAAAATAAATCTGGGTGTTTAGCTATGTTAAGACTACACTAGGCTGCTTTCAAGACCAGAATTTTGTTGTGACCCATTATTCAAGAGCTGCCCGGAACCAACTTTGTAGAGGAGTTGCTCTCCATTTCATGACACATGCTTTGATGCACAGAAAATAGCTGTATAAATAACACAGCAAGTATCACATAGCGCAAAAAATTCAGCAACATGGTGGAAAATTGTACAAAACAAGAAAATTCTCCACAGTTCATGGTGTGATATTTAAGAAATCTGGCTTTTTTAAGGCTTTTTCTATTTTTCATGTTGTGATATTTAAGAGATTGAACTTTTCTTATGCCTTTTCTGAGCTATTTCTCTGAAACTTCACCCTCCCTGTGCTCTCTATCAGCTATCAGTTTGTGTGAGTTTGCTGCTCTCAGGCTTTGTACCTCCTTCCCAATGGATGGTCTGGAAACAAAGAGCCAACACTGCTATAAACAGACAGACACCAATCAGCTCATAAACCCTGGCTCAAACGTGGCTCAGAGCCAGGTGAATATTAAGGCTATAACACATACATTTCCCTGGCCATCTGCTTTTGGCAACTATATGGGAAAAGATGCTGTATAAGCCAAACTTTTGTTTTGACTGCACTTACGTAAGAAATATTTGAAATTCTGTTTTAATAAGAAGCTCTGCAACAAAACAAAAGGGCAAGAATGAGTTTGACATGAATGATTCTGCTGAAGATGAATTTATACTGTGAGATGCAAAACCACCTGAAACTCTGTCTGGTTAATTGCAAATAGCTTGTACATTGTTGTTTGTTTGTTTTTTCTGGGCCCTCCATCACTCCTATAACTATAAACGGTATTAAATTCTGTCAAAGTGAAGCAACTCTTGCTCTTTGTTGTAAGATTAGGCACCCTTCTTCCCTCCTGGCCTCAACAAGCAGCTCAGGCATAAAGAAAAAATATATTTAAACACAGCTCTTCATTATTGCTGGCTGTTTGAAGGGCCAGCATGATATGACAGCATCTTAAAATATTGCCATAAAGGAACTATTCTCAGCATGCCCAGAAAGCTTCCCAGCAGTAACACTGGGCCTAGGAACATCAGCATGAACTCTCATGAAGGCTAAGCCAGAAGATTTACCACTTGATTTATTCAGTCATGTTCCCAAATAACTGAAAGCTCATAAAACCCTAAGATACATATTGCTTTTTACGGAAAACTATCAAACATACCAACAGAAGGGAGGGTATCTGGGGGGGTTGTTGGTTTGGTTTTTTGTGGGTTTTTTGGTTTGGTTTTCTTTTTGGGGGGAAGCTTTTTTTAAATTTTGAAGTGGTTTGATGTTTTCTTAGACTAATAAGGCAAATGCTGATGAAAAGGAAAAAAAGAAGTGGGCTTAACCTCTCTTGTAGCTTGTCACTTTGCCATACTGTATCCAGGTTTTTTTTGTTGTTTTTTAAATGTGCTGTTTTTTTACACAGTGGACCGCACAGAGTATTAGCAGCAAGAGTACACCCTTGACTGCATGTCTTTACAGGAAGAATCTGATGTTCAATTCAAATATTTCCCCTTACCCCACTCCCCCCCTTAAAGTGATTTGGAATATTTAAGTTCAATTGGACAGAACCCTGTGGAAAACACAGTTTCCTTTTTTAATTTCAGCATGTAACAAACACTAACTCCATAAAAAGCTTCTTAAAAATAAACTAGATATGCCAATAATGACCCTATTTTCCTCTGTTTAGGAATGTTGACATTCAGAATTTCAATTTGTTGTAAGATTAAGTACCAATCTCTCTGAAACTGGAAAATCACACTTGCATCAACAGATTTCAGGAAAAGGCATAAGTTCACAACCTGGAGACAGTGTCCTTTCTCTATTTCTTCCCAAAGTGAAGAAATGTCAAAAATGAGAAGTCTTGCTTTAGTTTTATCTATATAAAGTATCTATTGGCAGTGTGCAGATTCCAGATTCATTTAAAGTCACGGTAAGGGGTTGAGTTTTTTTTTTAAAGGTTTCTCTTTGCCTCTTAATAAAACTATGCTGCAAGGATCTGGCTTTTTTCCATTATTATGATCTCAGTACACTTCCAATGGTTAACTATTTGAGCAAATGTTTGTCATGTCTCAATCCAGTAATGTTTGCAAAGTGCTGCTGCTCCAATAGATGGACAAACAACAATTTAATTGCAAAAATTGCCACAATGACATGTCAAACATATATTTCATGGAAAGCAAACAATTAAAACCTCAGCTTTAGTCATCAAAACCATGTTGTTTGTTTAGTCCATTAACATAATTTTATAATGAACAGCAGAATAAAAATGGGTATCATTACAGCAGTAAAAAACACCAGGGTCTTACCTACATAATAGCACTGCCTTAGCCTTGGTCAGCAAACAAATGTTCCTGCACAGACAGCCCAAGGTGGGGACACTGCCAGGACAACACAATTTTTGCTTCTAAAGCTGCCTGACTACTTGTGCAGTACTTTTTTTTTACTTGATAAAGATAAAAATTCATATCCTACATGTCTGAAAGCTACAAGCTTTCAGGATAAGGGTACTTGATTCTTGGATTACCACTCATGCAATGTTCAACAGTTTTTAAAATATTTAATACCATTTTTGGCTTTTTCTTTCAATACATATTTATAACTGTGAAATAATTTAATGCTTATTTGAGGTATTCTACTACCTTGAGCCTTGAGTTGTGATTATCTCAGGGAGAGAGGATTTCCTATAGTCATATCAGAAGGGTAACAAATTTTGCTGGACACTGCTTGATGGGTTTCTCTCTTCAAGACACAAGGTTTTGAAAAGCCAAAACCCTCCTACTTTTTTTTCTTTGGTTTCCCCAAACACAGGGGTATCACTTTTTTTGAGATGCATGAGCATTACATTAAGTAAAAATAGGATTCTTGCCTCTACACAAAGTTGAAATTATTTTTCCATTGCTGTGGGCACACTGTAAGTAGATTGCAACTTGGAATTACTGGGAGTATAGAGAACAATAACAGATTTGATTAGATTTTGTTATCGACTGCTTATGTGTTACTTTCTTTGCCAAATATGCCCCGAACAATTCCAACTATAAATAGATTATTTGAAATGTTATTTTGAAATTCTGTAGAGAAGATTGTATTACTACTTTGTTAAGCAAACCTGCATTGCTGGATACTTTACATACTTTTTCCTAATGTTTATAACAAGACAGCTGTCCAAGAATAGATTATTTCATTGCATTATACAGACTTGAACATAAGAAGTGGAGAACATATTTACTCATCAAAATACCTTCGAAATTTGCAAGTTAATTATTTTGGAGTAATAGCTTTTGTCATAGCCTACTTTGAAAGAAATCACTTGCTTCATAGTTACTTTCTTTCTCTGCATGTTTCTTAATTTTTTCCTCCCAGAAAAGTTTCTCACCTGACTTTGCATACCACAGTAAAGCTACAATAAAAAACCAAAAAAAACAAACATCCTTCTAGACTTTTATTATTGCCCATCAACACTGCATATATAAGTATGTGCACATGGTTAGAAAATACTGAACAATCCAAAATATCTCAAAGAATTTGCAGCTGCATTTTCCTTTCCTTTCCAATAAAAATTATCATAATAATACATAATACCAATGGCTGGGTCTGATACAGCGATTTCATTTGTCAGTAATTTACCAGTGGCCACTAATGATTGAAAAGTGATAATTTTGCTATCTCATATACTGGGAGAGATAAATGCTGATCCATTTCAGCATTCCATTAGTGGCTAGATTTTGTGGTTAAATGCAAAGATTTCCTCTTTGCCTGTGGCTGTGGCCATGGTCAGAAACACTATGGCAATTTTCTGTGTTCAAAGCTGTTACATAACAAAAGTCACTATTATGGAACATAACTACCTGCTTGGGGGGAAAACTAAACTCTGCCTTCCTCATCCTTAATTTCTCAATAAGTATGCAATTCGTCTGTCTAAAAAGAAGCCCCAATCTACCCTACTTTAAGTGTCCACACTCATTTGGATGGGGTAAGACTGGATGGTGAACTTTAAAAAATTATTTGTGCTGATGGCAAACACAGTAAATTAACCACAAATACTGTGTTTACCTACAAAAATGATTAATATTCTGTATGTTGCAAAGGACATTTGCTGAATTCATTTTGGCAGTAAGCATTGATTGCCCTGTAGGAAAAGGCAAGAACTTTCCAGTGCCCATTAAGCTAACATTTGTAGTCTAATGCTATTAAGGCAAATAAATTACATACAGTTGTCCAGGAAGGCAGAGGGAGGGAGTGCTGAATTGAATAAAGCCTCCCAATACTTTACTGCTGGGTGCTGTGCAGCATTTTTGCATGAATGCATCTGGTGTTAAAGAGATCTAGTAGTGTAATACCATTTCAGAGACAGATCCCTTTATGCTCAAGGCTCTAATAATATTGAATACTTATTCAGTGGACAAAGAATTTCAGAATCAATGTGGAACTCTAGAATTTCCTCTTTATCTCCTATCTCCATTTACACATATTTTTATGACCTGCCACACCATCAATATTACCTTTCTAAGTGTTAATATACTTCTGGTTAGGCACAGTATTTGTTTGTGACAGCAGCCAAGAAATTTAGGTATTTATGTGTATTCAAGAAACACTGTAGAGAAAATTTTACAGTATACAAATGGAAGGAGGACCATGGATGATTCAAAAGTACATATTGCAACACATTTAGTCATATTCTTTGGCTGAAGTTTTGTTGCCTCAAATCTTACCAAGTGCCTTCTAAACTGTAGTTATATCTTATCTTGAATGTGAAAAACAAAATTCTGATACTTTACCGGGGCAGAATGGATAGTGTGAAGATAAATGTTTGCCTAGATTGAAAAAGACCATGGAAAGATTAACTGTATTGAACCCCACATGCAAGGAGATTGTTTCCAGATGAACAGTCACAAATTCATGATTCCAGGTAGTAACAAAACCAAAAGGTCTTTTGGAGGTTCTCTTCTGCTGTTATCTATACCCAGTTCACCCTGTAATTTAAAAAAAATCAATGTTTCTTCATCTGCCAGACTCAGACAACAATATTAGGATCATTATTGGTCATTTGCTGAAAAGAAAAACAAATTTCATTAATCCACTTTCTTCTGAACCACTGACCAAAGAGTTTCAATGTCAATAGACGGAAACATGCAATGCTACTTTTTAAGAGACCTTAACAGAGGAAAATCCATAATGAACTAATAAAGGAAGTATTCAGCAAGGCTAATAATTCAAAATATGTTTTCAGTAACTATAGGAGAAGTTTAGAATTTGCCCATATTTAACCCAGCAACAGAGAGAAAATCTGTTTCAGTAGAAAGACCTTTTCATAATTAAATCAATAAGGACAAAATGTTTGTTGTAGTCAGACTTCATTTTAAGTGAGGTTTATTTCCTTCTGTGGGTAATCACTTAAGAAATGTGATGGCAAAACAGACATGAACAAAATTTTAGAAGGTAAGGCTAAGTGAAGGACAGTTTCTGGTGAATTAATTGTGTCATGTTTAAACCTGCTTTTAAAACACTGCTCCATTCTAGGTCAAATGCCAGATCTCCCGGTGGTGGTTAACCAGCCACCTATACCTCCTCTGATAGGAGCTACTTAAAACTACATTTAATCTCACACTAAGTCTTGCTGCAACTTTCTCCATGACAATTAACATCACCTTGTTTGTTTATCATATGTGTAGAGCTTGTGTGACTTTATATTTCATGGCATTTTGCTAGTGAATGGTAACCAGATTGTCAGTTGGCAACCTCATTCATTTTCACATGGCTTGTGAAGAAAACCATCACCTTAAAATCTTAAGTATTATCTTGCATTCTAGGGGTTTTTTTTAAATTTTGAGGTGAATTTTAAAATAATAATTAATCTAATAAATCAAATGTATTCATTAATCAGGTGAAGAGTCAGTTTCATAGCCTTACTCCCAGAAACTGAGAGAGAAAAGCAGGTTTCACTAGGCTGCTTTTATTTGCTCTCCCATAAAGAGTCCAGGACTCTGCTGACATTTTGCAAATACCTGGCAGAATTAGATGCAGTAGCACAAAGTACACAAAACAATAAGCAGACTTCCAGTGATGTGGAAGATAAATATGATTTGCAAAGTCAATTGTTCAGGTGATCCTGAGGCTTCAACTTATCTCTGCTGCAGTCTTTAATATTTATAGTAGTAAAATTAAACTTACCAGACCAAAAAGATTCTAACAGCTATTTTCATAGTAATTTTGCAAAAATCATTCTATGTATCACACTGGCACTTGAATGCTCCCCAGATTAACTTTGCTGAGGTAAAAGTACTGAAAACACTCCCTTATATTGGCACAGAGGTGCAAAAATATTTCAGTGATGTGTCTTCAGGAAAGAATTTGGGTGCAACACTTCATTGAAATATCTCAGCTCGAGCAAATAAAAATGGAGGCATCAAAATGGTGTTAATTTGACACAAATTTAGACTATATTTAAGCCAATGTAGACTCCCCAGGCTTTTACATGGATTTTATTCTGTTCCACTCAAGCAGGAATAACATTGAAGTGGGAAAGATTTTACCGTTTGTATTCAAAAGAAAGCTCTCTTTGAAGTGAGTGAATTCAATGTCATTGATATAGGCTGTGGTCTTCAGGTCTGAAATTTTAATCTATGCATAGAATACTTTAGGAAAACTACTCTGCAGGGTATTTAAAACTGATTTTCAAAAACTGTGATTGAATGCAAGACTTCTTTTACTAAACAGTCAAACAAAGCATGAAAGATACATCAACAGTATGATGCCAATATTATAAGCAAGTATGAGCAAGAATTTTTCCTAAGGTAAAATTTTATCAGTCAATTTGTCAAAAGATAAAGTTTTGAAAATGCTTCAGAACCTTTTAGAGCAGTTTGTGCTGTAATGATGACATCTGAAACACATGCATTCCTTACATTTTGCGAATATTTAAATAGTTCCCACATGTTCCTACCAGATTATTAGATTTCTTCTATCTATTGAAATGAGTCATGGTGGATTAGGAAGGAAATAAAAAATCTCTCAGAAAATTGTGTGAGAATCTACCACTCTGACATTCTAATTTATTGGGAAAACAATATGAATGGTGCTTTTGAAACAATTACAGCAAAGAAAGTTGAATTGCTTTGCACAGGACTGGTACTTGCCAGCACTTTGGGTTTCTGTGTAAATTACGAGAAGGAAAATTTAAACCACAACTTAAACTATTTTACAGAACAAAAACTAATTTACTTTTTCAGCCTGAAAAAAATTATTTTTAGTAAACACTTAACAGCATTTTCTGGAAAAGACAAAATCAAATTAAAAACAAAATTAAAATTTAAAAAAAATTTAAAAACTGAAATCAATAATCTGTCCCTAATAGTGGGAAATTTTTGGAGGGTGAAATAAACGCATAAATCTGAATAATCTCTTTCTGAAAAATGCCAATTATTCTGAAAAAAAATTGCATTTTTTTAAGGTTTGAAAATCTTAATCTGATTGATTCTATTACAATTTAACAATTATAACATCAATGACATTAAAACTTTTCACTTCTATTGGATAAAAATAGATTTGGTCCAGATTCTTGTCCCTAGCTTGTAGTAGTTTTCCCCATGTCCAATGGAAAATATAATATATCAGAAAAAAAAAAATCTTTGTCCCAATTGAATCCAATTTCCGTCAATTACTTGAAATTTCACTATAGAATGAAATGCTATAGAAAGGATAGTAATTAATAAATAGATTTTGTACTGCTGCTTTATGCACCATACTGACACGGTCCTACAAATAATGGAGCTACAGCTAAGAAGAATTTGTCTATAGCTAAAACCTTTTAGATTAAGAAGGTTGTTTTTAAGAAAAACATGCTCAGCATGTTAGATTCAAAAGAGTTCTGCCAGGGCTGGTTTCAGGACGTTCTAGATAAAACAATAAGGCAATTGTTCTGCCAAGTGCTAACCTATCAAAGTTTGGAATACATCAGAGGCAGAGTGGTGCAGCTCCTGTTCTGAAAAGTCTTTGATCCGCTAGAAATTTGTCTTTACTAGGTGTGAAAGATTAATCATAGCAAGGCAAACTTATCTCCACTTGATGTGACTTTGCAGATAGCTTTCAGTAAATTGTTTCTCCCGATTATTTGAACATTCATATTGAAGGTAATGAAATAATTCAATAAAAATCTGCCTAAGTCTTGAAATGACGAAAGTTTAAATGATCTTAATATTCTTATGTACAAAGTATCTTTAGAAATAATACTATAAATACATGGTTTTGTAAGATTTATAAAAAATGCACAAATTGTTCAATGGAAAATTGAATAAAATACTTCTTTTATAAGGGATTCCCTTCTGTAAAAATTTTTTACAATTGCAGTAGTTACTTGTGGCCAGATTCTATTTCCAGTGTTATGAATGACTACTACTAATCTTAAGTGGGAAAAATTTTTGGCCTCTTGAAGTGTGGTTTCTTCTTTCACACAGAATGGAACCCACAGAAGAATATAATGTTTGAAAAAGAAGTAGATGTGAAGGGAAATTGTTCTAAGGCCTTAAAAAGCAGACGGAAAGAACAATTCTATCTCAGTAATTTGAAAGATTTTTGTTTTGTACTAAGCATATTGAACCAAAGTAGGAAGTAAGGTGAAAAAGTGTATAGAAAACTGTAATTAATTCAATTTTAACAGAACCTGGAAAAGCAAACTAATGTGAAGACAAAAGACTAAAATAGAATAATAGAGAAAGTGGGATAGGATAATCAGGTAGTAGAATAAAATGCTTTAATGCATTTTCATATCGCAAAGGTTATATTCAAATTAGTTTCCCAAAATACTTGATAAGGGAATATATATTCATGAACGAGTTATTCACATTGTAAACTGAACATAATACATCTAATTAATAACTTAGACTTTTAATACTTTGAAATTTAAATTTTCAAATGCTTTCATATTTATGACGTCAGAGCATAATCTATATGCATGTAAGCACTGTGCTTGCTGACAAGAATACCCTTTTTGTCAGTACAGAGAACATCCTCCTACTAATTCACTCCAATATTCTAGCTTTTAACATTGTTCATGAAAATCAGAACAAATTAGTCTTAATTGTGCCAACAATTAAATTTTGTTAAGAACAAGATTAGCTAATCAGTTAATTAATACAATGTTTTACAGATTTATAACGATATTAATACTGGGACTGCAGAGCTTATATACTTACAAAAATGGAATTTAAGATAGCCACTAGTTCTTGAGGTATTGATACTTGTGATAATTTTCACCTAGGCTATGATGTAATTCAGTGTATTCAGTGATCAAAATCCATAACACCACTTGCATTTGAAAGATGATCCAGAAAAAAAAAAAGGTGTTGGCTTGGCTGTGAAGAAAAACAAAATGTTAGAAGCTCAGTTTTTCAGCTTGTGCAGGACATTTCATTAGAAACTCCATTTGCCTACCTACAGCAAACTCAAATAAATGCACAAGTTCAAACAGAAATGTTAAGAAAAACTAATAGAAAACCAAACTTTGAAATAAAATCCCATTAAAAAACACCACTGGCTGGATAAATGGAAATATTTGAAAGTAAATGTCATGTTTCCAATGAGGTTTTTGTGTTCTTGTCATTCAAACAGTATTGCAAAGGTCAGTTTATTGAAATGTCATGCCTGAAAAATCTGCAAGCATTCTTTCTCCCTACACTTTAGAGAAGCTTTTTTCAGTGAGCATCATCACATTGTCTTAAGCAGTACAGTGAATCAAACTAAGTGGAAATACATTTTGTGCTATTGTAAAATACAATAAATATGAAGTAAGTAGTGACAGCTGACATAAAATTCAAGCCCTTTGAGTGAATTTACCTAAAGAGATCAGTACTTATGGACAGACAGAGTGCTCACATCAAATACATTTTCCTTTTAAAGAGAAATGTATCAATAAGTAAGTCCAAGATTACAAAGACAGTGCTTAAACCTTAATCCAGAACTTGAATTCATGTGTGGAGGGCATGATCTCAATTCTGTTCCTCTTTCAGAGCAATGTTCAGCAACCTTGCTCCCTCTATGCCTACTTCAACTGTACAGTAGAAAAGAAGGGGTAGCATCCATCCCAGACAGTAAAATGTTCTTAATGATAAAAATTCACTTTTAATCTCTTCTAGAGATGTAGCTTAGATTAAAAAAAAAAAACAAACAAACAAAAAAAACCTGAAAATCTTAAAGATTATGCAGAAATCCTTTGTTTACTGAACAGTAACTTTCAGCCTGAGAGAAAAAATCAAGTAATTGCAACAGCCACGACGAATAGAAGAGTGAATATTCACTGGGCATTGTCTTATTTGTGTGATGCTGTATCCTAGACATTGAACTGGAGAATGGGGTGTTGAAATGTGGTACTTGCTGCAAGACACTTAGTTGTGCATAAGCCTCCTAACCTTGTAGCTTCTGACAGATGCCAGGCAGCTCCCCTGGTGGAGCACCAAGGAATGGGTCAGTGCCTGACAAACATGCTCCCAAAGAGGCGGACTGAATAACTCTAATGGAAGCTGAATGCTTGCTGCCTGCAACAGCAAATATTATAATATTTTGCCTTACTTAGTTTCATTAGAAACTCCTAATTTTCTAACTTCATTAGAAAATTAGGAGCAAAGGGTCCATTTGTATCCCTTCTGATGATAGATACCTGCCTTCTACAGGAGTAATTTCGACAGACTCTGGAGAGAGTCACAGTTATTCTTCTTCAGCAATGCTACTGTCCCAGTTCTGTATTTTTTTCCTCAGCAAAACTACCTTTTGTGTAGAAGGAGGCAAGGGCAAATATTTCAGTGTTACCATGCTTTTTAAAAAGGAGTAATGGACATAAGCCCTTCTTGTTGCTAAATAAACCATTAGTTTATTAGTCTTCTAAGAAAGCCTGAGTAAATCTCAGTTCTCTGAAATGAGTTCAGCTTGCAAGTTAAATGTTATATGTATTCAGTCCTTGGCAGAGAAGGTCTCTTCCTCAGAGACTTTTATGCCTGTCACAACGTGGTTTCATTTTTTGGGATCATCTGGTGCTCCCACAACAGAAGTTCAGTCTCTGACAAAGCACAAGGGAAGGAGATTCTGTAAAGCCCAAGAAAGAGCAAACCATGTGTTTCATGCTTTCCAGATCTGAAGTTTCCACTTTCTGTTTTGCAGTGATGCACTCCTACATCATCAGTATTTTTATTACATTTCAAAATGTAGTTTCATTCACCATCTCAAGCTCCACTTTGGCTTCCCAAAGATACCATTTTCAGCAGTCCTAGGGTGCAGTGTACCCTGCCTACCTTCACAACAACTTGTACCATCTTCCTGTATGACTAGGAGAACAGGGGTTGGCATTCTTTCTGCATAGCTACATCTGCCTTTGATCCATGAGGCTCTTTTACATTACTGCTGGAGCAAGAAAGAACTTTATAAAGCAAATGTTGAAATAGGTAGGAAAGGAAAGGATATGAATTGCAAACTTGGAGATTTGTTGTTACCAGAAAGAATATTCCAACATTCAATCATATAGACATTATGGTATCAATATAAATCAAATATATAGAGAGATACAGATATTATATAGATGTAAAAATACAAATTATGACATTTATATAGACAATATTTATAGGGACAGTTAGGAAGGCCAGGGTTTAGCTGAGGTGTTAGGGCATGGGTGGGACTCAATGATCTTTAATGTCTCTTCCAACCTAGTCATTCTGTGACTTCTGTGAATTTTTAAGAAAGTAACTGAACAAAACCTAAAAAATATTTAGAAGTTTATGACTGAAAATGGTCTTTGGTCTTGATCAACTTCAAAAAAAGAAACTGATAAAAAAGATGTATCAGGTTCTAGAAAGTCAGAAGTGTTAGACAGATGGAATTTTTTATAAAACAGAGGTGGCTGGTAGAAGTGTTTCTGTAGTTTATTGGTAGAGGAATTGCTTTTCTTGTGCACTGCAGGGAATAAGGCCTATGTTTACAGAGCAGAAAGGAATTGTTTAACACATACTGCAATTCTCCAGTGGTGTTGATGAGCATGCTGAGCTGGAAATGTAACCAATTCTTCCTTTTGGAACTAATTATAGCAACTTCTTCAACCCCACCCTTATTCTTCTTCTGTCCTTGTTCTCTCTTTTCCATTAACACTTCCATTTCATCTCTGTAAAAAGTAACTGAAAGAATCCATGACCACACATTTCAGAAGAAATTGTGGTACCATGCCAAAAAAAAAGAGCATTTTTATACCAACATATGGGAATCAGAAATTAATTGTGCCAATATAAGAAAATCCCAGTACTTCTGCTGTGGTAGAAATGCGATGTCTCAGGAGCAGCATCAGGAAACAACACCTATAACTCATTGCTGTGTGCACTTTGATAGCAGCCTCATAGCTTCTCTCCACTGATCTGCTGCTGCTGTTGTTGTTTGGCTCTTTTATTATCATTATTATTTTATCAGTGAGCACTGCCTGGTTCTTATCCAAGTAGAAGAATATATGTGAACTCTAAACACTGAATAAGGCCGAATCTCTAAACATTGAATTCAAACGCAAAAATGAACTGCAGAAGATTATTCTACCTCTTGAAAAGGGGTAAGCTTTACTCTAATTTACACCTAGAACTAGAAGGAAACAGATATATCTGTTCATTATTAACCTGTACATTCATAGTCCCCTCAAATAATCACATAAGTTTGTACAGAATGAAATCCATTCTTACAGTGAAGGTTAATTTCCAAATTGAAAGCCAATGGGAAAAAACCTATAATCTGCCTTATACCTACTCTGAGCA
Source organism: Agelaius tricolor (assembly GCF_023055355.1). NCBI lineage: Eukaryota > Metazoa > Chordata > Aves > Passeriformes > Icteridae > Agelaius > Agelaius tricolor. The sequence continues at coordinate 35,967,834 of NW_027269262.1, forward strand.
GAAAAAGAGTTTGAACTGCTTCATTCACTTCACTCAGTTCTGAATATATGTTTTATTGAAACAAAATAAAAACCCCATGTTTTATTGAAACAAAATAAAAAAGGAAAGGGAAGGGAAGGGAATGAGAAGAGGAAGGGGAAAGGGGAAAGGGGAACAGGGAAAGGGGCGGGGCCACAAGATCAGTCCTGAAATTCATTAAAGAGACTTTGAATATTCAAATAATCCTCAGGTTATGGAATTGCCAAACAGAAGAGTCTCAAAAATGTCACTATTTTAATTTTGTAACCTCCCACTAAAGATCAATGACAACATACACACAAAATCAACCAAATGCTAATTAAGCAGCAACACCCTCTGAAGTAAAGGAGTACATTCTTTCCTTTCAGGCTTTATGTAACCACCCTAAGAAATAAAATGCAATGCCAGTATGAGCATCAATATTGAAACTCTGATAAAATACCTTATTGTCTAATTTACAAGGAAATATATTTCCAGCTGAGGAAATACATCCATAAATAACCAAGGTAATAGTATCCTTTGGTCATTTGCTGTGGCAAAGATCAGTTTCATAAAAGCAAGCATTCCATTGAATTAATAGCTGTGATTTCCTTTTCAAAATCTGATTTAAAAAAACAAGAAGAAAAAAAATGTGGCTGTCCATCCTTTGAAATACTGCTCTTAAATACATCCTGAAAAATGCTTCTGTTTCTGGGTGAAAAACAAATGCTGAAAAATCTGACTTTCTCCACAGTGAAATTTCCCAAAGAGACAGAGGCAGACAAATCACTGAGACAAGCAGAGGGACTGTTCCCAAAGGCAGAAGATAAGAGATTGATGAACACCTGACAACCTGCTGTGTGGAGAACACATGACTGCTTTGGAATACTTTTGGTTTTACCTTAACCTCCACTACATGCACTACTACAGATCTCCCTGTTTTCAGTGCTTCTGTATAGGTCAGATGTAAGGATCCCATCCAGACTCCTCTTGAAACCAGCAGCACAAAGGGGTAGGGAAAAGGGAGGTTGCCTCAGAGTTTCTTGAAAAACCACACCTTTGTCTTCAGACAGCTGCAATCTGGTCATCGTGTGATTGCCCTAGAGGGGTGATGATGTATGCAAAGTTTGACAGACTAACAGCTGAAGGATTTAACACCTACCACAAGGGTTTCTTCTTTTATTCCCATTTGCAATCTCAGCATGATTGCTCTCCAAAGCAATCTAGTTAGGCCATCAGCTTTTCAAAGTAACTAACTTCCATTACTTTACCATGCCCAAGTCTCAAATAAAACTTCTTGATTGTAGTAATACAGATCAACTAAATTATCTGTCTCAGAGTCTGAAAAAGTTTTAATTGTACTAATCACACACTACCTAACTCTCTGAAGTAGATTCATTACTGAATGTATATTCTGCATTTAATAACTGAATGAAAAAAAAAATACAAATAATTCAATTTAGCGGTTATTTCCCATCAAAAGCAAATAGAAGTTCAGCAGTTAATAGAATATTTTGGATACACAGTGCAGTGCAGATAGACAGTAAGTAAGGTGGGGGAGAGAGAAAGCTATGCAGCCTCTGTGAAACACACAGTAGCTGTACCTTGGCAGTAGATGTAAAATAACTCATATCTAATAAAGCTGTCTTGGTCCATCTGGCACGGGCACCTACATACTCAATAAAGCTCAAGGGAGACACATTTTAAAGAATGACATAAATTATTACTTTGCAGCACTCCTATCAGCATTCTTAACTAAGTGCTCACTTCCAGGTCAGCTTGTTCAAATGCAAAAAAATCTCAGAGTAATTATCTGCCTGTCTTCAGCTCTGCATCTTCCTGTCTTTCATACAGCCAAAATATCTCTGAGACCACTTCTGTGGTACAAAGAAGAGTGACAGACTACCAGACCCTTATGTCTGGCAACCCTACTATCCATGTATTTGCCATTTCCTGATTAATAAGCAGCTGATATCACAAAAGGATTCAGCATAAAACCCACTTGTGATCTCTATGGTCTCTCAGTACAAAGACAGCTTGTCAAAACATGAGAGAAGAAGTCTGAATTCTTCAGTGCCATGGAAACAGAAGAATTATTATATGTACATTTTTTTATTCAATTTTTTTTTACTTCAGCTCGAACTGCACTTGAGACAGTCTTTTAGTAGAAAACTGTCAAACTGTCCCTGTGATTTCAGTGGTGGTGAAGTGGAGTTGGTTAAAAAATACAGAAAATGGGATTTTTTTTTTTTTTTTTTTTTTTTTTTTTTTGAAGAGAGCAGAAGTCAGAAGAAACAGGGCATATGACTCAGGAAAAGAGATAGGCCAGAAAGATCACGAGCTGACACTTCGGGGAGGTTTCAGAAACAGTAATTTTTTTATGATTCAGGAGTGTACAGAAAAGACAGTGACACAAGGGAAGATGCTATGAACCATCCACAACCTTTTCCTCAAAAGTCACTGTCTTCTCCTTTTCACCGCACAGTACAGTCACACAGCTCCTGCATCACAGACCTCTGAAACAAGAACAGGGCAGCTTCCTCCATCAACACTCCTCAGCACTCACTGACAACAGCTTCTGGGTTTGTGTCTTTGGCAGAAACTAAACTAAGGGCTTCCTGCTTTATTTGTCATCTCCAGTCATGCACTGTATTATTTCACGATGGAGAAAGCCTGCAGCACACAGCTCTGTGACACAGGACCACCCCCTCTGCTTTTGAGCACCTTTTGAACTTTACCAAGTGTGCACTGCTCCAGCTTACTGAGTTTTGCACTTGCCCCGCTGTCCTGGAGAATAAGACAGCAATGCACCCCTGGTTCATTGTCCCTGTTTCTGGCAACCTTCAATTTGGAGGTCTCCAGAGGGCCAAAGACCGGACTGAAGATTCAGTAGCCTTTGCAATCCAATGAATTTGCTGAAGGAAAAGTCATTGTGCATTACAAAGAGTTTGGAAATCCCATCAAACTTTTGACTCCCCGAACTGAAAACAGGACAAAGATGCAAAGCGATCAGAAGTAACTACCATATAACCTGTCCTGATGGTTGTATTATTTGTTAAGCCTTCACTTTTCACACTGTTGAAAATGGGATACCAGGCTAAAGCTGTCTTTGGTGTCACAAAGGAGAGTCAGTTTTCCATCCCCACCCTAGCTGCTGGTGCTACTGGGACATGTGTTTGTTAGGCCAGCCCAAGGGGCAAACACTTCTCCAAACCAGTTACATTTGTACTCATCAAGGTCCTACTAAGGAAATCTTGCAACTATTCTGACAGGCAACATTTTGATAGTTGCTGTGGCTAATTAAAAAGCTTACAGATGGTCAGGTAGGGCTCAGAAAATTTTGTTAGCTTCTCTCCAGCTCCCACAGTTGCTACTAATTCAGCTGCTTTTCACAGCGCACTTAAGGGAAAAAATTATGCAATCAGGAATTCAACTAACTGTTTGCTTTTAGAGTCTCAGATTCTTCACATATAAAACTTATAATTGTCTAGATATTTTGCTTTATTTAATCAATGGTGAAAATCTAAGTAGTTACATTTCTAAAAAGTAGGTTTTTTCCTGAGCTGTGAAGTAGGAAAGAACTGACAGCATATATTCTTCTTCCCTCTTCTATTTCCTAGGTTTTCATTATCATGGATGTCAGACAAATTGATAAACCCAATACCTTTTGCACTCCCTCTGCTATCACAAAGGCAACACTTATCTCTGTGGACAACATCTTCTTCAAATGCATCTTATATAACTATTTTATAGGAAGACAGGAAACTGACAGGCTCCAATTTATCTCTGCACAATACCACCCATTTATTGCTGTTCAGGAACTCTAGATCTATTTGTATGTTCATAGTAATAGGCAATACATACTACTACAGAAATATTTTCCCCCTTTTCAGGAAACATTGAGCCTACAAACAATGTTTACTAGATCTTCAGTATTTCCTTTAGCCTCACTGAGTTAATGAAAACATTCAGTGGACAGTGGTAACTATAAAAAGCAGTGGTTTGTACCTGTACTAGAACAATTAATTTAAATTCCCAGCTTTATACTTTATGCCTACATAGGACAGTACATTCTTCAGCCTTGTTCAAGCCATATAAACAGTCCAGATGTTTATGCTGCCTCTGTTTCGTAGGGCTATCTCATTTGAAACTCATTTTGATGTTATTCCAGAGCTTTGCAATTTATATTGTAGATTGTTCTGTCACTATGCAACAAACTGCTCAAACACAGACCTAAATTTTAATAAATATGTTATGAGTAAGCATTTGGTAACAGTAAATTTACAGGATTAAGCTTCAGATTTATGTTTTTATTGCATTCTGCAGGAGCAAGTTAAAATTGCTTCCTGTACACATATAATTACTAGTGGAACTTGGCAAGATTATGTTATCCTTGTGGCTGTCTTATACAAATTGCAGTTACTTGTGAGTTGCTGACATTTTATTGTCTCATACCAATAAAACAGCAATGACATCTATATTTTTCACAGCCAAGCTTAATCATAAGTACATCTGTCAAGATCTCAAAATACACTGAAGGCTCTTCTTCTTCATGGATGTATTTTCTTAGTTTTTCCTTCCCATTCTGCCCTTCCCCAAGTGACATTTAAAGATCCACTTTCCTTCCCTCAGATCTATATCTGAAAAGCAATCAAATGGTCCTCCAAGCATCTGACACATGCTTTTTTGTACTAGCTGCTAATTTTGAAGATTCTCCAGTTTATAATTTCTTTGACACTTACTCTAGATTTGTGCTCCTGAATAAATTTATGTGATTTATTTATCCCCAGTTGTTTCTGAAATCCCAATAAAGGCAGAACCTGATCATTACAATATACTTGCCACAAGTGTTTGTTAACTGCTTTGAGTATCCCTTTGCTTCTTGCACCACTTCTGCAATTACTGTGGCACTTCAGCCATCCCTGGATGCTTAATAATCTTTAATATGCCTTCAGTGTGCTGAAATAAAGACTGATGGATTAAAAAATATATCACCTATATGTATAAAATACAGTAAGAATGTACATATGTCTTTCCATTTAGTACATCTCTAATATGTTCCCAGATTATTGCAATGTGATATAATTAAGTTAAACATGAGACTGTAAAATATCCAATGACCCAAACACAGTGTCAGTCACAAAAAAATATTTCAGTTGTAAATATTACAGTGGATGAGAAAAAAACCCTTTCAGATTTTGCAAACAAAAAGAGTGTGAGAGTGACCTGGGGAAGGGAAAAGAGGAACAGAGTCCCTGAGTGAGTGACTGAGTGACTGACTGCCTGCCTGAGTGAAAAATTTGAACTGTGAAAAAAGATTTCAAGCTAAAAGCCTGCAGTCTGTAAGTAGGTAAAAAGGCACTGCATGTCTCCTTTCTAGCAGAAAGAGGCAGACTCAAGCTGCCCAGAACAATGGGATGGTATTAACCCGTTTCCTCTCTGGAAATCAGATAACCACAGCAACCTCAGGATCCAGCAGTGGGATGATATCTTAGCTCCTGGCAGCACAGGATGGAAACCAATAAAATGCACAAAATATGCATGAAAAGGCAGATAAATTTGGATGGTTATTTAAATCTGTAAACAGCAAAAACCACAAATATTCTTTTGCAGGCTGAAATTTCTATATGAAGCACCCTGAAAAAACCCTACAATTTTGAATTATATAGCTTCAGAGGAGGGCCCAGGTTGGAAAGGACATCTTAATATCATGCAGTCCAACCCTCCTGCCACGATCAGAGACACCTCCCACTAGCCCAGGTTTCTTGGATCTCCATTCAATGTGGCCTTGAACAGGGGCAGGAGCTTGTGCTCGTCCCTGTTGAAAATCATTGGATTATATAAAATAATGCTTTGAACAACTTAAGGATTGTGCTAAACTTCTAGTAAAATATCAACTAACAACATAAAGGCATGAATTCATAATGCAAATTTAAATAAGTGACATATTGTTCTAGTTTGAAAGCCAAACCAGTGAGAGACTCTAAGTCAGAAATACAATTTATTAGGAAAAGGGAAAAGAAAACCAAAATACATGTAATAATACAAAAGAAAAACCACTGACAGAGTCAGAGTACAACCTGACACCCTGTTGGTCAGAGTTTTGGTAGCAGTCCAGTTGGATTGGTGGCTGCAGTCCTCCTGGAGATGTGGTTCTGTTGGAGCAGGGATCCTGTAGAAAGGGTGTAGTCTTCCTCTGAAGATCCACTGGAAAAGACAGCTGTTCCTCTGGGAATCCAGTGAAAGACTGACTGTTGTGTCCCAAGCCCCAGATTATATCCAGGTGGGGATGCTTAGCTCCTCTATCCCTGGGCAGAGCATCTCACAATGGGCTGGTATCATTTTGTGAGTCATGTGGTGGGTCCATTAAACAGAAATAGCTCCTGGAGGGAGTTATCTCTGAGTCATGTGGAAAGGCAGTGATGGGCCCATTAACAGGAGATAAGGAAGAAACAATGCCCCTCCTGGTTTCTGCAGCTCTTGAGGATGAGAATAGAATATATCTTAATATTGTAACCTAGGACACATATTAAAATATTTTCTTTACAGAATTGATACCATCCTTTAATATTTATAAAATGTTGAACATGTATAGAAACTAGAAGTCACATTAAGTCATATTAATAATTTAAAGTTCTTCATTAGTAATATAAAACTACCTAATATATAACACATCAAGAAAAATATTAATTATCAGTAGTACGTATTTTAACATAAACTGATTTATTGAATTAGATGCAATTAATACACATTTAGGATTTTTAAATCTAGTCATAGTTGCTACTCAAAAATACTGTAAAACTTTATTAAACTTTTGTTTCAGCAGTCTAAACAGAGACAGGCTCTAGTTCAGAGTTCTCTTTAAAACTTTAGTGTTGATCATCTATCATGAAGAAATGCCTTTAAAATTACCAGGAATTTTATCTTATTTTAACTTAATTGCAAACCACTTAATAAATCATCATTTCCCTTTTAACTTTCAATAAGCTCTAAAACCAGTTAAATTTCAGTGTAAATGCATATATTTTCTTTATTTCACTGTATGTATATTGCTCAAAATTAAGACTGACTGGCAAGAGGTGGAGTGGTGAAATGCCCCAGTGGTGTGTCTTTGGAAATATGGGCAAGTAAAGTCCTATTTGAGTGCCAGGTTTTGTAATATGCTCCAGAAGTTGTCTGAAGTTAGGAGACTACTTAGTACATGAATTGTACTTACATTTTTCTTTGGTTTTAAAATCTTGATTGTGACAGGATCTGAACAGGATTTGGGAGTAATATAAAATTATTTTAGGAAATTTTCCATGGTAAGTAGAAAGATGTTTAAACACTTGGGGTGCACTCTAAGACAAGACATGGCAGCCAGCAAATTGCATTCTCACCATATATCAACCAGCTATCCCTGGCAAGTCTCTGCAACCACTCCAAGTTATGTTATCCATCTTTACACCTGCCCACGTTTTCAGTGTGTTTTTCATGTTTCAGACTTGCCCCTTTGAAGATAATATTAAAACCACTGTTTACCACAGGCTGTTCCAAGTTTGTCAAAATTAGCACTTCCACTAGCCAAATAACTCAGTAGTTAGGCTACTTTGTTTCTCTAAGGTCAAATAAAAAGCAGGCAGAAAGAGGAGATTAATTAAGGCCTTTTCCAACAGAATATGAAATAATTAAAAAATACTACATGCCCGTCAGAAAATACATCTGCATGAAGCACTTTCTATCAGCTGTGATTAGCTTCAAATATCCACAAAAGCAGCACATTAGTTATTGGATTTGCAGTACACTTGATGTCATATCAAGTTTCTTCCCATCTGATCTAGGAGCAAGGTGTGAGCACAGTCTGTCAGAGAAATTTGACAAACCAAACTCTGCACTGAGCTCTTTGCTATATGGACAGCTTGTCCCTAGGTAAGAAGGAAAGTTTGATTAGACCCTTTCATCCTTTTGCAGAGATATATAAATGCAAAGAAAGGCCAGAAATGTTCTTGCTGAAGGCTAAGGAATGCTTGGTCTGAAAACAGAGAAATGTCAGTGGGGAAATGGATTAGAAATGGATGGAAATTGCTCTTTCCGTGGCACAGAGGAGAGAGTAATGAGATGGCGTAGAACTGATTGGTGCTGCAGTGGAATGCCACTGAGATGGGCAATTGTCATTTAGAATTTTAAGGTCTGAGGATATAAGGAAAGCAGACTCTTGGATTAAATAAGGGATAAACATACTTTCTGCCTAATGCAGACAAGGAATGTAAGAAAAAATCGTGAGCTAGGGAGATTTAGTGTTAATCATTATTGCCTTTACTAGTGGACATTTCTAAGATATCTCTGAAATCTAATGACAGGTTGTAATTTCACAACTGCTTTACAATGACAAAAAGCAGGCACAGCTGTCAAAAAACCCAGTCTATCTCCTGTCTGCAAGTGCTCACCCTCTGCCTCTATCACCCCATATTTCTGCTGGCACAAGTTGCATTCAGGGAGCTATATCCTGAAGCTCACAGGGAATCTGATTAAGGATATGCTGGTTTAGGGTGGCCATGAAACTCCCATTACAGTTTTGGCTGGGAGAGAACCTGGAAAGCAAATACTAAAATGAAATCTATATGTGCCTGCAGTAAGTTCCTGCCCTTTCCGCGAGAAACCTGTAGCTGAGGCGGATGAAATTTTATGAGTGGTTTAATTAGGGAGATCCATCAAAAGAAAATGATAGTTCACCTCTGAGCTCAAAATGTATCCAACTATAATTAGCATTAGCTTTTTAAACTGTACACAATAACAAATATTCTATTCAATCAAAACCATGTTATCTAACAATGCTATATCTAATAACAAGTGCATGATTTCAGTAATTATTAAAATGCTGGTCCCTTCCTTCTTCCTCTAAATGAGTGTAAATTGATATTAACAGTTTAGTAGTAAACAAAGCTGCTCATTTCCTTTCAAGAACCTGTCATTCTCACACAATAGAATAATGAAGAATGTTTGGTTGTAATAGCATCCTGGCAAGGAAAGAGAAAACAAGGAGCTCTGTCAAAACAAAAAAGTTTCCAATACCAAAACTTCAATATCAACAGCTTGGGAATGTACCAGATTCTCATGTTATTTCACTAAGTTGATTTAAAAACTTGACATATCTAGCTAGAACTTTCTGTTATTTATTTTTAAAATTAGATCTGTAATGGTGCTGTTTTTCTTTTCCTGCATGTTAACTGTCATGTTGTGAGCTAGTATCTGTAATCCTGGAGAGAGACATGCAAACAGGCAGTGCAAAAAAAGCACGGTATGCAAACCACTTATTTAATTGAGGATGCAACATTTTGTCCCTTTGTAGGTTGCCCACACAGCATTTGAAGTCACTTGGATTAGCATTAACATTAATTAAATATAAAATAACACAAGCTTAGGTCATCACAGGCATTACTTATGCAATTTATGGAAGAGTTAATTCTCGCATAATTTAGATTTTTTATGAATTGCCATGTCCATCAACTACTACAGCAAAGTTTCAATAGTTTTAGTGTGCAAACCATAAGAGCTTTAGCCACTGTTTTGCTTTGTTTTCCTTATTAGTTAAGTTACCATTGTCATCAGTAGAATTTGCAAATAATTTTATTGGTGTGAGTTTTTCTGCTTTGAAGAGGCAATATTTCTGGTTTTTGCTTTCTATTAAAGCACTCCCTGGATGTGTGACTCTCATCCTTTACCTCTGGGCACCACTCAATCACTCAGCACCACTGTTTGGCCCCTGTTAGATGTGAATACACTACTGCAAATGTGTTGGAGTACAAAATATGGAGTTGGTGTCAGCTTGTATTTTTGTGTGTCGTTTACACAGTTTGCAGAATGCTATCCAGCACAAACCTTTCTGGCAATAAGTTAAGAGTCAGCTTTTTCTGAAGCAGAGCTGAAAAATGTGTTCACGACATATCAGTGATTTGTACTCTGAGGCTGTGGACTTTCTGATTTTGGGACTGTGAGCCTAGGGACAGATTTGGTCATTGGAACCCACAGCTACCTCATCAGTTGGCCTCATTTTTATTTATTTTTTTTGCTTACAATAACATGCAACATTCCAAACAGCTCATTCCAACTGCAACCAAAGTCCCAAGACAAAATATATATATGGAGATCAATAGAAACTCAAATCACTGCTGTTAAACAAGCACATTTGTAAATGTGTTTTCATGTGATCTGTAAGTCATCATTGCAGATAAATATAACACATTATGAAACCAAATTCTTATTATTATCTGCATCAGAGTAGAAAAAGTAGATACATAGCAATCTATTGGCTCTTTAGAGCTCCAGCTCTATTAATAGTCTTATTATTTTCCACTCAGATTGATAAAATATGAATGATTCATAATGCACTCACCTTAACTTTATTTAACGTTTATTGCTTCTTATACTCCTGCTAGGCAACAAAAAAAAAAGCTTGGAAAGAGGATTAGGCAAATACTTTCTTCAGAACCATACCCTTAGGCTGATCTAGTGGATAATTATTAGTCTGGTACATTGTGCAAAAAGAGGCATAATTTACAGTGTCCCTATATTTATGTGTTACATGGAAAATACTACCTTGTATGATATAGCATATTTTATTTGTCTATTACATGCTACAGTGTGAAATATTTTTGTCTTATGCATTCAAATCCCTAAAAAATATTTCTCAGCTCCTGGTAAACAATGAATATTTGGAAATTTTACATGGAATAAACAATGATATCTGTCTGAATACACTGGATTTACCTGCTCTGTTACCAGCGCATGGTGTTTTTATAGCATTCCTCCAATTTTCCAGTCAGCTCGGTATCATTAGCACAATTTCAGGCTCCATCTTCTGGTTAAAGCGTTGATGAGTTTGTAAACGAAAAAGCTGATTATTTATCTCAGGTTCCCAAGAGCATCCACAGTCCTGCCTTTCCCTGCCCAAGCCTGGAGCTGCCCTCACCCGCCCATGGCCCAGGACCCCATCTCACCCCCAGGGCCGTCAGCCCCTGCCCCAGGGATGCTGCACCAGGGCCAGTCTCCACCTCCCCATAGCCTGGTCCTGCCTGGCCATGGATCCTGAGCCAGGATCATCCAGACTCAGCTTGGCCCTGTCCCTGCAGTCCTGCCTGGCCATGGCTGAGGGCCAGAGCTGCTGCACAGGAGGGGTCTGTTCCTGGCAAGTGACACCAAACAGGTTTTCTTGGGTCTCCCACACTTCTATCATGGTTCTGCTAACCTGAGGACCTTGGAGGAGCAGCAATTTCCTCCATGGGAGAATTAAGGTGCCTTTGCAGGTGACCCAGGGAATGGCTTCAGCAGAGGTCTTGTTTAAAGGAAAAAGTGAAAAAAGATAGACATTTTGAGATACCTCTGACCCCAGTATTGTTTGAGACTGCTCTAATATTTATTTTCCATTATTTAGAAGCTATTATTTCAATTGTCTTCTCTGATTTTAGGGCAACTACAATTTGGGTCATAGGAGCCTTTGCATACTTGCATTTGGTAGAGGAAAGGAAGAGCTAATTAAGATTAAACATATGCTATTTGGGAAAGCAAAAGATACAAGTCAATTAGATTCAGGAAGGAATGGGTCTATTTAATTTAACTGCTAAGGGTTTCACAGAAATTATCAGAAAATAAATTTTTGGCCTACAGGATTGTTAGAAAGCCATGGATATATTTTCCTCACTTAGCTGATATTTTCACCACAGAGATACTGCATTCTTCAAGCATTCTTCTCTCTACCCTAACCTAATCAATCCTGATCTCATTTTGTGTTCTCTCTTTACAAAGAGTATTTCCCCAGAATATTTCCCTCCAAAACATATTTTTAGTCATCTGACGCTGTAACTTAGTTGCTAAGCTCATAAACATTAGCAGCTAGCCTAGCAAGCCAATAAATAACTTTGCATTTGTTGAAAATACCAAATGACTTGCTGATGTATGAAATAACAGTTGTACTGCTAATCCTTTCTATTATTTCTTACCCAACATACTTGAGTTTGATAGCCCTGATTTAAGAAGTGTATGGGAGAACACGTTGTTTCCCTCTGTAAGGACAGCATTAAGGACTGTGGAATCCTGCTTTTGGATTTCAGGAGCACCGCTCCAGTAAAATTAACAAAATGTATTAGGCACACTGTTTAGGATGTGCTATGAGCTAAACTTGTACAGAAGAAAAAAATCAAGGTATGTCAAAAGTAACGGGACTGGCCTACATCAGTGACTGATCAGTCACTCACAAAATCCCCCAAAGCTGCTGCATCAGAAGACACCATTCCAGCACCAGGCAGATGAGATTGTGCAGGACCTCAGTGACAGCTGGTATTGTCAGAGCTCCGTCCCCAGGAGCCTGGGATGAAGGTGAGACACTCCTCATGAGTCTCTCAGAGGGCAGCAGCCCCATGTCTCAGTTACAAGTGTTGGATGATGCCAGGGAAGGTCATATCCAAGGGCGTGCAGGTCCTGGTCCAGTGGTGCTGGTCCATTACATTACTTACACCACCATTTTCTTGCTGTTATTAATCCTACTGAAAGCAATCCAGAATGGTTTTAATCCTACTGAAAGCAATGCCAGGATGGTTTGGGATAAAAGGGAGCTTTAGAGGTTTTCTAGGTGGGACATCCCTGCAACTTGATCAGGTTGCAATAAAAACCTGCCCAGCCCAACCTTGAATTTTTCCAGGAACACCCATCATTAGAAAGAATACTGTCTTTAACATCAATAAAAGCAGATTTTGACAAACAATAAAGAGCTAAAATACAAAACAATAACAAAAGAAAAACTTCTGAAGAAATCTATATCAAAATAAGCTTTCAGAATGCAGCAGGCACCTACTTTCAGTGATTCAACCAAAGCAGACTTGCAACTGCAGTTCACAGAGCTCTTAGAGACAAAACCTTGTAATACAATTAACTTCACGAAAAAACCTCATTAGAAGCAGTGAGGATTAGGCATGACCAAACACAGTAAACAGATGCACAGAGCTACATCATGTTTTAGACACCTAGTCCAGCCTGCCTGCTCCTGCTTTAATGGAACAGAGTATCTCAGAGCTCCTAATGGGATGATAATGCTTGCACAATGAGATGTTCTGGCAACATCTGTTTGATGTCTCTGTGGAAACTCTATTTGCCTTTGGCTGGTCACTTAAATTTGGGTAAACTGATATTTTCTCTTGCTTATACAGTGCTAGACCACAGAGCTCATGACCACTTCAACAGAATTTAGGAGCAGATGCAAGAAATTGTGGCTATTGCTAACAATTCTACTTCTAATACAAAATAATTATATCAGGCCTGTAAATGACTAGTTCTGTAGAACTGTGATTTTGATTTTTTAAATAAATGATGATTCACACAGGGAAAGCAAAGTAAGAAGAAAATACAAAGTAAATATGAAGCAAACCTAAGATAAAATACAGAAAACAGGAAGATGAGAACATATGTGCTCTACTTTCTGCAGCTAGACCAAAAGTCTGATTAATATATGTTGGCTGCCACTCTAAGGGACTTTTTTATAATTCCTTAACTGAATGGCTTATGGCAACATCAAAGGGTGGGGTTTTTTTTAAGAATTGTTTTATCTGGATTTTTGGAATTCACTATTCTATATGCAGTGTACATTAAACAACGATATAGAATGTTTATGAATCATCTAGATATTTCTGAATTGTTCCACAAACCAGTGGCATATAAAAAAAGAGATTTTTATTTTCATTTTTCTTCTGCAGCAGTAGGGGTTCCATGGAGTTTCCAGGGATGAACTTAAGCCCTTGATTTTGTATTGTTTAAGAAACAGCAAATGAGGTCAAGTCACCCTGATAGACATTGCAGCTTTCCTGACATAAAGGTCAGATTTCATGACATTAAAGGCTTATCAGGAGATTTTCTTCTTCCTTAGAGAATATTTCATTTTCTTTCTTCACACGGACACTGTTCTGTAGCATGGAGAAAGGCTGCAGAAACAGCAATTTGAACATTATTTTGTAGCGAGAGAAAGTCAGATCTGATTTCCACCAAAATAATTAGAAAGAATCCGTAACTTCCTGGGAAGTTAAATCAGATTAAAAAATAAAACCAAAACCAATTACAGATCATAACAGAACTATGGCTGGTGGGAAGGCTAACTGACCTGCTAAATCATGTAGTGATCCATCTTCAAAAATTGCATGCTGGAGAACTTTCCAAATGCTCAGTGGCAGCTGGCATCCCCAGTCTCCCAGTTATTTCTTTCATGATCTTTTACTGTTACATGTTCATGGTTTTATCTTTTGCTTTCCTTCAGTGAAGTCCAGCAGATTAATTTAGCAGCCACTTTGTTTTTGCTCAGGTGGAGTACATGGAGAGTTACAATACAAGGAGAATGATAACGGAAACGGGACTTTGGGCAACAGGAACATTTTCCATTGTTTCTCCTAATGGATGCACAAAGGATGTGCTAGGCTCCATCATCTACATAAAAATGGAGCAGTAATTTATCAGTTTCACCCTTATTTGCACTTCCCTAACTTACCCTTTTGTCTCTTAAAATAATGTGTAATACAGTTCTTGGCTTTAGAAATACTGTCTTACAAATATTCTTCCTCTTCTTTCTCTCTCAAGCACTAATTGTCAGAAGGATAAAAGTAATTTAAAAGCAGTATATTTTTCAGTAACAGTGAGGGGTTGTTACAGAAAAGGAATGCAGGACATGAACAGGCATTCAGTGCCATGAGCTTTAATTTGATTAGTACCCACACTTTTTTAGAAATTAGAGTCACCACGCAAATAATATGATCTGTTTCAATCATTTTAGTTAGACAGAATGAAATACAGCTAATAACATTCATACATAGGAAAACGATTCCAGTTACAAGGTCTAAGGCAAATTTTATAAACAAATTAAAGTGCACAACATATTTCCTCCTATAATAATTTCCTTTTTTATCAGCCATGAAGCAGCCATTTTATTACCAAGTTCTTTTGTACTGATGGAAGAGATTTCAAATTACAAGAAAATGAGTATTCACCAATGAAAAGTAAGAAAACTCTCCAAATAATATATTTAGGAGTGGGAAATATGACAAGACACAAAGTAGGAAAGAATGTTTACTTCCATTTGTACTCAATTAAAACATTGATAATAGTCTGTCTTATATAAAGAGGAAGAAACTCTTGCCCTTATAAATTAACTTAATCAACTGAAAAAATAACTTAAATATAAGGTTCTAGTTCAATTAACACAATAGAAAGCTTCTGGATGTGGCAAAATTAGCAAAACACCAGAAGCCCTGCATTTTAATGAGGTGTCTGTGATTAAAAAGATCCTAAATATTCACCTATCATTTCATCCATAGCAAAATGATCATAAGCCCTTTTTATGAACAGTATTTTAAGCCTTGTTCATGGTGCAGTTCTGCATTACTTTTACACAAATAATTTTTCCAGCATGGGATCATAATATAAGTATTCTTTGCAATCATGTTTCACACATTATTATCAGCTGTAATAACGCTGATAATTAAGTGAAAATTAAGTCCATATTTGAACATCCTTGCTGTATCTCATTTTGCCCTGAGAATGATTTCAGCTGCCACTAGGTTATTTCTCTGGATATTTAGTAGTGATTTATACATAAATTGTGCCTTTTGGCCAGGTGTCTGCAGAACTAGAGGTAAAATAAACCCTTTTATTATCATAGGAGTTAAAAAGAATATTTAAATCTTCATCCATATGAATGCAAACAAATCTGAAAACGCATCTCAGGGTAACACTGTAGAGCAACCAGGGGCAACATAATAGAAATATGATCCTGCAAGGTTTATTACAGGCATGCAAAGATAAATACATGAAAAAAAAATTACATTACTCAAGTCCAGAGCGTTCTGTGTTCCTTATAGTAAGACACTGCCTACAAACTATTAAGCATTGCCCAGGTAGAGGTTGAAAGTTGGGACCATAAATAATTCCATTCGCACACATGACTGTCTTCAACATTTACTCCCTCCCCTCCTCCCCTTCCTTCTCCTCCACTGATGTTAATAATTAGATACCAGTTTTCAATTAGTGCATCAGGCCATCCTTAAATCAGGATATCCTTAAATCCATAGCAATTCATTTTGTCTTCACAGATACAAAGCTGTGGGAGTAGCTTATTTGTATAACTAGAACAAGATTAATTTCACTTACGGTGGCAAATGACAGAAGATAAGGAGAAGGAAGCAAAGGTGTTTCCTGTGGCCACTGTGATATTGCACTACCACAGATTTCAGGGTTCAAAGTACAGAAGTTGTGTTTCTGCTCATGATCCAGTTAGGCTTACTTATGAAGGACAAACAAGTCACTCTGCTCCTCATCTGTAGCATATTTAGTATCTCTCTGCTCCTCATCTGTAGCTCCTCATCTGTGTATATTTAGTAAGGAGAAGCAGAAGTCTTGAAAACAGCAAGGCCCACATTCACATCAGCCTTCCCACCTGTGACTCTGTTGGAAGCCTGGCATGTAGGCAAGCTGGGAAGCAGCTATAAATGGGATGAGATGCTGGTCTGACCATGTAGCATCTTCCACAAAGGTTGATTGCTGACAGCAGGTTAGGGGGGCACCCCTCTAAAGAGACAGGATGCCACGATCAGAGTGTTGTACATCTATTGCAAGTGAGGAGAATTCATGAAAGCAGCAATTCTATAACTATTATTCCTAAAACTCACATAGGACACCTAAAATAAAATTGGACAGGCTTATCTATCATACAACCTGTACAAATCTGCCCAAGATGTTGACTGCTCTATCAGAAACACCATGGCAGATTATATTTGTTCAATGAAGTATTAGATTTTATAATGTTTCATATCAGCAAGGGGGAATTGAAGACTTTACTATCAGAGGCTTTAGCTTGCAAAGATTTTACAATACTTTCACAACAGGTTGGTAAAAGACCTTCACATCAATTTATGGAGGGAAATGCAGGTGTTTGTACTGGGCTGGCAACCGTCAGCTCATAGTTCCCATGGAAACAATAAATTGCTATGCATGAGTAATGGGGAGTGATTACATTTAGAGTAATTATGGCAAAAAGTAATTAAGCAAGATGAGAAGATCATGCAGCATCATTTGCCTTTTTCCTCTACCAATGGCAATCCACATGCCAGTTTTCAATCACATTTCTTAATCACCATAAGACCTTTCCAGGCTTTCGCCCACTTGTGGAGTCATTCTTTACACATCTTTAGATGATCACTAATTGACTGAATAATAGCTGAGTTTTGTTGTGTTTTTTGTCCTTCATATATGCATAGCTCTCATACTATTAATTACAGAAATATGAGTGCAAACTGACTAAGGCCAGAAGGGCCATTGTGATCATAAGGTCTACATACTCTGTTATATAAGATGCATTTTCTTCCTCACAGCAGTGCTGTCATGTAGTCCGTATTTTGAAACTGAAATACACAAAATCTTTCAAGAAATAGCCAGATGTGATTTGAAACAAGATGAATATATTACACTTGCTCATTAAGCATTCTAAGATTATTTGTACCCATGGCTTACTGTTAAGCCTTTCTCTTAATTAAGATTCAACTGCTATAGCCTAATTTCACTGTATGTGACCTTGCGAACTCACTCACTGGTTTCAGAGATGCAGAGCATGAGGTGTTTGTCTCTATACAGAGCAATGTGAAGTTATCAAGGCTCTTCCTAACAAAAGCCCCCTGCCCTGAGTTTACGTCACTTGGCTGTCTCCCTGATTTTTAAAGTTTCTCTAAGCCTTCTGATGTTTACAGAATGATTTGTTATTCTTGTAACGAACTTTCTCCCACACTTTATGTAAATAACTTATTGTTTTGCATTCTTTTGTGGAGGAGGAGAAATTCGATGGACTGTTGGTTTCTCCAGTGTCATTGGAGAGGTGGCATTGTCACCCTCCAATCCACTGTCACTTTTGGAAATCTATAAATGTTGGAGTCAGAAATTAAATATTCTTTTTTTTTTTTTTTTTCTGCCTTGAGAGTGCTGCATGTCTGTGTCGTGTTATTTTGTGTCCTATAGTGACACTTGGCTTTGGTAACGGGGCCGCCACAGGGGTGGCTGCAGGGAGAAGGTGCCAGAAGCTGTGTGACTGAAGCAGTGCCAGCTCCATGGTGGTCCCACTGCTGGCCAAGGCTGAGCACACCAGTGACGGAGGGATTGCCTCTGGCACAGCACAGCTAAGGGGTCATGGGGTATGGAAACTGCAGTGGGAGAAGGAAGTGAGGACATGTGGGAGAAACAGCCCTGCAGACACCAAGGTCAGTGCAGAGTAAGGGGGAGCGGGTGCTCCAGGTGCTGGAACAGAGATTCCCCTGCAGCCTGTGGTGCAGCCTGTGGAGAGGCACCTGTGCCCCTGCAGCCCGTGGAAATCCATGGTGGAGCAGAGATCCACCTGCAGCCACTGAAGACCTCAAACTGCAGCAGGTGGGTGCCTGAAGGAGGCTGGGAAGCCATGGGAACCCATGCTGAAGCAGGCTCCTGGCAGGACCTGTGGCCTTGTGGAGAGAGGAGCCCACACTGGAGCAGGTTTGCTGGCAGGATTTGTGATCCCATGGGAGCAGCCATGCTGGAGCAGCCTGTTCCTGAGGGACTGCACCCCATGGGAGTGACTGACACTGGAGCAGTTTGTGGAGAACTGCAGCCCGTGGCAAGGACTCATATTGGAGAGGGTCATGGAGGACTGTCACTGGTGGGAGGGACTCCTCACTGGAATAAGGGAAGAGTGTAAGGAGCCTCCCCCCTGAGGAGGAAGGAGTGGCAGAGACAGTGTGATTAACTGGCTGCAGGCCCCATTCCCTGTGCCCCTGTGCTGGTCAGGGAGCAGAGGTAAAGAAAATAGGAGTAAAGTTGAGCTCAGGAAGAAGGGAAGGGTGGGGAGAGGATATTTTTGAAATTTGGTGTTATTTCTCATCTTCCTATTCTGATTTGATCGGTAATGAATTAAACTAATTTCCCCAAGCTGAATCTCCATGACAGTAACTGGTGAGAGATCTCTCCCTGTCCTTACCTTGATCAATGTTTCCTTATGTTTTCTCTACTGTGTCTAGCTAGGAGGGTGTGCTGAACTGCCAGCACAGTTCAGCTGGGGTATTTTGGTATTTTTAAGAAGTTCTAGGAAATGTCTTTGTGAAAGCCCCTCCCTTGCAGTGGTGCTTCCCGTGGCTCAACTCCAGTGCCAATAGCCTCTGAATTCGGGATTCCAGGGGCTATGCAGGTCATTGCAGTTACACAGGGTTGACGGTCATGTTTAGTTTACTGGCAATATCAGACTCATCATTTTCCACTACAATAATAAATTCTTAAAGTTTGCCTCATGTTCTTAATTCCTAAATGGACAACTTTTCATTTTACTCTTTTAAAACTTTTAAAATCTTGCTTGTGCTAAATTGTGAAATTCAGTGTAAAGGAACTGTCACAGCATCACCTCTACTGTAAATGTCACAACTACAAGACATTAGCAGTAATTTTGTATTTTCTTTCAAAATCTTAAACTTCAACAAGTTGATAAATTCTTGACAGGTGTTGCTAGAAATGTCTATGTGTCTCAGATGATATATTACTAGAGGAGAGGTTTTATTTTTTTCAGCAAATTTTAGGTGTGGCTAGATGTTTATAGAGGAATGGAATGACCATGCAATGGAAATTGTACAAAGTTTTCCAAGAAGAGAATGCTGCCATTAGGGAAATACTTCTATAAAATGAGACCTCAGTCTTCATCCAGTAAATGTATCTGCCTAAGGTGCACCAACATTTCTACAAATGTCATACACAAAGGGTTCTTGAGTTCACAGTAAAATTGATAAAGTGTACATAATTTTAAGTCCATGCAGTAGCATTTACTTTTGGCTTAAAAGGTTTTCATTAGGTATAAAACTTAATATATTTTAGTTTCATGCTCAACCAGATATTTTTACTGCATTGAAATAGCCTTTGATCAATGTTAAAGCAAGTATACAGACAAATATGCACATACTTGACTGCTTTCTTCTTCCAAAAGTGAGCCACATACAGGCTTTCATAAAATAGTTTTGGACTTCACATCATTGAAGAACTCATAGTTTTTTCTCATATTCAAATATATGAATCTGACTCTCTTTGTCTGTCTCTTAAACTATACATAAATTACAGAGATTTAAACTACACTTGCTTAAGAAATATCAATATATTCCATAAATTTCAATAGACTTCTTACCAGCCAGAATGGAGGACCATGCCTCCTCCATGTAAGTACTTGAAAATCAGAGTAATTGTTGAATCAGTTACATTTTCAACACCTAGTGACATCTAGCCATCATACTCTATTCAGTTTTATGTTTACACTGTTTTTTCTAGAAGTTTTCCTGAAGATGCTTCTTGTTTTTAATTATTATGTAAACATTTTTTAAGGAAAGCAGTTTCTATCTCACATGACAGAGTCAAGAAGAGATGATACAGAGCTATTAGAACTATCCATTGAAAATTCATGCAAAGTACAATTTATCTCAGAACAAATGCACGCTACTTTACATGCACTATACATTGAAACAAACACAAATTTTTAATTTTTTAGTCTTTGACATTTGCCCATGTACAGAAAACAACACTAACACAAGCTCTGTAAGATACAAGCTGTTCTTTTCTCTGCTGTTCTTTTCTCTGCTGTCCTTGTTTCTCAAAATACCACAAATATCATTAGGTTCAATGTGTCACATCACACTGTGAAGCAACCTTGAAGATAACATAATAAAATAATGTATTCACAGAGTTATTTTATAAAAAGATCCCTCTCCTTCCCTACAATGTGGGATTTAAATCAAAATTTATTTCACTGCAACATTAAATATATAAAGCTTAATGTTTACCTCTTGGAGATAGTGACATTATTTTTTGAAATGGAGATCTAATCAATTATGAAAATAATAAAGTTAAGGCTTGAAGGAAGAGATGCATGTACACAAAGTAAAAGGCAATATAAAGCTCAAAGGACCATAACTTAAAAATTGTCAACTACAAAATTTAGGTTTGCTCCTTATACGGTCATAATATTTTTTTACATATCTTTTCAGCCAGTTTGGGCATATCTTTGTAATCTGTTACAGCATGAAATTTTGTTACCAACCATAGACATTCAAAAATTTTGAAGAAATTGTACATTTTTTGATACAAGAATTTAAGGCAATTATGAATGATTACATTACTACATATGTTTAGTACATGCTTGTGACTGAGAACAGTGTAGCTCAATTACTCAGAAGCAGCAATTAAGTGTCAGCTTCACTTGCAACTAATAAGATTCCTTTCTTCAAAATGTGGTAAGTGGACAATGCAATTACCTGTGAAGTAGTACAGCTGAGCATAAAAGTTACACAAGTTCCTTCATTTTACTGCATGTTTGCATATATTCAACAGTATGTTGGCCAAGTGCCATTTAATTGGGTTTTTTTTTGGCTATGGATCCTAAATCTGATTTATATAGAACAGTGCACAGTGTGCATCTGGGTCCACACATGTCTTGGAATTGTATTTTAGATTTTATTAGAAGAAGAAAACCACTGCTGTAATCTTTTGTATTATACCACAAACACACTACTCACAATCTGGCAGGGCAAACATGGCACTAAGAACCTTAGTGGAATAATTTCTTTACCTCTTTTAATGAGATTTTTTTAAGGCAAAAGTGGTGCAAAGCAAAAAATGTAATGTATAAAATGCAAACTTCGTTAGAAGCCCACTACAGTGCCTTAGTTTGAGAAGAATCTGAGAAAAAATTCCTGGTACCCATTTTGTTTTGTACAGCATAAGATTTTCAAATTCACACAATGGATGGAATTCAGTGGGATTATTTCCTCAGGCCTAGCCAGAGAAATATGTTTTTTTTTCCTTTCCTTTACTTCATGTACATTAAAATCAACCTTTCTGGTTAGAAAAGATTTTAAAAAGCATACTAAGCTAGTCAATGAGGTGCAACTTTTGCTTTGCTTTCCACCAGAAACCACAATCCCTGCCAACAAGCTCAGAACCTGGAAGCAAACACTCAGTTGCAGGGGATCTTGGCATACATTCCCTGATTTTCTACCCCAATCAGCCATTTCTGTGGCAGGACACCTTGCTGACCAAGGGTATAGGGTTGCACACAGTTCAGAGCACACATTAACATTGCTGCTATATTTGGAACCTTTGTGTCACAGCTGAGTAGGACAAGTCACACTAGAGACACAGGCCAACAAAGACATCTTCCAGGCAGGAAACTGAGCTTTAGAGTGTCAGCTGCCTCTTAAGGTTTGCCCGAAATTCAGGTAGAAGTTTTACTGACATTCACCAGGAACAAGGTGGGACCTTTCTAACTAGTTGTTGCAGAAGTCCCTTCCCTCCCACTCCCTCATCCTAAAAATTTCAGATAGTATCTCCATTACTATCAAGCACCAAGGTTTAAAATTATGTACAATTAAGGAAAAAAATTCTTCTCCAGATGAAAAAATAAAATCAGCTTGTTATTATAATTTTGTATACAATTATATGTTTGCGTTCCAATTTTTATTCAAAATAATGTAACAGCATTTTTTATTCAAAATAATGTAACAACAATTTTTAAAAATTAAAAGTACGATTTTCAAAACCATGGAATTACCTAGTGTTGTAAATTCAGCTGAAGTTTGATAATGCTTTAATAATTTGAGTGTTTGAGGCGATGAGTATCTCAAAACTCAAGGGAACAT
This sequence comes from Agelaius tricolor, assembly GCF_023055355.1. Lineage (NCBI taxonomy): Eukaryota > Metazoa > Chordata > Aves > Passeriformes > Icteridae > Agelaius > Agelaius tricolor. Next base: position 35,990,522 of record NW_027269262.1, read on the forward strand.
CTTTCTAGGCTGTCTCCAAACCTCAATCCCAGCCCAGGAAATTATTTCCTGCATGGATAAACCCTTCTTTTCCAATTGAGAGGTTTTTAAAATATATATTTGTATATACACTTATATTTTTTTGTTCCTAGAAATATCATCAAATGGTCTCTTCACATGAAAGAATGGACACAAACACCATGCATGCAATAGCATGTCTTTGATATTATTTTACTGATTCCAAGCAGACAGTACTGACACATAAACATAGCTATTTTTGTGTGAGCTAGCTCTCAATAGTTGAAGTTCCACCACTCTGAATTATTATTTTTCTAAAGCAAGTCTGTAGAGGAAAAGGAATCTGAAAGAGCATCTGGCCAACACCATTTGGCATCTTTAAGGACCAGGAGAAGGTTTCAGGATTCTCAGCAGTTTTACACACAATACCAAACCTGGAGGAGTGGTGGGCATTCTGGAGAGCAGGCATACCCTTCAAAGGGCCCTTGGTAAGCTGGAAACATGGAGGAAACAGCTATCAAATGCATGAAGATACAGAAAGCCAAAAGCCAAGTCCTGACACTTGGACTGGGACTCAATGCCAATCTGTAGAAAAGGACTCGAGGGCTTGTAATTAAATAAAAGTCAGCAGTGTACCCTTGCAGCCATAAATTATAAAAATATTGGGCTGTATTAGCAAGAACCAGCCAATGGGTCAAGACAAGCAATTACCCTGCTCAGTGCTTGTGAGGCCACATCTGGAACACACTCCTCAGTTTTGAACACCTCAGGTCATGAGAGGGATGGATACACTGGAGGAAGGGCAGTGGAAGGCCACTGATCCAGCCAGGGACCTGAGGAGAGGCTCAGATCAGCACATGATTCCAGAAGGGAAGGCTGAGGGGAAATTCAATGGCCATCTTAAAATTACACATTAGTCAGTTAGAGAAAAGACTTCAGTACACGGTGAAAGGGAAGAAAGCAGTGGTCACAAGATACCTCAAGGGAAATCCCAGCTGTGGATAAGGAAAAATATTTCAGTGAGGGTGATTAGGCACTAGCACAGGTTGCTCCAAATATATTGTTGGATTGCCATCCTTAGAAATTTTCAGATTTTGCCTAGTCAGGGAAGTGATACAACTGAGGGTATCCCTGCCTTGACAGGATGTCCAGAGGTGCCTTTAATTTGATTTGCTCTATGGGTCTATGGGTCATTAATAAAAATAGGTAAAATCATGTCTTACTCCAGCTAAAGGAATGCTTTTAAAGGAGTAAGTGTTTTTCCATTACTTCTTTAGCGATTTACCACCTAAAGACATTTTAAATAAAGTTATAAAATTGTGGAAACAACTAATTTTATCTAAGAATTTGCAGAATTGTACCCTTTACCTTATGCACTTTGCATTAATATAAATGCCACCTTCTTTATATTTCCAGTTTAAAACTGCATGATATCAAGCTCCACCTACGACTTTTAAGGGAATGCTACCTTTAGGTCCTTAAGCATTGTCTAGATCTTCTTTATGAAACATAATAATTTAAAACATATGTATACATTGCACTTTTAAAACTGCATCTCCATCTCAAAGCCTATGAAATTAAGAAACACACATATACATGCATATGCAGCACATGAAGAAAAGCTTCCCTCAGTTAGACACAAATTCTCATTTTGGTACAATTACACACAGGCCATAAAAAATCCCTATATAGTGTACACAAAAGTTCTGTGCATACAGTAAGGCAGCCAAATGAAGTGGAAAAACAATCCTTACTCAGTAAGACATATTAAAACCAGCTAAACAGATAGAAATAGCATTTCCTCTCTAAAGCAATTGCCTCAAGTTGTACACAACTTATTCCAACTCCAAATCAGAGCCCAGGTTTACTTTACTTAAAAAGAAAAAAGGCATTGTTAAAACAATCTGAAGAGAAAACAAAAGCTCTCCTCTTTGAAATCACAGCAGTCCAGTATTTATTGTCTGTAGGACAGGAAATGTATCCATTTTTCACTTTCACAGAGTAAGATGTCACAAAGTTACCTGACCACATCAACATCTTCTTGTACCTTTGTATGATTAGAGAGTAAGAATACAGACATATCATTTCAACATTTTTTTTCTCAAATATCTATGAAAGTCCAAGAGCTTTATTTGACAAAGCTATCTAAGATGCAAAGGATCAGCCCAGGTTACTTTCATATGAGTTTCACAAACTTTGGTTACAACTGAAACTTCAGTACATTAAATACCAATTAGCTTTATCGAGATAAACCCAGGATAAAGCTCATTGTGCTTTTTCTTTTTCTTGGTATTTAGTTTACATAAAGGAAGAGCCAACATACAGGGCTTCTCAACATTCACACATGGGTACAGTTGGTAGAGGGTGGTGTATCTATCCGACTTTTATTTTCCTTAGCATCATTCAGAAGTGACTCATTACCAATCTGGCATTTGAAGACTTGCTTGTAGGCCTTCCTAAAATTTTCAGATAGAAATGCATATATGATTGGGTTCACAGAAGAATTGCTGTAAGCCAGGCAGTGTGCAGTTACCCTGAAGAGAAAGGAGGCTTGAGTCAGTGGGAAAACTCCAAATTCAGCCCAGAGATGGATCACGTGATGAGGCAGCCAGGAGATGCCAAAAACCACTACCACCACCAACACAGTCTGTGCTGTCTGAGACAAGGAAAGGAAAACACATATGTCTGATGAGCACTCAAAGAATCAGCCTGAAACCTACTTCAAAACTCCTATTTGGATGAAAAAAAAGAAAGAAACCACAACAAAAAGTATACTGAGAGGGAACACACTGCAATATTTGTTACTGATTTCACCCCATTATTTATATGGGCTTTATTTTGCACAATAAATTACCACAAGGAGAACCCCAGCCTTGGAAAATGTCATAGTAAACAGCAAATGCACAACTTTCCTCCAAGGTGAAGAATGACGTTCCTAACTCCCTACACAAAAGCTTAGCCTTTTCTGAAGTGCACCTAAGCCTGCTGTAAAATAATGACAACAGGGGTCTTTGGGAAATCTCATCCAGATCCAATGAATTTTAGTACCATGCACAATAATTTCTGATTAAAATTTCAAGAGAGATCTATTATGCATGAAGGCAGCTGGTGGAAAAGCTTAGAGCTTGCTCAAGTGCTTACAGACTTTTTGGAAGTGTCTCCTTTAAACACAGAATTTCCACAGAGTCATACAACAACATTCTGGGATACAACTAGTGGAAAAAAAAAAAAAAGGGCTTGAAATTTCTGATAATTGCACATTATCAAAACCAATCTGGAAGTTAAAGTTCACCACCCAACACACTAAATTAAAAAATGGAACATAAAATATCCTCAGTGCTGCTTCCACACTCCACTTCTACCATCTATGAGAGGACCATCAATTTCACTAGACCCATTCTAAGCTCCAGAATGAGTTGGTAGGGACCATTCAGGTGCTGCAGGTGTTCTGTCAGGGCACAATGGAATTTGACTCTCAATATTTTCTTTAGCTTTTACTTACTTCAGAAACAGCAGTTAGTGCTTTGCAGTGGCCTAATTAATATCTATTCCTCTACCAAGTACCTCTTTCAACTAAGTAAGTCTCCAAATAAAAGTCTAATAATAATTCCAAAGCATATTATGTCATGAGCCATTATAATTTCTATAGTAACATTTTATAACATAATTTTTCTGATAACTTCTTCGCATGCAAAACTAACCCGGGGTCACAGAGTGATAAATATTGCAGCATAGAAAATATGTAGATTTCTTGCTAGTTTATTGAACTTGGTCTATACTTCTTGAACTGATTAATGCTCACTAATAATTAAGACTGACCTAACTAATCAGAACATGAGTTAGCTTAGAAAAACTTATGTAAAAAACATTTTGATTTCTGTGGCAACAGGCCAAAATGACTTATAACAGATGCTGTTGTTGGTCAGTATAATCTCACAATAGAAACTAAAGGACATTAAATCTGCAGTTAATATAACATGTTTAGTCTAAAGCAAGCATCTGTTTTCATAAGCCATTCCTCTGCTTAGCCCTATGGAGTTTAAATCAGTTGCCACTCAAACAGCCACAGAGATATCTTCTTTTTCAGGTTTTATCAGGAGACTGTTCTAACAAGACTGCATAAATTAAGAGCAGTTTATTCTCTAATTGATGTGTTCAATGGGTTAATATTCCAAGTAAAAATAAATTTTAAGGATACCACATGTACAATTACTTCAAAAGAGGCATTTACTTCAGTTTGCTCAAAATTCTGAAAAAAAATTAACCAGGAAAATCACTGACATTCAATAGTCTATAGATGCATCTGAAAGCAGAGGGTGACAATGTGTCTCTTTTAACTGTTACTAAAGGTATTTCATCTCTGCAGAAAAAGCAATTTTGTGTTAGGAAATCTCACAACATCTGCTTTATCCCAATATTCCTTTTAAGCCTAACTTCAGAGCTCACTTTTCCAAAATCATCCCTTTGTCTTGCAAGCAAAGTATCACTAAAGACCAGCTCGTTTTTACTTACTGGGAGCTTGCTTAGGGTATCTCATTAGCAAATAAAACCCACCTGAAATATATGACATTAATATTGATGCTTTGTGACCAAAACCCATGAAAAATAGAATTTAGGCAAATTAATATTTTTCATTATTTTTTTCCTCACATGCAGTAAATTTATTTTAAGATTCTGCTATTAGAATGTTCCTAAATGTTTGACTAAAGCTAAAAATGTATAATTTCATCTGAAATGCATTCTTCACAAGACAGTAGAAGGAAAAGAAGAAAGACATGGTAACTAGAGAGAATACTAACACACTAATGAAGACTAAGTCACTTTGAAAAACATGAGTTAGGCTTTCGGTTTAGAAACTCATCTTCTAAGGCAAAAAAATATCTGGATTGCTTTTTGCGTTTTTTTTCTCTTTGGCCACTGTAACCTGATACATTCAAGAAGTCTTGATCATATCTGAAATGCTTTATCCTGAAGCTATGAAAGTTAATCCCTAGTCAGATCTGCAATTTTTGAGAGTTAGTGGTTAGAGGAAATGCAGAGAGATTTCCAGTTTGAGAAGAATTTAGATGAGAGATGGCAAAGTACAAAATGTCTTGAAAACTATACCTTTGGCCTTGACAACATTAAATGCAAAAGTATATATGTTAAGTATTTTTAAGTATTTTACTGAGACAGGGCCATAATGCTTTTAATTCTAGGAATCAAAATCTATTGAGTAGGATATTTTTCAAAAAAATAGAGAATGCATAAATGAGAGAGTACTTATTCCCTGTTGAGTCCATGTATATCTCATTTACATTGCAGGCACTCTCCATGCCCATATGAAAATAGTGATCAGATCAAATGAAGAGCTATAGCTTAAGGGGTTTTTCTTCCACATCCATAAAATGAGAAGTTAGTCAAATGATCACTGTGGTCAAATCTGCTCAAAAATCACAACCACATTATAACTGACAAATTCTCTGTTTAAATGCATCTTTCAAATATTGTTCTAAATCATGAAGCTTATATTCTTCTTTAAAGACCTTTCATGATTCTATTTGTATCCAGTACATAACTCATGTCTTGAATGTAAGAGAAGAAAACATTATGTGGAAAATCAATAGAAGAATTGGAGAATCACTAAAAGTCTCTTATTAGACTCCTTGGGAAGGACACTAAATTTCATTTTAAAGGTCCTTCATACAACCTAGGAATCATTCACTAAAACATTACAAAATCAGCCAGTTAAAAAAAGAAAATTAAAAATCCCATGATTTACAAGTCAGGGGAAAATGTCAGTGAGAAAAAAAAAAGAAAAAAAAATTAACACAAAAGACAGGTTGTCTCCCTGTTCCTAAATTTCAGATGCTCTGAAGTTCCAGATATGAGGATCTCAGGTAATGGCTTGATGCAATGTGATGGAAAACCTGGATCAGAAAAGATTCTGATCTGCTAAGTTCAGAGGGACACTGAACATTTAATTAAATACTTCATTTTAATTTCTTCTCTCTGTTAGATCTTTAGCAACAAGTACCAAATTAGCTTAGCCATAAAACTAAAATACATACAAATGAGTATTTGCAGTGAATGCAACATACCTTTTTCTTGGATGCTTCTGACTTCTTTGACATGTTTTTTAACTTCTTATGCAGATGATTAAGAACCTGAAAAGATTAATTTGCATCTCTTTATCAAATTTCCCCAATTCGTATTCAAACAAAATTCAAACCTGTGTATCTTAGAGTACTCTTGTGCTCTCCACAACTGCATGATTCACTAACAGACATCACTGAACCAGCTTACACATTTCAAACGTGCACAGTAGGAAAATCAAAAGAATTACATATGTGAGCCCATGTGAACGAACAAAAACAAAGCAGACCAGAACTAAATTCTTACTAAAATATTCAAATGTATTACATAACAAAGACATATCACAAATTAACAAGGAAATGGATGGAAATCTATCTTGTACATAGAATTAGCAATCTCTCTTCTTCCATAAAAAGTCAAAAGACTTGGTTTAGAATGACCTTTAGTGTGTGTAACATAAGAAAAGTGTATGTTTTGAGTCAGAGCTTTTCTGAGTCACCTGTATAATTTGTTTCCTTCAGATGGATGCTTGATTAGTATAATCAAGATGCTGGCACTATTTGATCTTTGAAAGAAGCTTAGGTTTTCAAGAATAATTTATACTAAAATGGAAGATGACACATGAGGCATGACACATGAGGCATGACTTTTCACAACAATGTGATGATACTCACCATGCATCTTTCAGAACCCAATTTTGAAAATACATCACTAAAAGGCTCATCGTCCAAGAGCAGGGTCCAAATTTTAATAAAATTATTTGCACATAAGGTCTTGCATAGAGGATGCAGAGATCTTGGGTTGGGGAAAAGGGTCCAAATTCAGATTCTTTCATATCATCTGGTGACATTTTCTCTGTGTTCTTTGGGTTGCACAGCTAACCACTATTAGGACAGACATCAGTCAAGATGATCTAGAGACTTTGGCATTTGAATTTTATAGACACACATATTAATTTAAAAGAAGTAAGATGGTATTTATGAATATCCAGAGTGCATCAGCAGACTTATTTTTTAGGTATCTACTCTTAGATACCAGAGAAACACCAACAACAATTAAAAAAAAAAAGAAATTACTTATAACCACTAAATATTGTAAGTGCAGTTCATTTGTGCAGCCTGTGTACTGGCCTTTGGCTCACCCTGCGTGCACTTCCTATTTGGAAACACTATCCAGGCCACTTCTGGGGGATAACCTGAGCTAAGAAAAAGCAGGAGAAAAATAAATGGGCTTTCCCTGGGAAAGTCCCATTTTGACTTCATTTCTTTCTTCTTCAGTATGAAGCAGACCCAAAGGAAAGGACAGAATCCCAGAAGAAGACAGAACAGGGAGATGACTGTCTCGCACACAGACATTTTATTCACCTCCAATCACCCTGTAGAGACCAGCTGAATTGCTGAGTCTGTCAGTGAAAAACATAAAACTGAAAAAAAAAGGCATGGGAGGAATGCAATTAAGTCCATGTCCCATCAATGCTGCTTCATCTATCATACCCCCCTTCACATAACTTATAGTGATGGGCTGTTTCTGCTGGACCTTTGCAAGTCCCATCATGTGCCACTCAGGGATTGTCCTTCACAGCCCAAAACTAAAGTCAGATAAACTCTTCGCAGAGATCAGAACTGCAAAATAGTTTTTAAAGTAACAAACATTTTTTTCTTCTGTTCTGAAACTTTTAGCCCAAAGTTTTGCATTGTATCTCTCTCCAGTTCAAAGAAAGATGCAGGAGACCAAACAGGTAAATTGCATGTTTGAGGGGGGTGGGAGGTGATGGAGGAGGGTTTTGTTGTCAATTTGGATTATAACCTTCAAATGAATCTTATCAGCTTCCCTCTTTCTGATTGCATACACATTTCATAAAATAAGTATTTGCAGTGAAAACATATTGGCATAGTATTGTACCAGATGGCATGAAAAGTAGCAGCAAGAGAAATAGGCAAAATGCAATTACTTATCAACAGCAGTGGAACAGCTCTCAAAGACCTACAGAGACTGCCATGGAGTATTAAAAAAGAGCCATGTTTATGCACAAACACTACATGGCAAATCTAAGACACTCTCCACTATCCTGTTCAAATTGCCTCTTCTCTGGGCCAATGAATAATCAATTTTTCCTCTAACAGCCTGAATAATTCTACAATGTGCCTCTTACTATTTTCATCTCCAGCTTTCCTGTACCTGCTTTTCAGAGATCAGCTTCCCTCTTTTCTGGAGATGAGGGTGGGGTGCTGTGGTAAGAAAATTATGTTGTTGTGTAAGAGACTATAAGGAGACTTGTAGGATCTAGTCTGGTACAGACTGTGGCCAAGATACCACTCATGACATCCACCCACCCACCTTCCTTCCTTCCGTCCTTCCTTCCTTCCTTCCTGCCTTCCTTCCTGCCTTCCTCTTTCTCTTTTTAAAGTATTTTTTAAATTATTCTTTTTTCCCATTGTTTCAGAAACTACATTCAAGATGTCTTGAGAGCCCTGACTGAAGACTTTGACCAAATCAAGTTGAGAGAGATTTTTCTAATACAGGAGTGAAGAAAGTAACTTCAACTACCTGCGCCTATTCACAGAAGTCTACCAAACATTATGAAAGTTTGAAGTCTACAGTGTTAAAAACCATGTTTGCTGTCTGGCATTCCACTGACCACACCCTCATTATCAGCCACTGAAAATCATGCAGAAGGAAAGCCTGCACAAGGTCACTGTCAAGTAAGAATGAACTTCTTGGTTTACAGATAATGTAAGCATTACATTCTGAACCACCTTTGTAGTATGAACCTGATTGAAATTCAAGTGTTATTGCCTGCAATCCATGTTTTAAAGTAATGTCACTACTTCTATTGTCATCCTATTCTTCATCCTCCTTCAATTAAGAGTGTGTTACTAACGTGTCATAGCTTTTATTTTTCTCTTTCAGTGAAGTTTAATAAACTTTTCCCCTTGCTGCTCAGCAAAATTTAGGATTTAATATCCAAAGCCAGATAAGCTTGTATTTTATGTTGAGGCGGTTACTTTTTATAGCTTAGTTTTAACCAAGTCTGTAAATCATACATGACATGAATTCAGAATGTTCAGAATGATAGATAACAATGGAAACATTCTTAAGGCAAGACATATTTGTTTTAAAGAAAGCTTTTAACATTATGCATCTATAAAAGGAAATGTTTGTTAATAACTATAGGTGTCCAACCTAAAGGTTTGATTGAAAGAGGCCTGACTTACAAGGAGTGAATCCTTGAAAAATGGAGGTACCCAAAATTAGTTGTAAGATTGCACAACTCTGGCAGATGTCAACTGTTAGAAGCTGCCTGGGAATCATTTATCACTTTAGCCTTTAAGGAGATATTAGTGAGCAAATGTTGTGGCACTGTTATGAAACACATACAAAAAGTCAGCATTACAAAAATACAGCAAGTAAAAAGATAAGCAATAAAAGAGTCAGAACACAAGGTAAGTACACAGTGCTGAGACTCAGCTGATCACTACATAATCACTGCTCCTCCCTCTGACGTAGTAACCTTCTTTCAAGAGTACTTCTCTGAGGAAAGAGAGAGAACATAGAATTAGCAATCTCTCTTCTTCCATAAAAAGTCAAAGACTTGATTTAGAATGACCTTTAATGTGTGTAACATAAGTGCATGTGTTCTATGGATTTGTGACTTTTTCACGGTGTTCCCAAAAAGATGTATCTTCCCTGTACATCAGTAAGACCTCTCCTTTTATGGCTTGTCTGGTGTTTAACAGCTGAATGCAAACCGACTCCTTAAAAGAGAGAGGATAATGGAGACTCTCCACCTTCTTCCTTGTCTGCTGTTTTCACAAAACTAGGGAAGTATCCTTAATTTTCACTGCTCTATCAAACATTTGCATTAAAACTGAACTAATGTTACTTGGAAGAAAGAAAAGAGGTAGCTGTACACACAAGACAGAGCATGATCTCATAAATCTCTGCCTGAAGAGCATGTATCACCATGAGATATTTTGGGAGGACACTGCTTCCAAATACCTGGCACTACTTCAGCACTTTGTACATTGTAATAGCATTGTTATCCATGGGAAAAATACAAATCTCTGCTAACACTATATAAATGTGAAATGAGAGAGAAAAAGAACTTGGCTCCCTATTAGAGTGCCTAAAAAATGAGACTTTCAAAACTGAAAGTTCAATTGCAATTAGTTTATGAAAGAGGCAGAACTGCCTTAAAGGAGTCTGGAAAAGGCAATATATTCAAATCGAGAAATAAGTGTCATTTGTCTTAATTTACTGCAGCAGAAGATTGCGTTATCTCCCTGATCCACAGTTCATGAAAACCAGTGAAGTCCATAAGAAACTAATGCAGAGATTAATGTCTCCTAATGTCTACAGGCTGAGGGAGCTGGGGTTGCTCAGCCTGAGAAGGCACTCCCTGTCCCAAAATATTGCAGTTGGAGGTTTGTCAGTGGCTCCTAAAGAGGGCAGGAGTGAGTCTTTAGCTGCAGGGTACAAATACCTTCGATAGCTCTGTACAAATCACGGCACTTTTCAGCCTGTAAACTGATGGGAATACCAGCTATCTCCTAGCTATCTTCTAAAATTCACCCCTTCGGGTCAGCTCCTCCAGCCAGACTGCGAGGCAAGCAGGATCACACACATAGGCTCAAAACACATCACAAAGCCAGAGTGAGACCCGAGCCTGGCAATAGTTTAAGCACACAATTCTATTGTAATTTCAAGTGGCCTTGATTTTATTAACTTGTTCTTGGGCATATTTTTCACATAGAGTTGCTTTTGTTGGCTTGGAGGGTTTTTTTTGGTTTTTTTTTTTTAAACTACCTATTAATACTAATATTGAGAGATTTACTTCTGTAGAGGTGCTTTGTAATGACAGAGTGTGTTTTATTTACTATCCAGATATTCTGGTAAAGCATATTTGCTTATTTCATGCCTACACTGTACAGGACTATGCTAATTTTGAAAGATTTCTTTTTAATCTTCTCTCATATAATTAGACTTCAAAGGCCATTTATGCTGAAACAGAAGATACTTTGGCTCTGAAAAAGGGAAGAATTAGTAGCTGAAAGCCCTCTGTGCACACATTCTGTAGTGTTCTCCCTGCAACGTGTAATACTTTCCTCAAACTGACAATCTATCACTACAGCTCAGTCATATTCACCACAGTAGATGAAATACCAGTGTATTCATTCAGGGAAAGCAGGATTTGGTTTATGTATGAAAACTTGTGTTTCTGCTTCATTTGCCAGGTTGCATTTTTTCCACTATGAACAGCCATTTAGAAATGTTGTCCTTTGCGTTCTGCATGCCTTGGTTTCATCAGTGTTGGACAATGTTACAGCCTCAATTTGCACATCACAATTAAGCTGATGTAATATATATGAAACTGAGCAGAACATAAAATTACTTGTTCAAATTAAATACTTCAGGTACATCTATTGAACTTGCCAGTAGAAGAACTGAATTAAGCAGTCGGTATTTGCAAGAGCCATCCTATCCTCTCAAATGTAAATCACTGCCTAAGGAGAAATCCTGCAACTGAAGGCAGCTGGCACAGAAACAGCAAGATACCAGCAGGTAGCAACTGGTGCTCCAGGTCCTGTTCAGCAGCAAGCAGAGGATCGTATGCTGAAGGCTGCAATTATTACTCCAGAAAAATGTGACAATTTGCTTAAGCAGAAATGTCCTTAAATACCCATATTCAGGCACCCTTAACTATTGCTTTTTCCTGCCTGGGTTCTCCTGCCCTGCTCCCTGGAACCACCTGCCTTTGCCGAAGTCAGAGGTAACTCCCTCGTCGACTTCAACTGAGGCAAGACATGGCACCACAGGGACCAGGCAGCATAAAGCACATTTTACTCTTAACACCAAACAGATAATTTTTGTCACTTTCAAGTCCACTGTACATTTTAAAGAACCACAATGCTTCATCTGAAGTATGAACAACTTGTTGCTTTGTTGTACTTTATTGAGTAAAACTCCTCACACAGCACTACAAGAAATTAAGAGTTATGGTGATGGAGAAAGCAGCAGAGCACGGGGCTTCTTAGCATTCTGCAACAAGGAAATCTGTCAGGGAGACCCCACTAATTGCCAGAACACCCCTCCCCACTCACCCCATGCAATCCCTGTTCTGACCTCTCTGTGATATTGAACATACGTTATCACCCCTCAGACATTCCTCAGCTATAAAACCTGCCCTCTCCCTTTGTGGCACAAACTCACCCCTGCTCCTTTTTCTCCCAACATTGACAAGTCCCTCCACATGCCCAGAAATGACCCTATGGCTCATGGACACCTTTTCCACCACTGTGTCCCTCCCATCATTTACACTTGCCCCACCTTAGCGTAGCAGAAGGAGATGAGCAGCAGCGGGAGCAGATACCCGAAGATGAATGTGCAAATCACATAGACCTTCTTGTGGCGTGGGTTGGGCCAGAATTCCCAGCAAAAGGTCTGGTTGCTGGTCTCACGGTGGAAGATGCGCTGGTGGTGAGCCACAGGCGAGGCCATGGCGAAGGAGAGCGCCCAGATGAGCCCCACACCCAGCATCGCATTCCGGGGGACGCGCAAGGCTGAGGAGCGTCGGGAGTGCACGATGGCCACGTACCGGTCCACAGACATGGCCGAGAGCGTGAAGATGCTCACCAGCATGGAGATGGTGAAGAAGTAGTGGATGAACTTGCAGATGAAGGCTCCCAGCACCCAGGTGGGGAGCACATAGACCGTGGACTGGAAGGGGATGCAGAAGAGCAGGTAGGCCAGGTCGGCGATGCTCAGGTTGAGGATGAAGATGTTGGTGGTGCTTCGGCGCTTGCCTGGCTTGCTCCTCGCCAGCACCGTGATCACCAGGGTGTTGCCCAGCACCCCCAGGGTGAAGATTAAACCGAAGACGATCAAGGTGATGAAGTTCTCGATGCCGATGCCGAAGAGGGGCTTCCCCTCCGCCTCCGGCAGCCCGGACAGGTTGAACTCCCCGCGGGGCGTCTCTGCCGCGGCTCGGGACAGGTTGAGGGGCGCCGCGGCGGGCTCTCCTGGCTCCATCCTTCCCTTGCGCGCCGTGCAAACTTCCCGGCACCTGGGACCGCGGCGAGCCCGGGGCAGCCGCCCCACCAGCGGCGGGCAGGGAAGGGCGGAGGCGCCGCCGCGCTGGGCGCAGCCTGCGCTGCCGGGAGCGGAGCCGGCGCGGCAGCCCCGCCGCCCTCCGCAGCCGCGGTCCGCCCGCCTCTGCCCCGGGCCTGGGCCCGCCGCCCCCGCCGCCGGGGAGGCGCTCCGGCCGCGCCCGCCCCGCCCGCGGAGCTTCCGCGCCTCTGCGCTGCTTCGGGAGACTGAGCTCCCCGGGAACGTGTCCTCGGAGAAAGGGGAGGTGGGGTTTTCTTGCCCTCTTTATTTCCCCCCGCCTTTTCTTCCCACCCTTCGGCTTGTAGGTGTTCCCCCACCCAGGGCGGCAGCCGGAATCCCGGTCTTCTCCCCGGAAAACTTCTCTCCGCTCGGTGCCGCCGCTCCCAGGGAGGCTCGGGAACCGTGTCCCCCAGCAGGGCTAGGCGGCGCTCGGCTGGTCCGGCCGGGCATCAATGAACTCGCTTGGACAGACAGAAATGATGAAGCGCCCGCGTGAACCCACCTCAACAGGTAGTCGGCAGCAGGAATTTCTCCCGACGAAGCGCCCCCTGTGCTCACTCTTCTCACCTCCTTCACAGGTTTCCTTCATCAATCACCGAGTGTCTCAAATGACAAAAGGCAGCAGACATTGTCACGCCTTCCTATTAAAAAAACTACCAAAACCAACAAACCAAAAACCACACACATAAAGCAAAAGAATTGGAATAGGAAGTCTAGCCGCTTTTCACTGCCAAATCACGACGTTCAGGATCTCCGCCGCGGCAGGAGCGCATCCGTGCTGGGGGCCCGCGGGCCCCTCGGAGCCGGGCAGCCGCGGGCAGCGCTGCACGGGGCCGGAACGGGAGCTCCTGGAAAGGCAGTCCTTGCAGAACGGGGTTAAACATGAAACTTCCTCCAGCACACGGATGCGAGTTCGTGAGAATATTCTCACCGGCGCATACACCTTGTGAAAGAAAGGGATTTGCCTGCGGTTTTGTATCCATTTGTTTCCAAATTACCAGTCAGTGAGCTACAGCTGGCAGCAGCAGTGACCAACAGAGCTGCCCAGATGTGCTGTTGCAGGCAGAGAGCTTTTGTTTGCATGTTTTTCAGTCTGCAGTTTGACAGGGTTTTTTTTCTACCTTTCTTTTTGCTACTTATATTGAAGCATCTCAGCAGCTGCCCATCAGCTGACTGCAAGCCATCGACTTCTGCAGATGTAGATTTTAATTAAACTAATGTATGGTCTGCTCCATTAAGTCTGAAGGAACACATCACAGGAGAGCACAATTCAGTTTATATAGATCTAAGAAACTTCTATTTGGATTGAGCTGGTTTCTACATCTGTTGTAACTAATTTAAGTATTTATAAATATATCAAGCAAAAATAAGCTAGTAGGGATTCCTCAAAGACTTGGGTTTGGAATATTTTGTAATGTGCATTCTTTACAATTTTGTTGACATGTTTGATTACCATGCAAATCTACTAGTCTCTACTTCTGCAAGGGATGTGAGAAAGAACACTGTTAAACATTTCTAGGATACATCAGATATCACACACTTTTTGGAAAGTCTCTGAACATATTATGAAAATGAACAGAAGTCTATAGATTTTCCTAGTGTTGCTGATGCCTGTGTTTGCCTATGAATTCCTTCATGTGGTGAAGGAGATACAAGAAACGCTTTGAATATGACTGATGGTTTGCTTTTGAATCATGTCATGTTGCCAGACACCACTCATTTTCCAGGATGTCTGGAGTGCAGCCCTGGTTTTGATGAAGCTAATGCAATCCTCCATTTGATATGCTGCTGGTCCTCATCACTCACACTTCTGTTTTCTCGCAAAATAATATGTTTTGTACAGAATAGCCTGAAAGGTTAGAACAAAGGATATAACACTTAGCAGAAAAGTAAGCAGGAAAAGTGGGTATAGAAACAAAATCAATTTTAGCGGGAATCAAACTGAAAATCCCATTAGTGATTTGGATGGGAGAGTTGACTATTGGTTTCCTTAGGATATTTAATTGAGGGTTCTGTGGTTCAAGCTTTGATTTTCTGCTACGAATATAAAGTTCCTATACAGTTCCTACAAGGCTACCCTGAGCATTAGGGGGAAAAAACCCCAAGAATACAACTGTATTGTAGCTTTTCTCTCAGACCTGCAGGCATCAGCTTTTACATGAATGAATGAAAGTTCCCACACTGAAAACACCCATGATTGCTGTTAAGATTGTCATAACCAAACAGGTATTGACATGTTAAACCGCCGGTCTTCTTATCTACACTGAGCAAAATTTTCATGCAAAAGAAAGTTGAGATGGAAAAGCTGTTATGAATTCAGTACAAATAAATATATAGTTAAATACAGGAACTAGTTGAAAAACTATGAGGAAAAAAAGTAGTAAAAATACTGCATTGCACTTTAAGAAAATAAATTTCATGTCTTTGCAAAAGAGATCTCTTCAGCATGTGCCTCACACGTTTCCTTGAATCTAGTGTTATTGAATTTATTTTATTGTTTTCCTGAACACTATTCGATGTGAAAAGATAAACTAAAATAGCCTAGGAACTTCAGAAAGAGCAAGAAACAGTGTTCTTCTGTCTGTGGCTAGAATCCACAATCATCTTTATCAGAGAACTCACCTCCAAAAATTTGTTTGGCTCCAAAATTTTCCATTGCAATCAATGGAGAAAATACTAGGAATATCTAAAAGGGATGGGAACCTATGTACCCTGCTAAGTCTAGGCTTTCATATTTACTCCTCAGTGGGTTAATCCAGAGAATATTACCGTAAAAACATACAAGGATGTCCTTCTTTTTGCTCACCCCAATGGCTGGTTATGTTATTTTTATGTTGTTCCAATAATAAAAATATTTGACTTACACTGGTAAAATTTTATCTCAGGAATGAGGATTCCAATGCATTGATTTAAAAACTTAATTACTACTAAGCTCTTTGTTCCTATTTAATGCATATATATAGGTATAATAAACATATAGTGAATATAATGTCAGTAAAATGCATTTATATTTTAAAATGAACATTTTATTACCACCTCGGAAACAATAAAAAAATGCACTTTTTAGCTACTGTCCCACTTTTGATTACATTGAATAACTGAGGCACAAAAACCAGCATCTGATTATACAAATACATACATAGATGTCTGTCTGCATTTTATCATTCCACAAGAATAAAATAATAAGATACACAACTTCTTCAGAGAAGAGTTTTAGTAAAATCCTGTATAAATTCTATTGGGGCCTTTTGGGAGTGTTTTCCGGCTTTTTTCCATAGTGAAGTTGAAGCTGGAGTTGAGGTTCAAGGCTCTCAACTGCACAACAGTATCAGTAAAGAGAAACCATTTAAAGTGTATTTATACTAAAGCATATGAGTAACCCTGACTTTTAGAAATTTTCTGACAGCTTAGTCCTTAGCTCATTGGCCCCTTTTCTTTGCTGCAAAAAAGACTTTCCAGATTTGGTCATGTTTTGTTTATAAAACACAAGACTGAAAACAGGTCTATTTTGAAGACTGACTCTTTTAATATATTTGTGAAACAAGATCAGATGCAACAGTCATGTCCATCATACCCCGTTATTTTTCTTTGTGACAAGTTCCTGGAGTAGAAATTTGCATTTTAAAGGTGGATGTGAACTTCAATTCAAAATTCAAAATAAAAAAGTCCATGATTCATAACCAACCTTTGATTCGCCTTCTATAAAGTTAGTATGTAGAAGTCAAGCATCTATATCATTTATTCCCCTTTTCTCTATATTCTTGGGAATAATGTAACCCTCAAGTCACAGTTGTCACTACATTCAGATTTCCATAGTGGAGAAGTGTCACCAATAAATTGAAGTTTATTGCTTCTTGCTGACATTTAAAAAGAAGTAAACATCTGCCCATATACATTTGAGAGCCATTGTCATTCCATCCCTGAGTCTGTGCTGACTTTTTTGTCCTCCTAGTTCTCTACTCCAGTTCTTAAAAATCAGTTCCAAAAAAATGTTAAAATGCAGGCAATCAAAAATAAATTTGGAGCTAAATTTCCAAAATCCCATTCTATATTTAGTGCTTTCAAGTAATAGGTTTTAGGCTTAAAAATTGTACATAAAAACATGTATCCATTCTTTATTCAACACCCAGAAATTTTCTCTGTAAAAAATGCCAAAAGCTAAACACCGTGGTCTAACAACTTGAACTTGCTTTATAGTTGTTGAAGAGAGTTGCTTGTTTCATTTTCCTTGATTTGTGACAATTACCCCATGGGATGCTTTTTAATGTTGGCAGCAGAAGCAACTTGCCTGTGCATGGAAACACAGCTGTGTTTTGTCTAAAACAGAACCAAGTGTATTTTGGTGAACACTTGTAATACAACATAACACAATAGATCAGGTCTTACTAAACTCAGGAGAATGCAGCAGGTATCCAGGTCATGGGCACAGCAGCTGCAGAAATCTTTTAAATGGAAAATTATTCCACCTTCAAACTGCTTTGTAAAATGTACAACTGACTGGAGTGAGGTCATAGGGCTTATGAAAGACTTAAGTTCTGTAAAATGAGCATGATGTTTCTATATAGGAAAAGTGGAAATACGGGCTCAAGAAGCTACCTTAGGTATGATGTTGGCAAACATCAAAATTATCAGGGCTGAAAGAGGCAGCAGTAGAAAGAAGTAACTTGGACAGCGTGATTCCAGCTGCAGCAGGTGTGTGCTGCTGGCAAAGCAGCCAGGAGTTTGCAGGTTGCTTTGTCTGGGGTCAGCTCCAGGCACAGGCCGAGGCAGAGAACATCTGATGTCAGGGAAAAGGCCAGGACCTCACTGTCCAGCCCTGGAGACCTCGGTCACCAGGGCACTTCTGTGGGCAAAGGGAGAAAGCAGGTGGGCAGTGCACAGTGGATAGAGACAATGGACATCTTTCCCAGCACTTACTGCTACCTCTACACTCTCCTCCATCCTGGAGGAGATGTAGAGGTAATGTGAGTGAATTGCCAATTTCCTAGAGGCACCATGTGGAGATGTACCATGGAAAATGGAATTGCCAATTTCCTAGAGGCACCATGTCAAAAAAAAAAATGTAAATCATAATTTTGATTTTTCTTGGAATATTGACTTTTTTAATATGGATACCTATGTAAGCAGAGATTTATAGTGTGTAGGAGAATGGTAAAATATACCTCTATAGCTGTGCAAAGGCCTTGCAAAGACGTAGTAAAGAAAACCAGGATTTTTGTAGACAAAAACTGCTAGTTCACAATTTCTTTTAATTTTGTATGTCAGACTGTCATCATATCAATTGTGAGTCAGGACACAAAAACCCTAATGCAGATTTAATAGTCTTCATTAGAACTACTATTAGAATTACTATCAGATCCTGTCTGCTTTAAAAGATATATCTTCTATCTTCTAGGCAAATAGCCTGACAAAATTATTTTCAGTTACAAAGTTCTGGGGATGATTAAAAGACTATTTTCCTTTAAAGGTTTGTATGCTGCACATCACTTTACTGCTGTTAGGACTTTGGTTGCATCAGTATTCAAGGAGAGGTAATTAAGATATAGAGATCAAAACCAACAAATTCAGCATAGCAAATTCATTCCATAGTTGCCATAGGTCTCAGCTTCAGGTCTTGCAGAAGCCAATTTCAGCTGCCAGCTCTCTGGGCTTTAGTGAATCTTTTCCCCAGGTCTTGTAATTTTTTGTCCTGACAGAACAGAGACCAGTTTTACTTTCAGATAATTCAGAATTTATTGTAGTGGATGGAGGTAGCTTAAGCTTTGAGCCAGACTTTTCTTTTTTATTGGTTTTAGTAGCTGCCTAAGATGGGGCTTCTGGATTCAGACTCAGTTGTGCAGTGTTTTAATTGCTCTGGGAGAGGGTTTCATTCAGAGTCCAGATCATTAAAGTGATCCTATTTTTCATTTTTCTGACATTTCACGGGAGATGTTATGACTCAGGGTTAATTTGAAGTTCACCAAAATTATATATGTTGTTGCCTTCCCTTCCCTCATCTCTCAAGACTCACTGGGCATGTACAGAGCTCCATGGAAGAGGGTTCTGCTGAAGAAGTTCCTAATCTATCTGCCCCACATCTCCAAAGGCAAACTGAAACCAGAAAGAAGAACAATTAATTTTGTGTAACCAATCTTCACAAATACCTATTTATTATAAAACAACAGCACTGATGGAACTCCCCCACACCTAATGATTTCTCGAGGTCAGGATTGAAGGCCCTTGAGATGGTAGTTCATGTTTGGACTCAGGTGTTTATTATTTCTTTTCAGTGAATCAGCCTCACAACCATGAGTTCTGCAGCCTTTCATTAGAAGGCACAAAATGGCTAACCATCTCTTGTTACGAGGTCTTTTATAACTACACTATCCAATTAAGAAAGGACATCTATTATTTTCCCTTTTAACCCAATAACTGATCCCTCGAAGTCTGCAATGTGGACTTTTCTGTCCAATCACAAAACATTACCCAAACCCGTGAAGAAGAAGGAAGAAGACGGTGAAGAAGGAAGAAGAAGGTGAAGAAGGAAGAAGAAGGTAAAGAAGAGCAACCTGCTTCTGCCCTAAAACCCCCATCTTGCTTCATATTTATTTCTATATTCTAAAACCCCAAACTCTAAGTTTTCTACCCTGTGATAGTACACACTTCTAGCCAACTACACACCTGTAATCCCAGCGCTATCAATTAATTTTGGAAGTCTGTTTCACGGCCTCAGGTCAAATGCAGTGCTCTCTTGTGAGTCTGTGCCTTTAAGCACAGAAAGTTTAAAATTCTCAGCATCCAGGATTCCAACACCCACCTTTGCAGACCCCCCTAGTGCTCAGCTGTCATTTGCAATCAGAAATCTCTGTTATTGTTTACTTACATTCCTTCTGCAGCAATTTAAGCATACTCCTCTCTTATCTATGAATATGGAAAATGGTGTATTCTCTCTGCTTTTGCAGACACTTTTCAATATCTGAAGACAACCAGCCCTTGCTGGAGACAGTTCAGATTCACATATGCCCACCTGGTGGAGGAACTTGAGGTAAAAATTTGATCCAACATACAAAGATTCCTTGGCTTTTCCTCCTGGAAGGAAAATAGCAATGTGTCTTGGTGTACAATGATCACTTTTAGTGAATCCAGAGGATTATATAAACTACCCTGAAGAAGCATTGCAAGCAGGCTCGATGGCAGAGCATCCATACTTTGTGCCTTCACATATCCAACTTTTCCTGTCAGTCCTGCGTGCAGCCCAGTCCTTTGTGTCAACAGCTCAGCATGAGAAGCTCTGCTTGCTTTTGGTCATCAAATGCCTCATGACATTATTTTTGAGGTCTTTCACCCCAAGGAAGCCTGGAGTAATATGTGTAAATCAACATGCAGATAGGGTGGTTTCATATTTAATATAGTGACAAACTGAGTGTCAGAAGATAAATTATTCCTGTATTCTCTTTGATATTTCTAAGAAATTGATTTTTAGCTTTAGTTTGGATTTGGTGTGGAAAAGAAGACACACTAACTCATTTTATCTTGGTTAGATTCTTGCTATATCTTTTCTTTTTTCCCCTTTTAAAATAACTCTGGAAACCACATTTTTAGACTTCTATTTTTTAATAAAAAGTTAATTTTTTGAGTTCTAATTATGTTCATCTTCCACTGATACCTCACAAGTAATTGTCCAGAAATAAAACAATCACAGCATCAATTTAGTAGATTATAGAATTGGTGTAACTTTGTGAATCTTTTTCCATTTTTTAAAAAATTAGGTGAGAGTGAACTCTTAGGTTCACTGAGTTTAAATTATATATCTCTTATGAAATTTGGCTCAGCTGGAACCTTGTCAGTTTGTACCGATTTTCTATTGGGTTTTGACAGTTTATAAAAAGTTATTTACTAAAGAAATCCCCAGCCTATATTCACATAGTCATTTAAGAATTTAATATGGTAACATATATTAAAATGCAAACTTTTTCATTTTGCTATGGTGGCCTGTGTTTGATTTAATTTTTTTAAGGAAAAACTGAAGGCAAAATTATGGCCACAGAAACTAAGGAGTAAAACCACTTTTCAATTACTTTTGTCATATTTCTCAGATTATTTTTTTGTACACATTTCTATTAAAGACTTTTAAAAGAAAAATATTCAAAAGAGACATCTGGAGTGAATCAATAGCTCGTTTTATCTATCTGAGAATTTTCAATAATCTGTTTCAGTTGTGAAAGGATGACTTTATTCATGAATATGATCTTTTGCTATTCTTACCCAAAAATATCATGTCAAGAACACTATCCATCAGTTGTATCTATCAGTTGTTTCCTGGAGATAGAATTAGTACCTCAGATTTTTTCCATGTATGAAAAATAATCAATAGATAAACATTTCTTCTGAGTTGCAGAGAACCCAGAGTAGTGTTGTAAAATCCTCAGCAGAGCTTATCCAAATTGAATTGAATGAAATTGAAGTACTTCAGGGATTTTGTTTCACGAGCTTGCTGTCTTTCTTCCTATTATTTTATACTGTGATCTTCTCTAAGAGTACGATGTTTGCAATTATGATTTCTTTCCAACACCATAGGAAAAGCTATGTGTCAAAGAGGGGGACAATATTACATAGCAATGGTTGAAGAGAATGGGTTTGTGTTTAAATTGTCTTAGGACAATTCTGCACTGGGCTCTTGTAGTACACATTTCCTTACAAAAATTCTGAAGGAAAATTTCAATGCTTGAAATTTTTGCTGCATTAGGTTACAGAAAACAAACTAGCAAATATTCATTGAAACACTTCAGAAAACCTAATTTAGACAAACTTGAAACAACCAATACCAAACTAACTCATGGCCACTTGCACAGTCATATAAATAATTTATTTTTGTATTTATTAGTCATTACTAAAATAGAAAACTTTCATGACAAAAATTGTCTAATAAATGACATATTTTCTTCAGCATTTTGGCTATATTTATGCAAAGTAATGCGTATTGGCAAGGACTTAAAGCTGAAATTCTCTCAAAGGATTCTATGTAGCCATTGCATCAGATGTCATTCGTAGGCTTCTCTTGGTGAAACACAGTTTTGTGTCCATATTCACAACCTTGACTGAGCATCATAAACTTCAGGAAGGGACACTTCCACCAGCAGATCTTATCCCTGGACAGGGGTGCACCATTAGAAATGATGTGTTGAGCCACCTAAAGCTGTTCCACAGGTTTGTTCTAACAGTCAAAATTTACCTGGGACCATTATTTTCTGAATACACCTGAGGAGCAGGTAGCTTCTTAGTGTTGAAGGCATGATCATAGAAATATGTATTTATCACTCAGTATCTGTTTCTCATTATCTCTGTACTTAGCTGTTTCTTGGAAGTGAAATACAGGTATTTAAACCATAAGAAGTTCTGAAAAGGCAATAATTGTTAGAAGCTTGACTGAAGTGAAAAATTACTTAGTCTTAATTCTGTTCATCTGCAAAGGCGGTCCAGGTAAAATTGACCTTTTGAGCATATGATCTGTGATCTGGGGCTGCCTCCTGCAAATCTTCCTGTGTTTCTTCCAATTTCAAATAATTCTGGTTTAATACAAAGAATTACCATACAGAATTATTAATATTGTTACTCTAATTAAAATAAAATAACAAAAACCAGCTTCTTTTTCTTGAGCCTTTAGAGGAGACTTTTCATTATATTGATTATGGAAATATTTTAGAAATTTATAGTAGTGTTATAACCAGCTGAATATCTGCTCAAAAGAGGGACTTATCTACTGAGATTTGATCTAGAAATTCTCCCATGATAGCTTGCAACATCCTGGGGATCAAGAGAAAATGCACATCCACACCTGAGTTAGGAGAAAAGAGAGCTAGCCAAGAGAAAGTATGACACATTCAGATTATTGGAGAATTTTGCCTGAGTAAACAGAGATATTAAAAGCCCCTTACCTGAAGTTTTGTATTTAGGTGTTTTATTTGGATTATTAGCACGGGTATTATGAGATATTAGTCTACTGGTTAGTTGCATCTTCTACTTCTCACTTTTCAAACCCCAAAAGAAATTGGGGGGGGGGGTGGAAGGAATCGTAGCTTTTTCAAATACTTTTTAGCTCAGGAAGCATATTATGATCCAGATTACACACGTAGACTACACGAAGCTTTATACTTTAATAAATGGATGATTTCTTAATTATTACTGGAGCATGAAATGCTAATTAAATCAGTCTTGAGGATTTTATTGCGCGGCCGCAGGGGAGGCACCGCCTGTGCCCGGGACCCACCAGAGGGAGCCCGAGAAGCTGCGCGGACAAACGATGCGGAAAAGCGACAAAGCAGAAAAGGGAGCTGGGGAAAAAAAATTGACAAAGAAAAACTGATCTTGCCTTTCTGTTCCCATGCTCGAAGCATTTACACGAGCTGATGCTTCCATCTATTTCAGTAATGAAATCTGTATGGCTGAATGGTTTCCTGGCTGAAATCCTGCAGGAGGACAATGAAGACTAAATGATGCATCTATTTCTTTAAACTGCATCTAGAGATTATTTTTTTTAATTAAGTAGTTAGTGGGGATTTGTGTACACAGTAGCTGAATTCGTTTTTTAAAAAAAAGAAAAAAAAAGAGATAAATTGCCTTAACTTCTCCTAAGGGCTGTCTTTAATTCAACAAACTAAACAAAGTAAAGACATTAAATTTGAAGACTTAGAAATGTGGTTTTTTTCTTTCAGTATTGGTAATAACTCTTTGATATCACTGTGGTAACAGGAAAAGCCGAGATATCACAGCTGTATGAATGAAATTAGAACATTCATATTCTTTCTGAATATAGCTTTCAGGGTTAACAATGGTTTAATGTCAAAACCAACTCATGTAACAAATGGGATAACTGCAAAAAGTTTTAGTTCAGACATGTCCTTATCTGTAATTTCATTAGTTACTTGAATTGTGGAATAAAGACTACACTCAATAAATTTGCAGACACTGTTGTTGTCAACACATTCAAGCACAAGCTTAGAAATCAAAAAGATCTGAGAAAACCTGAACACCAGTGCCCTTTGTGGCAGAATCACATCTACTCTCACTCAAGTGAGGAGCAACAGGTAAGGCAGAGGTGCTGTAGAAAAAGATCTCAGGATCATAGTGGATTTTAGGCTGGACTGTGGCTGAATAACATGATGTTATTACAAAAAAGGCAAATACACACTGGAAAATAAAAATAAAAAATACCCTGAAATTCTTGGCTCAAACAAACAAACAAAAAAAAAAGATGTTATTTAATTTTACAGTGCACTTTGTGAACTACTGAAAATCTAGTTGCTAAAAGAAGTTAATTACTGGAAGCCTACTAGTTGATTGATTTAATGTGAGGCAGAGGCTGCTTTATACTGCTGGGGTCATATATATTTAGAATAAAGTTTGGGTAACCAGTTTTAAGTGACTGCTAATAGTGAAATGTTTACCTGAACAGAGAGAAAAATAATGTGGCTTTTGAAAGCACCTAAATAAAACAGCTGTACTAAATTTGGAATCTGAAGCCTGAAGTTTTCATCAGTGTATGGGGATGTCTGTGTTTTGAACAGTTAGGATCTGAATGTGTTTAATGGGATTTACATTTCTAAATGTAAATGGCAGTGAACCACGATATTATCTTAGCCTTCTTTCCTAGCAGTAGATGAAATATGGGATTATAATTGGAATGAATGTTCCTTACAAGAGGTGGTTTCTTATGATGATGGTCTAAAGGATTCAGAAATATCATGGGCAGGTCCAGATTCTTCTGTGGAAGGGCATGGGTTCACTTTCCAGCAAGGTGAGTTTTAACACCACTTTGTAAAATTAGTGCTGGCTCTTTGTGTATTTTTAAGCAGTATAAAGTGAATCAAGTTTTTAAACTTCAAATGTTTGTAAGGAAATATAAGAATTCTTTAACTTTCTGACTATACTATCACTAATTGTGGAAATTGTACTTTTTTGAACATTTTTTCTTTTTCTTGTTTCAATCATTTATGGTTTCACTTTGGATGTGGTATTAAATAATCTTTTAATTGCATGGTAGGTCATGCAATAAAATCAGTATTCAGGATGATTGAAGAATTTGAATATAATATGATTTAACATCAAATAAAGTATGTTTAATTGTAGATGTAGTTAATTCAGTGAAAATACCCCACAAGAGGAGCCAATGATTAATGAATGGATGTGCTGGCCTTTTGATTGCTGCTCATTAGCTGGACTTCATAATACTTGCATTATATAGGAAAATCATCAACACCTCTCAGAGGTAAAAGTTGGCTTTTTTGTGATACCTTGTCCTCAATCCCAAATACCTGATGGAATGTTCACACCTTATCCTCTGAAATGTACATTTACCTTAAAAACAGTGTAACCTGTCTGGCAGTTTCTCTTTCTCAATTTCTCTGAGTGATACTGGGTATTGAATAACGAGTAACATGCTGAAATAAGCCTCAAAAATTGTGGGCAGGAACCCAGCTTCTGTTTGCTAAGCCTCCCACTCTCTGTGTTATGGTACAGACTCTCTGATTCACAAGTTGTTTCACAATGTGACAAGATCCAGTCATGAGGGATGGCAGATTGTCACAGGAGCAGAAGGGAATGAGTTTTTCTCTGTTGTTGGAGTTTCTGCACTGCCACTAAAAAACAGGAGGAAATGGTGGAAATTCTCTTTGTTTGAAGTTGCTGTTCCTGACTAGATTTTTAAATCTGGACAGAAAAAAAAGCAGCCTATGTTACATTTTAGCAATTTTAATTGATTCTTCAACTTCAATTATATTTGTAAACCCCAAAAAAAAGAAACCAGCAATCTCTGGGAAAAGCTTGCAGCTGGGAGACTGGGTGTGAGAGCCTCACATGTACACTCAGTTATTTTACATGACCATTTTTAATGCTATACACTGAGCAAGTAATCAGATTTAAATTTTTTTCCTCCCTTATCATTAGTAAATTCCCAGGGAGTTTTTCAATTGCTCAGGTACATTGCTGGCCAGAGATGTATGTTTCTCATTAGGATGAGAAACCAGACTCAGTATAGTTTTCCTGTCTGGATCTGATGGCCACAGGTGAATTGAACTGTGTATCCCTTTGCTTATGTTTGTGTCTTATCATTTCTCTTAATAATTTCTCTAAAAAACCACCAGGCAAGGATAGTTTTCTTATCTGTTCCCACAAAGTGAAAGTGAGTCAATTACTGATAAGAATAGAAGCTCTGTGCTCCAATTTAGACATGCAGCTGTTTGATCTTCCTAAACAACAGCATCTAAAGAGCTATTCAGATAATTCTTCTGGGTTTTATTTGTCCTAAACCAGTAAAAACTTTTAATTAATGTTAATATTCCTAACATTTTGACAAGACATGACATTCTGATGTGATCAAGCAGTATCTAATTATTTCATGTTTATATTTAAAATGCAAAAACTCAATTGCTACAGAGCCAACCATATGGAAAATACCTGTAAGTAGCTATCTGGCTTCCACAGGTAGGAGTATCATAGGAGACCTTACTGATTTTTTTAGGACTACCAGAATGACTAATCATGCTTAAGTGGCAGTACCCCCAAAACCTTGAATAGCATTTTGTTAAAGCATTCCCAGGTCTAAAGCCAGATAACCAGTTCTTAAGATCAAAAGCCTTTAATTCCCTTTTTCCTTCCCTTCCTAACAATTTCCTATAAATAGGATGTTATTGCTACCATAAAAGAGAAAAAAATTCCTTTCAATCAGTACACTTTTATCACTAATGACAGTTAAACTGGAACTGGATTTCTTGTCAGCTTGTGAAGATTTATAAAAGAGCATTTGCTACTTTCCATGATTGGAAAAGCAGGAGCATTACATCCCACTTCACAGATGGAGATTGGGCTGAGGTCAATTCTTACAGCAGAGAGCATTAGTTCCCTGCATTGCATATAACATTATGACCTGTCAGAGAGGAAAAAAAAAAGAAAAGAGAAAAAAAGAAAAATAAATAGGAACAAGCAGAGCATAGAAATGTGATTAGAAGGGGAGAGACCAGGGCACAACTCTCTGATGATGGCTGTGCATCCACTGCCTGAAATCTTTCAGCCTAGGGAAATTTTAGGGTTGAATTACATATTTAGTACAATACAAATCCTTTTAATGAGGGATTTGCCATGGAATAGCAGTACAATAAACTTGGTTTAAGTTTTAACTCAAGGACCTTGCAAATAATAGAAAATTAGAGAAAAAATGGATTTTAAAAAATGGGCTTGTAAGGCCTATAGTAGAAAAATAGAAAAATAGGCTTCTAAGGAAAGAACTAGCATCTCAAAAGTAATTTTCAAGGAAATTGGACAATACTTCATTAATTAAGTATTCTCCAGTTTATCAATTATCTTGAACCTTTTTGTAAGGTCCTTATCCTGCAAATAAGCCTAAATGGTACTAGACAGGGATGATGTTTGGTAGGACTCATAAAGCTGATAGATTTTTTGCAAGTGATTTTTATACTTGGGCTACCAGCTTTATGCTCAAAATCATGATATGCTTATCAAGAAAAACATAGTGTAATAAGATGTAGTTTCCTGAGAAAATTCTAATTTTAGGGTAATTTTTCTGTAAATATCTGCTTCTTTAGGGATTTCTTTCACTGGTATAAATAAAATTGATATGCTGCTTTTCTGGGATAAGGTTTTTCCAATCACTTATTACTCAAAGGAGATAATGTTTATAGTGGAAAAGAAGCATCATTGGTTATGATTTCAAAGGCAATATTAAATCTTATGAAAAAGCATCAAGAATGCTAAAGTTATTTAAAGTTATTTAGCCTATAATGATATTAAGCATATCACAGGGTTTTAATTACTTCATGTAATGCAGGGGTGTGTGGAGAGGCAGACCTGTGACGGCAGCAGATGAGATGAGGCTGTGAGCTGCAGCACCAGATGCATGAGAAGCCGAGTTTAGAGGCATTGAGCACCCTCAGTGACATCCCCCTCTTTGGATTCTTCACATTAATCAAACTCATGATCAGGATCAAATCCCTCTGCTTTCAGGACAAGATCCTTCCCATCTGAAGAGTCCACCTGCTTCCACATCAGTGACTGGCTGAGTTATGGTGTGGGCTCATAAAGATCTAAAACTGTGCTTTGCCTGTGAGCTGTGTGCGCAGCAGCTCACACCAGGGCCTCAGGACCTGCCCTGTCCCATGGGTTATTCCATCAGACACCATTGTTTCAAAGGTAGCATCCCTAGGCCTTGATTACCCCTTTAATATTATGTATCTCATCAAGGCTGGACACAAAATGCACAGAAATGCAAGGCATCATGGAAAGTGCCATCTGACTGTAGCTAATGCAAAAGTTGACAGTATCTCATGTAGCTTTTGGTAATGAGTCAGATTCTACTTTCAGAGTAGTGCCAGCCTACTGAACTACATGCCAAACTGGTCATTAAAAATTGTGTTAGAAACATTCATTCTTATCAAAAACTCTGCTATGTATAATTTTATTAACTTTTTTATTCATAAAATTTATTAGATGTAACATTAAGAGTCTAAGAAATACCCCACAATTAATGTGTCTTGCTTCAGCTGTCTCCTATGTTTGTGCATTTTTGTTTAAAAACTAGATTCAGTTTTTGGATAAAGCTAAGCTAAATGATACTGAACTCTGTCACGTTCAGGTCAGTGCAGAAATATTTGAAGGATAAAATGACCTTTCTAGATTAATCATCTTTAACTGACATGGGGGAAGGTCTGTTATTTTTCACCATGAATTAAAAGACAGATGACCACTGAAGGGCTTCTCCTTTTAAATGTTGTTTTAAGCACCAAATATTCCCTACTTTTCATGCTGGTCATACTATAGAACAATATTTTGCTCTAAGACATCTGGATTCAAATTTGCTGTCTAGATTCAGATTTCAATTTTTTCTCACACACGGCAAGAAAGAAATAATCATTGACTTGAACAGAATTAGATGTACAGATCCAGACAGAATTGTTAAATCCCTGCAGATAAACTGGGTTTGTTTTTATTTTAAAGGCTGATATCCCTTGAATGACAACAAGGAGCTCATCTGCTGGAAGGGCAAAACAGCAAGTTTAAATATAAGAAGAAACTGGTTAAAGGATTATGGACAAAGAACAATCCCTGTATTAGTGGAATGTAGTGTATCCAAACAGCTTTGCATAAGGTCACTTCCCCTGAAGTTACTGCTGCTGTTCAGCCTCAGACTTAAGCCTGCATAAATTAGGCTCTGGAGATTTATTCCAAATAAATCTTCACTAAATTCTTGTCAAGGACAGAAGTGAAGGACATAGAAAACCCATTAATTAAGGCTGAATGCAAGGCAACTGAGGGGTTCACTTAGGCTATATCTACATTAGCATATTAATTTTGTTCTGGAGTGTGTTTTTAAAACAAATCCCCAGCTGACACTGGTTCCTGTAATTCAGTTCTTCCCACTCAGGCTGAGCCTGGAGGCTGACTTACAGCTGAAGCTGAGCTGGGAATATGATACAGAGTACACATAGTGTGTTACAGCAGCAGGTGGATGTCCAGTACCTCAAGCAGACTGAGCGGGGTTAGGGTAAAACTGCTGGAAATATATTTATTATGGAATTTGGGTCCCCAGAATTAACTGTGTGGTTTGATCAACCAGCTTCCCTTGTGCAGTACTACTTGGTCCCATAATACAGCAAAAATGCAGCTCTTGCCTGAAGGCAGGATGAAAATCATCTTTTTAGAGCAGTAATCAGAGGTTAAATAATTTGTTTAATTCGGGCCAAAGTTAGGTCCCTTACTGTAAATGTGGGGACATTTTATACCAAGTAGAATAAATGGAAGAGGTTTTGTTGCTGTGCTTGGTGTGAACAAGTATTAAGCCAGTCACTCAAGCAGCAGCTGTTTACAGCTGACATTTCAGTGGCCTGAGTGTCCCTTCTCAATGGTTTGCATGGGGTAATGAGTGTTGCATTTGGCAGTGGATCTGCCCTAGTACCTCCTTTACTGACACTAATGACAAATAGTGAAAAAACATTTGAAAAATGAAGAAATGTTTTCACAAAGAATTTGTAACTTCCTTATTCTGTTGATGACACTATTATTTGACATGTGAATAATAACAGATAGCCACCTCAGCTCATTGTAGTCTTTCATAATAAATGGAGTTGCATAATAGTAATCTTAGAGATTTGAAGTGGTCTTTAGAAGGGAATTCATAAGAAAAACAGATTTGAACAGGTCTTGACTGACTCCTTTGATTAATCATCCCTGAAATTTGCTTAAGAGTTTGTGCTAAAGAAATATACCTCAATGGGAAAAAATTATATTTAACTTCTTGCTTTGCTAGACTCCCTTTTACTCAAAAGCTGTTACAAGTCAGAGAATTTTACATTTAACTTTATTAATCACATAAAATATAATATATTAATAAGCCCAGACACTGGTGTTGCCTGGGATAGAGTTCATTTTCTTCTTAGTCAATGGTACAGTGCTGTGTCCTGGGTCTGGTGTGATAATAATGCTGATAACACACTCATGTTTTGGTCGTTGCTATGCGGTGCTTACCCTGAGTCAGGGACTTTCCAGTGTCCCATGCTCTGCCAGTGAGCAGGTGCACAAGAAGCAGGGGGAGCAGAGCCAGGACAGCTGATCCAAACTGGGCAAAGAACCACAGAATGTTGTTTTCAGTCAATAAACTCGGGGGAAGCTGGTCAGGGCTTGCTGATCGCTGCTCAGGAATGGGTTAGGCGTTGGTCAGTGGGTGGTGAGAAATTAAATTATGCATCACTTGTTTCTCTTGGGTTTTATTACTTTTCTCTCTCCTTTTAAATAAAAATGATATGATTATTGTTATTATTCTAATTAGAATTATTAGTATATTTGGGGTTGTTTCAGTCATTAAACTGTTCTTATCTCATCCCACGAGGTTTGCTTTTTCCCCCCAGTTCTTCTCCCCATCAGGGGTGGGGGAGTACTTAGTTGCTGGCTGGGGTTGAATCACAACAATATTATTTACTTTAAACTCATAATAGCTCACAATAAGCTTTGTTCTCTGAAAATTAATTATCAGCTGAAGCTGTGGGTTTGCTTGTTAAAAAATTCCCAATATTTTCCCTCTTTCTTTCACAAGAAACACACAAATAAAGATATTTAGATATAACAAGCAGAATTGAAAAGTCTTCAAATTAATTTCTTTTTCAGATACATAAAGAAATACAGGTCCAGAAAGGACCTTCTAGGTCAGTTTATTGCAGGCAATCACTGTAGAACGAGAAGGTACAGTCCCCTCAGTGTCATGGAGGAGCAGGAATTTCATTATTATTATTATTATTATTATTATTGTTATTGAAACATTGCTTCCTTGAAAATATCTAATTTTATTTGCCTTTTGAGAAGTCTGTTGTCCTAAGAGAATGGGTGACTAAAAACCACCCAACATACTTTTTATCTTGGAGAACACCTAAAGAATCTAAAGAGAATGTGTCAAATCAGTTCTGTGATTGTCTACCTAGACTTCGACATTTGTGGTTTGATACGGTCATTTTCCTTATTGGTATTTAGTAGGTGGAGAGCTGTTTCTGTGTATTTTTGTGCGTGGGCACCCATGCATTCTTCAGTCCAGGAAAACAGAAAGGTTTTAGATCAAATTTGGAACTATGACAAAAATATGTTAATAAATTTCTAGACAGTATAAAACAAATTCTTGTTAAAAAAACCTTTAAAAAATAAATCTGAGCAACAACAGAGGTCTGACTGGATTTCCAAGATTCTTATCTAGAACTCAATCCCGAAGTGAAAAGTTCATTGAGTACTTAACCTTGCTTGGCATCTGCTCACCAGGCTGGACATCACCTGTGTAATTTCCCTATTAATTAATAAAGAAAATCTGTATTTTTATTACTTTAGTTTTAAAGTCATGAGACTAGAAAATCAAAATTTGATCAGCTCAGGCACCCAATCTGCTAATTGCAAAGTTCACTTTCATATGATTCTGTCAAATTCTCACATCATGTTGACTTTCCTTCTCAAGGAATTTAAATACTGACCCATGATGAGCATTCTTTGGATCCGCACAAAGGGCACAAATCAGCAGCAAAGGATGCTGTTCTTTATATACCACCTCATTACTCATATGAGTCAATCTAAAAGGTAAAATGGGTGAAAAAACAAACACTTTCAAGACACTTATTTAAAAGACCTTTCCAGTAATTTGTATGAAAGGGGGTGTTCTCTTAAAATACATTCACTTGTACGAGGCTATGTTCTGCTGCTCATTCTAATTTTATAGGAATCAATCATTAAAAATATGGTCACAAGATAAAGTTGCTTTAAAGCTCTTGTTCACTTGCTCACCTTGTCAGAAAAAGAATAAAAGCAAATTCTGATCAAGCTCTGCACTTACTTATGAGATCGATATACACTATTGCAATTTTAATGGTGAGGCATTTTTTAATGCTCAGAAATGACCTGATTTATGTGCCTTCTCTCAGGAATCTGAGCTCCATAAGTAACCAACAATGATGAATTCAAGTGCTCTAAAATGGCCTCCAGAGGTCAGCTCTCTCCGCTGACTACCAAGGAAAACTTGACTACTCACCCATGTCGGAGCTCTACAGCACCTGACGGTATGCCACTGTACTGAGAAGTAAAAACATAAATAGAAATAAGACCCTCTTAAGATCCCATAGGTTAAAACCTCTGATCAACCCAATTGCTCTGCCATATGTCAAAAGTCAGTGACAGTTTCTTGTAAACACACAGTCTATTGGAAAGATGACACACAAGTTATAATTAGAGCTTGTTACATGGATGGATTCCAGACTACTTACCTACTCCCTGTGCTTGCCTCCTGCCTGAAAATTAATGGAGCTATCTTCCAGATCAGTCTTTTCGGGTTATTTACCAGCAAAACATATTTCAGGGGAACAGCTCCAGAGTGATTCACTGTGAGAACTCCATTTCCCTGTCAGTGTATTTATGAAAGGAATTGTCTTTTCATTTTTCAGTCTGTCCTAGCAGAGTTATGCCAAGATATGCATATTTTTTATTTCCCAAAATCACCAGTGAAGTGTTTGGAGCCCTATAACAAAACCAGTAAAAATTTCCTCCTCAAGAAAATTTTTTATTAGCTCTTTTTTTTTTTTTGTTCTTAATTTTTTTATGCATTTTCTATTTTATTCAAGCAGAACATTTGTGTGTGTAAATATTGCTGCATGTGTGTCTAACTCCAGTGTTTGCTTGTGGTGCCAATTCACCCCAACTGAAGCCCTGTGAGCAGGTGTGTGATTACTACTGTGAGTTCAGTGGTTTCAGTAGCAGTTTGCAGAAGACACTGGACTTCTTTCTTCTTCATATTAGTGCTGCCTTCTGGCACCACTGGTTTAGCTGGCTTTCACCTACCCAACTGAAAGCAAAATTGGACCAAAGGTGGTATTTTGATGATCTTCCTCATCACATCATCTTCTCAAGTTGTAAAGGGTTACATTTTTTAAGGACTCATACCTAATTTTCCTCTGCGGCTTCCAGTTCCTGCTGCAACACACCACTTTCAGCTTGATTTCATGTTGATAATTATTTTGCTCACCCTGTCTTGTTTGTTGGGATATAATAATTGCATTACTTTTATGCTGATGCCGATCCTTTGTGCTGCTGTGAATCAAAGTCAAAGTATTCCCCTCAGAGTCAAAAGGAAAATCTCTTATCTGAAATTCAAATACAATGATCATGCTAACACACCTAGTGGTTTAGGAGCACTTCAGAAAACTGAAGCCCCAGGAAGGTAATTCCTCATAGAAGCTGCAAAAGCAGGAGTAGTTGTCCTAAAATAGAGCACTTGTTCTTCTCAAAGTTTTATCTCCATTTGCTAAACTTAAATAATAACTCAGCTGAGACAAAGGTCATTGTTGGTTTTTGGTTTGGGGTTTTTTTTGAGTAAGCTTCTTCTCCTTGCCTAAAAGGGCTCACAGGGTTTGCAGGCGTTGCTCAGCATAAAAAATGCCAGCGGTCCAGCATAGGATTGTAGATTATGGAACTTCATAATACATGTTAGTTCCAATGGTAAATTCAAAAGAAGTTGAAAATCCAATAGATCTATGATGCCTGAAGTTTTGTGAATCTGTTTTAATCAAAGCACTTGTGGCTACCTTTTTGCTAGAAGTGGTCTGTCAAGATCTGTCAGCTCTTGATATGTTTGCATGGTAGAGAGAGTGATTTGAGAATCAGACAATTGGAAAGGATATTTTTTGAAGATGTTCTTGACGTTCTTTGATAATCTTTGAAGAGGGCACTCAAGACAAATGCATAACCACTGAGGAAATACTAATTACACCTATGAATGTCTATGTACTTTAGAAATGGCTCCTTTTAAATTCTGCTGACCTCCAAGTAAGTGATTGCACTGACTATAGTGGGGTCTTGGATCAGTTATCTAAGCAAGCATCTTCCCCTTCCCTCTCTGTGTCATAATACAGCAATCAGCAGACCTGCTCCCAGAGAGCTGCTGACACAGAGCCACTTGTTTTAGCAAGCAGGGTGCTCCTGGCAGTACATTCCAACTAGGAGTACTTGAATTTGCTGGAAGTCATTTGCCCTG
This sequence comes from Agelaius tricolor, assembly GCF_023055355.1. Classification (NCBI taxonomy): domain Eukaryota; kingdom Metazoa; phylum Chordata; class Aves; order Passeriformes; family Icteridae; genus Agelaius; species Agelaius tricolor. The sequence continues at coordinate 36,025,239 of NW_027269262.1, forward strand.
AGAGTTTCTTGATCTCTTAATTTGACTTCTCTGGTGAACTGCATGGGGGAGCATGGGAGGTATCCTTAAAACAATTTTACTGAGCCCATTGTAAAAAAAGGTACTTTATGGAGCAGGGGGAGAAGGGGGAACGGGAAAGAGGAAGAGGAAAGGAAAAGGAAGGCTGGAGAGAGAGCTTATAAGGATCAGTTTACTGCACTTAAAGTTGGTCACTGTGAGCCATCTCTTTAATCTCACTCCCCGTGGAGAGGATATGATTTGATTGACCTGTTAAGCTAATATTATTTAAGAAATGCTCATTATATGACTTACTTCTGCTCTGGGCCATAGATACCAGAAATGTCCCTTTCTGCCTGTGCTTTTCAAAGTGTGAGTCTTTTTACAATGATTCATTTAATTAAATTTCTTTGCATATCTAAAGAAGGAAGTTGAAAAGATGTAGTTTATGTATCCTGCCACCAGATATTTTAGAATTTAGCACATTTTAGTTATCTGCTAGAGACATGAAAAAGATATGATAACATTTCTCTTGTTATTTACTGAGTTGAACATTCTTGCATACCATGATCAAAAATTGTGCAGCACTTTTGAAGAAGTTTTGTACAATTATTCATAGGCGATAAGGTGATTATCTTCATAGTCACCTGAAAAAAGTGATAATGCATTTCTTCTTTATTAATGATCAATTTCTCTAAAATCTACATGATGGTAAAAAGCACTTTTGTATGATTTAGTTTAAAAATACCTACTGGGCAAATCTCACCCTCTAGTCTGACTGAAAAATGTATTTGATATTCCATATTGACTCAATTTATTTTGAAAAGTATCTGGTCTAATAATGCATCAACTCCCAGTGAAGTTCCATTGTTACACAGGGGAATAGAACAAAGATTTTTTCTGGTATTTGACAGCCAGCATTTGGTCTCCCTGGGGCTTGGGTGAGGGAAGGGAGAGCCCAAGCTATAAAGCCAGAATAACTATTTTTCCCCACACCTGAATATTGGGCTCCATGTTAACTGGTACCATAAATGTGCCCTCCTTGGCTAGATGTGCAAAAGAGGGGTATGTAGCAAGAGAAAAGAGGGGTGTGTAGACAGAGAGGTAGAAGCAGCCTAGCTTCTAGAGACAGAGGACCAGCTACCAGTGATTTTTCTTGTGAGGCTTTCTAACATCTACTTCAGGACCAGCAGAAGCATTCCTAGTGAGTAGGAGAGGGAGAGGGAAGTCCTTGCAGAAACTGTAGTGATAACCACCTTTAAAGCATGAGAGTGAAATGGATTAAATGTATTAAGTGAATGTCAGAGTTTTTTGTCATGTTTCTTTCTAGAAATTCAGGAAAAGAATCTTTTATTGATACTGTTTAATTGGCAGAAAAATTACAAAGGGGTTTATTTTTAAGAAAATACTGTTCCCTTGTTTACACATTCACACAAATACTGTGCTTTTGTCTACACTGAACCACTCTCTGACCCCTTGCTACAAATGATGAAGCATACAATTATATATGCCATAGGGGTTTTTAATCCTTATATACTGACAGGAGCAAGGTGTCAGAATCAAATAATCTGTACACTCAGCATTTCAGAAAAGTCCCCAAACCAATATGATATCAGTGTGTTCTTCACCTGTTAATTTCAGATGTATCTTGTTTGTACAAAATGATAAAGGAATACTGATACAGTGTGGTTTTCTACAGCTTGATCACTTTGGAGTCAATTCTGGTTTTCATCTCAGAATTCCCAGGGCCACAGGCCTGCTTTATTTTCTCTTGAAGTCAGAGCTGGCTCAAGTGTTAGGTACAGATCAATGGGCTATGTGAATAGGTCTGATTGATAGATAGATAGATAGATAGATAGATAGATAGATAGATAGATAGATAGATATAGATAGAAGACTTGTATATCTAACATATGGTCTAATAAAGTATCCTCTGTCTTCAAAAGTCCTAGAGACAGAAGGCTGTACTTCCTCCTACTGTTTTGTCTATCTCAGTTTGAAACCTGACTCATATTTTTATCTATGTGAGATTCCTCAAACATCCTTTAAGTATACATATGCATTGTGTGAGTCAAGACAGCTACTGTCAATGCTTACAGACAAAGCATTTCTTTCTGGAAATGAATTCCTGCTATAGTTTAGCAGTGAACATTTTGCTATCACCTTCAAAGACAGATGGGATCTCGAATGCTTGCTTTCTACCAAACAGCAAATCTAAATGAAGACTAGATGCTAATGATACAGAAATGTGACAAGTGTATGGAGCAATTATGCTGCAGGAAAATCCATAGGATGCACTTATATACATATATATAAGTAAGATATTGCTTAAAGGACCTTGCATTAATACTTATCCATGGGCATCAAGGGAGGATTTTACCCTTTTTTGCTGCTTAGTGCAAATTTACCTGATATTGGATCCTTTTTCCTTTCTCTGTCCATTTGTCATCATGAAAACACAGCTGAAAAGTAATTCCAAAATCATATCTCTGATGAAGTTTTCATTATTTCTCTTGGTGGGTTCTGCCTACTGCAGATTAAATCAGGAAGAAAAGTAGTCCTACCATGTACCATTTAACAGAGTGCACATAGTGGCTGTTTCTCTGGTAGCGTTGGCTCAGTCTTGTCTTCAACAGTAGCAATTTTGGTATAAAAAGAGTACTTTGAAAAAAAAAATCTTTACAATATGTAACCAATTAATATGCAATGGGTTAATTGCAGCACTGTGAAAGCTGAAGGGCAGGGATAATGCTCTTTTCTACAGAGGTTCATGGAGAGAAATTGGCTTTTGTAGAGGAACTGGTTTTACAAGGAGCAGCAGGATTCTAATTCAAAATTGGAGCAATCTCATATGGTTTACATCTTTTAGTTTAGTCTTGTTTATAACTCAAAATACCTGCAGCAACCTGCTTTGTGTCCCCACAGAGCTTTAAATCTTTGGGGTTTTAAATCTTTGTTCATTGAAGAGAACATTTTGGAAAACGTCAGAAGGTTTGTCAAACTCCCAAGTACATTAGAAGACTATACACTCATTCAAAATACCTATAACAAAAACAGTTCCTCTGAAGTCTTGATGGGAATTGCAGTAAAAGAAATATTTTTCTCTTTAGTTTCAGAGCTATTACAAGGAAATCAATAATATATGATGAGGGACATTCAAAAGAAATGTTAAAAAACCTGGCATAATGGAAACCATTCATCATGCTGACACAGTTTAAAAAAAATGTTCCAACAGAAATAATAATTTTCACACAAACTAGCAGTCCATGAATGCCTTTTGTGTACATATACAAATGTGCACTGTCTTTTCTTTAGGAAGAATATTTTTTCTCTAAGAATAATACTTTATGCTAGATTTAAACTCATAGTTAAAGCAAGCCTCAATTAGTGTTAATTCTGTAAATTTGGGAGCCACCAACATATCATATCAGTGTATAATCTGGGATCTTCATTTTTCCTGAGCTATTAACATAAAATTTCTTCTTTTTTTGGGTGAAATCAGAGGGATTGCTTATGCTCGTTGGATAAAAACCAGTTTCCCATGTTTTAGTTTCCCTTGCTTTCAAATCAGGGTAATAGTTTTAACAAAATATTGTAAGTCTTAATTTGGATTTTCTAAACTGTTATTCATGAATTCTCTATTTTTACGGATTATTTGTTATCAGTTAAAATATGGACTATTTATGTAATTAATTTTTTTCACATTGTCAATTTTTTTTGAAAATGGAAGCAAAGCCAGTTTTTAAAACATCTTTTTCACAGAAAGGATAACATACTTTCACCTAATAGTTAATTAAAAAAAAAAATTAAAGAAGGAAGCATTTTCCTTTTGATGTATTTCTTTTATTACAATATTTCATACCATATTATGGTACAGGGGAAGTGCCTGGTGCAGCACAGCAGGTACAGAACGGGGCAGGGCCCTGCAAGCCTGCTGACAGCAGGGCTCTGTCCCCTCTTGTTTGTCAAGTACACAGCAAATGCTATCATTTATGGTGCCAAACTCTTTAATTTATTTTTCTTACGCTTCTTTTGCTACACTGTATTTCTATTTGTTTAGCATGTTGGCTCCATGCTGCAGTGTCAAGTAAAGGTTGCTATTGCAATTTAGCCTGTTTCCAAGCAAAGATGCCAAGCTTTTTCCACATACTGAGCTTTGTTTGAAAGAAGTCAAGTGAATTCACACATTCTCCCAGCACCAAGTGCAACATCCATCTTCAGAGTGCATCATCACAGAGAACAGCACATTCTCTGTTCAATGTGAATCTGCTGCTTGTACTAGAACATAAAACACTACGTATTTTTTTGGAGGGGAAGCTCTTTTAAAAGCATCCTGAAGATAGCTCACATAATTTTATTCATGTGCTTGATGCCTAACAAAAGCCATTTAAGCTCTGCTGTGATGAAGACTGTTTTTACATGGTTTAAAATAGCCTGTACCAGTTGCAAATGAGTCTTTTCCAGCTCCATGGTTGTCACAGAAGGTGGATCAAGCCCTGTATCACTTGAGAGGGAAAACATCAAAGGGGTGGGATAAGCACTCAGCATCTAACATGACAAATGCATCCAGGTTTATTTCGCTGAGTAGTCATGAGCATACACCAGAGATAAAGACAAATGGTGATGATTAATTTCTCTTCCAATAGAAAATAATTTTCCAGTGATTTTCCTAGAATGTTCACAAGACAGTTAATTTTCAGCACCTGCTTCATAAATCCATTTTACTCCCATATAGGATTTTATCTAATGAAAGCAAATCTCCTCTGGCTATGTTGAAGTGAGTATTCATCCGGTGAGTATTCCTGGGTACTCTGCAGCCATAGCTAACAACCCTGGCACGACCCACATCTGGGGTTTCTTATGCAGAACTCTTTTATCAGAGAACTTTTAGCCTATTCTTAATAAAAGGACAATTTCTTCCTGCCAGCTGCAAAGTAATGCTCATTCACAGGGTGATGTAAACAGTGTCTCTTGGTATGTCTCCTTCAATAAATGAAAAAAAAAGGGATTAGTACAACATGAACTTCCCATTATTGCTCCTACTGCTGTCACAGTCCCTGCACTGCTTCTTAAATAAACTCATGTGCAGTACAATTGCACTAATTCTTCTGCCTGAGAAATCCAATATCCCATGAATATGTGAGGGATGATATTGGTATAAGTCAATAGAAAGGTTTTTAATATTCCAGGGTTTTCTGAGCAAAAATCCTCCCTCCCCTTCCATTTTTAAAGAGAACATTTTGCAGGAGTGTTTTAGATAAAATCAAAAAGAACATACATCAAAGTGTGAATTTTATATCTAAACTGTTGGAATCACAATTACTTTTGATTCATATGCTAACCCTGCGCCAAATCATCATGAGTGTTTATGTGTGGATATGCACAAACATACATTAGCTCTAAATTTTGGTGTGTTTTGCTTTATGGTAATCATAAAGGCATGCTCAGGCCAGGAAGGAACTAGAGCATGTTCATGAATCATTGATCAGTCTCAGTGCAGATCCAGAATTTGTTTTTTTGCTATTATGCCCAGATGGGCTATTACTGCTATAGGGAAGTGATTTAGAGAAGGAGAATAGTGCTGAGCAAGACAAAGAGAACAGAAGTGGCTCTTGCCTTGGGACTAGTGGGGTCTATCCCATCAAAACCTCATACTTCTTACTAGATGTCTTTTTTTGTCATTCTATCTTAATGGTAACATGTGCATAGCACAGTACAAGTTGTAAGTAGGAGGCAACATGTCACAGTAAATGCAACATGTCAGATGTTACAGGATGTCCAACATACACTTTCCATATATATATATATATATATATATATATATATATACACACATTTATATGTATATGTGGGTTTTTTACTGGTGTTTTAATGCACCATAAATTTCTCATACATTTATCCACCTGCACAGTATCTCTATTCCAGAAATTTTCTGGCTATCCTCAAGCTTTCAGAGATGAGGCTGTGGAATTCAGACAGTGCAAAGATGTTGCAGAAGAAAATTACAAGGCCTTTTACAAGGTTATGGCTCTTTTCTCTGGTTTCCAAAACAGAAAAGTTTAGCACTGAAGTTTTTTTGTCTTCTTTTTGTATTACTGTTCGGAATAGCACACACTGTTTTTGCTTTGTGCTCTGCTGCTCACTGAAATATCAGTTGTGTTACACTTGCACAGATTTGCAGTTGTGCACAAATCCACTCTTGTGTTTTCTGCTGAGAGCTTCACCATTCATTCTGACTAGCTTCTAGTGAAACATCATTCTTTTCTTCTGTTGAGGTGGCTGATAGGGGGTTTTATAGCCTTATTGAAAGAACATTTTAATTCTCTATGTCTCCTGGTCACATCTAATAAGGAAAGAAAATGAGACAACTTAAGGGCTGGTTACTACATCCAGTTCCCTCCTGTAGTGTACTTAGCAATTGCACACAGCCTTTCATTGCCATCATGTCTGGTATGTAGGAAGCAAGGGCAGGCAGCATTCTTTTGGCAGTGGTTTAATGAAAAACCCAAATATAATGGTTATTCTCCAGTTTCAACACTTCAGTGGTGCAGCTCAACCAATGCACCTACAAGAAAACTACACGGGACAATGAAAACCAAATCAGAAATCCAGAAGAAAGGAAATAGAACCAGTAGCATCTCATCTGGTGAATGTAACTTTGTGTGTTTTTAGTGGTCACTTTCCTCAGAGGCATTAATGAGTGATTTAGACAAGCTTATATGGTGTCCTGTCAAAGGAGGCTGGATTTCAGCAGTTTCTCTCTCTGGAAAGGGAAATGACTGCAGCTGTGTATTCACATTGCACCTGTCTTGAATTTCACAATTCCCCCAGCAAAGATAGAAGTCCAACCTGTGTACTGATCTATAAAAACCACCAAGATTCTCCTTGATTTCTGAGAAATTAGGGAACAGATCTTGGCAGAATCAGCAGTATCAGAAATAGGCAGATGGTTCAGTAAGCTGCAGAGAGGGAGTATTGCTGCACTCCTTTCTTAATTTAGTATGAAAAGTGAGGGTTTTGTCTGTACTTTTACACAGATCCACCTGCATTCCCTGAATTGAAAGAAATATGCTCAGTCTCTTGATTTAAATTTCTACTACATAGAATTACTTTGTGCAGTTGCTCTCTAAAGCTCAGCAAACCTCCTTTTAAACTGAGCTAAGAATGTCACGTTAATGTTGGATCCCTCTTGCCCACAGAAGGGAAGCCACAGAGCACCTCTTCACTAGCATCAGCCCTAACAATGTACAAATCCAAAGGCTTCAAAAATCATTCGGCTAATGAAGTTAGAAAATAAAACAATTTAGGAAGTTTTAAAGATCTTACATGCCTAATTATTTGAAACCATATCCTGTTCATAGACTGATATTGGAGGAAGTTAAATAAAGTTAATAAGCAGGTATTTTGGCATTCTGCTCAGTTTAATTCTATTGCTACATCCTGCAAGGTCAGAGTATCCAGAGGTTAGTAATGAAAAAGATTTGGAAAATTCTGTCTTGACTGAGTGGCTGTCATGGGGAATTTTTCTTACACCATTGCTGTACATAGTATTTTGCAAGTTACCTGACCAAACTTTGCTGTCAGAGATGCAAGCAGTTACTCAGCCACATTGCTAAGGTGGGGAATAGGAGCAACACTTTTTTTATTATTTGATTACTTAGAGAAAACAACAATAAAGCCACAGCCTTTGAGTGGTATTTTGTTACCTGACTCATCTCAGCCTCTTAAGCTGCGGAAGAGGTGCTTGCAATGACACAACATCCACCAGGAGATGGCCAGGATCTGTGTTTCCAGGTAGAATAATGCTGTAGAAATACTATAAGGAACATCTTTTTTGAAAACGAAATCTCTCTTTTGGGTACTCCCTAGAAGCCTGATGCTAGATTCCTGAATGAGTTCACAGCAGGCTGAATGAGTTCAAGCAGACTCCCATGTTAAAAAGCCTGAAGCACCAGCTATGTTGGGCTCATCCATGTTTCAGCTTTGCAGAAGCACCAGAAGCAAATGGTGTAGACTTGTGCTTTCATCAGGCATCTAAATTTATGCAGTGGGACAACTCTGCTAGAGAGCAGGTCCCCACAGCCATGTGGGTCTTATCAGATCCCTCTCTAACTTCCCATTGCAGGAATTCCCATTCTGTGCCAGCAGTCTCTGGACAAGTCCTTCACTCACATGTTCTGTGTAAAGCCATGTTACAGTTCCTTAAGCTTCTTCTATAACCTGCTTGATAAAGAACTATGCTCTCTTGGGGATAGGTGCTAAGGAACATGGTTTTATATCTCAGCCAAAAGACAAATCCAATTTGCTTTGGCTGGTAGGACAATCTCTCCCATAGGATCAACTACTTTAAGGACAGTAGTTATCCCCTCACTCAGGGGTTATTCCTTCTCCTAATCCAACTTGCTTCCATCTCTCACTTGCCCAATAACTCACAGGATGCAAAATGAAAGCCGAAATATCCTGCAGAAGGACAAACTAATGCAAAAATCCCTGAGTGGCAATGCAATTTCATTCCCTGATAACATTGCTTTAAATTCCAAATCTATCTTCCAGTAGAACAAATGATTTTTGCAGGATGAAGCACCCAGCACAGGAAACATTACACCAGCCCCAGTCTCCAACTCCATCAGCCTGACTTCTTCACTACTACCACAATTCATGGTTGACCATGCATCTGACAACTTCATGGCCTCCAGTGGAGCTGCATTTCTTGTTCCAAGGCAAAATCTCTCCCTCTGTACATTCCTTTATTTTACTGTGTGTTGGAAGAGCCTCCTGCACTGGAGGAAGTGGACTCTGTTCCAACCAGAGCTCCAGAAATCTCACTAAAAACTTTCTTTGTTATTCTGTGTTAATAGATGTTGGCATGCAATGGCAACATAGCACAGCAGAGGCAATGTGTGATTCTGGAGATAACTAGTAATATTTGCTTTCATGTGTTTGTGTGTATAAATGTGTATATGCATGTATATATCTTCTTCTAATGTTTATATGTGTCATAGACTTCTCATGCTTTTGAGCCCCTGTGTAGGAGCTTTCACTGAGGATTTTTCTGACTATCCCCAAGCTTGTAGAACACAGGCCTGTGGGAATTAGGACTGATGAGGAAAAGGGGCTGGGAGAAAATCACAAGGTGATCTTTCACGAGGAAACAGCCCTTTTGTTTTTCTCCTGTGTTTCAAAGCATAACAACTAAATATTTTAATCTGGTTAATATTATCTTAGTAATGGGTGACCCATGTTGGCCTTATTTTCTATAATGGTGTTCTTACAACCCTCCACTCTTGGCACACATATGCATAAATCTATGGAGAATTTGATAAGATCTGGTAAAAAGCACTAACATCACTACCACAGAAAATGAAATCTTGGTTGTCAAGGGGCTCAGATTTAAACTTTTCTTTAGCAAGCAGAAGTACTGATAGATCTCGCATTCATTTCTGGATCTTAATTCTTGTACTACATGCCTTTTGAGTGATGTGCTGTACTTTTGAGGGTAAGCATATCTTGGGGGCTGTGGTATGTTTTTTAAAGTAAATATTACACACTACAGTCATTGGATCTGCATAATGTTACCAGAAACATCTGCAGATTTTCAATTCCCTCTAATCTTATTTTCCTGACAGCTATAAACTTATGCTTCAAAATGTAATATGTACTATGGGCAAAAATGTTTCTTCTCACCAAACAGAATTCCTCTGCCAGAGAAATAGTCCACTGACAACATCGTTAAGGCAGGGTTTGTGGGGTTGCCGTGCTCAAGAGGAAATAGAAATAATTTGTAATTCTTGTTAAAGTTTCAAAGTCTCAGTCCTCTATTGTGGCCTTTCAGATACCAGTGGGTTTTTTTCCTAAAAGTCCTCAATGGTTTGTGTCTGTTTGACTGTAGCCTCACAGAGTCATTGTTTCCTTTGCAGCTGATTCAGAAGTCAGAATGCAAGGAAAAGTCATCCACTACTGTAACCATGTAAAATCACTTCCATGTGTTTAGGTGTTAGACTGGCAACATATGTTCTTAGAATATTTGGACTCTAACAACTAGAAAGCAGCTGCAGATGCTGTGGGATAGCCTCTAATCAGTGTAGGTTTGTATGTTCACACATGGTCTGGAATGGCTCTTAACAACTTCAGCCAGTTGCAAGAGCTGGTAATTCTATAATGAGAAAGAACAACTTGGATAAGTACTACCCAGTGGTGAGATTAAGTTTGTGTACTTCTTTACCATAGATAATCTAAAATTCTCATCCTTTCTGTTATGCAGTTATCTAACATGACTTGTGTTGTGTTTTTGTTTGCTGACAATCCCTCTTTCTTGCCTAACTTGGATCAGAAGTGACGTTTAGTTTCCGACATGATGCAGTAAGATGAGAAGGAACTGCCTGATAAAGATATTGCTGGCAAGCAGAGAGATTGAAGGAGGTTGCACTACTTCATGGGCAGTCTGCACTTTGAAATGTTCCTATCTGGTCCCAGAGCAGGAAGTTTTAAAGCATTGCATGCCATGCACAAGACTGCTGAATGACCAGGTTGATGCAGTCTAGTGAAAATGTATACTTCACATTTATGGTACCGGTGGGAGAATGAAGAGAAGTTTGTTACTTTCCAGAATATGCTAATTCACTGCTCTTAAATAAAATGTGTTACATGTACAAATCCAAGTCTTCTTGTTTTGCCAACATCTCCAGTTACTGTTTCAGTCTTGCACTGTTCATCCAGATTCCCATTTCTCAGTAGACCGGCATCATCTTCTGAGCAATTTAATAATGGCTGTTAAGCTGGACCTTTTGCAACTTACATCACTTTCAGAAATTTGAATTAGAGTAGACTTCATTTCTAGCTTGATAAATTCAGTTGGGTTTACCACTATAATATTTGTTAATTCAAAGTTAGTTTAATTGAAACTATGGAGAAATATTGCCATTGTATGAAAACTTTATCCATTGAAGCCAAACTTCTAAAAAGATGTATAGAGCAGTTTTTAACTTAAGTGCTGGAACTAATGATTGAATGATTGAATTCTATGCAGTAAGTAAAAAAAGATTGTTATGATAGGTTTTTTCAGTCTTAGTCTCAAAAATTAGTCTTTCATTCATAGTGAGACAAATGCAGAAGCTCTGCCAAAGTCAGGCAAAAAATTATTTGGACTGGAATTTGAAAGTTTGTTGACAAATATTTAAAAATAATGCAGGTTGGGCATTCAGCAGATCAAAGGAAAACTGAAGTAGGGTAAAACTGCTGAGTTTTAAAAGCCAGTTTCACAGTAAGTAGTTCAACTTCTCTGAAAGCAATTCAAATGTTCTGAAGTTTGGGAGCACAGCTGCAACCATCCTCTGTAAGATAAAGAAATGCACTTTCTCTCCCCCGAAAAGGGTTATCATTAAATCCTCTAAACAATCCTCTATGAGCAAAATGGATGCTGACCAGGCCATGGACCAGCAAAGTTATAGCAAAAGAAGCATTTTCCTCAGCCAAAAGAAAGAGAATTTCAGAGGTTTGTGTTTTAAAGGTGAAAGATTTCTTTTCTACACTCAATTGGAACTTGAGCAATATGTATGGGAAGTGAAATTTTTTTCTTTTTTTTTTCTAGCTTTTTTGACCTATTTATCAGAAACTATATGCTTTTCAAGTCAGATATAATGGCTAAAACTTGAAAACATGAGAAGCAGATACAATACACCAGCGAAGAAGTTTCAACACGCTTCAGTTCCTGATTTAAGTTATATTTATATGCTGTGCTAGTAGAATAAAAAGATTAGAAGAAGATGTTAGTTGAGACAAAATTATAGAATATACCAGGCCTGGCTGTTTGATTAGGTTCACTTTACAAGTCCTAACTTCCATATTCACACCCATTCTTCAAGTCTTTCTCCTAAACTTAGAGCCTGCCAGCTGCAGATAGTAAACATGAAATAGTGCAGTACTGTGATGGTGTTCACAGGGGTTTTTGGATGAGGGAAGAGACGTAGATCTGACTCCATTTTTCAGAAGGCTTGATTTATTATTTTATGATATATATTACATTAAAACTATACTAAAAGAATAGAAGAAAAGGTTTCCTCAGATGGCTAGCTAAGCTAAGAATAGAAAGGAAAGAATAATAACAAAGGCAGCTGTCTCAGACTCTCTGTCTGAGCTGGCTGGGATGTGATTGGCCATTAATTATAAACATCCAAGATGGGCCAATCACAGATCCACCAGTTGCATTCCACAGCAGCAGATAACCATTGTTTACATTTTGTTCCTGAGGCCTCTCAGCTTCTCAGAAGGAAAAAATCCTAAGGAAAGGATTTTCCATAAAAGATGTCTCTGACACAGTACTTGTTACAAAATGGGAATGTACTTCTTTGAGGCAACACCATGTGTTGCCTTGAACTGCTTGTGTAAGACATCTCTGAATTTTGACACAAAGTAAAAATTCATCTGGTGAACAACAAGGTCCTTGCTACTTCTCTTGCCTAATGAAGTGAATTACATTTGTTACATTTTGCATTGTGTTATATTTAAAGTCCCAAAAGTGTTTCAAATTTTGCATTGTAGAGTGCATCTGGTTGACAACTCCTTTTGTCACATTATAAGATCCATATAGACACTAATTCCCAATAATAAGTTGCTATGAGGGCAGAATCAAATATCTAACTGACTGTCTTGCAAAAGAACTGTTTGCTTAAATTTAAGTGCTGTACAAGAGAGCTGCTTAAATCTTAATGCAGTAAAACCAAGTACGGAAACAAATTGTATGTTTGTATCTTAAAACTTAGTAAGTTTATGTGAGAAAAATGAGAAGGAAAATTCTGAGTCCATCCTCCTTTGTGCTCTGGCAGCACACGTGCATGCTAATAATCAAATGGCAATGGAAGTTTCTAAAATGCAAATGGAAAAGGCCTGCAACTTGTCCTTTTAGGCTTTTCTACAATGTTTACTGTAATTCTTTATCACTTTTAGTAAAGCAAGGCATTCCGGCTAGAAATTTCCATTCCTTGTTTTTGTAACAGTTTTTTTTCAGAGGGCTTGAGTAAGAATAGTTGCGCAGAGATTAGAAAAATGAAAATGTGGAGTTTTCTTGCTAATGTTAACAAATAAAGCCAGAAAAAAAAAAAAAGCTCTGTGACGATAATGTCCAATCATATTTGCCCTGAAGTACAACACTGGGAAGGCACTGCACTTTACTCTGTGGGTTGAGTGACAGAAAAAGCAGTAGCGACCTCAGAGTTTTTGCAGGAAGCAAATACCTGTGGCCATGAAAAGCTCTTGCAGCTGTCACTGTCATTCTTGCAATTTTGGTAGAAGACTGTACCAATCTTGACTGCTTTTCTTGTGGGCACACAGTGTGCTAGTTACATGGTATGATAGTTTATATAATCACACTGTGTTTGTTCACTGAAGCGTGGTTTCGCTAAGTGAGACGGTTAAATGCTATGGGCTGAGTTGAATTCACTTCTGCTGTTCTACAAGCACAAGCTAAGCCAAAGAGACCCTGGCTTTTTTGCATTCAAAATGTGACATTCCAGAATTTATTAAATACTTTGAAAACAAGCTATACACAATTCAGGTTGGGTACATAAATGAATAGAAACATTTGTCTTTAGTTTCTGACTGTATTCTCTCCACGTATTAAGTGAGCTGTGAAACATCCTAGTGCTGTGTTTACAAACAGTACAAAATAACATGAGAAAATAAAATGTTCTGTCTTTAGAATGGTATTTTTGTAGTTTAGTGTAAATATGATAAATATTTATTTCATATAAGGCATAATAATGCATTACCTGAATATTGTGGGGAAAAGATCACCAAAATACTGAATTGCTGTCTATCTGCAGAGCACTACTCAGTTCTCTGAAGGAGGCAGGGGGACCACTGGAAAATGTCATTCAGTAATGTGGTTGGACAGTGATGGCCCTTATGTTTGCATTTCTCAGCTATGTTTCCTGTCTGCAGCTGGTTTGCAAGTATTATGCATTCAAGGACTAGCGAAGTTTTTGTAATGTGGTAAACACAGTCAGGAGAGTTCATATTTCCTTAACTAGCAGTCATAAAATTATGACAGAAAATATGGAGAAAGCCTCATAAATGCTACAGTAAAATGTAAATACTTTGCAGCTTTATATAATTATTTCCACTTTTTTAATCTTTTCCATGTTTCTGTCAACATTTCTTCAGACTCTGCTTCTCTATCCCATGCTGTCACCTGCACTTCAGCACAGCAACTGCTGAAGATATAGATGAGAACAACTATTTCCAAATTCCTTTTATATTTAGATATTGTAATAAAAATACAATGGGCCTTCAGTAAGTGATTTGCAACATCAGAACTCTGGTTTTCACTATATAAAATATACTCAAAAGTGCCAAAACTCCACAAATAACAAAAACAAAAGAATGAAAATTAAAAGGCCATTAAAATTTTTTACTGTACTAAGATCTACTAGCATTTTAGCATTTAGATGTTTTTCATTCTAAAAGTGCCTTTTTTTCCCCTTCAAATTCTGTGCTAAAATACTGCATAAATTCCTGGCCAGTTAATTGCATGTCTGCAATAAAATAGACGATCTTGTAACTAAAATGCAGTATGAAGTGTTAGGTTAAAGGTTACTACCTTTAGACATGAAAAATTATATATAAAATAAACTGTTATCTGTAGTGACAAGATTCTGAATTTTTCTTTTCTCTTCAAATTCAGAAATGGCTGTGAGTATTGCTCTCAGGATTGAATTGTTAGCTGAATTCTTTATGTAAATCAAATCAATGTAGAACAATTTTGTAAAATTGTTTATATCCTGAGAAATTCAGTAATTTCTTCCTAATTTATACTTGGTTTCAAGTCATTGCCCACTTTAAATTTTAATAATATAATTTAGCACTCAGATGCAATAGCAATAACTTTTCTGAGCCTCACATAGATCAAAACAAAAAAATCTTTGACAGCCAACCTGACAACATCATAAATGTAAGTTATCTGATTGTAGGCAAAATTCCTCTCATTTCTATGGCGTCCTAGTTACTATAAATTAAGTAGACTCATTCAATGCAAAAATAAAGGACAAAGTATAGAGTTGCATAAATAATCAGTTGAAATTGTTTAAAGCTGATAAATAATTGTCTAGCTTTCGACAAATGTATGCCACATCTGCAAAAGATCATGATCTAACATGTATTTAAATATTCTGCTGGTCTAATGTAATTAAGTGCATGAGCATCAGTGCAAGATGGAGAAATTAGGAGGAAGAGAGTTTAACAATACCTGTGTAAGCTGCCAGTTTCCTTTTATTCAGGAAGGACAGTACCTACACCAGCATTATGTTCAGGTACACCTTTCAGGAGAGTAAGAGCATAACAGCATTTAAATGTTTTGTAGAACTGATGTGTGACACATTTCTCATCAAGTGCCACGAGATACCACAGAACTGCTTAAATAAGTGGAGAAAGGGTTCAGTGGCTGTCAGATGGAAGACCATATCCAGGAAAGGCACTAGGTGGCACAGAGATGATTATTTAGGGCAGTGCAGAGAGTGATAGGAGACCTCAGAGGCTTAATAAAACAGCAGTGATTAGTAGCAATGTAAACTAATCCTTTTTATGCAATTTGCCATTGCAGACATTTAAAACTGCAATTCTGTGGTAGCAAAAGAATATTGCCCATCACTTTTAATCTTGAAAGGGTCAGGATTATATGAAATAAATTTACTGCCATGACAAACCACAGGGACTTGTGAATTTCCACTTTTTCTTTCTGCTCAGACTTTGCTTTCTCAACCTTTTACAGGAATTACCTGAACCATTTGGAGTTACATCTGTTAATGGAGCACAGATGCCTAGGAGAAAACCTCCAGTCCCCCTAAGGTGTAACTCTGACACAAAACGGGTGCTAAAGATTATTGTATAAAATGGTATTGTGTTCATAATTCATTCCTAAATCAGCTGTTGGGGAAAAGGCCAGCAGGTCTCCAGGCTCTTCTCTCCAGAAGTTCCTCCTTTTTGCTATGGCTCTCTTAGTTTCCTGCTCTGGGAGGACTGACATTAAGGATAATGAATGTACTGACTCACACTTCTGTTAACAGTCATATTAAAGATTCTCCCTTTGTGTGGGCAGAGGAAGCTGGGCCTCATTAAGGGTTCAGAAGGAAGGATTAACATTCTAATTAATGCACTAGAAAATGACAGCCAAGACCTCTGGATCTGATTTCAGGCTGTGGTCTAGCTGCAATATCTCATCACACTTCTAGATGCAGTCAGAATTTGTTCCATTAGAAGATTGTTCATACTGACAAATTTAAGTAGGATTTCCCATTGTTAAATATCAATGCTGATAGTTTCTATTCCTTCTGAGAAACACAACTTGTATCTCTTCACCACTGTGTATCGTTGTCATGGCTTTAGCTAACTCAGTGCAAAATCTAAGGTGAAATCGAGACAGAATCATCCCCCTTATTCTTGTAGTAGTGTAGACAAAAATAGATGTATTCACTTTATAGTTACCAGCTTGGATCAGGAAAGACTCATCAAATTATGATGAGTCTTATGAATGCTCCTTGTCTTGGTGAGTAAATAGAAAAGGTAATTTTATAACTCATGCTAGAAAAGAACTTTTTTTGTTGCTCATTTTCAAAACTTTAAAATCTTGTATGAACAAAGATGTTGCTTTTTGAACTGCGAAATTTCCTCAGAGATTATAAATATTGGGTGTATGGAGGATCGGGCTTGTATTTTGTTCTTAGCCAAGTGTTGTTTACACGGGCAGCAAGGAAACAAAAAGTCATGTGGCTATTAAAAACTACTATATTTAGAGCCTGGTGCTCTAAATGTCAGGTAATTATCAGTGTCTCAATAAGACTTCCATCAAAATGAGCTATCCCTCCTATTTGTAAAGGTTTGTATTGTATTTCAAAAATGTTTGCATCTCCCACTAAAATATTTGGAGGAGGGTAATAGAAAATAGAATAAAATAGAAGTGATGGTAATTGATTCAACATATTCTGAAATCCTAAGCTTATTTACTAGTATTTATTTTACATTATATCACTTTGAGGGTGTCAAATTAAAGCTGTAAGCTAAAGGAACCAGCAAGGGAATTAGAAGCTGGCTAGAGACTTTATTGTATTCAGACATTCATTAATTTGACTTTTAAGTGCCACTGGCTGCTCACTCTTCTCCAAGCTTCCTATTTCCATTTTTCTATAATTGTTAAATACTATTTTAATGCACAGGGTTTACCTTTTTGGCTTGATCATGAATGACTGTAGTCCACAGAACATGATAAATACAGTTGTCTTTCACTTGGTTTTGTTTGTTCACTTTTATCATCCAGTTCTTGCCTTTCTATGATATCTTCAGATCATAAGTTCTTCCAGGTGAAAGCATTATATTTTTCCATACATTCACTTGGTTCATTTTCATTAGGTACACTTTAGAATCATAGAATTAGAGTTGGAGAAGACCTCCAGTTTCAAGACTAACCTTTGATGAACACCAGCATTTCATATGGCAAAGTGCCACAATTTTAATATATTTTAAAATTTCAATGTATTTTAATTGCTAATCACAAGACAAGAACTTTTATCATTTTCACCTGTAGACTTGTTTGCAAAACACTCAGCTGAACATTTTTTGAGATTTGTCCCCATACAATTTTTTCACCTTAGAGAATAACTGCTCAAATTGCTGGTTATGCTTTGAAACAATTCACAGTCTGCTATGCCTGTTTCTAAAATTCAATCTCATGTTTAATGATTCTCATTGGAAAAGAAATAATTGCTTAGACCCCATAATTTTAAATGTACTTTGCCAAGAGTTGCTTATGACACAGTTATTCCAATTCTGTTCCCATATTGTTAATCTCTGAGTGACTGCAAACCCCAGCAAGAATTCTGGGACACATGTAATTAATGAGTACGCTTGGTTAACGAATAAACATTAGAGACAGAATAAAATGTCCTCTGGTGAATATCACTCTTGTATCCAAGGAAAGGATAGCTGACAAGCCTCGGTGGTGTTCCCTTTAACACTATTTAATTCATTGCATTTGGAAGGGATTTTGCTTTTCTTGTTTGGAGCAGGAGAGGAAGAATGTTTTCTACTCTGGTGTAGTTATTTACAGGGTCCTTTCTTCACCTACTGTGTGTTACAGTCAGTATTTTCTCTCCACTCTTCCCATTCAACATTTCAGAGTTTCACAAGCAACTAAGGTCCTTGGTGTAGTAAATGAACACAAATAATCTAAAGTGCTGTGAATATATTTCAGATGGGACACCAGGTTTCACACTGACCCATTTTCTCTGTCTGAGCTGGACCAAGAGCCTCAAAAAACACACGTCCATCCCTCTGCTCAGCAAGAGCAGCTTGACTTCTCATTCTATTTTTCCTGGGCTAGACAGGAATGGCCAAGGTAATGGCATGTAATGGCACTGGCCCATGACATGGGTGTTAAAAACAAATATGTTGTTCCAGCTTGTTCTGCACCAGGAAGAAAACACTGTAGGTGCATATAAGACCAAGAAATTACTTGCATTGCTGGAGATGTTCAACTACAGGTGACTCCCCAGTGACCAGATGGGAGAGCGCACAGCCATCTGTCAGCTGCAGAGCACAGAAAGGTGGCACCTGTGGTGGAATGGTATTCTCTCTTTTAACATTGCAGAAGGACCTCTTTCTGGCAGAACCCTGCACTAGAGTGAAAGGAATGTGTTAAAACAGGTGAATTTCCACAGGAAGAAGAGATTTGGCCAACATGTAACTTTTCTTCACCCCAGCTTGCTTATGTAGCAGTCCCACTGTGTTACAGGCAACAGCACTGAAGTGCAGATCAGACAAGGCAAGCATTCCTCACTCTGCCAGTTCTGTGCTCATTATATCTTGCACTGATTTTGGATTATTACTGAGGTAACTTTTTGTAATACCAACACACCACTGTTAGCTAAGGTGTGTTCTTGTGTTTCACCAAGAGTGGAGAAAGCTGAACTTGTTACCACTCATCGAATTCCAAAGTTACCAAAGTGGATGGTGATTCTCAGTGTGGTCATCACAGGCTTCAAAACAGCATATTGGAAAAATTTCCTAAAGTGAAAGTCTCAGAGCCCCAGTTTGTTCCCAGATCATGTCAGATTTGTTTTGCTAGATAGGTTTGGCTAGATTGGTTTGGCTAGAGGTTTTGTAACCTGTCACAGTTGGATGTCACCAGATCAAGCAATATCAGTATGTTAAATTTAGAAAGAAAATAATTTAGATTATGCATATCCACCTAGCAGAAAAAAAAATGTTTAAAAAATCAAAATTATTTTCCTGTTGATCTGCTTTGAAGACTAAAACCAGATACTGTATGCCAGACAGTAAAGAGTGTACAATTTCTGTCAGGTAATTTAATTTTTTTTTAAATGAAAACCTGTGACAGATCTTGTTTTTAATTTATTTCTTTACCTTTCCACCCACTTTTCTAATAGTAATATTGGAATTTTAAAAAAGAAATTGGACCACATTTCCCAATTACCACTCTCCACTGGGAGACTAGAGTTTCTCACAAAATAAGTAGGCAGGAGTGCTTTATACTGTATTTTCCAGCTCATAAAGTGTAAGGAATGGAGAGAGCTATTCTCTGTTGGTGGCAGGCCCAAGGCTTTTACTCCTCAATCTTTATAGATGTACAAGCCACATATTTGTCTGTACCAAGACAAATATGCTGGGTTTTGACTGCTTCTTGGTGAAATGTATCTTGGCCCTATCTTTATTGCATAGCACTCAAAATTAAGTGGGAAAACAATTTTTTTGAAACGTTGTTGAATTTAATGATCTGTTTTGTTCATATGCTAGAACATGTAGGGATTTTGGCCCCAGGATCTGGTGTTTCAGGTGATGTATCTTCAGAAGGTACAGGATAGATCTAGGAATTGTGTCGGTTAATTTTTCTGTATTTCTATATTTCTATATCTATCAATATTTCTGCAATTTCTATATTTTATCAAGAGTGTTTAATGTTCCCTACCCACACAGAGTTGTTCAAGTTTCTTAGCACATTTTATCCAGAGTCTGCCACAGTGCCTTACTCATGACTTGAGGCATCAGCTAACACTTAGGGATTATGTAACACATGATGCTTTCTCTTCACCACAGACTATGTCCCTCAGGGACAATCTCCTTATAGAGGGTCATCTGATTCACAGATGATTTTGTCTGTAAGCTCATTTCTGTATATTTTACAGATTTCAAGATCTGGGGACTGATATCACTAGGCTGAAGGGAACTAGTGACGAACAAAGCAGCAGTTTAACAAAACAAATAAAACAGATGAACGTGGGTTGTTTCATGGTTTTAGTTTTTCCCCAGACAACGTTTGTGTGGGACTTTGTTTTGTGAAATTTGGCTGAGATTTACTGCAGATTTCAGATTTGTGACCAAACTTTTACAAAACTTGATAGATTGTTAGGTCTGATTTTTTTTCAGGAAGAGCCACATTTTCTACAGCCACTGCCACAAGTAAACTGCGTATTTAAGCCAACAATTTCATCTGTCTTTGCATCCATTTATTCCTTGATTTGGCTAGTTTGTCTTCTGAATGATGACCCTCAGTGTGCTTTTCAACTCTGCTGTTATAATTGGCAAATACAATCTTGGCAGCATCATGCAAGAAATATTGTAATAATAACTAAAAATTTAATAAACAATATATTAGTTTGTTTTCTAAATTATTGCAGAACACAGAAGTGTTTAATAAAAAGCCTTTTCTTAGTGTTTCTGAGCATCAGAGATCTACACTAAAGACTATACTTTCAGGGAGGTACAGAAGTAAAGGCAGAGTAAGAGGATGGAAGAGCAATTCCAGATTATGGACTCACATACTACAGATAAAGGTGAAGTCTAAATGTCAGCTAAATACATTGATTTTCCCATTTTAGTTTTGAATGAGATGTCTTCTCTCTTCCTTTTACATAATCCCCTGCTTTTGAAATTCATGTCATTCCACTGTTCAAAAAGGAGAAAACCCCTGGGGGCTTTAAGAGCAATGCATTGCAAAGCTTTTGGAAAGAGCTTGCTGCATTGGAAGGTCATATTGTAGTTTTACTGATTCATTAAATATGTATGCCTCATCTCCTATATAGTTTTCACTCCATAGTTGCAGAGCAGCTTGTAGAGCATGTGGCTTTGTTCTATTTCCTAAAAGATTCTTTCAGCCTTTAATGCAGTGGAAACCAATAATGACACTGACATTTTCCCTGCAAGCCTTCACATTTAACCACGACTTTCTCCTGATGTCTGGGGTGCAAACTCTCCATCTGACTGATGTTACTGAAATGTCGTCTGTTCTGTCACCCTCTGAGTATAGGAAGATGTACTAAGGAAGCAGGGATTGATTGAAGTAACCCAGTACATGAATTTTTTTTTTTTAGGTTACCAATGTCATGCTGTTCCAGTTAAAGTGAATCTGATTCAACCTCAGTTACAGTAGGGTGCAAATACAGGCATTCATTCACAACATCCCAAAGCAGCACAGTTACAACTCATTACCAAAAAAGAGATATACATGCAGAAGTGAAAGGGAGCCTTGCCAGTGTACCTTGGGCAAGGTTATGTAAGAAAAACCTTTCACCCTTATTAATGCAAATACTATGTCTGTTTTTTATTTGTGGCTTGGTTCTTTCCCTCCTGTCTCATACTGCACCTGCTCAGTAACCTCCACCTAAAATCTTGCCCATCACTAAGCTGTTTTTAGCTTCCTATGGGGAAGTACCTTCACAGTGCATCTTCAGCTATGCTTAGATCTCTGCTTGTCCCCTTCTCATCCTTTGTTGGAATACTAGCTCTCCTTCCCTTCAGCCCTTCAAGGACATCCACATGAACCTATTCTTTTGCTCCAAAACTCATGTTAACCCACATGAGCTTATATAGGAAATAATCAGCCCATTCTTCTTAATGAAAACCAGGATTGTTTGCCCTCATTGACTATGTATATATTGCTTGCAGCAACCCTTTGGCCAAGGTCTATATATAACTAACTAGTAAAGAAAACTTTACTTTGGTGAGTAAAAGTCTCTTGTTCCCCTCTTTAATGACTGCTTCCCATGTTTCAGTGTGGAATGTAGCTTTCATTGCACTTTTATTCTATACCAATCTGTACATTGAAACTGTAACTGAGATAATTACACTTGGGTGCTTGTCTGCCTCTCATTATTGGCTGAGTGCTGCCTGGGCTGACAGTGAATTTTGGTGACTGATCTCCAACCTCCCACTCCAAAGCATTCAATTTGATATGTCTTGATATGATTTGATGGTCTTAGGACAATAAAGTTGTAAATGTAATTTTTTAAAGAAAAATAACTGAAAGGGCATTTTTCTACCTAGTCAGTAGCATCTCAAAATTGAAGCTTTTGGTCAAACTAGGAGAAGTCACTGTGTGATCACTGAGTATATGTGCTTATTGACCTTGATTCAAAACACCACTGATATTCAGCTTAAAACACATGACTGAATCCCACTGGAGTTGCTGCAAGCATGTGCTTGAGTGTCTCTTATGAGTAAAGATGGGCAGAAATCTTGTAGATCTACATTCCAGACTGTGGGCCTTTTATCCATCCTCCAAAAATTAAAATCCCTATGGCTGCTTCAGTCCTGAAAGAGTTAGAGAGTTCCAGAAGATTCTGTCTTGTAGATAATATTAGCTTGTCTGGGAATGTAAGTCCTCTACTTGAAGCATAATTCCTAGAAGAATTAAGCTCCTGACAGTGGCTGAGTGAAAATTTGGATTTTATCTGTCACTGCTGAGCAATTCACTGTATATGCATGATCCTTTCCAGTAATGAAGAGAGGGGTGTGACCAGTGGCTGGGTTTGTTGATTGAACTCTGTGCCAGGACTATGACAAGGCTTAAAGAGCCCTCTTCATTGTTTTTAGGACTCTGAAAGGTCTCCATCTAATAAATGTGATACCTCAAAAGTGAATAGTTTCACTCCAGGCTTCTTGGCTCCTTGGGATACTTTTCCCAAACGCTTGATGGGAAGCTTCAACCAATAATTTCTTTGTCTTCACAGTAGAGAAATATGGAAAAATTAATGTGTTGGGAGTTTTTAAGCTTGATTGAATGCATTTAGGAAGCATTGGCAGTATTTACACTATTCTACTGCTATCTTTTTCTCTTATTCTGCACAGAGATCAAATTTAGCAATTTCATTAATCTGGAGGGGGGAGGAAACAGTTTTATAATAGACAAAACTGATCTTCTGCATCAATATAGCTAATGGGTTCATCAGGTGCCAATAGCATCAACTTTATATCAGCTGTCATGATTATTATATTTTCCTTTCCCAAATTGTTTGCATTTATTTCACTATTACAGCCTTTTCATCTTTGAATAATAGTAGGAAAAATGAAGGAAAATAGCTGGAGTTTTTCCTCACTGAGACTAATATTTCAAGAGCAAAAGGGAAATTACATATTTTGTCAAATAAAAAAAAAAGCCAGAATAAATAGATCATCTCTAAGTCCTTTCCAACCTAAACCATTCTATGATTCTATGATCCTATGATAAATCAAAGCCTGCTTGCCCCAGAGAAGTGTAACATCCACTATTTTTTCTCAGTAGTTCAATCTGAAGGCTTTTCTGACAACTGTAAAGTGAATTGTCAGTGTAAGCATAAGCTCAACACTGAATTGGGTGACAACAGCTGGGAACTTAACTCTCAGCCTGAAAATGGAATGGCTGTGACAGTTTCTTTGGAAAAAAGACAGGTGGCAGCACATCTATATTAGATATTTTTTTAATCATGCCTACAGACAATGACACTTTTAGAGACCTTACAGCACAGCACCTCCCTTGAGCAGTACATCCACATGTGTTAAATGCTCCTGATAAAACAGGTCGTTGTATAAAAGGCAAATTCACCCACTCTGACCCTTCATACAGTAAAAAAAAAACTTTGTAACTAATGTCACTGTTTTTTAAAAGTAGTACTTGTAAAAAAAACCAAAATAACTTCATGCCACATCAAGAATTTGCAAGATTTAACCTTAAAGTGAGATTTGTTACTAATACAACTATGTAATAATGGTGCATTGTGTCACTATTCTCAATATTACTAGATAAAGCAGAATAATTTATTTGCTTTATGATGTAATATTCAAGACATGGATACAGAGACAGAGAAATTGACAACGCAAGAATGATTTTCTTCTATATACATTCATTTGCAAAGGAAATAACAGAGAATGTAAAATTGATAAGTAACAACCTATTACTGAAGAAACAACTGCATTTATATGCAGTGCTGAGTGACAGACTTGTGGAGTATCCATAAATACCAGTTTATGCTTGAGATATTTTATTTTGACCTAAATGTTCCACTTAAACTGTGGCCTTATGACAGAAATTATAATTAAAATACTCTCTTCTCTACTTAATAAAATGAATTCCGGGGGGTGATGGTGTTATCTTTTATCACCCTGAATTACATCTCTGACAGCGAGCTAGATTCCACATATCACAGGAAATTCAATTCCTCTCCCTGAAGAGCTTAGAGTCTGATTAAGCTGACATTAAAGTCGATGTAGATCTGCCCATTAAGTTAAGGGAAAGGGACTGATTGCATCGGCCCAGATTTGGAGTTAAGGATAGCAGACACATTCTGCTTTGAACAGGCAGCTTCAGTGATTGTAAGTGCAAGATGACATTCAGCAAGCTGTTCTTTGCAAGTGGAACACCCATTGAAAGCACTTTTTTCCCTCCCCACTCAAAAGATGCTTTCCACTGAAAAAATGGGACGATTTTCAGTGCCACTCCCAGCACTCAGCACAAGCAGAGCAAAGCACAAAATTTGGTGAGGCAGCAGAGACTGTGCTCAGCTTGTTTGGCCTTCAGGATCAGCAAGAGGATCACCTTTAATTGTTGCCATTTAGTTTCAACAAAGCAATCTTAATTTTAGAAATGTAATATTTCTTACACATATTGACAGTTTTTGAAGACATGCATATGGTTTGAAATCAGCAATTTATGTCATTTCTTTCCCATTTGATGGGAAAACCAGGAGCCAGTTAGTTATGAACTAAGCATGTTTGGTCATTGCAAAGACACGTATTTTTCCCCCATTTGTCTGCAAATTAGATTGTATTGGGGCCCTTGCTTTGTGTCAAACCAGCAGGAGGTAGGAATTTTCATTAAAAAATAGGTAGTACAGATTCTTCAAAGATTGCCATGAGCTGCAACAACACAGCATGAGAATCTGATGTAGCCAAATGGAAATAAAAAACAACCAACGCCACACACGATAATAAGAGTGTTTTAGCTGCAATTGTGTTTGTTAATGTCATGGTGAACCTGAGGCCTTTTCATGCTAAATGCTGCTTCAAACGTGGAAGCAAAAGATGGTGACTATTATAAGGACCTTAAATAATGGACAAGGCAGCAGATGGGCACAGGCAGATGGGAAGCAGCAGAACCAGGCAAATTCTATAGGTCAGCTTGCCTGGCATTTGTCTCTGTCCACTGAAAGCTTAACTGCAGTCGTGCTGCAGGTGGCTGTGCTCATTTGGGCAGTGGGTGGGTGAATTTTGCTTGTGGTTTTTTTTAACATATGCATTATTAGAATTGAAGGTATTAAAGCAAGTGGAGGGAGGATAAAGTCAGAGCTCTGCAGATGCTTACAGGGAAAATTGAGGGCGCAGATAATCTGACAGTGTCATGTCTACCTTCCCCTGTAAAGATTTGTGCCAGTTTTAGTGGGTTGTATATACTCAGTAACAAAATAACTGTCTTCAGGCCTTTAACTTCATAGATTCAGTCAACTCTCATTTTGGTGCAGTTCAACTCAGAGAATTTTATTGCATCAGATTTTGGTAATGGGGATGAACTGTATGTTACCTGTAAAACTAAATGTTATGCAAAGAGGTATTCAATTTAAGATCCTTGTAGTATTAAATATGCACCTGATTTAACAACGATCGATTGGCTATTACTGTCATGAAAATCACATTTTTCCATAGCAGTCTTTCTACAGTAGAACTCTTTCATATTCTTCCCTCTGTCACGTCCTTTTTGAATACATTGTTTTCTCATGCTGTGAGATGCTGACACTTGAGGGAAAAATTATGCACCAGCTACATTGTTAATAAAAACCCCACAATTGTCTTCTGCTGTTTTGGACATGCACACACACCAGCACATGCTCCAGCACAGGCTAATTTACAGAAATAAACTTCCACAAAACTTATCTTAGAACAAAATTAATGTGAATTTCCAAGTATAGTGAATGAACATTTTTTTCTTATCATTATCTTAAAATTCCTGTTTAGAAATTATTTTAGGACTTATCATTAAACTTATTGATTTGAATATTGTTTCAAATGTATCTAGAAAAACACTCTTTGTTTTATTAACTTCTAAGGACTTTTGGAATATTTTTTAGGTTTTCAATGGTTTTGATGGAAAACTGTGGAAGAAGAACCTAGCCAGGGCTGACAATTACTCTTGTAACAAACACCAACTTTAATGAAAGAGGTGCAATGGTTTATGATATGTGAAAGAAAGCTTACACAAGGTTGAAAACAACATACGCACAGTTTGCATTATAAGCATGTCTAAACCAGAGCTATTTTCAGAGAAAGACTTCCTTGGGCTAAAGCTGAACCACAGATAAGTCTAGTCCACAAAAAACTCCTCACACTGGCATTTTTACTGGGATAGTTTCAGCCACTGGCAGCTGTTCAGCTCTGATAAATTTTTCCAATACTTTACACATATCACTATATAATTGTTATTTATAACCATAAATATTTGCCTTCACAGGTTTATTAATTTATAAAGACTTTTTCCAAGCAGTTACTCTGGGCTGAAACATTATGATTTGACTATTTAAATAAAATTATTAAAATATTCTATAATTTATTAATTTATTCACTTTAATTCCAAACTCACTTATTCAGTGAATTTGGGTGTTTCCCAATGAAGGTGTTGACAGTAAGTTTAAAAAGCATTCACAAAAACATCTGTTGGGCTTTCTTTTACTTTGTTTCTTCTTGGAAATTCAACTTCATGCAGACAATGAACTAGCTCTTTTTTTTTGGTCCTGTTTTCCATTTTAAGTATTTTTTTTCCCTTGAAATCTGCCATGTTTCCAGTTTACATCATTTCTCTTTCTGATGCATCAGATTCCAATCTTTCCACAGCAGTGTAAGCTGTACAACAATGGAGTGCAATTCACACTTTCTTTAGTTTAGAAAAACTAAAGCATTCTAAAGCATTGAACACCGGATGTTTCATCCCACTAAACAAAAATTGTACAAATCCATTTGAGGACTACAGAGGTCTGGAGAAGCAGCCCCAGGAGAGAGCACTGACTGCATCACACAGTGCTGCAGACAGAACATGTCTGAGGCCATTGGAGCTTCTTCTGGTTCTTCACCCCATGCTTTTATTTAGTGTTCACCATCTCTACACATTTTTGCTACAAATGAAACCACCTTCTTTCTGCTCTTACCTGACCTGCTTATAACAATCTTTCATACACTGGAAGATTTACAGGGTCAGCCCTTGTCTAATAATGTTATACGTGTAAACCGCAGCCATTTCCTAGAGTACTGCTGCCTCCTCTCATTAGTGTTAATACTTTTTTTTGCCCTTCCATAAAGGCACTACCGAGGAATGACTTAAAGTTTCATTTCTTCAATATTTTAATTTTCACCTTGTCTTATTAAATTACTTGCATCCTTTCTCAGCTGGCTCCTTTCACCCATTTTATGGCCATCCTTTCTCCTCTAGCTCATATCAAAGAGGAAGGGATCTCGACAACTGTAGGGTGTGTCCCTGCTGAAATGCATCAGAGGCCCAAACTTTCCTCTCCTGTACCACCTCATACTGCCACCTTCTTTCATACTGCCTAGTATGAAAGAATTTTTTTTAAATTTCCCATTTATTAACATTTTTCTCTGTTAATGAAACCAAAGTTTTATACTAGTAACTAGAGCTTATCAGAAATAGAAAAAACAGGAATATGGTAGACAACTGCTATCTCTGAGCTGCCTATTCTTTTACTTTCGAGAGAAAGCTTTAAGATTTTAATCAACTGAACACAAAGAAGTGGCATCATTTTCTTTATGACGGAGATCAGAGAAACTTTTCTGATCTATTCAGAAGTGTATTTTGGAAATGGATATATTTAGCAATTTCATAACTGCATATAGTTTTTTACAATACATTTATATCAAATACCTTATAAAATACCTCATAATTACCAACAAAACAGACCACAGACCCACCTGGAATTATTGGTAGGTGGTTACTTCCACCCAATGGATGACTCAGCTTTGGACACTTAAAATTTTGTCAAATTTCAATGATTTGGGAAAACAGTTTATTTGGGCTATGCCCCTCCCTAAAACCTCAAAAAACATTGCCTAATCTATTTCATATACTAGGATTATACAGAAAGATATCATGTTATCATAAACATGTTTCTTCATGTAAAAACAAGCAAGTAAACTTAGATTTTGCAATGTATGTCTACAAATCCACATGGCTTGTTAATATTTAGAGTTTAGGTCTACCATGCAGGTTAAAATGAATATTAGGTAGCACCACCCTATCATACCTTACACTTGTTTTGGCCAAGGAATAGAAAACTTGGCACGGTCAATTCCAGAGTTATCTCAGGTGAAGTTTCCAGTACTGACTGTGGAGGCATAAGTTAACAATTACCCTGCTCAAGCTCATTTGAAACATCCAGGATAGCCATGTATTGTCTGAAAGTTTGGGGACTGTGGATTTTCAGAGTTGAGAATTGTTGCATTGGGACTGTAAAGAAGAAGGGAATTGAAAACAATACTATTCAATCTACCATTCAGGAACACAAGATCAGAACTTTATTGACAGTGATTACTGAATATTGTATCTTTTGGGATAGGTTTAGATTTCTCCATCATTCTAATTTTTACAGGTTTTTTTCACAGCCAGTCCAAATAACAATCTTTTATTATGGTTAAGCTTATTAGGTGCATAAATCCAAAGCACTTTTCTGATTAAATTTGATTCATCTTTCCATCCACCATGTCTGAATCTGGGGTAAACTCAAGTATTAAGCAACACAGCACATACAGTAAAGGAATGAACTGCAGCTGAAAGCCTCTCTCTTTCTACTTGACTCTTTGCTTATCCCACAGCATAAGTCAGTCCATACCTGCCAGTCAGAAGAGATCACCAAGAAAAGGCCTTCTCTGGCACAAATTGGGATACTTCTGGGCTAATCATTAAAAATGCTACTGACATCCATGTTGTCTAGACCTCTTCCTTTGTAGTGACACCCTGCAGGAATACTGTATCCTCCTTTCTAAAAACAAACTTCACAGGTGCAAATAATATCCTTTTGTTGCTCATCTTCAGTTGGATAACTTGCCCACTTTGCAAATGTAGAATTAGGGGGAGGGAATGTTACACATTGACAACTCGAGCTGAAATCAGTAGCAGAAAAAAGTTATGTGCAGTCCATTAACAAGCACTGTAAGCATAGCTGATAAAATTCCTTCTTATGTATACTGCACTAGCTATTTAATCTGCTAAACTGAAAGAAAAGATAAAAGAGTGGTTAGCACAGTGCCATGTATGAAAGAGAAAAGTATTTCCCAGCAGGGAAAGCAGAAAGCAGTGCAAGCAACTACATGCCCTATAATTGTACACTTTGCATAGATTTGTACAGAAAACTGCTTTTTTTTCAGATCCCTCTAGATTATGCAACAGCAAACTTGAAAAATTGCATGATTTCCTACCCTACAAAGCTAACCCCCAGCTGCAAAATGTGATTGTTTTTTGTAGTAGGGGATTGTATTTTGTAGTGTGAAGGGGAAGGCCCCAGTTCAGTTATCAAAAATGTTTTCTGCTTTTTCTCTGCTGATACTGCTGCAGCTGTGCTAAGGCATTCTGGAGTAAGTTTTATGTGTGAGGCTGGTTGACTTCCTCTTGTTGGAAAGGCATTGAATTGCAATAAAGCAGAGCTTTGTAGATGTCTGCCCACACAGAGAATACAGCTTCTCTCTTTTGCAGCAGGAGAAACTATAATGATGGCTGTCATGTTTGAGTTTTAAGGAGTATGTTTTACTTAGTGTAAAACTGATCTCAGCACACATTAGATTCTCCTGTAGAGATGTATCTATATTCTGTGATTTAAATTGCACTGAATTCAAGAGCTAATGGTCACAAATTGCATGTAATACAAATCTTAGCCTTTTACAGATTTTCTCTTCAAGGATTACGCTATAGTAAACAAAATCATATTGTCATTAGGTTTTATCATGTATTTTAATACCCCTTTTATTACAAAAATTTACTTGGAAGGTCAAATCTTATGATTTTATAGAGAACAATAATAAAAAGTTGCTTAATTGTGAGTGCCAGGCGATCATTCTTGTTAGTAGGCACGCTAAATCTGTCTTTATGTTCTAAGCCTGGTTTCTTTTCCAATTACCCCTTTTGGAGACTTTCACTCTGGTACTTGTAAATCTTCATTATTAAAACTGAACAAAAGCATTATTCCTCTTTTTTTCATTTCATGACAAAAATGCAAAAGGACTTTTAGCTGGACAGCCTTGCCTGTTACATTTGTTTCCAAGTTCAGCAAGACAGGAAGTTAGATATTTCACGTCTCCGAAATAAAGGTAATTTCTCCAAATGGCTGGAGAACTGGCACTAGAAACAAACCAGTACTTCAACACACTGCAGGTAATGGATTGAGAAAACGGATGGAGACAGAACTTCCTCTGGCACTGAGCTGAGTGGGGCTTGTTATTTTAAAAGCATCTAAACTGAAATAGAGGAAGTGTTGTGCTGGTCATCCCAGAGGGAAGTCCCAGCTCTGAAGCACATTCATAAGAGCCAAGG
This sequence comes from Agelaius tricolor, assembly GCF_023055355.1. Classification (NCBI taxonomy): domain Eukaryota; kingdom Metazoa; phylum Chordata; class Aves; order Passeriformes; family Icteridae; genus Agelaius; species Agelaius tricolor. The sequence continues at coordinate 36,056,071 of NW_027269262.1, forward strand.
TGTAATAAGCAAAAAAAGGGAAGGTGGGAAGGACAGAGGTTCACAGTAGGTAGTCCTGTACATACTAATTTCTGTCTCTCTTGAAACTAACTTTCCATCTGCCCGCAGAAACCTCTAAACCACTCTAGCGTGTGTTGTAAAAAGAGGGATAGAAATGGATCAAATTTATGTGTATCTCTGTGTGTGCATGCATCTGTAAGTAATTACTGAGAATACAGACACTTTAATTTGTATAAGTGAAGAGGTATTTATACACAGGCTTGTTTTCTACTCATTCATTTGTAAATTAACTGTACACAGCAGGCATGTTTTCTCTACTGATGAAGTGAAGAGCAGAAACATGGGAATGTTCTTAACAGCACTTGAACACATCAAATATTTTTGACAAACTTTTTCCATTAGCTGGAGTGTTCAAGTTAGAAGAAAAAGAAGAGTAAAAACTCCTTTTATCATAGGACTTCCTTGACCTATATTGCAGCAGTACATGAGATGTGTTTGAAATAACTTGCAAGATGATCAGTTTCACAGAAAACTGGGTTGTCAGAGGCAAAGATTAGACAGAGACAAAAAAAATAGAAAACTGAGAAAATGAGTTTGGTGGCCTGCTATGGTCATCTTCACTGTCCTGTGCTACTACAACTGCTTTTCAATGTTTTCCTGCAAACAAGGTATTGGTGGTGTCATAAAAAATAATGCTCACCTCAAACAATACTTTAGAATCTGAAGACAAATATTTAGGTCAACAATTTGGAACAAAAATTCTTGTTTGATCATTGATAGGCTATTTTTGCTCTAAAATACAATCACTCAGCTCTTTAAATGCCAGTATTTCTGTAAACAATTGCTTTTCTTTCTCATTCAGGCAAGGATATATCATACTTGCAAGGACTGTCAATATCTATTATATTGTCCTTCATCCACTGCTGATTCATCCAGTTGGTAATCACAATTTACCAGTAGAAAGATTTTCTTTGCAATGCCTTGATACCCACGGCTAGTAAGAAACTGTGAGTTCTGACAAGATTTTTGAAGAGGGTCTGTCCCCTTGTGGCTGCAGAACACCACCCCAATTCTCAAGGTTCATTGAGAAAGCAAAACTGAAATTTTTTTAAGACTCAGAAATGGTGGGTTTTTAACTGCCCCTTTCACAGGTATTTGTTGAAGAAGGACACACTGAGCCATTTTTCTAAATATTTGGCAGAGATCTTCTAAAGTTTAGTCACCCTGACCATATAGAAAATTCCTAACTAGGAATTCTAGTCTAACTTTGAAATATATTGACTGCTAACACATAACTCCCAGTCTGTGACAGTTCTCAGCATCTGCAGGTAATGGTGTTCTGTTTCCCTATATAAACAGTCTGACATTACTCAAACAAATACTTGCTGAGACAATGCTCTTGTATCAGAGTCCTCTTGGGAAAAAAAAAGTATCAAGAACTTGTGTGATTCTACTCATAAAAATAGGGTAAGCATTGCGTTGTTATTTTTAAGGACTCACACATAATAAAAGGTTTTGTGAAAATACAGCAACCTCCTAAGTCTTTATAATCAAGATTTGATTCTAAGACTTAAATGAAACTATTGTCATCTGGAATTCACTGATGGTCCATTCATGAAAAATTTCAGATGAGTTCCTAATTAGGTCCAGATTATGTTTCCTCTGCATGTAGGGCTTGATATCGTTAATCTTGCATCGGCAATCTCCACTGTCTCAGTGATGGCTCCTCATTACAACATTTGCCATTTTCAATGTCTGAAAGCAAATAGCTTTTCTTTCATCTTAATTCAATAGTGCTCCATGAATTTTAATTAAATCCTTCTCTGAGTTTGTATGATGTTGGTCATTATGAGGCTATTGCACACAAACTATAGTTTTCCTACTAAGGCCAAGCCATTGGCCAGCAAGGTCAATTGCTTCTCATTAAGAATAATAAATGGTAATTCTAGTATAAAAGTACATATGAAAGACTATGCAAATTCTGCTCTCCTTCCATTGCCTTTCTATGATTTGCATAAAGGAACATTTCATACTTGACTCAAGCAATTTTTTCATGGACAGTGAATGTCAAAAAAAATCCCAAGATTAATTTTCCTGTGACATTTGTTTTCATACTGTCTTTTATTCAGATAGAATTCTTTACAGTGGCCCAAAGACCAGGGGTGAAATAGCATGTGGAGTATTTAAGAAGAAGGTGACATTTTTCTTTTCTCCCTGCAAAAGGAAGTGAACAGAAGACAAAATGATACAGGCTTTGTAGATGTGGGCACATTGCTGCTGAACATATGCACTTGCTTTCATCATTAAGTGCTTCCAGGAGCTGGCATTCATTAGTAGCAGAGCTACAAGGAACAAATCAGAATGTCTACATTTCTAGCTAGCAGTGCTGCCGACTGATTCTAGTGTTTTTTACAGAAGTTTAATTTGTCTATGTAATTGAGCATACTGACATCTGCTTACATACAAAAATCCTGGAACAACAGAGGAAACTACAAACTGAACAGCAGGGAGATGTTCAACACACTAAGAGAGAGATGTTGCAGCTATGCCAGGTAACACAGCTGTGCAAGGGCAGTGATTTCTTCAAATTTTTCTTTCCCATATACTGTATGACAATGCACACTATGCAACTGTGAGTCTCCTCATACCTTCATAGACATTTAGGCCACAACAGAGTTAGTACACATCCATAACTGAATGTAGAAACACACACACATATATAAATATATATTTTTTGTATGCACATCTGTAGGTAAAGATGTTGACATGTGTAAATACATGACCCACTGCCCAAAGGGTAATTATTCTAGCTCAAACCTACATATAATATCAAAGAAGGGAAGATTTGGGTTCTAAACTGATTACCATAATTTATTCATCTGCCTTCTGAGGGTGTGATCAGATGAGATTTTTGGATCCAATTCTCCCGTGAGATTTTTATGCAAGAAAAGACAGAGATGACCACCCGAACTCTGAAATTGAGTGTTGTTTCCTAAAGTTGTTAAATATTGGTTTCTTTTATCATGCTTTTTACCAAAGTTACTGTTTAAAACTACACAAAGCTAAAGTATCAAACTCATTTAGTATCTTCCTCAAATTTCCAAGAAAAGAAGTGATACTTTTCTGCTAGTGAAGAAGTGTGAGGAGAGAGATGATTCAAAGCTGTATTTCATGTATCCTTAACATAAAATTCCCAGACTTTGAATTGCTCATAATGGTGATACTCCGCCTCTTCATTTCCTCTGCAAACCTTCCTTCCTTCTGTGACCTTTTCTAATTCACACTCCAGCATTTTGTCTGCACAGTACTCTTCACAAATTCAATAGAGACTAATGTTGTAAACTTCTCACTTTGCACTGTAAGGAATTAGGAAGCTAGGATGAACATTTTATACAATGGAAATATTTATACAAATAACTGTTTATTCATGAAAACGTAGAGTTTCTAATCTGGCCCAAAATACTTTTCTAAGACCTCCTCCATCTTTAGAGATGAATAGCAAGACAAAAAAAAAAAGTCTACATAATGAGAAATTGGTGTATAGTTATAAACCTCGGTCTATAGAGGTTTAAACATGGTGCAGGTGCAACAGATATGCTTATCAGCGATGAAATTTCCAAACAAAAAAAATTACAAATTTACTTTGTACTTTTGCATCTTTGAACGGAATGGAAGCACTGCCTGAAGTATTCAAGCAAGAGAACTGCCCCCAAACGCTGGATGAAATGCAAAAGGCAGTTTCTCATCCCTCTGAACTCCCAACCGCCCGACCCCCGGGGGTCGCGCTCTGGAGCTTCATTCCACGAAGGTGGCTGAAGTTTGCTTGTGCCTGGCGCTAAAGTCACAGCCGGTCCTGGGCTCCGGGATGCCCATGGGGCAGCGTGGAATTCCCTTTGGAACAGCGACATGGGCCGTGGGGCTGGGGCTCGGCAGAGCACGGCGATACCGAGTCTCTGTTGCGGGCGTGTGACTTGGAGTTTAAAGCTGCAGGTCCCTTTGCCTACCCCTCCCGCCACCCCCGGGCATCGGATTTATCAGGATGCCAGTAAACCCAGGAATAAGAGGAAGTTCCCGGCCCAGGGCAGCCAGCCCCGGCAGGGCAGGCAGGCAGGCAGACAGACAGACAGATTGCGACCGCTCGCCTCGCTGAGGCCGTGGCCGGACGCAGCTCCCAGTGGTCCAGAGCCACTCGTGACCCTTCCTCAGCTGGAGCCCCGGGGGGTAACGGGGCCCGTCCCTCCTTCCCCCCGGGTCCCTGCCCTTCCCTGCCCGCCTCCGGGCGCTCTCTCCCGCTGCTCCTTCCTGCTTGCCGGTGGCTGCCAGGGAGGGCGGGCGGGGCGCGGCTGCCGGGCGCACCTCCCGTGCAGGTACCGGGGGACAGCCGCCGGGCTTCCAAGGGGAGGGCTGGGGCCAGGAAGGAGCAAGGCAACAAGCCACACGGCGCCGACACCGAGCGGGGGCAGCTCCCGGTTCGCCCGCCGGAGGAGGCGCGGCTGTGTGGCGGCGGGAGGGACCCACGCGCGCTCCTGAGCGCGGCGCGGCGGTTCCCTCCTTCCTGCTCCATCCCTGCCTCTCCCCTCACCTGGCCGCCGCTCTCGGTGTGCGCGCTACCCCCTCGCACCTTGGCTACCCCCGCCCGCTGCATGCAGCCCCTGGAGCGCCGCAGCCCAGGAGGATACGCTGGGTGCGTTATGATTAACTCATTATTATTATTATAATTATCATTTTTAGAGGTTTTTCTTTTCTTCTCTCCGGGCGCTTCGCGGAGGGGAGGGCAGAGGGGCAGCCGGGGCCCCCCCGCCGCCGGCGGCCCCAGGGCTGTGCCCGCCCCGCACGCTGCGCTCCGCTCCGCTCCGCCGTGTTTGTTGTTGTTGTGCTCCGGGGAGGGAGGCGGCCGAGCGAGCAGCTCCCCCAGGGCTGCGGAGGGCGGGCAGCCTCTCGGCTTGTTTCTCTTCCTCTTCGCCGTGTGAGCCCGCGTCCCGTCCTGCTCGGCGGGACAGGCGAGGGGGCTCGGCGGCGGAGGTGCGGCGCTGCGGGACACCTGGGGCAGGTGGCAGCGGTAGGTGGCCCCGGGCTCCCTCGGGGAGGGATCCCGCCCACGGGACGGGTGCCTGAGGAGCGGGCCAGCGGTGCCGGGGACGGCGGGGAGGGCAGGCGCTGCTGCCCGGGCCCCGCAGGTGTCTGCGAGGGGCGCGGGGCTCCCCCGTCCGTCGGGGCGGCCGTGCCTTACATAACCGGGCGGGAGGCCGGGGAGCCGTGGATGCCGTGCCTTCCGGTTTCACATCGCGGCCGTGCCCGGAGCCTTACACCAGAACGGAAAACTTCTCCTTTTTCTGTTTTGTTTTGTTGGGGTTTTTTCGCCCCCACTTCGCGGGGCCACGGCGCAGGACGGGCGCTGGCGGAGAGCTGAGGAGCGGGGCAGGTGCTGTCCTCGCCGCGGTGCCACCGCTGCCCCCGGCACGGCTGGGCGCTCACCGGCTCTTGCCGGGATTTCCTTAAGTTTCCGTGGGGAAGGTGTGCACGGGGCGGCTCCGAGGTGCCGCTGGGACGCTCCTGTCCAGCGCCACGGGACCCGGCACCTTCCCCGCCCTCCGCGGCTGGGCTCGGCTCGAAGTTGCCGTGCTTCTGATGCTTGCCACCGGCTGGGCGAGCGCTGGGCAGGCTTGGAGGTGTTTGAGGTAGCTGTGTCTCCGTGTGTGATAATCTGTGGCCATAGCAAAGGCTGTACTTCTAGTGCCTTCATATGCTTGTGGGGACTTTTTAAAAATCGCTGCATGATTTGCCTTGGGAAGAATGTAAACACGCATTTTGTAATTTTAAGTAGGTCCATCCTGATAGTATTTCCTGTGTGCACTGCCTCTGCCCTTCAGTATATCAGATGCTGTGTTTGAAGTAAAGTTGATTGAGATAATATGAAAACACTGGGAAAGTAATGAATTCTTGCAGAGAAACTGAAGTTTTCCCCCTCTTCAGTGGAAGCAGAATTGAGTCTCAGGTGATCAGGAGTGATAGCATGTATATTGCACAGAATTATTTCTATTATATCCACTAATCGTTTCTAGAGAGCTGAGACTAATATCATGTTGTTAGTGTGGATTTCTGCCAGTTCACAGATGCAAACAAGTTAACCTTGGTAGGTTGTGATTGGTTGTGTATAAAGGCTTGAAACACCTGGCTGGAAGGATGATGAAGTGCTCCCTGTCAGTCAAGGTAAATAATAACAGAGTAAGGGAACAGTCTTGGTTTGTGTTAATGATTTGATTGCTCTCAGCAGTCAAGTAGGAAACAGTTCTCTAAAATCTTTAAATAGTCTTAGGGAACTCAGTAATTACTGGTATGAGTCCATCAAAGTTCTTGAGCATCATGGATTGTGGGTTACATCGGCTCTGTCTGTCACAGATTGCATTCTGAATCATTCTAAAGAGCACCAAGGAGAACATTACCAATGCCATACCAGGCTATACCCAAGTTTCTTCTTGGGTATAAGTAGAGCCTAGTGAGGACCAGGAAAGGAAAAGCTTGCATTGATGCTTCCCTAGAATATTCCCTCCAGGCAGCTGTGGCTAAAGCACTCCCATGGGTAGAAGTGTTGCCTTTGTTCTTGACCAACACAAAGTTTGTTGTTCCTTCTTTGATTCTATACAGTAGTTTTTTCAGTCTCTGAGGAAACAGGCAACCAGATGAAGCATTCTACAGACATTATTAATAACTGATAAGATGGTCAGAGGGCAAGTTCTTGTTTGGAATGGCCCATGCACAGGAGTTATATTGAGGGATATTAATTTTCCAAGTGGTGTTCATGCATTAGGCTCAGAGATAATACATTTAAAATAAAGCTTGATATCTGTAATGAAAAGAAAAAGGCAAAGGGGTGGTGCCTTAATGAAATGGATTCAAATTATTTTTCACTGAGTTGGGAGAAAGCCATGAATCCAACATATAGTCTGCTTCACTGAATTTGTAAGAAGAGAATTAAGAACAGAAATTGAGTTTATGCCATTCTGTACAGCTGAATAATATTCACAGACTTTCAAAGCCTCTGTTCTATCACAATAGTTAATATAAATAAGGTAGTGAATGTTACAGTCACTATTGGGGTGATAAATTTCAGCTCACCACTGACTCTTAATGATAGAAATTGGAGCATGTTAATTAAAAATAGTTTCATATTTATAATTACCTAATTTTGTGCATTTATGAAAAATCTAATGGCAGAATTGTTCTTACACTGGGATTTGTTTCTCATGATGCCAGCTCCCATATGACATCTAGAGCCTTACATCCGTGTTAAAGCTTGTCAGAATTCTGGAAATAATCAACTCAGAGTATCCAGCACATGCAGGGGAGGATTATATCTGTTTTCAAGTCTTGAGAACAGCCAAGATGACACTGGTCACCCCATTAATCAACAGCATGAGTGAGACATGATTCCAGTTCTTTTCAGTTCTGAAAGCTGGAGAAGATGAATGTCCGTGGTGTGTTTGATTACACGAGAAGGTACATGGAGTGGTACTGGTGGGATGAGGCAGGAGAGCAACCCGAGTGAGTGTCCCTGCTGTTGTGTATCCAAAAATTTCTTGTTTGTTCTTTTTGTGATTTTTTTTTTTTTTCAGTACTTGATATAAATTACCCATATGGTTGAAATAGCCACTTTGGTTATTTATTCCATCAAAGAGAACATATAAATTTAGGCTCTAATTGCTCTGCTACATGATTTTTTGTGTGATGAAAGAAATGCATTATAAACTGTGAGAGAAGGCTGAATAAGCTGAAATAAACATCTCATGCTTACTTGAAGCATAAGTACCAGAAGTCATTCAGTGTTCAAATGCTACTGTTTTCTGTTAGCATCTTACCTGTCAAAAGGAAGAGCTGTGAAAATACAATGGTGTTCATATATTAGAACCTGGGCCATTTCACTCAAACTTTTACTTACCAGAACTAATTAATTTAATTTACTTGAGAACATAACAATTTTTGACAGTCAGCAGTGTTATTGGACTAATATGGATGAAATCTGGTATTTATTGGCTAAAACACTTAAACCATAACTCGTGTTTAATGAGGAGAAGGCTGGAAGGTTTGCAGTCTAAGACTCTTGCATACAGGTTTAAAATATAACCTCTGCTACAGATTAAAGGACAGCAGAGTCTTCTGGATCGTTGGTAAAGTGCCCTGTCCTGTGGTGTTTAATTACCTGAATATTTTTTCTTCCAGGCAAGATGTCAGGTTGAAACTGTTACCTGTGTTTCTGAGGTGAGGCTCTTAAATAAAGGACAGCAGTGATGAAGAGCAGCTGGTCAGGACCTGCTGTTTTAAATACAGACAGCTGATAATCTTTCATAAAACAGGATTTTTTCTGGATTCTTTAAAATACCCTGTTGAAGACAGAAGGGTGTCCAGAATTGTTAGATGCTTCCAAGAAGAAAATCAGTGGGACATAGTAATTTCTGAAGAAGCCTGAATTTATGTGTTTTAAAAAGAAAAGTTAGCAGCCAATGGAAGAAGAATCAGAAAAAGGGTATGTGCTTTAGAGCTTGACTGCTCAAATCACTTGTGCAACTGGAACTTCAGACAGATAACTCTAGGCTCCAGTACTTTATTTGCATATTTCTTGTGTTAATATCCACTTTCCAGGCTGTCCAGCCTTCTGCACTGAGTGCTTGATTTGGACCTAATGAAAGAATTGATGTAAAATGAACAGGTTCCTCTCTGAGAGACCAATGCAGCTGCCCAAGGCAGTGGCTGGCTGCAGTGGAGATGACACTGGAGCTGTGTTACTGCAGCCTTCAGTCCTGATTCTGGCTCTGGCTGTGTGGATCCTTCTGCAGGCAGGTTGTTCTCAGCCCGAGGATAGAACCCATGAGTGCTGCATTTGAGCTGGAGGAGCACAATATGCTGCTGCTGACTGAGCCCTAAGTTAAGATGCCACACATCTTATTGAGACACAATTCTCTAAGGGTTTTGCCAATGTGAGAATTTAGACAAAATAGTTATGCTAAGCTGTGGTGGGAAAGAGTTGCACAGAACTTCATTGATGGCTTTCCCTTAGGGAGACAGTGATGGTGCCTATCCTTATGTATTCATGGCAGTGAATAAAGGCTTTGTCACAATCAGTTTTAGATTTTCTTTACTTAATAATTTCATTCAGATGACTATGGATTTTCTATGTTCATTTCTCTGGTTGTTTTCTTGTATTAGTAGCACATGAAGAAATGTCTTCTTCAGTCTAACCACCACACATACCAAATGTTTTCCTACTTGAATCCTTGTATCACGTGAACTTTTTGATATAGTATTAAATAATTTCTGATGTTATGTTTATGATTAACAATCTTACTAACTTCTTTAAAGATGAAATTGTACTCAGGTTTTCTTGCTTTGCCAGCTGTATTCAGAGTTTGGTTTTTGGGTTTTTTAAAGCACTTTTTCTAGATATGGCTTTTTAAAACATGTTTTCTAGATGTTTGGGAAACATATCAGTCACTTTCATTAATCTCCTACACCTCATCTTCTTGAGACGTTTCCGGAGACTGACCCTTCTGCAAAAGGTTGATCATCCTGGCTTTAACTTTTTCTTGTAGAGATTGACACAGTTACTACTATTTAAAGGATTCAGAATCTATTATGATCATTTATTAGTAGCTAAAGAATTTCTAAATAGAAAACACTTAAACAGTTCCTGACAACAGGATTCAGATTTTAACGTTTTTGGGCTTTCATATTTTGAAAGAAGCTTTATGCTTCTCAAAATGCTCTGTTAAAAATAAGTGGAGAACTCTGGTTAATATAGAGTGAGATAATTCCTATGAGGCTTCTTGCATCAGTTGCAGTAACTGTGAAATCCCAGTTCTGTTGCTTGGAATAGCTGTAAATCTTGGACATAACCCAGGAAAGCCCACACAAAAGGCACGTGAGAGAAAAACAAAAAATAACATGGACAGGTTTTTTTTTTTTTTCTTTCTGTCCTGAAGTGAAACTCAGTGCGGAAGTTAGTTTTCTAAATATTGCTTTTAATTTTACTTTTTTTTTTTCCTGGAGCTTTTGGAAGCCCTTTCAAAGAGGAGAAACAAGAAATTTTTTTTCTTTTCAAGTCTGAAAAGACTGATCAAGTCAGAGTTTTTTTTTTAATAAATATACAATGACTGAAGGTAAAATAGCAGGTTTTATATTAATTTTTCTTAAAATTTGAGCAATTTTTGATCAATGTATCAGCTGTACTAGGTTTGTTTTGCATGTTAGAAGGAAAGAGGTTTTTTAATTCTGACTTTTTTTGGATTTTGTTCCTACACTTGTAAAATTTCTTAGTGTGTGTAATTGAAATTCTTAGTATTTATTTTTTTGAACACTTGAGAAAGCTTAAACATTTGGAAATGTTTGAATTCAGGTTTTTCCAGGTTGGTGAAGTTAACAGCTGTGGGGATCTAGTGTTTAACTCTTATGAAAGTGGGAGGGAAAGCAAAATCAAATACAAACCAAGTTGTATTTCTAAAATAATTCAGGCACGTAGTGTGTTTTTTAAATATGTTTAACTGGTGCATTATCTTTGGCTTCTGCTAAAGAGTTGCAATTGCAGGACCACAAGTGAAAATCTGTTTGTTCTTATCTTCGTACTTGGAAGTTCCAAAATTCAGGTAAAACGATGCAGTTGGACAATTCGTAGCTATACTTGGAATTCAGATACTTATAAAAGAGGCTTTTCAGTGTGAGAGATCAGTACTACCAGACACATATAAAGCCATTCTGGCTGCATTTTTGAACCAGTTTTTCTGATTGGTCTTGTGAATACATGAAAGACCATGAAAGATAATGGTTGTATGTGGATTAAGTTAGATCAAGGACTCTTGTAGTGCAATAACAGCCTGTCATCTCAATAGGCATGTATTTTTTCTCTGAAGATTGGAAAAGTCCTGAAATACAGCCGTTGTGTTGTCTGTGCCCTGCCAGTTTTTTGGGTTTTTGTTTCTTTTCAGTTACAAATTGGGCTGTGATACCTTCCAGATGAGAAGGCACTTGTATTCTGTTTATTCAAGGGCCTTCTAGGGACAGTGTACAGCTGCTTCATCTGTTCTGGGCATGGTCTTGTTGAAGTGTGGTATGGTGGTAGAAGGCCAGTCATGAGGTTTGTTCATCTTTGGACTAAAGGTAAACAGTAAAATCAGAGTTTCCAATATAGCCTGTAATTTTTATCATTGGCTTTCCTAGATTGCCTTGATAGATTTCAGATGGATAAACTGAAGTGAGGTAGGGTGGCTTCAGGTTGGTTGGATTAAGTGGTAGAGGTGCTCTTTGCTGTCTTCTCAGATCTTCTTCCTCACCAACCTAACAGTATCACTTTGTATCCCTTTCAGCTTGTCCGCACAGGTCACCAAATCTCTCATTCCTCAGGCTGGGTTAGTACCTTGAAGATAAAGCCTAGAATTTATTATTTTTTTTTATGCAGCAATTTTGCAGATCCCAGTGACAACTGTTACTGTCCTCTGCCCTTCAAATCTGTACTTACACCTGTGTCTCATCAGCATATCCCCTAGCTTGTTGCCATTTCCTCCTGACTAATATATGTAATAATATGTGTGTATATTTAGAACTTCTATTGGCTTCCTACAGTACTGACTCCCAGGAAGCATTCCTGCAGTTTGTGACAAATCCCTCAATTACACAGACTTTCAGTTCATCTCGGAAAAGACTCATCAGCTTCTGGGGGTGGCAGTTCCATATCATCCACAATACCTCATGGTTAATAGCAAAACATTGCTTTGTGATGTTTTCTAAAGTACTGTAATGCTTTTCAATTATTCTTCTCCAACACTGTTGTTTCCTGGATGTCAGCATTGCTCTTCTCTTCTAATTCTAAAAACATGAGTCCTTAGTTAAACTCTCTTGTCAGATCATTTTAGTTCTCTGGACAAAAAGTAGTGTTGGAATATTATCTGACAGAACTTACAGTGATTAAAATAAAATACTATACTTGTCCCTTAGAGCGTTAAGAAGGTACAGAAGAAATTATGGCAGATTTATGCGTGTGCTGGGTTTTGGTTTTTTTTTGTGGAGGATTGCTGTACAAGTTTGTGTCCAGAAAGGACCTGTTATACTGAAAATTATGACAGCAAAATCTGAAACCAAATGAAGGAAAATAGCTGGCTTATGTTTCCAGTAGTTCTGTGGTATAGGATAAAATACTGATGAAACAATACAGAGCATAACCTTGGGGATTGGTGTGTGCCTTGTAGCTTTATCCATAAAGAATGATATAATCATTGTAATAGGAAACTTTTGGACCCCTACTGTGTTGCATTTGGAATGTTTTGATAGCTCTCACCATTCTAGAGAGCTAAATTGGAGTAAAACTCATAATCCCATGAATTACTAAAATCCACTATCAAGTTACACAGTGATCCCAATTTAATTTGTCGCTTCAGTGAAATGGTCACTGAAAAATAGTCAGCAGGCATTTTCATCTCTACGTTGGTTAGCTAAAAAGAAAAAAACAGTGCCTGGAGGGCTGTCTGAAGAACATGGCAAACTGTTTTGAAAGTAGTTGCCTGTTGTGCTTCATATATTAACAAAATTGGTGATACAAGTAGAACCTTTCCACATTCCTTAAGTCAGCCTTAGTATTAAGTCCTCTTTTATTTTTCTGAAAGAAAGAAGATGGATTTTTTTCACAGCTGTTTTTTAGCTTAATATACATGCTCAAATAATTGGGACTGACTTAAAGGAGAACAATTGCAATTATCTTCTGCTTTGGCTCTTGTTGAGTCTTTTACTATTAGATTCTTTTCTCAAATATTGGAAGCTACTGAGGGACTTCTCACTGAAGTGTGGAGCTTCTACAAATAGAAACTCCCTGACTTGTATTTTGTGTTATCTTTTATCTGTACTATTACTTTGCCCTGACTTGTTCCTGGAAAAGAGATGCAGAAGTTTCTGCACAGCTTTCACAGTTTCAGCATAGTCTGACTCAGTGCTGTTCACCTGGAAGCTAGGCAGTAATTTGGCTTTGGTTTTGTACTTCAGAAAGATACTCTTGTCAAATGGGAAATTACCCCTAATAGGCTCACATGGAAAAATTGTTGCTTTAATGGAAATTTTAATAGGTGCTTTTCAACTGAGTGCAGGGCTGTTAGTGTTGAAAAGCTAATCTTAAACTTTGGCCAGCCTGTAGGGTAGGTTGTGAAATACTCCATTATTCTCCTCCTCCAGTGGTAAAATACTTTGTATGTGGTTTGGTTATTGGGTTTGGGGTTTTTTTTGGTTGGTTGGTTTTTTTCCCCTCTTAATTCTAACTCCTGAATGCCACAACCTTCTTTATTAATGAAAACACCGTAGGAAGATATTTGATTCCAAGTGAAGGCTGAAATTATAGCCACAAGTAATAATTTTTATTCCCCTGGAAAGAGTGAGAAAGAAGTAATGAAAACTACTTTGCAACATAATTGGCCTTTTATTATAAATGGCTTGCATATTTCATCCCTGTGGGTAATATTTTGTCCATTAGGCCTTAGCAAGGCCACAAACAGCATACAGCAACAACAAAAGTATGCTCCTTGTCTTAATGGAGTTGTGTGGTAAAGCACTGAGTAGCAGCTACTCAGAATTCTTAACTGCAGTTTATATTTTGTCATTAGGGACTGTGTTTTTTTCCCCTTACCTAATATGTATTTACAGCTTCCCAGATCACAGCTGATGTTGTTCTGCGCCCATGCAGCTTGCCAAAAAGCCTGGCCTCATCATTTTTGTAATTTATTTTAGGTATTGAAAATTTGATACTATGTGCTCCAAAGCTTTCTCTAGGCTGAACAATCCCAGTGTTTTCAGCCTCTCCTCACAGGATGTGTGTTCCAATTGACAGTTGTCTTTGTGGCCTTCCACTGAACTTGCTCCTGTTGACATTTCATACTGTGGATCCAAAAGCAGACCTGGTAGTGCAGACACCAGAGAAGTGGATTGTGCATGAAGCAGGGCAATGGCTTCCCTCAGTCCACTGGCTGTTCTTCCATTTCCAAAGCCTGGGAAGCTGTTAGCTCTCCTTGCTGCCAGCTGCAGGGCTGATTCATGGCCTGCCTGGACCTCCAGCTTGTATTCAGGGGAGCTGCTCCCCAGTAAGTTGGTCTTCAGGCTAGGGTCTCAAGACATTCTTGTTGGCCATATCTAAGTTATTCTGAATGGCAACCCTGCTCTCCAGTGTGTTTTCTACAGCAGTGTTTGCAGACTTACTGTGTGCTCTGCCAGGTCACTGTAAAAGAATTTGAACAGGATTGGATCCCTGACCTATTCACTTTGTAACCATGGTCAGATTGTGAACCATCAAGAGCTGCTGTTTGAGCCTCATGAGAGAGGTGTTTGGGCTTTTTTATCAGCTGGTAATTTACCCATCCATGCTGTAACTTGGATCAGGTCAGGTGCAATGATGCTGCAGGAGAGATTGAGTATTCCTGAAATCAAGGTGGGTGACACCAGTGATGTCTCATCCACAAATCCTGTCATTTTATGGCAGAAGGCAATCGTATTGATCAGGCATGATTTAACCTCTGTAAATCCATCCTGGTGATTCCCAATGACCATCTTCTCCTTAATATGCCCAGAAATGACTTGCAGGCAGGCACATGTCAGAACATACTATGGGAGTAGATAAACAAACAATGAAAGTAGGCTTGGACTGTGATGTTTTATTTCCTAGTGATCCCTCAGACTTGGTAACTGGTAACCTGTGCGTAATCCCTCTCCTGCTCTTCTTTTTTGGATGCCCAGTTGCTGTCCATCTGTAGGTGGTGAGTGCATGCTGGTCACAGGATTGAGCACCTGCACCTTTGGGAATGTGGTGATGAATGAGCTGGGACTTCATGTGACCTGGGGGAACAAGTTTGTTGGGAACAGGATGTTGCTTCCAGAGTGATTCCTGCTCCCTCTGTGTGTGTGTGAGGAATTTACCAGATAAGAAGGTGACAGCAAAAGTGACAGTAAGTTTAATAATTATTTTAGCTTGATCTAACGCATGTTAATGATTATATTGATGATTGCTTAAAGCCAGTAGGCTTTGCCCTGGGTTTTCTTTTGTATTGATTTAGTTCCATTATCTTGCCATTAGCTTGACAGTAAAAGTATTGAATATGCAGTACTTTTACTGTGTCAGGATATGTGAAAAATCTGTAGTTGCCTTCTGATATGCATTTAAAGCTTCTTGGTTTTGGTAGTTGTTTGCTTTTTTTATTTTTTGGTTTTGTTGCTACTGTTAATCTGCTTTTACATTTTCTCTAATTATGTCGTGGCTTTTTTTCTGATAATCACTATTTTGATATTCCCTTATTACTCATAATTTTAGGTGGTCTTTAGAAAGCACCAGCACCTGTCAAATGCAGTACGATCCACAGTAAAACTGAGACTTGCTTGATTTGATTTATAGTAAGAAGCAAAGAAATTTAACCTGATTGTATGATGCTGAATAGTGAGTTCACAATGACTTATTGGGGAATTCAGTGTTTCTCAGATCTTATTAGCACCACTTGCCTTACTCATTCAGATGCTTAATTTTCCAACTTCTGTTACTGATGAACAGTTATTACTCTGTAGAGTTCATCAGATATCAAAAAATTTTGTCACGTGATGATAGTTGTCCTTAGTTTTTTCCTTTATAGAACTATACATTTAGATACTAATTTTTATTAACTGCATTATTTTTTAGGACCTGAAAAGCCCCTTCAGAGTAAGGTTACAAATATATTTAATAAAACATTTCTAAAGGAGCAGTAGCTGAACTGATTTTAAGACTTAAATTCTACAGTTTAGAAATGTTCTAGAAGCCATCTCATCAGCAGTGAATTAATCAGAAATACAGTATTCACAAAATGTTTTGAATGGCAGGTGTAATTAGTTCATTATTTTAATGCTTCCAGTAGTGTTTAATTGCAGTAAGACTTTACTACTTTAGGAAAAAGATCATAATAGTTGGCAAATCATTGTCAGTATTTTAGCTCAATCTTACGTGTATTCCAAAATCATACTGGCATTTTCTAAACAGAGACTGAAAAAATCATGTAGGGGAAAAAGTCAAATGCTAAATGATACCTCTATAGTAAATCTTAGATATCTAAGTTCTTACTTTTTTGTATAATGTCTGTCTCTCTGATATTTTAAGAACTGGTTTTATGCTTTGTTGTGAAGTGTAAAATCACATTTTCCTTGTGTTCAGTTTTTTCGTGTTCAGTAAATATTTTATTTTTTGTAAATAAAAGATTAACATGCAAGTACAGTATTTGTAGAATATTACATTTGGAAATGGACAAATGATTAAATGTGTTTCACAATCAGATAGCTCTGTACTTTAACCTGAGAGAAATAACCAGGGCTTTGGAAAGAAGGCAGTTAAGTAATTTCATAATCATTCATGCATTACAGCAATAATACTGGCACACACAAGCACAAAAACTGGTTTTGCAGTGTCTTCCTGATACAAAAAAATAAAACAATCTTCAATGGGCTTTCTTGTATAAGGAAAGACCACCTAAATAAGTAAGATCAAATGAAAGCAAGATTTTTAAACATTAAGGTTTGTTGCCACACTGATTTCAAATAGATAATAGATTAAAAAATTATTCTTTATATGTCCTTTTGTGGTATTGAGTTATTTCATGATTTTTTTAATTGATTGAGGGAGGTGTTGACTTAGAGTAGGTTGACTCAATTCCAGCTTATTTTATTTGTATAAAAACTCCTGTAGTGTCAGTTAAATAAGTTGCCTGTTGTGTAACTTCTTAAGCATTTCAAGTTTTCTCAATTTAAAGATTGCTGCAATTCAGAAATGTTTGAAGTTATTCTTATTTCTATTTTGTTGGAAGGCAAGACATTATAGTTCATATTGAGGATAATGTGGAGTAGCATTGTGGTGGGACATACATAGAGAGTTTCTGGCCAAGGGAGAAGATCTCCTTCTGCTTGAAAATTCTCTATTTACAATATAGGATCAGGCAGGTTGTGGGGGTGGAGCATGAAAAAAGCTCTTCTGTGAAAAGATTATATATTCTGGATTATATTTGGGTATGGACAATTTTCAGTGGGCAGATGGGAAGCAAGTGATGGGCAAGATAATTGTATTGTCCGAGTGCTATGACACGAAAAGAGCAAAATAGTAACCCCTACAAAAATTATGAGGTGCCTTTGTTTCTGTGGCACCTCTTCTTCATCAACTTGTACATGTTCCAGTCCCAGTGGACCTGGCTTCACTGTGCATCTGATTCTGTTACTGTCCGCTTGCACCTTTTCCCCATGTGGCATTTGAGAGAGCATTTGTGGTATGATCTGCAATCCTCCTTCATTTTAGCAGACCACCAAAATCTGGTGACATTTTAAGTGCTTTAGGACTGGCTGTTTATATTATGTAATTGGCAAGATAAAGGAAACTTCTGTGCATGACTAATTGAATATAAGAGTGAAAAAAAGTGCACTCTGATTTATCCAAACTGACGAAATGTTTACATGCAGCTGTGTTTAAAAAAAACCCCAAAACTGTTCTGGTGATAATTGCTTTCCACTTTGCTTAGCTTCAAACATACAGAGTCTGGAGTGCTTTTAACTTATGTTTTTAAACATCCTTGCTAGATGGTGTGAAGCCTGTGGTTTTGGGGGTGGAGCTGTGTTTTTATTCTGAGTGAATATTGTGTGCTTCAAGATAGTAAATGGGGAAAACAGTTATGGTTTTTTGTTTTGGTTTGGTTTTGGTTTTTTTTTTTTGTTATTTTTGTTTTTGGTTTTTTTTGGCCCTAGCATTGCTGTATTTTTGTTTTGGAAATTGGCATTAGATTTGGCAGATGCTCAAATAACAAACTGAGAATGGATTTACTAATAGATACTTACCTATAAGCAGTAATGCATTAGTGTTACTGGTTAAACAAAAGAAGGTAGTGATGAAAACAGTAGCATTAGCTTAGTAAAGGCAGGTTTGGTCATTCAGAATTATTTTAAGGTCTTAAAATGCCACAGACTAAATATTAGGGACCACAGTTGAGCAATGTTGAAATAAAGAAGGGATTATTCATTTGGGAGTAAAAGATTCTAGCTGTAACATCTCAAACTTATCATAACTTAATTTAAATAGCTGAATTTTCACTTAAAAATGTAGTATAAATCAGCTAAATCCTATTGGTATACCTTACTTGCTTGCAATTCAATAAAAGCTGGTTTAAGTATGATGCTATGTTAATAAAAGACCCATTGCTTTCACTCATAGCTAACTCATGTGAATGTTAAATGACAGGTTTTGATTCAAGTCTAGTAACTTGTATTAATGACTGTATTTATGCCATGAGTAGTTGTTTGAAGGGGCTGTAGGTGAGTTAAAAGCTGCATGGTAGTAGGTTGGGTGGAGATATTCTTTGGGGTAAGAAATAAATAATTTGGCCAAACCAGCAGCTAAGTATCTCTTTTCTGAAAGGTTTTAAGTCTCTTAGGGTATGGAATGCAAAGCACTTTTATGGATTGAGTCAATGATGCACAAACAAATTGCTGGAAGAGTTAATTAGATAGTTTGTTCTGTGCATATGTGCTATAAAGCTTCAGTCACAGACTGTGGAAATGGTACTCATTATTGCATTTCCATGGAGCAGTGTTTACTGCAGAGTTTTTGAGGAGGGGATTTTAAGGACTCTTTTGGAATATACTCTTAGGGGAATGTTATGAAAAGAGCAGTCGGTTTGTAAATGGTGTGGGAAATAGAGGTGGAAGAGACTTGATGAGCCTTGTATGAAACCCCTAGTCTATCTAGTGCTCAGAATCAGATGTCTCAGAATATCACCCAATGTAACCAATGAGCAAAGGCTCCTGAAAGTCAGTATCCATCCAAACAAAGTGTGTTTCACTGCTGTTTCAGTTCCCAGAGCTGCGGAGGGCAGAGGTGGACTTTGTGTGTGTCTCACAAATGTTTCCTGAGAGCCACTGCTCACAAACTTGCAGAAGAGCTGGTTAGCCAAGACCCTGCTGTGTTGTAGTTGGGATGGAGATCAGCTCCAGCTCTTTCCCCAAGGGTCCAGACCTGTGTTTCCTGCTGCAAGGAGCAGGCTGCCAAGGTAGAGGCAGTTGAGCAGGAGTCATGTTCCCTTTCCTCAGTAAATGCATGTCTTGGTGCAGAGGGAGTTACAGCTCTCCCATACTTACACTGATCCCTTACAGGATAAAGTGGATGAGCTCAGAGTGGGGAATAAAGTCTGTTTGTCTAATATCCTACATGCCAGTGAAGTCCAGCTGGCTAAAAGCTATCCTATTTCATTTCTGTTCCCCCTTTCCAGAGTAGTGCTGGTTTTGTGATTTTGTTTTGTTTGGGGCTTTGATTATTTTATCCTTTTTTACAGTCAGTTGTCACTGTATGAACAGGTGCAGAAAAAGGTAGGCCCTCTCTGCCCCCTGCTCCCCCTGCTTCCCACCCCAGTGCTCCAGGTACCCTGTCCAGAAATACAGATTGAAATATTCCCAGCCCCGAGGAGTGCCCTGTGTCATTTAGGGCTGTCCCGCCATGGTAAGAACCACACCATTCATGCAGTCCCTGAAATACAGTGGTCAGACTCTGTCTTCAGCACAGCTAGGTGTTCTACTCTCCTCTGCTTCTCCCAGAGCCCTGCTCTCCTCATGTTTAGAAATATTCTTTCAGTTTAGACTTATATGTGGGCAGTGTCTATTTTCTCTTCCTCCAACACTCATTTAGCTTTGCTTTACTTAGGCTTGACATGTTATGAGCTTTTAGCCTTATCTCTGTCTAATAGGTTCCTATTGCTCCCCTCATCTTCACATCTGTTCTAGTAAAAAATTCATGTTGTTAGCTACAGCTGACCAGAATTGTACCCACTAGCTGATGTTATGCTAATGGCTGGTGTGATGACTTTAATTCTTCCCTGTTTTAGCTGTAAATACTCCTTCATGTTACAATGTAGGTCTGTTTGTCTGTTTTTTTTAATCTATTTTCCCCTTGCCATATCACACTGGTGACTCACAGTTATCCTGTGATCAAGCCAGACTGATCTTTCCCTTCAGTGTTGTCTAAGACGATCCCTGGTTTCCCACATCCTGTGTGAGTGTGCTAATCACAAGCTTATTATCTCATGCTATAGGTGACCTTCTGCCATAGCTGCCTAGAAAAAAAAAAAGGCAGGGAGTGGGTTGTTGCAGTGGTTTCCACTCTGTCTTGTGATAATCTTGAGTCTGATAGTTCACATTTTCTGTGTTTGAGACAAAGTTGGCTGAATGAAGCCCTAGGATGTCAGAGAAATAACCTCATTGTATATTGATGGGGTTCTGGTGTAAAATCATGTGAAGCTGCTTGGCTGTGTCATCGCAGCTGGAGTGTTATTTTGCATGACTGATAGCAGAACTTGAAAGCCATGGAGCACTTATAAAATAAGAAGGGAGGTGTGTGTTGTGAGTACAAACCCTGGCATTATGAGTAGCTGAGAATGGGTTTTCAGAATTACAACTCTGGATTTAATTTTCTAATGTCTGCCAAAGCTTCTCAAGTGGGCTGTAAGTATTTTTTTAGTGTATTGTCCTTAACTTATCTCTGCCTTTGCTCTATATCTGTAATATGGGAGGAAGGTTTACCTTCTGGTCATGTGTTTTGTCTACTTATGTTGCAAGACCTTTAGGGAAGGAACTTCCTCGCTATCTCTGCGTATTGTCTGGAAAACCCCTCTTGGCTGAACGCTGTGGACCCTGACACAGATGATGGCATTTGCAACACTTTCTTTTTAAAAAATATTTAGTTAACAATAAAATAGTTTACAAGTGCAACTTGTTCAAGAACAAGATATTCTTGTGATGGGTGCTGCAAATATTATATACAAGCTTACTTTTAATCATAGAGTGGATTTAAGATATATTTTGGTAATCATGATTGAAAGTGAATACACTGCTAGTCTCCTTACTGAAACATTTATTTTTCTCACTCCATTATTTTGATATGTTGCCAGATTTTGTTATCTTTTTCTTTTGTACACTGATAAATAGTGAACTGCACTTGAAAACCATACTGAAAAAAAGAGTGTTTGGCCTGTCACATGCTTTTGTCTTCCTTTTAATGTGGAATAAACAATCTGGTTTTCTTTTTAATGAAAGAAGGGGAGATAATGGTCTTGTGTACATTTAGAACATTCTCATGTTCAAATGGAAATTTTCCCCTGGGTCTATCATTGTTCTCTTCAGTAGTTATTCAGTAATGACTGTTTCTATATTGGCTTTAAATGTACCTCTGATAAAGATTGGGAAAACAACATTAGCACATGACATTTATGAGTTACATAAAATGAGACAATATTCAAGTATGAGCCACGAGTTCTTGAAAGCATATTTAAAGAAGCACACAAGTACAATAATTATGTCAGGGTGATGTTCCTCATGCAGATTTCAGCTGCTGTTACTCATTAATTTTTTAAAATTCCAAGTGCAACAACTCACAGCTTAGTGACTGTAACCTGCTGAGCCTATGACCTAAACAATTAAAGCCAAAACATCTGGATTAGAATTGCATTTGAAAAGAAGATAAATTGATTATTTATTTCTCAGCTATGCAATTATCCTTTGCAAAAAATTAATTTTGCTTTCTCTTCTGAGACGGGAAAGTAAATCAGTGTGTCATCTCCAGAGAAAATCTCAAACTGGGGTCAGAGTATCTGTCTTCAGATAATCATTTATGAGCCCAGAAAAATTGCTTCTCTACAGCTTTCTGAGTTACTTTTTTCTTAAATTTATTTACAGATTTCAGAGAAGAGGAGCATATAAATCTTTATTTAAGCTTCATGAGGTGTCAGTTGCAGCTTGCATAGCAAACCATTTCTGACTGGAGAAATGTCTTATTTGTGTTAATGGACTCTGGATAATGGTGACCTTTTAGGAGGCTGCCACATGAATTTTGAACATTCTTGCAATCTTCAGCATGCTTACAAATGAAAATACTGAGGATTGAATCTTCATCAAATTACTTTAGAAAACACTTTAGGATCATGATTTCATGTATGAATGCTCATACAATACAGCCAGGCAAAAGAAGGCAAAAAGAAGTGAGAAACACAATGCACAAGAAGAGAGAAATACAAGCACAGAGTTAAGGATGCATTTTTTCTGTGTCAGAGAAGAAACATTGGGTTTTGTGCCTCCTTGGCAGTGTGTTCATGGGGAGGAAGGGAGGGAAACGACTGCAGAGAAGTAGATTGGGCCAAAGGGAGTAAACTCGGAGTATGGTGAAAGTCAGACCCTTTCGCAATATCAGTATTTATGCCAAATGTTACAGAGGAGAATCTGCAGGAAATCCATCCTGTTGGTTGATATGTTTGCAGTATAGATAACATATATGAAGTCAGAAGAGAGAGAGAGAAAGATCAGGGAGAGAGAGAGAGAGAGACTTTTTTTTTCCTGTTAATTGAGAAGGATCTAGTGATTCAGTGTTATCTCACAGCACGGTTAATGCTGTCTGAAGGGGGTGAATCATCTCCTTGTCCCATCTGTCAGTCTGTTGGATATGAGAAGAGCAGGCATACAGTGCCTTTAATTCATGTGTGTTTAGAGCTGCAGGTGTGCATTTTGTTGTCAGTCTCTACAAAGTGTTAATGAAATACTGATCATCAAAGTGCCTGTGTTCTCTGGGAAGCTTAGGTAACCTGCCTCACTTTGAAAGGGAGAATAAACCACTCAACATTTGGAGAGGGCTGGTTTTTCTAAGCAGAGAACGGGGAAAAAAGTGAGTTACCAAATATATCTTGGTTTTATTCTCTTGGCATTTTAAAATTTTTATCAGAATAAAGGTGCTAGATCTCGCCTGTTTTCAGAGTACCTTAATCTCAGAAACTGAAAGTTTTCAAGTAACAAACAATTATAATTTTCTGTATCATTTCTCAGTTGCTTTTATTTTTGTCCTCTGGTACTGTTAAGATTGTTACTTTGGCCTGAAATTCTCAATGATTTGAATATGAATTTCATTCTTTTTTTCATTCTTCTGGTTAATGCTGCATTTGAGTTATATATTCTTGTGTGGTGTATCCTATTTTTCAAAACTACCTAAGAATCTAGGACAAATGTCTTACTTTTAGTTGTTGACTCACTGAGGCTGATTGTTGAGTTTCACAGCTGTGGAGGTATATTTGTAAAGGAAATATGGTACTTTAGAAGCCATGATGGTGGAAAGCACTGCTCTTAGGAGTCTTCTGCATATCTGCATAGAATGAGGCTATGATATGTCTCAATTCTTAAGCTTATTCTTAAGCTTACTAAATTTCTCTGTACCTTTTTTTTTCCTTTTTTTTTTTTTTCTATGAGTTAATGTATTTTACTGTAGTATCAAATTATTTTGTCTCTGGAGCACGTTGGTGCTGAAAAAAAATAATCAATGAATATGTGTCTGATCCTTCCAGAAAGCTGGGAAAAGTTGGTCCTAGCTCCAAGGTGTTGTATGCCATGCAGACATAAACCTATATGAAAAAGAAAATAGCAACACCCAGCCTGTTTTGTTGTGGTGCTGTGCATAAAAGACAGCATGTAGCAAGTGAACCTTTTCATATTAGTGACTGAGATAAAAACAGACAAATCAGTCTAAGTTTCATAGGAGGGCACCATTTTCCTTTTGATACATACATTCAGGGGAGGTGTATGAGTGGCCTCCTCTGTTCCCTAGACTGGGAATAGCTGAGAGGCACAAGTATCTCAGCAAAGTCACAGAGTACTTACAAGGAAATCCATGTTTAGTCAAGATGCGGTTGTAGGTACAGTGGTAGAAGTGCAGCAGGCAGAGGGGACGGAGCTCAAACGTGCTGGGTGCTCAAATGTGCTGGGTGCTCAAATGGGCTGCTGCACCTTGCCCCAGGCCCTTGGGGTCCTACCTGGCTCAGGCGCACCCTCCTCAGGTGCACTGCAGCTGATAAGGAAATTTCCTTATGACCCTGCAGGTGGATTGGCACAGAGTTCACAGGGCTTTGCTAATCTTAGTGTTTTGAAGACAAACAGTAAACATGTGGCTAATGCCGAATGATTGTGGTCACCGATGATTTCTGGTTGCGTAAAGGAGTGTAGGTACCAGCATGTGCTACATGACCTTAGGGGAGCATTTTTCCATTTGGGAAGCAGAAGAGCCCTGTTGAGAAATTTTCTTTTCCTTAATGGACAGGGTGGATGGCGCTCTAGCAAGGAGAGTGGAGTAGGTTGAAGGAAGAAAGGAGAGAAGAGCAAGAAGAACCTGTGCTACAGAAAACAAATGTCACTTAGCAATTTCATTGTAATCTCACTGTAGTCTAGAATCAAGTTTGGAATATGCTCAGTGTGCTGAGGTGAGATTCCTGGAAATCGCATGCTTCTGTAAAAGATAATGTGCAATATCCTTCTTGTTGGCAATAGAAGAAAATGGTAATCAAAATAGTCAGGAAACATCTTAAACCTTGGACGTCCTTAAGCAGGATGCTTACCCTATGGCAATTTTAGGAAATAGTTTGCAACAACGTTTTTTCACAGAATATATTCTCTCTCGCTGTTGTAGCCTTTCTCATGTGCCATAATGTTGCAGAAAATTTTAGAGAAAATTAAATAATTTTGATGTCCTTTGGAATGATAACATGAAGTGTGTATGAATTGCTGAGCAACTGTGCTAGCACTGGGGAGTACTTTCTCAGGTAAAAGTGTTTCAGAATTTGGCCAGAGGAGGTTTTCTAGGCCTTGCTAAGGTATGTGCAGTTATCTGTAAACATTGAAATTGCTGTAATATCTAGATAGGTCAGGACTGTGATATGCAAGACACTGTACAAGCATGATTAAATACATCTGTAAGTACTAAACTCCTGTTGACTTCTCTGATTTATGGGCTATGGTCACCTCTGAAATCTTGGTTTTGATAATTCATGATGGAAATATGTCTGGAATAATGTGTTTTTCTTTCAGAGAAATATAATTGTGGAAGTCAAAAGTGAAATAAAGTTTGATTTAGGAAGTATTGCACTCTTTCACAATATTGAAAAATTATACTTGTGTTAAATAACAATGAAACTTGTAAGGGATTTAAGGCACTATATGTTATGAACTGATTTAACAGTTGAATTAAGATGGTGAGACTCCTGTGGAGCAGTTTATCCATGGGGCAGGTTACTTTAGTTACGTGGTTGCTCACATCTGTCTATCAAGAGTCTGACTGTGGCTGCTGATGGATTTAGCTGCAGGTCGCTCATTCGTGCCTGCTGGAGGTTTTCTTTCTTGGTGAGCTGGAATATTTGGTTACCACAATGAGGGAATTCTGAAGAAACAGATGAGGCATGCCAAGTGCCTCGGTCTTGTTTTGAAAGAAGATGAAGTGAAAGGCTTCCTTGGAAAGCTGTGTATCACACTGAGAGCCTAAAAAAACCACTCAAAGATTTCCATCTAGCTGGCAGCCACTGCTGTGCAGTGTGTCAGCTTGCTTCCCAGGAAGCTGTGTAACCAGGACCTGACACTACCACAAACAAACACAGAAACCAAACAAACACAAAAACCAAACAAACAAAAAACCAAAAAAGAAAACAAAAACCCCAAAAACCAAGCAACCAAACAAAAAAACCCAAAAAAACCCAAACCAAAACCCAACAACAAAAAAATACCACCAAACCTTGGGTAAGTTTGTAATTAAGAGTTTATGTTAGGAGTCTACCAGAATTAGAGAGAGCTTGTGCATTTCTTAAAAGAAATTACCCTTTTTTTTTTTCTCTGTTAAGACCTGTATATAGTAGTAAAATGTATAAGAATAGTTGTGAATTTAGCAGGAAGTTTTAAGTAAATTCCTCAAATATTTTTATATTCTATGGTTACCCTTCCCATGTGTGAGTAAGGCTAGGAGCACTTGTAGCTCTGCACTATTACCCAGCATCAGTCTGTGATGAATACATATTCCTAGACAAGGTAGTAATTATGTTCTGATACCTGTAAATATGTAAGTCCTTGCATACCTTTATTATTACATGTAGTTCTGTTGAGTCATAATTAACGTGTGGGAAGAGGTAAGATCATTTTTTAAAATCCATTTTCAGCATCAGGTGATACACATTCAGTAGTTTATGCTTTTTAATTTGAAGTAACCAATAGTGTTCAATAAAAGTGCTACATGTGGATTGGCTTACAGACTGTTTTGACTCCTCAATTACAATATCACTTATTTAAAGTCTGATGACTACATGGGTGAACTTTTTTCAGGCTCCTGTGAGTAAGAAAATGCTATTTTGCAGTTAAAACTGCATAACCTGCAAAAAGTAATTCCATTGCATTTCTTGTTATATTCAGAAGGTTTGGAGAAGTGTTTTTCTGCCTTTCAAAGGTAATTCTAAATGTTCTTTATAGGACAGTGGGTGTGTATGGAAAGATCACTAGAACGACTTGTTTAGCTGCAAATATTGACAGGCAGACTAGAATGGGCTAAAAAAACCACTACAATGATACATGTTTCTAAACCCCTGTTTTTAATTAACTGCTCAGGTGAAGGTAAATTACATGATGCCAACCCAAGTGTATTATTAGAGGTATGTGTTGTGTAGAACAGAGTTTTTCCATTTCTTTTTTTGAATTTTGGAAAAACAAGTTTTTGTCCTTGGGTAAAGCCCTGGCATTTCTGTAGTTGTTGCTAGTTGGAATATGGGTTCCTGCTGTGAAGAGAGTGGGAAAGCTGCTTGGGCTCTAGGCTTCCATCAGGTTATCTGTTAGTCTAAACTCTGTGAGAAGGTGAATTAATGGGAGGAGATGCTTAATTTCATTTCCCCAGGCAAAATCCCTCGGCTGTTTTTGGAATTACTCAAAGCAGCTGGCATAGGTGGAGCTACTGCTGTATCAGTCATGGATTGGGAAGTGCCAGGTCATGGCAGCAGAGCTGATTCAGCTCAGTAGCTGGTTGTGGCATGGTGCTGAGGCAGCTGGATAGCTCTGCTGGTGGCACCTGCAGTGGTGGTTCATAACTTCCTGCCCCAATTCACTCACTTCACCCTAAAGAGCTTTAAGGTAGCAGAAGTGTTTTCAACTTTTAGTCCTGTTAAATCAGTTTAGTCGTGTGGCCTTTAATTTTCTGAGCCTCTCAGATGGTTTTAATGTGAAACCAGGAGCTCTTGATGGGGAGTTTTATAGGGGAGCTGGTAATGTAACTCCGTCCACTGCAGGCAAGTGGGGTGTCCCCTCTCACTTGTGACTCAAGCTCATGTGCAAAATTTGTCATCTCACTGGATTTACAAAACTTGCAGGGTTTCACTAGGAAGCTTTTTGGCAAGTGCTGTTGTGGTCATAAGGTCGATCCCATGTGCAGGCCTGTTTTGGCAGCTTAGTGTTAGGTGTGATTCATGTGAGATTCGAAGAAGGTATTGCATTTCCACAGTACTTCTGTTTCTTCATTGCTTGGAGCACTGTGACTGTTCTTGTGGCTGTTCATCAGTGCTGAATCATTCATGGATTCCTCTGCAAAGAGTGCTGTTCAGTTGATGGACATTGTTAAGAAGTGTAAGAAGCTGTCTTCACTTCATACAGAGCTGCTTAGTCCAGCAACCTGTACATTATGAAGTTGACTCAAAAGAAAATATGAATCTTTTTCCAGCTGAGATGTTTAGAATAGTTGGCTGCAAGTTCCTACAAAGATTTATAAAAGTGAGTAATGCCATTGAAGTCAGTGACTCAACTCATTGCATAAAGATTGGTGCAGGTAGAAACTCTGCGGTGTGGTCTCCCTCTGGACATTAAGAACCAGAGTCAGTGTTTAAGTCTCAGTGTTTCATCCTGAGGTGAACACAACCTGTGTGCTCAGTTTTTAGTCAAATAAGGCAGAT
The DNA here is from genome assembly GCF_023055355.1 of Agelaius tricolor. NCBI lineage: Eukaryota > Metazoa > Chordata > Aves > Passeriformes > Icteridae > Agelaius > Agelaius tricolor. Next base: position 36,083,850 of record NW_027269262.1, read on the forward strand.
TTCTGCTTGAGGCTGAAGTGAAAAATTAAGTCTTTGTTGTTATAAATGCTTGCATGTATGTATGGTTTTCCTTCCTAATCAGGTATCTACAGAACAGCTGGCACTATACAATTTCTTTCATAATTCATGTCAGATTCTTGGAATCCTTTCTTTGCCAAAGGATTACTTAGATTTCACTGTTTAATAGGTAGCATGAAGAAATCTGTAACATTTAGGATACCCTTACAGTGGCTGCTTGCTTTTGTCCCTTTAGCTGAAAATTAGTTTTATTGCTATGTGAGGAATTAATAGCAGTTACCTGTAGCTAACTTCTCTTCAGTTTGAACACCTGCATTCATTGATGCATGAAAAAAAAAAGATAAAAATAAAATCTAGTTGTGGGTGTTTTATGGGTACAGGGTGATTGTTCCTGGGTGTTCCTCCAAAGACATGAGGGAGGCAGGAGGACAGGATCACAGATCTGGTCTGCAAGTGTTATGTTGGCTTCATCATCTCTGTACTTAGACATATCTGTGTTATGTACCAAATTTGATAGTTATTTTTTTGATAAATGAGTGGAAAAATAACATTTAGAACATTTGCCTTTATGTTCTGCTGTAGACATGTCTTACAGTTTTGTATTCTGCTCTGCTTTCCTTATGTTGGAAATTCACCAATTCCTCGTCACCTACTTGATGAGGAATGAGCTGCTGCTCATAATTTGTAGAGCAAAGGCCAGCTTGAGGAAATTGAGGTCTGAAACCCAGTGTATATGAATTTGTTGGTATTTTTCCTTCAAAAATTTTAGAATGTCAAAAATGGGTGAATTGATTGTGCTGATCTCGCAGTTGGAAAGTACAGGGCTTTTTGGTTTTTGTGGGTTTTTTAATCTTGTATGCAATAGATAGGGCTGGTTTAAAAACATCTGTTTTCAGTTTAGTAATAAATTCTAAGTTGAGTGCACTTACTGAGCTTGGATTTTTTAATTTTGATTTTGTGAGACCTTGAAAATGGATTTTTTTTAAGGATTTATTTAATTGGATACAGTGATACACATGGAACTTAAAGCAAACTGAATTCAGTGAATCTCCAAGTAAGCACAGTAGACCCTCAAAATTTGAAATTTGTCACTGGGGGTTGGGTGGGGCGGTAAAGTGTGTGTGTAAATAAATCTATCAGTCTCTCTAAAAGTTGAAGTAGAGATACAGAATTAGATTGATTACTTATGACTGCCCATCACAGAGTACAGATGTGTACTTTGTCAAGAGCAAAGTTTCTGTCTTTAGAATCCTTTTGTACACAAATCAGTGCATGTAGCTGGGGTTATAACAATATATGAGTTTGTATAGCCTATTGCTTTATTTCATGCATGTAATTTTAAGTCATGCATGTAATTTTAAGTCTTATGACTCTAAATGCTGTGATGAACTGCATTCAAATCATCTCAAGGCAGCAGCTGCAAGGTCCTATACAGACACCTGCTTCTATGACAAGAGCCATGTGGCACAACCATGAGTGTGCTCTAAAAGCTGAAATTTGCATGTTGTGGTTTAACCTACATAAGCTCTGTTAAGCTGAGATATGGCAGGATGAGCCAGAAAATATGAAGAAAGAGTTGGCATTTCTTATGTGCTCATCATGAAAGTGGGAGCTGTAAACAACTTACATGTTCTAACCTTCACAGCAAATTGTTAGCAGTTAATGTGGTGCTTTTTTCACTAATTGCTGTTTATATAGTGGTAAATGTGAATTCAAAAGAACTTACTTGAACTATTATGGAAGTTTATAGTAACAAATTATTTGATACATACTGCACTGTTTGTTATTAAAAACATAATATTGATAGGGCCTCTACCGAATCTCTAATCTAGTTTTGTTTTATGTGCAAATTTCAAAAAGAGCATTTTATTTTTTTCCTTCTCTTTTATGTCTTTTTTAATAGAAGTAGTAAAGCTTTCTGATATTGCTTAAATGTGCAAAATAGACCAGATAAGCATGGAGGTTTTTTTCCTTAGGATCTTACCTTGGACTGTAAAAATTCTTATTGAATGTGAAAATTTTCTTTGATATGTGTCGGGTTAAAAATTTATCTGTATTTCTTTACAAATGTATTGGTTTCAAAAATGTTGTTTTGTTTTTATCTTTTCAGAATTTAAAGTTTGGTGGTCCGTCATGGGGAACCATGTAGGAAAACGAGAGCATAGCACTGAGAAGTCAACCAAGGTGAGTGTAGAAAATGGAAGAGAGAGAGCCACTTGGGAAATATGTATTCTGTGAAATACAGGGGATTTTTAGGAGAGTAGTTGTTTACCAGATCACTGTTACCATTACTGTTTTGTAGTTTACACTGTAAAGTGATCATGTTTTTAAAAGAGTGTCCTATGAGATGTGGCCAAATGAAGATTTTGTTGTGCTGGATTTAGTGAGAGATGTGATGTTTGATCCATAGTTGATAATAATCTTCTCAGTCATGGTGGTCATGAATGAAAGGGCCTTAGAATCATGATACTGTAGAGTATCTTTTTTAAGAGTCAGTGAGCAGAGTTATATTCTGTGTGTTGACAATTTTTCATTTGGGCAATAAAATTGGCTTTATCCATAAGAAAGATGCTGTGAAAAAATAGGTAAAATGAGAGGATTTTTAAGGACAAGAGTGTCAATCCAAGGAGATACAGCTTTAAAAATCTCCTCCCTAGGGAAAAAAAAAAGAAAAGGGAACTGTCAATATGTTCATTAAAAGTTAGTATTTGATTCCTAAGCATCTGCTGACACTGTTGTGTATTCTGCACATAATGTGGTATTCTGTTTGCCTTGTGATAATATCTTGTTTATTTGTTTTTCTATGTTGTACCGGAAGAGATTTCACAGATCTTAAAACAGAACATCTTTCTATATATATATTTAAAGTAAAAAAAAACCCACTGCTTGTTGCTAGCTTTTGCTATCTTCCCTCCACACACCCTCATCCAAAAATAACAGTTTGCAGTCTAAGCCCACACTGTATAAAACTATTGCCCTTTGCATTGGACATAAGCTGTAAACAGATAGTTCTGGCTTTATATGGAGCAATGTGGGTATTTTGCTTTGCTGTGGCAGATTATCAGCTATCCCCAAAAGGTATACAAACTGGAACTCATACAGTTATTAGTTCCTTGCCATCTCCTTTAGGAAAATGCATAGTCACACTGGAAGGGATGGGGAGAAAGCCACAGGAACAGAGGACAGCTGGCTACATACAGTTTTGTTTTGTGTCAGTGCAGTATTTTGCAAAATATATTTTGTGGCCCAAAGTTTCAGTTTGAGTACAAATAGTATGAATCCCAAGTTGCTGTCTTGTGGTGCCTGGTCTTGCAGACTTGCCCTTTTGAAAACTCAGTTGTGCAGAAATGTCTAATGCACCAAACAGAAACATTTAGCCAAATATTTTGATCCTTTCTGAGTAAGCATGTGAGATCCTGCAGGTATGATACATTACGTTTACAGAGCTTGATGGGCTGCAGTGCACCGAATATCCCCTGCTTTGGTCTTTGAGGATAAAATTTGGTTAAAAAAAACCACATCGTAGCTTCTCTCCTGCTGTGGGATCATGTCTTTGAGGCATCTGGATGGCAGGTGGGTGAGGTGTGGGCCACATCTGGCTTCAAAAAGCTAAAAATTCTTCAAATTCCAACAGCCTGTGCAAGAGGTACAAATTTTGTGGTGGTGAGTGAGAGTCAGGTGACCGTGAGTCTGCACTTGGTATGTAGGACAGAACTACAAGGAAATGGATGGCTGCAATTCTTTAAAATTCCTTCTTTGTCCTAATCAGTTCATGGAGAATACTTGATTCTGCAATCAAAATAAAATTAATTTACCAAAATTGTTTTGTGAGGCAGGAACTTACTACTGTAGTAATATCTTCTGTCCTTCACTCATCCTCCTAGAGGGTCAAAAAACCAAAACACCAAACCCCTAAACTTTCAAACTGTCAGTGCTTGATCAAAATCTCCCTTTATGCACAGAGATGTGCATGATCTCATTTGTCTAAAACAGTAATCATGCCACAAGAAATTACAAGGCCATAGATGTAAAATCAGGAAATACATGGTTAAGGTGCTACTATGGATTCCCTGTAGTTAGTCATTCTTGATTCAGTTCTTTCAGGCAGCATTCAGTTTCTTAGAGGCATTAGCCAAACCAGTTTGTTTTGGGGTTTTTTTCCTCTTTTTTTCAAAGTTGAAGCAGGTTTTTTTGTTGTTGTTCAATATTGCTGTAGATTAGAACTGTTTTCCCACTAATCTTCTAGACCTGCTTACGGCTTACAGACACTTCAGTGGAAATGCTGAACTGCCTCTCCTCACTCATAGTAATAGAACTGCAAGAAAGAGGCAAACATCTTACCAAGGGTCTTTCTAAATTTCATTACTTTGACTCTTCAGGCTGTTTACTATAAGTCCTTCCCCAAAACTCTAGGTCTAAAGGAAAACCATGATTTTAGGCAGCTTCTTTGAACCTTTGTGTGGTATATTAAGGGTACCCCATGGCAGGAAGGAAATGATGAATCTGACTCCATGTTCTTAGAAGGCTAATTTATTATTTTATGATATTAAATTATATAAAAGAATGCTATACTAAAACTATACTAAAGAATAGAGAAAGGATACTTACAGAAGGCGTAACAAGATACTAATGAAAAACTCATGACTTCTTGCAGCGTCCTGACAGAGCCGGGTGGTGATTGGTCATTAAGTAGAAACAATTCCCATGGTGGATAATCAATCTCCAAACCACGCTCCAAAGCAGCAAAACAGGGAGAAGCAAATGAGATAACATTCCCCTCCCTTCTCTCTGAGGCTCCCCAGCCTCCCTTGAGAAGAAATCTTGGCGAAGGGATTTTTCAGAAAGTATGACAGTGACACCTTTGAGGTCAGATTTACAGCCACTGTACTGCTCCTGGACTGGTAGACCATTTCTCCAGAGGGCTATTTTATGTGTAGTGACATTAAAGAGACTGTTGCCAATTGCAGCAATCCCGGTTCTTGGCTGTCTAGTAAATGTCCTTTAATCCAGCAATTACTATTAGCTTGATTTGGTGGTTTTTAGAGTTGGCATCTAGCTTCACTTTACTTTTAGTAAATTTGTGTATTTGAATTACAAAATTAGAAATGGACTTCTGGAAATCAATTACTTCATGAACTGTCTAAGGTGACACCAATATGCTTTCAAATTTCAAAATTTACAGAAGACATTAAGATGGCTTCCCATGCTGTCACACTTCCTTCAAAATATTGTTCTCCCCTTGATATATAGATATGGCAAGCTACAGAGATTACTTAATAAATAATGAGATACTGTGAAATTAAGTGAATACTTTGAAAAATGTTTGACATAAATAATGTGGAGGAGTATTTACAAAACCTTTCTCTTTTACTTACAGCAATAGCATACTCATTTCTGTGGGATTTCTTTCTCATATGTTTGATGGCTCTGCATTTTTTAGTTTTGTAAGATACAAAAACATTCCTCAATGAACTCGGCATTTTATCTTTTCTTTTTACTTTGAATGATACTAGACTTTGCATCTGCTTGATGCATTAGTAAATGTTTAAGTATTTATTTTGTTTACTTTCCTCTTAGTGTTAATACTTGAGTTTGAACTTAACATAAATATATCTAAGAACAACGATAACAAAATGACTAGGCTGTCATGAGTTTAGTGCCCTGAGTTTCTTTAACTTCTCATAGAGCTAAATGTCAAGGAGTAAAAAGAACAGACAGTGGAGTTTTACTGGTTTAGTGTTCTAGTTGCTGTGTGCTAATTTGTCATCGTTACACTACAAAGTGGCACAATCTCTTTTGCAATGACTTAAAGCTGCCAGTGTTACAACAGCACAGTTCTCTGCTACCCCTCATTAGAGAATTCTGCACAGCACATTATTGCCATTCCAAAATCTTCGAACTTTCTTGCTATCTGTCAAAACTGGCCCTTTGATTGTTCAGGAAGAGGGATTTGAAGGAAGGTTTCTGGCATTGTCCCACTTATTCCAGAACAACTTCCAAATGCGCGTGGTCCGTGTAGCTTGGTTTCCAGGGTCACACAGTACTGTGGGGAGATGGAAATCAAGTTTGTGACCTGTTGTGAAAGATCAAAACCCACTGCACTGCCATGTCAAGGGATTGCTCAAGAAATTTATACAAGCCTGGGACATGTTAGATCATGGGAAATGCTGGATTATTTACCTAGTTCATGTCCTTTATGTAATTGGGGTGCGCTGTAAAAAATCAGCAAAGAACCAAACCAAATTGCTGCTTCTGGTACTCAGCTCTGAAAAGCCTTGGGAAATGTAATTGCAGGCCAAAACTGAAAACAGATATAATGATGAATAAGGCATTCAGTCTGCAATTTAATGTTTTCTTTGAACTAAAAATAATCTGTTAATAATGACCAAGTCTTGCTGGGTAATGAACTTGTGAAAAATCTTGCCTTTGATTGCCCTGTGTTATGTACCTAGATTCTATAATGTGTTTTGCAGTGGTTGATTTGATATAACTTTAATAAACTGACAGGTTCTCAGTGTTTAAGGCAAGCTCAGCATAACTACTTCAAGCTAAATTGCTTCAGTGAGCGTGTATCAGTAAATCAGATAGTTTCTGTGCTGCTTTAGAGGAGATTCTATTTCCTCTCCTCTTTTTTTCCCCCCTGTTACCTTGCTAATGTTGTGAAATTAGCACCCTAAGGCTGCAGTTGGGTAACACCGATTGAAAATTTTCTGTCTCTTCCTGGTGAAAGGGAGTTGAAATTCTTAAGATGACTGGCACACGATGGTAGTTGAGTTGTTCATCTCATACATGCTCAGTGATCTGCAAGCATAAAAGCTTTTACTACCTCTCATGGCTTAGGCTGCTTACAGGCCTGAGCTGGATGTGTGGTTTTTGCCAGGTGCTTCCTCTTGGTATGCATCATAAATTATCAAAAAAGGAAAAAAACAACAGATGAAACACTTTTTACTTGCTTAGTTAATTGCTCTGAAGTATTATTTTTCTAAGATAAAAGTTTATTATTTTTAGTATATACAGCTTGAGAGATGTAACATAGAGATTGTATAGATTTTGAAGTCTGTGGTACACTTTTCTGTAAAAAATAAACAAAAAGAAATAGTCCTATTGCCATACAAAATTCATTTGTATTTCCATAAAAAATTAATCACAAAGCCCTCTCACTTTTTCCCCCCTAGCAAAGTTGTATAGCTCTATTTTTATTTTCCAGTGTTATTATGTGGTTTTTCAGAGTTTTACTCTTTCCTGTAAAGCAGTAAAGAGCACAGGAACTATTATGGTGTATCCTTTGCTATTTGATGGATAGATTAAAACACTCCCCCTTGAGCCAGGATGTTTTCTGAAGGCAAGCGAAAAGGAGAAAGAAACTTTAAATGTTGAGAGCACCAGTGTTTTCTGTGAGAGATTTGGTGAGCATTTTCACCAGTCAGTTTTACAAGTTAGATATGATCTGTAGGATCCTTATGACCAACTGGTGTCTGGTTATGCTGGTGCCTGGTACAAGGAACTGCTGCTTTTGGAAGAGGCAAATCTTCTTCAAGGGTGTGAAGGGAAGTTCTGGGCAGTCAGGTTCAACAACACCAGTTGAATTTGATAGATGTCTGTTTTCCTCATGTTCTACCATCAGCCTAGCTTTGCCCTTGAGCAAATCCTCATGTGGTCTCTCTGTCTTCCTATTTCATTTCTTAACCTTCGTGCTGTCTAACTGGATGCTTTGTTGGGATAGAGGCAGTGTCATTCTGTATTAATAGTAGTGCTTGGAGACCTTGAGTGGAGCCTTCAGGCACTAATGTGCTTCTGCTGGTGAGATGATACAGAAATTACTTACTGTTTGAAACCTCTGAGAATGCCAAGCATGAAGTAGCTGTGACATCTGTCCTCAGAAATTAACCTTAACACCAGCACCCAGTATGGTATCAGAAGTCTGTGTTAATGTTTCAGTGGGCAAATAGTTCTACTATGAAGTTTAAAGGAACAACTTGTGTCTAAATCCAAGTAATGTGTTCCATTACTTGACTGTTCATTAAACTCTTTGGGTGCTGAATTTAGTACTGTCAATTGTGGCTGCAGCAATTAATCCTTCTCATGTCTAAAATATAGCAAGCTCATTGAAATTTTGTGAGGATAATAAATTGTACCTGAATTGAAGATGATACTCCTACACTTCCATGTTTGCCTTCGGTGCATGTGAAGGGTACCGTGCAAGGAATGGGTGGAAAAGATAAAAGGTGAGAAGCGAGGCAGGTACAAGTGAGGAGCAGGTTCTGGCCCTACCACAGCACCCACTGGTAATGTTTAAGGAGTTGCCTGAATTGTATAACCATGGCAGTGTGTGGTTAGATCTGTGTTTCAGTGAAAAAGTGAGTAAATGTGTGGGCATTGCTTGCATAAAATAAGTTTCAAGTGTGTTTTTCTGTTTTGCATGCAATGGCTAAGTCCTGGTGCTCTTTGGTTTGGGTCTAGAGCTGGTGAAGCCTGCATGGGTGTAAAAGGAAGAGGTGCAGGGGCTGTGGTTTTGGCTGGGGAGGAGGTAGGGTGTTGGGCTTTCTTCTCCCACCCTCAGCCTGCAGAACTGACTAAAAGAGGGAAGTGCACTCTGTGCTTTTTTAAGGTCTTGTGCTTCAGATGCCATGTTTTTGTGGTAGTTTTCTGCAGTTCCCTCCTTGTTAGCTTTGATGCAGAACTAGATAAATGTCCTGTCAAATGAGTTTAATGCCAGTGCCACTTAAATTAGCAAGGAGCTGGAAGAACAGGGGTGTACTGCAGTAGGCATTCTTTGTGAACTCTGCATGAACTGTTCTAGCTGCTGAGATGACTTTTCTAGTAAATCAGACCATACTTCAGCCTGAGAACATGTTGTTCAGTGTTTTGGCACCTTCATGCCATAAAAATGAAGGGAAAGCTGTTGATACTTTTAATTTTGAGGAAGCAGTAAGTGACATGGCAGTACTGAAAGGGAGCAGTGTCCTTCCTCACAGAAACTTTTGTGCTTTTACTGTTGTGGTGGTTGTGGATCAGCTTGTGGCAGTAATGTTGTATCGCCTGCTCTGAAATTGGGTCAGATGAAAATTCTGGTTTGTTACTTTGACCCTGGTTGTATTTGAGAAGAGCTTAAAAATCTTCTGCAGTAATGTGTTACCTTAAGATACAGTTATATCTGTAAAATAAATTGTGGTGAAATGTATTCACCCTTTTAGAGAAATGGCTAGGCTTTACCTCTGGGTGTCTAGTGTCAAACCACGGCAGAATCTCCAGTGTCTAAGATAATGACTGGCAAACCTGCCCTGTAGCACTTACTGAAGTATTAAAACCTGTTAAAAGTGCATTTTAAAGTTTGTTCTCGTCTTTTTCCTCCTAGTGCTAATTCAGTGCTGTTTGATGCTCCTGTGCAGCAGCTGTGAGGAAGAGTTCTGGAGCCATGTTTCATTTTAATTCTCAGTTTCTCACAAGTGTATTTCTGATAATGCAACTGACTGTGCAGATAGGGTCGTTGTAAGACATAGTTTTACACTGTGCATCAGTAGGAAGTCAAAACACTCTCAGATGCTAAATATTCTGCCACGAGAAAAGAGAGGTACCACATTAAGCTGAGTTGAATTTTGCTCTCATTTGTAAATTTAGCAAGTGTGCAATGGAGATTGGAAGGAAAAGGTTGTAGGGCTTTCCAATGCAAAGTATTGCTGACAGTAACTTCTTTTTGCACTTCAGAAGTTGAATTTCTTGAGTAATTGGAGCTATTTGTACAGTGAATAAATTTAACTTGTCTGCAGCTACACTTCAGAAATGGATTTTTCCACTTTGAGGAGAAATGCCATGGAATGATTTTCCTTTTTATTTAACTTTTTCAGGCCTTCTGGTTGATGGAAATACTTTGTAGCTTTTGCTGGGGGAGGAAAAACATGTTTTTGTAAAAGGAAATTGAAAAACTTTTAAGCAGAATAATATGATGTTACTCTTGATTGCTGAGATAAGATTTGTTCTTTTAAAAATCTGATCTTTCAGTGCAGCAACCCTAAAGATATCAAAATTTACATAGAGCTAAAAGCACAAGTTACATGCCAGGTACCTTGGATGATTAGGGGGACTTCTGAGCATCAGTTGCAATGAAGAAGAGGCAATAAAGGAAATCTTGCATTTTTGTCACAGTGCCACACAGTGATGTTCAGGCTGGTGTGGCTGTACTTAGAATTGAAAGCTGAATTTAGGGAGGCCTGAGGGCACTCAGCTTGCTTGGAACTCTAGGCAGCTCAAAAAACATTGAAAAGACCCAAGAGACTCAGAAATCTTAGCAAGTCTGTCACTAATGAGATACATCTTCAAACAGACACTTACCAAAACAATAGTCACCATTTTTGGGTCCTCAGATTTTCCTGTTCAGTGTAAGAGCTTCAGGAATGGATTCACTGTTTGGTGGTGCAGAACTATTTTAAGTGAATTATGGAAATACCAATATACTGGAGATGTTTTGAATAAAAAAAAATTGAGACTGTGATGTTGAAATCTGAGTCATTTGGGGTTTTTCTTGTTTTGGTTTTGTGGTCATAGCTAACTTACCCGTCTGGCTCCTTCCTTTATCTTCTTTCTGCTTCTTTCACCCAGTTTCTTACTGCGTGCTATTTTCTGGCAGCACCTCTAATGCAGTCAAAATGCCTTGCTTTGATTTTTCTGAGGTATTAGAAATGCTGTTTAGCTGCTGACAGTGCTCAGAAACAGTGAGGAGATGGCCAGTTAAGAGGCAGTCTGATCAGGAAGGTGCGAGCACCACAGAAGAAAACAGAGAAAATTTGCAACATATCCAACACATATCCACCGGAATAATTACTTTCTTTTCAAGCCAGTTCTCTCTCTTCATGTTATAATGTGACTTTCTGCAACCTTCCCAGCCTACCACAGTACATTGCTTTACAAAGAAATCCAGTAGTGCCACTGTCAATATTTGAAAGCTGAAAATCAAAACAATATTCCGTTATTTTTATGAGCAACTATCATTGTCACTTATATACTGTTTGGTCATGAAGTTCTTTTGGATTTTTGCATTTGTACCTTAAAGAATTTGTTACATGCATCAAATGCAAGAACTTCTGTGTAGTCCTTTTGGGGAAATGTGGCTAAAATTTGTCAGTGTGAAGTGGAACTGCAAAAACTTTAAATCCCATTTTTTTTTCTTTTGTGCACATATATGTAAGTATGCACATATCCATATTGAAAAAAGTACAAGTGTAAATTTAAAAAAATATTTGTATATAAATGCAGGTGTATATGCAAGTATTGATACTGTGCTTCTATGCCTGTTTGGCTGCAGATGTGCTGTCTGTATTAGTTCCAAAAGGCAACACCAGTAGCCTTCCACCCTGGGGAGTCTGTTCATTCTGATCTTCCCTGTGAACTACAGACTAAATGTTTCCTTAATGCTAAGCCAGAGCTTTCTACTGCAGATGAAACTTGCCTTATGGTACACAGCAATAAAGCCTGAATAATCAGTACTTTTTTTCATTTAGACTCTTGTCTGAAATTCCAGACAATTCTGGGGTTTTGAGACTTGGGAGATGAAAGATGGAAGAGAAGATGAGAGCATGTGAGACTCAGAATCTCAAGTCAGTGCCTGTAACAGTTGAGAAATATTTATAGATCATAAAAGATATTTAATATGTTTCAATACTTAATATGCATTGATTTAAAATATCTTTAATATATTTAACAAATCTATAGTACTAGTATAAATAAACATATCTTCATATTCTAGGAAAGCCTTTGGAGCTCACAGTAGGTGAAACCCACTGCATAAGAGCAACAACTGTTTTGTCTTTGGTGCACTACTGCACAGAAAACTCAGTGTGTTTGGGATGATTGACATTATTTCTGGAGCTTGGTCACGTGAGATGAGATTCTAGGTCAAGGCTGCACACAATGTTATATTTCTGTGCTGAAATAAATTACGTGTCATGTGCTGCAGGATACTTGCTGAGAGAAACTTGCTGAGAGGAGCTCTTTCTCCTATGATGGGATGCTAATCTCCAGTTTCCTTCAGAATCAAAACTGTGTTTGAAGAAAACTTATGTTATACATTTTATTTGAGATGGATCTGAACCACTGTAATCCATTACATTCAGATTGGCTTAAGTGAAGCATGTTTGTTTGTATGTGCTAACAATGTGTCCTGAGCACTCAGCTTTAGGATACTTTTGCCTGACAAATTAATTTTAATGTTGGTATTTTGTTTCTACCATGCAATATTAAAAAAAAAAAATCAAAATAAAAGGTTTTTCTTTATATGTGTTTCAACTAATTTCTTGCTGTATACTAATATGGCAAGGGTATTGGCAAGGAAAAAAAATAGTTGAAATGCCTAATAGAAATTAGGCTTTGACACTTTTTCCTTTTGTTTGACCTCAGTGTTATGTGTTCTGCTTTCCTGCAGTCTTCTCAGGAAAGGAAGGAACAGAACTACATTCAGGAGTCTCTTCAATATATATTTTCTGTCTGTTGCCTTCTTTTCCTTTCCACTAGCATTTTGTCTATTTTTTTCATTTTTTTATTATTTTTATATTATGCTATGCTATGTAGTGTTTATAAGGATTGATAAAACCTTATAAAAATGAAAGTTTTATGGAGCCTGGGGTAAAGGAGGCCACAAGATCCCAGTCATTGGATGTGTTCACTCGAATGGGGAGCTCTGGTTTCTAATACTCTCTCAGCAGATTGTACAGGTGTCCTGGCTGGTGGCTTTAACTCCAAGTACATGAACAACCAGTGGAGCAAGGGATATGTCTGCCTTTGGCAAGGGATTCTGAGATCTTCCAGGCATCAGATTCTGCTCTGGGATTTTGCAGAATTCCTAATGCCATAGCATAATGCAGTTAATACTGCAATAATGTAATATTCTATTGCAGCTGTTGAGTCACCTGACTATGGAAGAATTAAGGGTTTATGGCATTTTGGAAGCCTGTAGGGATTGACACACAGACTTTGTATCAACTAAGTTGCATGTCTTTGATAATTTCTGATGATGTCTGTTGCTGCTGTATGTGAGAAACTGGAGGGACCCTCTGAACATGTCTTGCATGCAGCCCCCAGGGGAGATGGCTCCACCAGGAGCAGGGGCCCTTGGCTTTAATCCCAGCTTTGAGCTCTGGTCTGAGCAGATGACAAGTTGTTCTGGGTTTTGTCCCATGGGCTTGCTTTAACCAAGCAGGCTGCAAACCGTGGGCTGGTGGAGCAGGTGCAGAGCTGCTGTCTTTGTGCTGGAGCCAGATGCCATTTAATTGTCCCATTTAAATGTCCCATTTAAATGTCCCAGTCACTGAGTAAGACTTGGCCGACTCTCTTGCTCAGTTCTCAATTCTGCTGCTGCACTGACTAGTTGGGTCTTGTGGCCTTAAGAAAATGAGGACTTCAGAGAACACTCTGAGCATCTGGACTTCTCCTAGTCATGAGTTAGTTTCAAAATGTTAGTTTCAAATCTCAACATGGTTCATAGCCTAACGCTGTTTTCTTAAAAGAAATTGTTTGATGCTTTCCTAAAGTAAAGATTTCTGATCTGTCCTGGCATATCTTGCTTCTTACAATGTTATTAATATCAAGATGATAGGAAAAAAGTTTTAAGTAGGAACCCTTATTTCAAAGAATTTATTCCCTGAGATTTTGCAAGGAAAACTTTTGTATCTGCTGAGTTACCTCTTACCAGGACAAGAGCTGAGGGGAAGAATTTTCAGGGTTAAGAATATTTTGGCTTGCTAAAGCTTTCAAAATCCTGTTTTAGAATAACAATTTTTCATTGTTCGGAAGAAGTAAGAAATGATTATTTGAATGCTGCACTTAAGGGGAAGTGCTGTACTTTAGGGCTTGTAAACTTGCAAAATAGAATTGCAAATTAAGTGTGTTTGCCTATCTATATGGTTATACTTATTCACTTGGTTTAATAACTACAAATATTTTTTACCTGTAATGTCTTCAAATGAATATATTTGTTGCTTATATGTAACTCAATCAGTTTTTTTTGTCAAGATAATCCACTTTTATTATAGTAAATCATTTAAGAAGCTGCAACTGTGGGGTGTTAGAGACAAAGGATGAGACTAAGTAGTGTTATGGTAATATTTGCAGTGCCAGGGAATGGAATTAAAAAGATGTCTAGGTATTTCCAGCAGGCCACCTCTTTCATTCAGTGCTAAAAAGGTAGTCTCTGGGTCTAAAGTGATTATGAAGTACTATGTTGATTCAAGCTGCTTGAGTTAGACTGTCAGTCAAATCACAAGTAGCCTATATATGGAAGGGATCGAATATATATGTTAATAAAATACAGTTATTTAAGCTTTTGAATTTAGAGTCAATGGATTCTAATCTGGATTTATTTTAAGATTTTATTTTTTTTTTAATCCATCATGCTCCACCTGTTTTGTTCAGTCCTGGATCTGATTCACATAGCTTTTTTTAGTTTTGTTTCGACTGTGGCTCTGGCAGTACCAATTTTACCCAGAAGTTACATAGCCTCTGGATTATACTACCTCTAGGGGAGAAGGTGGAGAGCTTTGCATGGTCTGCTATGCTTATGTCTGCAGTCCCCACTGCACAGCACATGAATAATACCAGAAACTCTGCCCAAGGTCTACCTGCTCCTTTTTTATGATGAAATACCACCAAAAGAAGGGCAGTGAAAATAGCTTCTTGTTTACCCACAGGTTTCTCTCCAGTTAAATTCTCTGCCTAGAGAAGCAGTTGAAAATAGTTGGTGCTACTTTGTTTTACAGTTGCCCGCATGACTCCTTTCCTTCCTGCTGGCCTATAGAATCAAGGCATGGATTTTAGCCTTCACAATACATATGCAGTGATGTAAAATTCTATTTATGTGCAGAGGGTTACTAAGTAACAGTTGCTGAGGGAAATGCAGTCTTTGACTGTGTGATGACGTCTGTGCACTTAAAATTCCCAGCCAAGTAGTGCATTAACATAGATTTTGCACATTAATGTAATGGGATTTGCTGTGGGCAGTGTGAGCAAAACCTTGGGAAAACACAGTGTAGTTTAAGGAATTGTCTTCTCTGCAGCCTGACCCTGTGGACAGGAGATGAAACCAGTTTTTGCCCTTCTTCCTCATCCTCTCCATATGACACCATAATTAAGAACCCTGATATATTTCATAGAATCATAGAATATCCAGAGTTGGAAGGGACGCACCACGTCCAGCTCCTGGCCCTGCACAGGACATCCCCAAGAATATCACACCATGCGCCTGAAAGTGTTGTCCAGACATTTCTTGAGCTGTCTCAGGCTTGGCTCTGTCCAGTGCCGAGCCACCTGCCTGCGTGCAGAACATTCTCCTAATACCCAGCCTAAACCTCCCCTGACACAGCATCAGCTAATTCCCTTCAGTCCTGTCACTGGTCACCCGAGAGGAGAGATCAGTGTCTGCTTCATTTGCCAGCAGCTGGGACCTTTCTAGATTCCCAAGCCATCATTGAAAACATCCCAAGACCAGTGACATCCCAAGACCATTGAAAAATCTTGAAGGGAGGTCTCCTGGTGACATCGGGCAGCTCCCTGAGTATCCTGGGATGAATCCCATTAGGCACCATAATTTTGAAGGGATCCAGCTGAAGAAGCAAGTCCCCCACAGGTTCAGGTTGGCTGGGAGTTTATAATTCTTGCATTTTCAGTCCTCCAGTTCACGGCTCTGGAGGTTCTGCTTTAAATATTTTGTGCATTTTAATATTTGTTTGATATTTGTGTATTTGTATTTATATCTATCTGTAGGTAAAAAGGATTCCACATGCAATCAGTTTGTTTTGCATGTGTACCTTCCTTCAGAGGGAGGAAAGTTGAGTGGCAAAAAAACAAAAAGAGTTGGGGATAGACTGGGTGTTGATAGTACAAGGAGAAATTTCCCTTGAGCTCTTCTGTTAACTCTGCTTCTAATTTTTCATGGTCTATCAGAAGATTGTTTTTACTAAGGATTTGGTTACTTCTAAATGGTTACAGTAAATGTTACTTGGGAAAGGTCATGTGTCTAGCCTTGAAAATGAGCTTTTGTACTGGAGAAGATTCTGCTTGAATGATCAACCTTTCTTTTAAATCACACCTAATATGACTTGCAGTAGAGCTTTGAACTGAATACCTTTTATATGCTGATAAAGATGATTTTGTTGAACTTCCATGAAGTCTTACAGCTTTTAACTAATTTCTCTATTACCAGGCTCCTTTTTGTCTGAAAATACTTGGAGAATAGGGAGAAGTGTACGTATGTAAATAATTATTGCAGTGGGAAGGTAACATGAGCTTATCAGGCTGTGTGATTTGCTCACTGTGGCTTAAGGAGATCTTAATTTCAGTGAGGTTCTTACATTAATGATGTCAAATCAGAGTACACAAAAGATTGTGTACACAAAAGATGGACAAAAATAAATTTTTATAATGAAGTACTTTCACAGTCCTTTAATTAAAGTGTCATTAATATCTATCAGACATATCTAGTAATTATTTTATTGGATTTCAATGACAATTATTTTAGCTGAATCCAAGGATGCTGTTTGTTGATCACTGAGAAATGCATTATAGCCAGGAGTTGATCTTATGTTACTTACCTGGGCTATTCAGGAACCAGCACTGTCACTATCATGGGAATAGTATCATAATTTGTCAACTGTGCAAAATTTACTTTATTTACTTATGACAGTTGTTTTTTAGTTTATTTTCTTGTTATTTCTATGCAAATTATAAAAAACACCAAAACAGCAAACCAAGCAGAAACCAAACCTAGTGATTCCTTCTCTGTAAGAGTTGGTGTGTTTTCTGTTCCAGGCATTGTAAAGTCTCTTAACATTTTTGATGGGGTATAATTTTCAAGTACTGTCTGACTGCATTTTTTGCCTGCGTTTGAGGGAGTGTAGTATCTGAAGGTTTTTGTAGTCTTTCATGCAGTTCACTCCTTTGGTTTCGAGGCCAGAAACTCTTCCCTCTGGAGAGAAATTGATCCTGAATTCTTCATTGTTCAGTCAAGCTCCTGTTTTTCTGTAACTCTTTGTGATCAGCTGTGACTGCTCAAGTGGTTTTAAACTGGAGTGTTGGCCACAGCTTTTCCCTCAGGAAGCTGTCATCACTGCTGGAAGTACTGATTCTGAGCAAAGTATCTTTTGAGTCTACAGAAGAAGCAGAACAGAACAAGGGGAAAAAAACCAGTCACACAGTCGACACATCTATTCTTCCAAAGCCTTTTCTTGTTCTTCCGTAGGGGCCCTTGTGTATCTTTTCTCTCAAAAGCCCAAGTTCAGGAAAACTGGAGTTAAACCTATTTGCCAATAGCACCTGCTTTTCCCATGTACTTCAGGAGCAGCTCATCAGTGCCAAACACCTCTAATGCAACCATTTGTAGTTACTTAACTGATGCAAAAAAAAAAAAAAAAAAAAAAAAAAAGAAAGAAAACCTTCTCTGCAAAGCTGCTTCCAGGCCATTTGACCCCTTTCGATCCTTGCATGTGCCTTTATTGGACTTCAGGAGACTCTTGTCTCTTTACTTCTGTAGCCTGTCAAGGTCCTTGTCTGAAGAGCACCTCTGCCTCTGTGTACTGACCAGTACCCCCAGTTTATTATTACCTGGGTTTTTAATAAAGACATTAAATGATACTGGCCTTAGTGTGGATCCCTGAGGGGTTCTGCTGCTGACTGACAGACACATGGACTCCGTGCTGTTGATTGCCATCCTCTGAGCTTGTTGGTCCTACCAGTTACCCACCCCTTGTGTTCCACCTGCCCAGACTTCATCTTCATGGTTTGACTGGAAGGGTAGAGTGGCAGACTGTGGGAGGCTGTGTCATAGGCCATGCTAATGTCAGGGGATATGATGTCAAGCTTCTCCCCTCCTCCACAAAACCAGTAATTTTATCACAGGAGGCTATTCAGGGGGTTAGTCAGACACCATTTGCCCTCCAAGCAGGGTGTTCCTACACACCTTCTATCCATGGGGGAAAATTACTGTTAAAACTGTTATGTCATCTAAAAAAAGAAAAACAGCTAAGCATTTGAAATGCTGTGTGTAAAGCATCTCTCTCTTTTTACCAATGCATTATCACTCCTTCAATGTTAATGCAGAGGTTTCTGTTGAGTACAAAATGTACCTACCTTTGACAGTCTTTTATCCTTCAGTAAAGTATTGCACTTATGAATTATTGACAAAAAAAACCCCATACTGAGGCCTTCTTTTGGAACAAATCCACATAAAAGAGAAAAGAGGTGTGATGTGCGCTTACTGGTTGTATGATAATCCTTGATTTCTTGAAACCTTTCTAGAAAGATGGGCAGTTGTCACAGAGTTACCAAGTCTTGACATATTGATAGCAGCCTGTATAGTGTAACAGTACAAAGTAAATGTTGATTGGTCACAGAAAAACAAAGGCAATGCTGTCTGGCTGAGCTGTCGTTGGGTTTTTATGTGGTGTTGTTTTTGGTTTTTTGATTTAGGTGTTGGTTGGTTTTTTGTTGCTGGTTTTGGTGGGGGTTTTTTGTTTTTTTTTTTTTTTTTTGTTTTGTTTTTGGGTTTTTTGTTTTTTTTTTTTTTTAATATCTATACAAGAGGAAAGATCTAAAAATTAGGCACTGTAGGAAAAGGTGGAAGTTGAAGAAAAGAACAAGTGTTCCTGCCTGGAGCTGGAGACGTTCCCAGGCAGTGAATAGGTATGCTTCTTGCTGGTAGAGCTTCATGTTCCCACCCAGAGCCTGGGGCTTCCACAGATGATGGCTATAAATAGTGCAAAGTAGCACTTATTTAAATCACCTTTTTTTTTTTTTTTTCCTTTTTAACATGTAGCTCATGAATTTCAATGCAATATTTCTCCTGAAAATGTAGAGTACTTACTAGAACCACACTAATGAATCAAACTGTGGTAAATTGAATCATCTCTGTAGTGATTAGTGATAGGACCCAAAGTAATGGTCTGAAGTTGTGTCAGGGGAGGTTTAGGTTGGATTTCAGAAAAAGTTTCCTCACCCAGAGGGCGTTTGGGCACTGGAACACGCTCCACAGGGAAGTGGTCACAGCATCAGCCTGAGAGTTTTGACAATGCTCTCAGGCACATGGTGTGATTCTGGGCCAGGAGTTGGATGTGATGATCTTTGTGGGTCCCTTCCAACTGAGCATGTTGAATGATTCTCTGATCTTTTTAAATGACAGTTTCTATTTGGTTTATGGCTCACTGAATAATAAGCTGGTTGCTCACAAATTGTATTTCTGGTCTTAACCATTTCTCCTGTCTGTACATGCACATGAGTGTTTCAATGTCATCATTTCTGATACTTACTTACATTGGTATTAGAGAAAATGGACATTAATCTCACAGTCAGTATGAGATTTATATTGCTTGATCTTTCTCAGATTTAATTTCTTTGTTTGACTTTATATATTTGGAAAATGGTAGTTACAGCTGTTTAAAAGTATACTGTCTCTGCAACAAAATAAGAAATGTTGCTGAAGAATAGGATTTTGTATTGTGCAGATAGGGGTTTTAAAATTCAGTTATTAGATTAGCTGCTTATGCTTTGCAAAAGGTATGAGAACAGGCTTATGAACTATTTATGTTATGGAGCCTGTATCTTATCCTATTTGCCATCTGGAGACACTTTGGATAGATACTTACTGACCACAGTCTTTTTTATATGGTGTACAGAAATGGCAGCAATTAACTCCACAGGAAAACCTTTCCTAGTTCCAGGTGAGTAATAGCAGGTATTTGCAGATGAATCAGGTGTCACCTGGGACTGAAGAAGCACTGAGTGTGAGATCTGAGTGAGTCATTTCCTTGGGCTCTCAAGGTTTGTCTTACCACTAAGTGGTAAGCAGCAATACTTAACTTGGGATCATAATTTCTGAGGGTCAGGAACATGTTAAATTACTGATATGTGGAGGAAAATGTAACATTTTAGCTGTACTCTTTGCATATGAAATCACCGATATTTGCTGCAAGCTCACCCCATCATTTTATGGAATTTTGGAAAAGCATTGATCAGGTTGCATATCTGACATATCCACATCTGCATGTTACAGTCTGGGTGCATTAGACTGTAAGTGTGCTCCAGAGGAGGGCACCAAAATCTGGAGGTGTTAGTGTCACTGGTATAATAAACCAGATGGTGGCTTGGTAGCCAGAACACAGTGACAGGTCAGGCTCTGAGTGACAGCCCTTAAAATGCCTGGAAGCCCCAGTGTGATCAGATGCTGAATTGTGGGAGAACTAATGAAATTGGCTTCTGCCATTCATTAAAATCCAGATCTTCAGGATCTGTTGTTGTTGTTTTCCCTCTCATGATGGTCAATGCAATTTGAATGCTAATTTGGACATTTTAAACAGGCTGAAAAAAAAAAAATAAAATGTCATCTCTCTGGGCATGTTTGGGTAAACAATCGGGTTTGTTGTGCTTTTTTTCCAAAATATTTTGCCTCTTAGACTTCATTATTCCCTTCTGAAATGGGAAAGTTCACCTGTTGAATATGTAGGTTAATATTTCAGCGTTCAGCTTCATACATGTGTTACAATGGTCAATTTTTCTTCTAATATTGGTGCAGTTGTAACTCTGCACAGTAGTTTTTGTGAGAGTGCCTCTGTGTTGGCTTAAAACATGTAGGGAAGCATTGTTCTCTTGTTTGTTTTCAGAAAATGTGGTGGGTTGACCCTGGCTGGACTCCCGGTGCCCACCAAAGATCCTCTATCACATGTCTAGTGCATATGAACATTGTGAAAGGGAAATAATCATGCCAGCAAGGGTTCTGCTCCTCTGTTCCTGATAAAGGACCCAGAAGTCAAAGCAAGCAGTGAATGGGAGCAGTTTCTATTTGTGTTGAGAGAATTTGAGGGGTTTGTGTTCTATTGCTCTGAGATTTCTTCCTTGTTATTGGAGTGGATTGGTTTTGGTTAGATTTTTTTACGTTCTCCTGACTTGGGTTCTATTGCTTTAGTGCTAATTAGGTGCATTGTTTTATTTGCTTTATGACACTTTTTCTGGTTCAGTTTAGACAGTTTCTTGAAAAATGACTGACATGTAGAATATTTCTGAAATCAGTTAATCTCCTCTTCAGATTTTGCATTTTGTGGTTGTTAAGGTAACTAGGAAAAGTGAGGAAGGGATCCTTATTGTGTTTTCTTCAAGTGTATTAAACAAAACTATAAATTAATTTTAATAGGTGTTTTGAAGTTGCCTTTTAAAAAAATATTCATGTAAGTATTGCATACATTTCAATGTATATTCTTTGTTTCTTAGGAAATATCTCTTGGGTTATTTCTCTGTGTTCTAGTAAGTAGTTTTATTTATGTACCCTTGACAGCTATCTGTTAGTTAGAAGTTGATTTATACTTGAAAGGCTTACAGTGGGCTGCTGAAAGAAAGGTCACCCCTATTTGGGCCTATAGTTGGATTTCAGATGAACAATTCTCTGGGATGGTATTGTGCCTTTCTGAAGAGGTAGCTGTACTTGAAAGCTGATTTTAAAGTCAAAAATTAGCATTTATCATTCTGTTGCTTCCTGCTGATTGACTTGAGTGAGAATTGAAGTTGCTGAGAGTTTATGGGCAAGCTCTATCTCTTAAAATTATCTGTAAAAAATATTTGCAAAGGTGACTAATACTTCTGACAAACTTGTAATGTATTTGGTGAGGTATGGAAAGGGGAGGTAACTTCAGGTCTTTAAGCACATTGAGAAACAGACTCCTTGAGGGGCTTTAATATGGTTCTAAAAATTAATGGTCCCTCTTTCCTTTTTGTCAGTCTTACCAATATCCATCCAGGGTCATTACATAAGGTGCAACTACATTACTGTGCACACTGTTTTTCCATCTCATGTATTTTCTCTTCTAGGGGAGAGATTTGGGTCCATGGTGGTGTGGTGATGCTGGTGGGGCTTGTGAAATCCTTGTGCTCTTAGCCCCTACTTCTCTTCCTTGATATGGGGGCAGCCTTGATACTGATATGGGGGTCCTGAGACTGATTATATGGCTCTGGGTCTGAGGAACAAGGGCACAGGAGCCAAGGCTTTCTCCCTGGTGCTCTTAGTGAGGGTCTAGGGCTTGGACAGAAGTGAATGGATCCTAGAGGTCAGCACCTGGTGGCACAACTGATGCTGTCAGCAGGCATTTGGCTTTTACAGCCATGGAGTCCCTCTCTGAGGGTCAGGGACTGCTCAGATGGAATCTACCTGACCCAGTCAGGGAAAAGCCTCACAGCCAACAGGCTGGTCAAGCTGGTGAGGAGAGCTGTAAACCAAGAAAAATAGGGGAGAGAGAGATGACAACCCACAGACAAGTGGGAAGTGATGGAATGGGTTGGCAAACAAAGGGCACAGGGTGATGAAGACAAGAAGAGCCTTGGAAAAAATGTGCCCTCTTCTGGAGCACACTTACAGTCTAATGCAGCCCAAACTGTAACATGCAGATGTGGGTATGTCAGATATACAATCTGATCAATGCTTTTTCAAAATTCCATAAAATGATGTGGTGAATGGTGCCAAAGGCTGAGGTTGATTCCATGAACTATCAAGCAAATACTCAGTTTTGCCTAGTGTCTCAACTTTTCTGGTGAGTCTGCATTTGACTCAGACTATTGATAAAACTTAGTATCTTAATGATTTTTTAATAGAAAATATTTTTAATGTAGTTTTATAGTGGGGAACTATCTTTTAGTAGTATATTGATAAAGTGATCCTTGATAACATGATCGATGTCTTTACTTATCTTCACATGTTGCTTGATGTTTTTTAAAATTTACTTACGTGGGAGTGAAAAAATGTCATACCACTGTTCTGCAATTATACAAACTGTTTCGTGCCTTTAGCAGTTTCCCTTAACTATAAAAACCCCCCTTGCTTCCACTCCAAATGCATTTCAAAACTCTTATCTGAAAAGAAATCTTTATTTACATTTTGAAAAATGCAGTTGTGTTGATTGTTTTGTAAATATTGACCCTGTAGGTCTTGACATTTGAAAACATTTTCTCCTAAGTGGTGTTTGCGCGTTTATTTACCCTACACAGAGGACATATGCACATTCTGGGAGCACAGAGCAATAAAACTCATTTTCTTTCAAGATCATGCATTTAACATTGGCCTATTTAAATCAAACAGGGAAATGGAAAAGTAATTTTCTGTCTTGGTGGATAGACAGGTACATGCACACCAAGGTCTCATTTTCTACAGTGACAGGGTCATGGCAGCTTCCCCCTTAACCAAGTGTTACACAGCAAACCTTCTTTTCCCATACAGACTGGAGTGAGGGAGGGGCTCTCTGGTGGATTGGACCCAAGAGCTGGTTTGGTTCCATTTTCTCCCCTCTCATGTTACTAAGATGGATTAGTTTTAGCCCCTCTTTTGCCCCCTGTCCAGTTCCTTGAGGGACCACAAAGTTTTGGGAGCAGCCCTGCTTGTAGGTATGGTCAGGAAGGAGGACACATTCCTTGGAGATGGGACAAGATTGGGATCTTGGCAGGAGTGAATGGTAATGATGAGATGAAATGTCTGTGTCAAAATACTTGCCACTTTGGAAAGGCAAAATTATCTTCTTCTTTACAACCCACCAGCCCCCAAAAAATCTTCTTGTACAAAATTTAAGAAACATCTGGTAATTTCCTTTCATCACAGTTCAGAAACACTGATGAGTACTGTAGTCAGAATTTTCTTTGAACCTACAAATCTTGCAGGGAAATGTAATGTATTTTAGCATCAGGCAACTTGTATGTACAATTATTCTTAGCTTTGGCCTAGAAAAGTACTAAATGGGGCTAGAGACTGCCAAGTGACCTAAATCACTTTCAGTGTGTTGAAAAATCTCCATTCTAAAATTAAGTGCTTGATGCTACATTTAAGTCTTGGCAAATAAAAGTAAATTTTGCTGAAAATGTCTTGGTAGTTTTTAGGGAGTTGATGTGATGTAATTTTGAATGGTTTTGAATGCTTTTTACATAGCTGCTTTTGAGCCTTCTTTCCTCAAGAGCTAGAGACTTGAAAGTGAAAATTAAATTCAAGAAGTTGAAAGTTCATGTTTGGTGTTCATGGGCAGTTGTTTCAGAGTGTGTTTCATACTCGTTAAGCTCAAAGGGGATTTGAATCACTCTGTTGTATCTCTTGCCCACTGTCAGTAGAACAGTGCAAAAGTGTTCTAAAGTTGCCTACTGTTTTTGTCTTCTTTCTGTAACCTTAGAGAAAGCACTACAAAGGTATTTTTATTATTCAAGAAAGCCAGTCTGCATCTGCGTTGAGGAAATGACCCAGACACGTGTTCTGTGTAATTATTTTGCACACTGAAGGACTGGTTCATGCATGTAATGGAATTAGGAATAAAATACCAGAAGTGACATTCTGCCTTCCCTGCAGCCTGGTTTGCTGCTGGGGAACTGGGCAGAGCGAACCTCTCGTGTTAGGTGCTGAGTTCCTGCTGTGCATGTTTTTTTGGCACAGTTGTGCCTCAGCTCTTTGTAGCCCCCACAGTCACATGTTCCACTTCTCTCCTGCGGGCCGGTGGAGTCAACAATTCACGTTGACAAGGGGAACCTTGTGTGTTTCCTCTTAACAACGTTAACGCCGGCTGCAGAGTCAGGATGTCAGCTGTGCTGGGTTTTTGTCAAAACACACCTGTGCACTGTCAGTTGGGGTACTGCAAAAGCCAGAACATGTTCACACCTCGGGGCCGAGAAAAGATGTTTTGCTGGTAATGCAGCAGAAAGGTTCGTCTCTAATAGTTGTTTACTGTTCTTGGGTTTGACACTTTTTCAGTGAATATTTCTGAGATGCTCTGTAATAGCTTTCATGTTATAATATATTTCCCTCAAAATACCTTTGAGATAATGGAAGAAGATAAATAGAATTTAACTGATTTTCTAAAAAACTTCTTTTACTTATCTAAGACACTCTGAACATCCTCTTGTTCCTGGGTTACTGCAGACATCCATCCTTGTGTTTGATGAACCAGATTTGGACACTGCTTCAGGCCTAATTTCTTATTTTTTAATTTTTTTAAACAACTATAAGCATCATGCAAATGCAGCAATGCAGGTTTACATAGCCGTGGTTGGTGGGATTCTGCAAAAGGACTGGAGCCTTTCCTCTGTGTATCATGGCATCAGGTAAATTCGGCATTGAATGGTGGTTTGGAACGATGCGCTCTCCCAGATGTGCTCCACACAGACAGCTGCCACCCCTTCTCCATCTCTTCCTATGGATAAATGGTGCAAATCACCAGGTCTACTGCCACGCTCAGTCTTCTATAGGCCCCTGAAAGGATTCAAGACTGAGGAGGATTTCTAATTATGAGGCAATCATTTTGATCTTTACTCATTGCAAACTGCCAAACTGAGACCTCTGATATGAGAAGTTTAATGTATGAGGGTGAAAGCCATTTTTTACCCAAACAAAAAGCCCAAAATGCTTCTCATTTTTTCTCCCTGGCTAGTGGATTGTTATTTTGCACCTTTTTTTAAATGGCTTTGGTTTGGGTTTTTTTCCACCTGTTAATTATTGGTCATCATTCTGTACCTAGCTGATAGTTTTTTGCATCTCTATTGTGCTTTCACAATAGATAATCAGATGCTTAGTATCTTTTTCTGGTATATTGGTATCCTGATATATGAGCTCAGATTTTATCAATATGCTGGAATATAGAAGTGCTCTCATTAGCTGGGAAGAAAACAGGATTGCTTTTGTACACTTCTGTTATAACCCTTCAGAAAGACCTCATGTGGTGGCATTTGAAAATTACCAGTCTGCTGGGGCCAGACACTGATGTTGTTCAATGGATTTATGAAGCTTTTAAGGAGATGCACTGAGGGTTGAGGCTGCAGTATCAACACTGTGTTTTTGACTTAAACCACATCCTTTTCTTGAAAAATAGAGTGAAATATTTGCACCTGTGTACCATGTGACTAAAATAAGTGCTGAAAGGTGAGTAAATTTGCACTCAGTTTAGATAAGATAAAGATGATGAATGGGTTGGGAAGGCATTGATATTGACAGCTGTCACTTTTCAGACTACTCTGGAAATCAGCTTGAACACTTTTTGTAAAAGATACATGCTCTTGTGCTTGGTGCCCAAAGTACCTGTTTTTGATTTTGTTCCTTGAGTGTTGTTGTGGCTCCTCCTTGATTCCTGAGGTCAGGAGGTGCTTCCATCCATGTGTCTGCCAGGTGCTGTTTGCAGTGGACCTGTAGAAAACCTGTCTGGGTTCAAAGCAGATACCACATGCTCTTTAATAATGTTAGTTCCAGGTGTTCTGGAGGCTGTTGAACCTCACTGTGTTCCCAAGTGTGGGTGTAGGTCCTTGTACTGCTCTTCACAGTTTCATCTTACACTTGTGCAGCTGGTGTGGTGGTGGTTGCTCTGCCCCATAGCACCAGGCTGGGATTGGCAGAGGAAATAACAAGTCACAGCCCTGCCTGTACTTGTCTGACTTTGATGTGATTCACATCCGGGTTTCCTAGGTATGGTTTCAGGGTTAATGTGCACAGAGTGAAAGACAGTTGCTTGAAACTGAAAATACTGACCCAGAGCATATTTTTGTGTCTTGTCTTTACTTGTTTTGCAAATTCCTTGTGGTTCTAGGAGAATTCCTGATCATGGCAATATCTTAGAGTACCTACAAAGTAAAAGGTCACTCAAATATCTTTTCCTCTCCCTCTGCCCCTATGCACAGGGCACCTGAAATAATTTTTTTTTTCAGTTCACCGTATGCAAGCCTCTTGAGTCTTACATGCCTGACTTGTTTTTTATTTAGTTTTGTTCTCCAAATGAACACTGTCATTTTAACAGCTTGCTCCCAAATGCCTTTAGCCTCTGTGACTTGTATGGGCACAGTACTCTAATCCCTCATTTTCTTCCTATTACATGCTTGAAATTCCATCCTTAGCATAGGGGAGTACTGTATGGACTAGTGAAAGCTGACTAGTAGCACACTGTAGGTCCATAAATTATCATTATCTGTTACATTCTGAGCTGAATATGAGAACCCCAGTGTGGTCAGGAACATTTAAAAGTGAGATATGCTCTGTATTAACCCAGTTTGTAACAACATAGAGCAGGGTGTTGATAACACCAAAGTCATGAGTCCCAGTATAGGCCATTGGCTTGAGTTGGACTCAGTGGTCCTTGTGGATCCCTTTTAACTCAGAATATTCTGTGAAATCTGTGAAAATTCTCCATAAACAGAAGTAGTTTTAAAAAGCCTTTAATAAAAGAAGGTAAGCACATAGCAAAATAGCATGGAACTGTAATGCAGAATGGAGCAAATTTTTGAGTTGGAATTCAGCGTTTTTTACTTGGTATTTTCAAGTTTCAAAATAGACTGAATTAGTTTCTTAAAAGTCCTGAATAATGTGTTTGAGGCATCTCAGACCTTTTTAAAAGTGCCTTGGTCTGCTTTGGGGTTTAGTGATGAGAATCCTTTTGTTTGCAACTTGTTTTGAAGTTCTGTTTTGGTGACAGCAGCAGTTGCAATATACTGTTGAAGCTGAAAGGAACAGAAAACTGTCCTTGGAAAATCTAGCCCTCTCTTTTTCCATCACCCTGTCAAATTTTTTTTTTCTTTCTTGTACCTTAAATAAGATTCTGACACATGCACAGGAATTTTGTCTAAACTATGAAGTAGAGAATTGTGAGTCTTCCATTTTAGAAACTGCATGTAAAAAATATGTAGAAATGAAAATTAAACGGAGAAAACAAGATGTAATAGAAAATGGAGATAGTGATTGTGATTTGCTTGATGTTTAAAGGAGTTAATTTATTTACCTGAAAATTAATGATAAAATTTGCATCCTTCTCTTGGCTGGGGGGGACTGAAGAACAAACTGGTGTAGGAGTTCCTGGAATGTTTACAAGAGTTTGGAGCTGTATAGATAGCACGAGCCCAGCTTCAGTCTGGCATAACATTGTTCTGAATGATGGCTGTAGTCTTGTTTGAGGAGTATAAATCTGCCAGTGGGACATGGTTAAAATTGACTATTCACTCTCAGTGCAAGAGGCCTGATGCTTGCTAGCGTGTTTGAGTTTCTGTATCAAAAGAAAGGTGTTTAGAAAATCTGCACATGTAGGAAGAATTAATGATTGAGTTCAAGAACATGTTTGAACATGCTTGTTAATGCAGGTCCAGGAGATATCAGCTCACCTGAAGAGGGCCAGCTGCCATTCCATGAATTCCTGCTGCTAATAAGTGTGGTCCACACCATCTCATCTGTTTGACTGTGTTAAGCTGTATGTGTAGAAATTCCTCTCAATGAACAGGAACTAAAAATTTTGATACTGATTGAGGTGTCTGATAAGAAGCAACAAGGAATTTCTCCAGCATTTATGACAGCAACATTGGTAATCTGGGATGAAGAATACAAAAATTACTGCAAAATTATGACTCTTAAGACTGACTTACATCCTGCCCTGCTGATTGCAGCAGTGTTTGGTACTTAGAGGAAAATCCCTGCATTTGCCAGATTTACTGATACTTGTCTCAGTCCGGTTAGTGTCAGAATTTTGAAGGAGCACATATTAATGTTTTAAAGAATTTTCTTACTTTTTCCCCATGGAACTGTGTGGAAAAATCAGTTCTCTCAGAGAAGAGACAATGTATAGATTATCCTGAAGTTATACTATAGCCTGAACATCATACATACATTTTATGAATATTAAATGAAAGGTAGCTTTGCAAGGTAGAGTTCAGGAGAATATCATTCCAGAAGTGGAAAATCAGGAATGTTTTGCAGAGTTCTTCAGCTGAGTCTGGAGCAATACGATCTACCGCTATGGATAGGGTTCAGATTATCCAGATTGTTACTGCCTTCAACAACTTACTCTTTTTCTGTTATTTCAAAATGAAGGTTTATTGCCAGTCAAATCTAGTTTTATCCACTAGAAACTCTCGTCTGTCTTTTGAGGTGGTGCCTGTTGTTTATCTTAGTTTTGTAGATGTAGCATGGGGGAAGAATCAATAACCATGCCCCCAGTGCTGCTGGGTTTTGTGGAGGGAAGGTAATGTGCTGTGGACAGGAATGAATGACAGAAGGAACTGGAGAAATGTCTGTGCTGCCAAATCAGCTGCTCCTGCACTCAGTCTGTGTTGTCTCAAAAGCTGCAGCTTTTGATGCCTGTGTGGCACTTTTCCGAAAAAAAAAGGGAATTTTAGCTCTTTTCACTCATGCTATTGGAATGGGGCTAAATATACTAGCTAAATATATATAATAAGAAAAAGGAGTCAATTGTAAAAGGCAGGAATGAAAGTACAAACAATATGAATCAGTGCTTCACTCTGGATTTCTTTAATTCTCATTGAGACATAACAATTCTTGAATAATCATTTTATCTCTGATGAGAAGTTTTAACTTTTCTTTGTGGTTTTATCACTTAGAAAATTAAGTCTTTGAGTAACAGCTTTGTGGTTAAAGGAAAAGAAACAAGCCCTTCCTAACTAGTCTGCAAAAATGGCAATGTAGTTAAAAAGCTAGCTTGAATACTCTGGAGTACAACTTTCCATTTCCAAGGCCTATGATTCCTTAAGGACTTAGCTGCTTCTGTAAATGTAGTATGCCTTACTGCACTTTTTAACCTGGCCTGACACTGTAGTACTTGCAGAGTACAGCCCACTGTACTTAAATATTAAGGATTTCTTAATATTTCCCATGTAAGTAAAGGTCATCTAAGTAGGCACTGATAGCAACAAAATACAAGTAACCTCTTCTTGCACTAAGGAGTGTATATATAACATTTTTGATATTGCTGTTCATTTGCAAATATTTTGGTAGCTACTGGTTATTTGTATAGTTGCCTATCAAAGTTTTAAAATGCTGTGTAATATGGACACTGTGGTGTGCCCATGGTGGATAATGGGAAAACAAGTGAACTGAGTCATAAGGTGCTGGGGGACAGCTACAGTTGAAAGTTGGGCCAAAAATATCTTCTAAATCTGAGGCAGATTATAATGCAATTCTAATTTTTATCAGGTCTGAATCAAGAGCAGCTGTATATGTACATATTAATGTATATAGAGCTGCAGTGTATATGCACATCTCATTTTGAAACTGCTTTATGAAATAATAGAAGGGGTCCTAGTCTGTCAACAGCTGTTATGATGCAGTAGTGCTGGTTTGCTCCTTAGGTATTCTGTGGTATTTTGGAACATGAGTAGTCAAGGAGATGCTTTTTGGGGGAGACAGTTTTTTGTGATTTTAGGCCTATATAATATTTATTTCATGCTAAAATCAGGTACTATCTACTCTCCTGTGAACTGATACCGTAAAAGAAATCTATTTTCCCCATCACTTCTGAATTGCATTGAGTACTCAGCCTGAAGGAGCTAGGTAGAATTATGTTTACTCTGTTATGTACAAAGGGCCTTTATTTTATAACCAGCCTAAAGCACACTATAACTGTTGGTAAAGAATCTCTTCTGGCACAGCTCAGGCGGTGTAAGGGAATGTGTTTTCACTTTTTCTCTTCGTTGATTGCACGGATGGAGACACTTAAATTTTTTAGAACCCTAGAAAAAGGGAATCAAGCAACTGACCAAGTCTTGGCTTTTTTTTTTTCCAATACAGCTTGGTTTGAAGCATCTGGATCATTGATTGTTCTTTTGCAATGATATGTCTTGTACTGATTTTGATAATACAAGTATTATATATGCCAGCAGTAATGTGTTGAGTAGATTCTTCCAAAAAATAAAGCAAAAGAAGTCTTTTGAAAGTTTGCATTTTGGCCAAGAAGGCATGCCAAGCAGAATTATATCCAACCATACACTGTCATGTTTTGGGCTGATACATCACAGAACTTTGCTGTCAGCATCTTGGAGCTGGCATCTGTCAACACCAGCATTGTGCCTTATGCAGGGAGCAGACAGCACAGCTGCTGTGTGGTTCTTTCCAGTGATTTAAGTCAAACCAAAATGTCTCAGGGTTCAGTCTTTCAAACTGAACCTGAGACTGCCAAGACCCTGTTTTCAAAGTAAGGGATGCAAACATCTCCCCAGTAAGAGCTTGGAGTGACAACTCATTTCCCAGTCACAGCTGAGTGTCTGGATAGAGTTTTGCTGCTGCTGCTCTTGATGCCTTGCAGCAGGTTACACACTCTCAGCTGTTTCCCAAGGGGAACAAGAGCATAAAGAGCAGCAATCCCTCTCCTCCTGTACCACCAGCTTTACCATACACTAAACATGATGAAATACAATTAAAGATGAGCTAACAAGCACCGTCTTTACCAAGCCTAGAGCAATAGCTCTGATCAGGAGTTCAGCTGTCCCCTTCATTTGGGAAAGCCCTGAACTTTTGATCATCTAAATGTATTAATTTTGTCTCATCCATGATGACACAGTTTTTAGTGTTTTTCTTTCCCTCTGGGATTGACTTACCCTGCTGTAGCAGATGTCCTCTTCTGCTTTTTTTCAGAGTTGGCTGCTCTTCTCCATCTCTCTGTCCAACAAAGATGTAGTTGATTTGCTGCTCACTATAGAGCAACTAAAACTAGGATGGAGAACCCGAGTACAATATGCAGCCTCTAAATGCAGGTGGTCCTGTCAACCAGCACAGACCTTAGCCCATGTCCCTTGTGTGAGTGGACAGCATTGCAAACTGTGTCACTGCACAACTGGCAGATTTTATCTCTGGGGACAGGACTTTAGTTAATTTTGCTGATCATGAAGTTGTTTACCCAAAGCAAGTTGTCTCCCAGTATAGCCACTCCTGATTTCTGGCTGGGCCCCTCCATCTTCCCAAGGGACACTAGTTAAGCCAGACTGAGGTGAGCATCTGCTAAAACTGACTTCCCTCCTCAGCTCTGAGAGGTACCAAGCTGATGGGTTTTCTGCATGGGACCCACTCAGGTCCCTTGGTGCCTTGAGGGAGTGCAGAATCCTTTCACTTTTGCACGTCCTTCCTGCTTCAGGAAAGACCTGCACTGTTCCTCTGAAGCAGTTTGTCTCTGCTTTTCCCAGTTCTTGTCAGCTGCTGTGTGACACCAGTAGGCTTGTTAGGTCCATCTTTCATTTCTTTCTGAAAATTCTTGCTGTCTTGCTTCAACGTCTCTTGAGGTTATGTGCCTTAAGTTTGCACTCCTCTGTTCTATAGGGAGTTAACAGACTTAATCTGCCTATTTTCTGTCACCTTCCCTATTGTTATTAATAAGGGGAAATAAGAGAAATTTGAAAGTCTGCTATGCTCCGGAAAGCAGAGATAGTAATTTTTCATGAACAGATTGTATAGCAGCCTTTTCAAATATATGTCAGAGTTTAAAAATTGTATTTCTCAAAACATCACACAAAGTCTTCCAAATGAGCATGTATTTGAATAGAGCAATATGTATCCTTCAAAAAGCATAGGCATAAAACATTTCTCTTTTATTCCTTCCCCAACTCTTAGTCAACTCTTTACAGTAATATTTAATATTGAATCAGTCATTTCATATCCATCTTTCAACAGCTGACTGCTTGTGCAGTTTACTGTCTGCATTGCTGTAAGCTTCTGTATACGTTTCTCTTGAGTACTAAAGTAAAACATTTTTAAAACATGAGTTATTTTTTCTTCAGTAGAAATATAAATATTTAAAACTCAGTGTTTCACAGCTTATGTTTTCCGCAGACTTTTCTAGCTAGGGAATTAGATGTTTTAATTTCTGGCAAGTTAAGTGCTGAAGCTGTTGATTTATCTCTAGTTACACCAGGTAGCTAACTGGCAAATTTCTTTCAGAAATAGGTGAGTCCTTGTGCTTTAAACAGTCAAGTACAAGAATTCTAGTTCACTTGCCTTTCCTGTACAAGGAGAAATATTTGTGTACTATCTTCTGATCTCTTGGTTCACTAAGTCAACATGGAATATGTCAATAGAAATAAAACTAAATATGAGGAGGAAAGGTGGAAACTTACAAGTCTGTTATGGTTTAAGATATCTCTCTTGTTTAAATGTCTTTTCTACCTCTCCAATTGACATAGTCTAGTCAGATTAAAACAGACTGAAAAGAAAAATAATGATTTTTCTGAGAGAATTTTTCCTTTATATTTTGCAAAACCACATATGTGTAGCAAAGATAAAAAAAACATATGTATTCGTTAAGAATGCAATTACAAAGTCTGAAGAGTGTTTCTATTTGAGAGCTGTAAAAGAAAGACTAATCTCAGTAAATGTTTGTTTTACAGAATGCTGAAACCAAGGTGGAAGAAGCAGCTAAGGAGAGTCCAAAAGCAGCCAGACTAACACAGCAGTCATCAGAGGACAATGAAGTATTTGGTGAGTTACTGCAAACAGTTGAAAATGTTATTTGGAGTGTTAGCACAAAGGGAATTCCCACAAAGACACGGTGATCTACTTAATGTTGATGTACAGCATTTGAGTGCAGGCTGTACAGTCCCACAAAGACCTGGAGAGATGGAGTAAAGGACCAAGTGAAAAACAAAGAGGGATCAGCAGTCTAAAACAAATCATCTCTGAGGAGAAGAAAGATTGAATCCAAGTGTTCAACAAAATGAAAGGTTTATGGAGTAAGGGAAAATAAACTTTTCTCCATCCATAATGGAGAGGATAAGCAATGAATTCTTAAAACTGCAGAAAGAAAGATGTGATCAAATGTCAGGAAGGGAAATACAGAAACAAATACTAAAGCATTGTGATACATCATCTGGAAAGTGTGCAGATTCATCATTGCAGGCCTTGAAAAACAGGTTAGACAAGTAACTGTCTAAACTGATGTAATCATCTTGTGCCAGAAGGATAGACTGGGTGACCTTTGAGAATTCTTGGAGGCCTCAGTTTTAAATGAGCTTCTCTTGGCGTTTTTCTGTGAATCCTTTCCCTGCTCTCCATATAGGTGTTCCTAATATTTTTATTATTTGATCTGAAAGCCACATTTGACCTTTTCTTCTTCACTGAGTTTTGGAAAAGAGACAGGGAATCATAGAATATGCTGATTTGGAAGGAACCTATCAGGATCACTGAGTCCAACTCCTGGGCCTGCACAGAGCACCCCAAAAATCACAGCATGTGCCTAAGATTATTGTCCAGACACTTCTTGAACTCTGTCTAGCTTGGTGCTGTGGGCACTTCCCTGTTCCAGTGCCCAAATACCTGCTGTGTGAAGAACCTTTTCCTGATAAGGGAAACCTTATTGTTACAACTTAAGGTTGATTTTATGTTAATAGAACTCCAATGAAGAAGCAGTAGTCTAACATTATTGCAGGAGAGGTTAAGGCAAGGCTGATCATGTGGATGTTACTAAGGCTGACTAGCTTGAAAACTTTTGGATGAGTGAAATATTTTTGAATACAGTAAGGATTTTTTTCTTTCAAGGTACAAAAGGAATGGAGCATGAAGAATTAATAATTAGTCTTTCTTACTAATAATGGAAACCATTTAAAATCATCTTTTCTCAGTGAGATAATACAGTGTGATTGGCATATGAACCTGAATTCCTGGTACAAATATTTCCAACACTGATCATACAGTGCCAGTGGCTGATGAATGCACAAGTGGACTTTAGAACTAGCTTTCAACTTTATTCAGTGGGTGCTGAGGCTGTTACCTCATTTCTTTGCCATTTGCTCTGCCAGTTATTTGCAGTAGATCCAGTATTACTGGTTGTAAAGCCCTATGGCACAGTATAATGTGCATCTCAAACTGTGTCCTTTCTCAGTGCAGATCTGTCATTTTCTTTCTGTGAGAAGGGTGGAAACAGCAAAAGCAGGGAGATCTCCATCTTCTTCTTTCTACCAGCAAAATCTCAGGCATTTAAACCTTCTGTGTATTTGGATCACTGCTCCTCTATACCAGTGGCCTAACCCAGTAGTTACTTACACCTGTGGTCCATGTGGGAACTGTGTGTTTAAAGATGGGAATTAAGCATGAAGTTCCCTGTTAGGTTTAAATTCACCATCCAGTGAGTTTAAATTCTTTAACTAATTGAAGAAAGTCAACATGCAGTGTTCTATGTGGTGTTTAAAGCTAATGGTTTACTAACAAACTGCTAATTATTTCCATGTTCCAAATCTGTGAACTGAGCTGGTTATCTAACATAAGACACTGATCAGCCTTTGGTAACTCAACACAACAAGGAGGAAAATTTCTTTCCAACTCCAAAACCAGTCAGATTACAGTATCTTACATCAACCTTCCTACTACTTTGCAAATGACAGTCTGGGGCTTTTTTAATTTTAAGATTAGGTCAAAATGGGAGTAAAAAAAAGAGGAAATGTGGTGCAAATGGACTCTGTAATGTTCTCTTACCCTGGTCAATTGAGTAAATCAAAGTGGACTGAAGGTGCAAATGAAGCCACTGTGGTAAGAATCAGGGAGAATATTTTGATAGATACAAGTTTCTTGTTGTCTTGAGAACGACTGCTGCATATGCCTTTCCCTGCAGTTCTGGACGATTTCTTAAAATACTCTTATGTCTTATAGGGATAAAGGATAAGCTTGAAGCAGTTTTCCCTAGGTGACTTATTTGTTGTTCTGTGACTTAAATGATTACAGAGCCTGCTCAGTTATTCTCTCTCTGGCTTGATCTATTTCAAGCTATCCCTCATTTCTTTCTTTTTCCCCAGTGATGCTAATTATACCAAACATCAAGTATGCACCAATAGCTGGCTAATTTATAGCTTCAGCTTTAACTAGAATCCCTCTTCTGAAGAATTTTTAATAGCCTCCAGTCTCTTTGAACAGGTGCACCTCAGCCTTCCCTTTTCACGGACATCACCCTCTTCTTGTGACTTTTTTATTTTCCCCGGAGATCCCTTCCCTCAGCTTTCTCTGGGCGATGCCACCCCCTGCAGAAGGGTTGGCACGGGCAGCAGAGGAGCCCTGAGCCCCCTTTGAGGAGGGCAGCCCCCCTTGAGAGCCGCCTGCCTTCTCTGCCCTGGCGCGGGGCAGCGCAGCGGGCGCTGGAGGAGCCGTGTCCCCGGCACCGCTGGCTGTGCCCGGCTACGCTGGCTGTGCCCGGCACCGCTGGCTGTCCCTCGCCGCTGAAGCCACCCGGTGGCAGCAGCTGCCAGCCCCTGGCAGCCACCAGGGCGCCTGGACCGCCAGCTCCGAGGCTCTTCAGCAAAGGAGGCAGAAACCTCTTGATTTGCGCTTGTCTCCTCACTCTCCAGGGTTAGCGGTGGCGTGGACCAGGTGACAATAATGACTTTGCAGGATAAGGGAACTTTCTCTGCTGTGGACAGCGTGGAATAGATGCAGTTGCTAAGGGTTGTTATACAGAATATACCTGATGAACTGTACTGTTTGAATAGTGGTTTTTTGAAAATACTTCCTTTCAGAGTAAATGTGGTTTCTGCAGTCCCTATCAGCTGGTCCAGTTTTGGAAGCAAACACATTATTATTGATTGAAAATATGGTAAGGAACCAAGTGTGGGGCTCTCTTTCAAGTCTGCTAGACCTGGTAGCATTCTTTGTAGATTCAAGCAGGGTTTCATCCACTATTGTAAAGGGACACCTGTGAACATACATAAATACCTTAGTTTTTCTGTTGTTCTTCTCTGTATGGGTTAAATTTGGGAATTACCATTCCAGAAGGCTCTTTTGCATTTCTCTTTAATATTTATTTTTAGACTGGGGTATAGATGAAACGACCTTGCCAATGATGAAGCCACATTGTACCAGCTGCTTTATGAAACAAAATAGTCAGGTGTGTCTTATGTTTCACAGAACTAAATCTCAAAGGCAATGAACTTTTTATACAGGAGGATGGAGTGGAGAAATGGAGCAGAAGGGTAAGGGTATTGGGAGAGAAAAGACATCACAGTGATGGCATTTGCAACTATGCAATTCTGAATTGACAAGAGTTAGTTTTGTTTGCCCTTTGAAAGGATTTTCTTGTGGCACCCAACAGAGTTCTGTTGTCTGATATATACTGAATATGCATCTGTGATGTGGAGCTAGAACGTCTTGCTCACTGCAAACTTCTGTTGAACTTGCACGTAGTCAACATGGTCTCTGTTGCTACTAGTATGTACTCAGAAAAGGATTTTGAATTACATCTCAGTCCAAGGAAGAGAAGAAATTTGCTGGCTATGATGCTATGCATTTAAAGGAATGGGTCAGGAGGGGACTCTTAGCCTTACTTAGAGAGAATATTTTCAGAAGTTTATTTGATCCAATGCTACCCTACAATGGTCAGGCTGGAGCAGGGGGGAAAGCTGCCTGTCATTCTGACCACTGGAGCTTCCTTTCTTTGGTGCAACCCCTATTACATTAACCTGGAAAACTAAAAATGCAGATTTTTAATTATACCTTATTTTTTTTCCATAGGGTTGAATTAGCATAAAATTGCAAGCAAGATTTTTTTGTAGGGGGAACTGTTGCATATTGTGTATTCCCCAATCTGATGACAATGAAAGTCAAAGTGTGATAACTTTTTGTGATAGAATCATAGAATATTTTGAGTCAGAAGAGACCTTTGAAGGCCAACCCCCAGCCATGGGCAGGGACACCTTGAATTAAATTGGGTTCCTCAGAACCCTGTCCAGTGTCTGCTTGACTCTTTCTAGGGATGGGGCATCCACCACATCTGTGGGTAACCTGCTCCAGTGTTTTACCACCCTCATGGTAAAAAACATCTTACTTGGGAAGACAGAGTAAGGCTTTGTCTTTTCAAACCCAAAGGTTTCCTTTTTCATCTGGTAGATCAGGTCTAAAATTGTATCTGGATGTGGCCATTTTTCTTCTGGCTTAGAGCCAGGGATCCATGTTGTGTGCCTGGAGTTGTACTGGGAGGTGTTGGGTTTTGTTGTTTGGGTTTGGTGCTGGGGTTTTGTGCTTTGGTTATTCGTTGTTGGTGGGAGTTTTTTGTTTGGTTTTCAGTTTGTTTGTTCTCTGGGTTTTTTGACTAAAAAGAGGTGAAATGAACACCTATTTTTTCCCTCAAAAAGGAGAGATCCTATTGTGGATCTTTCTTAGCACCATCTGCCATTCTGCTGTTTCAAATTGCAGAATTGGGTACGTCCTGAGGTATCTTTCTGTGTGCAGAGCTCAGAGATACAGCAAGAAAATGTACATTCAGCACAATTCCATGGTGACCCTGACTCACCCTGATTCTCACTTATGCTGATGCCTGCTGCTGTGTCCCACGCAGAATGTCCTGTGGGGATTTGTGTGAACCCACGCAGGATGAAGGATTTCTCTCTCCATGAGACTTCATCTGTAGTGGTTTGACAGATGCAGTCACACTCGCTGTGGGTCTTCCTCACCATGGTCCCACTGCATCCAAACATAGGAATTTTTTGAAGCTGTGTATTGAATGCCAATTTGGGTTTTCTGGTTGGGTGTTTTGTTTTTTTTTTTTTTGGTTGTTGTTGTTTGGGTTTTTTCTCAGCTAAGGACCTATTGATGGTTTATAAAGTGTGTCTTATAAAATGAGAGAATTTGTATTCTGGTCTTACAGAATATACTGACAAAGCTGGGAACGTGAGTTAGTGTATGTTACATGTGTATGGATGTCACTCTTTTCCTGTACCCGTTTTTGCTTTTTGATTCTTGCTTAAAAAAGGGAGGGAGCAGAATGTGAAGGGAGGAGCTGGAAGGCACAAGGCCTTTATCAGGAGGTGATGCAGGCCTGTCAGGAGCTGGCTAAAAGCTGAGGGTTACTGCAGTTCAGTGACCTTACTGGGAAGCTTCTTTCATTGTAAACACAATCAATTGTGGAACACGAGCTATGACTTTAATGCAAAATAATGGCAAGCTTACACAAAAAAAAATCAATCTGGTGTGACAGCAAATGGTTCTAAAATAGGTGTTATTACCGTGTTGCAGTTATTTCCTCTTGCCTGAGAGGCAAATGGGAGAATTTAGTGTCCTGTCGGTTTTCATTATAAGCTAAGTAATGGTTCTGGTTTTCCAGCTATCCATTTATTTTCACTTTCCTTAACCTTCTTTCCTTTTCCCCATTTCTTGCAAGAAATGGGGACTTGGTCTGTCTGCTTTCATCCAGACACCACCGGTTTATCAAAATTACAACAGCAACCCTGGATTAGCTTTCTGAGGTGGAAAGAATTTGCATTTTAATAAGATTTACATTTTATAAAAAAACCATTTGCTATTTTTTGTACAAATTGTTGGGTCTCAGAGGTACAGCTCACAGCTTTCCCTTTTTTGGCATGGTATTTCATGCTTACCTGCAGATCGTTATTTTAGGGAAAGGGCTGAATCTTGTGTATCCTACATATCGTAAAGTGGTTTCTGCAAACTGTGTGTAGTTTTTACATATGGACGAGTGAAGCTGAGAGAAGTTCTGTGGTGGGAAGAGATCTGTAGGAGTCCAGAGGCAGCAGCTAGCCAGCTGGTAGGATTTTTTGTTATTTTAAAGTTTTAAGGTTTTCATAAAATTTAGATATTTCCAACTTCTATATTAGTTCTGTGATTGGTTTGGTTATGGTTCATCTTTATGTTTTTTCTTTACTTAAAAGTAGGATTCAAATGTTATTTATTTTGCAGCAGCAATCTGATGCTTTAAACAGTAACGGTAGCTCTTGGACATCTAATTAGTTAATATAACATTAATTAATTAATGTAGTGTTTTACAGTAGCATCATCTAAATCTTTAAGATTACTTTTAGCATGTATTGAGATTTGCTGCAAAATTATGCACAAGCACTTAAAGGCATTTTAAAAGCTCTGATTTGGTATGATTTTTCTTTTTTTTTCTTGTGTGCACCACATGCAAAAACCATACATAACAGGGGTCTGGGTTTTTCTAATATCATAGGGACTGGATTTGTTACTTGGGTCATTAGCATAGGCGTGGAGCTGAGACAGTGATGCCTGCTGTATTTTTAGCAGTGGTGGGCTGTGCTTGCCGTAATTAATCAGCACATTAACAATCAATGACTTATTCATTATTTTAATGCCTGCTATACAGTGTACAGGAGCTGGTGATTTCTTCTCCCCTTGTTTATTCAGTAAGAGTGAGTCTGTATGCAAGATGGGGGGAAGCACAATAGGCATTTACCATCCTATTGTTATCCAGACCAAGCATTGTATCCAAATGTAGAAGTGAGGGTGGCCAAGGGTGGTCTAATGTCACATGCTGCTGGGTGGTGATACCAGGCTTTTGGCTAATCAGCTAGCCATGAAACAAATTACTCCTTTCCCAGTGGATTTTGTCATCTTTGTCCTGTTGGCAGGCTGCAGCCCAAGAGAGTATTCTGTATGCACAGAAGTCCACAGTGTTCTCTGTCACTGGTTCTTATGTACCATCCAGTTGGGTTAAGGCAGGATTTTATCTGTAAATGAATTAAAAGTACTTCTGAAAGATCCTTATTTTGGGAAAAGGAGTTGAAATGTTGCTGTTGTCCCATTTCCAATTTTTTTGAGGCTGAATAACCACTCAGTTCTGGTTAGAGTGAAAGAAGAAGCAGAATAGTTCTCTGTGGGCCAACCACTCTTCTGTCGGGTTAGCTGAAACAGATGTTGTCATTAAACTTTAATTGCAACATGACTCACTCTTTAATGCAGTGGCTGGAAGAGAGCTAGGAGGAGGTTTTGTACCGTACATTAGGAGAATATGAAAACAGCAGCTAAGATTGATAATACTTCTGTGTCTTAAAAAACATAAATAATACAAAAGCCGTCAACATGGGCTTCCTGCACAATACAAACGATGAAATTTC
Source organism: Agelaius tricolor (assembly GCF_023055355.1). NCBI lineage: Eukaryota > Metazoa > Chordata > Aves > Passeriformes > Icteridae > Agelaius > Agelaius tricolor. The sequence continues at coordinate 36,124,443 of NW_027269262.1, forward strand.
TTTATGTAGTTTCTAGATATAATCCTTAGTAGGTGATTTGAGCCAGAATAATGTCCTATGGCAAAAATTTTACTAAAATAGTGGATTCTTCTCAGATTTTAAGTAGTTAGTTACCCTGGTTAGAAGCATTTTGTTGATGGTCTGGACCTCATAATTACCTGTGGTTGTGTGTCTGACCCCCATTAGGCTGCCCATAGCACACATCATGAAAGACATATCCAAGCACAGATTTTTTCTTCTCTGAATGCAGAAGACAGAAACCAGGGGAAAAAAGGGGATACAGAGGTAAACATCTTGCCCTCAGAAATACAGTAGCTCTGTGCTAAGTTGACGCTTCCCATCCAGTGTGCTGTTAAACGGGTGAAATTCCAATTCCTTGCCAGGATCCGAAGGGCCTAAGAAATTCTGGGTTGTATTTCTTAATGATACTTCCCACTCAGACCCCCCTTAATGTTCAGTCATGACACTGGAATTAGCTCTATTGACTTTGCCAAAATTATAAAGATAGTGAATTGGGCTTAAAAATCAAAAATCCATTGGCTTGCCCTTCCAACATTAAAGAGTTGATCTGGAGTGTGGAAAAACCTGAGGATATTATGTTCAGGTTGATGCCCAAAGAGTATGGAGAGGCAGGGAGAGAGCCACTGGAGCTGCATCCTCTTGTCTAGCAGCAGTTCTGTGAAAGTATCAGCTTGGGTGTGTGATGGGGGTAGCTCTGGAAGGAGAGCCAAAAAGCAGCAAAAAGCCCACTGTGAAAGGATTATGAAAGTAGAGAATGACAGCAATGTAAACACCCCATGCAAGCTGTTTTGGTGGTGACCCTGACAAAATATTTTTATTCCTATGCTGGATTAATCTAAATTGTGCTTCAGCCTTATGTATGGCATCTGCAACTGTGTCCACAGGACTGAAAATTAATCTGATGGTGGTGGGGAATGAAACCAAGAATGAATACACAGGATTCAAATGAGTGAATGAAAATGTGCAGGACTTGGCATCTGTCAGTTTCCCCTTGGCACTCCCATCGCTGTACCCTGGAGCTCTGTGGAACTCCAGGCTCCAGTACCATGTCAGGCAGGAAATCCAATCCATCCTTGAAGCTGTGGCTTTCTGCTACGCATTTGTTGGAGGAGGCTGACTGTGCTTTGGCTTAACTCCTTCAAACACATGGCCTGGCAGCACTTGTGCAATAGCTCAGTTTTAGGGGTGGGACAGTGGCCCTTTAAGTGCTGACAAGGAGGAACAGAGCAGAAATTCACCTCTGAGATAATCCATTTTTGATGAGGAAAATAGAAGTGAAAAGGGCCAGTATTTACTGGTGTGCACACACTGGTACTTGTACAGAAACATCCTGGTGGCGACAAGACTGCAGTCGCTCACAAGCCTTGCAGGGAGCAGAGAACAGCCATGATAATGCTGCTCTTTATTTCCAGGGCTGTTGAGAGCTGGCTCCCTCTCTAGAGCCTTCCCTATGCTTCCCTTCCCTGTTGCCAGTGAAAAGCTTGGCCTTCTCTAGTCCTTTTAATAGTCCCACTTCATTAGAAGGAACCATTTTTATATTGGATGCAAATATTTCCATCAAAACAGAAACTTTAATTTAGTTTGAGTGATTTCTAGTAGCTGTCATCCTTTGTGATTTTTTTTTTTCCTTTTTGGTGGTTCTTGCTGTAGCATCTTAAAATCTCTGCTGTGCATCATATTAATCTGCTACAGGAGGACTGCACTAATATTGAGCATTCTAAAGACTAAACTCAGTTGTTTAAACACATGCATGGACTGCAAAAAAAAAATTAGAAATACGTTTATTTCAAGTGACTTCAATAGGAATGGTCTACAGATAAAAGAAATTCAAAGGAGTTCTCATTTCTGTTCTGAAATATCTGTAATAGGATTTTCTTTTAACCTTTGCTTGTGGAAAAGTGAAAGAACGGGCTCTGAAACAAAAGCGATAGGTTTTGGAACACTTAACTGAGCCACCATGTTATGTAACAATGAAGAGACTTCATGTCATTGCACTCAGTGGAGACAAAAAGAAAATATTGATGCTTCTAAAATAAATACTTGACATTTGACAATATTTATTTCTTTCAAGTAAGCCTGCTTCCCTGAATGTTTATAAGGATGTGATGCCTCTGTTTACCTTGATGGGACCGCCTGCTTCTTCAGCACAGCAGCTCTGCTGATTTTAACAGAGCCATGCAGTGGCTGTGCCCGAGTTCCTACCAAGGCTGTGGTTATGCCCAAGTTCCTGCCCAGGAAGATGCTGATCTGTGGTGCCTGAAGTCATCAGCTCAGCCAGCAGGTTTGAGGCGGCTGTGTTTCACATCAGGCATTGAGCATGCCACTGGGGCAGCTTCAGGCAGGCAGTATTTCCATTTTCTGGTTTCCTGATGTCTTGCAGCCCAAAGTCAAACAGGAGTAGCAGTAATTTTATTCCAAAACAAATGGGCCGAGTTTTAATTGCAGTTTTGCAGTTTTGACATTCATTGCCATGAGTGAACTGAATATTTTGGAAAGCCTTTTTGGGCAGGATTAGGTATAGACATGATAAATTTTTGCCACCTTTTGCTTCACCTATTAATCAGGTCTAAAATGTGCAAGTATGCCATTTTTTAAGGTAAGGCTGTGGTAGGAGCAGGCAGTAGTGATATTCTGTTCTCTTTTACTTACTCTTTTACATTTTCAGGCTATCATTTGTTTTGTGTACCATGTGCAGTTTTGTTTATAAACTGGCCATCCTTAAAGTGGCCACAAGACCCTCTTCTTTGGTCTTCAGATTTTATTGCTGTAGTATCTTCATTCCTTCTGCATTTGTCAACATAGGAAATCTATTACAAAATAGGGAGTAGTTGTGTGGATAGCAATTATACAACAAGCCTGAGTGCCCTAGTTAGCATTAAATAAAAATTCTGAAATTTTATTTATTTTTTATTTATTTGCCAAAATTTCTTGCAATAATTTTACTGCTCTATTTCAGAATATATAATTCCCATATGAAGATCTGAAGGCATATTTGTTTCAAGATTCATGCTTGAAATAAAACTCAAAACCAAAATAATGTTAAAACCCCTGAAAAATGAGAGCTTCCCTCTTCTTTTTCCACCAAATTTTTCCAGTTTTGCTTTGAGGGATCAGTGGCTGGCCAACATCATCATGAGCTGCACAGCCTACAGAGGGACAATAATAAGTGAAAATTAATAGAGGAACTTCACTAGATTTCAGTAGAATTGGCAACGTGCATTAACATTTCAAAATACTATCCAGATTTTGACCAAGATATTTTGGTGGTTGTGGGCTTAAAGTGAAAATCAGAAGATTGGGCAAAGTAACTGTTTCTTTTCCCTCTGTGTTAAATTCCCCTAGGCTCCAGCAGAGAGATGTGACTTTTGTTTCCATATGCCACAAACAATAAACTTGGCATCTATTTTAAAATCGGTGCTCACCTGATTGTCGTAATTTGAATTTAGTGGCCTGTTTTCATTATGTGGGCTGGAGTGATCAGTGAGGTTAAACTGAGGAATTTTCTGAAAGTGAGAAGCCTGGGAGTCAAGACTTCTAAATGCATTCATGCTTGGGATTTTTCTTTTTCCTTTTCAGCTGCTCTCATTATTTCCATGCTGCACAGGTTTTTGGGTTTTTTTTCCCTATGTTACTAAAGTACCATAATCCAAATGCAGACTCACTCCCAGCATTATTTCAGTCACGATTCATACTGCAGGAGCACCCAGTTGAGGACTGGACCTCGCTGAGCCCATTGATCTGTAAACATTAGACCATAACAAGGTTGCTCTGCACCTGTTACTGCTGATTCCCAGTTCTGAGGGCAGGCATTTCCCTGCCAGTCAGACTGCTTTTACACCAAGAATTATTTTACTCTTCACTGTAAGACAAGGACCAAATTGCTCTAGGTTTTGCAGAAATTGCTCTAGACTATTCCAGATAAAGCCTGTTCCATTTGGGTGAACTCAGCAGCAGAATCTCAAGAGCACAGTTACTCTCTGTGGATGTGCACTTCACCAGCAGCCTCTCTGAATGCTGCTGCTGCTCTTGGCTGGGTTACAGCTGCAGTGCCACACCTGTGGCAGTACAGCTCTGCTGGTGACTGCTCCCTGAAGGCGAGCATTTAAATCATTCCTCTCTTCAGCCCAACAATCTTCTTATATTGACTTGTAATTTGTTGTTCAATTTTGAATAATTATGAGGAGGGACAAATGTCTTTCTAGCATCCGAGTTACATGTTTCCCACCCGTGGGTTATTTTTGTTTCATGTATGAAAATGTTTCATACATTTTGTTTCATGATTAAAAATGTCTCCTGCAGTGAAAATATGATTTTCTGTATTTTCTTAGTTCTCATGTAAAAAGACCCTTTTTAGCTCTGTCTATAGGTACCTATTAGAAGATTTCTGAGACTGAAATATTCTTGCAAATTAAAATCAAGATTCCTTTAAAAAAGAAAATAAGAAAAAGGAAGCTGTGGAGCTGGCCCCTCTAGAAAACAGAAGTGAGTGTCTTGAAATCAGCATGTTATTTAAAATCACACACTGCTTTGGCTAGCCATTGTGACACCCGACCACTGCTGGCATGTCCAAATCCCTGGCTTTTCTAGTCAACTCCCAGTCTATTTTCAGAGTATTATTATCATGTTCCTTATCAGGAATGAATTGTGGGAGAAGTCAGAGTATAAGATAGTTTGACATAGGGAGCTATTTAGAATTTAGAGCATTTTCTCATCCATCTCTATTAGGTTGCTTGTGTTGATATAATTGTAATGCAGCACTGCAATGTAAAGACATGTATTTTTTACAGGCAAGATTCATAGTTCAAGTATCCTGATTTAACTAAAAATATAACCCCTCTAATTTAGCAGATTAATTTTCATTGAGGGAGTATATAAATACTTGGTACTTCTGGTAGTTTTTATTTAGTTGTTTTATTTGCTATTTTAATTAGAGAATGAAAAGGGATCTGGATGATCTCAGAATGTTGATAAGTTGTAATTTTTTTATCTATAATATTAAATAAAAAAATCTGTGCAAATAGTGACATTTTCATCTGAGTGAAATATCCTAACATTTCTTCTTTGTAGAATTGCTAATGAGGTCATGTCTTTCTGGAAACTGCAGTTAATTTGCATTAAGTGTAGGGTTTTATAACATTTCAGATCTTCTTAAAACGTTGTGGTTGCAATAGTGCATTTATTTTAAGGATATTATTTATACACAAAGTAAGGAACCATGCTAGTAAGCTGTGCCTTCCACAGGGGAGAAGATAAAACTACAACTTGGATTAGGGGAGGAATTTGATAAAGCATATTTATGTCCTTTTGTGCTCTATGCATTCATCTGTTTAATTCCTAGGCTGGTTTGTGTGTTAATTCAGAGAACAGTTATGTGCACACAGTGGAGACGCAAAGGCAATTTCCTTGTTGCTCTGAAGTGTGTAAGTTGGAAAGTGTATATCATTTTCTGTAGATTTTAGCACATAGCACCACTTGGAGTTCTTGCCTATATGCTGCTTTTGCTAATGTGGCATGAATTAGAGGTGGTTTGTTTTGTTGTTTGGATTTTTTTTTACCTTAACACATCTGTGGATAAGAGGCTGAGCATCTCATTTTTGAGATTACTGGTAAACAACTTAATGTTTTCAACAAAACCATTCAAGAATCATTGAAGTGCATCACAAGGATGTGACTTGAATGGAATGTTATAAAACAAAATTTAAGAGGTAAGAAATAAATCTTGTATGGGAGATTGTAGAAAAGGACAGAATGGAATAACCTTATTCTTTCCTAATTACATTATCTTTGTGTGCAGCTTCTTAGCATAGCGTTTGGACTTTGAGTGTAGGGATTTTCCTGGTGTTTTGGAGTGTAGTTTCTTGGGAGCTTTGTTTGGGGATTTGGGGGTTTTTTTGTTTGTTTTTTTATTTGTTTGTTTTGCTTTGGTTTTTTGGATTTTTTCGGGGTTTTTTGGGGGGGTGGGTTTTTTGTTTTGGTTTTTTTGGGGGTTTTGTTTTTTTTTGGGGGGGGGTTTGTTTGTTTGTTTGTTTTATTTTTTCCTCATGTGTTAGTATCTTGTTGTGCTGAGACTGTTGGATCAAGTGCACTTTTCGGTTTCTGCCTAAGGCTTTGGGGAGAGAGATGGATCCAGGATTAGAAACACATCTGTATCTGTTTTGTCATTCCTAAAACTGCTTTGCCACTCAGCACACAGGGTCTCAAGGCTGGAACTCTTAACTAAAGGATTGCTTGTATCCTAACACCTTTTAAATTAGCCTGTTGAGTTAGCTGAGTTCATCTGAAAAAGCAGAAGAGAAATTCCAGGTCTGTGAAAATACTTAATTTAAAACGTCCTGCCAGCAGTTCTACCTCGGCGTTTATATGTGATAGCCAACATATCTCAGATGACCTCAACTCTCAGGGGAACATAAGAATAGAGGCATTCTCTGCATGCATGAGTGGCTAGAATAACACTGTGCTTAGTGATCAAATGAACAATCCCTTTGAGCGTTCGAGATAGTACCCCCTCTCACAGGGCATCGGAAAGCATTTCTTTAACAATTATGCAACAACAAAGCACAATAGGGTCACTGGTTGCTATGATTTCTTTCTGAGGAGGAAAGTCAGAGTTTATGTTACCTTGTTGTTACTATCTCAAGCTGAACTGGTTTGGCAGTCGAGAAATGCAGCCTGATCTGTTGCCAGATCCCTGGTTGTAGTGGAATAGGGTGCTGCAAAAATAAATATTGGAGATTTTTTTGTGTTTTAACCTGCCTGGTGGGTTTGTTTTTTTTTTAATACCTCCTCCCTACCCTCCCCCAGTCACTTGTCGGGTGTTCCTTTACAGATCCTCCTGTTGCAAACAGAACCTGTACCACGGGCTGTGCTTTTCTTATTCCCCGGGTCATTTCTCCAGCCCAGTGGTCATCCTTTTTACTGTGACTGATTCCTTCTGTCTGACTACACTATTTTACTGCTGTTGTCTGCTTTTGCTTACCACAGGCTTTTTTGCCCTGTGTTTTTCTCACCATATTTTCTTCTCACCTGCTGATCTACTAGTTTCTGCCAGACCTTCTTTAGCTGCCTTTGCATCCTTCCATCTGCCTGGTTCCTTCCTTTCCTTCCTTATGCTCTTCTCCTCTCCATGGTCTTCCTTTACTGCCAGGGCTCACTACTTCAGCTGCTTTCTAGCATCTTCTCTACCAACAAAGACACAAAGTTATCCTGGTGAGCTTCTTGGTGATTAACCTGGTTGTTCCCACAAAAATTCTAAACAATATTAGCCCATCTATCTCTTTTCTGTCATCCCTGATCATCAGAAAAAAAAAAAAAGGACCATATGGTAGGGGTCAATTTGAAGTAATTTAGATGTTTCCTATTTTGATTTTTAAATGTTGAATGTGGGACACTGCAAGTCACATACCAATGAATATTCCAGCCTTGCACAAATGAATACTGATGAGATGACCTGGGATAATAGCATTGCTTGGGGCTGTTGAGGCCATTCTGCTGTAAGAACAAATTCTAGTCAAGACTGAGACATATTCCACAACAGGATGTCTTGTCTTTTCTTTGAATTTGAAAACTAGTAACAAAACTGAGGCTTCTTATGTTGTGCATGTGTGTGTGCAAACAAGTATTTGTATGACAGACAAGTGTTGCACAGTCAGCAGCCAAATGAATACAAATACAAATATTCTGTGCTCTCTGGGTTTGTCATATCACCTAACCTTTTCCTTCTAGATGAAGAAGAATAAAAGTTGAAGATCATAAATTGCATTAATTTAAAATTAAGATCTGGAGCTTACATTTTTTGCTGGTGCAGTGCCCATGCCTTAATAAAATCTATGGGGAAAAAACATATGCTCTTCAGCAAAATTGCTAATTCTCACCTACAGAAATAAGCCTCAATGTAACATTTATATTCTCATTATAGAGTTCTACTGGTTTGTGGTTGGCTTTCTTTTTCCCCTTTTCTCCCCGCTAATTAGTTTAATGCTGCCAGCATAAGAAACATATTTTTACTTTTGTATTTGTACTATTTATCTATAACTTCAGGTTTGTCTGTACATTTTAGGAAAGATAATGAATTTAAGCCTTAACCCTAGATTCAGATATGACCAGTTACTGTGTCTGGAATCTCAGTAACTCTCCCTACTGCTTTCAGCTATCCCAGTAGAATAGGCTGTGATGGTTGGCTCTGAGGAAGCACACACAATTTGGTGGATTTTGCATTGTTGGAGGGCCAGAGGCTGGAAATGGGAATGTATAAATTTGACACTCAATTTGATATTCCTGCTGAGTAAAAGAGACATGCATTTCTCCCTTCACACTCTTATTTTCTCCTGGAGCAGAAAACATGACAATGAGTCCAAAAGCAAGTGGTTATTTAGATGGCAACAAATTGCTGCATAACTGTGGTCCCAAGGAAGAACGGGAAGGTTGGGAAGCTGTGCTGGTTTTATTTTATCTTGCAGAGGGTATTTAGTACAGCTGGGTTTCTCAGGGTCCCACTGAGATTTTGTTTATTGGAGAGAAGTATTTTGAATGTCTAAATCTACTGCTGCACTTTTTTCCTTTCTCTGCATTATTTTAAGTACTGTGGATTAGTATCTTGCTTCAGATTTAAAAACCAACCTACCAAAACCAAAAAGCCAGGTGAATGTGCACGATATGTTGGCAGCATGTTGCCCTCTCTGTTAAGAGGATGAAACTGGTAGAAAACAAAAAGCGGCATAAAATTCTTGAGCAGGCAATTTGCACGGTGTGGGTGGATTTTCTGAAATACCTGAAGGGAATTTTAAATACTCTGGAAAAATTATCAAAAAAGATCACAACCTGAGTGTGTGGTGAGTAATGAAGAACATTAAGCACAGTGGTGAGCTCCACAGAATATCCTAAAGTATTTTCCCATTTACAGCTCAGTCTCAAAGGAAAAACTGTAAATGGAAGAGAAGGAGTAGAAAAATCTGGTCCATGCAAATGTTAGTAATGAACACTGTCAATACCATGCTCTGAGAACTCTGAGATGTAAAACAACTTCTGGCATTTGGAAGTTTGGACGCGGTTTGGGGGGTTTTTTTGGAAGAGTTGAAGGTCAAAATACCTGATGCCAGACTGCATATGAGCTTTAACCTGGCAGGCAAAATATTGACACCATGAAACCTTTCCAGTTTGGCTGGCAGTAGTGCCCCTAGCTGTATGTGTTTTGCAAGAACACAGTGGGGGCAGCCAAGCAAGATCAATAAATTGACACATATTCTTAAAGAGCAGCCATCTGTAACATCCAGTTCCACTTGGCTAAGCACTAATTTGATTTTTGCTTCTACTTTTTAATTCTTTTTGAGCTCATTGTAATCTGTTTGGATTGGTTTGTCAAATTTGAAATAAATAGTACAAAAGCAGAATTTGACAGCCACTGCTTTATTTCCACCTCCTCTCTCCACCCCATTTCAAGCAAAGCCTAATTCCAAGGTAGAGTGGCTACACATTTGGCTTGTTTGCTTTTGATTTCCATTAAAGTTTACTGCAAAAACAACCTGATCATACCAGTGACAAGCCTGAATTTGTCTTCCCAGTAACTTGTCCATGTTTGCCCTAAAAACCAATTTGATGCAAAAACTTTCTTCAAAAAGGGAGGCCTTTGGGGCAGTAACTACACAATGAAAACACTTTATTTCACTTCTGGAGATCTTTCATTTTTAAATTGCTCTGGGTGAACACATTCCATTGTATGCTGAAAGAAGAGGAATTAACAATTGATTTGTGACATCTTCATGGGGCAGCAAGACAAGGGAAGCAAGAGAAATGTGCAGTATGGAGAGTACACTTCTGGTGGCAGGGGAATAGGATGTTTCCTTCTTCCTCACCTGGATCTTGATCTGAAGGTCATGGCATGTGTCTCGCACTGGCCATGGTCATGGGTTGAAAGCTTTTATTATTTGGCTTGTTAGTTTGTTTTGTACACATACAGTACTAGAGTGTTCACATCCTAAGTGGGATTGAAAATTTGGCTGATCAAGCACAAAACTGACCCTGGAATCTAAAGATTTATTTCTTTACTTCGGAATTCTTTCTCAGTGAGTGATTTATTTTTACATGTGTGTTCTTTAAAACAAACAATTGTTTCTCCCTTCTTTTAAAGTTGGGGAATAAAAAGATACAAAAAGCCCTCTAAATTGCAGGACCCCAGCAACATTTTCCATCTCTCCTAGAGCTAGGTCCTGTTTTTTTCCAGTATTCACATGCTTACAGTCCCTTTACTTTCCCCTTCCACACTTTTGTATCTATGTTCCCATGTAAAAATCTAACCCAAACCTTCAAGAGCAGTCTGGGTGACTGAGGATGTCAGGATTCACATCCTGACACATAACATGGGCACATCTGTACCACAAGCATGCATCTGCTATGAACAGACAAAAGAACAGACTTTTTATCAGGCCGTTTGGAGTATGGCTAAGGCTGCCTCTTAGTTTTTCAGAGATTCTGTTTTACATAAATTTTTAAATTGTGTAAAATAGATGCAGGAATGCTTTGATAATACGATGGACGTTTCCCAGGGATTGATCAGCTTAGTTCTGAATCATGATACTGTGTAATTCCTGCAAGGGGGATGAAGCACATAGTCCCCGATATGTATGCTTAGTCAGAGATAAAAGAGTTCCACTCAGCCATTTTTTAAAGACTTTTTAGCTATTGTGTAGGGCAAAGAGTGTTTCAGCAGAGGAGAAAAAGACATTGCTTCTCTGATATCACTGGCATCTCTCCAGTCAGCATTCAAGTGCCATGGTATTCATTGAATGTTGTGTTTTTCAGAAGCACAGCCTTGTTTGATCTGTTTTGTGTTGCAAAACATGAAAAGACAGTCTCTGAATAAATTTCTATTCATAGAATCAATGACCCTTTTAAATGTATTTCATTTTCATATACATTCCTTTTCTGGCTACCATTTAAAGCACATTTGATCTAGTTAGCAAGCCCTTCTGCAGGCTTAATGCTGCTGTTACCTCCGAGTTATTAATGCTCATGTTTGTGTAGATGTTGCTGGAGAAACTGTGTATGGCCACATGGGAAACTTCACTGTCAGCAAGGAGCCTGGTGCACACCCCAGGGATGTGGTGCCTCTGAGTTGCAGTACATCCACCCTTGCCTTTGCTGACATTTATTCATTTGTTAAGGGTTTATATTTATTAGGGAAATTGCCTTTGGTCTGTCACCAGGTAAGCCAGCTTCTGCTAATTACATCAGCTAAATTATGCTAAAGTTCCTGTGAGCTGGGATGGGTGTCCTGCCACTCACATAAGTGCAAGTGTCTCCTACTGACTTGAATACCAGTCAAAATAATCTTTAAAATGTAGCAAATCTATACTGCAGTGCAAGCAGAAGAATAATGGCTGCAGATGATGCAGTTTTATCTGCTGGTTAGTTGTGATGATGATGATGGTAGTTATTTAGCTAGCCTCATGCAGCTTTTAAGGACCATACAAAGTGTGCAGTAAGTAATGAACTGCTCTGTAAGTTAACTTTTACTGACACATTTCAGAAAGCCTGACACCTTTTACTATGTGTGACAGACCTGGCAATGAGAGAAAGATGTAAGCAGCATGACTTCAACTTGCAATCATCTAGTCAAACTGTATCAAATGATAAGTTAGACTTGTATGAAAAAGAATAGATGCTCAGATAATGTCATGGTATAGCTCCTTATCAAGTTATCCTCTATCTTTTCTCTCTTTTTTTCAATATGGATTGCAGCATGCTGCTTGTGCCATTAGTAGAAGTGTAGGATAATTTGACAATTGCTGATTTCACCTAAGTTGTATCAGCCACCTGCAAAGAATATGGGCCTTAATTTTAGTCCTTTCAGGTATGTGAGAAATATTTCCCTTGCCAGAATAGAAAATTGGGAAATCCAAAATGGGGTGATTGATAGACCTGTCTTATTTATTGTCACAGAAAGAATTGTCCGGAGATGTGGGTGGGAAAAAGGGAATTTGTTTCAGTAAATGCCTCTTTATGATACTTTCTGAAAGGCAAGCAGTCAGAGCTGGAGACTTTTGCAAGTTTTTGTCCTGATTATCAACTACTTATTTTCTTTCTTTTATGAAATGTATCTTGGTCTATTAATCTGCATGCATTTGATTTCTTTTTTTTCACTTGTTTCTCAGGCAGTAATGCAGTGGGGTTTTTTTGCTGCTAAGAGGGAAATACCTTTGAGGTATACCTAAGAAGGGATACTTTTGAGGTTGAATCCCTCCTGCAATAAGCCAAAGATAATAAATGAGAGCTCCAAGTTCAGTGAGTTTGCTTTTCACAGCTTGATGCTCTCATGCTGGGAGCAGCAGGAGTGGCCTGGCCAGCGTGGGGCTGAGCTGGGAGCAGGGTGGCAGCGAGGCAGGCAGGGTCAGGCACCTCAGGCAGCCAGGGCAGCCAGGGCAGCCAGAGCCCTGGAAGGTGCCACTGTGGGCAGACGCAAGGCTGGGCACGGGCAGCGGGTCTGGCCTGGCCAGGAGCCATGGCCAAAGCTCCGGCCCAGCCAGGAGGATCTGAGCAGGATCCTCAGAGCCCTTTGTCTCACCTGAGCTGAGTCCTGGCAGGCTGGACCTGGGCTGGAGCTGACCCTGAACAGGGAACTCCCAGATGAGTGAGAGGGAAGAGGCTGCAGAGCCTGCTGGTGCACTTGGGACTGGAGGTGTATCCTCAAGCCATGTGTTCTTCCTGCTATTCTTCACAGTTACTATAGATGGAATTAGATTTTTTTTTTTCCTTTGTATTTTTTTATCCTTGATTCCAGTACTTCAGGCTTTCAGTGGGGAGAAAAAAAAATCCTAGTAGGCCATGAACACCAGTCTGGAGGTACATGGCAATTTTCCTGCTACTTCCAGCCCATTTGGCTTCTACAGTCTGTGGCACCTCTTTGTCAGGCTGTCTTGGTTATCCTGTTTTCTCAGGATAAGCAAAGCCCATGATTCTCTACAATGAACTGCATCTAAATTGAGAACTGAACCAAGGTGCAAGGGTTTTATAAACAGATTGCATTATTTACTTATTTCAAAGGGATGCTAGGTAACTTTCTGGGAAACCACAGAAAAACTTCTCATTTTGCCAGTCATAATCTGTGGCTGCAGAAATGCTCTTACAGCACTTACCTGGGAAATAAATGACTTTTTATTTTCAGAGATGATATTAACACAGATATTTTTCTGTCTGTGGAGCACTTTCTACCTCCTGTGAGTTGTCTGCACAACTTCCTAGGAGGCAGAAAAATGAAAACTTCTTGCTGAGAAAACCAAGGCGGAGTTGTTTTGTTTATTTCTGAAATGGCTTAGTGGATATTGCTCCTGCAAACACAGGTCCAGAACCATGAATTGTTGAGCCTTTTGCCAGCAGGCACAGGGCTGCTGCACCCAGGAAAGTGCTAGCTGGGGGCTGCCAGTCCCAGGTCAGTGCAGCACCAAGCCAGGCATTAGCCAGGTTTGCTGGCTGGGATGAGCGTGGTGCTGAGGCTCCAGCATGAATTCTGCTGGCCTTGGGCACAGTGGAGCAGCCTCTGCCTGCAAACAGCAGGCATGGGATCACCTGCCTCCCCAGGGCTGCATCCTAAGTTTGGGTGAGCAGGACAGTGTGCTATGTGCATCCTCTGTCTACAGTTGTGATAGACCTTCTGGTGTAACCCATTGAATTGCTTTCAGGCTCTTTGTGAACTTTTCTAGAAGTGGTGGTTTCACTCATCCTTGTGCTTGCTGGGTGGATTGAGAGAAACATACCCAAAGAACACTTGGGAAGAAAACATGTTTACAGCCTTACTTGCTTGATAAAATATTGTGTAGCTCAATCATACTGCCATTTTAGCCTTCAGAGTTAACAGCTCTTTTTGCTAAGCGTGCTTTCTTCATCACATGAAAAGTGACTTTATACGTACTCAAATAGCAAAATAAAGTTTGTGAATTCTTTTATTTTCTTTCTTTTCTTTTTTAATAGCAGTAACTCCCACGAACTGGTACAAGGCTTGGTACTGTGCAAGCAGTTTTTCACTCTTAGAATGCTGCTGCTGAAAAGCAGATATTGTGTGAAGTACCATCGATCACTGCCGCGGTTTTATACAGTTTGTCACCATTGTTCTTCGTATAGCATTGAGTCACATTTAGCACTATGGTACAGCTCACAAGTGTTCAGCGTGGGGGAAAAAAGTGTTGGATTTTCTTAATGTAAAAATCCTCTTCATTGTTTATAATCTGATATCTTTGATTTGTTGGTGTATAGCAAATATGTCTGATGTAGCCTAGTATAGATGAGAACACATTTATTAATATGTTCATAAGTGTAGGATGTAATTTATAATGATGGAGAGTGGAAGCTCCATTCTCTAAAGACCCAGAACAGCTGAGGTTAGAAGTATTAGAGCAGATATCTATAAGGCTGTTCTGACAGATGCTTAGCTCAGAGGTGAAGTGGATTGTTATATCTGGTTTTACATTTACAGATTTGGGATACCCTAATAATTTCCTTGGGGTTTTTTTCTGACTAAGAGCATACTGTATCTCAGGTAAAATCCCACTGAAATAATAGGTGATTTTAAATTGATGTGTGAACAGACCACATTTTCTCTCAGTCTATCAAACACCATGTAAATTCATCTTTTAGAAATGTGAGATTTCATGATGTTCAAATCCTACCCTTGGCCTCGGCTACTTTGGGAATCTTGTAATTTTGCTCCCTTCTTCAGCCAATATAGCAATGTTTTGTTTTCCTTTCATGCACTACTTGTATAGATGAGCTTGTAGAACAAAATGGGGAGAACGCTGTTTGTAATTGGGACAGAGAGGAGGCAGCAGTGTACGATCTTTGTGTTAGCACAGCCATTTAAATTTCACTGGGAAGGATGAGAAATTAAATATTTCTTCTTTCAGTGCAGAAAAGACAAACTCCCCAAACCAAATCAACAATCTGTGGCACCAACCACACAACACGTGCTGTTGGTTTAAGAGAACTGTGGGCAGATGCTGATCCAGTGGTGCTCTGTTAACAGAGCTGTAGAGGGTTGCTGCTGGAAAGGTGTTTGTGAAGTGTATCCTCACATGACTTTGAAAGCTCTTAGCTAATGTGGACAAATGTCAGTAATCCAGAGCAGCAGAAGCAAGTGAGAAAGGGCAGAAGGCCATGCAGTATTTATTTTCCAAGTGGTGACCCTTTGGATTTAGATGTTTTGTGTTAACATAGTAAGAACATGCATGGGTTATAAGCATTTGACAGAGTAGGTGAGGAGAGGTAGCACTTTAATCTTGTGACTCTTGTAGTTGGTTTAGAGGTGAGTATTTGTTGTCTGCTTGTACTAGCTTCTGACAGCTCTTACTGGTGTTGGGTAGGTAGGCCTTACGACAAGGAGAGATTCCAGAGGTGATTTCCTGTGCAGAGATAATTTGGAATTTGCTCCACAAGAAGCCTGCCAAAGCCTGCAGCAGCATGGCAAGGGATCATGACCTTTGTGGAGCTGGAGCTTGTGGGACTCAGATAGGCAGCACAGCAGAGTGGTTTGGGTGGCAGCTTTGGTCCCGGAGCCTTGGGAAGGGAAGGTGGGAGGAAGGACTGGAAACTGCAGGAGGCCAGAGAGGCAGAAAGTGCTTGACAAGAGAGAACAGCAGAATGGTGTGACCAGTGCAAACACTGTCCTTTCCTTCAGGATTGGAGGTCTTGAATCTAGAATGTGAGGCTGTGGAATCTGTGGCTCACCTTGGAGTGTAAAGTCTTTCCATGTGATTGCTGGTAGTGTTTCTTTATTCTCTGGTAAATACCAGTAATTTTCTGCAGGATAGACAGACAAGGTGATTTTTATCCAGCTTTAAATGTCTTCAGTTCATCACCAAAAAAAACCAATCATCTTTTTTTTCCCTTGGTATCTTTCTTTTGAATATCTTATTCTCAGCTTTCTGCCAGTATTTCTGTGGAATAATATCTCTGCTGTTAGGCCCTGTGCCAGTTCAGTCAGTGCAGACTGCTTTAGTCCTTTGGATTCATTGTTTGATTTGCTTGGTTTCAAGTATTCTTCTTTTCTGTTTTTAGGGCTCACTTGAGGCAATTATGAAGAAGGTAAACCTGTTAACCCTATGACAAGCTCTGGAATAAGGTTTTCTTTCAGTCTGTCTGCTGGACAGGCAGATATGTTAATCAAATCTCATATCAATTGCTCAGGAATACATTAGAGTTCCCCTCTGAAAAATATTTCTTTGGTTATCAAATTTCTTCACTGTGGAAATAGCTTCACTCAGAAGTCTCTAAACAGTTTATTTTTGCTGTTTAATCAAAACTACCTCTAAAACTCTTGGGAGTTCTATTGTACTGATTGTAAAAGTCTAAAGGCCTTGAAATAATTTTAAAAGTTAAATAATTGTAAATGTGTAAAGGCCTTGAAATAATTAGTATTTTTACAAACTACCTGCCTTTCATTGCATGTATTGCAATATTTTTATATCCTCCTCTTTCATTCTGCCACAGCAGTTCCATGGCTCTGCTCCTAGGTCTGTGCTGACATTCTCCATTGTGCAGCTTCCAGACAAAGCTGTTCTGACAAGCAGGACAGAGCATGGTAGCAGGAATCCTGTTCCCTCTGTTCAAGGCAGTGATCAGGATGCAGCATCCTCGAGTGCTGTGCTCCTGTGCCAGGGGTGCAGAGAGGCTTTAAACTGTGAGAGCAGCCAAGTGCAGCCTCGAGTGTCTGTGCCCCAGCAGCATCCCTGCCATAAATGTGCTCAGCTGTGATTTCTCTGCTGACTTTGAATGTGGCATGTGGAATTTGTCCTTTGAGTAACCTGGCTTTCAGGTTTCTCTTCAGAGTTCAGAGCTACCAGCTTGATTGTCACCTTCTAAAATCCCATACTATTACATGAAAACGTTTTAAAATCTGGTTAGAGTAATCATTGCCAGGCAGACAAAAACTAATGTCTGAAGTGGTGAACATCCCTGAAGTGACACATTTGTAAAGCATTAACTGTGTTTTTAAAATTAGCAATCAGCTGCTGATCTTTTAGGCAGAATGACTTTCTCACCATCCATACCAAAGGCAGAGCTAGAGTTTCCCGTAGGTGCTACAGTGTCCATGAGAGAATGGAACTTCCTCTTAATGCCAGCATCTTGAACTGGTATTAAGAGGAAGACCTGGCAAAGCTGAAGACCTGCTCCTCTGTTTCCCCAAAAGGCTACAGAGGTGCTTGTCTTCTACCTCATGGATGCAGCTGGTGGTGTGGCTCTAGTCCCCACTGCAATGTGAGCTTCTCCCACTTCAGATGTCCGGGTCAAGCTGGAGGTGTGGCCATTGCATTGCACAGGGGGCAGTGACACATTTTCCACCTCCTGGGCACAGCTGGATATGCAGGGCACAGCTGGGCCCCTGCACCCTCCTGGGCAGGGAGCTCCTCCAGGGCTTCTGCCTCCCACTGGCTCAGGGGTACTCACAGTGATCCATCAGTTTCTGAGATGTGACAAGCTCTGTGAAGAAATTCTGTGTGACTGGGAGAAACTCCTGCTCACTTCTACTCCTCTGACCTTTCACCATAGGTTTCAGGTGAAAGTCAGTTCCAAACTGAAGTGAATCAGTTCCAAGTGTCAGACAGTGACTAATGGCTGTGGACTTGTTCTGATTGTAAAGAGCTGCAGTTTAGGCAGACTTGAACAACCCTACCCCATCTTCTTTGGCTTGTTTGTGTTTGTTTGGGAGGTATGCTTTATAGCTTCTGAAGAGCCACATCTTCAATTTTGTTTTACATATATAAAAATTCAACACAATGGTAAATGGTCTATAGGCTTATTTGTGCCCAGGTATTTCAGATATTTTTAGGAATATTGGCAAATAGGTGTGTCATACTAAGAGTGTGTCATTTATACCATTGTGGTGTACTGCAGAATTTTCTGAGGAAAAGAAATCTTCTAAAAACTACCAGCATAATTCCCCTCACTGTAAATTCTGTAACCATGACTTTCTTTCTGGGGTCATTTGTGCTATTAAAAGCTTCAGTTCAGAATATACTAGGGCAAAATAGAGAAGTCCAGAGATATGGCAATGTACACCTGAAGGATGCATGAAAATGCCAAGCTTATTGATTACATCATCCTGCAGGTGATTCACAGCTTCCAGAAACCTGGCTTGTGTTGTGCACTCTTCTCTCTAGGACTGCCATACTCCTGTAATTTGCTTTTTACCTGGGCCTGCTCTATACAAGGCTGTTTTGGAAAACAAACTTTGAAGTTATGTCCTCAAACCAGCAAATTGATGTGTTATTTTGGGGGGAGTTAAAAACATTCATATTCTCTCTTTGTTTTAACATATGAAAATCTCCTCTACAGTACTTTGGGCTCTGGGTTTAGTTGGGTTAGTTGGTTCCCAGGAGGAGTTGACACACATGAACACTGTTACTCTGTAGAACTGAAATGCAGCTTATTGAAATCGGACTTCATAGCCTTATGCTGTAAGTAGTTTCCCTGTGGTCACAATCAAACCATGGTTTTTAAAGGTAGCTTATTTGGTTAACTTACTACAAGTGTATTTTTTTCTGCAGTTTATACTTTCGAAACAATGAAATACCACCCAGACACTTAAATGCTGGTCAAGAAAAACACAGCAGTGTTAACAGGCTCTCTTTGGAGGTGCTACATGATTGGTTTTAACAGGAAATATTCTACTGATAGGGTTTTTTGTGCTGCTTATCATGCTCTGAGCAACTTCTTTGAACCAGCTGGTTCACACCAGACAGTGACACCAGTCACTGTCCTTGCCTCACTCATTTCACCAACATTTCTTTTTCTGCTGCTTTTAAGGCCCTGTTTCTCTATGGTATTATGAAAAAAATTTAACTGTAGTATTGGGTACCCAGTTGCTCTGATGGAAAGAGGTTATTTTCCAGTAAAATATAACTGATGTGGAATATACAAAAGATAGTGGAAGTTGTGAGGTCTGATGGAAGCACTACTCATTTTGCCATACTTTGGTGGGTGGGGGATATATCCAAATTTTACAACCTAACAATTATTCACACTCAGTGCAACTGAAGCAGAAAATATGAATAATCAAACAATCTTTGTCTAATACTAGTCAGTTGCACAATTTTTAAAGAGTACAAATGCTGATGGGTCAGCAGGTGATTTAATTTCTCCTCCTTAAGTGCATGAAATTGTTTGTTACAAATGATGCTCCAGCTCGCTTTGCTGTGGGAGGCTCTTTTGTGAGATGTTTGAGATTAAAACAAACCTATATGTTCTAGTAACACAAAGCAACGTTTTTCTTTGAAACTGGTGGGTGGATAAAATTCTTAGTTGAAGTTTTTAAAACCCTCTCTGCAGGCCCTATGGAGAATTGCCACATGCTTCTCATAGATTCCAAATTTCTGCCATAGCAAGTCCCACTGGTTTTCAACCACAGGCTCTTTTGTTTTCTGTACTGGCCTTTGTAAGCCTCAGCAAGTGGAGGCAGTGCCAGAAGTTGTGGAAAACAAGAGCGAGAGGGAGCGAGCCAGGCCTACACTGCTGCATTCCTCTGCAATGGTAGGCCACCGTGTGGGCTTTGGTTCAGCTCTTCATTGTGAGCCAGGGGCACGGATATCCAAGCGCCCAACTCTGTGAAGGCATGCAGAGTGCAAGGCAGTTTCTGCAGTTAAGTAGATTGGTTTTAATTACAGTCTGAAGATCAAAAATTGTTCTCACTCAGGGGATGCTTTTAGCTTTTTTGAATGCCTCTTTTTTCTTTTCTTTACCTGTCCTCACAAGCAAACAATACCTTACACACCCACAAGGCTCCTAACAGTCCTGAGCCACTTTCTCTTTCCCAGTCGTAGAATCGTTAAATGTCTCTGTAGAGCGCGACACGGCACAGGATACCAAGACTCCATCAGAAGGGTGTATAAGAGAGATTTCCTATAGCAACATGTTGCCTTTATAGTTTTTCAAGATATTTACATTTACTTAGCAGATACATTGGTCATAAGAAAGAAACAAAGTTCTCAATAGGTGAACAAGGAGCCACATCATTCTGTGAGCCAACTAAAGTCCGTATCTTTTAACTTTCTCTCTTCCATCACGTTGTCTTGGGGATAGCCTTGGTGTCTTCCTCAGGAGAGATACGGGGCTTTCCTTATCTTTAGTAAGCCTTCGCTGGCTCACAAGGACAGTACAAAATGTCTTTCCTACAGTTAAAGTTGGAAAAGACCTCAAAGATTGAGTCCCACCTTTGACTGACCACCACTAAATCAACTAAACCACAGCACTAAGTGCCACACTCAGCCATTCCTTGAACACTTCCAGGAATAGTGACTCCATCACTTCCCTGGGAAGTCCTATTCAATGCTTAATCACTGATAATTTCTTATGAAGGTGTTCCACTGAATTGCTGAAATACATATATAGCCCATTTAGAAAGACGATGAAGAGGAAATTAAGCACCATGCAGTGACAGATGATGTGTAACTTAGGCCTCCCAGCTAATTTCTTGTATGTTGAATCTAATACGACTTACACAGTAGGTTGAACCAAAAGAAAGGTCTGTTGCACCCCTGGTTTTAAGCCTCAGCATCAGCAGTAACAGGAGAACACAGGGAGCTGGTATTCAACTGCTGCTCTGATTCCTGTGGTTAGAAACGCCTCGCTGACTGCTTTGCTTTCATCGCTTTCTTTGACATGGCAGAACTAACTGGCTAAATTTCTTCAGTAAGAACACAGAGGAGAGAGAGTGCTTAAAGGCATAAATAATACAGGGTGTACAGATCTGGGGAAGGTATGATGTTGTTTTTCCTCCATCAAATCTGAGACCTGGCTCCTGGAGTGCATCCCTCACAATGGGTAATGGGATAGTAACACATTTCAGCCCACAGTAACCACACATGTTTCCCATTAATATCCAGACTTTGGGCATGGACTGTGGGTTATTACTGCACAGACTTGGAAATGTTTTCACATCTCTGACATGTAGATGCTAGGAGCTGTGTATGCCTTGGTGAAAACACAGAAAAGCTTTCCAGCAAGAAGACTCCTGATATACCAAAAATCTCTGACTCAGACAGTATTGCTAGTTTTTACACACTGATACCCTGAAACGTAATTGCCTTCATCAGAGTGGTAATGCTGAACATAAGCTGTAATGAATATACAGCTTATTTTTAATTTCTACTTTTTATTTTGTAGTCATTTCACAGAACCAGCCCTCTCAAATCATGAAGTTGTCAGCAGAACCAAAAATTATATTTGCTGATTCATAAAATAAGATTTAGGCATGATTACCAGAGTGCCACCATTCCAGCTAGATGTCATATTGCTGTGTATTTTCACCAACTCATTGATTGGTTGCATTATGGTTTTACTGGGTAAGTTAAAAAAGTCAGTATAGTTACCCTACCAAAAAAGATACCACAGCAGTAATTCCCCACTGTGCCAGTGCCACCTTACAGGGATCCTTCTCTCAAAAATGTTGGCTTTACTGCAGAGCAATGCTTTAGGGATGTATTTATCATGAAACTGGTACTCTTGTAACAAGGAGTGGTTCACAGTTACATAATAAACACTTTGGGATTATGAAGTCTAGCAGAATTTAGGGGAAAGAAAAAAAATCAGGCTATTGATTGGCCTACTAAACTTGCAAAATTAATACTTATTTATACTACTACAGCAAGTTTTTCATTGACTGGCCTTTTGGGAAGAAGGTTGGGAGTTGCTTCAGGAGAGATATTTCTCTTAGCTAGTAAAATAGGTAATACTTGTGAATTGATGCCAAAGTATGTCAAATGTTTGAGGGTTTGGGGGTTTTTCTATGTTTTGGATAGTATCAGAAATAAAGTGAGAGGAATCACACTTATGTTTTCATATTGTAGCAGTTAGTGTCTGAATTTACATTCTCCTATGCAATTTGCAGTTTCTTCCCTATAGCATAATTTTATGTTAAAAAGTACATATTCCGATTATATTAATGCTAAAAAGTACATATTCCTATTCTATCTGAGTGAATTCAGTACTTTTCTTTGAAATATGAGCATAAATAATATAGCTGAAGTGTCAACTGCAAAGTTAGTTGATTCCATAACAGGATGTGAACTACATTTTCCCCCTCTCCATCAAATGTTTTTGTGTTTTCATATGAGCTCTGCTGTAAGGCCAAACTCTGCTACCTCAGAAGCTGCTCTTCAGCAGAAGAGGACCAGGGAGGGCTTGGAGAAATGAGATCTTTCATGAGTCTGAGAGAAGCTGTGTGAGGACTTGGGTATTAGCAAAGGTCTAGCAATTAATAGATCTTTTTTGACCTATTAACTTTCAGTCTGGCATCAGCTCTTAGGGGGCATAAGGCTTTCTGCAAAGAACAGCTAAGAACTAGTATTCCATGAGGTACCAGGGATTCAGGAAAAGCAGGATTTGTGAGGCACTTCCTGTAAAATGTTAAGTGGAACTTTCATTCACCCAGCTACAAAAATGTAGTCTAAATGTCTAAACCTATGTTGTGCTTTTACCAACAGCAGTGCAATAACTTTCAGCAGGCTCAGCCACTGATCCTTATTGACCCAAGGTGTAGTATAGAACTAAACTTTGTCTTTTTCAAATTTAATTCAATACAAGTAAATACTGGAGCAGGTGAGGTTTTTCACCTTTTACTGTATTTTTAATACCAAGTTTTATTGTAAGGAAAGTTATGCCACAGCAGACCCCTTCTTCACTGCTTCAGCAGATCAGAAATGTGCTCAACTCATCAATGGAATGGAAACACCCTCACAACTTTTTTATTCTAGTCTGATAAGAGCTTTGTACGCTGTAAAATGTCTAATGAAAGAAGTGACGGAGGGAAATCAAAGGAATGCATGTTATGCTTAGCAGGTGGCTTCTCATTTTTGTGGTGGTTTAGTCTGCAGTTTGGTTAGCCCATAGAAGAAGCCGAAGTTCTTGTGCAGAAAAATATCATTCCTTCAGTTATGCTGAAGCTATAGAAAAAATTTGCCTTTGGGTGGAATTTTTTTTTCCTGAAAGTGATAAGCTTTTGCAAGGAGGGAGGAGAGCAAGCTGTATTGGAAGTGATCTCTTGGCTAAGTGCAGTAGGAGTGTTAAACTCACGTGAATCTGCATCATGAGATAGATGAGCACTTCTCTCTCAATTCACTCTGCTAGAAAATGGGGAGAATGTTTGTGTAAAGGCTAAATGCACCAGCACATCTGTTCTGGTTGTGTTCAGAGCTATGACCAAGTGTTTGTTTCACAATTATACTGCATGCCATCCATTTCAAACAGAAATATTTGTGTAAAATTGATTCCCAACCGTTTGACAAGCATCAGACAAATCCAGTAATTAGGTCTGTGAATTGAAATGTCTGATGGCATATTGCCTTCTAACCATATTAGAGAAGTTAGGCTAAGAGCCATTTTTTGTCTGCGGTGTCTTAGCATAATGAGGATGAATCAAGCTTTTGCAGTTCAGATTTAACAATGGAGACATAATTCTTTCCTCTGTCTCCCCAAATACTTCTGTACTGAAGCCTAGTGGCTGGGGACATGCTGTTCTGCTGTGGGCTGTGCTGAAGTAAAAGTCCAAACCAGGAGCTGAATTGTGGAATTATCTCAGCACAGAGTTGGAACCCAGATATCCTCAGCTGCAGCATGTATGTAGTGATGATGGATGTTTTTTCTTTGGCCTTTTATGCTTTCAAGTGCCTGATATTACCACAAATGTTATTAGAAGCCACATGTTCCAAAACAGTGGTCTCAGCCTCTTAAATAATGCAAGGCAACCTATTACTAATACATTTGTCTTATTGCTATAGCTTACCAGAGATCTTTAAATCTCAGCTGTGACAAAGTTGATTAATTTCTAGGTGTTCATTTTGTTGTTCAAATGACTAAACATAGATGAATCACTACAAAAAGTCAGATGTTTTAACCAATGTTTTGTTGTCAGCATTTCAGTAAAAATACTGAAATTAACTTAAGAATTGAGGACTATACTGCGTTGTATTTTACTATCCAGTTGACATCTATAGAAAAGAGAGGACCTAAAAGGTAGAAAAGGACAAATACAGATTATATTTCATTTACTGAAAAACAGTGCTTTATATATATATAGATGTCTTAGTCTAAAATGAAAAGTTGATTTAGAAGTTCAGTAATTTCCATCTTCATACCCTGAGAAAAGAAGGCTGAGAAAAAGGAAGTGTAATCAATCACAGCAGCCTGTCCTTATGATAAAGTGTATTAAATATTTGGTGTTGCAAAGTTGGTTAATGTACTTTCTGGCATTTGTAATGTGTAAATAATACTTAAGATTTCATACAAATATTTAAGCACTGTGACTGTTGATCTTAGCCTCTCTTGAGAACCCAAAGTAAGGTAATGTACTTCAGCTTTTATCAGCTTCATCTTCCTCGTTTGTTTTACAGCATTTGTAGAGGGAGCAGCAGTAGGAATGTGAGAGGAATTACAAGTATCTGCAAGAAAGCAAGACTGGAGAGGAGTAGGAGGAGATGAAAAACTTGTAATCTTTTTTTAAAACTCCTAGCTTAACAATGTCTTTTCAGGCTGTCCTCTGTGTGGAAGCAGCCTGCAGACTCAAGGAGGGGCTGTGATAGAGCAGCCCTTCCAAGTGACCCGTGGGAAGGATATTTCTATCCAAGGTCCCTCGATGGGAAATTGTCCTTTGCATAGAACAAATTTCCGTGGTTGTTGAGAGGAGCTGTTGGAAGCATTGGGCTGAGAGGTCCCAGCCAATTAGCAGCTTCAGGAAAAGAGTTATTTTCATTCTCAAGAAATGGGATAAACTATCAATGTCTAATCAAGCACCCAAGGCCACTCCAAGTAGTTTTAAAATGCTTATATGGGACCTAACTCCTATTAAGGACAATGAAGGATTGCATTTATTTTTGTCTCTTTGAAAGCACCTTTGGACTTTCTCTTTGGTTTCATTAACAGAGTGCTAAGAACTTTTTGTACATCTGTATTCCTCTTTTTGGAAGTCACTTGGAGTCTTGTTCCCTCTGGCTGGTTTTGGGCTAATGTGAGGAGGTGCTTTTCTTGTGCTCTCATTTGTGCAGCTCTCAAGGACCTTATGCACTTACAAATAAATAGAAGACACTTCCATAGCCTTCTAGTTAATGCCTATGGCAATGCATCCTGCTGTACTTCATTCTACAAGGATTAGCCAAAAAATGCCTAAGATCTCTTCCTCCCTGGGCAACTTTTTTTTGTACAAGTATTATGGTACAGGTCATGTGCTCTATTTTAAGAAAGAGCTTCATTTTTCAAAGAAAAACAACTTGAAAAAATAGTAGCTATACACAGCATTTACAACAGGTTTTATTAAAAGTCTAAATATTTGTTTTTAAATGAACAAATAAGCATACATTTATATAGTCCATTAATTCTGGATGTCCTTAGGGCATTATTAAAGTGATCTGTCTCTCCAAATGCACTGGAAGACTTTGATTAGTTAGCAACAATATTAACAGTATCTCTCTTACATGTTTTTATATATTAGAGAAGACATAAGCATGAAGAAAATTTAGAGGTAAACTTAAATGTGTGCTTTCACTGCTGAGATGAAGCCTCCAGAAAGATTTATACTTTATAGCTCACTGCGTATGCATTGGGAGAAGCTACTTTTGTGGCACAAATACCCTTCTTTGTTGCTTACCAATACCCGTATTCAGAGGCACAAAGAACAACTGTTGTAAAAAATATTAGTATGCAGATGCTCTGGTGTTTTGTTAATGCATTTAATTAAATACAATAACTCTTTTGTTTGCTTTTCTTTTTCTGTCCTTGAATGGATTTGTATTATGGTATAGAACCTAGGCTTAGGGTCGCTGTTTAAAATGTTTTGCAGTTTCAGAATGTGTCACACATCCAAGTTAGTTACTTTCCTTTTGTTCTATTAAGAAAGTCATTTGGGTATGTTACTAGTTTCTAGTAAGTTTGAGAGCATCTTTTCAGGAACACTCAAATTGCAAAGTTGCCAGCAAATATTTTCACCACTAATGAGGTCTTCAGTGAGAGTTCGGCACTGGTTAAATAATTGTATTTCTGAGAGACTTTAAGACGTTTTAACCTAAGAATTTTTTATTGAACGTTTTCTAGCTAGTTTTCACAAAAGAAATTTTAAAAATGCAGAGCAAAACTGTACTTTATACTTTTATATTAAAAACTGTAGCAGTAACATAATTGAGCAATTGTAACCTACACAGGTTTTGCAGAAGCCAACATTTCTGTCTTACATTGTTACCCATAAAATTATTTCAGAATTATTCTCAGCCTGAGAAAAGGTTTCTTTAGTGCCCTGTGGATGGGTGAAACCATATGAAATGACTGTCGACAAAGTCTAAAATGCTCTGCTGAATCAGCAAAGTGCTTGAGCCCAAAGTACTTTGAAAAGACAGCAGTATTTGCCAGATCCTATCCCTCCCATGGCAACAAGGACCAAATCAAATCAGGATGTAAAAAGGTAATTAGGAGACCCTGAAGGTAACACATGACTTGTTTCTGAATTTCTGAGCCCCCTTAACTCCAAAAGACATTTCTGACACAGTGTGTGGGAGGTGTCTGTGCTGAAGGTTGCTCCTCAAGCAATGACCTTCTGATACTCTTTTGGTGTTCCTTGGAGATAAGGCATATTCTTCAGTGGGTGCAGTTTCCTTCAGAAGAGTAGGAGTCATGGTATAGACCATCAAAACCTCCATAAGTTTTTCTGTCACTGATAGAAGGAGCTGCTACAGGTGAAGGAAGGGCTAAGTGTGTTGCAGCTGATGCTTCTCATGGGCTTTACTGGGTGCATCAGAACACAACTCTGGAGAAGGCAGCAGGCATTTCACTTACCACAGGGGTCTGTCTTGGCACCTTTCTTGGCTAAAAAAAAAAGCTTTTCAGTTGCTGGTAATTGTTCTTGTCGCTTCTCACAAGCACTAAATACAAATTGGATGGTTTTGCTTTAGGCCTTCAGCGTCAATGCCAGGACATTGTACCCAGAGTACTAGGATCATCACACATGGACAAAAACTGTCATGAGAGGCCAAGCAGAAATTGCAGTTTAGTGCTCTCTTTTTTGAAGTGAGGAAAATTTCAATAGTGGGGCAAAAAACCCCTTCCTCTCACTGTTTGTTTGATCCATATTGTAGTTACAGTGAGGGATTCCATATGAGGTTGTAAGCTCTGACATCGTGGAGAGGGAATGGTCACTTGTGAAATCACAGATCTGCAATGTCACTGTAATTTTAATTTTTTTCCCCTGTTTTGGAGAAAGATGGTGTAATTAGAGTTGTAGTCCTCAAGGGAAAGTACAGGAATTCTGATCACTCACTGAAAGCCTCCTCATCCACAAGCCTTCCATGTGAATAAAGTTAGTTTCAGTTACGCTTCAAGTAATCTATCAATCTATTTATAAATGTGTTTAAAAAAAAAAAAGAAAAAAAAAAAAAAGAAAACCAAAACCTACACACACATGCACACCAAAAAATCACCTAGAACTACTGCAAATTTGTGTGAGAACATCACTCTGGTTTCAGTTCCAAGATAACTTAATGTTCTTTAAGGCTGGAAGAGAACATAGTTTCATTACAACTGCACATATTAAGGGTTTTGTATGAAATGAGCATCTCAAGGCAAGGGAAAGAAAGCAGCATTGTTCCAGGGCTGTTTTTCACAGGCCAGTATTCATATCTCATCCTTGTTGTTTGCAGGAGAGGCAGATGTGAACCAGAACAATGGGACCTCCACGAAGAGCCCAGCGGTGACAGACTCCAAAGGCACAGTGGACCCGAAGAATGCCTGGCCCGAGGCCAACCCAGCTGACAGGACTGGTCGCCCCCACTTGATCCGCCTCTTTTCCCGAGATGCCCCAGGAAGAGAAGACAACACCTTCAAAGATCGGCCCTCAGAGTCAGACGAGCTACAGACCATCCAAGAGGACAGTGCAGCAGCTTCAGAGAATTCGGATTTGATGGCTTCACAAAAACGCTCCTCTTTCCGGCACGGATCAAAACTGGCATCTGCGAGCACTATAGACCATGCCAGACATGGATCCCCACGGCACAGAGACTCGGGTCTACTTGACTCGCTGGGCAGATTCTTTGGAGGTGAAAGGCACGTTCCCCGGCGGGGCTCGGGCAAGGTGAGCTCTGAGGAATAGAGAACTGCAAGGCTACAGCAAAACACAGTACAGTTAAAGAGGAAGGGTGGGTCTGAAAGAAGGGTCTCACTGCTATAAGGCAAGAGTTGACCTAGCCAGCGGGATGGTACTTGTAATATAATGCTTGGCTTTAAACTGAAAACAGCAACAACAAAAAAAGCAAAGATCTGGGAAACAAGAGGAGCTACTCTGGGTAGTAACATGGAGTATTAGAAATCCAGGGGGCTCTAGAAACATTACTGGGAGGAATTTTTATGAGCATTTAATGTGCGTTGTATGCATTTCTATGCTGTGCCATTTAGAGAAACTTCAGTCTGCTTTTGTGTGTTGTTCTTAAATATTTGCAAAAGGGAGCTGGATGAGAGCACTAAATGCAAGACAATCTCTATATATCTTGGCACTAACTGAGGGGCAAACTTGGAAATAGATGTTAGAAAAGGAATTGTGGCCAAATTCTCAGCCTGCTTGTGCAAGAGTATGTTTAAGGTCAGTTGACAGCATTGCCATGGAGATGGCTTGACAGATACTATCCTGAATCCCAGACATACAAAATAATCCAGCTGCTTTATTCTGACAATTTGAGATTTATTCCAAGCATTTCATATTAGAAATTGCATAACAAGTCATTTCTACACTATCAGTTCAAAACCAAGGGCATTGATGAAAGACTGTTAATTAAATTCTTCCTTTTTCCAGGATACCTGCCTCCTCTGATAAATTATGCAGCTGGCATATTAGTTCACTATTATTCAAGTGGCGAAGTTTGATTTGTTTTCACTGTACCTTTTGCCATGTAAATGATAAGTGGAGTCCTGTGTTTGTGTGTCCACACACTACATAAGCATTCGAATGGAACTGCTGTAGGGATGTGAAATTTTTCTTTTAGCTGAATTTGTTGTAGTTGCTCAAGTTGTGCATTGCAAAAAGCAGAATTCATAGTTGCTGGCTGAGACTAAATTTTTGAAAATCCTTTGACAACCTTTGAGGTCTATTCAGTGTTCCAGCCTGTGATCTGTGCTGTCTCTCAGGGCTGCACTGGGACAGGACACAAACTGCCCTCTGGTGTAAAATTGATCTGTGGTGGTCCCACAGCTGTGGCTGTCAGTGTCCTTCACAGCTCCACATCTGGAAGCACAATGTGTAATAGCCCTTCCCTGAAGAGTTGTTGTAATGTAGAGACCACTGGATGAAAAATACTCTAGAAACTTAAAACCAGAAGCTTCTCACACTTGGTGGACGGTACTAAGCAAGCTGGGTGTTTTGTTCTTTTTATTTCTCACCTTTACCAACTGGGGCCTGTAATGCTATTGACAAAGATTTAGCAGCCAGGCTGTTTTTCCTTTAGTAACATTTCTGTGTGTAATGTTCTTGTGTGTAATGTTCATAAATGCAACAAGCAGTTGCTGTGAGCATGAAGAAAACCTTTTTTCTTCTTGCTTCTGCAAATAACAGAGACTGTTCCCAGCTGCTGTTTTCTGGGGCCTGGTTGGCCAGCTCAACTCTTGCTGTTTTGTTCATGTACTGTGTTACTCGATGACAAATAGTGTATGAAATGTTCTTTGTACACCAAGGTGACAATACCAAAAAGTTAGATTCTGCATACAGAATATACAGAGGTATGTGCATTCCTGTGTGGCAATAAATCAAACCAATCAACTCAGTTTTTAGGAGTAATGACTAAAAAAATGTCTGCCAACTGTACAAAGTCTGTATTTTATCCTTTGGCATGAACATGATTGCAATGATTCTCTGTAGATTTTGATGTAATTATGTATGAGAGGACAGATCATGTCTTTTATCTCTGCTGTAAAATGCTATTTTGAAGAACTTAAATGTCTGCAAAACAGAACAGAATTATGGACAATTCTGACATTTTTTACCAAGCAGAAGTAGTTGTTTGGGGTTTTTTTCCCTTAAGAACGACTACTCGTAGAGTTACGGAGTCCCGATTTGCAGATCTGAGCTGGAAGCACAGAGAAGTTGAATTATTTTGGCAAAAGTCTGTCACATTAGGACTTGCAGTGCCAAAGCATCTCTAGCACTCTTCCACACAATGATAATATTGATGTACATCCTAGGAAACATTCCTAGGAAACTCTCTTGTGGGAGGGTGTCAGTGTGGAAAGTATTGAGCAAGTGGCACAGTCATTTCAGTTATTATTTATTTAGCCTCTGAAACAATGCCTTTTGGTTTCTTGTATCAAGAAAGGCTTGTGGTGTCATTTATTTATACAAGAGTAGACAGAGGAAATCTAGATGGCTCATTCGTGCTTAAACCCTAAATAGTTGTTGCCAGTTGCTGAATTTTGTAGAGGATCACTGATAGATGATGAAGGCATTCATGGACCAGCCGAAATAGAATGAAGTCCCTTGGCAGTATTCCAGACTTCACTAAGTAAACAGGTCTTTGATAAATAAGATACCACTAAAAGCACCTTAAAAGGATGAATTTCAAAGGCTTGAAAAGTTCCTAGAGCTGCACTGTTAATTTGCTTGCACTTTTTTCTTTCTTTATTTTGAAGCATTTCAAAGCAATTCTGCAGCTGCCTTCTTGCAGTCTTCCTTTTTTCAGCCAGCCCATGCCTCAGTGGGAGCATCTCAACTACCCACACCAGCAAGCACTGGAATGCAAAGACAACACTTACTCTTTGTACAGATTTAGGGCTGACATTCAAGCAAAACACATTATAAATTCTTTGTGGAGGCATTTTCTTCTTGCATCCATAGCTAAGAAGTACATTATTGAATAATATTCACTATTGTTTCCATAAAGGTGGGGTGGGAACAATGCTGGGACTGTTTCATGGCCTCCTTTTCTCATGTGGAGCAGGTTCTCCCCTGCTCTGCAATTCTGAAGTTAAATTGCATGAGAGTTCCATGGGAGTTGTTAAAAATAGAAATACTGGAATGTACAGAAATAATACTTTTCTTCTAAGGGGCAGCAAGTGTATTTGCCATTTTCCCCCCAATCCCATTGAGATTTTAGACAGCTGAAACTCAATTAAAACCAGCTTGAATTTTGTACTTTTAAGAAAAACTTTTAAGGTAGAATATTTGAAACAAAACTGTTGTTGTGCACAGCTCAAATTTAATCGTATTAAAAAAAGAATTTTAAATGGTGACAGAAAGAAACTGTGGTGCAGACATTTTAAATAGCATGCAAGAGAGAGTAGCATAACAATAAATTATTTCCTTTCTAATCTTTATAGAATATTTGTCTAAGCAAGTTTGTTAAAACGATCAAATGTTCTTTGTGCCTCCTAGATTCTGAGCCTGTATTCAACTTCAGTATGTACTGACTGCTATTTTGTTTCTTTGATGCACTTGTTTTGTAATCCTTTTGTTTATGATTTTATTTTTTTTTCTACTAAGTTTGGTTTGTGAAACAAGAAATTTTCTGTCCTGGTTTAACTTTTTGCATTAACTTACTAAACTTTAAACTACACTTGTGACACAGATCAAACAAACCAAAATATATGAGTGACAGTAAATAATAGGTGAGGCAAGACTTAGTGAAAGATTGAATCAATTTCTCTTTTACATTTTGCTTCAGTTTGGTATGCAGTCTTGTAACTGGCTCCTGTTGCCTGAATGAAGCCTTGCTCCTCCATTTCCTTCCCAACTTCTGTGTGTTTGGGTGCAAGAAATGTGGAATGTAGAGATGGGGCTTCCCCATGCTACAGACAGATACAAGGCAGGAGCAGCACTGGGCTGAAGTTCTTCTCAGCTTGAGCAGAACCAGGGTTTGGGATCAGCATTTCTGAATCAGCAGATCCAAACCCACTCCTGAGCTAAGCAGCTGCTAGAGTAGGGATCTACAAAAATGGTTGCGATAACCATGCAAAGGCAAAAAGTTTAGAAACCACAGTTTTAAATAATGCCATGGAGGGATAAGTTAATCAGAATCTTTTTTCTTTTTTTTTTTGCACTTGAACTCTATTCACATTTCCTGTGGAAGCTTTAATGTATACTACAGCACCATGAAGAATTTGAAAAGCAGTAAAATCAGTGCTAGTCTGACTAGTATATGATGTGATTTAAGTAAATACTTACTGTGATTATAATTTCCAAGTCTTAGTTTTCAGGGAGTGGTATTGCTTGTGATACACTGTTTTGTAAAACCTGCTGTGCAAGCTGTATGCTTGTAAAAAATTTTGCAGAGTTTATAGTGGTTGTAACAATAATTTTGTTTTAATCTTTTGCTTTTTATGTGCTTTATGTATTCATTAAACTGTTTACATCACAAAAACCAGTGTACTAATGATTTAATTTGTTTTAAATGCTTTAATCCATTAACAGAAGTCGCAGCAAACTACTATTGTATGTGACAGGTTTTTAGTTCACTAAGAGGCTGTGCGTCATTCTGCAAAATTCAGTTAGAACAGTGCATTGGACAGAAGGGAATAGAGAGGTTTTCTTCTGGAAGGAAAAGGTAGGCTTTGAATAACCAAAGCTCCTGTATCTGATGTTCTCACTGAATCTGGCCTCTCATTTGTAGCAGCCTAAAAATGAATTAGTGTAACAGAACTGCCAGTCTGAAGCTCATTTAGCTTGTGCAGGGGTAGAACCTCAGACTACTTTATATCTGCCTGGTTTAAAAAAAATCACCTGCACAAAACAAGGCAAGACCAACTGGTGAGTACATACACCATGTGAGAAGTAAAACGCCTAAGAGCCACCATCATGGGATTGACTTTGACATGTTCATTTAACACCTGTATGACCATAAACATGTTACTTATGCCTAATAATTAACACATTATTTAATGCACTGGGACTTGCATTTTCAAGGAAGTTACTAATTGAAGTAATTATTACAAGGTACTAGAGGAGTTTGGGAATTGGGAATAGGTTAAATGCTCTTTAAGTGGTAGTTCAAAGTGCAAACACTAAATTTTGGTACAGTATTAGTGATGCTTCGTGCTCACCTGACATCAGCTGTATGGCAAGGTTTGTTTAGAAATGGGATGAAGTATTTGGGGCTTGCTGATTTGTTTTACAAGTTAAAGAGGAGATCATGACTGGGAGAATGCCTGTGTGCTTCACTGGTTTTTATATGGTCTTGTGCCTCTTACATTCAGATATATATTGGAAACATGTTCAGGCTAAAATACAAATTAATCAACTAAAGCATTTGAAGGATCTGTTTCTAATCACTTCACAGCAAAAATGTTTTCCCCTTTCATTAAACTTCTAACAGGATCTTTCAGTTCAGTCTTTGCTTGACTATTTCTAGAGTCTTCTATCCACTAATATGATATAATAACAGTAGTATGCGTAAGTTGCATACAGAAGAGCTCCAAGGATTCTTTTGAGGACTTGGTGAAGTTCAAAGCTTGTGGTGCCCTTTGCCTGGGCCTGAGCCTGATGGCAGAGCTGGTGAAGGAGCAGTGATGGCCGCTTTGGGATCTTTTGGTGGGAATTGGCCTCAGCTGTTCTCAGCCATGCCTTTCTTGTTCACCTGTGTGGCCCCTCAGCCCAGGTGAGAGTAAGGTCTGGATTTAATTTTAAATATATCAGAGGGGGTGTTTGTTTAAACAAGTGCAAGGGTCAGGCAGGGATGTACATACCGATGGCCAAAATGTACATACAGATGGTCTAATAGAGCTATTAAAAATTTAGCACAAGGATTTTCTCTGCCTAAGAACAATTTAATGGTTACTTCTCTGCAGATGAAGCAGTTTGATATGTAAGAAATTGCTTTATATTCAAATCTGCTATATTAGTTTTTTCTATCACATTCCTTGCAAATGAAGAACTGCATTAGCTTTAGCACTTTCCATCTTAGAATGCCAAAATAAATTACTGTACTTCAGTTGTTTTTCAGATTACACAATGGTAAATGCTTCTAGATAGAAAACCAGAGCAAAAGTTACTACTTTTTTTGTCTCTGACCTTGTTTTGTACCTCTGTCATCACATAGCATTAGTAACAATTGCTGGCTTTCACCTTTTTTACTGATGCAAAATATCTCACCATGTTCCTGAAATGGTCTCCATTTAAGACATATTACACTCCCAAGGTACTCAGTTTCGTTTCTGACCTGCACAAGAAATCGCCCACTGCCATTTTCAGGTGATTTTACTGCATTTTTTACAAATCAATTATTACACTCCCAAGGTACTCAGTTTCGTTTCTGACCTGCACAAGAAATCGCCCACTGCCATTTTCAGGTGATTTTACTGCATTTTTTACAAATCAATTAAAAACGAATTCTCATGATGCATCTACTTCTCCACTTTTGATACATCATACAATTAATGTACCTTGGAAACTGTATGAGCCTCAGGTTTGGAGTGGTCCATCTTCTCCACTTTATACTAACAGTATTATTAGAAATTTTACCATGTATTTCTTTCAAAGAAATATTCTATTAACCATGCCATGTCTAAATATTTCATAAGAGTAATCTCTCCTTGCTATTACACTGTCTCTACAAGTTATGCTGAGACAGGCAATAGTACTTTTAACAACCTGTATGAGAGTTTAGCTTGTCACTTGCTTACCTATCAAAGGCAGAAAAGAAATAGAAGTGGGCCAATCCCTCGAAGATGAGAACTGATCAAATATCTTGTGGGTGGGTGGTTGAGTGTGTGCAATCCGAGATTTCCAGAAATCAAGGTTGTAGTAACATTTTTCTGGCCAGCAGCTGTAAAATGATTGTGTACACCTGGTATTTATAGCTTTGTTTTCTAAATAATTCCTATCTTGCTTATTGTATTACCTTCATGACTATATGAAAACACCAAGGAACAGGACATCTAAAAATTGTATAAATGACTGTTTTCTTACCAATGGCCATACACATACCCCCATAACGTTACAGTGTTTTGCTGTAGCAACACCAGCAAACAGATGCATCTCCACCAAATATGCAGGTGATCAGTAGAAATTGATCATGGTGAGTACCAGTGCAGGATGCCTTCCATATCTTGCCCATGTACAGTAAAGTCCTAAAGGCTGTGAAGTATGATGGTAGCAGAAGCTACTTAGAGAATACCTACTAGCCAAAGTCTTTTTTTTTTTTTTCTGGAGTGGTGATTCTCAAACAAAATCCAAAACAAATCCAGTCAGGAAAACCCCCACCCAAACCATGAATCATTTCAATAAGGTTTAATCTGTGTCATTGATACCAACTTGAACAATAACAGAACAATAATGAGTATGCATCAGAGACTATGTCCAAGCAAATAAAAAACTTCTGTCATGAAGAATATTTGAATAAAATCATTGATGCTAGGCAGAAAAAATGCTTCAAAAAAGCCAAGTCAAATTAAAGCACTGGGTTTTGTCTCCAAAACCATTTATCAAGTTTCACAACAATGGAATAAACCAGACACAGGGAAAAAACCCAGAAGGCATGATGGCACTGGTCTCGCATTTGAGTCCCATCATAAGCCAGAACTCTCCTGAAAAACTGCCCCCATTCTTCTTTTTTCCCCAGTTATTCTTTTCCTGTTAATTTATGAACACTAATCATCAAGGCACTAAAGGGTAACAGGGTTATGGAGAAATGTGCTTCTGGATTATTGATTGGCACCTCTCTTGATGGGAGTGTTCTCCATTGTCTCCTTCTTCCTTGTGTCTCTTACTTTTCAGTCATCTCTACTCACTGCCATGTTTGTTATTCCTGTCATTCTGCTAAGAATTCATCTTTTTGTTCATCACCTATTTCTAGACAAAGACTGATCTCAGCACAACCCTGAAAGGCAGAATCTCCTGCATTCTACATCCCTCTTCCTGCCAATTCTCCTCTATATCTTTGAGCAAGTACTTTAATTTCTGTCTTAACTTTCACATTAGTAAAAATTAACAGTACCATTACAAGGATGTATGGCTTATCCTTCCTAAAGTGATTTAAAAAGCCTGCTGAATTTGGTAATTAACTGTAATGTCATCACCAGATCAGCCAGTGGGGAAGACATCAGCGTTCCCATTGCTTTTGGTCACAGATCAGCAAGTCATGAACAGCCTGGGACAAACACTGCCACCAAGAGCAAACTGCTGCCTGGGTTGTATGTGAACAAAGCTGGAACCAACACCACCACAGCTCTGATTTAGCAGTGCATGCTCACAGAAGTTACATTCCTCCTGGAATAAGCATGGAAAAATACATCCCACATGGGCTGTGTATTCTGGCGCTGCCTGGTGAGAGCCAGGGAAGCGGCACTGGAAGGTTCTGATGAAGTGTCAGCCATGCCCAGGAACACAAAGCCCCATGGACAAAGCCCCTCCAAATCCCAAGATGAAGCAATTTCTGTGTTCAAGTGCCTGCCAGATTTCTCATTAAACTATATCACAGATTTCCATATTATTAAAATAAGAAAGAAAAAGTATATCTATTTATTGAAAGGATGCATCTCAATTCCTGTTTGGCATACATATTTAGAAACCATACTGACTACCTACATTTGAACCTGGATAGGAATTTCATTGGAGTTTGGGTTTCAGAGTCTGTTTCAAGGACTAACACAAAATCAGCTGAGTGGCTCACAAATTCCCTGTTGAACTTTCAGCTTTTTCTTCCCACAGAACAGCACAGTGTTCATCACATAATGCTTAAAGGATAATTTTAGCCTACCAGTACAGTTCCAAATGTCTTAGTGGGGGTGGTAAGCATTATGGACAACCTACAGCTTTTGGAACAGTTTGGTTTTCTAAGACAATCTAAATGCAATTTTCATGTCTATGTGAATTTGAAATGTGTGAATTTTGTATGATATCTTTTAAATTCATGCACAGCAACTTGTTAGGTATCTTGTGATGAAATCTTGGAAACCATGAAACCCATTGAACCCATGAAAAAGCCCTTTGTTTTCCATCTTTAACTGGTTTGACTGCATTTTAAATCAGCTATTTCCATATTTTATATGTGTGGATTTTGCCAGCAGAGGAACAACATGGGACGTACTTTAGATTTTTATCTCATATTCTAAAGTAGGCAATAAAAGCACACAATAGTGATACCAAAAGGAACTGTAAAAAGCTGTAAATTCAAGTACTCCAAAAGTAACTTCATACTGTTATTGGCACAAATGCATATCACAGACTGATGAGGAGTTAAGAGCTATTTACATGCATATGGAATCTTCAGCTGTAAGCAATCCTCTTGTGGAGGATGAGAGCCCTCAGAGAGATTATAATATGCATTTAAAAGTCCCCCCTAATGCATCTGAGTTGCAAGATCTGACATACCCTGTTGCTAGCAAGCAAAGTCAGGGATGGATTTCATGGGATTTCATGACTGAAAAAAAAAGCCTGTAACTGCTTAACTGTATCCATTTTATACCCAGAGCCAGTTGTTGCACAACACTGAAGAGCATGCATATATATATACACACACATAAATACATACACACCCACACACAAAGACACACTTTGGTATCTTCAGGTCAACTGGAAATGTAATAACCTTGCACAAAACCCCAAATGGAGCCCGTATTGTTAGTTAATTAATGTTAACTAACTAACAATTATTTATTAATTTTTAATTTATTAATTTTTAATTTATTAATTTTTAATTAATAATTTTTAATTTATTAACAAATTAATTTTAAATAATTTTTAATTAACAGCTTTTACAAGGTACTAATAGAGGTTGTGCCAGTAAATGTAATTAGCCTGATGTGAAAGTACATGGCTAACAGAGGGAATGCAATTCCAATGTATAGCTAATGTTGAAACTTAAAATACCTGCATGTTTTCTTTGCATTGCATTCACAGTTACTCTCTTTTTTTTTTTGTCTTAGTGGCCAACATACCACCATACTACCAAGGTAGGTGACACAGTAAAACAATGCTATTTTCCTGTGCATCACCAGAAAAAATCACAAAATGTTTCTAAAAAAAAAATCACTCCCCTTACAGGATAACTGCGGGTATTTTATGTATATTTTAAAGAATTCTTATTTAGATTATTAATCCTTAAAACTATTGATTTCACAGTGAAGTTGAAAACTATGTTTTTGTCATCAGATCTCCCAGTTACTGTTTAAATTTCCAGTACTGGTAAATCTTTCTTACTAAGATCATTCATCTTTAGGGTTCCTTTTGGCTTTTTTGAAGGTGCAGCAGAGTTGACTTAGTTGAGATCCTTGACTGAGGTCTAACATTTAATTTATGTTAACTGGGAACAGGAAAAGCTGAGTGTTCTTCTGTTCAGTTACTGAAGAATTATGGTATGTTTAAACTTCCTTTAAGTGCACAAACAGAGGCTCCTCCATTTTAAACTTCACCACCAATATCCAAGGGCTCTGAATTCACGCTCATACTTGGCAAGTACATTTCAAAATACATCGATATGGAAGCCAAGGATGCCTTTTATTGGCAATGCTCTCAAGACTGAAATTCTTAACAACATTGCAAGAGGTGAGGGAAGAATTCATTGCAGCCCCTGGGCAAAAGACACAAGTAACACAAAAAAAATAAGAAGCAAATTATATCCCTTCCTAAAACACAGTTGCTCTTCTCTATTCCTGTAAGGTTTTTAACATGAATATTATTTAAAACCAAGCACTTTAAACATATTTAAAGGAAAATAGTGATGATCTGAATGCATTAATGAAACACATGGTACGTTGAGTTCATTCAAAAAGGTCCACTTATATCACACCATCTCAGTAGCCCATCATAGCAGTATAAATCAGATTTCTCTTTTAATTTCAAATCCATCAGATTTTATCTTCTAACACCTACAGATATTACATAAACAAAAGCAGTCTCTGAAAAATACCATTGGATTTTGTTTTCTGTCCCTAGGAGTTCAAAAATTGAAAGAGAAAACTAGAGGTGAAAGAGTAATTTCAACAATGAATTGAGCAGAAATGTGTAAATTACCTGTCACAAATAAATAATAATATCAAAAGTTCTGAAGACAGATGAAGTTTGCTGATGTCAATATGAATGGAAAGCACTTTATTTTAAACACCAAGAAACTCACTCAGAACAGTCACTGAAAATTACTTCAGATTTGCTACTGCTTCATACACATTAAGACAGGAGACAATCGAAGCCTGTGATGACATTTGGCACTGCAGGCAGAAGAAACTTTGTACTTGTAGCACAATAACCCACAATAAGCCAAGTTATTAGCACCCAATAACTGGTCAGAACGCCAAAATCAAGAAACTCAACCCTGTTTAGATTCTAAAACCTTATTATCTCAGTTTCTCTCCATTTCTGTGGCAATTCATTCATAGCCCATCAGATCTGCAGCACCATGATATTTATCCTAAAGACAAGGCAGTCAGCAGCTTTCAAAGGGTGATTTGAATGTAGATTAAGAAGACAAAACCATGACTGAAGTAACTGACTCTCTCTTCCTAACCACGACAGCAGAGGCTATTTTGGCAACACTGGAACTAGCGACCAAGTAGAAACTGCTGCAGATTTATAAGCAGGACTGACAACCTGACACTATGGAGATCTCACAGATCCAAAATTCAGATTTTCCTGCTTTTAAAACAATGAAGTACCCACATATCATCAGCATGGAAAAAAAAAAAAAACAACCCTGATAAAAATCAGCCAAACTTCTCTGCATTGGTTAGGTTTTTTTCCAACAGAAATCAGTATCTGACTTCATTTGGACTACTGCTCAGGAAGCCCTTCTGAAAATAGAAAGCCCTACTGAAAGAAATTTCAGCCTCACTTGGTTCCCTCATTCTGAAAATAACATTGCTCTTGCAGCTCATGAGTGTTACAAAGTCTTTGGGAACTAAAAATGGTACATGATCTATTCCTGCTTTCCCATGCAGAACGATCCAACATAATTTAAAGGTTTTTTTCCATTTTGGTTTCTTTTCTAAAATCACAGTCTATGATCCTACTTAAGAAAAATTTCCTATTTAAGGAAAATTACAAGGTTTCCATTACCTGAACTTTGCAATAAGCCTTATTTCCACACTGGGCTGTAACATCAAGAACATGTGCATCCATATACATGCACAACATATGTGCCTATATGTGCTGTGCATTTGCCATTTCACAGCACTGACAACCGTAGGGGGCAATCTCTGTAGATTCCCAAGGCATATTCCTCCTCTGTTCTCTCCTGAAAACGATTCTTCATGCCATGGCTGATAAGCTGTCCTTCCCAGCTCACTGGGCCACGTGCCTGTTCTGCTTTTCAGGACATACATGCAGCCAGGGTCAGCCACCACGTCGGGTCCATCCCCCCAAGATCTCAGCATGGCCGGCCTGTTGATGACAACCCTGTAGTCCACTTCTTCAAGAACATTGTAAGTCTCCCCTCCTCTTATGCACCAAAACAAAATACTTTCTTTAGAATACATCAGTAAACAAACACTCCCCAGTCATTACCCTTTATTTCAAGCCTCAAATTGTACTGTGCCCTTTGAGCTCATTATGCAATTCAAATACAAAAATAATTTTTACCTAGAAGACAAACAATACTAAAATGCTACCAAAAAAGCATGTGAACCTCCATTAGTATAGCCAAATGCTAACCATGTCAGTTATACAGCTTCACCATAGACAGGTTTTGTCCTTGTGTCTTTAACACTGGCAGTATTAAGGAATTATTACTGCTTCAAGATGGACATCAATCCAGCGTATTCCATGAAAGCCTAAGACAGCAGAGAGCTTCTTAATGCAATTACCCATTTTAGCTCATGGGTAATGTGCAAGAGGCCTGATGATTTCTGGCATTTATTTTTGCCTTCATTTGACAACTGTTTTGTGTTGGTTTTTAGGTCTCACCCCGTACACCACCCCCAATGCAAGCAAAGGTAAGCAGTTTCAGGGACTCAAGGCATTTATGGGCTAATTCTCACTAATTCAACTGCAAGCCTGATTCACTGTCCCAAATGGCACTAAGTCTACAGGTATCCCTGGGAACAATTTAAAGCAAGAGCCTAAGACACAGAAGTCATGGTTCTCTTCCTCACGGACTTCCTGACTTTGTGCATGACTAATTGAAGCCACTTGCAGGGATTTTTATATTCAAATTATGGTGTGATTGCTTTAGGTAATGAACTAACAGGTAATGCTTTCAAACAAGCCTCACCAGCCAGGTGCTGTCCTTCCATTTACAGAACTCAGCTGGCTTTTGAAGAAGTGATACTGACAAACCATGGCTAGTAAAGTCAGTTCTAGTAATCACAATTAACAATTTTGCCTTTTTTTACTTCATGAAATGACTGTACAGACTGTTGTTCTCAACTCCTGCCTGCCTCATTATCTGGCCATTATTTCATAATCTCGGCTACCTTTTCATCTTCTGTGTATGGCAGACCCAGATGCTGTGTTCCATAGTGATCACCATGTCATTGTTTCTATTTCTTGCATGTACAGGGAAGAGGATTATCCCTCACCAGATTTAGCTGGGTAGGTGACAAACGTGCTTTCGGTAACAGCCCTTTTATTTACCAGGCCAAAGCATCTCTTACTCCATTGCCTCAAGCTGCTGCAGCAATGTGATAATTTTGTTTTGTCTCAAGTTTGCTATTTTGCTTTTCCTGTTCTACTTTCCTTCCTCCTTCCACAGCACTTTAAGATGACAATTGTGTTGCTTGCTCTTATCCCGCAATTTGACAGCCCCTGCAGCAATAATTTCTTTTGCTTCAGCACAAAGGGAGCAAAATCCACTGCATGGCAAAGCTCTCTTCCTTTAAAGGTTCCTGGAAGACCCATCTGGTGCATTTTTCATCTCCTGGGATGGACAAAAATGGGAGGGAAGGCTGGGACAAGATAGGTGCTTATTCCACTTTTGCAACTGCTTTTACACAGTGTGCAAAACTAATGCTGCCACTAACCTCAGTATTTTGTTCCACCTTTCCTGTCAGAAGTGATCTGCCTAAGCAATTCCTAGACAAGCTCTTCCCACAGTTCTCTCACAACTAATTAAATTCTACTTTTCTATCACAGGTTTGATTTTATATGAGATGGCATGTAAATTACTGGCATTTTAAGACAAAATATCAAAGCCTTCAAGCCATTAAGCATTTCTTTCACTATCAGAACACCACATATTAGCTGATGTGTTTGACATCTTAGAACTCATGAAATTAAAACATTTTAAGTTTTTTCACACAGGTTAACCTTCTGATTATTTAATTTTTGAATATAAATTCATTTTTTACAGATTGATGCTTCCCAGATTTGAATCTATTTAAATAATTTCCTAACATTTTCCTTCATCCTTGTTTATTACATAAAGATTGTTTTATTGCAACAACCTCCAAACTCCTCATTTGAGTATTACATTTCAGTGATCACATATAAAGACTACAACATGCCTATGATAATTGGAATGTGACAATTTGCAATATAAATGAAAACCTTTCTTTGCAGGGTGGTGAAACACACAAGCCAGGATATGGAAGCGGAAAATTCTATGAGCATAAATCTGCTCATAAGGGACACAAGGGATCCTATCATGAGGGCCAGGGCACTCTTTCCAGAATCTTTAAACTGGTAAAGTACAATTGAACTTTAAGTACAAAAAAATTGAACTGGGAAAAAGAGAAGCCAAACCTCTCCAGAACCTGCCATGTTTGAAACCAGTATATTTCCTTAAAGCTTCTGATGGAATTAGACTTGCATGGATAAACCAGAAGGCTATTTTGTGGCTTAGTGACTACTTACATGATAGGAAACAAAGGTAAAAATACACAGTTAGTGGTCATCAGGAAAGAAGGTAAGTCCACAATGTCCCAGCACCAGACCAGTGTTGTCACTGAATGCAAAAATGATCTGAAATACAGAAGACAAATGAGATGACACAGCTTGTTGCTGCTGAATTATTTGGGATAGTGAAAATGAAAGAGACCTGATAAACTGCAGAAGGGTAGTACAGGGCAGTGTTGGACACATATTTGGATGCAGTAACAATTCCAGCAGTCCCTCCCTGCTTGTTCCCACCCCAGGTGGGAAAACTCTTACAACATGTGAGTATCGAAAGTTATGAAACCACAGAGTGGGACAAATTACGAACTGTTATATTAGAAATAAACATTTGGTCAGATTATCTTTAGTCTGGTTCAATTCCCCATTTCAAAGCACAGCACAGCCACAACAACACAGGCAATAAATGAAAACAGAACAGGAAAAAAGGTCAGTTGTGAGGATTTTTTCTATTCTATGTCAGGAAACAGACACATGAAAAGCAGACTATATCCACTGGCAGATACTTTAACAGAGATTGTATTTTCCCTCTAAGGCAATGATGGCAGGGAATTCACTCATAACAAATCACCCAGTACAGTATTAGCACATGAAGATGCCCTCAGCAGTCATCTTAGCTTCAAGTCAGAAGATCTGAGATCCTTAGCAGAGTTGATCATTTCAGACTCTTATTATTCCTCTCCTCAAGAGGAGATATAACAATGCCTTCATTTGCAGCAAAACCCACATTTCTGTCTCTAGAACAGTTTAGGTTTTCTATCTCCCATTCAACAGTTGTTTTCCAAATATATGCAACACCAAGTGACAG
The DNA here is from genome assembly GCF_023055355.1 of Agelaius tricolor. Classification (NCBI taxonomy): domain Eukaryota; kingdom Metazoa; phylum Chordata; class Aves; order Passeriformes; family Icteridae; genus Agelaius; species Agelaius tricolor. Next base: position 36,168,020 of record NW_027269262.1, read on the forward strand.
CACAAAAACTTCAAGGAAGTAGTAGGAATTGTTATGTTGCAATTTAAGTAAAAGAATGATCTCTTCAGAGGCCCAGGTAAAAATCAAACAAAAGCATTTTAAGTCTTATTTTCATGTTGTGCACTTGGTAGTTTTGTGGGGTTCAGGTACATCAACTATTCCATGGCTATACACTCTCATTATTTGTAAAACTTCATAATTTCAACATCTGAAAATACGCATTAATGATCTCTCATGAAATTTAACATTCTCTTTTTTGCATATTCATCACAGCTATGTTAGCTTATATATATATTTATTTATTTATATATCAGAGATACATACACCAGTTTTACTTATTTAGATAATGTTTATCCAGCCATTATAATTTCTGCAACTTTGATAAGAGTTTTATTCATGCTTATTTGATTTAGACCAATTGTTTACAGCAGGAGGCATTAATTACTGTTTCTTTATATAGTTCAATAGTCTTGTAATATAAAAAAGTTATCCAGTCTTTAAGGTATCTTTGAAAGAAAAAAAGCCAATTACCTAATGAATTAAACTGAATTTTCCTGTAACAGTTCTGTAAAACTAAGGAGGCAGTGCTGAAAGATAAGAACATAAATGAAGAAAATTAAGTCCCAAAGTACACACATTTTTTTTCAAGTAAACAGTTTAGTCATCATCTGATTACAGTAAAAATTACCACGCTATCTCCCATTTGTGATCTTAAGTGCATTTTTCAAGATTTGCCTGTAGAAGAGTTGCTAAAGCTAAGGAACAAGATACCAAGTTAGCTTAATCTCAAATTCCAAAAAATTAAATGTTGGAATTTCAGCTTGAATCATCTTTGCTAAAAAAATGCTTCTTTTCTCACGTGCAGATTTATGAATTGTCACAGTTTTTTTCCTCACAGCTTGACACTTTCTTATTATTTCTAAGAATAGGGCAGGTTTCAGCCCTTTTATCTTTTCTTAGCTTTCTCCTGTATCTGCATCTGAGCTTTCCATATAAACCTCCTGTTGATGTAACACTGAGAACTTACTGCAAAATGAAATTATTAAATTTCAGTTCTTTTGGATGTGAAACTATTACATCTTGGATGCAAGTTTTGGAGATTTTGTTTTGTTACTTGTTTTAAAGTATACACATAGTACAGGGTTCATAAAATGAAATTAAATAAAATGCTATTTTCCATGCTGTCCAAGGAAATAAATTGTTTTCATTAGGAAGGCCTGAATAAGAACATGCACTTAAAAGTTGTTAATGAGAGACTGTCTAGTCTTCTGTGGAAGATTTAATGACAGTAAGTTAATCCTAGGTGAAAATCAATGAAAATAAATCCTATTTTTGAAGTGAAAAATCCCAGTAATATTTAGTGATATACTAGAGGCAATTGGAGGCTATTTTCATTAGACAGTATTTTAAATTTTGTCATACTTACAACAGATTGATGTTCTTCAATGCATAGCCCCAAATACATATTAATTTCTAATTGATGCAACTCTGTTCTTCCCTCCACAGGGAGGCTCTGGGTCCCGACCTGGATCACGGTCTGGTTCCCCCATTGCTAGGCGCTGAAGCTCCAAGATGCCATCCAAGGATCGTGTACTCTGCTTCATAATATAACTGCCTTAAAATTAGTAACAGCTGCCACAATTACCTAGATAGATGCAATCCATTACTTAATGCCAATTAGTAGTAATGCCATGCAGTAGATGATACAAATTTCTATTGGCAATCCCTGAGCAACAGTTGAATGAAAGGAACACAAAAAGTAGCTTTGCTAGATGTTTTCCTTATTTTATGTGAAGTAACAAGATCTCTGACTTTACCCCTTCTTCTTCAGGATGCCCTAACTGTATGCTGGACTCCTTTATTTCTCCCAAGCACCTAATTTAAGCTCAACACTTCTGGTTTCGTTTTAGTGAACATCAGAATTACAAATAAAGAGCTATAATGTCTTGGATACTGAGCACTGCTGTTAATGAATTTTTCAGACACTGCTGTTAAAAAAAAAAAATCCAACATGTGCAGAAGTTGTAAGGACTGTTTATCCAAATTTTCTTTTTAGTTTTTTTTTCTTTTGTTTTGTTTAATCTTCCTTCTCTCACTCACAGAATAATTTATTTTCATAACAGGATTAGGCAGTCATGGAAAGGTTTATCAAACATTGGGAGTTCAAGGTATGTGAAGTGTGGGAGGGGGCAGATGTTGAAGAATCAATATGACGTGGAGCAATAGCAATAAGGAAATTCTTTCCATACAATGATTTGCTCATTGCATCCAAACCATGAGAATAAAGAGTAGATGAGGGAGAGAAAGAGGATTTCAAATTTGAGTTAGACTAATGTTACAAAACAAGGGATATTCCCAGAGAAACATCTAAGACTGCACACGTGACCACTGGACGTCACTGGTGCTTCACATAAATTCTGCTGCAATAGCATTAACTTTGCAGTACAATAAGTAAATAAGCATATAAACAAAAAAAGTCTAATTTCTGAAAGAAAGCCCTTCAGTACTGGTATCTCAGATAGTCCTGCACATCTCACATTAGAATTTCAAATCTTTCTCTTGGTATTGCAGCAGTGTTGTATTTGATAGGCTCATCTTTTGCCTGAGTAACACTTGGATGCCTTTTAAGGGCAGTGCACCAAAGCAAACTCGTAGTAAACTACTGTGAACATTTAACTGTTGTATTGTAGTTGCCTCCTAGAAATAGATTATAGTTCAGTTAGATTTAGATATGAATTGTTCACAAATTACTAAAATGAATGTGTGGAGATGGTATTTCCAACCACATTTAGGGAAATAAAAGGCTCTTCTGAATTGCACTGTTTTATTACTTAAACTTACAATTTCTTCAACCTGTCATCTAAGTGTCTGATTAATTATTTTATTTTTTTAGTTTTAGCCTATGCACTGTAGATTACAGCTAGTGCTTCCTAGGTTGAAACAGCATTCCTAATAAGTACCCAGTAAAAGTTACCTATAAATATATGTTATTTACATTTCACATCTAGATCTATTGTAGCTTTAAATCAGTGTCCATTAATATGAAGCAATGGAAGATGAGATGATAGAAAATACATAGAGACTAAAGAAAAAAGAACTGCCAAAATTATTATGCATACACACACTATTACATCTATTACCTTTGTTGGTTGCTATGTGTATTTTTTCTATTGTAGCTTCATTCAGATGTATACTCTGCAACGTAATAGTTGATTTAATTTGAACACGTATTGTTCTTAGAGGAACACAGCTTTTAAAAATAGTCACTATTGAAATAAAGTAATCAACTTGAAATGAAACTTGGGCCAGTTTTGTTTTTTTACAAAGGAAAAGGATATATATATATATATACACTTATACATACTTATATATATTTATATATTTAGGTCTGTTTGATTTATTGTCCCCCCACCATCCCCCAGAGTTTATGAATAATGTTCAGATACTAGAAAATAACACAATGACACCTTGGGACCCTGCACACAGGCTTCTAGTGACATTGCATGGCCCAGAAGGTTGACAACAGGACACAAGAATTATGGAATGCCAGTGTCTTAAGGAGTGACAGCAACAGGCCAGAGGGATATTGCAAGGCATAAAATGTCTATGAACAGGAAATAAAAAACAGTCCCCTTCATGAACAATTGTGGCACAAACAGCCCTCAAAAATGTGAAAGATTATTTAAGGTAAAAAGCCCAGAGAAATACATCTTTCAATACACTACACAGTAGAGTAACAGAATTTAACCAAAACCTCTTCCTTGCCTTCATCACTCTTCTTTCCCCTCAGTCATCTTTGCCAGAAGGTTGAAGTGGCTTTTTGGATTTACTTCTTCTAGAGGAATAGGCACAGTACTTGAAAGCATTGCTTTACCAATATGAAGAGAGATTAAAACTTAGCCTGAAATTTATTTGTTAAACACTAGTAGTTTTGATGAAAACCAGCAGTTTAAATGGCCATTTGACTTGTAAGCAAAAGATTTTTCCTGAAACAAGAATGCACAGCCAATACCACAAGTGTGTAATTTAATGTTCTGAAGGAATGGACATAAACCAAAATAAATTGTGAGCAGACACGAGCCAAAAACCCCAAGGCTAGCACAAACCTACTACTGCATTAAACCAGAAAGAACAAGGGCTGTCCACTTACCCACTGTGCAATGTGACACATCAAGCACTCCTCAGAACAAGAGTTCTTCTGCTTCCTTACATAATGCATCTGCGTTAACACAGCTTTTGAAAATATCAACATACTGGTTACAGTGTATTTGCTCTGAACATCAACACATACACTGCTCTGAAAACCTCCTACTCAATCCTACCAAGGCTATAAAAACCTCTGTTAATCACAGGTGAAGAGGATGCAGGGAAGCAAATCATATACAGTGTTAAAAAGAATTTTTTTTAAAAGTCTATTACTGTAGCTGACAGGATTTCCAAGTGCTGGAAGGGTAGCAAACTGAATTCAGGAAAAATGTCAGCTGACTCCATAACTCATACTGTTAATACTTCCAAGGCTGGCTGAACAGACTCACTGCCTCTAACCAAGGCATAACACTTTGAGAAGTGACCCTTTAAAAATGCCATCTTTTTACCCATGAGATCAGCTTTTAGGTTCCGTGTACCAAGTATCACAAACTCATTAAATGGTCTGGGTTGCAAGGGACCTTAAAGATCACCTAGTTCCATGCCCTCTGTGCATTTATACAGTATTCCCTGAAATGACAGGGAAAAAATTTCATACATGGAACATGCAATACAGCACATTTTGCTCTATTATTACAGATAAACAGCGTGCTATGCCATGAGGCCCGACAACTGTAAAATATAATGTCTTTCTTTAACAGCTGAAACATTCACAGGCTGCCTGGAAAGGAAGGCACTGATGGAAGGACTTTATTCTTCACATCTAATATTCAAACATGTGCTTCTGTAAACAGTTTTTCCAATCTCCTAGAATCCAGAATCACATGCTTAAAAAATACGCGAAACAGAATTTGGAAAAAAGTAATATTATTTAGCATGTTTTTCAATTAAATATTCCACATAACAAAAGTGTTATTTTCATGTCACCAACTATATTACTTATATACATATGCTGAACAGTTAACAAAAGAATTAAGAGATGCCCTATCAAAACCAACAGTGATTTCTTGCTTCAGCAATCTGAAATAACTAGTTTGTATCACAGACACAGTATAGACAATATTTACAGAAAAGAGCTTTTTGGATCTGAGAACAATTATCTTTTAGAAGGAAAATTTAATTCCAGGTCTGTATTATAGTACAACATATCCACCACTGATCTAGAAGTACTTGTGGCAACCAAACAGATGAACTCCTTGCAACTGGGATTAATATTTACAAAATATACTGATCGGCCACACAGAGGCTCATAGACTTTAAATATATATATATATATACATATATAAGCACACATATATATATATCTATATATATGTAACATATAAATAAAATTCAAAAGAACAAGGCAAAAATAAGAAAACAGCTTCTGTCTTTGGAATGTCTAAAAGACAACTATGCTTTTACTCCAGTGTTTCTCTGCTATGAAAAGTACATACTTAACAAGTGGCACCTTTGAAAGCAATATTCAGTCAGCTAGGTAGTTTTGCTAAAACAATGACTTAAACAACAAATAAATGTAACATATTTCCAAAATCCACAAAGAAAATAATAAGGAATTTACAGATTCAAAATGATAACTGTTTACAGCACTGGGGAACATTGTATAGTATAGGTGACTTATTGTGCACCTAATTTTCTCACTGCTACCACAAAATGGTATTTGTTTACCTCACAGATTTACTATATGGCTGTTTTCCACAGATACCGAGATATGTACCTGCTGACCCAGTACAGCAAACAGCAACAGAGGTTTTTACTGGAACCCTTTTCCATTTGGATTCTTATGAAGTAATTATTGCCAAGTCAAAAACCTCAAGACTTTTACTGTAAAAACTAACATCTATCGGCCTCTGTGGTTGGAATGAAAATGAACATGCTCCCTCTCAAGAGTTTATCTCAAGAAAAGCCATGAGCTTGCAGTATTTTATTTTTTTTCAACAAATTCTCAAATGCACTAAAAAAGAAAGCTTTCAAAAGAAATACAGCCTTTTCCTGTGCCTTGTAAAAAAAAAAAAAAGGCAAAACTCCACTGTTTTATACTGCATGCATCATCAACTGCAACACTTTGTTTCCAATCTCAATTATTTCTTAAAACACATTTAAAAAAAGTTAACTGACAGTTTCATGATTTTCCTGTGAAGTCATTCTTCATCTCCATTAAAAATGGGAATCATTCTATTCTGATATAAAGTTCCAGTTTATTTTTAAATAGATATACTGGCTGTGAATTCAAAGACGAAACTGTATACATTATTACCTGAGTTCATTGATTCACAGACAACTTAGCACAGATTAAATGAAGTTTTCCCAATATTCTTCTACAAGCTTAAAAAAAAGAATTCATCTTTTAGGTATCTTTTGTAAATAATTAAAAAAACCTCTAATATATTATTCTATTGTTAGTATCTTCAATGCTTGAAGCTTTTACTGTAAAGTTCGAGTCCCAGAAATATTTTTTCTTGTCAAATTTCAAGGTGTTATCGAAAAACATTGCCTATACTTTGCCATTCATTTGAAGATTCTTGTACCACTTCCTCTAAATTCAGAGCACGACTGATGTCTTCCCCTTCTTGTTCTTGGTGACTTGCAGGCTCTTGTACAGGACCTACCAAGGTACAAGAGAAAAGGCAATTGAGTATGATTTTACATATGGTGTAAGAAAAAGGCAAATAATGCACTTGGGAATAAAGGAACCATGATAGGAACAGTATTATACAATTACTTCAGATACTGTAAATTCATTAGATGGTCTTGGAAATTTTTTAAAAAAATCTAATACAATATACTGCTTTCCTGGAATAATTTTTCAACTCTGATTTCTGTACACAGAGCTCCACATCAAAAACGAGGAACCACAAAAAGCAACGAATTGCTGTTTCAACCTAATTTTTGGGTTGCATGTGCAACTATTACCTCATCAACTGTGGTCTTCAGCTATCAGTGCTTGATTCCTCAATAGCTTAAGGGAAGTGCTCTGTGCTCTCCTAACAAAGTACATGGAGTCCTGCCCTCAGCAGTGCTACCACCATGCTACGTACCAGTGTAACCATGAGCCCGTTTCATATGCAGCTTCATATTGCTTTTCTGTGTAAATCCCATTGCACAGTAGTCACATTTATAAGGTCTCTCTCCTGTGTGCCTTTTCATGTGGACTTTAAGAGCACTCTTCTGGTTAAATGCCTTTTCACACAGTGTACACTGAAATGGCCGTTCCCCTTTATAAGAAAGAAAAACACACTTTGTATTTTTTCCTTTTAAGATTAAAATACAGTTTGAAATTCTGTAAAAATTAACAAAATTATCTAGAAATGAAATAGACATCATCATTTTCCTTGAGACTTTCTCCAAACAGGGCTATAGTTCCCCATTGTCAGCAAAAATCTCAAATTAAATGTCAGAATAGTTACATAAGAACTAAATCACTGATTTATCCTTCCTATCCAATTTATAACCTAGGTAAGTTATTTAACAGAGGTACAAAAAAAAAATCTATTTACCAATTTGACTTTTCTATACTCAAAGAAACCATCACCTTTTTTGCATCATGAAGAGTAATGCAGATAAAGCAATGTACTAGAATTAACAAAGCTGATGCCTTTAAGAAACTGAAAAGTCCAATATGTTAACAAAAAAAGTGTTCTGGTAATTCTGCATGGAACTTGTGGCTTCCTATGCCAACTAGTGATTCCCATATCTCACCAAAAGAGGCTTATTGTTCCAATTCTGCTAGAATACTACTGATTTCTAGCTATAAACACAAGAACATATTAACTTAAAAATATTTTAAAATTTAAAAATACCTACTTTGCAAGACCAGACTTTTACTTCAACACTAACACTCAACACCATAACCTCTGATGTAAACACACTGTATGTCATTAAGGACTACTAAAAGCACTTTCTAAGATACTCCTTGCTATTTGTTAGCACAATAAAGCACAAGAAGGAGTAAAAACATTTTTCCAAATTCTTTCTTACAGGATAAATATGTCTCTCCCTTCATTATGTTAGTGTTCCCACATGCATGCCAAATCCAACTTCAGAAGGTCCTTCAAAGCACAGATATTTTCCTTCTATTTTTGTTAACAACTTTTTCTTTAGTTTGAAGAGAAATCCAGGCTTACTGAAATTCTTTTGATTCCATTTTTTAAATTCAGTGAAGGTGGGCAGCCTTTTTGGCGTAATGGATTACTACACAGTTTTTGGTAGAACTGGAAGCAAGTGCTTCCCTCTGATTTCAACATTTCAGCAAACCACTCTTCACTGATAAATCCTAAATAGCAAGATATCTAGAGCTATTCAGAGAAATAATGCATTTTCCTTCTGGTCATTGATTCAGTAGATATTACCCATTAGAAATGGTTATAAATGTTTAGTCAAGATAGAAATCACAAACACTTTCTCACAAACAAGGACAGTACCTTTATGGAAATAAGTCAGTTTAGGTTTAGATTAACCTTTCCTAGCATAGTTTATGTAAATGCATCCATCTAAACACTTCTGTGCAGCACATAAACAGGATTTTCACTCTTTTGGTCTCAAGTGATTTCCAAAAGAACATTACCTTTTGAAAGAATTACAATCCTATAGATTGACCTACTGTTGCCTGACATTGTTGAAACACAAAAATAAACATGAATTTAGCAAGGTCTGTTACAGTCTAGCACATGAGCCTCCTAGTACAAGAAACCCAAAAATATCTAAGGATTTAAGGATTTCCTGAGTGAATTACAACTCATTCCAAAACAGAAAGAACTCATCCTATGATGGGGAAGATTTATGAGAAACAGATCAATAAAGGGACTCTGCTCTGTTCTCAGCCTCCCTGAACTGCTCTGTGCCTATTACAGAGGGGCAGCAGCGTGAAATTAAACTAAGCATGGAAAATGACAACTGGTCATCTTTCCTGCTTCCTGTATATTCTGTGGAACACTAAAACTAGGAGACAATAACTTTTTCAAGAGTCTGTGTTATTTAAGTCAGTTTTGCAAAAAGCAAATTACTGAGGGTATTTTAATTTCCTTGGATTTTAACTCCGGCTTCTCTTTTCCTAGCCACAGTAGAACCAGAATGTTCTTTCTAATGCAGTAACCACAAAGCAGCTTGATGCTGGGGAAAGAGAAAACTCTGGTTGACTCATTCTAAGAGAGAGTTTTACCCTTCTGAGGGAATCTTCTTATTCTACAGCACATCCAGCCAAATTCATTGGTACTCTCCAGTTTAGTAGCAACACAGGTAACTTTCCCCTGTCCTGTTTACATTTAGCAACCATGACAGCTATTTATTGGTAGCAGTGGTAGGGAAAAGAAAGAATGTTTGTCAGGCACAGAAGGTGACAGGGAGGGCAGCTGGGCTATCATCCTATGTACAGCCTTCAACTTGTAGTAGGGCAGAAGCTGCAACCTGAAAAGCATTTCACTTACATCACAGAAAGTGAGTGCTCCCTAAGAGAAGTCAGAATGGACTTTTTATGGATTAACTGTTGAAGGAAATAATACAAGTGGAGTACGTGGAAAAGAACAGAACAAATTAAAAGCACTGGCATTAGAAACAGATGACATGTGCATGTAGCTCAGTGACAATGAAGCACTGCATACAGCAGTCAACATTAGCAGTCAAACCTATCTCTTGTTTAACATCACTGAGCACACTCCTCATTTGCACATTCTTCTATATGATTGAGGATGATCATAACCAGTGTTTTTAAATCACTTCAAACAACACTTTAAAATATGATTTTATTAATATCTTTCAAAGGCTGACAAACCTTTAGACACAAGTTCATGCACTCGCATTATCACTGCAGTACTGCCAGTCCCAAAATACAGATCAGCTTAGTGAAGCACATGAGTTTTCAAGTTTGCTGTTCCTCCTTTTAATTTCCATACATTTGAAGAAAGAAATTTACTTGGTTTTTTAAGCTTAAGTTGATATTTAAATGCAGTTAGCTGAAAGCATAAGCAAGGGCTCCAAACATAACATCCAAACATTGCTAAGAAAACCTCTCAAGATAAAAACAATTTCTGCTGTCACCTGTGTGGATGCGACTGTGTCTCTCCAGCTGACTTGGCTTAGCGAAAGCTTTTTCACAAGTATCACATTTAAACACTCTAGGCTTCTGGGAACTCAGTGAAGGTCCACCCTGATGGGTTTGCATGTGTTCCTAAGCCAGCATAGGGAAAAAAATAAATTTCAGACCCTTTAAAAGGATTTCAGTACTTAACATAAAAATATATTCACACCTGGAAGACAAAAGCAGAGGATCTTAGTCATCAGCAGACAAGCTGGAAGAAAATGGAAGAGTGCATTGTTTTTTTTCTTTTAGATTAGAGATTATTTTTGCGTATCAACTCTCTCTAACCATCAGTCTTCACACTTTTGAAAAACTCCGTAAGTAACTGTATGTCTTTCTTTTTTTGGCATACATTAGTCCCTTTACTAATTATCTGAAGCAAAATAAAATACAGAAAACCAAACCAGAGTTCTTTAAATGCTCTGTGCATCTACAAAGAGGTATTTTGACAACTGTGCATTGTAAACTAACATAGGATTTTTCCCCCCCTCTCCTCTACAGCATCCATCTCCCTCCTTGTCTGATACCTGGGCATTCCTCAGCACCTGAATTGGTAACACTGTCAAACTGCACAGGCCTCAAAGAGGCAACTATCACAACATACACACACACAGCTGCACAATGGCAAGATGCAAACAGAACCACTTCACAATGGACTCTTAATTGAAAAAAAACCCCCAGAAACTTAAATCACTAAGGTTCTTAACGGTAAGATAGCAGGATGTTTTACCTTCATGAAGAAGCATCAATAACAGCTCTAATTTCAGTGTTTTTAATACACTGATGCTACGCCCAGATGTTTTTCAAACTTAGAAGAGTATTTATGTTATCTATTAATTTTTTCATTTTTCATTTTTTTATTAATACCAAGTTAAAATTCGAATTACAAAAGAAAATAAATAAAAATATATATAACTAAAAAAATCTAATCAAGAACTGTCTGTGAAACAGTACTGCAAATACTTGTCCACTTTCTAAAATGTGTGTGGATATTCTTTTCTAGTCTATTTAATTACAGACTAAACTATTAATTAGTCTTTACTATACCTAAACAATAAGCCTTCTTGATGTCTATGAAGTCCTATTCCTCACTCCACGAACTGAAGCAAACTGTGTCTGCAGAGTTTGTTTACACTGGAAAATCAGCGAGACAGTTACATGGATGAATATTATTATCACAGTACTTATCATAATAGAGTATTATAGGGAAATAATATAAGGTCTTCTGAGAAAAATTAGGTATCTTAAAACCCCTGCTTAGGTGGAAATAAACAAAATCTTTAGGTTTTATCTTGTTCATAACCCCCTCAAGCATTGAAATGGTGGAAGCATAATATAACCTACTTCAAAAAAATTATCTGAAGCCAGCTGCTTCTTTCTTTCACCATAAAACCCAAACAAAAAACCAAACCTCCAAATCCCAATGACTCCCACCCCATCTTCTACTTCAATGCAAACAACATATCCAGATAGCCCTGTAAAACTTTCTGCCAACTTTCTCTGAAGAAACAGTTTGTGATGCAATTCTGTTCCACTGATCTGTGCACCTCTCATACTTTTCCTGTAAAATAAATATTCTTTTGAAAATAGTTCATGGAAATGCAACATTCATGAAGTGCAATCATCTCTTCATCTTCATAGTTAGTATTTCACTGATTTTGTGATATTTTACAACATTACTTGTGCAATTCTTATATTCTTCAGAGAGTAATTATCTTGGGGTAGCAAACAAGCATTATCTAATTAAAAAAATAAGACCAGGAAACCTTCTTTGAAATGGCTCATTGCATTAGTACGCCACTCCTATACCCCATCACTCCTGAAACATTAATTGTAACCACCTCTCAACGTGTGGCAATAAAAAGTTTGTTTCATTCCATTGTTTTAATAAGATGATAAGGCCTTTTTCCTTTTAACTTGGAATCATGTCTTTGCCTTATTTACTATCAACAGTCAACTTCCAGATACTTCCACTACATATTCATATAAAACTGGACAGTTTAGTCACTGTGCATGTCTTAAGGTTCTCCTCTCTGAAGCTGTAAAACAGGACAGTAACCCACATCAGAAGGGGAGTCTGAGTCACTTAACTGAAAAGCCTTAACACTGGGGGTGGGGGGTGGAGGTGTTTGTGAAAATGATCTCTAAAGAGCATTTTCTTGTGTATAATTATGAAAATGCTGCTACTGGCATCTTTGGAAAAAACACCTACAGTTAAGTACTGGGATCTAAACACTGATACCCTTACCTCTTACTGGATTTTTCTGAGAAGCCTGAGGTTTGGTAGTGCCCTTAATGTTTCTGGTGATCTCCAGAATTCCACCAGTATAAAATGAAGACCACGAGTAACAGATCACTGAACTCTTCCCAAAATCCTAAGCCAACCCCCAACATTTATCTTTGAATTTGCTATTATAGGCTGCTCACAACTGAAGCTGCTATTAACACCTTGATAAAGAGTCTGATGAGGGGTGGAATTTGTTTTAGTACCTGATGGTCCAGTGGTAAATGAAATTGTCCTTTAAGACCTTTAAGATCAAAGCCAACTGTTAACCAGCACTGACAAGCCTACCACTAAACCATGTCTGCTAAGACACTGTCCATAGTGCCACATCTACACATCTTCTAAATACCTGCAGAGTTGGTGACTCAACAACTTCCTTTTATAGGCTGTGCCAGTGCCTGACAAGCCTTTCAATGAAGAAATTTTCCCTAATATCCAATCTAAATCTCTCCTAACATAACTGAGGTAATTATCTCTTGTCCTATTGCTCATTATCCTGTAAAGGCCAACCCCCACCTGGCTAAACTCTTCTTGCAGAGAGTGTTAAGTGACCCCCGGGCTCCTTTTCTCCAGGCTAAACAACCCCAGCTTCCCTCAACTGCTCTGCTCCTCCTAAGAGTTGTGCTCCACACCTTTCACCAGCTCTGCTGCCTTTCTCTGGACACACTCCAGAACCTCAATGTCCTTCTTGAACTGAGAGCTCAAAACTAACACGGGATTTGAGATGCAGCCTTGCCAGCACAGAGTAAAGAGGGACAGCCACTGCCCTGCTCCTGCTGGCAACACTATTCCCCACACAGACCAGGAACCCATTGGCCTCCTTGGCCACCTGGGCCCACTCTAGCTCTCGTTCAGCCACTGTCACTCAGCACTCCCAGGTCCTTTTCCACCAGCAGCTTTCCAGCCACTCTGCCCCCAGCCTGTAGTGCTGCCTGGGGTTTTTCATGACCCAAGAGCAGGATCCGACACTTGGCCTTGTTGAACCTCACAAAATGGCCCCAACCCATTGATCCAGCCTGTCCAGATCCCTCTGAAGAGCCTTCCTGCCCTCCAGCAGATCAACACTCCTGGCTAGCTCAGTGTTGTCTGCAGAATGACTGAGAGTGCACTCAATCCTCTTGTTCAGATCATTGATAAAGATATTAAACAGAACCAGCCCCAGTACTGAGCCCTGGAGAACACCACTGGTGAGCAGCCATCAGCTGGATGTAACTCCATTCACCATCACTCTGAGCCTGGACATACAGCCAATTTTTTCCCAGCAAACAGTGAGCCCGTCCAAGCCATGGAGGTGAGTTTCTCCAGAAGAATGCTGTGGGAAGCAGTGTCAAAGGCTTTGCTGAAGTCCAGGTAGACAACATCCACAGCCCTTCCCTCCTCCATGAGCAAGTCACTTTGTCACAGAAAATCATGTTACTCGAGCAGGACCTGCTTTTCATAAACCCACACTGATTGTGCCTGATCTCCTGGCTGTCCTGCATGCGCCACATGGTGGCACACAAGATGAGCTGCTCCATAACCTTTCCTGGCACTGAGATCAGGCTGAAAGGCCTGTAGTTTCCCAGATCCTATTTCCAGCCCTTGTAGATGGGCATCACAGGTGCTAAGATCCAGTCAACTGGGACCTCCCTGGGTAGCCAGCACTGCTCATCGTAAAAGTGGTTTGGCAAGCTCTTCTGAAAGGCCCCTTGGTACCCTTGGGTGGATTCCATCCAGTGCTATAGACAAATTGTGCAGGTTGAAGTGGTGTGGCAGGTCACTGACTAATTCCCCTACCTCCACTGAGATGACTACAGTGCTGCACGCACCAGCACTGGGACATTTCAAACGTGCTCCAGTGTCCTCAGCACAGTGGGGTGGAGCTTGAAGGGTCTCACTGGCACATGAACCCTCAAACACTGGTGTGCTGCCCTCAAGCTCATCTCCAGCAAGTCTGGTTTTATCCCTTCTTCCCTACAAACCTAGTTCAGATGATCTCTCTCAACGAGCCCTGCTAACTCCTCAGCAAAGATCTTTTTCCCCCTTTGAGACAAGTGTAGCCCATCTGCAGCAGGCCTGCTGTTGTGTAGACCAATCCATGGTCAAAAACCCCTAAATTCTGCAGTCTCAGAGACAGCTACTGATCTGCCAGCTCTTCCTACACCACACCCTGCAACTGGAAGGACAGAAGAGAAGATTACTTGTGCTTCTGATCCCTTAACAAGTTGTCCCAAGGCCCTCAAGTCTCTTGTGACTGCCCTTGAACTTCTTATTGCAACTTCAATCGCTGCCTTCCTGAAAAATCAGTTATGGATAATAATCCAAGGGACATACTAGGGTAAGAAGTTATCTTGTCATATCTTTAACATGGGCCCAGTTTTAAGAAAACAAACTGAAGAGAGACTGATTTTTGGAGTTTGTTATCATTACTTAAGGAAAACAAGTATCAAGACTCCTTTGGGTTTTTTTCCTGGAAAATTTCTTCTAATTCAGAGGTTAAGAGTTTCACAACAATACATTTTATGATAGTTTCCAATAGTCTAGTTGACAGACTTGATCACTCCAAGAGGGTGAACTTCACAAAGAGAGTATATTTCATTATAATATTATATCAAAGTGAAATGAAATCTATTGAGGAGGTGTCCTAAAAGATAATATAAATATAAATAAATATAAATACATTGCCTTTGGCTCCAAAAATTTCTTGCTATAAATTCTGGGAAGCTGGCAAGATTCTGGGCAACTTATATGTTTACTCCTTTCTTAAAGCTCTTCAAATTACTTCCTTTAAGTATCTCCCAGAGGTAAGATACTGGCCTGAACAAAGCACTAGTCTAATACAGCCCAATATTCCTAATATTCCTAACAAGAACATTCTATAATACAGTTAAGAACTTAGATACATCACTAATTTTTTTAAAAGACTTGGAAGTACTAGGTTGTTCATAATCTAGAGAAAACAGAGAAAATATCACTAGACAAGAGCAATAATATAAAGACATTTTAAAATAAATGCTCCCTCTATCACTTGTACTCACATGACAGAGCATCTACAAATGAAATGGTAAGACTGTAAAGCAGGTAACTTCCTGAGATAGCAAAAGATTATCTGGAAATCAGGATTAGCATTGATGATATTCATATGCAAATAAAATAAGTGAAATATTTTCCTGACACTACTACTTGCATGACAGGCATTAACATTTTCATTCTGTAGTCAACATATGCATTAAAATCCTCTCCATGCTCCAGAAGAGAGTTCTCTATCTGTGCATACATTATCACTTAGATTCCCTCTCTCAGATGCACACCTCTGACACTGTAAAGGGAAAGCAAAGACAAAGGGCTAATAGGTACCTTTTGTTAATATCACAGAAAGTCCAAAACAAAAGGAGTTTAGAGAACTATCAACTGTTATTACCAAATACCTTGAGATGTGTTGCCCTCTTAAAGGCCTTATTGCAGATCTGGCAAACATGTATTCGCTCCTTGCCATGAACCTCTTTGCAGTGGTGTGTCAGCATGGTGATGGAATAAAAGGTTTGGCTACACTCAAAACACTGGTGCCCACGAGTTTCTTTTTCTGTTTGACTGCTTTTACTCACATTAGGGGTAACTTCTGTCACCTGTAACAATTTACAAATACACTATCAGGTAATTTCATAAGCACATCCACATTGGCTTATTTTTAAAATCTACCTCAACGTGACAAATTTTTGGAGAGCATCTGCAAGCAACTTAGAAGACACAAAAGAAGTCAGTTATATGTAAATATGAACTTCTATTTCATTGCTCTAAAGAATGATACATGTATTTTAAGAAAACAACATTAATAACTACAATCAAATTGACTTAACACATCATAAATAGAATGCGTGTGTGTGTGGATTCGTACTTGTCTACATTCAGTTTTATGCTCCTGAACAACCCAGATGATCCTCAATCTGCTACCAAATAAAATTCAAAGCCAAAAGCATTCCAGACAGGAAAAAAGTTATCTCTGATTCTGTAGAGAAGAAGAATATTTTCTATTTATTTAACTTCTTGACTGGGGATTCTATTTTCATAAGGAAGTAAAGGTCTACCTCCAGAAGTACTGAAACACAATGAAAAATTGATAGACTTGGATGGTGGTGTGATGCATTATTGTTTTAATTAGTGAGAACTGCCTGGAAAAACTACTTTCTGCAGATAATTTAATACCAAATTCAACTTTATACATACAGAGGAATCCTAAATACAGTAACACAGAAAGCAACAAATCAAGTCACAATCCGCCTCTCTCATTTCTCCTATATTAGAGCTTGCCCAGCCAGGCTGGTGGAAAACATTCATTCTTTCATTCATTCATTCTTCTTCAAGAAAAGAAGTCTGAACCACTTTTTCGAATACCAAAACTGTATTACTTACGTAAGAGTTTCTATTGTGATTCAAAGGCATAAGAAGTTGCAAAGACTTTATGTTGCACCATCACTGAAACAACTTGGATTCAGAAAGAGAATGGAAAAAGTGTACCAATGGGTGCTATTTTTCCCCACATCTCCAAAATTTATTTATTTTTATTTTATAAATACCAACTTACTTGGAAATTTTTGGAGCAGTCTGTGTTGAGCACATGATTATGTGATTTGGAGAAAGAACCACATTATAAATTACATTTCTTTCTTGTGTGCATGTACATATATATGAAAAAGGTTTTTAATTCAAAACTTAAAACAGTATCTGTGTGATTAGGAAGTTACAGAGAACCTCTTCCCAAAAGTCGTTTGGGAATGACATCAGGCTTCATGATTCAAGTTAAAAAGACATTGTTACAGTATTTTGATTAAATAGAAGTCCTTTACCACAAAAGATACAGAAATGTATAGTATCTACCTGATATGTTATTTCATCAGAGTTTGCAGGTGCTGAATGGGGTGTATGGCTCACCAGTATTACTTGCTGTGATCCTGATGCACTTTGGCTAGCAATACTGGAATCTGTGAGTATAGCAGGGAACTGCTGACCCTGTCAGACAGGGGAGCAAAAAAATAGAAGAGTAACTATACTTAAAAGAGTAAGAGTAACTTAAAAATCTGCATTTAAACAGCTGACTGGAGTAATGTAAGTTTTCATATCTAAACAGTACTTCATTTTTTCCTTTAGAAAGAAACATTTCAGAACCCTATTTGAGCAAATGCAAACGTTTTCCTTTATTTTCTCCTTTACATTTATATCTAACCATTTAAGGGTAACAACAGCTGGAAGTTTGTAAGACTAGATTCAGTTCTGATCAATTTTTATCAGCCTTGCATGAAATGCTGAATGTTTTAGCCTTCCACTGCCTTTCTTTAACTCCTGTATTCTGCTCTCCTGCATGGCCTTCCCGCAGTATCTTTATTCAAACCTCTTGATAAAGCAGACTTCCAAACCCCATGAAATCATGATACAAAATCACTACTTAGGATATATGATTACTAGTATCTTACTACTTCTACTTCTACACTACTTTTAATGACTTCAACAGGAAACACAGTTCTTTTACATACTACCTAGCTATTCACCATGATTTCTTGCAACATCAACTGTGTTTGCACAGCTATTATTATTCTTCAATGTTTCAATTTTATTTATGTTTGCCTTAACAGTAGGCATGGGATCTTATTCATACACACCAACACTGCCAAATGTTATCACTGAAATTATTACAAAGCCTGAAATGAAACCATGTTCTGCTTTGTTATTCTGTGAAACCAGAAATCACAAACATATCATACGAATTATTTAAGAAATCTTTTCTTCCCTTCCCTGGAGCAAAACTGCAGAGGAAAGCATACAACTTTGCTTCACCAGTTTTAATCACAGCACATGCAAGATAAATAGTATTTAATTTGTATACATTTACACACTAACTCAGGTCAAAAAGTAAATAAAAATCAATCTAAACCTAGTTAAGCCAAGAAAATAGAAGAAACAGCTCAAGTTTTCACATGTAAAATCTACACTGAAATGTCAACCATACATTGAAAACCTTTTCACTTTGTAGTCTTTCAATATTATTTTTTATCTCCCCACTCTGTAGATTCTATTTGCCAAATGTGCCTTTGGCTCTTGATGACACCACAAAATTCTTAAGTTAAGCTATAAATGAAACTAATAGTAAGGTTACTAGAGAGATGACAGTGCATACAGCACCATTTTTATAAGATTTCTTATAATGCCACCTGTTATTATAGATAGCCAATTAAATTCTGTCCTGTTACTTGCTGTGAAAAGAACTGTCACAACTGCTGTTCAACTCTCCCATTCACAAGTAGGAAAAGAAAAATTTACCAAATGAAATAATATAATAGGAGTACTAAGCTGTATTACTGAATAGTGATAATAAAGTATTTGGTCTAACACCAAAAACTGATCTCAAACCATGTTTGAAACAGTAGAATCTATATGTTAATTTAAAAAAAACAAACAACTTTGCAAAATCTATTGGCACTTCTGTTCGAACAGTTCATTTTTCCAAAGCCAAACTCACACGGTTGGCAGGGAGAAGGAAAATTAACTAAGATATCAAATATGATGTATTTACAGGACAAAATTATTTTCTAAGCAAAAGAAATTATGTTCTGTAAGACAGAAACACAAATTTATCTGTCAGTTCAGAAAAGCATCTTACCTGTGAAGTGATATTAAGTGTAACTGCATCAAGACCACCTGACAACATTCCCTGAGTGTCAGCAAGAGTCAAAGTGACACTTCCGTCTCCTCCAACTCCTGATGAAGACATTACCAAATTCTGTGCAGAAACTGCAGACTGAGATATGGGTGTTGCTGGAGGAAGGTTTGTTCCCCCCGTTGTATTAAGTTCTAGAACAGATGCAAAATGTTAAAAAAAAATCTGTTACATACATGAACACTAAACTACAAATTTATTTTAAGTGAACCTAGTAATTTCTGTTTCCCATTGCTGGGATTTTCTATTGTGGAATCAACAAAATCAGTTAAACTGCTAGTCAAGAACCTAAAGTTGTCAGTCAGATGATAAAATTAGAAAAATTACATTTAAGTGTAGCTTCATGAACACAGTACTGCACTCACAGGTGGTCACGTGCATATATAAACATATATAGGTAGAAATTCATAAACATACTTAAAATCTCAAAATTTGAGTATTAGAGCAAATGTGTTATTTTAGCACTTCTGCAGTGAAGGCACCAGATTTTGTCATCCTCCAGTTTAGAGATACAGTTCTTCAGTACTCCTGTAACTGCCTCAAAGTACTAATTTAAGACATGTCTTCTTGTTTTCATTTTTCTACTATTGTGTGGAATAAAGTTAATTTAAACTTGTGGAAGAATGGCTACATGACAGGGGCCATGTTTTGGACCAAGAATCGGGAGGATGTAGCTAATCTGGGTCCCTGCACCTGCAAAACACTGTGTCCTTGAGCATAGCTGTAGTACAAAAACAAGTAGTGAGAGACATGAGAAAAGAAAGATGTAACCCCTAAGGTATGAGGAAGAGCTGATATTGTAGAATAGCCAATAAATTGCTTAACTTGCAGAATATGTATGAGCTTATTACTTGTTGTGCATAAAAGTCTGATGCTCTCTTCAATAAACGAAGCTTGCTAAACACTCATACTGAGCGTCCAAGTTTCCCTCACCGCAACATATGGCGCCCGAACAGGGACCCTACAGAGGGCTTGAACCTGTGAGCCACGGTCCGGTGCAGTATTCTGTGTTGGTCCCGACACAGCACGGGAGGTGAAAGAGTGGGCTCCGTGTCCCCGAGCGACCTTAGAGAAGGGTCTCGGCCAGCAAAAGAGCGGGCTCCATGCCCCGAGCGACCTTAGAGAAGGGTCTCGGCCAGCGAAAGAGCGGGCTCCATGCCCCGAGCGACCTTAGAGAAGGGTCTTGGCCAGCGAAAGAGCGGGCTCCATGCCCCGAGCGACCTTAGAGAAGGGTCTTGGCCAGCGAAAGAGCGGGCTCCATGCCCCGAGCGACCTTAGAGAAGGGTCTCGGCCAGCAAAAGAGCGGGCTCCATGCCCCGAGCGACCTTAGAGAAGGGTCTCGGCCAGCGAAAGAGCGGGCTCCATGCCCCAAGCGACCTTAGAAAAGGGTCTCAGCTGGCGAAAGAGCGGGCTCCATGCCCCGAGCAACCTTAGAGAAGGGTCTTGGCCGGCTAAAGAGTGGCTCCGCGTCCCCGAGTGACCTTAGAGAAGGGTCTCAGCCAACTAAGCGCCGCCGACGTCTTGCAAGGGCTGCAACAGCGGTGACTACTGAATTAGAAGGTAATGGAGAGACAAGCGGCGTATGACCTTTTTAAATGCTTTTTACACAAGTGGGGATTACAGGGTATCGACCTGGGAAAAGAACTCCCGGGACTGCTTGCATCTGGAGTTGCAAAAGGGTGCTTTGCAGATCCCAATCAGGTCTTTGAGGAGTTAGAGTGGCGTAGGTTTGGGGATAAGTTGTGGGAAGCTGTGTTAGATGAGTGTAAAACTGCAAAAAAGATGTCTAAAACTTGGCGGATAGTTGCTAATGCACTAAAACAGTACGAGGCAGAGAAGAAGGCCGTTCAGGCAGCCTCTGCCCGATTGGGAATGCCTGTTCCTAGTGAGAATAGCAGGGCCTCAGCATCTACATCCTCTTATCCACTGCCCCCAGCAACTACCATGGTGTATCTGCCAGCGGGGATGGCCTCCGTGCCAGCCACCTGAGCCGCTCCTTCTGCGCCTCCGCTGGCAGCGAGGGATTGCCCCCCCTCCAGCTGGAAAGGATGGCAGGGAAAGAACAAAGGAAATGCTTGACCCCGAGGCAGTGCAAATTGCTAATGGAAGGTGTAAGGCATGGCGAGAGATTACAGGAGAGGCAATAGTTGCAGGTGACTGAGCGACTGCTGATGCCTTGCTTGAGGTGGCTTGTCCGGTGGTTTATGCACCAAATCCTGCTGGAGGCTTGCAAGCAACTATCACTACCTTAGATTGGAAATGGCTGGCACAGCTCCGTGCCACTGTAAGTGAGTGTGGTATCCACGGAGAACCAACTCGTCAGATGCTCAATTATTTGTGGGGAGGATACATACTGTTGCCATCGGATATTAAAGGCCTCATGAGGCTAGTGCTTACCCAGCATCAACAGTTGTTGTTTAATGCTCACTGGCAGGCTGTGTGCCAAGAGTCTGTGGCTACCCTGAGACAGCCAGGAGGTCCGCTATATGGAGTTACTTTAGAGGAACTTAGGGGATAGGGGCATACCTAAGGACGGAGGTGCAAGCACTAATCGAGAAGCTGAGGGAGGCTATGAGATTAGCCCGGGTGGGGCTCGATAGGGTGAAATCCCCAGGGGGTATTCCCTCATACATGGGAATTAAACAAGGAAGAGAAGAGCCATTTGGGTTGTTTATTGACAGAGTGGTGAATGCTATTCAGACAGCAGGGGTCCCTGAATAGATGCATGGAGCACTACTAAAGCAATGTGCCCTACAGAATTGCAATCCCACCACTAGGAGTATACTTGTCACACTCCCTGGTACCTGGACTGTTGAGGAGGCTTTAGAACAAATGGCTCAGGTGCCAGTGGGGCCGCAGGCTATGTTAGTGGAAGCAGTAAGAGATTTGGGAAGTAGTTTCAGGGAGCAGGCACAGGCGACGCAGAGTCAGGTGTTGGCTGCCCTTGCCCCCTTGCAAGCGTCAGTAAATTGGCTTCAAAGAAAAGGACCATCACGATTCCGATGCTTCTGCTGCGGAACTGCTGGCCATATACGACGGGATTGTACAATGGGAGCTGTGTGGTGCCGGTGCTGCAAGTCCGACACACACAATGAGTCAGCCTGCCGGCGCGTCTTGGGAAACGGGAAGCCCAGCGGGAGGGGTCGCCCCGCTCCGACACAAGTGGCGGCCCAAAGCCCAAGCGCCTTCCCAGCACAAGCACCTTCTCCCTCCATCCCGCAACCAGCGGAAGCCTCAGTTTGGACCTGGCAACCTCAATAGACTGCATCTTAATGGACTGCAAACTGCAGCGTATCCCAATGGGGATTAAGGGCCCTGTTACAGCTGGTGGACAAACCATGGGAGCTTTGTTGATTGAACGCTCGTCTGCCAGCATGTCAGGACTTACTATTCTTGTTGGACGAATTGATGCTGATTATACAGGTGAAATCCAAATAACGGCACAAACACTATTCCCACCATTGTTTATTCCAGCTGGATCGCGAATTGCTCAATTAATCCCCTTGCCTCAATTAACCAGAGGAACTGTACCACTTGGCAAGCAGCGACGTGGTGAAGGTAGTTTTGGTTTCACAGGAACAATGGCATTGTTAACAGTGGACTTAAAGCATCGTCCTAAAAAACATATTGACGTCCCGTATCAGGGTCAAACCATCACCCTGGTTGCGCTCCTAGACACCGGTGCAGACATCAGCATCATAGGGACGCAGAAATGGCCACCCCAGTGGCCCACCCATGCAGCAAATGCCACAGTCGCAGGAGGACTCACACTTGCACGGAAATCCCCTCTACTGAAAATTTTTATAGAGGGAAAGACTGTCACCTGTACAGTTTCTGTAATACTGCTCCCTGAGGGTGTCCACACCTTGCTGGGCCGCGATGTGTTGGCACAGTTGGGAATGGTCCTTGCCACAGATCTCCCTTTATAGGGACGGCCATTGGATGGACTTTCCCGATCCCACTCCGATGGAAAACAGAGGACCCGGTGTGGGTTGAGCAATGGCCTTTAAAAGGCGAAAGTTTCATTCAGGTACACAAGCTGGTCCAGGAGCAATTTGACCAAGGACATCTCTGGTTATCTGTTAGTCCTTGGAATACTCCTATTTTTGTGATCCAAAAGAAATCTGGCAAATATTGGCTCCTGCATGATCTACATGCTGTCAATGATCAGATGCATAGTATGGGAGCCCTGCAGCCCGGATAGCTCAGACGGTAGCTTTCTTGCTCCAGGGGGGGCAGCAGCAGGCACCCATGCCACCCTAAATAAGTTGGGATGCTGGCTTGTGAAGCAAACCAATGCCACTTCTATGGCGCTTTCTAGCCTTTTGCTTGATGTTGATTCTATTCGCCATGCAACGCTTCAAAATAGAGCTGCAATTGATTTTCTTTTCCTTGCACAAGGCCATGGTTGTGAAGAATTTGAAGGCATGTGTTGCATGAACCTTTCTGACCATTCGCAGTCCATCCACTCCCAGCTCTCTGAGTTGCGGAGGTTAACCAGAAACCTACAGGTAGAATCGGGCTTTGGTATTGATGGATAGCTCAAATCTTTAGGCCTGGGATCATGGCTATGCTCTATTGTTAAGGCTGGCATAATAGTAGGCATTATAGCTTTATTGGTAGCATTAGTTTTGCCTTGCTTTTGCATATGCTTACAAAATATGGTGCAAAGGATGATATCTGCTGCATTTAATCAAACATTGCTTGTACAAAAAGAAAACAGGGGAATTGTGGAAGAATGGCTACGTGACAAGGGCCACGTTTTGGACCAAGAATCGGGAGGATGCAGCTAATCTGGGTCCCTGCACCTGCAAAACACCGTGTCCTTGAGCATAGCTGTAGTACAATAACAAGTAGTGAGAGACATGAAAAAAGAAAGATGTAACCCCTAAGGTATGAGGAAGAGCTGATATTGTAGAATAGCCAATAGATTGCTTAATCTTGCAGAATATGTATGAGCTTATTACTTGTTGTGCATAAAAGTCTGATGCTCTCTTCAATAAATGAAGCTTGCTAAACACTCATATTGAGCGTCCAAGTTTCCCTCACCACGACATAAACTGACATAACAATTTAAAGCTTGTGAGAAAACACACAAAACACTCAAAGTTCTTGAATCATGACATGCAAGATTATTCCATTAATTCTAGTATTTACTTTTTAAACTAAGTACTATTTTCAATTAGAAAAAACGTTGTATGCGTACCTGGAGCATTTAGTGAAGGGCCCTGAGAAAGAAGCTGGTCATTGCTTATAGTTAATGTAGCACCTGTAGTCTGACTGCTGATGGTTGGTGCTGTCAGCCTTAAGCCAGTGTTCAGATCAGTGCTTCCAGAATTATGCTGAATAAGATCTTGGCCTGAATAGAAATAAGTCCTACTGTAACTAGAATCGTCTCAGCATTATTCTGCTACTGTTCTTGCAATAGATCATAAAATAATAAAAGTAGAAAATACAACCAAAACACATAATTAACTTCCATACAGATTTTTATGCAGCAGTTTGGCAAGTTTTTAATACAGATGTGATTATGCAAATCCAGATGCTAACATGTACAGAAACATCTGAGATTAGTAATATTTAGACAAATATGGATCTTACTTCTCTAGATTCAAAGCACCAACTTGATCAACCTATAAAAATCCAGCTGTTAACTGAGGTTATGAATAAAACAGTGAGTGAATCTTAAGTATTCTCAAGGCAAACGAGTTTGGGTTTCAAATGCGGATTTGGGAAGTATCTTTTAAAGCTGATGAATATAAGGAAAATACGCCATGGGAAAACTGTGGACTGTGAAAATCCTTGTATGCTACTGTATAGGTACTTTATGAAATAGAGATCTGGTATCATTAAAGATTTTTAAAAACACAAACCAGATATTGTAAGAGTGATTTCTTGAGGACTTCCTGATGAGGTCGCAGTAGTGGAACCCGAAGCATGAGCTAGAACTTGACTCAAACTGGAATTATTTATGGTCAACATTATCTCATGTTGTCCACTTGTAGATGACACCATGCCCTGTGAAGTCATGACTTGAGTAATGTCTTGTGCACCTAAATTAAAGTGGTAGAACAACAAAAAAAATCCATGAATATCCTTTGGTAGAATTTTTGACAAAACTTTTTAGAGCAATTTATACATTATTTTCTCAGATACTATAATTGATGCAGCCAAGGGGAGATGCTAGAACTTGCAGCAGAAAGTAAAAACTCTTTTCACATCCTATTTGTTCTTCTACAGTTAAGATTTTCAGAATGAAGATTTTTGTATTTTGCTCAAAACTATCAAAGTTCTTAAGTATTTTCTATATTTTTCTATTTTATAGAATCATAGAATGGCCTGGGTTGGAAGGAACCCTAAAGATTACATGGTTTCAACTCCCCTGTCATGGGCAGGGATGACTTCCACTACATTAACCTGCTCAAAACCTCATTCAATCTGGCCTTGAACACTTCCAGGGATGGGGCATCTACAGCTTCTATGGGCAACTTGTTCCAGTGCCTCACTACCTTCACAGTAAAGAATTTCTTCCTATTAGCTAATCTAAACCTACTCTCTAATTCACCTTCTGAAAAAAATCATATTAAGAAAGGGTAACGCAAAGCTGTAAAATTTGCTGAAGATGCTCAAGCAAGAACTGCAAGTTTATTTTATTAAAATGAGACGTCTGGTGGGAGTGGGGGGAGGCAGGGGTTGACATTTTCTCACTGTGAGTAATACCCTGAGTAAAATTAAAAAATTGAACGCACAATAAAACCACTGACAGTGCTTACCATTAGCGCTGGTTGTCAGCACAGACTCCTGCTCAGACAGGGACCCTATTGCCATGTTAGCAGATGATGTTACTGTGGGCTGCAAAGACAAGCCTGATATGGGCTGAATAACCACGTTAGCTGGCACTGCATTTTCTGTTGCCTGGAGGGAGGGATTCTGTGGAGCCATGGTGGGATCTCCAGTCAGCTGCTGAGTAAGTAAATTACTCTGCTGTAATGTCTGCTGTAGGATACTTGGATCGATCTGAAAAACAAGTTTTCAGCAATCAATCTGAAGTTAACAAACTGGGTTAAATGAATATTCTTAACATAAGTCCAGAATACATATTTACTGCTTACAGAGTATATACAGTACTTAAAATTAATAATTAACAATTTAAAATCTAAATTTAGATTTATGTGTCTGTATCTAGCCAGTCTCCAAAGTGACTATGTAACCAATCTATTCAGATTCACTTTCCCTCTCTTCCTTCAGCAAAATGTTTGGGGAATCATGATCAGTTACATATCAGCATGCCCAGCCCCAGGTAAACACACTGCTGGTATTCTGTACTGTCCTATTAGTGCATGTAGTGCTTATCACAGTCTCCAAGCCTTTGAAAGTGAAAAGGCATGGAGCAGAGGGAAGACTGATACAAGAAATTATTTAATTTTTCAGCTCCTAGGAGTCATTAAGGTCTCATTTCACAAGCCAACAACTGCTCTCTATACTTAAAGATAAGACATTTTCCTCTTCAGAGATATTTAGCAGTAGAAAAAACAAAATGAAAATGTCCCCATTTTATGCTAAGAACTCCTTGAACTATGAGCAACTCAATGCAACTCTGCAGATGTCCCTTCCCTGACCTTGGGGTTGTACCTGGTGAACTCCAGAGGGCTCCTCCAACAACAATAATTCTGTCAACTGATCAAACACAACCACGTTCAAGAAAATCATTGTTTCACACATCTCAAGAACTTTTAAATACAATAATCTCATCTCTTTCTGTCATTCTTTTTATAAGCTCAGTGGGAATTTAAATTGTGAATTCAATCATTAAAAGCTTTCGAAGTAACACAATGCCTTATGCTTAGAAAAGAACACTCTGTGCAATAATTTGGGTTTGTTTTGGGAGTGGGAAGGAGCCAAAGTACTTGTGAAGTTTAAAGACAAAACACAATTAAAAGAAAAAAATACATATTTTAATAAAGCAGTCTGTCAAAATCTGAGAGGTAAAAAATCCTGAAAAAAAATGAAAATGAAAGAAACCAAACCAGAAACATATCCCATTGTGCAGCTATTTTTTAAGTCTTCTAACACTGTACAAGTGATACAGTATGTTACTAGCTCACCCAACTCAAGAACTCTTCCAGAATTATGTAGGCTCCTTAAACTTTCTTCAGCCCTCAAAGTGACTCTACAGAATTAAAAGCTGTAGAGCAACTTACCTGTAACGTTATGTTGTTAATACCAGTGGCATCTATTCCAGAAATCTGAACATTTTGTCCAACCAGATTAGTAGCGAGCTGTAACTGTATTCCTTCAAGAGTGGCCAAGCTACCATCTGTCAAGGACACAGTTAAGTCACCTCCAGCTAGCAAAGAAAACAGTTATATTGTAATGTTTTTATTTACTATTACTGACTACCTCTTTCAGCATGCTTATTTTTATAAATTAAATCAATATAAAAGCTACATACACACACACATTTATTTATGACAAGAAAGATAATTTGAAGTGTATAATTTGATTATAAAGTAATTTGACTGCCTGTTTTAAAGCTTCATAAATTCCATGTGATTTAAGGATTGCTATTTAGGCACTAGCTAGTGGCTTACAAAACAAGAATCCCTCCAGAGTAGCATTAGAAATCTGGAAAAATTTGGTTTAGATTTCCTTGGAGAGTGTGCTGCAACTAAACAAAGCAGCACACACATAGGGTATTTATATTCCAACTCTGAACATACACAAGAAAGTTATTGCCACATTTTGCACAGCACAGACATGGTTCAGTATCAAACTGTCAAAGTTCATCCTCTGTACTTACATGGATGAATATAAAGGTGCATTAGCAATTGAAATCCAAAAGTCTTTAGACCTTGAAAAGGTTCTAATCTCAAAAGTTGAATAGGCCATCTCTACAAAAGGTCTTCAGAGAATATATGGAAAAAGTCATCTTGTGTTTGACGTACCTTCTTCTCCAAACACCCTGAGTGTGATCAACCTTGGAGAGTGTTGGTTGATGCTTCAAAAACATCTACACTTCCCTCTTCAGAATTCTTAAGTATAATAAATCTGGTTTACAATGCACCCAAAAAATACCTGCTCTGGCCAAACACACATAACTAGTCTCAACTTAAGAAGGTCTCCTTTTAGGACATCTGAACAAGCTGAATACACCACCTTAATATGCTCAAAAATCCAAGCAAACAATTTCTCATAACAACTTTATCACTCACTGTACCTGTCAAATAACATCAGTATCTTCTGAACATCAACAATTTATTCATTTTGGACAACAGTTTAGATCAATTCAGATAAGCTAGAATGGCTACAGTTAAATAAGAGACTGACATAATACTCTGAATTTGTGGGCATACATGCTAAATCATAGACATGGACTGAAAAAAATGCCAAAGCACATAAAAATCAAAGTCTCACTTTCAGAAATGACAGACAGTCCAAGACCCACAATCTAAGTAGTGCACTTAAGAGTACCAAGGCACGTCTCCAGACACCTTAACACTATTCTGCTTTTAAAATCGTCCCTGTCCCAAGTTTACCTGAGCACTTACACAAACATTGGGTCAGTGAGCACCTACACAAAAAATACCTGAAAAAAATTTAGAAATTAGCAAGGATCATTCTCAAAAGGTCACTTTCTTGCAACATGAAGCATGTCGGGTATTCTGTGCCAGTTGGTCAAAGAATGGCCTGTGGCACATTTAATTTGCTAATGCAGCTTTAGTCACTGTCAATTGATGAGACTTCATATCTTAGGAACTCACTTATCTAACATACATACCTACACTACTAGTTTTTTGCATTGTTAAAGAGTTTTCTTGCTTTGTGTTGAGGTTGGGGGTCTTTTGGTTGGTTTTCTTTTGGTGTGGGTGTTTTTTTTTATTTTGGAGAAATAACTACACATGTACCACAGAGGATGTGCACTTGAAAAACATTCTTCATTATTCACATAAATAAGTAGTGTAGACAAACAGAGTAACTGTTTTACTTCTTTTCTTTTTAAATAAAACCAAGAAAGTATTACCACAAAGAATACAAGTACTCCAGCTATTTGTTATCTGCATTTTCTTCCACTCTGCAGTGCAATACTACAGGAGAACTGAAGAGACTTCTAGGTGAACTGTATATATTTTTCTTTCATTCTTAAATAGGTAAATTTCTATTCACGTCACCACTGTGCATCAAACCATGAATTCAGTAAAACTCTTACCTGTTTGGCAAGCAGTGTTTGGTAAAACTTTCCAAACTCTAATAGAAAGCAAAATTCCTAACTTGATCACCACACCAGCACCTCCACCCCCATCCCCATCCATTTTTACCTGACACTGAAGCAGGCAGAATAGCCTGGCCCACAAGTCCTTGTTGAAGTAAATTTTGATCAAACTGACTTGTCAAAACAGAGTTATTCATGATGAAAACATTAGGGTCTGTTGAGGATGAATTAAGAAGACTGACTGGTTGTAATGCCTCAGTTGAAGTCCGGGCAACAGGCTTCCTAACTTTCTTTGCATCCGGTTTATAATGACACTGTATGTGGGTTTTTCTGCGCCCTGAAGTACGAAACCGCAAATCACAGTGTGGGCATTTGAAGGGCTTTGCTCCCGTATGCAGGCGCATGTGGACTTTTAGACTGCCTTTTGTGGAGAAAGAATTACTGCACACGTGACAACAGAAGAGCTTCTGGCCTAGAAAAGTTTCAAAACCAGAAAGATAAGTGATTAAACCCCTAAAAAGATTGAGAGGACTAAATCATTCATTTAACAAACCCCATAATAGATTCTAAACTAATTTGAACATAATAAATTAGAAGTAATTGGACTTTGTCATTTGGCTGCTTTTCAGATGAATTAAGGTTCTCAATGAAGAGTATATTAACTTTTTCCTTTTACTAAAACCCCATATGCTTTTAAAGCTTTCATGCAGAATCTTATTTGGTCACCTTCATGCCTCTGTCATCTTCCTCATCTCATCTTCCTGACTAATCCAGTTGTTCGAACTACACAGACCACAAACTGGAAAACTAAAAGTTTCATCTTGACCTCTTCAGCATTTGGCTCCTACTCAATTAGCCACTCATTTCCTTTTTAATTCCAGCAGCTTTATTCTTCTGTTTCAATGCTGCCCTAACTAACCAGTATTAACAGATTAGAAGTAAGAAATTATTAAAATTAAGTGAGATAACATTCAAAACAATATATCAACCCCACAAAGTAATCCAGAAGTACAGAAATCTGGTCTATACATACACAGACCTCTTTGTCTCTCCTTTCGGAGTGCATAACATCGGAAAAATATCCTTGGTCTCAAACAGAATTTTTAATGTACTACAAATAAAAGCAAACTACAGAGTTTATTCCTTGAACCATATACAGAGCTATACAATTCACAAAAAGCATAATGTAACTATCTGGCAGAAAACATGGCGCTGCAGCTGAAACCCCACTATAACTCCTGGAATTCCTAGGCCTTCCAGCACAATATTGCTTCCTAGCTAAACAAGGGAAAGAAACCAATGCATTTGGTAAAAAGAAATCACAAGAGCAATGTGTGCCTCTAAGTCCTCCTACTGAGTTCTAGTTTTCATTTACACAGAAGAATTTCTCATCCATTTCCTGAACTACAACTCAAACTACTTCAAATTACAAAATCCTGGTCCACTGTTGTCACTTCCTGTTAAACAAAACTAAGTAAATCTCTGACAATATTTTGTTTCAAAAAATGGAGAAGAAAGAGCCCAATAACATGAACCAGTGAAACAATGGGAATCTGGGCTGCAGCAAAGTCATCTACCGCATTCACAGTGCCACAAAGGAAGCCATCCAGCAGTCTTGTCCCACTAAATAAAAAATCCCCACCCATTGGGAGAAAGGGGGGTGAAAAAATAAGAGAGAGAGAGAGAGAGAGAGAGAGAGAGAGAGAGAGAGAGAGAGAAGAAAGCCAACAAAAAAAAAAGGGCAGGAAAGAACAAACATAACATCTGAAGTCCTGTTATTTAAATATGCAATGAGATTGTGAGCTGACTCCTGGGCCTTTTGTGTAAATATTAGGAATCTGAAAGAGAAAAGAAAGATGGTTGAACTGTTTTCACTAGTTTAGTAGTTTCGAGGTAAAGTCCACAAGAGAAACTTGGAGGGAAGATGATCACAAATTCAGATGAGAAGTCATCAAGGAATGGTGAACACTAAATTGGCCCTGCTTCCAAATATAGCAAAAATTAAATATGTTTTATGCCACTGACACACCACACTACTGGCTACACAACTAACAAGTTAACAAGAGCTGTTATCTGAAACAATATATCTGAAAGAACTGTAATCAGGAAACTGGAAAAGCAATGAAGACAGAAATGCAATAGTGTGTGACTTCAGTTATCCCACTTCATGCTACATCAGGATGCAGGAGCTAACAGTTCAGACAAAGAACCATATACCTCTCTGAGAAACTTCCAATCTTCCAGTGAAGCTGCAAACTAATTCTCTGGATCAATGCTGGTTACAGATGGTATCAGGTAGGTTCCTATCCAGGCAACTTTGATTTACAGTTGAGGAATAGAGTAGCTTTTCAAACAGAACTATTTTTAGGGGAGTTACAGATATTAATACTGTAATTTTTTTAATTATTCATTTAAATAAATTATGTATCTCTCAATATAAAACCAATGAACTAGCAAGTGTAGGTATTGCCCACAGATGAAGACAGCACTCCAGAAAGCAATCTAGGCTCAAATGCAGAAAACTGCACATTAGCTAAACTTCATCCAGCATAAGCTGGCCCAAGTATAAAAAACATGGAAAAAAACTTCCATAAGATAAAATGAATTACAATAGGGAAAAGGATGTAGCTTTTGCAGTGAAAATTACACCTCACAAATCTGTGAGTGCTCTTTGAAGAAGATCAGATTTCCAGTGTATCTGGATTTTTGGAATTTTACGTTGGTTTTATACGAAAAGATCTTAATAAAAATGCTGTCACAGGATGAAAGGAAAGAGTCCTTCCATGAACTAAAGAAAACCAGTTCTAAGACTGAACACAAATGGCTTTCATGGACAATTTTCAAAAGGCTGTAAGTCAGCAGAAGAGCTCTTAAGCACCTGAGCAAGGACTCAAACCATCAAAATTGGACTATATGTATTATGAAAGAGAATGAATAGCAGGTTGGGAAAGTCTCTTTAGGGATGTTAAAATAAAATTTACAAAGCTCCATTATATATTATCAAAATGTCTGTACAACCACAAAGAGCTAAGAAATTAAGAAGAGGAAACAATTTATTTCTCAAACAAAAATCTAGTGGGCTTATGAACAAAATTAGCAAGACAGCAAACTGAAAATCAAACTTGAATCCAGGAACTTACTACTACTGACTGTACTGAAGGCCATTCCTTTTTACCCAGTTTTTCTGCATTCAGAAAACAACTGGATAAAACTAATGTAAAATATTCCATTAAAGCTAGCAAGCAAAGAGATGCAATCTCTTATTCAGAGACCCACAATTTGTAAACTGCTTGAACCAGGAGGTGTAACATGACACAATCCCTGCTTTGTTCCTTTCATTATCCTTACTATCTGCTACTGTCTGTCCTGACCTACACAATTTCATGTAACATAAGTACTATTTCTTACTAAACAACAGTAGAAAGTACAAATACAGTAAAATGAAAAAGGAGCTTCAATGAGCAAAATAATAATGCATTACAGCATTAAAAGCTTTCTATCTTGTTTTTTATTGTTTTTGAAAACAGATCATAATGAAACGTAACAAAACTGTAGACAGTTTTAGAAAGTAATTAGTTCAGGACTGGGTTTATTACAGAAGTTCAATGCTAAGAAGAAAACAAGTATGAAAGACTGGAAAAAGCTTTTTTTACTTCACACAAAATTGTAGTTGAAAGCTACTACTATCAAAATCAGACCTCTCTCAGGAATACAAACAATCTACCCTAAAAATCTAAATATTACAAATATTTAGACTTACATTCAACTTGCAAGATTCAAACAGCTGAATGCTCAAAATTTTTATACTCTTATTTTCCAGTTTATGTTGCAGTGCAAACATTAATGTTTATAGGGTTTTTTTTTTTAACCTCTAAATTATATAAGGTTGCCTCAACTCTTACCTTCTTACTCAGGAAAATCATTTATCATTGAAATGCTGCAGAAGATCTGACATGAACATATTCAGGACACTTACATACACAGTTTTTAGCATGAGCTAAGACTGTGCTTTAGAAGCCAACAGAAGGCTGTAATAACATGGTTTATTCAGAATGTTCTGATGTAATTCATTCGATGGTGTCACAAGTACCAAATTTCCCCTAGCATCACCATCCACAGCTCCAAATACTAGATCACAGTGAAACATAACATTCTCTGCAAAATCTGTACTTAAACAGCTGGTCAAGAAAGCAAACAGCTTCTAAACAAAGACATGCAAAACCTTACAGACCTGTGTGTGTTTTAACATGACAATCCAGAGTGGATTTTACAGTGAAACTCTTCCCACATTCATCGCACTTGTACGGCTTCTCTCCAGTATGGATACGAACATGCCTAATAATTCCAGGATACATGTACAAGTGAAATTCTACTTTTATGTCAGTTTGTACAAATATTTATCTTCTATCTTATTAACTTTATTAATAAATTAAATACTTATACTAGCATTACACTAGGCAGACTAGGCAGAACAAGAAGATTAAAGTATTTGAAATTTCTTGAAAAGATTTTTACATGTTTTTATATGCAAGTATTAGAGAAAAAAAACCTAATTTATTCTAAAACTTCATCATAATAATAATAATAACTTTCATACTCTAGGCAAATAAATATCAAAGAACTGGATTAGTCATATTCAGAATATGTAACATTTTGACACATTTTTGAACCACTGTGAAAAAGAAAAATTTATGTAAATATTAGTCAAATTTCAACTTGGGCATAAAGAGTTACATGAAACTGTAATTCCTAAAGTTTCCTATTCAGCAAATTAAAAACATATGAACATATTTCATTCCTCACCTGACTAAATCACTGGGTTTTTTAAAGCTTTTGGGACAATAGCTGCAACAGTTGGCATATTTGGGCTCTGCTTCCAGTTCTGCTTGCTTATCTTTCATCTCACTAATTCTGTCTTTCTCTGCAGCTGACTGGACAAGAACTTTTTCTGAAACAGTGGCACTTTCTTGAGGCCTAATCTTTGCCAGTTCTGCTGTCTCTTCTTCTGTAAAGGTTATGACACCAGGACGAGATTTTCTGGAAGTTCTTTCAGAGCTTTCATCATCATCTTCAACACATGCAACTATTAAGTAAAAAAAAAACCAAAACCAAACAAAAACAAACAAACAAAAAATCAAACCAAAATAAAAATCACACTTCTGTTCAGTTTAATCTGTCAGCTGAAATTACAAAAAATAGAAGAGTGTATTATTAAACATACAGCCACTACATTTTGTGCTTGGACTTGCACTATTATGGACTTTAATCTCTTTTAGAGGTCTAACTACTCATATCTGTACTTCATTTTAAAAAAAAAGCTGGATTTATAATTCTCATCTTTATAATAACTAACACAGGTTAAGTAATACAGAACAAAAGATCTACTTTAGTAAAATAGCTATGTTACATACAATACCTTTACTGTGCTGAACAGATCCTGGAAACTAGTTTATTTAAACAATTCAGATAACAGAGAGATTTCAGCAGCTCTAAACAGCAGACATAATCTATGCTGGAAGGTTATTTTGTACCATTCCTGTTATAGCATTCATGTAATACACCATAATATCTGTATTTCTTATGTAGTAAGGACTGTAAAAGTAAAAATGAAATCATTTACCTCCTCCTCCTGCATCTGTAGCTGCTGCTACAGCTGAGGAGACTGCCTGATGTTTTTTCATATGTTTTTTGCAGTGAACAGTTGTTCGAAAGCTTTCATCACAGAATGGGCACTTGTAAGGCTTCATGCTCATGTGAGTTGCCATGTGCCTCGTAAGGCTGCCATTAGTTGTGAAGGAAGTATTGCAAATGCTACAGCTGAATGCTTTAACTCCTTAAAGTAACAGAAACAAATAAGTAGCATGCTATTTGTTTAAGTTTACTCACACAGGACATTTACAAAACCCAAACATGGGTTAAGCTAATATAGAGCTGGTATACTCTGTTTACCTGTATGAGTCTTCTCATGTGACTTAAGAACTCCCGAGGAAACAAAACCACGGCCACAGAGTTGGCATTTATAAGGTTTCTCACCAGTATGTGATCGTACATGTTGCTTCAAATGGCTGGATTTCTTAAAACCCTTGTTGCAATATTCACATCTATTAGAAGAAAATAGTTTTCGTTAGTTTCATGTAATTATTAGGTATAATAATTACATAATAATTACATTTAATAATTAGCCATTCAGGAAATTCTGTGACAAAAGCTAGAAGTGTAACATACCTATATGAACGCCTACTTTGATCTTCATTATCCTCAAGAAAATGAGGCCTTTGTGTGTGCAATTCAAGTTCTTCCTGTGGTGACTGGTCTTGCATCAAGCGAGTGGTCTAAAAATCAAAGCCTCAAGTGAATTTCAGTAACACAGCATTTAAATACAGTTTCACAAATAGGCAAGAAAAAAATTACAGCATTTACAGTCAACACAAGTAATTAAATTTATGCTTTCATGCATTTTGAAAGGAAATTAAGAATGCAATGTAATACTTCACTCTTCCATAATGAGAAGGAAAGCATAAAAATGTTCAGCTACTGAACTGGAATAAACAGACAATAGTACACAACAGTACACTTACACTTCCCTGAATCTCCACAAAAATGTATCTAAATTGTCTACATTTTCTAGTGTTTGAGGAGTTAAATTTAAAACTAGACCAGCCATTTTAAATACTGAGTAAGCATCAAAACACAGTGCTGCTGACAAATTTCACTGCTTTCTGAACATTCCTGTAAGTAAAAGGCACAAGAGAATAATCCTTGAGAGCAAGAAATTTCAAAATTGAAGACAAAGAAATTCCAAAGCCTGTAGGCTGAAATGACTCAAACTCTTCCAGATCCTAAAATCCACATCAGTTCTCTGACAACATCTGCACTTTGCAAACAAGCTTCAAGGGACAGCAATTCCTAGAAGTCATCTTGGTAAATACATTACAACAGACTGTCTTCATGCTAGGTACTTCTAATGTCATAAAAGTTATAGTTAAACTGTATTTTTAGCAATTGAGCCCTTTTAAAAATTTAACTAAATGAGAAGCATGCAAAAACATCATACACTGCATTATGCAAGCTCCATGAATGATGACTTAAAGACTTGTAATGCTTTTTTTATTGCTTGGTCATATGTGTCTATAAACATATAGATTTAATAATTAGAAGAGAATATAATGAAATAATGTTAAATTATTTCATAACATTATATCCTCTCCTTAGTTTTAAAGTCACAATCCAATGTTATAGTATTTTTTTAAGTCTAGAGCATCAAAACATGCACTTCCTTTTCAGAACTGTAGTCAAAGCACTTATCCTCTCCTCACGTTTCCAATTTCCAGTTGTTAACCATAAGCAATCTAGCTTATGCTTTAAGCAATGAGCAAAACTTTTCTGACTTCTTGTTTTACCTAATAACCCAATGAAACAGTGCAAGGAAGTCACAACTGAACACAGAAAAATTAATCCTGCCTTCAAGTAGTACTTACTACATTAATAGTGTCTGTATTTGGAACCTGAAGAAGGGCTGGTGGATGATAACTCGTTGAAAGAGCCTGAGATTCAAGTGTGCTTGAATCCTGCAGCTGTTGTACAGCTGGAAATTGACTCTGTTGATTGTAGCTGTCATTCACAGTAAAACCTGCCAGAAATTAAACAGTCATAAACGTGTAAAATACACTGATTTGGACTTTGAATAACACCACACTTTTCTGAAGACTACCTTCAAAAGAGAATAAGTAGCATTACCATATAGTAACAGTTGTACTCTTCACTGTTGAGCATCAAAACACACACAAGTTTCTGGCATCTACATAATAGGCATAACAGGGTTACTTACCGTTAGCTGGAATTCTATTGGAAAATCTCCTCCACAGAAAAACACTGTTTGAAGTTCCTTCAGGGTGCCACAATTACCTTAGAGCCATTGAAATTTTGAATTTCTTGTATGTAAGCATGCATGTGTCAAACAGGTTGACCCATCTCCCTTTATCCACGTTGGTACCACGCTCCCTTAACTACACTGGAAGCCGATCACAAGGATGCAAAGCTCAGTGGGGAGGATGGCGGGTGAGTGGAGGAGATGACCCAATAGGAGAACTCCAGTTTCTGATAAAGTAACCCCATTTTCTCCTACTTTGGATCTCCTCCACATATCCCCACTCTTTAGATAATAGTAAAGTAGAGCCTCTCAAAGGCAAACTGCAAAGTAAAAAAATAAACACATTTTTATTCACATTTCTGGTATAAAACCCTGAAATTTTTATTTGGTTTGTTCTCCTGAAATAGCAGGTCTTAATCATCTTTTCTAAATCAATGAATGACATGATAGCACCAATTATTGAGAGCCAGGGAAATACAGCTCAGATTACAGTGGTTTTTGATGCTATTAGAGATGTCCTTTTACCAACCTTTTTAAATCTTAATACTTCCAGTATTAAAAAATAACCCATAATGTCATGTGGAAAAAAATTAAACCACAAGTATCAGTAATTAATGTATGGGCAGCAATTTCAGTACTTCTGTGCAGTTTGCCTTTAGTGGACAAAAAGGGTGAAGATTATGAACACAGGGTAGAAACAAACCCACATCAGATGATCACAGCATCAAAGGCCAAAAAGCAATGCTTAAAGAATGCTTTTGAGCAACAGTAAAACAAAAACCTGGATCTGTTGAGTTTAAGCAGAAATGTTCCCAAAGACACTTTCCACAGCAGAAGAACATTGTAATCAGTAGAGAAAAAAATCCCTATTTGTATGCTACTGCTTCCATCATAGAATGAAAACTCACAAATGTAAGTAAATCTTGAAAGCATTATTAATCAGGTCATAACAAGTCACCAAACTTAATGCTGAAACACGCATATTATTCTCTCTCTTAGAAGTACCACAAGAGTACAAGAAAAAAAGATCCTAAAAGCTGGACCTTGTACCTCAACTGGCTTTTGTGAAATGACAAAAAAGTAGCCAGAAGAAAGCAATGAAAACTTCTGCATTGATAAGAGGGCTGCTAA
Source organism: Agelaius tricolor (assembly GCF_023055355.1). Taxonomy (NCBI): domain Eukaryota; kingdom Metazoa; phylum Chordata; class Aves; order Passeriformes; family Icteridae; genus Agelaius; species Agelaius tricolor. The sequence continues at coordinate 36,206,422 of NW_027269262.1, forward strand.
TTTCTACTTCTCAAATTAATTTTTGAAGTGTCTTTATAGAAAAATGACGTTCCCATTACATAGGATGAAAATACAAAAAAACAAGACTCAAGAAACTGAAGCAAAGTGATGTTACTTACATGACCTATATTAAAAAAAACCAACTACTAAATATACAATGTAAAAACCTGAAATTTCTTTTTTAATCAGTAGGTGTATTTTAGTAGCTAAGAAGGAAAAAAGAAGTTACTGTACTATGACCTATTTCATTTCACAATGTTTGAATGAATTACTGAGATTCTGAAAAATTTCCCAGGATCATAAAAAATGCCCAAGAAGAGCATTGAATGTAGAGGTACTTGAGATTTGAGAACAAACTGAAGAAAGAAATGCTACTTCTGAAAGTAGTTTGGGAATAAATACAAACCAAAGCTGTAACAAGAATATACACGATGCATCCCCATTTTGCTCAATTCCTAGCATAAGGGCCAATTTCCTCTCAAAATTTAATAAAGATCTGACAGTTTTGAGCATTCTAAAAGCATTTGCTACTGCCATACTATTTCTACAGAACAGCACTAAAAAAACCCCACACCACCAAACACCAGAACCCAGACATTCAGTCTGAGAAAGAAATTTCACAGCCTTTATTTTCTGCTCTTCTTTTCATCACTGTTGTTTCCCAGAAGCTTTTGATCAATCTTAAAGGAACAGAGAGTACCTTAAGCTGTGTGTAAGGGCAGCCTCTTACTACAAAGTCTTCTAAACTTGGAACTGGATTTGGTAGTTTTCAGTACAAGTAATCATTTGTGTAGCTTGGGATTTTTTCGGCTTTAGGACAGCATCCAACCTTTTATCTTCAATATTAACAAAACACAGCAAAAAACAGAATACTCTGGAAATCATTTTACTCATAGAAAGATGTGTCTTGCATGTGAGAATGAGAAAACAACACTATGATAGTTTGTAGTAAATACAATATTTAATTCAGAAGAAATTTCACACCTTTACTAACAGATCTAAACTCTAACACTATAAACATTGACATGAACATGTGCATCTCAGCAGGGATCAGTGACTATCAATTACTTGTTCTGCAGGTTTGCTTCTTATGCAAAGGCAACCAGCTGGACAGTACTGACTGCAAATATGTGTAAACAGTTACTGAAAGATCAGTATTTTAAGTCTGAGATTGCAGATCAGCTTCTTAGGAAAGCAAATAGCATTCTGGTGGTAAGGGTATGTGTCTATGGGCTATAGAACTAACAGCATTTGGACTACTGGTTTTTCAAGATCATTTGCCTATCACCACTATTTGAATTATCATTCAACCATGCTTACTGGGACACTTTTAAAGGAAGTAAAGGTGATATCATTTATATGAAAACACATTTGCTGACAGGTAACCCAAAGACAGTTTCAGATGAAAGACACATTTTTTGTTCTGAATTCACTTAAAAGTCTTCAAATGAAGATGAATACACTACAAAGAACTTAAGTCCTTTTCCTCAGCCTCCAAATCTAGCTCAAATTAATCATTTGATACTGTAGCACCCTCATAGGATCTGCACTTCTTTACAAGTCTGAACATATGAAGAAAATAACCTATCTGAATAAACAAGAAATTCAACAGAAGTATTACGAACAAACCTGAAAGAAGAAATAAAGTTCTGCCAGATCTATGCAGACCTAGAGATTACCCTCATCTGTCTAAAATGCAAAGTTGGGGTTTCTCCCTCAAAAAAGGAAAAAGAAAAATCAAGCAACCTTTCAAAGACTTTTTTTTAAACTCCTACATAATTTTATTAATAAACACTGAATCAAAATATTTAATCAAGAATACAGCCTATAAATACAATGAATAAAAAAAGACAGTGTTTTAAGCTTGAATGTTCTGCCTAGCTGATAGGAAAAAGGAATTAGGAGCATGAAGCACAGATGCAGACATAGGGAGAGGGTCGACCAATTTAACGCATGCATCCGCGCAAATGCTTACCTACCTGAAATTCAAAAATTTTGAAGGGCTCCAGGATCTTCAAGGAAACTTCAAAGAGTTGGGAATCTGTGGATGAGATTCCAAGTAGAATAGGAGACGTCTTATACAAATGAGACTTTAAAATACCCACACCACACATGTTCTGCTTCTCTGAACCAATTTTACAACATATTGATGATCAATCTAGATTTCTGATGATGAAAGAATTGGTTTGTGCGTTCTAGGAGTCTTTCCCCTCCCCAAGAAATCATTTGATAGTTACATAACACAGAAGATACACATACACAGAAACTGAAGCTTAAATAAGATGATAAAACAAGAGTCACTTATTTATAAATTCTAAGGAGCCATTAAAAAATACCAAATAAAAACCACCACCACTCTTCAGAATAATGTAGAACAAAAGGCTGCTTTTTTTTCCATAGTGTCTTCTCATTCAGAGAGTTTGAAAAACTGTAAAAGTCAACCAATGAAAATAATCATAGTATTTTAAGAGGATCTGGATCAGTCTTGTTTAATAAAGGTGGAGACTTTAATTTTCTTTTCCTTACACACAAAGCAGCACAACCTAGAGAATTAAAATTGGCAAATTATACTATTTCTTCACGGTGTGATACAACTTACCACAGTCAATTAAGTTTTTACAAATGATACTATACAATTAAAAAGGAATGAAACTAAGAACAGAGAAGTTTGTGCACATAGAATACCAATTACTGGTTATCAACTACAGAAAGTTATTTCCTGGAGTGAGAAACAAGGAGATCAAGGATAAGCCAGCGATATTTCCAAATCAAAACAAATGAAAACCCCTTGAATGTTCCCCACCTCAGCAACAGCCCCCCTGCCAGAAAACCCAAAACAACCACCAAGAAAACCCCAAAACAAAATTAGTAGCTTCATATTATGTAACAATTCGAGAAATCCAGCTGTGAAAAGCAAAAAAGACAGTCATTTCTTTACTATTTGCAGGCTACACACACTTACACATATTTCTCTGTATTTTAGGGAGAAAAATAGTTTCCAAGTGCTTACAATCTCTTAGTTTGCTAGTTTCATTGCTCTATATAATATATAAAGAAAGCATTGTGCATAGGTGAAAGTATGATTTTTATGTGATTATATTTTGCATTGTCTTTTTCCAAAATGAAAATCCCAAAATCCCAAAATCCCAGTAGCTACTCACTCAAATCTTAAGACCGTGTTTCTGATCATCTCAAGTTATGAGCATGTATACCAAGGGAGAAACCTGTGCAAACTGCCTACTGCCACAGCAAGTTCAAACACAATCAAGGAAAGAATATTATATATGCTTGACTATAAAACCCATACTGTAATGACTAGACATCGGCTCATAAAAGCAAAAAAAAAAATTAAGTATTCATAATATTCTACCAAGTATAGCTTCAGAATGGTAATTTTTTTCCAAGTTCTCTGCATTGCAGTTACTTTAACTGCAGACACCCACTTTAAAAATGTTTATCATAGCTATGCTGTCAAGCCAGATTTATAAAACTACTTTTTACCTCCTTTATTTATTACTAACCTTGTGATAAGCTCTGTTGATCAAATGGCTGCTGTGTTATAGTCTGTTGTTCAAACTGAGTGATGTTTTCCTGTAAAGCATGCTGGGATGTCACAAATCTATCTGAAATGGGGAAAGGAAGGAGAGGGAAAAGGGGGAAAGAAAAGGGAAAAATATCAAGAAAAAAAGATGTAATTAAATGTATATTTCAGTTGTTTCAACACCCCCATATTTTACAGTCATCCAAATATTCGCATTAAAAAGAAACCAAACAATTATTAGCTAAACAGGTATTTAAATATTTGTTTAGTACATTTTATTAATATTCCCCTGTTGTACCTGATAACTCATTGCACCATGAAAAAGAGCAAAGCAAAACTAAGATACTTTATTCCACTATTAGAACATGGAACGTTCACCTCAAACCACAGCTATTACTTTCTAAGTAGCCTATAAGGCAGTGCTTTTTAATAGTCAGAGAACTGACACGGTAAGGTTTTGTGGATGGATCATTTTTTCCTATATTTATTTAGTAGTTTTGCTTGCAAAAACTAAAGAGTGCAAATCCTAATTTTTTTATACTTTAATAGTAAATGTAAACACCAATGAACGAAACTGTACTATATATTTTAAGTATACAGTAAGTAGCCTTTAGTTCGTGTATTTTTGTAGTTCCTGTCAAGAAGCAAATATTTGAGAAATTGTAAACTTACCTCATTATAAACCTTATCATATTTCAAATACTCACCCTCATCTTGCTCTAAAGGCTGATCAGCCAATTCTTGTTCTAGTGCTGTTTCTTCTGTGCCTACTACTGGCTGCTGGTCTAACTCTAAAATAGCCTGCTGATCTGTTGCAACAGTTTCTGACTGCTGTAGCTCATCACTTTGAATCTCCACCTGCATTTGTGTAGAAACATGAATGCTCTCCTGATGTACTGTAGAATCATCTATTGAAGAAGACTGCTGATTCTGCTGAAGTTGCTGTGCAAGTTCATATCTACAAAGTAAGGTGAGAAAGTCTTTACGGTTTCAGTTAACATTTATCCTATTTATATGAACAATTTTTTATTTTTACTGTACACCACAATTTACTATACCTGCAAAGGTACCTAACTTTTGCTACCCATAAATAAAAAACCTTATTCAAACATATACAGCTGCTACACAGCAAAGCTGCATTTCCAAGCATCTTTAAGGAATGGCTGCTGAATTACACTGGAAGACTTATACAAAAATTGCAAGCATACCTATGAGTCTTCATGTGTTTTTTACAGTTGAGTGATGTTTTGAATGTTTTTTGACAGTAGGGACACATATATGGTCGAAGGTCATTATGGATCCCCATGTGTCGCCTGAGGCTGCCACCAGTAGTGAAGGCCCCGTTGCACACAACACACTTGAAAGCTTTCAATCCAGTGTGTGTTCTAATATGTGCTTTCAGAACTCCAGCTGACACAAAACCTCTTCCACACTGAGAGCACTTAAATGGCTTTTCACCTGTATGAGACCTTTTTAAGAAAAAGCAGAAGTTAAAATAGATTTAAACGTTTGATTTACAAAGTTATTAAAGGACTCAATTTTAAAATTAGTGAAATAAACCAAACTAACATGACAGCTGTATGGATGGACGAGGCCCCAACTTGGAAAAGCCAGAAATTAAAGTTTATTAAGTTATAAACAACCTGGCAGGGCTAAAAACAATACTATCTGAGTAGTTTTAGTTATGTTGTACAGTCCAATCTCCTTTTCTGATCGTACTTTGTCTCCATCACAATATTTGGGTTTAATTTATCCATTCCAGATGGTGCAGTAGTTCTTAAGACTAGTATATTATTACTCACATGTATTTTCCTCAATTCAGCTAACAAACTGTCCACAGAAGTTTGGAGGAAAAGACATGGTTCTCCTTATACATACTACCACTACACTTAACAACAAAACTCTTGGGAAAAGAACTGTGTCCATCCCAAATACCTCCCAAACAAGGCAAAACCTGTCTCTCATAATGCTATGTGAAAAAAATATTCAAGTGGGGAAAGCTTCTCGTTTATCAAAGTACATAGCACTCACTACATCCTTCCTCCCAAAGGTGCTAGAGGAGTTTCCCTTTAGGACTACACTGAGATACAAAACAGATGGAAGGAAAAGTTAGGAAATGAAATGGAATGCAACAAGAATTTTAAGGGTTACAACTACAGCATCCCAAGAGAGAGCTAGAAAGATGGCAATGGAAATGTTAGGAAATAGAAGATAAAAGAAGCAAGGCTTAATAAAATCAGGAAAAGTAAGGGATAGCTTATGATTACAGTAACCTTCGAAGTCTATAACCACCACATCAGAGACCATAACGAAGTATATAACAGACATTAAGATTACTCTTTTGCTATGAACACACATGATAATAATTAGCAGTAGGGTATCCTAACCTTCCTTGGTGTGCCTGGGGGATTATTTGACACACTATTCACAATCACTGCTCTACTGAAAATACCCCTACTACAAGTTTCCCTCTTTTTCAGAGGGGAAAACAAGCTTTGTAAGCAATGATCAGCACTACTCCATGAGGACACACTGTCTACAAAATTATCAAGCAAAGCAATTTAATAACAGCAATGCCAATTTACAAAGAGCAAACATGTGACAAGAAAAAGTTTCTAATTCCTCCACAACTCTTAAACAAAGCCAGGCTTCACTCAGTACTCAGTTGAAAGATCAAAGAAACACAGCAGCAGGTGATTAGTATCCATATCCTATTTTTGCATTTTCAGTATAATTCAAAATTATTTTCATTTAAATCAATCCATCTGGAATGTGTCTACAGAAGACAATGAGAAATCTAGGTAGGATATTACAAAAGAAAAGATGGGATAGTGTAAAGCTTCCCTTCCTCCTGTTAAGACAGCATATAAAACCCAAGAACTGTTTCCAGGCAATGTGAGAACTTAAAAATACAGAACTTAATTTTTAAAGAGAGTATGAGGAGCTCACTGTGATCTGAGCTAGAGAGAGTGAGAAAGCAGTACAGAGTTTACACTGCAGAAACAAGCAGATTGCCACCTGCTTGTATGGACTCTTCCCTTAAATTCCAGTAACCATCTTTGGTGGGGTTTTTTCATATTTCTTCTTCTAGTTGTTTATAGTTTGTAAGTCAGAGAGCACTGTTTCATACCTTGACTAAATGTTAAATCTAACTGCCTGTAAAAACACAACCCGATCTAACTTTGAAGCTACTCTTCTTCTCAAGACAAGACTGGATTAGTTACCTCCACTGGTTCTACAACCTAAATTCTTCTGTGACTCCATGACTGTGGTTCTAACAAGCACTGACTACACAGACCTTGAACTGAGCCTCAAGGAACAAAATGATCCCCAGCAATATTTACTCAATTACAATGTAAGCTTAAGCTCCAATTCTTTTAGGTTTTCTATACAGAACAAAAGGCAAATTTCTGTCTCAAAAAATAGGAGTTACATACAAAGCAGGCAATCTGGAGCATGCAATTACAAAATTACCACAAGAATTCACAAACAATGCTTTTTATTTTCTATACACAGTTTTGGAAGAAAGAATCCAAGTGTCAGTAAACTAAATTGCACATTGAACACAACCACTTACACTGCTAGAACTGCAAAGAGCCATGAGTTAGTCCAAAGTCTCCTCCAACTCAACAAGAAAAAAAATCAATTATCACTGGTTCAGTGTTTAAGAGATAGTAAAAAAAGTCTTTTCAGTGAATACTATATAAATTTAATGTCTTTCCACAAATTTGTTATGGCATATATTTCCTTTCTTGATTGTGTTTATTTTACCTGATGTGCTGTTTAAGATGACAGGATTTTTTATAGGCTCGATGGCAATAGTAGCATTTGTATGGTCTCTCTGCATTATTCACAAAATTATTGTTAAAATAGTTTTGGAAGACCTGGCTATTCCTCGGGATTGGCTGGATAAGACCTGCATACATAAACACACAAATAGGAAAAATTGATTGGTAAAGTTATTCCAAAGATGCAATAGTCTGAAGAGCTAGTATTTGAAAAGAAAGCATGACTAAACTTGTAGTATCCAAAAATATGAAGAAAATGTGCATGTTTTCAGCACTTACTTAAAATTATGCATACATACAGCATTATAGATATTATACTGTATGTGGTATTTTAATGGTAAGTTCTTCTTCTATCCACAGGTCCACCTCACTACAGTAGCAGCCTTGTCTAAAATAAGCATTAACTTTTCCTAAAGTTGACAGTTATGAATTCATTGCTGATCCAATAATATCTTCTCCTTCCAACCTCGACCTTAGCAAATGATATTTAATCCATTTATATCAAGTAATATCAGGTATACACTTGACAAATATTTAATACACCTTTTGGGAAAAGCATTGAAACAGACAGAGAACAATTTGCAGAGTTTTTTTAATAGACTTTTAGAAAAATTAAGATTATTATAGAAAGCAAAGTATATACCAACAGAAGTGCCACTCAAAGATTAACACTATTACAAAGTAACATTATTATGTTCTTGACACCTCTAAAAGAACTATGATTCTTTTTTGGGGGGGGGGGGGGGTGTGGGGGGGGGAGGAAGGAGTAAAAATATGGAAATATTGTCAGGGGGTGTAAAAAACATGACACACCTTCTAGATAAACAGTAGAACTTATTTTTACATTGAACATTGTAATATCAGCAGAGTTCATGTGTTATCAGCATCCATAGGAAACAACTTCTATAGTATTTCTTGTTAATATTAATCTTTTTCCAAAATTCAGACTTTGATGGTGCAGATCTTAATTGTGTTGAAGCGGAGGTTCTCTTCAGAATTGAGAAATGGGATTCTACTTGTTTCTGGGGTTCACTCAAGAAAAATACTGCGTGATCTGTCTGAAGCTGTCAGCTAAGTTTTGTTTGCACCCCAAAAATTTAAGTTTCTTCTATATGATATGAAAATAACCCCTACTCTTGCTTTCAGTAACTCCTGGATGCAGTGAAAGCAAAAGGATGTTTAAAGAGTGATAAAAAATTTTATCGATACAAGATAAAGGTATTTCCAGTGTAAGATTCCACCATAAAAATGACTCCAAACAGACAAGTCAGGGGTTAGCAGACTGTTCAATCAAACAACAAAGAGTAAACACCTCACCGACTACACTGACCTCTACTGGAAAACTACATATTGCTTTGTACAACTTCTTCCAAAAAGTGGTTTAACTTAATCTTGTGACAATATTTATACAACAGAACTATAATAACTGGATGAGTTCTCCCAAGCAGGCTCCAGAATTAAAGCTGCCTTTTTCTGAGATATGACCATGAATGATTACTATTAATTCAGTTGAGATCATAATGAAATCAAATACTTTAAAAACATGTAACAGACTGACTCATTATTATCTGTAATCTTTATTACAAATGTTGATTGAGACATGATCATCTTGAGAAGACTTTTTGGTCATGAACTGTTATCTCCTCTATACCAACAGTCTAACAATATTCAAATTAAACTCCTAATATAAAAATGCACATAGCTTCTTACTGGTAGGGATTATACAGTTTAACTGTAAATAAAAAATACCCTTCTTATTGATTCTATTGCAAGCAAACTATACAATATGGCACTTTGCTGAAGTTTTTGATGACTTATTTCAACAAGCATCTTTACAAGTGAGCTCTGAATGCTTTTGATTGATTAAAATGCAGCATTTATATTCCATTGAAACCCAAAGTTCAAGAGAGCATGGATTTAGTCGCTCTTTACCTAAATCAGTTATGAGTATGGGCTCTTGCAAAGGGATGTCTGGTACTGGACCACTTGACTTTCCTACTCGAACTTTTGTGGGTTTACGTTGATGTCGCAGCTTTCTTAGCTCTGTGTGCTTGAAATGTGAAGTGATATGAGTTTTCCGATGGCCCGATGTTCTAAACTTCTTGTCACAGTGAGGACAAGCAAAAGGCCTAACACCTGCAAAAGATAAAAAAAAAATAGCTTAAAATTTTATTTCCATCAACCTAGAAATGCAGCTTTAGAATACTGATGCTCTTTCCTGTAATTTTCTTTTTGCTTTCTCCATAGTGTTTATTGTAACACAGGTTTTCAAAACAGATGCATAAAATTCAATGAAAATAACAACTAATCTGCTGAACGGCTAATTGACTGAAACACATCACTTGAAGCAAGTTTGTTATCAAGAAACTGGATGATGCAAAAGTGATAGCAAATTTCAAGTGTTTCAGAAGCTGTCCTAAGAATTGCACATGGCAGGTTAAAGTCCTTCCAAAACAAAATTTTAAAAAACTGTGAGAAAAAGGAATCAGCAAACACAGACAAGTATGTTATATAACAGGATAAAAGAGAAGGAACAGGGATGTAACAAAGTAAGAAAATTCTAGATCCGTCTCTGAAAACATCAACTCTGTTTGATGGCAGTCAAAAAAGCATGCCAACAAAAGCATTAAAGACTTTTTTAATGCAAAATCCAGTAGAAATATCTCCTTGAGAGAGATTTCCTAGAGAACTTGGTAAGTAAAAGATAGGCAAAGCTGAACAATTTTCTGGTTTTGTTCAAGGGGAAATCTTGGACTTTAAAGGCTAGGAAACACGACTGGGTATTATGAAGACAGCTTTTATCAAGTTCAATCACAGGCAGAAAAAATGTAGAATGAGCCATTCTTCACAAAGCAATAAATGAAACATTATCTGAAAGTACAGAGCAGCTCCATAAACACTGGACTACCTGTTTTCCAGGCCACCTAGTGCTTCTGCCACTCTGAATTAATCTGAATGCTTGTATGAAGTAAGTCTGACTTTAACAGAAAAAAAAATACTTGTTTACAAGTTTACAAAAAAAAAAAAGTGGAAGACTTTCTGCAGATGAACCGACATTGATATTTCATGGATGAAATACATCAAACTATAAAACATGTTGGATCCCAAATGCACCTAAGCCAATAAATGATCCTTTTGCAGAAGGCAATATAAACAGGCACTAAAGGGAAGAGCAGCACATTTATCTTGCTGAAACTTTATTTACCTGAACGAACAAAGAAAGAACTTGGAAAACAATTTCATTGCTCTTTATGGAAAGGATAGTTCAATCACATAAAAACATTTTGAAGACATCATATGTAAACAAAGACCATATGATCTGAGGAGTTCTAGGATAGTCACTGTAAGATGCTGAAAAACAGGTAAGCTGGTGAAAACATGATGCAAACTGTAATGTAGAAGATAAAATGGGAAGTAACCAGCCCTGAGTGTTACAGTAAAATTATAAAAAAGTGTGGAGAGGAGGGAAGATCAAGAGCAAATATTAGAGATGACCGGGGATAAGTAAAATCAGAACTCAAATTGCAAGAGTATGACTCTTCAGAAAGCACAATTCAGAATAGTGCTACTAGAAAGGAACAGCTAACTCATAATCAGAAAATTAAACGTCTATGTTTTTTGTAAGAGCCCAAAGTTTCAAAGCCACGAAACACTAGAAAGTTATGACAAAAAATGACACTCATCATGTACAACACTAAAATGATACATTCTGTGATTGATATTAACAATGACGTGGCAGACATGTCTATGACTTACACATTTCACAGTCTTTACTCATTCAAGGTCCCACCCACGTCATAGAATACACAGAGCCATCTCAAGGCCTTACCTGTATGCAGGCGAATGTGAACTTTTAAACTCCCTGAGGTGGAAAAGCTTTTCATACAAAATTGGCACTTGAAAGCTTTAATGCCAGTGTGTGTTTTTATGTGTGCTGTTAGAGTGCTCTTCACGGCAAAGGCGCGGAAGCACTGGGGACACTTGTATGGCTTCTCATGGGTGTGAATTCGAATGTGGCGCACTAAATCGCTTGGTTTTTTAAATTCTTTAGAGCAATATGGACAAACATGCCACCTGATTCCATTTTCTTCACGTATAGAACCTGAAACAAATATCAAAATGAATGCTTTTTAAACCTTCTAACAATTCTTGAAAACTCCCACTACATTGATGCTATTGTACAAAACAATCAGGCCACAAAAACACTTTGTGAAATAGATGCCATCACAACACACTTCATAGAAGATTAACATCTCTATCAGACATATTCTACTTTATGAAAATGCGGATGGGCTGAAAAAAAAACCCCAAGAGAATCCTGTTGAAATTCAAATAACACAATTTCTATACCACTTAGAAATGTAGAATGCGGTTGTAAATGCAATATAATATACCAGTTAACTTATAAATAACATATCTAACACAAAATTATCCAACAATGACTGTAAATCCTCAACCACACCAGATTATTTTACATACTTAACACTTACCTAACTGGAGGGGATACCGTGCTTGACCCTCTCTTTTTCAAATCAGATTTAAATTACAGTTTGTAAACTTGTAAAGGAAGAAAAACTGCACAAGTCTTTCTCAGGTTAACAATTTAAGGCTACTTTTTTTATAAAAGTTGGTTTATGATCCAAGAACCCTAAAGTCTGTCCTAAGGCAACAGGACACTTTTTCCCCAACAAAAAATGAAAGAAACCCTTCTAAAACCTATCCAAGCTTTTTGTCCAGATATGTTGTTCAGTATCAAATTGTTTGCTCATTTCAATCAGTAAACCTAGTGGTTTTTTCCCTGTCAACACACTGAAGTCATGTTGCTTTATCAAAAACAAAAGTGGTTGTGTTTGACTCTACAGCAGTGACCTTTTATTTTTATGTGCAGTAACAGCGAGAGAGTTGTTGCTGTTAAACACAAGTAACAAAATAATTATACACCAGAGGAAAAATTTAATGTTAATTTTTATCACAGCTATACTGCAGAAGACAAGTTTTTACTTTAGATCAATTTCTCCTTGCAAAAGAAAAAGCAACATCAGTGTACCTATGCAGATACTACAGCCAGAGATCAAAGGCTGCATTAAAGCACTGTATATACCAGGATGGCTGCTAAAGTATGAAGACTTTACATGGAACAAACAACTTCTGGCAGCCATAAAGCTCAAGCAACCTTGAAACTGAAGTTGCATTTAAGCACACAGAAACAAAATGCAGGCTTGTATACACACAGCACAGTACAGAGGCAGAATAACAACATGTGTTTATGGTGACAATATCATATCAGTACTGCAATTCCAGAGACAGGTGACATGAAGAATTATTCATAATGCCAGCCTGTGTCCTTCCCTACATGAATCAGTCATGATCTGCAGTCCTGCCCTTATGTCTCTGTAAGGCCTCACTTCCAAAGGGGAAGAATCGTTCTTGCAAGAACTCTACTCTGGGACACACAATGAAAACCCAGTCCTTGTCAGAGAAGGATGACAGGAGAGAGTAATACATTCATATACTTTGTCCTTTTCTTGTAACTCCACTGATTTAATCCAAAAGATTCAGAAGTATAATTTCAATTCATGCCATCCTGACATGGCTTTTTAATGAAAATATATTTTATAATAAAAATTATAAATATTATTAAGCATACCTTACACTGTATTTTAGATAAGAACAAATACTGTTCATAACTAATCCACAACACATTTTGGGAAATCCCTTTATAAAGCCATAAACACACCCACACCCAGTCTTTACAGCACAAGAAGTAGAAAGCAGAGGCAGTATTACCAGGCAAAAACGGTGATTTTTTCTTAATGAACTTTTTTTCTTTTTTATCTAGTTTATCTGTACTCTCTTGCTCCTTGTCTTGTTCAGCACTATTAGAATCAGCCTGATGATTTGAGAGGCTCGGGACATCTGGGTTCTGATCCTGGGCCCCAGCAGCCTTAGCCTGGCTGCAGTCAGTAGAATGTGCAGAGACAGGAATTGATGACAACCCACTGTTCTCTAATGCTTGCTAAAAAAAAGAACAAAAAAACTTCTAGATCAAGGAAGAAACATTCCACAGTTATCCCCAACTTTTCTCACACAAGCACTTGGAAGATACAATGAAAATATAATTAAATGAAATAAGCGTCTCTTTCTCAGAAAACTTCAGCTGTATTTCAAATCTACAAACACACTACTACACAACATTGATTTCTGATTGTCTGTGAAATTTTAGGCTGGATTTTCTGCATTTACAGCTGCCCTTTACAGAACAACAACTTTTTTTTTTTTTTTTAATAGCCATCAGGGTAATAATTATGTATCACGTTGTTACTCTTTCCAATTCCCCATCACATCCCAGACACCAGAGAACTCAGCACAGGTAACAACACGGTGAACCTGCCCATAGCTGCATAAAACATTTGGGTCTTCCAAACACAAATTTAAATGGTATTTAAAGTCTAGAGATGAAAATGTGCCTGACAGGTTAGCAGGCTACCAGTAACACTAAAGAATATTATTCTCTGCCCTGCTCCATCCTGTTTGTATCCTTCTGGGGCACAGGATGCAGAGTAAGCACAGAAAGTAATTAAATCACCCTACATTTCTTCTGTTACACTGCATCACCTTCTGCCATTATCGAAGACCAAATATAGAACCTTTTTTAGGAAAAACACTGGCTGACCTTGGAAAAAAATTCTTGCTCAAATAGGAAATATTCAAATAGTCCTTATTAATTACAACAGGGTAAAGGCCAGGTATATATTCTCATTTTTTAACCAGATAAAATATTTTTCCCCTCTTGAATGATATCACATTTTAAGCACTGCATACCCTGAGGACACACCACAAGCTGCTTCCAGCCAACAGCAAAAAAGAAGGCTCAAGGTATCAGTAAAAATATCCACATACGAGGTACACTTAAAGCCATACAAAGATGTCTTGATGCAGCCATTCAATAAATCTTCACAATTCTGTCTTGATTAATGGATTGTTTAGAAATCCATAAGGAACGCTATAACTGAAAATACTGAGAACGAATTTCATTAAAATATAAGAAAGAATGAGAAAGGAAACACTGAAATGTAAAGTTGTTCTCACATAGAGCTCTTACCTGCAAAATATCTCTACTGATCCCCACTGCAATGTTGAGTTGTTGACCAGGTTGTTGAGGCTGGTTATTTTCTACAGGACCTGGTTCTGATAACTCAAGGAGCTGCTGAATGACATCAGTGACAGTCTGCTGACCCTGATGAGCAGCAGCTGGAGACACCTGGTTTTCTGTCTGTTGAAGAAGTGGAGACCGAAAATGTGTGGCCTGAAATATAGTGGTACGTTTGTCAAGGAAGATCAAAAGTACATGTTATGAACTCACCTGTCCAGCTCCCTTACCTGAAATGTCTGGTAACTGTGCACTAGATGGATGGCTACTTATACAAGACATAATGATTTTACAGAGCCTCATTCAAAGTTTGCATGCTCCATTATAGAATTGCTTTTGTACATCCCCTTTTTTTTCAGTTCTTCCCAAGCTTGAAATTGTAAGCTTACAGCTTGGATTAAATTTACTGTTCACTACTGAACCTTCAATCAATTTAGAAAACACAGGGAGGGATCAACTACAAAACTCCACATGTAAAAGCAACATGAAAAGCAATTCCCAAAAGAAAAAAACTGACATGGCTATCTTTTTAAAGTTCACATTTATCTCAAGTAGGTCCTTCGTAAAAAACAACCTTCCATTAGAGTTTTTTTTTTTCAAACTAAATTATCTGTGTTGCTGTATCAAAACCTTTCAGAACAAACAACTAATTTTTCCCCTTCAATTTGGAACCCTTGAAACCACTTAGTTCAAGAGCAATCTCTTCATGCACATCAGGCTCTGTCGAAATACTAAAAAAATTTGAAGTTAAAAAACTAATGTCCCAATCTTTAATTTGAAACTGTGTATCTTAGACTACCTCAGTAACAAATATGAAGGAAAAAAGTGATAAAGAGCCTTGGTATTTAATTTAAATTAAATCAGAAATAAAGACTCCTGTTTGCCTACATTTATAAACTTCTCTTCTTATGACAAATAGACTGCATAAGTATAAAATTACTGAAACAACTGCTTTCAATATTTTTTTTATTGCAGAAAATAGAAATATGTATTTGTACAATGGCTAGCCCCATAGCTGGGTATCCTAGAACATACTGGTTATTTACTTCTAATATTCACTTCTGTTCCCTAAAAAGAACCACTTCAAGGTGCATATGCAACCACATGCAGTTATAAAAGGCTATCTTCTTTCAGATTATTTTTAGCAAACAATAATCTTAGGCTTCACATCTGTACTATTTCCTTCTAATCTGAAAACTTCCCTGAGATTTTCTTTATACTAACACTTTACACTAGACAGTTAAGATGACACTCACTATAGTAAAGAAAGGATGGCTACAAAGAATTATATTAAGGAACATTAGCTTGACTCGGATTATGTCCTGTGTATTTGATGAAGTATTCTTATGCCTTCTCATGAGAAGATAAAAACCAAATCCTTATCTTGCTTCTCTTGCATGCAAGAACATCACTTGATCCTTTGCTGATTTAACCATCAGTTCTTTTTGACCTCACTAGCGAGACACAAAAAGACTCCATATCTCTTCAGATTCCAATTTAGCAAAAGTGCTATAAACATTTCAATATGGGTGACACACTATATTGCAGTGAGAATGGCATTAACAGGAAGCAAACTTCAACAGAAGCAAAGCAGTTTGCTGAAGAATGTAACAGCTCTTTATAGACACAATTCCTCTGCTGGAAACAGAATGTAAGGAGGCTTTTAAGTAGAGCAGGATGCTTATACTAAAAGTGTGTGAAATTCCCTCAGGCTTTAGCAAGAGAAAAATTGATGCTATTATTAATTAATTATTCTTAATTAAAATTAATATTATTGTTAATGAAGGAACTTCTCAATATCATCTTTGATATGAAAATTACAGCATTATGTGAATTTAGCCAGTACGTCCTGTATATTATACAGCAGTTTATATACAGCAGTTATACAGCAGTTATTTTTTTTGAACAATAATGTACACACATGCACATATATGACGTTTGTTACCATTACTCTTAAGATACTCTTAGTTCTAGAGTTAATTATAAAACGTTTCAGAGATCTGAAACATTTATAAACATTTATAATTGTTAAAATTTATAATTGTTAATTATAACATGTTTCAGGTCTCTTTCTAGGTCTTAGTTGAACATCTGATTTTAAAGAGAACACGGAGAATGAAGTGTTTTATTACTGCTTTGTAATTCCGCTGTTGTTGAACTGGAACAGTAGACCTTGTGATGACCCTTGGTTTGTCTGATCTGCTGTGTAACACAGACAGTGTGCTTGCTCTGAGTGAATTACTCCTTCAAGTCACAGCAACTCTAAAAAATTAGAGCAGTTCTTTAAATCAAGTAGTTTATTGTGATTAACTTTTTCTGTTGCCATCCAACTTCAATATGTGGCTCCAAGAGTAAATTATCTTCACTAAAATTTCATACTTTATTTCTAAGTGTCAATTTGCCTAGCTATGACCCTCAAACTTTTTTCCACTCCTCTATTAAGAAGACAGACTTCTCCCTCTTCTTCAAAACATAACATGAAATCATGTCTAAGTATTTCATCTGATGGACAAGGCAGCTAACACACCTTGAGTCTCTTCACTAATAAACACATCACAGCACAACACATTTTAAGGATTCTGATAGCTCTGATTCCTCCTGTATCATTGATTACAGTTCATGAATAGTGAACACTATAAACAGACAACTGAAAAAACCCTAAAAATTGCCAGAATGAAATACAGACCGGATACAACCCTGGATCTGGAGAGACTGTGTTAACAGTTCAGTTATATGAGGTTCAACAAGGCCAAGTGCTGGGTCCTGCACTTGGGTCACACAAACCCCAGGCAGAGCTGCAGCCTGGGGGCAAAGTGGCTGCAAAACTGCCCGGCAGTTTGAGGCAGTTTTGGGAGGAGAAGGCAATGGGATCCATTGCTCTCAACTCATACCTCTCACTAGGAAAAACCTGGCACTCTTCATCACATTATCACAGAATACTTTGGAAGGGACTCATCAGGATCACCGAGTCCAACTCCTGGCCTTATGCAGGACACCAAGAGTCACACCACATGTCTGAGACGTGGATGATATGGAGACTTTAAAGATGTACTGCCACATTTCCCAGATCTTGGTTTTGTGAGTACAACACAAAATAATCAGTAGCTGAAGTCGGGAGACTGTAAGTCAGATGGTCTGTCCCTAAGATACCACGCTGCAACATACAGCTGACAAACAAGATGCTGTATAGCTGCAACAAAACCTGCCAGAATTCCCAGGGAACAGGCACATACAGACCTTCCTGTACACCACAACTGTTTGCTATGGAGTTCTAGAAAGTCAGCCCTGCATCATCCTTCCCCAGCTCCACAGCTCCTCCTGAGCCCCACGGTTCCTCCTCTGCTATCAAAAACTTCCAATCAACTCAACCTGTATGAACACAGCTCCTTCCCTCTCCAAACAAACCATGGTAATCCCTGGAAAATAAAGGCAGAAGGGTAGAGCAATCCAGGATTTTTAAGAATCCTTACTCTCTGGTCTTCTTATACAGAAAAGTATTTACCTCCATTTTGAAGAGCTATTGAAGAGACTTACATGCAAAATCATGAGTGTGCAAACAAATGAGGCAACATAATGGCAAATGAAGCAAACATAACATTCAAGATCTGTTCCACCTCTAAATAACCAGCTGCATTCACCAAGGAGCTTCCCTTCACATATTAGCTGATCCAACTTATCACAAAGTATCACAGCATACCCTTTTTCACTAGGTAAATGAAAATTTACAAAATTATGTAAGGTTTCCCCCATTTATAGTCTTGACACAAAAATATGACCAAAACTTCACACTTACATTCTTCCATTTATTATCAACAGGTTGCAAAAGATTAGTAGGGGATGTCGTTAAAGGCTGGGTGACAGAGTCCTACAAAGAAATCAAAATAATGTAAATCTTAATCAAAAAGAAGAAAAACATGGCTGATACAAAACATGGCAGAAAAGTAGCACAGAAAAATCAGATAGTGTGAGAGAAACAGAAGTACACTAAATCATTTTAGCTATAAATACTAATGCAGCAAGTGACAGCCTTACAGTCACTCTAATTTAGCAATATTCTCATATATCACACAAGAGTACATTCTTTGGTAGCACAGCACTTCAGGAAACTTCAGCTTTTGGAATGGGTACTCAATAAGGACATAATCCTTGCTTATCCCCAGGTATGTACCAAGGGATGACAGAGACTGATGGCAAACTTCAGAATAGAATTATTATACTGGAGATTTGTTGTTAAAGCAGTTCTGCAAGTTTTCAGCAGAATGAAGGAAAGTTCTAATGTAAGAATGCTAGTGCTAATCTAATAATGTACTAAGTTTCTAATGCAATTTAAAAAATAGAAATAATTAAATATATGCAGATTCAGACATAAAATTACAAATAAAAAGCATAATCCCCTCTAATTTGCAATTGATGTCATTTTGTATCTCTGCTCCACCTTGCTAAACTTATTGGCATCTATTTTTAGAAAGAATCTTTTTCTCCCTCCTCTCTCTTTGCTTATACTACTGTATGGCATTTTTTGCTAGTCCACTCTTGCATGCAAGCAGCAAAGTATTCATGCAAGCAGAGATAATACCACACTGCTGTAATAAAAATATGCTAAGTAAATCCGAAATATTTTAGTAAACAAAAAAACAAAACAAAAAAAAACCAGAGCTGGACAGGGAAAAAAACACATGAGGTAGTAATGAAGGAATTCTTTTCCATCCTGCTTTTAGGATTAGGCTTGAGAATGTAGAAATGTAAAAAAAGACATAGTGAATATATGCACTTGCAAATAAATAAGACACATTAGTCTTTCTTTTTATGAATTAACATGGAGAAACAAATAGCATCTGGCCTATAAAACAACTTCAGAAAATGTAAAAAAAAAGCTTTTCCAAACACCATTACTAGACAGGTTATTTCAAGAAGACACAGCTGCAAAATGAAGTTCAGACTTCAAATGTTAACCTTCTTCTTTCAAAGACAGGTATTACTCATCACCCATTGAACATTAAAGCATGAGTTGGAGATAAAGCAAAGCAGAAGGGACTAGAAGTAGAAAAGATTGTTCTAATAAAGAAAAAAAGAAGAGTACTATGATAAATTAAATATGCACTGGCTCAAAAAATACTGTAGTCTTATGAAAACAGAGACATTTTCTGAAATTTAGCTCTTTTTTGTATCTTGGTAAAGAAAAAAAAAAACATCCACTACTTCCAAGAAAGCTATATTTTTCCCTTTATAATCTGCCTAATAAGAAACTAGCATTTAAAAAAAGTTATCAGATATACACAGAAGAATCCACCATGTGTTTATATAGACTAGAATTATACAAACAATTTCTGAAAATGAGTTGAAACTAATACATTTTTTCAATAGTTCTAAAACTTCCCCATAATTTTTATTTTATCAGAGGAGGCTAACATAATCTGTAAGAACAAGAATTATACTTTACTTAGTTGCAGAATTAAACTGCTACATTTTCAACCAAAGTGTCGAATTGTAAACACTTTTTGCATACAGTTGGCCAATTTACATTTTCCCAATATTTAATCCTGCAAATTAATACCAAAAATCACACAAAACTTGAAAAAGATAAAAGACAGCTACAAGTTTAGGAGTTCTTACCTATCTGAAGAATTACTGGAATTAAGATATAGACCTAATTAAACTCTCAAAGGCATTTTCATTTCATTTGGATCAACAAAGCTTACCGCTGTAACATGAGATACATCTGTTGAAGCACTTGCAGAATTCTGTGGACCACCCATGTGCATCTTGCTGATATGTGTATTTAAACTACCCAAGCTTTTGAAGACACAGCTACATTCTGTACAGTTGTACGTAGGGCCATTCTTCACCTTAAAAAAAAAAAAAGTAAATTTTCCCTACACCTACCAAATATCATGTTTTTTCATTATTTTTCTATATAACAAGTAACTATGGGATTATGAGAGCTACAATGGTTTATTTTTCAAGTTACCAATATGCAGTTATGGAATCAGGCTGGTACCTCTTGGATATATGCAGATTCATATAATCACATATAATCTATATGCATGACTACAATTGCTTACTACCACTTGACAACATTGTGAAGCAGCAGACAGCAAAACTCATGTTCTGTGGCAAAAGAGGCCTCAGACCTCTTTACCATCTCCTACCATTTCACACTTAAAAATCAAAACTGAAATGCAACTTTCCAGTTAAGATATGCCTGAAGAGGAAACATCATACATAATACAAATGGAAGTTTGGAAGTATGAGATGAAAAAACACAGACAAAACCAACACCGTGAAGAGCATGGAAGTTTAATGTCTAGTTTGAACTGAATTTGAACACACAGAACAAGAAAGTGATCAGCAGCCACTTTTTTGAGACTTTCAGACCAATGGGTTAAGGTAATTAAAGTAGTTAAATTTGCAGATTCCAACCATCCTCACCTTCCCTCCTCAGTCCATCACACATCAATAACATCCAGTGTCATACTTGCAATGTGCAGGTATTTAAAAGAAAATACACTGCAATATATTATTGGAGAAAACACACTTGCAATATATTATTGGTATTTCATCTTTTGTGACATTAAACTGCCAACAAGATTTTCAAAAAGAGGTATCAAGTAATAAAATATGCTACAACTAAACAGTGCTTTAGGAAGTGAGAATCAACCCATAATTCATTATCAGCTGCAATGTTATTCTGTAACTGTCTCAGAATAAAACAAAGAATTCAGAGAGTTCCACACAGACTTGATGAAAACACAGCAACAGAAAGAAAGAAAAAAAAATCAGTAAGTTAACCAAAGCAGTAACTCAAATGCAGGCTCAGGACTGCAAAACACAGCATAGGATGTGATCAAGAGCATTTATTTAAAGTATCTTATCCCACAGCTTGTTTTCTTCTTACAGAAAAACAGAGTAACAGAGAGAAAAGTAAAACGTTAACTAATATTGAAAAAAGTCAATTTAAATTCTTAAAACAATGTTGGTTCATTTTTTCATGTAGCATAAGCTGTCACACATAGAGAGTTGTGAACCTTGAGGATGACCAATCACACCAGAGAATCACAGAATCAATTAGGTTGGAAAACACCTCTGAAGTCCTCAAGTCCAAACCTATGACCAAACACTACCATGTCACCTAGACCATGGCACTGAGTGCCAAGTCCAGTCATAAAAATTTATGTCCATGGATGGTGACTCCACCACTTCCCTGGGCAGCCCATTCTAATGTCTAATCACAGGTTCATGAAGGAATTCCTCCTGATGTCCAACCTAAACCTCCCCTGGCACAGCTTAGGACTGTGTCCTCTTGTCCTGTTGCTGGTGGCTTGGGAGAAGAGGCCAATCCCCACCTGGCCACAGCCTCCCTCCAGAGAGCTGTAAAGAGTGATAAGGTTACCCCAGAGTCTCCTCTTCTCCAGGCTAAACATCCCCAGCTCCCTCAGCCACTCCTCATAGAGTGCTCCAGACTCCTCACCAGCTTCATTGCCTTTCTCTGGACATGTCCAGGACCTCAATGTCCTTCCTGAACTGAGTGTCCCAAAGTGAATACAATACTTCAAGTTATATGACTTAACATAATTAAGTGTATCACATAAGACATATTCATACACTAAGGCATATCCTAAAAGTAAGAAGCTAACATGCTAAAAGGATCCTTAATAATATCTACCATTGTAACACAAAAATGAAAAACAACACTGTGAATCTCAGTTAGGGGAAGAGTGAGAACAAAGATGATATTGTGCACACAGGAAATAAAAGAAGCAAAAAGCACTACCTCTGTCACTTCATAATTTCAAACCTAAACTAGGTCTCTTTCTATGGGTATTTCCAACCACAACTCACTGAAGTCTGGAAGGAAATTACTGAACAAAGTTGCATAGATCATATTGCTAAGAAGATTGTATTACTTTATCACAGCAGTACCTTCTGAGTCTTAAAAACTGTCTGTCAAAAAGAGAAAAAAAAAACAGACATAAAGAGGTCTGAATCGTTCTTTTTGTAAAACTTATTCTAGAATTTTCTTCTACTTGTAACCAAAAAAACTCTGTAAAAGGCTGCAAAACATACTTCAAAGACAAATGGCAAGTATGTTCTACAATAGAATTAGTGAGTTGCTGTTTGGCCATGAAATTTTTCACCATTTTCTGCTCGGCTACTTCTGGCTTTCATCTGATTCTAGTCCTTGTTCTCCCAAGACAGACACAGGTACATTTTTGTACACCTAACCCCACTATTCATTAATCTGCCCATGTACTGAAAAGACACTGGCCAATGAAGGTTTTGCTACTTCTCCTGAGTATACATTTATTCAGACAAGCTAAGGAAAGCTCAGAGGTAAAAGCAGCAAACCAGAATCTACACGGTAGCAATAAATGCATACTGGTTGGAGCACACAGGAATAGCAAAACGGAGTTTATATGCATGTTAGCAGCCAGGACTCGATGAATAATGGCCTTTACCTCAGAGTGAACTCTCTGGATGTGTGACTGCAGGTTGCCTTTCTGGGAAAAGGCGGCGGGACAAAAGGCACAGGCGTGGGGCTTCTCCCCCGTGTGCTTGATCATGTGGGTCTGCAGAGCCCCCTTCTGGTTAAAGGCCTTCCCACACTCGCTGCACTTGAAAGGTCTTTCACCTGCAGGGAAACAGCAGCAGGAAGAGGAAGGGTAAGGAGATTTAAGGAAATGTAAGCAGTTTTCTGTAGCTAAATGAAAAATTGTATCCATTGAAATAAAATACAAACGTTATTAGATATGTTATTAGGAAGCTTTGACAATAAAATTGTTTACCTCAACGACCAACCTCAGCACCTACTCTGATGAAAATGTAGCCTTGCTAAAAAGGTTTTGTGACATAGCTGATGATCATTAGTTTAAATAGGTAAAATAAAGGATATCTAAATGAAGCAATTATTTAAAGCACCTTCCCTCAACTTGTGGTTTGAAAGATCTCAAAAGCTGCTATGCAAAATCATTGGAGCAAAAAAGACCAAAGGGAAAAAGAAAAAACAACCCCACATATGTTTTATACCAAATCCTATAAAATGTATATATCTTTACAGAAACAAGCAGGCCCAGAGGGTAAATGGACAGTAATAAACAACTAACAGTCAAAAATTAAACCTTTCATCTAATTTAAAATCAGAAAGTCTTACAGCAACTCTGCATAAGATGGTATATGGTTCCCATTCACAATAAATATTAAGAGTCATTCACTCTTTGCAACCACATACTGAAAAGATGCAATGAAATAATGTTTTAGACAGTTCTGCTCAGAAAATAATTTTTAAAACTGATCATACTGAATATTTAAAGAAAAACTAGCCAACATTTTTACAGAAATGCTTTGTCACAATTTCCCAATTTTGGTGCCCTCAGTGCTGTGCATAATTACACTTTTTGTATGTTACCAGATAAGCATGAGAAACCCCATAGAAACTTTAAGTGATAGAACATATATAACATAATAAACAGATTACAAAGCTACATAAACTTACTAATAATAAATTTCAGTTTCTTACAACCATGTGTCCTACTTAACTCCTGGAAACCTCCACTGTGAACCTAGTACTACTACTTTTTTTCTTTTAGTGAAAGAGTTCAGCTGTGGTAACTCTAGGAAAATATTTAACACCTTGCCTTTGCACATTTCCATAGCCAAGACCAGTATAAGCACCACTGGGTGCTATCTTTGCTACACCAGTAAGTCCTACCATGTACACATTAAATCAGTTTTAATAAATATTTTTATATTATTTATAATTTTATAGCTGTAATTACATCTACTTTCAACTTATTATTCCTTAATTAAGAAACAGAACAAAAGAACAAAAGCAGCTATTTTTCTGAAATTGATTTCAAGCATATAACTCACTGAAGGAATGTATATCTTCTGTTCTGCTGCTTAGGGTTTTTGAAGGTGCCTTAAGGATTGCAGGTTTTAACTGTATGTTTTTTAAAAGAGATTAAAATGAAGAACACTGATGCACATCTGGAAATACAAAATTCCTATTAGGCTTTCATTGGCAAAAAGCTTAGCTTCCAGTAAGAGTTGCTGGTGGACACATGGAACTATTGTTTCAGGTTAAGTTTGCCTATGTAAGTAAATCTCATTATAAAAACGAAATCCTAACTCTATTGTGGAAACATGAAATTTCTGTATTTCTCAATAACAACTTAATAAATTACAGATTTGAGAAAGGGGATGAGGGCTTCATTACTCAATTATTAATGTGGGAATTGCAGTCCCTGAGACTGGATTTTTTTTCCCAGGAGGGTCTAAGTGCCTGAAATGACTAGCTAGAACAAAAAAAGTACTGCAATTAAGAGACTAACCTAATGCCACCCATTGTGCACAGATCTGCTGTTTTAACACTTAAAAACTTGGACATTCTAAATTCTCTAAAACAGAGTTGTTCTTTTCTACATATCTACAGTACCTCAAGCAGACAAATGCCAGACAGATTGTCTGCAGATTTGGAGTACTAACATACTTCACAAATTACATGAGTATTTGCAAGGTAATTGGAACTTAAAATGACCTCCCATCATGTGCAGATTGGGACTGCATTTTCTGTTTCCCAACAGACAAACGTCTTTCAGTCTTCAGAAAAAAAATATAAATGCCCTTGAACTTTTCAAAGCTTAAAAAAAGCATCCATAACCAACTATAATCTTGTTTATTTATTCTGACTAAAATAAGCTAATGAATTAAATAGAGCCAAGAATCTAAAATACTGAAGTTAATTTTCACTGACGTTTTTTATATTACTTTCAAGCAATTGTTTTAAAGCAGGTACAAGGGTGACCTCTTGTGTTATTTTTCTATAACTAGATCTGTAAAACTTCAAAAGGTTCTTAAGAAAGTGTCACACAATGGTCTTTTTATTTCTTTGTAAACAAGGCCATTCCTTTAAATGGCAACTCATTACATCACTGTCTGAACAGTGATATTACACTGATACTACAAACAGAATTGTACACTTACACAAATGTATACCTGAATTAACTAAAAACTAGACAAATGGCAATTTATTCAGTATGTATGAAAAATACATACTGAAAGGAGACTTTGTTTAAAGCCAAACTCCTGCTATAATAATGTATACCTGGTTAAAACATAAGAAGTATTCTTTTATAGTCATCTGTACACTTCGAAAGTTTTATATTATTTTATGCTTGGCATTTTTCAATTATTTCAACTGCTTATGGTTTAAACATGCACATATTTATGATAAATGTGGCAAAAAACACTTCCTACTCATTCTGCAAATTTGAACAGTCACCTGCACTTCTTCAATTATTACAACCTAGGCTTATCACCTCAGAAAACCACTTCTTAAGTTTAAATTAATCAATTTTAAAAATGCAAGACTACTACTTTATTAGTATCATTAATTCTCATGTACTTGTGCTCTTTTTGCAACTAGATTTTAGAACCTGCTCTCTAGAGCACATAAGATCTAATTTAAAGTAGATGACTGGCCCTTATCAAGAGATTCTGATTTTAGGGCACATTGAAACTCTAAGTACCAAAACTGATATTTGGAAACAAATGAAATGTATAGATTTTCTCACATTTTTAAACTGCTTCTAATCACATAAATCTGAAAAATTTAAAAGCATATAAATTTCCTAAGCAAATGAATTACATAAAGTTTATTTTAAACCAACAGGTAAATGTATCTAATAAGCCAAATGTATTAATAATATTTCAGGTCCCAACAGGGAGAAAAAATACATGGCATTTCAGAGGTTAACTGATATTTTTAAAGCAAAAACAAATTAAAATAAGTACTTCCACAGCCTTACCTGTGTGTATTCTAACGTGCCGTGTTAATTGACTCGGTTTCTGGAACGTCTTCCCACAGTGAGGACAGGAATAGGTAAACCCACTTCTATCAATGTTTCTGTTGTAAGATCTGGTATTTGATACCCTGTGATTCAAAAAAAAAAAAAAAAAAAAAGAAACATTACTTTGAGGATGCTTCTTTTACGCCATCATTTTTAACATAGTGTTGATTTGATGGCAACATAGTATCAGCTGCAACAGTGAAAACCCAAACTCCATAATGATATTCATAGAACACCAACAGCTCTTTTCTCAGTACCTACATGCACCAAGACTTTTAGTTATTTCTGCAGTAAAGATCTGATACATCTTAGAGGCTCTCTTCAGACATTTTCATGGTAAATTATGCCAGAAATATACAGTGACTTCACAAACAGTGAACAATATACAGTGACTTCACAAAAAAAAAACCATTTTGGTGGGAACCTTCAACTCTATTTCTTTTGCCTGAATATAGCAAAGTCCTTCATTCTGAACTAGAACACACAAATCTCACCCACTGGAGTACAAATGCACTTGCTGAAGTCTAGTAAGAACAAGTTAAGAATTTAACAACCCAAATATTCCCTACTGGCCCTTAAATACAAATCACATTCTCCAAAGAACCACAGAAACAGAGAATATAAATTCCCAAAATTCATTTAGCTACAAATCAAACTAACTAGTTTATTCATCCTAACAACTCTAAATAGGAGTTGTCCACAAGAACAATGGTTTTAGTAGGTAATACATTTACATAACTCAATACAGACCTTACTTGATACTTCAAACCTTTAAATTTCTGTTTGCAGATTGAAATTTACAACACTTGTTTAAACCTCCTGCAACACAACTATTAAGATTGTAGAATCTGTATTAACTTCTAGCAAGAAGAACAGGGAATAGACAGCATTTCTTGGTTTTGAATATGTCATTTTCCTCATCTGTTTTTTACAGAAACAGTGAAAATTAAAAGAGAGATGAGCTGTCAAGACTTCAGGCTTTTTTAATATATAAAGTAAACCAAGAAAAGTTTTTCTTCCTTCTAACTTAAAGTAGCTCTCACCTTCCTCAAAGTAAAGTTAAACTAGAGAGCTGAAAGAAAAAACAGAACAAATATTCACTAAAAATAAGAACAGCATTTACCAGGGCTCTTTTTCCCCCTTTCATTTTGTGCTTTTTCAGATTTACAAGAAACTCATGGGAGGCTGTAACGGGGAAAGATGATTAAACTGCAAAGAACAAGTAACATCTTTGCAGAATGAAAGCATTAAAACTTTTGTCATTATAATAAATGCTATGTAAAATTAATATACATTTGCTTCAATATACTGCTATTACTGTTTAAAATCATAAACACACTTCAAAAATCACTTTGCATCAGAGAAACTTAATGCATGTTTACAAATAGCTTGCAGATGAACTATGCTTAGTATGTGTGCCTAAATACAAAAACAGGGGGAAAAAAGACCTCCAAAAATAACCACCCACTTGAGCAAGGTTTTAAAAAGAAAGTGTCATTTTAGAACACCATACCAAAGAAAAGAAATTATCTGCATAAATCATGGTACTTTGCTGACTGGAAATACTACTCCTGCTTTTCCCAGCTATCACCATCAAAGTAACATCTGCTCATTTTGTTATAAACCCATGATTGTCACCTTATTTTATAGTGAGTTTTCATATGCTCCTTTAGCTGTGATGAAGTTTCAAATTCTTTTTTGCAAGACTTGCAGCTGTGAATTCTACTGCCTGCCAATTCTTGACGATGTTCTTCCATGTGTATGGACAGCTGACTCTGTAAAGTGAATTCATCTCCACACTCTGAACAGATAAGATTCTGAAAGATATAATAGAGACTGATTTTTCAAAACAGCAGTGCACAAGCTTTGTTCAAGCAGATTAACTTACCCTTCTATGGACATTGGCAGCTGGAAGCAAGCAGCAAGGGAAGTATACGAGCAAGAAGAGTTTATGAGCCCTGTGATATAAATCATGTACAATAATCACTGCAAGATTATATTAATATTTATATTTTAAGAAACTCCAGTAGAACTGAGTTCTGAAAAACTTCATATGGCAGCAGAAACAAGCAGTTTAGTACCATCCTCATCACTCCCTATTTCCTCAGTGGGCTGGTTCAAGACACACACAGAAGCTCACCTCAGTGCCACTACACCTACATGGTCTACTGAAACATCTGTAACAAATAATTATTTTCTAACCAAAATCATTGTAACTGTGGATTCAGGGATTTCACACTTTTACAGGTTAAAATTATATTGAATGTTATTTTTAAACAGTAATCCCACCACAGATAGCACTCACTGACTTTTAAGCTCTCTTGACAGTAAAGATGACAGAAATAAAGAAGAACACAGTGTTTCTAACAGATATCTCTTCAACCCAATAACTTCAGAAAGGTTTTTTTATCAGCTCAGTTTTAAGTAATTGTGATTATCACTGCAAATTGAAATGTTTCTTATCCTCCCCCCTTTTTTCCTCTCTCATAATGATCAACAAGAAAAGTAAAAACAAACAACAGAAAACAACCATGTTCATTTCAAGAAGGACATTGACAAGAATGTTTTAATCAAGAGGAACACAGGTATGCCACAGTTATTTTTGGACTGCTTTGACAATAAATTTATTCTTTAAGTCTGAAAAAAAAATTCTGCAGTATCACATTTCCAGACAAAAGCTTAAAAAGCTGAAGTCCTTTAACAAAATTATTTACAAATTCAAAAATTATTTGTTTAACCTAACCTAGATGCCATTATTACTGCATTCAAGTTACAGAGTGAGCAACAAATAACTAATTTTTTTTTTCTAGGACATACATTCAAATCTGAATACTTCTTATGGGCATCTACTGCTCTTATACAACAAATTTAGTTTATGATTTTAGATTTCTAAAAGTGGGGGAAAATTTCATGAAGTGAAACCTACAATTACTATGCCAAGCTCACGAACCTCAAAACTGAGGGATTTTGAATCACTTCTCAGCATTTTTCAGACATGCATATGTATCACGTTAAGTTGCAAATACACATATTCTATTAAACAACTTCTACAAACAAAAAAATAACCTAAGATGAAGTTATTTGAGACAATTAAAGCCTTCATTATTCTGTTCAGTACTGTGAAATTTCTGTAGGAAAGCAAGATTACGGTAAAGCAGAAAAACTACAGAAAACCCACCTATATATCACACCAAACAGACTCCGCTATAGGCAATACCAGATGTATTTTTTTGCTCCTCAAGCAAACAAAAAAATCACCACCATGCACAGAGCAAGTAATTGAATGCTGTAACCTCACTATGGTTAAACCCACGTTTTAACACCAAACAAAAGGAGTTGGTCATACGCAAAATTCCCAAACTCAGAAAAAAAAATTTTTGAAGCTCTACTCATTGGATTCTGCGTGTTTTAGCTCTCCCTATCTTACCAGATGCAACATCTGAAGAACATTTTGGAACTCATGATCTTCACCTGTTTTGTATCTATCACTCCCAGCATCTGTAAAGGATTTTAATCAGCACTTTTCAAAAGATCATTGCTCATGAATTATTAGACAGTACAAATCAAATTCAGTGGATATTTCTAAAAAAAAAAAACAAAAAAAAACCCAACAAACAAAACCCCAACATCACACAAAGTAAAATATAAAAACCCAAAGTAAGAGGATCTTCTAATGAAGGAATTTTCATTTTATATCCACCAAATATCAGTTTTAACTTTTTCAACATATTAAGGTGTTCCTAAAGCCCAAAAGCCACTCATGTTCATGAAAAAAGAAGACATAATAGCAGTTCTAATGCAATAAATAATTTGTGTTTCAGTTTTTTATTCACCATTTCTATCCTGCCAGGGCAAAATGTAGCAATAAAAACTATTGTGCATTTCCACTGAGGAAATGGACATGTTCAACAATCTTCAAGAAGATGGGTCATATTTACACAAGATATATTCTTAGTGACTTCTCAAGAGAAAGCTACCCTATATTAGTGAGGAATTTCAAATATGAAGCTTTTCCCTCACACCAGTTTATCACATATAAATCACTGAAGAATGTGAGGAGAAAATAATGTCTTGCAAGCTCAGTATCAACAGCTCAGAAAATTCCTTCCAGAACCTCTCACATGGAGCAATCAATCACAAAAATCTAAGTTTCACAGACAGACCCACTCTCCCAAATCTCACTAGAGCTGTTCTGTTCTTTCCCATCTGCATTCATCTGTAGATAAAGCTGCCTGATGCAGCACAACACAAAGGTAAAGCTCCCCAAATTTCATTTTGTGAAGCAATCTTCTTACCCTCTATGTATGTCCCTTAATGTATATGCACCTTTGCTCTGATTTCAGACTTGTAACCCTTCTAACAGCAAAAGGAAGAAGAGTAGACAGGAGGGAGAACATACTCCACCCACAACTTGTTAACCTGCACGTTGTGGAAAACCCCTCAATGACAGCCGGTGCCATCACCAATTCCCTCTGCTTCAAGTTCAAATTCCAGCTCTCCTACAGGTCCTGTGCATAATTACTGTGAAAGTTATTCCTGCAGTTTTATGTGAATTAATTGCTACATTCATCTCTGTTTTATCACGAAACTATTGGGTATTATAAGAAACATATTCATTAGCAATTGAAATATGTTCATATTTTTATAAATTTAATTTTCAAGCTGCAGATGGAATTTTAAATTGGAAGGCATCACACAGCCTATTCTTCTGACATCTGCACGAAAGCAAAAAAATCAGCACTGCTGAAGCACATGAAAAATCACTTAGTGGTAGAAATAAATACCAAAAACCACCCTCAGGTGTCTTTCTTATTCTGATGTTTCGAGCAATTAATAAATCAAGTTTCCTTAACAACACCAACTAAGCCATTTATCATTATAGATACATTAATATACAGCAAAATTGGACTCCAGTCCACTTAACTTGGCTGCCTACTTGGCTGTGTACATGACAAAACACGAGCTAAAATGATTAAAGAAGGAATACAACCTCTACAGATGGCATGCCCTGCATCTGGTTTAGGGAGAAGTGCACACAGGCCTATTATTCCCAACTTACAGGTCAAAACTGCTGTAAGCTGTCAGCAATTGGCATGGAGAAACACACCACTGTTACATTTGTGATTAGAAGCTGGACAATAAAAATGCATTCCTGATTCAGCTCCAGTTCTCCAACACGAAGTGCAATTTTAAAAAAGCCTTAACAGGGGGAAGAGGCAATTAGATCATCAAAAACTTGGTATTTTGGGCAGTGCATTCAACTCTGGCAATTGTTGAAATGCAGTAAAGACTATAAAGTGTGCAAAATACAACCACTATGTATTAACTGCTAAGAATTTAATCAACACTCTATCAAAATGAAAAATGAAATTTTGATAGGGGAAGGAACAAGTACTCCTCAAGCAAAACAACCAACCACGCAAAAACAGAGGTGGGAGCTGTAGATAAGGTAACAGCTTCATCTATTTCTATGAATGGTGAGAGTGCCTCACCATGACATCTGCCATAAAACATGATCACACATTATTTCTTATGTGTAGGCTTTTCAATATAGATTAAGTCACAGAAGTATCTTCAAAATAAAAGTACGTGCAAACAACCAATCAGTCAATGTTTATATATAGTATGATATGGTATGTATCAAATATGCTCTAGTTCCTTTGGTTCGTAAAGACACAATGGGAACACTTATTTATAATCAGGATATTAATTTCTGTAACTAATATTCAAACAGACTCCCCACGTAAAGTTTTATATTTCTTCAGAACAAAATCATTTATTCAAAATCTAAATTTACACAAAATCTAAAGCATACAGGTAAGGGATTAAATACAACCACTATGACATGTCTTTTCAAAATTAAGTTATAAAGTTTAATGAATTACCTCCTCTTTCTCATGTAGCATTATATGTGCTTTCAGACTGGCTACTCTGGAGAACTTCTTGTTGCACACAGGACACGTAGGATCTTCGCCATTGTGAGTACATTTGTGAAGTGTCAAGTTGAATTCAACATTAAATGACATCGGACACTGGTCACACCGGTGAGGCTGTTCGTTAAAATCACAAAAATAAAGACAAAATTTAGTCCTCCCATAAGCTATATATACCTTAAGTGACACATATAACCATACAAATCAAAATGTTAAACATTAAAAAAGAACAATTCAAGTACCTACATAGCGTAATGATGCTTAAAAATACCAATATTAATTATTTTATCTTCTTTGCATCTCATTACAGAAAATGCAAATACAGCATTATAAGAGCACAAAAGAAAGGAGGGGAACTAAGGAAACCAGAGACTCAAAACTGAGACTGTCTGAAAAGAGTGAAGTTAGTAGGAGAGAGCAATGAGCAGGAGACAGAAATACATTTTCCTATTTTAACTGTGATCACGATTCACCCAGAGGGTGGTCGGACACTGGAACAGACTCCCCAGGGAAGTGGTCACAGCACCAGGCCTGACAGAGTTCAAGGAGGATTTAGACAATGCTCTCAGGCACATGGTGTGACTCTTGGGGCATCCTGTACAGCGTCAGGGGTTGGCCCTGATGATCCTTGTGGGTCCTTTCAACTCAGCATATTCTGAGGTTCCATGAAATCTCCTGAAGTAAAACTAATAATCAAAGCAGCAAAACACTTGGTTTATACTAGGCCTGACTGCTCCTCACTTGGTATCTGCAAAACCAGTTTTCATTCTTTAAGAGCACTTTCACTTTTGGATGTAAAGGCTCTTACACAAGTGTGCAATAGCATGGGCTTAACCTTACCAATTTTACAACACTGAAATTTGTGTAAGCTGTTTTTGTATACGTGAATTATCTCCATTATTATGCTACATTTTGTGAAAATTAAGCTGTATTTAGGGCAACCTCAAAAAGTAATAGAATTATTTTTCTATAACATGTCAGTAGTTTTAGCTTTGTTAACAAGAAAGCAAGGGAAATAAATTAAATGCTTCATATTACAGATGCAACTTGTGGCAAAAGCTTCATTTAAAAAGCCAGTCCAGTCTTAATCACATATTGGTATTCTTCTCATTCTTTCCCAAATTTGATTTGTAAGCAGCTAAAGTGATGACATTAATCCACTGATTAATACATACATACTAAATTAGTTTACAAGTAGGATCCTTTCAATAAATATAAGCATTATTTTCTTCTTATTGCTAATGTGTAGAATCCCTTTGCAAACTATTGAAAACAAACTCATACATTTTGTCAACCACCTGGGTATTTTAGAAATCAAAGAAAATGGCTAAAAATAAAAACTACTGATCTGGAAACAACAGTCCAATTAAAGGGCATCAAAGGAAGGTCCTATTTCAAAGGAAACATGAGAAAATATAAAAGAGATATGTCACAAAACTCTGAGGTCCCCAAGTAATAATTATTACTGGTGTGACTGAAAAGAAATGGAAAAGACATCCTGTGTTAGCTTCACTTGACAGTATATGAAAATATCAATGTACACTGGTTGTATCTAGCACAACTCATACCTTGTCATTTTGCTCATGATCCCTCATATGGCGCTGGAACTGGGTCTCTCTTGGAAAAGACAGCAAACAAATCTCACACTTATGGAAGTTGGGTACTTGGTAGGGAAAATTACCGTTCTCTGTAGTTGGTGTCAGAACATCTACAAAACAAGCAATTAAACATTTGTATGAAGTCACATTTTATCTACTTATAATTTATTGTAAAAAACAGAATAATTTGAAGCAGAAACTATTTCAATTCTTCTAAGATTTTTGACTTATCCAACAGCGTAACTTCAAGGAATCTTGAAGATCTCAGGCTGAAATATCACTGCTTCCATTGACACAGGATCAGCCAAATATATCCATACCTCAAACTGCCAGTCACTACAGACATAAATGATCACCTTTCCCCAGTAATTTGAAATAAATTCTTTGTGCTTCACAAACACCCATCAAGTCTGAAACAAAATGAAACCTTGCAAAAAACACTAGGTATGAGTAAGGGACTGCCAGGGATTACTTTTAATAATATTACATCACAGATTTCTAAAAAAGTTTTTTAAAACTACATAGTCAGCAGTTCTGACTACACAGATTTTCTGCCCTCCCTCCCTTCTCTTGCTCACTCCTTCCCTAAGAAAAATATTTTCTTTCTTCTCCTTCTGGCATTACAAAAACTTTATTAAAACCTATTTTAAAACCTTTAGAGTTGTAAACCCAACACCAATGTTTCAAGCAGTTGAGAGAGATGCAATAAACTGCAAGTCTAAGTGCATACATATTCAATCAATGGAAAGAGATGTATTTTTCTTTAAACAGACCCAGTCTAAGCCCATATAGTTTTCTTTTGAACTCCTACAGTCATTTAACTTTTGATACACCAAGTCACAAGCTTCTACATCCTCCTGCTCAAACGAGTGAAGTCAATCCTATAAATAATTTATGATAAAAGGAAAATATTAATCTGAGAAAGTTGAACACATTTTACATTTGAGAATATACTGTATTACTAAGAAAGTTATCTTTATTTAATGAAAACTTTAAGAAAAGCGACTGGCAGGAGGGGTCAGTTTGTACTGCAGGTTAGAGTCACGAAAGAGGAGAAAATCTATAGAATTTAGTTTCAAACTACCACAACTATAACTGCATCAACAACAGAACACAAAAAGAAGGGAATATTTATTTTATTATCTAGACATGCAAGGTTTCTGATGTTTCTCTTTAAGTCAGTACTTTTCTTCATGTATGTAAGAACTAGGCATAGGAAGCAACAACAACACAAGCAGAAGTTTACAGCATCCTGTTTACATTTCCTCAGAGGAAATTGGAGATTATATAGTTCATATAGTATTTCCACTCTACTGCACCCACTTCAAAGTCCTCTCTCATTCACCACAACATTTACAAGGGGAAAGAAAATATCAATACCTTATGTCCTGATCATTTTTTTTTCCTGCCAAAAAATCTCATAAACAAACTTTAAAAGCTTGTAGTTGAGGAAAGATTTCAGCACAATTTATCTGGACAAGAAATCACAACAAAAAACAATGCCCTAGGGACTTGCACTTCCCATTCCTGGACTAAGTGACCCAATTAAATTTTGCTTTGCAAAGTTTAGTTATCAAATATTTCTCTGTAAGAAAATGATGCAAACATCACTTATCTTTATCATGTTTAAACTTACACTTACTGCACCTTTTAATAGACTATAAATTCATAGTATGCAGACACTATCAATAACAACCCTGAAATGGCCATATTTCTTCAAAAGCTGAAAACCACAGCTTTAATTACAAGACACAAACTTTCAAGCAATCTTGTGATAAATATGCCTGATTAGAAAAAAGGACACAAAATCAGTTTCTGTAAATAATGGCATCACAAGAGAAGTGAAAGAAAAACCTACTCCTATACTTGGTCTATGTGAAAACATAATGCACAAGGCTTTCCTTTCCTCTGGAAAAAGGAG
Source organism: Agelaius tricolor (assembly GCF_023055355.1). Lineage (NCBI taxonomy): Eukaryota > Metazoa > Chordata > Aves > Passeriformes > Icteridae > Agelaius > Agelaius tricolor. The sequence goes on from NW_027269262.1 coordinate 36,242,199, forward strand.
TAATTGTTCAACCCCACGTAGGCCTGACCTCTCACTTTAAATTGACAACTGAAAAGTGATCCATCCAATCCATGACTTTCCAAAGGCCTTCAAACCTTCCCCTTGAACCAAAGAGATTATTATCTTTAAACATTCACTCTTGAGATCAAAGGCACTGGGCAATTTACAAAAACAATGTGGAAGCAATTGAAGTAGCAAAAATGTAGCAGTGACATCATCAAAGGTGCTAATTTCTCTACACTTTGAAGCAAAATCCCAACATGCTCACTAGATTCTGAATAATACTGCCAAGTGGTATTGGTCTTGGGTCAATAATATACCTATGTAGTACCATTTTTATTAAAATGTGTATCATATCTGTATTGACCAATACTGATAAATCTACAGGCTGTGAATTTTCTTCTGCAATTTAAAAAGGAGTTTAACTATAAAACAAAAAATTAAGTATCTTGTAATATTTCAGCAGAATTTGATTACTATAATTCTACAAAATCAGACCACCTGATGCAATACTTGAAAGTAATTCAGCTTTTCTGTAAAAAGACAGGAATGACCACCGCTAAAATAAACAGGAAGAGGCAAGAAATGAATAATTTTAAAATATTTCATAGAAAATAACAGAAAAGCAGCCTGAACTTAGAAAAATGAGGAGTTGAACATATCACATCCCACGCCAAAGCATCATGAAGTTCTCAAGACTAGTTCATGGATGATCATAAACCCTGAGCTGCCCCCAGGCTGTTCCACCTTCCCAGAGGCACTCAGATCCCACGGAAGAAGAAACAGAAGGCACCCATACAGCAAATGGACTGTTTACAGTTGTAACATTTTAAGCATTACTCTTTCAATGAAAATTTTTGTAACTCTTTCCAAAGTCAAATCTTGCAGGGTTTTTTGTTCCTCTCTTTCATACTGCTAAAAAGCAAAGGATAGGCACTGGGGAATCAGGACTGGACTCTAGAATCACCAACTGGACTGCAAAGTCCAGCTTCTCTTGGCAGAAGGCTCTCAGTGCAGAAATCCTCAAGGACAAGGCACAGCAGATCAACTTAGGTTAGACTCCAGAAGTCTTCAAAGGCTCAGCTACCAGGAGATCAGGCTGAAGTCTGTTCTAGGTAGTTACAGCCAGTATGTCCACTAAAACAGTCCAGTTTAGACATTACAGTGTTCCGAAAGTTCAATTGCTTCACTTTTTCTCAAAGGGCAGGACTGCTACCTAATACAGGTTTAAATTAAAACACAAACTCGTTATTCATTACCACTACGTCTGAAGTAGCCTATGGGAGAAATGAGACTACAATGTCTTTTTTCCTTGTATTGTCACTAAAACAGTCCTATCCTCTATCACCCACTAAATACTGGATATTTCAGAGAATTGCACAGCTCCTTTTTTTTAAAGATGTAGGAAGTGCCTTTATAGATTACTCTTCTACTAACAAGGAGAGTATTCAGAAAAATATCCCTCCTGAAATCCAACAACTGGGTAACAGAAAGGCCTAAATGGTTACACTGTGTTTAGAATTAGGAGGACAGTAAAAACAGGAAAGACACTGTCAATTAAAGAAGTAACAAGCAAGTGAGCCATATTTTGACTTTTCAGGCAGGTGTCACAGCCTCATGAAATAAGACTCAGGACTGTTTCATTTCCATGTTATTAAAAAAAATATTTCAAAATGAAATAACAGTTTGACACAATTTGTTTGTTAGAAGAATCAGTATCCCAATGAAAACTTTATTTACACTGATACCTCTTTCATAACAAGTCAAAGTAATAACCTACACTACTGTATTTCAGATAAATCAGCAATAAAATATTCTTTCCCTATATCAGAGGGAAAAAATGCTTATGGTGCATCAGCTTGGATCATCAAACAAGCCAAATGCTGCAAAATACTGAACCTATCTTAAAGACCAATACTTTTGAATACCAAAAAACATGCAGAACAAAAGCAAGTTCAAGAAGCCAGCAGTGGGGCATGAACCATGTAATTTTAAAATCCACTGAGAAATCTGTCAATTAAGAAAAATGCAACAATTCCAAACATTCCCTGGGTACCCAAGTGAAAAAAATCAAAATACTGACATAACTGACACAACATTTGATGGACACATTTATCATTTATCATATTAGCAAGAATCTCATTAATAGCCAATATGATGCTTATGTTCTCATATTGTAATATATGTAAATATAAGTGTTAGAAACACAAATTAAGCAATCTTTTTATTGTCAGGTATACTCGGGCAGATGAGAACACAAGTCTGCTTTTTAAATTAATTAATGCAATTCAGAATGCCATTCAAGCCAAAACCACAGAATTAAAAGTCTGAGGTTTTAGTTCAAGAAGACAGTCACTAATTAAGTAACACCAACACAATCACACAAAAAATTGGCATGCTCTTATTAGAGAGCAGCTTCTTACTAATATCCATAAACAAACACAGAGAGAGAAAACATAAAGTAACTATTCAAGTAACAAACCTCCTGAAAAATAAGTGATTCTTTCAGGTCTACACACTACAACGAATGATAAACCTTGCTGAACAGAAGGATAGTTTCAAACATTTGCATTTATCAGTATTAGCTGCATAGAAACAGTGCAGAAGCTACTGTCACTTTCTACTTTTTTTTTCAATTTGCGTGTTAGTCTAGCTGCAGCATAAATCAACCTTATTCCTTCACAGCTTGGGAGAGACAGTCAAGTATCAATACAATTAACATAAACAGGGAGCACTTAGCTCATTATGCGCCATCAAACACATCTTTGTCAACATGCACTGTCAAACATATTTTTGTCTGTATTCTTAGTTTGTCAAAAGTGCCCAAAAATAGAAGAATCTGATTTGCAAAGCACCTATCAATGATAAAAAACTTTCAGTTTAAACAGAGTCTTACTTGAATACTCCTAATGTTATAACCTGTAATGTCTTTCCTGAATTTATTGTCCCTCACAGAGCAGCCATAATCACTCTGGGTGAATTCAGCTGTGATACAGCCTTCACCAACCATTGACCTCAGGAGTTGAGTCAGCAAGCAGGTGCTCTCTGCTAGAAGCCACTGATGACAACTCAATGTGGAAGGAGGAAGACAGAATTAGAGCACTCCCAGACATTCCCTCCTTATGTAAGCAGCACTGTGCCTCATGGCAGCCCACAGCCCTCTCTGCAAGGCGCAGATGGACTCATTCAGCTGTGAATGCAGCACAGCCTTATTAGATCTCTAATAACCTCCTCCAATCCAACTGAAAGGACATTGCAAATAAACACTCAAGCTTGTAAAATTCATGGGTGAAAACTTGTCACTTATGTTAAATGGCAGCTAGCAAGCCTAGGGACAAAAGGGTCTGACCCTATCAAAACCTATTTACTAATTTATGAGTGGAAAAGAAAGTGGTAGGACAAGGGAACAAAACAGGGATGGCAATACTGACATTTCCTCATACTACATTTGAACTCATAGAACACAAATGATAATGAATCATTAAAACATTTTGCTTAGTTCTGCAATCATAAAAGCAACAGGTTAGTTTAAATCTAGCTCAGCACTCTAAACAAAAACAGCAGGCATTCCTTCTGACTCCTAATGGGAAGAGCAGGAGGACTCAACTCTCAAAAAAATCCATAAATCAATCAAGATTTACTCATATAACAAGGTATTTTTATTATGCTTTGGTCAACACTTAATCTGGAACACACTACTGGGATGGACATGCAGGGGCGAGCCACTTAGCATGTGCTAACACAAAGTAGATGCACTCCTTTCAGGAGCAGAGTCCAGACAGCAGAGCCACACTGCTGCACCTCTGCCGCAGAGAAGCCTGAATTAACTCTGAGGACACAAAATTCACAGTTCCATCACAGCCAGTGAGATACTAAGTAGGTTGCACTTCGTCTGGCTGGGATAGAGTTAACTTCCTTCCTATCAGCCCATATGGTGCTGTGCTTCAAATTTGTGACTAAAACAATGCTGCTAACATCACAGCTTAAGCTATTGCTGAACAGTGCTGCACAGCATGAAGGCCTTCTCTGTTTCTCACTTTGCCCCCACAGTGGGTAGGCTGAGGGTGGGAGAAAGGCTGGAGCTAACACAAAGGGATATTCCAAGCCTTAAACCATCATGCTCAGCCATATAAAACTGGGGGTAGTTCTTCCAAGGTAGTGCTCTTGGCTCAGAGACTGAGCACCAGACTGCACCTCTGAGAGCGATGGCAAACATTTACCTTTGCACCACTTGGTTGGGCTTTTTTGTTGCTTGGCAATTTGGCTGGTTTTGGGGGTGGGGTGGGGGGGTGTTACCTTTTTTTTTAAACTTTCCCCCTTTATTTCCTCAACAGCCTTTATCTTAATCTACAAGCTTTTTCTTGCTCTTGCTATTCCCATTCTTTCTCTCACCCTACTGCAGGAGAAAGTGAGCGAGTGGTTGGAGGGTGCTAAATTGCTGGCCAAGGCCAACCCACCACACAGATACACCATCCACATCATCCTAACCTACACAGACAACTGAAATCTGGCATTTCCTTCAGCAACTTTGATAGCTTTGTTTGACATTTAGGTAAATCTTGCTATATTTATTGCTAAATGCTCCAAAACAGGAGTTACACTTTTTTTGACAGCTGCATATGAATGTACCAAGCTACCATTTTTCAGCTGTTTGTTTCCACATGATTTGGATTTCTCATGTGTGAAGTCATGACCTTTACCTGTGCCCAGCCACTACACTGCTAACAGAAACTTCTGAATAAACTAAATGATTTACTACATGGTCTTCCCTATTCCGGAGAATGAACATAATCCAACTGCAGCAATAAAAATCAAAAGAGGGACATGAGAGATCTCAAATAGAAATTTTAATTATATTTGGAAGCATTTACTGCATGGGAATAAATGAGGTATGAATGTATCAGCATAGATGCAATAGGAAATAAAATTTCTGCAACTGGTGGAAATCTATGGACAAGGGACAGAACAAGAACTGAAGCTATCACACAGACAGAACACAAGTTATTCAACTGCATAGATTACTTGGGAAAAGACATGGAAATTATTTCAAGTATAGTGAGGAACTAGTGCCGAATTAAAGCATGCCAGTGTAATCCAAGTTTACCATCTTTATCACCCAACATGCCCCTTTGTACATAAATGGGGATTTTTTTACTGCAGAACAGCGAGATACCAGAGTATCACCATTAAAGCCTAAATATGAATGTTTTCCTAAGGCAAAAGCTTGAGCAGTTGTTCCTTCTGCACGTTTTCCAAAGAAAGTACCTATACCTACTATATTTAAGAGATTTAGAGCACACCACACAAGCTGTACCATAACCTCGTCATTATTCTTGCCTGCATGACATCACTCGCCTATTCTTCTCTTGTCAGTCAGAGGTCACCACATAAAACCCTAATGCAAAACTACTAAAATAATCTACATAACAAAAATTTGGTAAGATTTAACTGATGTGCTCAAATTTCATTTTTTTTCAGTAATATAAAATTGGGATGCAAAGCCTCTAAATTGCTTTTCCCCTAATTCAATGTACTCGCACCCAAAATGCTGCTAGAAGACTGACAGCAGCAAACAAAGTACAGCCAGTTCTGCAGAGGCCGACTTAAAATTATGTCATCTCTGTGTTTCCTAGCTTTGTCTATTTAATATTTATCACTCTTCATGTGTGAGTTCTGTTACAATTCAGGCCCTCTGAAGACATGAAACACTCAAGTTTTAACTGCACTCATAAAGGAACTCAGTTCAGACTTGTTTCAAACTAGCCCTTGGGTTTAATAAAGGACATACACTCTAGGCTTAAAAACTTCTTCAGTACACCCTGAAATATTTCACTTTGCTGTTCAAAGCATTCTTTTCCTGCTATTTGAAAATGATCAGATAGCAAAAGTCAAAACTGCTCATTTCATGTTGCCGCTAGTCAGTGACAAACATCACAGGTAAAACCAGAAAGGGCCTCTCTTTGGGAGGAGACCTCACAACTCCCTTGTGTAACCACTGCCTGTGCTCAGTCACCCTCACAGTAAAGAAGTGTTTTCTTATGCTCAGACAGAACCTAGAATGTTTCAGTTTTCACCAGAGAGATTAATTTGAGCTGTTTAACTGAGTTTAAAAAAAAAAAAAAATTGCAAGATGGTTTTGGGAAAACAATACAATACCAAAAAAGGAAAAGGATCCTTTAAAGTATCAGCTATTGAGGTCAAGATACTATTTTGACTACTGCTGCCTAGAGTTCATTTTTCTTATCCAACATATTTAATTTTCCTAGAACAAAGAACTTGTTCTAGTCTTTGACATGCATGGTAGTTTGTCTAAGGAAGCTACATAAAACATTATTGATTCACTTTATTTTCTCCCAAAGCAGAATTACCATAAACATACAGACTGTACAACTACAGAGAGCAACATTTCCATGAAAGACAACAGCATAGCATGGCTGTAGGAATTCCAAGGGCCACACTTCAAAAAATCTAAACCAATGCAATCTCCTAAGTAAAAGATATGAAACTTACTTTTGTAAACACCTATTTTCTAAATAAAATTCCTTCTGGTAAAAGTGAAACCCATGAAATGCACAACCAGTTTTCAAAGCCTGTATCTGAACAGGACAAATAGCCAAATGTCCTGAGAACATAAATTTCCCAGATTCAAGCTGTCCTGTTCAGCCAGAGCTTCCTCATTCATGACCTTTTTTTATTACAGAGAAGTGCAGAAAAAATGTGCTGCTTGCCAACACTGACTTCACTGCTTTCCCAAACTGCTGAAATCTCAAGGACCAAACCCATCAGAATCCACAAAACTTGCCTATTTAGGCCAGTCCTTGCAAATGTCTCTCAATCCCTGTGACAGCCCCAGACCCTGTAATTCTCAACTGCATTCAAACCACCTCTATGAAAAAAATATAATTAATAAATTGGCAAACTTCTTTTAAAATAAATGAAAATGTGAAAAACAGAGAATGTGATGAAACTCACATTAAGTCCTGTCAGCCATTTGCACATCTTACCATAGAAACAGTCTAAGATCAAGGTCCAACTACAAGCAAAATGAATACAGCTACTAGGCTGTAGCTGCCTGGACAGCTTGTCTCAATTCTCAGTTCTCATCCTTTTCTCATTTGTACATCATGCCATTACTATAGGAGTTCACACATGTATGACACATGCATACCCTTTCAAAACTACCAGAGAACTAAGTAGATCTTTGAGTAGATTTTTAGTTTAAATAATAAAACAAACAAACAAAACCACCTCAACCTCCAAAGCTAGTAACACCAAAACTTCTTTGGGACTTTCTTTATATCCTTATTACTTAGTGATCAAAAGCTGAGACCAATAGCCACAACAGAACTAACAAAAAAAAAAAATATCCCCCACCACTTCTGGTAGGAACCTGTGGCCCATCTGGCTTTCCATACTGTAGAAAAAATCTTGCCAAACTTCCCAACTCTGACGTAACAGTACAGCTTTTTCTTTGCCTGTCAGCACGTTTCAACTCTACAGAAAAGTCTTCCACAGAACGCTCACCTACACATTCCCACTGCAGAGGGAGAACTCATCTGAAAACATTAGGAAAACAAAATATTCTAAATACATACTGAAAATATTAATTGGCTGACTTTTTGTTACTGAAATAGGCATGGTATTAAAATGCTTTATCAAATCTCTTTCCATTCTATTTGTGAAAAAAAAACGTATTTCAATTAAACACCTACTGCTACAGGCTAGTGCTGAAGGAGAAGTCACTTAGGAGGGTTTCAGGCCTACCTGAATCACAGCATTTTTTGTTTGTGGATCTTATTTCGATATTGCTCACAGAACCACAATAACATCAGCAGGAGCGAACTACACAAAAGAGCCGTAAAACTCACCAGCTACCCACTACTGTCAAAAAAAACCAACCTCCCCAGCCCATCAAACCAATCCTGCCCTGAACGTGCTCCCAGACATCAACGGCAATAAAATACAATCAAAAATGTTAAAACTTAAGCGTGAGACTAATACATGTTGGGAGAGAAAACCAGCTTGGTTTGGGGTTTTTACACATATATTCACGTAGAAAACGACTGCAAAGGTGTTTCTAAAGGGAAACAACAAGAAACTTAAAAATAACGTCGTCCTTGCAAATCAGAAAGATGGGCGAGTTGAACATCGTTTCCTAATTTTTATCATGCTTTATTCGAAGGTCTCGTTAATTTGGCCGGGAGAAGAAGGAGAAGGAGAGGAGCAGCGGAAGGAGCCGGAGCCTTCCCGTCCTGGCCCGCCGCAAGCTGGCCCGAGCTCTTCCTCCGGCTCCGGGTCCCGCACCGCGGCAGCAGGACGAGGAAGAGGAGGCGGAGGAGGGGAACCAGGCCCGAGGAACCCTGCTCGGCCGGCCACCACAGCCACGACCGCGCTGCCCCGGCGGGAGGCTGGGGGGAGGCCGCCCGGGCCCGCTCCGCCGCGGCCCGCCCGGTATCATTGCGCAGGGCCGGTCCCGGCTCCCTCCGCTCTCCTCTCCTCCCCTCCGCCCTCTCGCCTGTACCCTCGCACAATAGACCCGGCCTTCCTCCCCCATATCCGGGGACTATATGCGGAGCCCGCGGAGGCTTCTCGCCTCCCACCCCCGGGCGCGGATCGCGCCAGCCCGGCCGCGCTCGTTACCTGCCTCGGCGCCGGCCTCGCCACTCTCCCCGCCGGGCTCGGGGGGCCGCCCCCTCGGCATGGCCGCCCCCAACCCGTCCCTCCCGCCCCCCCCGGCGCACGCACACACGGACACACCACACACACACACTCTTGGCAACGGGCGGAGGGGGGACGGAGGGGCGGGGACGAGCGGGCGGGCCCGGCCCTACACACGGGCTGCGGGGGGCGGGCGCCGGCGCTCCCTCCCAGGGGAGGCGGGCAGGGGGCGAGCGGGGCAGCGGCGAACTCACGGCAGGGCCGGGCGGGCGGCCGGGCGGGCGGGGGGCGCACGGCGGGTGAGGGGCGGCGGCGGCCCCCGGTGCGCATGCGCCGGCCTTTGCCGGGCTGGGGGGAGGTCGGTACATCCGGGTGCGGCGGCGGGCGGGGCCCGCAGGGCGCCCTTGTGGGGCAGGCCCGGGAACGGGAAGGGGAACGTGCCGAGCGGGGTTTGGCACGGTGGATCGGCCTGCCTGTGGCTCCTACCTGGCCGCGTACCTGTGTCCCCTGCTGTAGCTGACCCTGCCTTGGCAAAGGGGTTGGACTACAGGTGTCTTCCAACTCTTTAACAGTTCTGTGATTCCGTGAGGGTGAGAGCCTGAAAGTCAGCAGGACTGGGCCAGAGCCTCGTGGTTAATGGCCTAAAGTTGTGTCAGGGCAAATTTAGGTTGGATATGAGGTGCTAGGAAATGGTTCTTCGCCCAGAGGGTGTTTGGGCACTGGAACAGGCTCCCCAGGGAAGTGGTCACAGCACCAGCCTGACAGTTAAAGGAGTGTTCGGGCAATGCTCTCAGGCTCATGGCGTGGTCTTGGGGCTGTCCTGCGCAGGGCTAGGAGTTGGGCTCCATGATCCTTATGGGTCCTTCCAGCTGTGGGTATTCTGTGTTTCTGTTCCCTGCGGGCGATGGTTCCCTTCCTTACCCTTGCACACCCTCCATGAATTCTGGTTTTAGGCTGAGGGGTACAAAACATGAGTACATGGGACTCACCTGGTGCCCAGGAAGGTGGCAGCCTCCAGCCCGCACAGCTGCCAGGGCAGGCAGGGTTTGCTGCTGAACTTGCTGAAATTGTTTGGCCTGGCTGTGCCCTGGCCAAGCTTTGCTACCTGAACCAAATTGCTGCCCAAGGAGATCTTAGAATCACAGGGTGGTTTGGGTTGGAAGGGACCCTATAAAGATCATCTTGTTCCAATGTCCCTGCGCATGAGCGGTGACACTTTTGACTAGACCAGGTTGTTCAAGCCCTGGCCAATCTGGCCTTGAACACTTGCAGGAATAGAGCATCTACAGCTTCTCTGGGCAGCTTGTGCCAGTGTCTCACTACCCTCACAGTAAATAATTCCTTTTCAGTATGTGATGTACCCTCCTTCAGTTTAAAGCCATTCCCTCTTGTCCTGTCACTCCTCGTGAGTGAGCCTTGTCAGAAGTCCCTCTCCAGATCTAGATGTGAGTTGTCATAAAAGATAACTGGGTCATTTAATAGTGATTTCCTGGTATCAGAGGCCATAGTTTGATTCTGTCCCCTGTAACTTGTGTGCAATAGAACTGCACTCTCTGGAAAGATACAAATAAAGTTGCATATGCTTTTCTTGACAGCATGTTCTGCATGTCATAGATTTCATTGCTTCCAAAGACACTGCTGTATGTCATTGTTTAATACACAAGTGTTGAGCTTCTAAAATTAGGTGTTTATCACACCTCTTTCTTGCTAAATAAATCTTAATACAAAATACTTTTGATGAATTACTTGATTCTTTTTCTTTCATTATCTCTTTAGTTGGACCTGTTTAAGACTCTAAAGCTTGTGAGTTATGGGGGTTTCCTACAACTTTTGATTTTTAAATACCTTTTTTAAAATGAGTATATTTCTGTACAGAGGGAACTTGTATGAGAATACTGCCTGCAGTGGTCAAAGTACCTTTTTTAACATTTTTTTTGGCAACTCGAGTCTTACAGCCAAAAATGGATCCAAAGCCCATTGCCACTGAACTGGCTTGCTGCTGCTTATTTGCCAATCTGTTAAAACGTGCAAGTTCTTCTCACTGCCTTCCAGGATGTCCCTTTTTCCTCCCCCCATCCCATATGCCAGCATATGTCCAGTTTCTTTATTACAAACTACATAGTGCTTCAATAGCCTGTATTAAAACGCGTTTAATATGATGCATTAACCAGGCTGGATGATCCTGTCCTCATTTGTTACATTTATTACTTTAATGTCACTTTCTGTAGTTTCTGCAAGTAGTATTTGTCAGGTACTTCAGATCACTCTCAAAAAACAGGGTGGGTTGGGTACTGATACCTGTAAACTATTGTAGCAAAGCATTATTCAGTCGTTTTCTCATTGTTGAATGTTAATTATCACTTCGTTAATTCATCTGTCTTGTTCCATTTCAAATGGATGTTGGGGGTTTTTTCTTAAGTTAAAGCCTTTCAGATACCTAATTCAATTACATCTAAAAACTTGCCTTAAGCAACCCAATTTAATCATATCAAAGAATGAATTCAGGTTTTTGGAATGCAAGGTTTAGTTTCTTCCTGAAGGCTAAGGTTGGGTAAGCAATATTTGGATAATTTCACATTCTGTCCGCCAATAAAAAGTGTACTGTATTTAATTTTCTCTGCAGAAGTGCAGCACTGGCTGTATAAAAATGGAAAGGAGGACTGAAGCTGGTGTGACCATTGCCTGGGGCTTCTGTGAGCTCATTCCTCGCTGCAGCCCAGCTGCAGGCAGGAAAAGAGCGAAGAACAGCAGTGGCCTCTGGTGGCTGTAGGATAGTTCTGTGCCAAAACACTAAGATCGCCGGTCGTTTTAGCCGTGAGCTGCAACCTACAAGTACAAGAAACGAAGTGACAGCTTTTTGCGTGATTGCAGAGAGAACCCAGGGACAGGAATCAAAACCAACGATACCGAACCGGATCAGTATCTGGAAAAACTTTGCACAATCTCATTATCTTACCTATTTCTCCTGATTTTATTCCAACTTCGTTATCAAGCATGTCTGTATTTTTTGTTGAGGTCATCTGCTTTAGGATTAAGAACCTTCATTTTGAGTTTATTTTCAGTTTTGAGCTGATGCACACTTTACGGGAATGTGAGATTTTATGTGCAGGCAACTTCTGTCTGTACAGATAGTAATGAAAGCCATTTAATGCAAAAGCCAATTTTCATTTCTATTTTAGCTTTTCAACATTATTGTTCTCTGCCTGTCTTTCAGTGTTCAGCAGTAGTACATACAATTGTGTTTAATTTTGTGCTGCAAAAGTCTGTTCATTATCTGTTCCAAATTTATGTGGTATGTTTGTCATTGCCTATCAGTCTTCTAACACTTCTGCATTACTCTCATTTTGTATAAAACTAGCTCTGCATAAAAGCATAAGATCAGAATAGACATAATTTTTTTTCTTCAGGGCCTTGTGATACTGGGAGACAAATAGTTTATGAAGAGTGCATGTAATATGTGTTGAAGAGGATATGAACATTTTTATTAATAAGGAAATTCAGTGGTATATCATATGCCTAACTTTACAGACATTTTCAAGCTGTCTAATCTCTATGTAATTTTCCTTCTTTGTCTGTGTGATTGACACAATATTTTTCCCTTGCACTTTGCAGCTCCTGGAAGAAATGTACTGTACTCATTGCTATAACTTCTGTGCTACTTGTCAGTGATTCTGTTGTCTGTATTTGCAGAAGTGCTGATATTTCAAAATATTTCAAAATTTTTGTATTTTGTAAATAATAAAATCTCCAATTACAGTCTCTCTCTAAAGTCTCTGGCATTATTCCAGAAGTGCTACACAGGACACTCTTGTTTTTGGGGTGTGCCTAGCATTATAACCCAGTGCCTTCTCAAGTGAGAGCCTAGCAGACCATTACTTATGTTCTGCTGTCCATCCAAAGAAAACATGGGTCTGTTTTCCAGATGGAATCTGTAATGTAATACAGAGTGTGAGATGGCTAGCCTTTAACTTTTCTATGATTAATTTTATCAGGTATCGCTAATTTCTAGGCAGAAAAGCAGCTATAGTGTCATCCCTTAAAATATGCAACAATGAACTGTATACTTATTTCATACTTGTAGATGAACTATAGCAACAGAGAGTAAGGTTAACACAAGGCCACAGAACAAACTGAGTTCTGGGTTTTACTACCAACCAGTAGTACTAGATGTGCTGCTGAATTTTAAGGCAAACTAATGAAATTCAGTGAACCATTTCAGTAAAGCTAATTACTAAGTAGGGTACTATTTTCAGTTGTCAGATACTGTTTTACTGTAGGAAGATTTTTTTTTTCCAGTTGCGTATGGCTTTGCCGTACTTGAAATCTTTGGACTAAAATTTCCATGCCAGCTGTGTCACTGCTGTTGATTTGAACAGTCTACTTCTGTTTGTCAACTTATATATCAACCTTGATTTTGCTTTTTTTCTTATTTAAGAAGGCACATGAAATAATTTGCTGCACTCACCAGTGAAACCAGCAGTTGAAAATGTTGATGTTAGCTTGAATTTTAATTCAGGACGAGTCCATTCCAATAATACTTCAAATTTATTCTTTCTGTATATGTTTCAAACAAATTAATAGAATGTGCTCAAGTTTTTTTTTTTAATTTTTATTTTTCATTTTAAGGGTCATGTGACATCTCCCTGTCCATGTATTCCAAGCTGGGGAAGGCAGCGCAGTACTTTCCCTGAGTTAAGGCTGTAGATGTGTACTATTCCAGATTGGAGAATCCCTCTACAATTTGCTTAGAATCGTGACATTTAGATAAGTAAAACACCTTTTGAACTCTTATGTTTTGGCTTTTGCATGTCTGAATGCTTGAGAAGTAGAAACAAACATACTTTTAGTGAGTGCATTTTTGTGTCTTGGTTTGGCTTCGAGCAATGGCATTTTGAGAAAAAAGTATTGCAGTTTTCCCAGCATGATGAAAATGCTGATACACCAAAGTAGTTCTGTGGTTCTGTGTTCAGCCAGAAGTGAGAGAAAGAGAAGCAATCTCAATATCCTAGATACACAGTAGAGCCAGGCCTCCATAGAAGGGCATTTTGAGAGCTATACCATCAAATTTTGTAGAATGCTTTGGGTTGGAAGGGACTTGCAGGTCATTGAGTTCCAACCCCTCTGCCATGGGTAGGGAACTAAACCAGGTTTGCTCCCAGCCCCATTGAGCCTGGCCTGAACACTGTGTTTGCCAACTGTTGGCACAAAACAGTAAATAAACTTAAGACTGTCTTAGTGCTGTTGCCAAAATGAAATCAGCTGTCCTGGGAATAGGAGCTTTATGATTATAGCACATAACTTGGACTAGAACCTGCAGTAATGTGGAAATGTCAACAAAAGCAGCAATCATCTTCTGTCATACTGCTATAATAGAAAAAGCTAGAATAGGCCTGGTGTATGTTCAGAATGTATAAATTCTTAAAATTATGCAGTGTGAGAACTGCAGTACGCATTGTTTATGAAGGATTTCACTAAAGAGGTAATTTTCCAATGTTAGCATATTAATTTCCAAGGAAAGGGAAATGTTTCCTGCTTTGTTGGGGTGGTTTGTTCATTTATCAAAGAAATGGTGCCTCCTACACTTTCTTGATTTCCTTTTGTGTAACTAAAGGACTTGGGTTTCCAGCACGGTCAGCTATCTTGCTTCTAAAGGTGCTATTCCAGTGGAAAATAGTATTTTGATGAAAAACTAATTCCTTGTGAAAATCTAGTGTTTACACTCATTACAAACCCCCACCCATTTAATGAAGATTGAAAATGTAAATGCCCCTCGAATAATATCCATAAAAATCTCATTGGCAGCCCTGGGGCTGCATGCACAGTTCAGTATTTTAAGAGGAAATTCAATATAGTAAGGCAGGGTTGTACTGTAGTATATTGTAGTAGTAGAGCTGTACTAAAGGTGAAATCTATTTTGAGACCAGGATGACTAATCAAATAAAAACAGCACTGAGTCTAGCAGCTTCTTTTAACATATGCTACTGAACTTAGATATTTCACATCTGTGTGACTTTCACCTTCTGCCAGCTGGGCACTAACTCAAACTGATCATCTAAAGGATATACATTACATTTGTTGTCAGTGTCAGAGTTCTAATTGGATTCCTATGAATTTCTGCAGAGCCATGTTACCTAGTGTGGCTCCTACACTGGGATTTAAAGTCTCCTTCCACGTTTAAAACCGAGCACAGATGTCACCATTTTTTTGTGCGGCTTTCCTAAGATGCAGTTTTTATTGTCACATTGCTCAGTCTGAGTCTCTGTGACCAGAGCTGTCTCTTTTCTATTGCATTTGATTCTCCTTTTTTTCTTCTATTTATGTAATATATACCCTATGATGCAGGTTCTCCACTGGCTGAGCTTTATTTTCTGTTGTGGGTATAACATGCCTGGAAGATGGTCCAATCCTTCACATACAACCTGCTAATCTTTCAGCAGCTTTGCTGCAGGGATACCAGTGTATCATATGCTCTAGATAGGTGGGGTGTTGATTTTTTAAAATTTTTGAATCTGCTTTAAATAATTTGTCAGAAACCTCCAATAAGTTTCATTATTTCTTTCAGTGACACGAGTTTCTGTGTTGTCTGCATTACCTGAAATCTCAGCCTGTAAGCCTTCTCTGTATGTTTTCTTTATGTGTCTTTTTTGGGGGATTTATTGCATGGTCCTTGTGGTTTTATGGTCATGCATTTTATAATTTTGATCTATCTTGTTATGGTTTCAATTTTGTTTTCTATTCACAAGTAATAATGTAGGAGTCTTTATAACCTATTAGGTTCACTGATGCCTTACTGTGAACTTGGCTTTTAAATTCCAGTTTGTAGGCTGCCTTGACTTGATGTCTTATGATAGGCTGAGGTTTATGTTTTCTGTTTTATGTTGCCTTTTTGTTCCCTTCCTCCTTTTTCCTCTCCTCTTCCCTCTCCTATTTCGCTTTCCCTTGACTACAAGTGTTGGCACAATAATTTCTTCTGCTGCAAGTGTATCACCCCAAACAGAAGGTCTATCCATCACCTAATTTTTCTTCATAGTACATCATGAGCAATCTTATGTGATCTTACAATTTACTTGTCTTTTCTGCTCTGTATTGTTTTTTCATGCTTTTGGTAATGGGAGTGGGTTCTTGGGCAGGCTTTTTGCTGTCTTTTTGTTATTTTCCTCTGTTAAATGCCAAGTTGTCCCTGAGACTGCTCTACTGGGGAGTTGCTGTCCATATTGTGTTTGTCTTTATCTCCTCATAATGTTTACATGAAGTTTTTGGACATTTCTGTTCAATCTCCTTAAGCTTCATTACAGTTTCTAAATGATGAGAATTTTAATCTGGCAATTCTATAATTCAGCTTTCTTATATTATTCAGTATTGGTCTTCCCCAGATTCTTGACCACAGTTGTTTTTCTGTTTTTAAAAAACATCTTTCATTAATTCTTGAGCTAATGTAAAATCCTAGAAGTCCTCTAAAAGCATGTACTGCCTCGGTCTTGTCTTCATATGCCATGGAATATGTAGTCACCTTTACAAGCAGCAAGTACAGTCTCAGGACATCATTCTGCCCTCCACAGATAAAGACCCCTCCTGAGAGCAGTTTCAGAAGTAAGGCTTGCCATTCGTAGAAATTACAGATTACATATTCTTTTCACTATGAAGACTGTGTTTGAACCATTGGTCTTTTCGTGTGAAGGATTTTTTTAATAGGGAAAAAATATTTTTTCAGATTGGACACTACTTGTATTTCCTTAAATCTGTTGTATTTTTCTATCTTTGGATATGCTACAGAGCCCTGGTTTCTGGATGCTGCATAGACTGCAGAAGCTTGAACAACTCAAGTGCATAGGAGATGTTTTTCTCCCCAAATTTTCGGTGGAAATAAACTTATAGACTCCAGAGTTAGACTATGCATAGGATTTACCCTGAAGTAGGAATGTAAGCTAAATACTTTGATCCTGAGGAAGAAAAAATTAAGTTTTCTTGAAGGGCAAAGATCTTACCTGCTGCAACAAGTGCTAATCCATTCTTTAGACAGATAACTAAGGAATTTTTATCATTTCACAAGCCTGTATTTTTCCTACTTGTTGATGGGAGCCTCTCACTCTGTATCACACACCGAGATAATATAAATGAGCTCACAATGAGAAAACACAAAATTAAGTAAGTAGGTGCTTGCAGAGAAGGGGAGGGTAAGAAAGTATGCAATTATACTTCCTTGAACAACAGAAATATTATTTGAATAATAAAATTTTCTTAAGCCTGAACTTTCTAGATCAATACAAGTATCTGAATGTTCATGTTCATAGTCTTGTAATTTTGAAAACTTGTGCAATAGCAAACAATACAATATAATTAATTGTTTTATGTTTTCACAGTGTTAATTCATGTGCAGAATTGTTGCTTAGACAGAGCCCTTCTGGGGATGTAGTTGCACATTGTGAAATAGGTGGTGGCTGTTCTCACTTAGAAATTCCCTCCCTACCATTCTCACAGTGATTTTTCTTCTCTCCACAGCTTGTCACCCTGGGCTGTGCTGGCATGATGGTCCATGAGGGTACACCATACTTGAAAGAGATTATGGAACTGACCCCATTTTAGAGGATTCATATTTTATGTTTTTGGCAAGCACAATATATGGGTGCCAAACACAAATGCCATCCCCTCAGCCAGATATCAAAGCTGCAAAAATCTGGTTGCCAGATTTACTAGGATTTAGAAACATTGCTTCGTACAAGGAAGACATAAGAGAGGGGTCATTACAGAACTGGGCTTCTGGCACTTAAAATCAGGAATATCATGGGCTTGTAAAAAAAGAAGTGTTGAGAAAGCCAGTATGTTCAGAAGAACATGTGGTTTGAAGTGGAAATTGTGGTACTGGTAATGCTGTGGGATTTCAGATACATCAGTCAAAGCAGAAAAAAATCAAATAGGCTGGCAGTTAAAGAAGAAAATGCGGCAGAAACAACTGCTTAAAAACTAAGATAAATTATGAGGGAAGTAAGTCGAGCCATAAGTGGAAGAAGTGGCATAGTACACTTACCAGAAGCTTGACAGAAGAAAGTTAATCCACAGATTATAACACCCAAACAAAAAATTTGTTGATGAAGGTGAAAATTAAGTAGGCCTTCGTGGTGGTGATGTGGTGTTACTTAATTCTTAAAAGTTAGAATGTAATGAAGAAACTCCCTGCTTCATCAAACAACCTTATGAATCCACGTGGACTGAAATTCAAATCAAATGTGTCATTTGGTTGGTAGCTGGTCAACAAAGATGGTAACATTGGTTTCAATATCCTAAGACCACCAAAGCAGCAGCCAAATCAGGCAGGAGAACAATCATGGGCTGCCTTATTTGCCTGCAGTGACGGGTGGAACACCATGAGACTGTGCCATGGAGATCGCTCAGTAGCTGGGTCTGGGGCAGGTGGTTGGACAGAGCCCAGGAGGGTCTGCAGCCTACATGCAGCCCTGAGCTGGGTCAGGGCACTTCCAGGGGCTGCCCCAGAGCCCCACAGCTCAGGGATTGCTCTGCAGCAGCTGCTGCAGCCCGCTCAGCTTCGGTGTTCTTTAGAAGTAACCGCAGGTGGGCTCCTCAAAAGGGGAACTGTGGGAAAGAAGCACCTTGTTAAGTTGAAAAGGTCAGCTAAGAGAATGGAATCCTCTTACTTCACTTGAATTTTTTCTGGTCACCACCACACCCAATGGAAGCATTGGGCCAACACACCCTTGTTACAAAGATAAGTGTGGGAAATGGCGAAAGAAAACCCACATACCGGGGAGGAAGTGACAAGCATAACAAAAGCAAGGAGATGCTCTGCGAAAAACTGATGTCCGTATTAAAAGAATAGAAAGAATTGTATATTCTGGCAGGTAGCATGTAAAAGCACAAGAAGACAAGAAGAATTTTAAGGAGCATCTAGCAGAGGAATTCACAAGTAGCAACAAATCTTTCTTCCAATATATCAAAAGCAGGAATTAAGCCAAAATTTGAAGGGCAAGGGTAGTAATCGTGGTATGAAGAGAGCACCCAGGAGGGTCAGGCCATTGCAGAGGAATTACACTAATTATTTTCATCAGCAGTCACTGCACAAGAAACAGGGCAGATCCTGATCTAAAGTTGTCTTTATGGGAGACTCCTCCCAGGATGTCCATGGAAAAAAAGTGGCTAGAGAAGAGCACACATGGAAAAAACAGAGCATGCAAAGAACACCATGTTGTCAGGACAAGGTGCTGTTCATTACAGAGTTCAGGAGGAATTCAAGCCTGAAAGAATTGAATGACTCCTAAAACATGACAGTGGTAACTTCCTCAAAGCTGCCTTGGGACCCAAGGACAACTGAAAATCTGAAGGCAACTTTTGAAACACTTCTTAAGAAGAGAGCTGGAGAAGTACAAAATTCTTAAGCATTTTTTATAGCATGATATCTGTACCATGCAGAATAGCTATCAAGAGCAAAATTACTTAATATCTTGATAAAATGATGGGGGTTTGGCCTTTCTCAAGTCTTATCAACATGTTACATGTATAACTGTGATATGCTTAATGCGGCTTACTTGGTTTTTTCAAAAGAAATGATAAATGTCTTACTAGAGGCAATTAGGGAAACTTCACACCATGTCATGAGAGGGAAGACCCTTGTATGGTTAAATGCTTAGAAGACAGGAGTAAATGGTCAATTTTCACAGTAGAAGGTAGTGACAGATGAGGTTCTGTATGATCTATGCTAGAGCCTTTGCTGTTCAAGATGGTTATATATTACTTTGAAAAGCATGTTAGCACTGAGGTAATCAAGTTTAATGATACTAATTTATTCAGGGTAGTAAAACTTGGCGACTGAGCAATAAAATGGCAACTGAAATTCAGTGTAGATAAATGTTCAGTGATGTACATAAAGAGAAGAAATACTGATTTCACTTCCATGAGCTGCCTGGAACGAGAGTTGGGAGTTGTGATCGATAGTCACACAGAAACATCAGTGTTCAGTATAGTGTTCAAAAGAGTTAATCAAATATCAGGAGCCACTAGGAGAAGAATGAAGAACAGAAGAGAGACTGGTGGTCTGCCACCATGTAAATCTGTGGTTTTGGCCTATCTGTAATATGTTGTGCAGTTCTGGTCTTGTCCCTCCCTACCACCTCAAAAAAATACAAGGGACCAAAGAACATTTAGTCAAATTCAACAAGGATGGTCAGAGGCATAGATTAACTTCCATATTAGAAATCAAGCTACAGCTGTTGAAAGGAGATATTCTCAGTGACAAGGGGAAAACTGTGGGAAAAGGAACCAGGAAGAAACAAAATTATTAGGGGCAACAAATAATTATAATCACAATTTTAATAAAAGAGAGTTGAAGGAAAAGTCAGAGGGCAAAAACCATAAAACTAGGGAAATAGAGATACTAAAGTAGTAAGCAAAATACTTCTTGATAGCACATTGTGGGCATCCAAAGAGATAGTGAATGCTGCTCAGCTGTTCTGTGCACAAAGGTTTAGCAAGGTGTATGACCGCAACTCAACACTAAATACTGAAGAATTTATTTTTTAATCAAATACCATTAGTTTGATACTCATTTACATTTGCAATTTTTCAGGTATTGTATGTTTTAGCTCAATTAACTGTTTTTGTTGGAATGGAAATGATAAGCATATATCCTTTAATGTATTTCACAGTCCAGCTCCACATGAGGATTTCAGATTACCTTCTGGGACTCTAAACTAAACAAACCCCAAAGTTCCCAATTTAAATCAAGAGGACAGCTATTTGAACTAATTTTTCTCTATAATCTTTATCAGAATTTGAAGAATATACCAGCTCAAAAATACATCAGTCAGTCAGCATCGTAACAAAATTTAATTTTAATATTGTTCATTATTTAAATAATAAAAAGGAACAGATTTATCTATTTTCTGTCTTAAAACACCACAGGGCTGAGACAACCAGGTAATTTCCAACCAGTTCATGAATGTTGCTCTAATATAGACCAGTAGTGGCTACATTATGGTGAGCTGTGGTTAAAATCACTGCAGGTGTTCTAGTTAATGAAGTGTTATTTAGGTGTCAGATGACCATGACTTGTTGGGGTCATTAGAGTCACCAGTACAGGAGAGGGAAGGTGTAAATGCTGAGCTGTGTGACATGAAAGAAGTACGTAGAGGATTGCCCTTGTAAATTGTAGTCTTTGCTACATTCGGCATCTGCTGATCTGGGCCAAAGTGTAGTTGCCAATGTACAGGTGGAAAAATCTGTATATTGCTCATAGGTCACTCATATTTATTTTATAATTTTTTATAGATAATTATTTTATAGACATTGTAACAGCAAAGGCCGATGGGTTTACTGAATTTAGAAAACTTGGGGAAAATTCAGAGTCAAACCCCCAGGTTTTTTGATTCCAAATTCTCTTCAGAGGGGATGAAGAGAAGAGGGTGTAAAATCATCCCAAATAAAAAACAAGCAAAAATTTCATATGTAGGTCTTAGCAGATGAGCAGTCAGCAATTGCAATCTTAGGGATGCCAGTAATTTCAAACAACATTTATTTTATGGAGAACATTTCTTATGTAACATGAACGGAGTACAATCACTTCTATGTGATTGTAGAACAAATGATTTTGTAATAGCATATGTCTGGACTCGGCTTCCAGGTATGCAGTCACCTTCACAGAAGCCTGATGCTGACTTTCTGTGGGGAAGGTTAGAACAACTACAGGCTCATCTTCCGTATGAGTTATCTCCTGGGCTGCCCAGGTCATTGGCACTGAACTTCATCATTATTTTAGTACCAAAGAAGCAACAAAAATGTGTTATCTTTTTTGTGGACACATTAGTAAAAGGAAATGGAAAATTATGGCAGCTTTTAAAGATCAGAGAAGTGTCAAGATATTAAAGTTGTGATTTAATGCTTCATCGTTAAAATGCCTGTTGCCTCTTATAACTTTTCCTCTTGTTCCCTTCTCTTTTTTCTTGCTAATATTTGTTCTTTTCACTGGCATTGCATGTCCTACCAAACTTGTCTATTCTTCTTCTGTTTTATACATCCCATTGCAGCACCTCTGTCCTCACCATCCTACATACTTTGTCAGTGTTTGAGTTCCCTCCCTGTCTTTTTTTACTCCTGGTGATTTGTCAGAGGTAAAAGAAAGTAGAATCTTCAAAGACATTGGATACAGAATTGTAATACTTTTCCACTTTTCGGTCACTGTGTATTGTCTGATTTTTCTGGGGCTTGTAGCTTGGTCAAGTATGAATGCCTCTCTAGGGAACTTCAGTGAGTGAAAGTGCTGATTTTCAAGTTCTTTTTTCAAAGGATGTAGAGAACTGATTTTTAAAAATGAAATAACTGAGACTCCATATGAAGTAAGCAAGCTGTTATTCCCCACGTAATTCTTAAAAAATCACAAGTTCATCTGAAACACTGACTCTCACATTTTATCCTTTGATTTAATTCTGAAGATGACACTTACTCCAGAAAATATCAGCCCACACAATCAAGCTGAAAAGGATCTTATGATGGAAAAAGTTAGGAAAGCTTAACAGCAGGTGTCAGTGTGAACTCTGCCTTTCTAATTAAGGGTGAAACCAATCTGATTAAGAAGTTTCAGCACCATCACATAATACTCTCGCTTGTGGATCTTAAAAGCTCTTTTATTATTCAAAAGTGCTTTCCAAATATTATTCTTTCACATGTCAAAGAGTTACCATATCGTAATCAGGCTATTTTTTTCTCTTTTCAGCAATTTTCACTAGCAGCAGCAGCATAATAAAAACCTTGAAACCCCACCTCTGAAAGCAGCAACCATAATAGTAAATATTTGCTGTTATATAATATCTATTCAATTAGTCTTGTAGAGGAATGTGATAAATAAGTGATAAGGTTGATTGAAAAGACAGACTAGACTATGAAAAGACAAACAAAATCATTTTAAAGAGATTTCAAGAATGGTATAGTCAGTAGAAAAAAAAATCTAGAGTAGAAAGTCACTGAGGCATGTAGTAATAAAAATCAATTGTCTGCAGAGCTGGCTGAACAAGCTGTAAGACATTAATGAAAGGAATTAAATTAGAATTACCTGGAAACTAGTAAAGTGGGGGGGTTAAGGTGGAAGAAATGAACACTTTTGTGATGAAATCCATTTAGATATTCCTTCTTCCCTTCTGCCTTTAGCCAATTGCTCACTCATTCCTGTGCTAGGTGCAAAAAGATATTTTTCATTTTTGAAGATCTTTGTGGAGTGCCTACCTATCTTTCTTCCCCAGTACAGATATTCCAATTACTGTTGGGATATTTAGTCCTAATTTTTTTTTTTTTTTTTTCTGAGAAGAGAGGCATAGAAACTTCTACAAACATGATTGTTTAACAGCATGGTCTGTTTGAAAGCTGAGGATGAGGCACATGAGGCATCTGTAGATTTAGTCTATGACTAGATAGGAGAGAAAAAACTCAGCCAATCTAAAAGACATTTTTAAGATGATTCTTTCAAAAGTTCCACTATATATATATATATATATATATATGTGTTTTTATATCTACATTCATACATACATACATATATATGTGTATATATGTATATATTATATAGCTGCATATATTATATATATGTATATAAACTTACACATATATAATATATGCAGATGAGCAAGGCTGGAAGGCAGCCAGGTTCTCCCAGCTGAGAATTCCCCTGGCTGCCTGCTTTGGCTGGCACCTACCACACTCTGCTCTTGTGTCACAGAGCTGTAAGCACCTTGTCCTTCAGCTGTACTCACTGTATGTAGAGAAGCTTTCACTAGGATATAGAACAGTGTGAATCTGTCTTGAGAATCAGTGATCTGTAATGATCTCCATCATTCAGCCTCCTCTACATCCCCAAAAACTTTCCATCTTTTTGGCTGTGTGTTTTGACTGGCTGCTGTGGTGTACTGAGTGACTCCAGAATGGGAGTGTATTATCTTCCTGATCACTGTAAGGTAGAAAAGCTCTGCTACTCTTCATGTTACACATGGGGAGTTAAGGCCACACTGTTTCTACTGGCTCTGAAATCTGTGTTTGAATTCAAAGAACTAAATCACCTGAAGCTGTGTCTGGACAGCCTGGAGGAGCTCAGGTATGAGCCAGTCCTGTTCTTTGCTTTAGATTTCTTTTTTGGAGAGGCATTTTGATTTTCCAGATGAGAAGCAAAGAGAGAGTCAGCCTGCAGGCAGTCCCCAAGGAATTTTGCCTCTGGTCCCAAGTGACAAGGCAGTGTAAATACAGCAGCAATTTAAAAGCCTGAGCTTTTACAGTAATTAGGTGTCCATAATTTCAGCACAGCACAATGAAATTTTATGAGATTTGGACTCAAGAGTGGAATCCAAAACCCAGATTTTGGGGCCCAAAGTTTGGATAACCCAGAAACATCATGTTCTGAGGAGTCATTTGGAATTATCTCAAAGGTACCAGTAAAAGGTGTGTCTGAAAACTGATTCTGTTTGAGACTTGCATGACTGTACTCAGACTACAAGGTAAGAATCTGGATTTCCTCTGGGTACCTGGTGGTCTTCTTAAACAGACTGTACTGGAGGCAGAGAGGAGGCATAATCCTGTAGCCTAACAGGTTAGACATTATGGACCGGGCTGTCAACAATTAGTCCAAAACAAGAGAGGGACTCTGCAGAACCACAAAATAATGCTCTGCTCTCTTGGCTTCCAGGACTTGAGGTGGCAGGCACTCATCTCTGGTTACTGGTAGCATTGGATATTCTCCCTACATTGCATATGCTACCTTTAAATGTAACTCCAGCCTGACATACTGCATGGAATTAATCAATTTACAGAAAAAACAACCTGTATCTCAAACAGGTTCTGAATTTAGTTGAATTTTGTGTTGCATCTGTTTCAGTGGGATTAAAATAAAAGGGGAAGGTGGCTTGTTAAAAAAAAAAGAAAGAAAAAACCTCATCCATATGGATTTGGTTATCAAAAGTTATTTTAACTGAATGAAACTTCATTTACTTGGTCTTTACCTTCCTTAAGCATCCTACTTGCCCTGAGCACTTCTGAGAAAGGGTGAGAAGTATTTCTATACCAGCAAATAACATCATTCCCAAGAATATTCCCAGGCCCAGAAGCCAACTGGCATGGACTGACTCACAAGTAAACAAACACAGCCAACCTCCAGAACAGGCTGACTGGATGCAAATCCTTTGGTGCTAATGGTCTGTGGGATGTTGTAATTCCATGCCTGGGAATTGCATGGGAGACAGCTAGTTGGTACAGGCCAAAAGCATGTCAGGGACTGCTCTAATAATTTCAGACCAGTCATATTCCAGTGTCTGGGAAGAGTCACAGGTACTGTTTAATTCACTGGCATAGATGTAGCCTTAGGTTCACTGGTGTATTCCACAAATTCTTTCCAACTGCTCAGAGATGATAAAGACTGGTGATTATTAGTGGGGAAATACTAAAAATTAAATCTTGACTCAAATGCCTTCTTTGTTGTGGACCTTTTTACTTCTGAGAAATACAAATTTATAGTTTGGTTCTGGATTTTTGGTCTTGTAGGATGTATTTAGATAGTGTAGCAAAACTTTTAGTGTCTCATAGTAATATATAATAGCTTGAAGATATCTACAGGTTTTAGAATTAATTTTGTGGCCTTTAGGGCAAATTTAGGAGTGGACAACTAAATTTGAAATGCTTTATGTGATTCTGGATATATAAAAGCAGTCTTCTGTGCAGGGTCTTCTCTCTCCAACACCTATTTAACAGTTACTTGTTTAGAAGATATTATAATTTTAAAACTATCATTCCAGAAAACAGATACCTTTAAAATATTTTCAGGTTTTGCAAAACGCTGCTTCATTTTCTTGTGCAATTAACTGTGCTTATTATGTAGGAATTGAGTAAAATTATAATTATGTTTTGTATTAACTTGATACAAAAAAGTAAAGCAATGGTTAGGCGTGAGCAGATTGTCAATTTGAATTATTTTAATCTGTTCATTATAACGTTTTTAAGTCTTCTAATTCCTAGTTCCTATGATGCCTTAAGTTTTAGCTTTCATGTTATCCAGATTCTGTACTGCATTAGTATATAACTCTGAACTTCATATAAAGTGTTAGCAAGTTCTATTCACAGTTTTCTTAGACAAAACAATCCTTTTCCAGCCTGACAACCAAGGACACCATTGTAGCTTCAGGCCCAAAAAGTATAAACAACGGTGAATTGAGGAGAGAAAACTGAGGATGAGACTTCATAACCTGAAGCTGTAATTGGACAATTAACCCCAAAATGTAAATGGACCAAAACTTATAAAAGTGTGAAAACGTGTGATCCATCGTCCGTCTTGGGTGGAGCCACAGCCAGGCTCTTGTACTGCCCAAGGTGAATCCTTTAAGGGCCTTTTTAATAAATACCTACTTTATTCCTTTAACACTGTCTAGCCTCTGTTCTAGGTAGCCTCTCAAGACACCACCTACTGCCCTCTAAAGTTTTTGTGCATTAGCTAAGAAGGAATAAATAAACCACCCTGAATTTAAAAACATAACACATGTTGTGTAAGCACGCAAAACATGAAAAAAAACTGTTTAGCCTTTACATTGAATTTACCTAATTTTATCAATTCTTTCAGCTTTAACCTGAACAAAATGGCTCCTTTTTTCTACAAGTTATTTATTCATTGAAGTATCTTTATCTTGGTTGCTCATTATTTACAGAACTAATTTAAATCTCCTGATTCCACAAAAGGTCAGACAAAAGCTTCTGTCACAGCCCTAATGCCCTTCATGCCTTTGTACTTTATGGGAGATTTTTCAAATAATGGTAAAGGAGCAAGGCTCTCAGAGGATCACTCAGAGAATCCCATGGTCAGTATGTTATCTCTCTTTTTTGTGATGAAGTTATGTTTGCATATTTCAAAGACAGAGATTTGCAGAAAATTTGCACATAAAACTGTGGAGAGGCAACATAAAGAAATCAGAACACAAAGAAGATGGCAGCTTATACTACAGCATACTCTTAAAAGGCTTTCTGGTGTCCAGCTAATAGAACAGATCTGAAGTATTAGAAGGTGTCATTGTTTATCCAGTGTTGCATACCCTAAGAGAAAGGATGTAGAAAATTTGAATTAATACAAGCATTTTCATTATAAGAGACAAAATAAAGTTAAATAAGCAAGCAGTAAAATCATTATTCTTCAGCTGTGCTATATCTTACCATCAACTGAAAAAATGTGATCTTAAAACTCTTTCCTTTTGCTTTGTTTCAGCATCACTAATTCATTTAAATCCTTCCTTCTGCTACAAACAGCATAGTCTCTGTGCTGTGACACATATTCTAGTCCTATTCCAAAATATTGTGAGACTTTTGATATAAAGGTAGTGAAAAAGGACATAAAAATATGTACCAAAAAAAACCAGGAATGATGGTTAGAAGAGTCAAGTTTTAGATATTTTATCTAGATCTGAATTGTCATTGAAGCACCTATTCTGAAATAAATGTCCGTAAGTGTAGGTTGAGACTATGTGCTGTATGAACTTTTCCTGTGTTATTTTAATTGCAGTAAATGTGCATAAATAAAATACTGTGATTGCCAGTTTTCATGAGCAAAGCAGTTCAATAAAAAGACCTTTAGGACTGGACTCAGGGTAAATAGATTTGTTTAATGTACAACATGAGCAGAAGACTGCAGTCAATGTCCTCAATGTGTAAAACCTTTGAACTATGGTGTTTTCTTGTAATCTTCTGGCTCTAGGAACCGGTATGTTAAAGAACATCACCAAATGTATGGAAATCATGACACAGAGATAAGTTTGCAGCATTAGAAATTTGTGTCACTTACTTGTGTGTTGTCACACCTCAAACCAGCTATATCCATTGTAGCTGCTTGGTCCTGCTACATCTCCTCAACCTAGGGAACTTCAACGAATTCCAAAAAATTGTGGAGTGTTCTCTCAGATTGCCACTTAATTTCAAATGCAGGAGAAGGTTGCAGTGGCTGGTGCTGGTTGGCTGGGTTAGAGTGTGTGGGATTTGTGGTTTGCTGCAGTTTGTGTTTTATAGTCTTCTCCAGGGGAGCTGAGTGACACAGACAGCATGCATCTGAGCCAGCTGCAGCTTTCTGCTTTTAATCACAGCTGATGGACCGTTAACTGCAGAGATTTAACAGTGGAAGTAGCCAATGTTGAGGAAAGTCCAGGGACTATAAAAGCAAAGACATAAAGAGCATTTTAAAAAATCTTTTTATAGGGTGAGATGATGGAAGTACAATTTTCTCTTTAAATTTAGGGAAATTTGGTCTAAATTGATCTCTTACTCACAGAACTAATTTATATGCCACATGTCTCTGAAAAGGTCAGGCGAAATCATCTTTCACAAACTTGATAGCTCTCACATTACTTTGTATTTTCATGCCTACACAGATTGTTGTTGACTCAATATGACACATCCAAAAACCTCCACAGTCTATTAAAACCAGGCAAGGGACAGAGAAATAGAGTTTCTTTAATGCATAAAAACCAACTAAAAATGGAACAGGCATGAAAAGGACTTGATGC
Organism: Agelaius tricolor; assembly: GCF_023055355.1. Taxonomy (NCBI): domain Eukaryota; kingdom Metazoa; phylum Chordata; class Aves; order Passeriformes; family Icteridae; genus Agelaius; species Agelaius tricolor. Next base: position 36,270,371 of record NW_027269262.1, read on the forward strand.
AGAAGCTGTAGGATGCTTTCTAATCTTGAAAAGGTACCTGATGGAAATTACCTACTGATGCAGTGTTGCCAGAGAGAAGAAAAGATCTGAGGATTAGCACTGCAGCTGGAGGATTGGTGAAAGAGTGATATGAAAATAGAGGGCAGAGGAAGGGAGAGAAGAGGCATTTATGCAGGCATTTGAAATTTACAGACACCTATTAAATGAGATGACATAGAGGAGAGATGCATGAATGGGTTGTATGACCCAAAACCCCATATGTCATCGGTCAAAATGAAGAAAGAGATCATTATTGGAGGAGGAGATGAGTCAAGAAACAGGAGTAAATCACTGAAAATTGTGGGTAAGGAAACAGAAGACTTTTTTTTCTGGAAAGAACAGGAGTTACCTCTAGGAAAGTGGGAAATGGAGATAGCCAGGGAACAGAGCAGGAGAAGTAACAATGTAATATAGGAGATTGAATTTCAGAAATATAAACTTATTGGTTGGAGGGACTTCTAAAAATCATCCTGCATAGTTAGTTGAATGAGGATTTTTCAACAGATGAACAGGTCAGCAATGGCTTTGTCTACCTCAGTCTTGAAAACTTCCACAGATGAAGTCAGTGTCTCTGTCCTGGTGCTGTACAACACTTAGCAGAGACATTTTTTGTAAAGCCCCGTTGGAACTTCTCTCACTGCACATTGCTGCTATTGCATCTTGCAAAGCTGTCTGCAACTACCATGAAAAATTTGTCACTTCAGTGTTGCCCCCTGAGGTAGTTGCAGGCCTCAGGAAAATACAGTTGTTAGCTCACACTGTATTTTCTTCTTCACCAAACCAAACAAATTTCTCCTCACCTATGTGAGGCGCTATGCCTATAGCTTTTCCAGTCAAGCTTGGAATAGCTTCCAAGACAGAGATTCCACAACTTGAATGGGCAGCTTGGTTCAGTGTTTGACCCAGCGAAAGCATTTTTTTTTATAAGTTTCAATAGAAATTTCTCTTGTTGCCATTCAGCACCATTGTTCTTTGTTCATTTTTTAGAAATTTCTCTTGTTGCCATTCAGCACCATTGTTCTCCTTGTTCATTTTTTATGGTATATAAGAAGAAACTTCCCCTGTGATCTTATAACATAAGAATAGCCCCATTACACTTCCTTAGTGCAGGCTGAACAAACAGGGCTCCACCACCTCCTTTGTGGAATGTGTTCCAGCCTCCTAGTCATCTTGGTGGCCCTCCAGTGGGTTCATTATGGTATCCTTGTTTTATTGAAAAGCCCTAAACTGAACATCAGCTGGGGCCTCCTTATTACAACATAAAGGAGAAAAACCCACTTCATTTGACTTGCTGGTTACACTTTTCCCAGTACAGGTGTCATGGTTTAATCCCAGCTGGCAGTGAAACCCCATGCAGCCACTCACTCTACTCCCCAGTGGAAGAGAGTGGGAAGAGAATTAGAAGGGTATAAGTGAGGAAAACTTGTGGGTTGAGATCAAGGTTTAATAGATAAAGTGAAAGCCATGTATGCAAGCAAAGCAACATAAAGGATTCATTCACCACTTCCCATGGGCAGGCAGGTGTTCAGCCACTACCAGGAATGCAGGACAAGGAATCACGAGTAATGGTGAAAGCATCACTTTGAAAGTCTCTCTCCTTTCTTCTTATCCCCACTTTCCATGCTGAGCATGACATGGTATGGTGTGGTGTGATATGGAATGTCCCCACCACAAACAACAAAAATAAAACAGATTCTCAGGGCTGGTTTTGGAGGAAGGTTTTGGTTAAGGTTTGGACTCAAGGGTTCTGAATCACTGAGAATTTTTTATGAGGGATCTGAAAATGGACTCCACTTAAGTGTTGGAGTGCTGTTCTTCTGCCCAACTAAGAGGAGCTTTAAAATACAAGCTTTAAGCTGTTCTCATATTTACAGCATTGTTTAAAATGTAGTGCAGCTGTACATAAATTACTTCACATTTTGGAAGCAGCCTGGCTGCAGCACAAGGTTGCTTTGCTTATGCAGTTCAACCTGATGTTTAGAAATTGCTTGCACAGCAGGGGAAGACTGACATGGAGATTCATGTTAATTTCCACACTTGGCAAAGGTACAGAGGAAGAAGAAGAATGAGTAAAATAAAAGCATTGTAGTGGTGAGAAGAGCTAAATTTAAATCACAACATCTCATCTAATCTCCTTCCATTTTTTTTCAGCAGATTTAAAGTATTTAATACCTTGATGTAATACTGTAATTGCATGGGGAATTACAAAATAAAACAGAGACTGAGGTTAACAAATAAATTCCTCACAAGATGGGTGCTTTGTTATATCCCAGTGGTTCTCTGCACTCCAGTCAGATTTGAAGCATTTGAGTTCCAATAAGGAATACAGCAGCACTCAGTATCTCTGCAGTGCTCTTCCCAATGTGTTGTGGGCTCCCTTTGCCTAATGGTTCATGTATGGTAAATATGTGCAAAATCTTGTTTTCAGAGTACGTACAAAGAGCAAAAGTTCTCAGAGCAAAAAATGCTGCCGTTGGACTTTAAGTAGAGCACCTGGCATTTTAGCCTGGTGCATGTCACAGTCATGTTCTCTGGAAAAATCCCTTTGCCCAGGATTTTGCTCCTGGGAAGCTGAGAAGCCTCAGAGAAAAAGGAAAACAGTAATTATCTGATTTGCTTCTTCTGTGTTTTGCTCCTTTGGAATGTGTTTGGAGATTGTTTACCAACAGGTGGTTGTTCCATTGGTTTCATGTGAATTGTTTTGACTTATTGGCCAATCAGGGTCAAGCTGTGTCGAGGCACTGGAAAGAGTCACGAGTTTTCATTATTATCTTTTTATCCCTCTGTAAGTATCCTTTCTGTATTCTTTAGTATAGCTTAGTTTAGTATTCTTTAATATAGTATAGTATCATAAAATAATAAATTAGCCTCCTGAGAACATGGAGTCAGATTCACCATTCCTTCCTGCCACAAGGCACCCCGCAAATAGAATAGTTGCATTTCACTGATAGGCATTTTTCCACTGCAGTTGAGTTGGAACTAGATGATCTTTAAGGTCCCTTCCAACCCGATCTATTCTATGATTCTGTGATTCAATGACATTCTAGTCCTGATTTGCACTCTTGATGCTCCCAAATATGTGACATCAACGTATTTCATGCTGCCAGTGTCATGAGCTTTAAAGAAAAATAGTAACTGAAACCGATGGGAAGCACAGGCACAAATGGAGTCTGCCCCAGTACTGATGTTTTACCTCCTGAACCAGACATCTGTAAGGGGGAGAAAAATATGAGGGAAGAAAATGGCTGTCCAGCTAAGGGACAATGCTGGCAGAATAACAAATACCTGGGAAATGACCATAATGAAGTTTAATATGGGAATTTAGGGCCAGGATTCTGACTGTTGGAGGGGTGTTATTTTGGACCTGCATTTTAGCTGAAGTAATGGAGTGTGAAAAAAGAGACAACTTCATTTCAAATGATACTGTTCTGTTCACATGGTAGAACTCTGTGCTTAGTGTAACACAAAAGGCACTTGAAAAAAAGCTTTTTGGCATTTCCACGTCAGTTTTAATTGGTATAAATACAAATATAACACTATCTCCTTGAAACTGGCTGGTTTTCATCTTAAAACAATAAATTTAGTTTCATTCCTGAAAGGGAGTAGGCAATGTGGGCTTACAACAATCTTTATTTTCTATGGAAAAAGTGTAAGTACTTCTTCCATATCTGTCTCAGAACCAGCATGGTTGTTCCTTTCCAAAGAAAATTGTGTTTGGGGAAAAGCTAATCAGATTATCATTCATTTTTTAGAGCAAGCCATTTGGGTAAGATGCCCAAAGGTATCCAGACTGGGGCCAATTTTTCCTGACAGTAGTTAGTATGACACTTTCTTAAAAGGCATAGAATTAAATTACTACAAAAGGAAACTATTATATCAGTTGAACTGTTAAAATATAGTCATAGTATCATGATTTTTATCACTTTACACATGTAGTTGTGTCATTGATTTTTAAACAGTGCACTGGGAAAACTGAATCATTGTTCTCTTTTTAATAAAACTCAGTGAACCTTCAGGGTTTAACATCTCCATATAAATAAATCTTATGTGTTACATCACACTTTGGAACCTCATGACAAAAAGATCTGTTATATTGTGCTGTAAAACATGCAAATCTTACTGAGATGGCTGTTCTATAAATGCTTGGAAGGTAAGTTTCTCAGTTTTGGACATAAAGAAGAAATTCACTGCCTTTGGTAGCAGTGGTTAGCCAATATTAAGAGCCTGTCCTCATTAGCAAGAGAGATGGAGAATGGCCCAATGGTGACAATCCTGGTAATTTACAGGAATATATGATGCATCCTGTTTTCTAGGAAAGAGTCAAAATAAGCACTGTGAGACAGCATCTTCGTTCAAAAATCAAAATCTGCCTGGCTTTCGAGAAATTTTTCCCCAAACAGCTCTGCACGTCTAGCTCAGAGAGGTATGCCCTTGACATCTCTTGCTTTCTTCTGGGTTTCTACTTGCCTCATATGTATGCGTTGGTAATCAGTCTCACAGCACTCCAGGGACCTCCTCCATCTCTCTCATCTTCTTGAATTGCAGCCTCTTTAGTTAGTTACTTAGTTACCACTCCCCAAAGGGGCCCTTACTTGCTCCTTCCAGTTAGGCTGCTGAACAGCCAGTTTCTACTGCCCTTTTGATTTTACTTGTGTCTAAGTTAGAGAAAGCATCTCTTCTCAGCAACCAAAGTGTCAAAATTTGCATTTTTAAAAATGGTTATGTGACCAATTGTTTGCTGTTGTCAGGTTTGCTTTGGAGTGACTGTTAGCCCAGTCCTAACTAAGCACTGGAGCAGGATGGTGGTGGAGCACCCTCTCTTTCTTTCCCTGTTTGTGTCAGTGCTGATTTACTGGGCTGTGTGGTGAGTACCCCAGCTCCACAGCTGTGGAGCTTTCTTTATCAGCCACAGCAATAAATGAGCATTTGCCAGGACGGATGAGGAAGTTAAAGAAAAGGGACTGGACACGCCTGGGAAGGATGGGTCCATTGGGGTCTCAGCTGAAGCAGTCCCCAGAAGGCTCTCATGCAGGATGTACCTGGAAATATGGACAACATTCCTATGAAATATTGCCCTACCCTTGATCAGGTTCTGATGGTAATCCCCTAAGCAGCCATGTTGAACTTCTGTCATGGGGCTCGATGGATTCTTGATCTGTCTGGTTATGTCAATCCCAGTATTCATTTAGGAACAGGAAAATAAGGTGGATTGCACCTGGAAGACAATACCAGATGAACTCAAAGTAAAAAGCAAGTGAACTAACCTTTGAAATCACTTGAGAAAATGTTATTATTCTTCATCCCCTGCAGTTTGGAGATCCAGTTCAGCAAAAATACTCAAGTTTTTAATATACAGTCAATGACATTTTAGGAGAGGTTTCAAATTAATTGTCTTTAAGTGATGTGCTTGATGGTGTCATGTCTTTCTAGATACGTAATCTAGATTACAAAACATGGTTGAGATGACTTTGGAAATTGCTGTCTTTGGAAATGAATGAAACTTGCTGTTGAATGCTCTGCAGGATGTTAATTAGGTAATCCTAGTAGCACCTACCTTTGCATTTGAACTCTGTTACAGATACCCAGGGAACATGAACAAATTATTGGGACATAGGAAATTGCCATGTTGAATTCTCTGTGTGTATTCTCTTACTTCAAGTAAATGTGAAGCAGCTTGTCCTTTAATTGAGAGAAAAACCTCCTAAGATTATAGCAGGAAAGGAGGGATGTGTATATGGCTACCTCACGAGAGCTGACACACAGCAATTCATTATCCCATGGTACCATCTTCTATGTCAAAGCCTTATGGCTTCAAACTGGTTTTTTCTTACATTTTGCTCATTAATTCTCTGTATTGAACAGACCATATATTTATTTCTTGAAGTCCCTGAGAGAGACAAATAAAATGATGACATCTTGAAATTTTGACTGCTGGAAGAATAATTACAAGTGTAGTTATTTAGTTTATGATGAAAGTTGCAGCAAAACTGGCCTATGTCTGCTTTGAGAAGGTATAATTTCTGTAAAGCTTGTGTCCACCAATGCTAGCATGTATTTAGTTCTCTACTCAGCTGCATTCCATTTCTATCCAGCATTTTTTTGCCTAAGTTTTTTCTTCAGCACCCTGCAAATATAATGCACTAAATTAGTCATGGTCACAGTAAGTCCATGTTTTGAAACATTTTGAAATAATAGTTGATGCTGCTGAGTATAAATAATTGTAATAAAAGCTTCCAGGCAGAAGATACTGTAGTGACACTATCATGCCAATGCAATGATTATTTTATAGGTGATCAAAGTACCACTCATATCTAAGAAGTCCCTGATTAAACAGAAAGTTGACACATCCTCAGCCCCCATATCCTACCATATTGTCAAGTTAACATTGCCATAAATAACACTCCTGGCACACAATTTCACATCAATATTACTTTATGCTTATATCAAGTGCAGGAGTGAAGGCAATGAGTTGAGGGCACCTTTATTAATTAGTGTCAGGAGGAGTGACTGACCACTTAGAGGTAATGAACATGATATTGAATAGTAAATTTTTGTCTTTTACTGTAGATTATGTTTCTAATAAAATAATTATGAGAGCAGAAAAAAATAAGCTACAAACTCAGATAGAAGCTGCAAAGACACCTCAGCAGGAGAAAACAAGCAGCAAACAAAATTATTTGTATGGATGGATCAGCAAGCAGTAGGCCAGAAAAAGGGCAGCCCAACAGGCTCAACACAAGGACTCATCAACCCCATGTCATTGCAAGGCCACTTCTTATTATTCAATAATTCAATATTGTTGAATCTTGAAAAGCTCCTGAGGGACATAGCACCAGGGGGACTTCAACAGTCTGGAGAGCTGGGCCAGCAGGAACATAATGAAGTTCAACAAAAGGAAATGCTAAATCCTAACCTTGGGGAAGAACAACCCATGCACTGGTGCAACCTAGGGGCAGACTATCTGGGAAGCAACTTTTCAGAGAAAGTTCTGGGAATGCTGGTGAACAAAATGATCATGAGCCAGTAAAGTGCTTCTGCAGCAGAGAAGGCCAGCAGCATCCTCGAATGCATGGAGAGCACTGCCAGCAGGTCAGGAGAGCTGATCATTTGGCTCTGCTGAGCACCAGTGAGAGCACATATGGAGTGCTGTGTCCAGTCCCAGATTCCCCAGTAGTGAGAGACATGGATGCACAAGAGTGAGTGCAGTGAAGGCCTGCGAAAATGATTAAGGAATTCAGTGAAGTGCTGCAAAAATAGTTAAGGGATTGGGAGCCTCTGACACAGAAAGAGAGACTGAGAGAGCTGGGACTGTTTAGCCTGGGGAAAAGAAGGTTCAGGGATATCATATCAATGTGTATAAATAGCTGATGATTGGGAGTAAAGAATATGGAGCCAGAGTCTTCTCAGTGGCGCCTAATGAAATGACAAGAGACAATGGAACAAGATGAAATAAAGGAAACTTCCCTTGAACATATGAAAATCTTTTTTACTGTGAGAGCAATGGAACCTCAGAAGTGATTTCCCAGAAAGGTTGAAAAGTTGTTATATTTTAAGATAACCAGAAGCCAATGGGGCACTGTCCTGAGTAACTTGTTCTAGTTGTCCCTGCTCTGGGGGAAGGAGGGTAAGAGGCTGGAGGAGGTGAAGTCTCTTCCCACCACAAAGAACCAATGAATAATAGCATAAATGAAGGCATAAAAGTTGCTTAAGAAAAATAGCCCAAAAGACTATAAACTTTGAAAAGACTCTGATGCCACACTGAAGATGCCAAATAAATTGTAGCCTGAATTAAACAGTTTAGAAAGGGCCTTGCTGAGCATAAATTTAATACAAAGACAGGTTTAAGCAGCACAGGGTTAACTCTATTCTCCTACTAAAGGATTCTGACATGTTGAATGATTACAAGGACCACCATGTATCCAGTTCTGTGAAATGCAACTTTACGTATTTTGTTTTTGCATGCCTGTTTAGAATCCCAGGGAAATAAATAACTGTGACATGTGAAACCCATGATAAATGAATGAAAACATACAAAAAGTGGGTGTTTATTGAAAATTTGATGTAATTGTAAGTGTTAAGTCAAAATATGTTAAAACATGAGATAATGTCTTCTTACTGAGATAATGTTTAGCTTGTTGAGTGGGTGATTCTTAAATGGTCTTCACTCTAAGGATCAAAACAAGAACAGTTGAAGGCTCTTATTTTGTAAAATAGATATAAATAGGAGATGAATCAAATGTAGTTGCTATTGGCATGTTTCATGCAATTACGGGGAAAACATGATTAATAGCAATGAAATTTATAGTTGATTAAAAATAAAATATAATGCCTAGAGAGAGGCCACAAATAAAGCTAAATGTATTAGTATGAAAATAGGCATCTGCAAGTAAAAATCTGTAGCAGTGGTGAGCCTAAATATAGTTGCTCTTAATTGTGGGGAATAAATATTACCTCTGAAGTTGTGGGAAAAGAGAAACTTGCTTAAAGGGAAAGCACATTTGTTCAATGCACAAAAAGACTAATTGCTGCTAGAAATCTGTTCATTTTGCTGCTCAAACAGTAATGATCCCAGCATATACAAAAGGAGCACTTCAGGCAAATTGAGGCAGACATTGAGCATGGGCTCAAGGTGGCTTGGCACTGTGTTCCTCATATCACCACCCAGCAGTCAGTCACTACAGCTGACTTTATGGACATCATGATTTTATAGGGCCAGGAGAGTGGGGTGCTGCAGACTGCCCTGCATCTTAAAGAATGCAGTTGTCATTTTCATTTTTTACATGCAAAAGGAAACCCACCACTATCTTTAGACGCTGGTGGAGGCAGAGCATGAGATCTACACTATTTGCAAATTAGCTGCATCTGCTTACAGAACTTATGGAAATTCTTTACATTGTTCAAGAAAAGAAGGGTATGAAGTGTATATTTAAGCTGCTATAATGAAACACATAAGAGTCTTCTTCTGGCAACCTCTGAACCAGAAGTGTGTGAGACAGACTTGATGATGAAGATAGTGTGTAAATGTGGGTTGGATATAAGCATTGGATTAAAACAATGCTCATAAATGATGTATCCAATCTAGTCTGCCATAAATGTACATACTCAACATCTGAAACTGGCCAAACTGAGTAAAATAAAGGGAAGTCAGAAACGTGGCCTGAGGCAAGTTGCTTTCTTTCATCTGCTTCAGGAACCTCCCACTAAGTAGAAAAAGAGCTAAAGCAACCAGGCACCCTAACATTTTGCCATATTTACATCTGTTTAAATTATTTCTTATTGCCACAATTAAAAAAGAATCCTGATATTTTTATGACTCCTCATGTTGTTTTTACTTAAGCAGTTGAGGCAAACTGTATCAAGAATAAAACTAAACATTGCCTACATACTGCTCTAATGAAGGAAAGAGTAGGGGCAGAGAGGAATATTCGGTGAAGTTTAGAAGAGTATCACATGTTCAGACCTCATATAACAGATGCAACTCTTTTGAAAAGACTGAAATAGTATCAGAGCTGAGTTCAATCCACTGATGTTAAATGAAGACAAACATCCCAGCAGATTATTTGTGGGATGGACAAAATATTGTATTCCCTGTTCAGAAAGCTTGTAATAAATACAGACACAGATGGGAATCCACGAATACTTAATTTATAACTACCATACCAGCTTGTACAAATGAATAGTTAATTACTTGCTTATATATTTTGCATATCACTGTTCAATAATATTTTGTATTCTTTTTCTAAACTAAATACCCAAGTAGAATATAAATAAGGGGGGTTTTGTCATTCAGATAGGTGATATATATGTCATATAGACATCTGAATCCTACTGCGTTGTCATAAAATTTTGAAAGAAATCAGAAGATGCTTTTTCCTTGTCATTTGTTCTTTTCAGTTTCTGTCATTGCAGCTTTTTTAAAGCACAGTCCAAACCTCCCCGTATGGCATCTTTGGTACTTTCCTACACATACATTTCAGTAAATGGGCTTCAGTCCAAATTTTGATTCCTTTCTCTTTTGTTGTTCGAAACAATTGACATCAAACTGAAACATGAAAGAGGGAAGAAAAGGTTGTTTTCTCTCCACGAATAACCACAGCAGTGTTTTACATTTTCCATATGAATACAATTATTGTTGGTCTCTTGCATCCTGCATTTGGGTTTTGGCAGGTAAAGTTGTGCTTGCTGAGCTTGCTGATGCTTTGTCCAATTCTGAGCAGCACTGTAGGCTTTGTTATTGTCCACTAGACACCTCCCCTCCCCCACAGCTACTTAAATCCTTTTTAAGATCAGTTTTCTGGAGTCCATCTGGCATTTTCAGACCCCTGTTACGAGGCCACTGCACTGCTGGGGTGTGCCGTGAGCTGCGAGAGGCCATCGTGCTCTTACATACACACAGCAACAGAAGCGCTTTCTGTTTATACTCCTCCGCATGTTATCTGCAATCTAATTTCAAACACATTTATCCTAAAATAAGGCTTCCAAGTACTACTTCTATTTATACACTTTAAGCTTTCTCAACCCTAGCTTTATTGGCTAAAAAAAAAGTTTATAGATAACATACCCCAGGCAAAGTTCTCTAATGCTTCATTTAAGAAACATTAGTAAATGTGATCTGTGGAAATTAACTGAGATAAATTGTTGCTTTGTTAACACAGCTTCTTTCTATCCATTTTAAGTATCAAAGACTCAAACACTGGTAATATGTCTGAAGCATTTGAAGATAAAATAAGAAACAGCTATTGATAAAGAGGTTGAGTTTATACTGTTTAAAGCCTGATCTGTCCAGAATAACAATTTAAATCAAAGTTTTAGTAAATAAAGATGGGGAGCTGGTGCTATTGGTCCCTGTAACTGACTCAGTTCCCCTATTCATAAGCAGATGAACATTACTTGGTTTAGATCTTCTGACTCCTCTTGCACCACCTGCCTAAGCATCACTTCTGGGGCTGCTTGAGCATGAGTCTTCCTCCACTGTCCTGTTTTCCCTGCTTCACCTTGTGTAACCTATTCAAGTGCTCCCTCACATCAGAATGGCTCTCTCTTGCTGCTTGAAGCATGTGGCACCAAACCCAGCAGCACATTTTGGGTGAGGACTCTGAGCTACTGATTAAAAGTGGAGAGTTCCTGCTCTGACAGCTCGACAAACCTGGCAATTCATTTGGATGGTGAAGTGGAAAATTGCTTCTCAGAAAATCCCACTAGTAGTCAAAATATGTAATGGAACAACAATCATTATCATTGTCTTTAATGAAAGACAGTAATCATGGGACCCGTGGCATTCAAAGAAAAGTAAAGTATTAGATTTAGTGAATCCTACCTTGGAAACTACTTTTGTAAATCTGGAGGAACTTTTCTTATACAGTTTGAAAGTAATTATCTGCACCTTTTCTGGGAATATAACATTCAGGACAGTTTGTCCAGTATTGATCTACAAGTTTTCCATGAGACCTAGGGCAAATTAAATTGTTCAGTCTAATCCTTGGTTTTCTAGTAATGAAAAATGTTTGAGTGTTTGAGGACACTTTGCTTCAGTGATGATGATGAAGAATTCTGAATCTGTGGCAAGAATCTAGAGTAGTATCCTTTTGCTAAGTAGTAGCAAAATCCAGAGCTGTGGAGTTGAGTTTTTCATATGAAACAGAAATTAGTGACAAGTCAGTTATTTATGTAATGTAATTTGTGCATTGAAAGATTGTGCAGAAGTTCCTTTTCTGTAAATAGTATTAGGAACAAAGACCATAAGGGTAATTGCATTAGACACTTCTGTCCTGCAACCAACCATCCCCCAAATAACATTAAGTTGTCCTCAGTCTCTTTCTCTGACCTTGAGAGAAAAATGAGTGAGGCCAGGCAAAATTCAAAAATAACTATCATGATTGGAAATGTTTGAGTTTCATCATCTTTTTGCTCATTATTACTCCCTCTTCAGCTGAGACAGATGAATCAAGTCTGTTAAATCACTGCCTTGAACATTTCAGGAAAAAAACAGCTGGGCTGTGCTAACTCCTAGCTGTAATTGGAAAATTAACCCCAATATGTAAATGAACCAAAACTTATAAAAGCATGAAAACTCATGACCCGTTGTCCGTCTTAGGTGTAGTCTTGGCCATGCTTTTGTACTGCCCAAGGTGTATCCTTTGAAGCCCTTTTTAATAAATACCTACTTTATTCCTTTAACTCTGTATAGCCTCTGTTCCAGGTAGCCGCTCAAGGCGTCAATGGCATCCAGGTGACTTGACATGATGAGAATGAGGGGCATACCCAAAAAGTTTAATTAAATCAGCTGTATGGCCAATAATCTTCTGCTGAAGGCTTATTAAAATACCTGTGGACAGAGGAAGAGGAATGGGTGCTACAGTGATTTCTACAATAATTGCTTTTTTCACAACTGGGAAACTCCTAGCCAAAGGCTCCATACTGCTTGTTTAGAAAAAGCAGATGAGACTGAGCATCCCTCTTCTTTTCTCTAATTCCTTTCTCTTCATTATGCTTTCTGTTGGGGTTGTGTAATATAAGGGAACTTCAAGGATCCAGATGCCATCCAGAAAGAAAAAAATTATCTGGTCATAGTTAATTAGCTCTTGGCAAAAAATTTTCCAAAGCATTATCTTGTTTGTTTACACATCTTTAACTTCTAGTGTACCTTAAATTCTTCTATAATAGCTTTAACTTCAGATGCACTGTACCAATTAACATTCCAATTTTTTAAGTTCAGAATAATTATTTTCATATAATATCTTTAATATGACAATGTAGTGCCCTTCATAGATAGTACTAAAATGTTAATTATAAACATAGCATCTATTTTTCTGTATAAATTCTCTTGTAGAATCAAATAATTGACCTTTTTCTCATGTAATCCTATTTTCAGAGCCACCTTACAGAATCTGACAGTGGAAATTCGAAACTGAGAGCTAGCTCAATTGTTTTCTTGGTTTTTATCACCTTAAATTCTTACCTGGAGGAAACAAAATCAAATGAAATCAAAATTAGCTGAAATAAAAATCAAAAGTGACTGGTTTTATAGGCCCATTTTCTCACATTACTTCAGATGTTGTCTGTTATGTTCATACCGCAAATAATCAGGAGGAAAACACTTGGAGGGTCACATAGGTCAATAAACATCTGGCTTATGAAGTGTTGCCCCACTGCCTGTATTATGTTGATAAAATTACTTTAGTCAGGAGTAAGAAATATAAAGTACAAAATATAAGTGGTAAATTTTCCCGTCTTGACATATGGAAGATTTGCATGTGTAATTTACATCGGCATAAATCTCAGTTTATCAGAATGAAATTCTATCCAGAATTCCAAGAGGCAAAGAAACATGGGGTGTGTGTTTTGGGGGTCTGTCTCCATCTGAGTGTAGTATAGGGTCCTCTGTCCATCAGGATGAGACCATTCCAGAGTGCTTTACACTTCTCCAAGCAAGTTGTTTGAAGGCTCTGTTTCTTTCTGCTATGGAAAAAATTTTAATCTGCTCTAAATGCAAATCAGCAGCAAAACCCCCCCAGCTATACAAATTCTCATAGCCACTGCTCTTCCCCAAATTCTTCTGTTTCTCTCTCAAGCTTTTGCAAATATTTGAGATTCTTGGAGAAACCCACCCTCACCTGCACCCACTAGCAGATTCACTAAAAGAATATTTAATGAGAAGGTGCTGTGTTGTCTGTGTTATCGGGAACAGCATGCTTAGCTTGCTGTAATTCATGTGGCAGATAACTGCCTTTGTGATAAGTCAGTTTTCTTATTTTTATGGCTGTTCTTTGCATGGCTTTTATGTTCTCTTGTGATGTTACTAAACGTTTTGCTTGAATAAAGATTGGGCTGCTTGTTGGATTTTTGAAAACTTTCTGGGTTAAAAAAAAAATTGCTTTGGGCAAATTTTGTTTTCTTTTTTTTTCCCTAGGAAAATTCCTGTTGACTTCAAATAAGGGCTTCTGGGGTCAGCTGTCCAAGGAAAATGAATGTATGATCACAGGAAGAGATTTGTGACACTTTCCTTGGCTAGGGGTATTCATCACATGTTTGGATGGCGTGCTGCCTAGAACGGATCCAGGAAAATAGATATTAGTTTATGAACTCCAGTTATAGTGCAACCAAAGTGCAATAACATTACCTGATATGTTTAAGTGACAATAATATTTTGTCAAGAGGAGAGAAAGCAAAAATTACTAGATGTGATACAAAGAAAAAAAAATTTCCTGTATTAACTGAAGTAATTTTTTTTGCAGTGACAAAATTAAGCACAAGGTATTTGCCACAGACACCTAATTCTAATGCTTATTCCAAGAATCTTTTTTTTTTTTCCTTGAGGGAGATTGGATCATTTTTCAAACAACTTTCTCTGTCAACCTGAAATGAAAATTACCAGAGACTTGGTACTCACACCATAGGTAATGGAATATCCCCAGCAAGGCATCGTGTCTGTGATCATCGTATGCATCCTCCCAAACAGGAATAACAAAACCCCAACACTGATCTTTTAGTCTCTGTTTTGGGAAATTAGATGGTAGATGGTTACCAAGAGATGCAATAATATCCTCAAATCATCATCTGGTGTTTGTTAGGTAGGTCAGCTTCCAGTGTAGCCAGTTGCTGTCTGAACTAGCCACTTCTCATCCTACATTCCAAGTAAGTCACCTCATCTGTACTTATCTGGCCACTTTCTCAGTTTTCACACAGTCAGACATGCTCATAAAACTGTCCTACACACCTTTTCCACATCCTTCAACTATTCCAAACAGGTGTGGTGATATATCAGGATTTCATAACTGTTGGCCATAGTGGATTTACTCTGTACTTCCTACATTTTTTTTAACCTTTCCCTGGAATACTGCAGGTGTGTGCTACATGCCAGCAGCCAGCAGGGACTCTATCTGTGGAGAAGAAAGGCCAAAAGAACCTTGTGCTCTCCAGTGCTCTGAACTGCCAGAACTGCCAGGAGTGGGATGAGTGCAGCCTCTGCTCCACGAAGGAGTTTGTGAGATTCGTGTTTTTAAGCTGCCCTTCAGGACACAATCAGGGCTATGTGCTCTGGTTGAAGCAGTGGAATTGCTTTCTCCAAATTGTTCTCAGTGCCATTATTTGCACTCTGCAAGTGACTGGTCTTGGTGATGGCTTCCATGTGGTACATTTGGTAGACATCTCTTACCTTCAGCATCCCCTGCTCTTTTGTTAACGTTAGCCACAACAAAAACTCAGACTTGTGGGTTTTCTTCTTTGTCTTGTGTTAAAAGCTGTGGCAGCCTCAAAAAGAAGGAAGATTTGGGTTCAAGTAGAGAGACTCACTATGTTTGGAGGCCTCTTCACTCTCCTTTGTGGTCATTGCAGTCATGTTTGCAGGTCGTGGCAGGTTTGGCAAAGCCCCTAAGTCCTGGGGGTGATTCTGCACACTACCCACAGCATGTATGTCAATGAGCCCAGCTGACAAACCACCTCCTCTGGAACCAGTCTAATTTCTGACCCCTGTGTTCCTGCCTTAATGCTTCCAAATAGGTATTTTGGGAAGAATGCATGGCATGAACAGAATTACTGTAGGACATCTGTGGACACAGTCGTCCTGACTCCTGTTATGACACCTGATCTGCTTTAGAGTAATTGTTTATGATTGCTATGGAGATTGGCATGCCTGGAGTTTATTTCTAAGCTTGCATCTTGCATGACAAGTCCATTTTTTGCTATATAAATTTAAAATTAAAATATTGGAATATATATCACTATTCCAAGTTACACTCTTAAGTCTGCCTTCAGACATTTAAATAAATGGCCAGGTTTTTAAATAATTAAGTACTTGCAGCTGCCATCAAAGTCAATAGAAGGCTTGCAGCAAGGAACAGGCAGCAAACTTCAAGACAGAAAATACAAAGAAAAGACAATTTTAACCAGTATTGTATCAATCTGAGGCATGTGCAGAAAGAAGACAGAGAAAATGTACCCTTAACATGGATTCTGCCAAAAAGGGGGCTCACTGTTGATCTGTCCACTAGTTGGCAGGCATAGCAACGCAGTCAGCCATCCTGTGAATGCATCCCTGGCTGCTCCCGGATCTCTGCCGAGGCGTCCTAGCAACTGTGTGCCAGCACGGCACTGTGCAAATGCATAAGCATTAGCAGCATCAATCGAACCTGCAGGGGAGTTTTCCAGCGCCTGGTGTATGAAGCATTTCACTGGAACAGAGTGAAACACCTGGCAAACAGGGATACCAAGATTAAGGGTACTTCCAGGACCGCATTCATCTTTCTGTTTCTTGAAAAAAACCCTAACAGCTAGAAATCACAGTTCTGAATGCATAGCTTGGAGATTTTTCCCTTCCCTTCAAGATCCTGTTCCTGAGGATTATGCAACTCTGCAAGTGCCTGCAGCAGATGCTCAGAATACTCTCACTCTGATGGATTACATGGGTCACTTCAAATTGAGGGACAATAGGACCTTACAGATCAGATTTACAGTATATTGAACTTTCCTGTTTCAATAGTGGCCAGTGTAAAAGATTAGCAAGAAATGAACTATCTGTTATGTAGTAGTGTTCACTGGTTTTTTTCCCCTCAATACTATGTTTCAGAAAAATTATGTATCAGCAATTTTAGTTCGCTTACAAGAGGAGATGAATTTTTTACAGCTTTTCATTTTGCTTTCTGCCTTTGCATCCCACATATAACAACCCTGTAACATTTATTTTGGAGCAAACTTGTTGTTCATTCAGGAAACCAAGAAATGAGTCACTCAGCTCCCATTTCACATGAACATCTCACTCCATGTATATACAGATTCACAATTTCATTTTCTGCCTTCTGTGCATTATCTGATGTATTAACATGCTTTCCTAGGCTCCTTCTACTCTTTCACTTTTCTGTAGCTGCTGGAGAGACTTTTGTCGAAGCTTTTTTTTTGTACTGAGGCAAAATCCTGTCAACAGAGTGCAAAAGCATGTTTAATGGCCTCTAGCTGGCTGCAGATGCCCACATTTCTGAATAGTACTCAACATCAGAAAACTGAACGTACTATTAATTAAAGCTTTCTTTTCAAATGATGCCAAAATAGAATATTTTCTAAAAAGACCTCACTTTTCCTCCAACATGAAGTAAGATGAAAGACATTTACTCTGTGATTTCATTTGCATTCTCTGAAGTGACTCTCTGAAATGTGCTTTGGCAATGAAGAAAGCACTTGTTGCTGAAAAGCAAAAACAAAGTATTACTTGTCAGTCTTTATACAGTGTATGTGAAAATGTGAGTCTTGCATGTGAAAAATTACTGGTGGTGTAAAATCAGACGTGTAAGGCCACACACTTACTGCTTAGAAGATCCTAAAAGGATTTTTTTTTCCAACCGAGTTACATTTTCCACACCAAATATCTATTTTAAGGTTATTATACAATAATATGCAAAAAATTTTATTTGGCATGTGAAACATGTATAGATAGTACTAAAGAGAGATAAAGCAACTGATTTTTTGCAATTAAAAAACCCCCTTGTCTAACAGTGTAGCAATAAGTTTTACAGTGTTTCAGTTTTTATCCCTGCATCCCTGTAATGCTGCATAAATACCCTCTCTACATTTTTATTTCCTTTGATGTGTTTAGATATGTGTCTTTCAATGTAAAAAGGAAAAGAGAATTTAAATAAAGCGTTAGTATCAGTGAAATGCATAGGCATTGCTCATTGTTGGAGCAAGCAAGTATATGAGCAGGGTTACAGGAGTGACATCCAAGCTGTGTGGAAGTTGTGCTTGTCCCAGTTCACCAAATTGGAAAACAAGCTGGTAATTGCCTTCCCCCACAACTTCCAGGCCACATACTGTGCTTTCATTTCCACAAAGACAAAGCTGAAAGGACAGAAATGCAACAGATTGCCCAGAGAGGTTGTAGATTCTCCTTCACTGGAGATATTCAAGAACTGCCTGGACACAATCCTGTGCCATGTGCTCTGGGATGACCCTGCCTGAGCAGGGAGGCTGGCTCAGATGAGCCTCTGTAGTCTCTCCCAACCTGACCCATTCTGTGATTTTGTGAATAGGAATTGTGGTCTCAGCCTACACAGAGTTAGGATGTGACTGCAGCACAAGTTTGGCCTCACCAGCTGGGGAGACAACACAATGTACATGCAGCACTTTGGACTTCAGAAAGCATTCAGGGCAAGAAGAAACATCTTGCTGTGTTCCACTTGGAAAACCCCTTCCAGCTCCCATGCAGTTCAGGGAGAGGTTAAACAACTCTGTGCAAAAACCCAGCAGCGTGCTGGCATTCTGGCAAAGCTTTCTCCAGCCTAAATCTCTATCTGCCTGCTCTTGCCTGCCTGCATGAGGAGAATACATAATGTGTCAGCAGGATCTGCCTCTCCTCTTTTACTGTGTGCTGAGGAGCATGTGGATGCCTGGTACCCTCTGTCTTCATTAAGCTACCATGCATTAGCAGGATACTAGGGGTGTACTTCCTTCCCAGCATTCTCTATGTCCTATTTTAAATTATTAAGTCCTGCTGTTCATGCTCAAGGACTTTTATAATGTAGGGAAATACATCTGCTAAATTTTAAAACTCCTTGAAAAAGTTTTATTGTGAGAAGTCAAATTAATGACGTTTGATTTGTGAAGACTTGTGCAACTGATCTTCAGGGGCTGAACAGACTCAAAGCTTTTTTCCATACTCGGGTTATTCATAATAGGGCTCTTCCATTTCTACTGCAGACTTTTTAATGTTTAAAAAGTTCATAACCATCTTTTGCCTTACCAGAGAAATGTTTCTGCAGAGACAATAGTGCAAGACTGGAACAGGTTGTCCAGAGAAGCTGTGAAGTATCAGTTCACAGAGATGTTGTGCTCTGCACTGGAGAAGTTCCTGAGCAAGCCTAGATAGCCCATTTTGAGAAGGGCTTTGTCCAAGTGGTCTCCAGGAGTCATTTCCACCCTAAATTACTCCATGTTTCTACATAAGCAATGGAGTCTTGTTTAAATGTCTCCATCTATTTCTGTGGCACTGCTGTACTGCACCTATATGCCAGGGAATCAGGTTGAATTTGGCAAAAGGGACTCAAAGGTTACAAGATGACAACGTACATCATGACCACACCATTCTTATTGCCTTGCAAAGGTAGGCTGCACATGAAAAAAAGCAGTTTTGTCTGTATAACAGGTTCAAAAATTGCTGATGTACAAAATATAACTTACACATACGATTTTTGAGAATGTATTACTTAATATTGGTCTTTGAATGGAATTATTTTTCTATATAGATTTTTAATTACAATGTTAATGAATTTAGCATGTATATTAATGTTAACCTGTATTTTTTCTTACAGTGACAAAATATCAAATTCACAGGCAAATTCTGACCTCTGCAACACTGAATTACATTGCTGAATTAATATCAAACTAAACAAGAGTTAAATTTATTCCAGTAATTCTGATGAGTTATTCTGGCTCTTTCAGTACAGATTTATTAAAAAATTATATCTTAAGAAATAAAAATATATGCAGTGGAGGATACTTGTGCCTAAGAAGACAGAAAATAAACCACAGCAGGTTTTTTTTTTTAATGTAGTCAAATAATTATTTGTGTTATTTTACAAAAACTAATACTGCATTTTGTTACTTCTTATTTTTTATCATTTCTTTCATGAGATACAGGATATACAATATTAGAGAAGGCTCTGGGGCACACAAAGGCTAATTCATTTGAGGAACATCACTGATGTCATGACCCACAGGAGTGAAGGCTGAGAAAACTTGGGACACTAAATGTGTTAAGCCTGCACAGAACAAAAAGATTGCAGGAACATTTCCAGTGTTACTTGTTTAAAAATCTAAAACCCCCACAAAATTGCACGACAGTTCAGGTTTTCTAAATCAGTGAGATTTGTGATAATGCAGAAAGTGAGAACACAAATCTTTAACATAACTTGGGAAATGAATTTACTTGTAAAACAATGATTCTTTTGGAAATGTCTCAATTCTTTCTACAATAGAAACAAAGCAGTCTCTGCTAGCATGGTGAATGCTGCATTGGTGTCATCTGGTGGATGTCTGACATAGTATCCATGCTAAATAAAGCCAGAACCAGTCAAAAATCATATTTTGGGAAGCATTGCACCCTTTTCTTTACCATTTTCTCCATCCCTGGAAAGGAAACACTAGAAATAAAGTGTTTCTAAATCAGGCCCTTAAGATCCCTTTCCATGCTATTCGAAAGATCCTAGATTGTCGAGACTTGCTGAAATGTCTCTATCTCCAGAAGGATAAAGCAAAAGCAATCATTGTTTTATAACTTCATGAATAATTTAGAGAAAAGTGAAGATTTTTGAAAAAGGTATTTACACCAGCTTTCTTCAACTGGTGTAAATTGGTCTGCATCCCTTAATTTCTGAATTCATACCTGGTGAAATTGCACATGGGTTTAGCGCTATCAAATAGTCCCACAGGAAAGTGCAAGATGACTGCCTAATTTAGCACCACAGTACACTCTTCAGGTTTCTTGCCAAAGTATCCAAGGTAATATTATAATCCAGACTTATGACAAAACAAAACTGTCTTCTGGGCCTGAAGCACGGCCCTAGCTTGCCTGTGCTTACTGCAGCTCCCTCTGAATGGAAGTGGATTTACTTCCTTTGCAGAAAGCCACCTTTGGTTAGAGCTGGTGCACTTGGTGCTGTTGATTGCCCCACCTTGAGCTGTTAACAGCCCCCAACAAGATTCTTGTCTCCCTGCCAGCAATTGCAAGGTGGATGGTAAGGATGCAGAGAAAACATCATTTGGTGAGTTATGCACTTTTAATGTTGCTTTTGCTCCACTTGTGGCACAGAGTTTCTGTGCTGATGGCCAGGATCCAAGTCTTTCTCAGACTTCTAGCATGTACAAAGTGCACTGCAAACAGAAATATTTGTACAGTGTCTTCAAGTGTTGCTCAAGGCAACCGAGGTTACCATAAAAAGGAGACCATTGGTGCTCATTTTTTGCAGTGTTTCTATGCCTAGATGACAGCTCTCCCTGTATTTTGGCAGCCCATGTGATTTTCATGCTCAGATGCCAGGCTTATATTCATAATATATAATAATCTGTTTGCACTAGAACAAGCAATATTTGTCCAGCATTTATGGTGGTAGGTAGGTATTGGGCTTTATATCTGCCTCTGCTCTGTGTTTGGGAAAATCAAGTCACTGCAATGCAAGAGGATGTATGTCTAAATATGAAAAATATGTCTAAATTTCTGGAGTGCCTTCTGATTACCAAAAACTATGGAGGAAGAATAGGAAATAAATTATTCAGTCACAGTTAACTAAGTAGGTTGGGGAAAATGGTAAATTTTTAAAAGAAGAGATTCATTGGCACGAGGCTGAAGGATGTGCCCTTTAAAAGTGATCCAGAATTCCTAGGAAATTTGTACCCTGGTCACTATGCAGCATATCCCTGTAGTGCCCTTTAGCTCCAGTTGCAGCTAGTTAGAGGAACACTGACTTTTGATAAATGAAATCCCAGAGTGAGAGGAAGGGGATAGTGAACAAATCTCATACCCAAAGCGTAAATATTTTTTTTCCAAAGGCAAAATGGTAGTGTTGCAAAAAAATTCCCTTGGATAATTGTAGAGGTTCCACCCATAAGGATGAGGAATTCAACTCTGTCTTCTGTCTCTAGCCAGGGAGGGAGTTTTGTAGCTCTGTGAAAATCCCTGTTGTTGTAGCTAAGCTGACTGCCTGCAGCTGCCTTGGGTGGTTAGCAAAAGAAAAAGTAGGTTAACTCTACTTTGTACTGTACAGAGTAGGCTACACTGAATCTTACCTTTTGTAAAGAGTAAATAATAAAATCCCCATTTCTTCTCAGCATGTTTAAAATCTATAGAAAATAAAAAATGTCTGGTGTTTGTGGAATGCCTTGCTGGTGACTAAGGCACTCTATGATGACACAAACACTTTAAGTAATTCTTCTTTCTTCTTATCTTAGGGAGTCACTCATAGGTATTAGGATTCATCAAAATCTATGATGGGTAATAAAGAAAATGTGTTGTGTGCCGTATTTAGAGTAAATTCAGTAGCAAACAAACATGCTATTAGAAAACATGTAACTGTAAAGGAAAATTCATCTCTGGTTATCTCCCTCTGTCCTTGAAAACCTTATCCTTGATCTACTGCTCCACCCTGGATCAAAAATACCCCACAAAACAAACCTAAAACCAGTGTCACAGAACAAAAATACCCCAACCATTAGTTAAAGAAATTGAAAATGTAAGTCCAAAGTAGGTCAGCTTTAACCAACTGACACGACTACTAAGGTCAGGAAAAGCTTCAGTCATAGTTTGTGTTCCTTTGCTAGGGAAATTATTACACAGTAATGTCTTGGGGCTGTGTGCTTGCTGGTGCTGCCAAGACAAGTAATTTCTGTGTGTGCTGTGAGGAGCATTCCTGCTCTATCATATGACTACGAGATGGACATAATGCTTCACAGTAACAGCACTGACTCACCCTGTGGTTTACGCCAACACTTAATGTCATTCATGCTTAATAAAACTGCAGGGTTCTGCTTTTCCACCCACTTTTTGTTATTTTTCTTGAAACCTACCACAGCACAAGAACAGTTATGGCAGCTTGATAGAAAATGCTTATTTTATATTCTCCATTCACATATATTTGACAGTATTCCTGAGAAAATGTTAACTGAACAGCCACACAGATGGCCAGCATGCAGCTGAATGGCTGCAGCATTCTTTTCAGAGAAATAGGTATATCTGCTAATCTGATTGTCTGGTCTTTCTGTTTGATTTGCAAAGTTCATTTGGAAATCACAAATTCATGCCAGCCAAAATCCCCCCCAAAACCCCTCCAGCTCAGATCAGCAAACTGACCCACTTCTGGTCTCCTCAGCTCAAACCCACCTTTGCACCAGCTGCCATGCTCCCTTTGAATGACTGATGTGAAGAGAGTCTGTTAAATATTGCAGGTAAAAACCTTATTAAAAAAATATTAAATCAAACATGTTTCCCTGCAACGCTGTAAGCGCAAACACAACAGCAGCAGTGTGGTTGCTAATGAGAAATTCCGTGCTGATGCACCTCAGTCCCCAGCTCCAAGATGTACTGGAGGAAGGCAAATGCCAGCTCTTAATGCCACCTCTTAATGCCACATAATGCCTACACACATGTCCAGAAGGATTTCACTCCATTTGAGCAGTCAGCAGCTGTAATTCCAGCTCTCTCCCCTCTAAGTAGAAGCAATGAGGAAACCAAATGGGCCTGAGGATTGCTTGGCTCACAGAACAGCAAGGATGGGTGGGCTGTGGTGGATTTCTTCATGCTGTGCTGCCAACACACCTGAACAGCCACAGGAAATCCAGTGGCAAAATCCTGAAAATTGTAGTAGAGCGTGCAATTTTCATGGACTGTGATACTATAATATCTAGTGAAATTAGTGTGTTCTGCATTGGGTTTTTATTGTAGTAAAAGAGAGTGGAGTAAAAAAAATTGCATTTTGCTCCTGTGTTCTGTACCTGAACTCTTATGCCCCAGCAGGGATATTGGAAATACACAAGATTTGGTGCACTCTGCTTTCTCCCAAATGGAACAAAATTATCATTCAGAAATATCTATAGCAGTTCCAGGAATAAATTGTTTCTCTTATTGATTTAGCAATACCAAGGCAGTAGAAAATTCTTAGTTCTATATAGAGGCAATTGTCCCAGTTTTCATTGTAGCAACAGAACTGAAATACCCAGTTCCAGTAAAATGCTATTTTATTAAAACCACTATAATTGCACTTTAACTGTTTGTCTGTTTTAGTTCTTCTCCTCTTTCCAGCCTGAAAAAAAATCACATCTCTCAGTAATATTGTTTTTCCAGTAAAATTAGTAAACTGGCTTCTCTGTGTAGTATCAGCTTAATTAACAGCTACCACACTCAAATTCATGACCTCCTTGCTCAGAGAGCCTTTTAGGGAGAGTGTGGAGTGTGAATATAGATGTGATAATGAGTGGATGAGTCACACATTTGTGCCTGTTTTTACCTCAACAATAGTATTTCCCCCCCCTTTTTTTTTCCCCCAATTAAAAACAAACAAACAAAGAAAAAAACTAAAAAACTCTAAACAACTAAAGATTTTTCATTGCTGGCTTTTAAGATATGCAAAGGATTCTGCCAGTATATGTGATCATTGCAGAATATTCCCACAAGAAACAGGACTATGTTGCTTTAAAGTCTTTTCTATTTAATATATTTGGTTTGGTCTCTCTTGTGAAAACTGTCAGAAGAAAAAGAAGAGACAGCATGTGTGTAATATATAGTTTGATCATTCAAACATGGTAAAAATGATAGCTGTTGTCTGTAGATAGAAGCATATTTTCAGCTAAAACAAACCTGTCTTCTGCTTTTTGTTTGATGCAGAGAGGAGTGCTGTTCTGATTAGGATGGAGTACCTGATATCAGGGAAGTTACTCCTCATGGCTCTGACAGGCACTTCTCTGCCCAAATAGGTCACTAAACCTTTATGTGCTTCAGTTTTATTATTTGTAAAACAATTCTTATTTATTTCAGAAGGATATACTGGGACTAAATAAACTAGGGTTTGAAAAAACATGTTTAGATCTCCAGTAAAAATTCTGTAAATATGGGACACATTCTCTGTTTGGAAAAATAAGTTGAAAAGTAAAATGAAAGTAGGAAAAGTTTTAACAGGGAGGTTTTAAATTTTTGTAAGATTCTTTTACTTATGCCTGGCCCATTTTTATCAGTGAAGCCTGGTAATAAAAAACAAAGCTAAGTGTTGCAGTAGGAAGGAATGACACATGCTGTGTCCTCCTCTCTAGCACCCTTACTG
Organism: Agelaius tricolor; assembly: GCF_023055355.1. Taxonomy (NCBI): domain Eukaryota; kingdom Metazoa; phylum Chordata; class Aves; order Passeriformes; family Icteridae; genus Agelaius; species Agelaius tricolor. The sequence goes on from NW_027269262.1 coordinate 36,295,201, forward strand.
TATTTGATGTCGCTGACAGGTACCTCAGGGTTTTGGAACAGAATTTATTCAGAACTCCAAATATTGCACCAGGGTCATACTTGGCACTTGCTGTTCAGCTGTTCCCATGCAACAGGACCCTTTTCCAGTCTCATTTGAAGACTCACAGTCAGCAGCAAGATGTGCAGCCCAAGGTTGGTTTAGGTCCCATCGTTGCTCCTGGCTAACAAGGACAGAGGGAGAGCAGAAGGGAGAAGGCCAGAGCTGCTCCACAGGGACCTGGATGTCTCAGGCAGAGAGTGCTGCTGCCTCCCTGAGACACTGACTGTCTTGGAGAGATCTGAGGCCCAGGGTTTCAGCTCAGATGGCCTACAGTGTAGTTGTTTGGCTTTCCCCGAATGGTGTCTGAGCTAAATCATTTAGTACTTTGCCTTAGGCCTCATGTCCTATTGCCACAAGTGTATTTAAAGGATCCTCTTCTCCTTTCCAGCTGTCACATAAGGCAGCAGACATACACATCTGTTGTATATACACATCCAGATTTATTTTCAGGTTTCTCATTTCAAGGCTTTTTTTTTTTGCTCAAGGTTCTTCAACTTGAATTGTGGTCCATGTGAGTCATCCATGCTGCGTTCAGCTCATTACCCTCAGGGCCAAATAAAAGATGGCACCTGGCATACAGAAGAAAGTAAAGTATGTACAAAGAAAGCACCATACTGGAAAGAAGCACTTGAAACCAAAGGGTTGAATTATGTCCCTGTGGGCTGATGTTCTAGATAGATTCACAGAAGAGAAAAAAAAAACAACAAAACACCTTTTCCTACCTCAGCCTTCCTGAGACCAGACTTGGATTACTTAGGTGCATAACTTTGTTCAAAAGCATCACGTGCCATTAAAATGCTATTGAATTTTTGAAGCCTTTTGTTTTGCTCATAGAAACAAGTATTGTCTACCTAGTATCTTAAAGTAGAAAAAAATACATCATCACAAGCAGTTTTATATTAGCTTTAAGTATTTTTATTTCTATTTAATATTAGGAGTCCATATAAGTATTTTAAGGACAAGCTACATTAATGTTGCTGACTGGCAATCTGAACAGTCCATACTATGACTGGTGGGAAATTTCCAAGTATTCTAACCCAGCTTTTGTAACTATGGTTGACATCACCTATGGGACTGACTGCTAGATGAACTCACCAAGAGCTGAAGCTCTCCTCACCTAGCTAGTGACAGCAACTGATGCCTGAAGAACCCCTTTCATTTTTTGCTTGAATGTTAATGCCAGTTTATGTTCTTATCTAGTCATCCTGACAGGACCTCACTCAGATGACCTAGGAAAGAAAATAGGCAGAACTGAAAACCATGCAAAGCTGTCCTGTTATGTTGGAACAACCAATGTTATCACAGATTTGTAGAATCATAGAATCATAAAATCATAGAATGCCCTGGGGATTGGAAGGTACCTTACAGATCATCTAGTTCGAACCCTCCTGCCATGGGCAGGAACACCTTTGACTAGACCAGGTTCATCAGGACCTCATCCAAGCTGGCCTTGAACACTTCCAGGGGACATCTACAACCTGTCTGGGCAATCTGTTGCTGTTTCTTATCACCCTCCAAGTATAGAATTTCTCTCTAATATCTAGTCTGAATCTACTCTCTTTCAGCTTAGTGTCATTACTCCTTGTCCTATCACTCCATGGCCTTGTAAAAAATTTCTCAACCTTCTTGAAGGTCCTTTTTAGGTACTGGAAGGTGGTGTATGGTCTCCCCAGACCCTTCTCTGCTCCAGGCTGAACAATCACAGCTCTCTGAGTCTGTCTTCATAGGAGACATGCTCCAGCCCTTTGATCATCTTCATGGCCTCCTCTGGACTCACTAAAGCAGGTCAGTGTCCTTAGTTTTGGGGCCTCTGGAGCTGGATGAAGCATTCCAGGTCCACCCTCCCTTTCCCTGCTGGCCACACTGCTTTTGATGCAGCTCACAATAGGTTTGGCTTTCTGGGCTGTGAGTGCACACTACCAGGTTGTGCTGAGCTTCTTATCAGCCAACACCCCAAAGTTCTACTCCTCAGGGCTGCTTTCAACCCATTTTCCATTCTCTCTTTCCATTTAGCATACACCTAGCCTATTCCTATTAGCCACTGTAGGATTAGCAGAATATAAAGTTGCAGTATGAGCAACCAATAATTTGTAAACAATCCAAGCCACTTGTTGCTACTGAATATCTTTTACATATTTATATGCTGTTTAAAAATGTTAGATATCATTACTTGCATTCTTTAGTATGTCTGCATACCTAAAATTATTTAGATTATATAGTGTTGTTCCACTGCAAAGTGGGAAGGAGCAATCCATAATTCCTTCTGGGATCCACTCATCAATTATTAGGTTATGGTAACATATGCTGCATAACAGCGGCCAAAGTACCTCATCCAGCAATTTACTCTGTCTGAGTTGGCATGGATTTTCAAGGAAGTTCAGACTTTACCCCTCCCTATACAAGTGATTTTATCAATTAATTAACCTCAGCAGTCATAATTTGTGCTGTGCTTCTAGTGAGCATTTGCCCAATGTGTGTTTACATGCTCTGGAACACATGGCCTTTGTTTGCTGTTTACTTGGGCTTTTTTCCTAAATAAAAAACCACCTCCAGTCAAAAATCCTTTACAGCAGAGGGGCTCTAAGACAGATTGCAATTCACCTCGCAACGTTCTTAATGGCATTTGCAACAATAGCATGAAGAATTGCAGTTTGCTTTCTCAGAGCAACCTAAGGGAAAGCAGACACAGCTGGGGTGTGCAGGGCTGCCCTTAGCTGGAGCAACAGGATGCATCCTTAGCTGGGATGCACTGCCAGAAGAAACCCTAGAGATGCCACTCACCAAACTCCCAGGGCTCGCTCTGGCCCAGAAACATGAATTTTACACCAAAAACAAAGACAGAAGAGTCTGAGGCATGCATATGTCTCATGCCAGTACAGGCTCCATATGTTGTCAAGAGGTATGGAGCCCCTACTGCGCCTGGGTGCAGAAACCCAGAAATATTACAGCTGCTTAGGCATTCTCTTGACTACTCAATCACATTTTTTTGGAGAGGAGATATTGCCCTACTTTGTGCTGGTTTGACTCAACAAGTGCTCAGGGGTGCCCAAGCAGCCATACCACATCTTCTTCCAAAAACTGCACAGCAGGAGAGTTATTTTTTCCCATGGGCCAAATATGAACAGAAGTGTGGAAACTGAATCCTTTCATATATTCTTAATAGTGCTAAATACATTCTCACCCACTATGTATGTGTTCCATTTTTATGTAAATAGAATAGTTGTGACAGCATGATACTGCTCAAAGTTTATTTGAGGGCAAGTTTATGAATGAAGTGCCTTTTTTTCTTCTGGGTAAGGAGGAGGCCTATAGCAACTAAAAATTTCCAGAGATAAAGCAACTTATCTCATTTAACTAGAACCTAATGCATCTATATTTTTAAAGCCCAGGACACAAAGCACACTGTATTCTGGGCAAATTTCATAGCTCAGCTAACATATGTGTTCCCTACATTTTGTGCAGCTCAAGTGTGTTTTTCAAAGGAAATATGCCTTTAAAAAAAAAAAAAAAAAACCTTTCTTAATTTTAGGTGATTTTTGTGGAATTCTTTAAGCTGATTCTCCTTTAGGTAATTTTGACAATGGAAAAGTGTATGCCTGTACTATTTACAGACATTTGGTCTGTGATGAGAGAACAAAATGCACTATAATTAGAGAGACATTGAGCCACATTATTTAATAGATGAAGAGTCCTGACAATAAGGTAGAGTTATCCCTAGACCTTTTTTATTCACTGGGAGATAGTATGTAAGCATGAAGATCAGATAAACATATCAGAAAACTATTAGCCAAATCTTGGTAACAATTGTACCATTGCAATTTCATGGTTCAAAGACTATTTTTGAATCAAGTGAGACATTCCTCAGCTCACAAGACCTTTTCCTTCCTTATAAGGGATTTTAATAATGAAAAAAACTGATAATTTTCTGAGGTTTGGTTTGTTTATTACTTTTCTTGTCCTGAAAAGGCCAATTAAATTAAAAAAAAAAAAAGAACTGTGGGAACGTAAAAATATTAGACAAAAATAATTTAGTACTTTGCATGTTCAGAGTTGCATATGACCACTGATGAGTCATCCATGTTTTGGTATTGTGGTAAATTTGATTTAATCTTTCTAAAGCTATCCCTGATAAAAAGACATCTGCTTCTCTTCACTGCTCTGACATTTTGTCTTGAATATATCCATTCATGGTAGACATTTACAGTTTAATATTCCTGTAACAGTCATTGGGAATTCAAAGGAATGCCCTTGCATGCCCAAAAGGCAGGATTTAGTGAAAACTATGTGATGGACCAGAATTAGCCATTCACTTTTAGACCTTTGACTTCAGGGGGCTGAATTTGAAGCAAAGACTGATCTTTCCTAACTCCTTTCTATTTATGGCTATATCAAAGGCAGAATTATTTAAAGCCATGTAGAAACAAAAGCAGAGGACTTTGCATAAGCTTTGAACAAAGATGCACATGTAGAGGGAAAAAATGAGACTAAGTATGGGAAGGAGCAACAACCATTAGAAAGGTGGACATCAACAAAGGGATCCTTTCCCTGATCAGAGAGGTGAAATCTCTCAGAGGTGGAAGTATGTGTCTAGGAGATAAGAAGACTTAAGAATAAGAGCTAGCTTAGCATTAGCAGCAAAAAAAAGCTGTCAAAAAAATCTTAGTCATTTACAGGAATCTGCCTTTACTCCAAACAATTAAAATTGATTAGGTAAATCTTAAAAAAATTGACTGGGTGAAGAGGCCTTGTAGAGCAAGATGATAACCATCACAGCTCTGCATGAAGCATTCTGGAGATTGAGTTATTGGCTTTTTTACTGAATTAAGATAAAAAATGAATCTTCCTGTAATCCTGATTTTGTTATCATCTTACTCATACAATAACTTGAAGAATAATTCAGTAACATGAATGATGCAGTTTAGTATATAAAGAACTTATCTTTTCTTCTGTTTAAAAGTTAATATGTGATAATTGATGGTTGTCCACCTTACACCTTGCTGTAGATGATAATGAGATGCCACAAGTCCCTACCACTGATTTTTGGATGTCAAAAACATAGTATAAGAAATCACAACCAAAAATAAAAATTAGATTGCACTGGGCTACTGTCAGTACAGTTCTGAGGAGCAACCACATCTGTCACTGCTTTTTACTTTAATGACATCTAATCTCCTCTTGAAACTCATGGAAAGGATGTTAAGAAAGGAGGTTTAAATAAAAAGTCTCGTCCTTATCAAAAATATCAGTAAAGCATTTTTGAGGCTCAGGGCTCAAATTGAGGGGGAAACTATTGCCTTTGCTTCAAAAGAAAGTAGCTAGTTTAATCTTGCTTCCACTGAAGTAACAGACTTCATCATACAAACAGGGAGAGAGAAATTGACTTTGTTTAATAGCTGTGGTTTCAGTTCTTTGTGCTTCTGTTTCCTTAGAGACTTATGTGCTTGTAGATGGGCATACATTTTCTGATAAACACATCTCATTGTACTTCCTTTGCTTTCACAGGTTGAGGTTTAAAAAGTGTTCATGCATTCCTTCATCTTTTGTTTTCCTTCAAGTGCTAATGAAAAAAGCAGGGCTGCTGGAATATCATACGCAGGATAAAAACAACAAAACAATTATAAAAATCTTATAATCATAGCCAATACATTTATTTAGGCAGGTTAACTAGTTCCTCACCAGTTATCCTGCCTAAATAAGTGTATTGGCTATGATTATACAGATCAAAACAATGATATTGGGAAATAAATTGTACACTCAACTGCTACCAAATATTGATATTGTTGTCACAAGTATTATAACACCATGCTGTTTTTCTTAATTTTTATATCTGTGGCAATTCCTAAACAACAAACATTGACAAACAAACATGATTATCTCTCATTTTTAATGTGCTGTGGTAAGATAACAAGGTTGATATCCTTGGTCTGGTGGATTGTGTCAAGAACCTGCAGGATTTATCTTTCCAGCATGTCTGTATAAACCTATTATTGGATCATCTCAAAATCTCAAATTAATTTAACCTCCCAGAGCCTCTATGAAATAGAAAACTCTTATAATTATCACTTTATGTATTTGGAGGTAAGCATCACAAGCAAGACCAAAAGCAAGAGAAAGCATAAACCCAAGATTATGAAAGCTACTAAAATGTACCTGCACTCAGGAGCACATAAATTAATTTTAGATGCTTAAGTCTTTCTGAAGTCACAGACCCCAAAAACTGCAGCATCCCTTTGACTCAAAGCAGAGAGTGAGCCACCAGGAGTGATTCATAGTTGTCAAACTATCCTTTTGGGAAATGCTGTAGATCTGATGAAGACGAATCTTGTTTCTTTTTACCTTGTTGAAATTAGCTCTAATAATTGCCAAAGAACATCTATTCTACAGCATGGCAGCTATGTTACTGCAGGATAGTGGGAATTGGCACCTGCTCAGAGGCTGGAATTGTTCTGAAGGAGACCTTTTCTTTAGGTCTTTCTTTCATTAATAACCCTGAGAAGGTCACACTGTGGAAGTTCATTCTGATATCCTGTTCATTGAGTAGCAATCTCAGATTTAGGCAATTGTTTAAAAGGGTGCAGAATAGGGAAATAAATCAACATTGGTGTCAGTTTGTTTTATTTCAATAATGGTCACCATGGAAACAAAGTCACTGACCTATTTCTTTTCATACATACAAGTAAACACCAGGGTTTCCAATTTTCATACACACCATCTTTCATGCCAACCATTTACCTTACAGAATTCCCATAATGTACTATCTTATTGAAACTCCCAGTTTTTCCCTAAGGGGCTTTTTTACTTTTTGCCAATTTCCTTCACCAGGAAGGCAATGAAAACTTACTATTGTCATGATAATTCCAGTTCTCTTCTAGTTTCACTACACCTATACTTGCACATAGGTGGGGTGACTGTAAACCAGCAATCTAATAGCTGTGTGATTAGATGTGCTTCAGCAGTACCTCTGACTCATCAGATTACTTCATTCTGCATCTTTTGAAAATACTGGTCAGTGTTACTACACAAGGACATCTTTCTAATGAGAATGAACATCATCTGCTTCCAGTCGACGAGGACTCTCCTCTTACCTCCCCATCATGGCACTCTTTAAATAAATTACTACTGCTGACCTGGCTTGTGCCACACTGTTCAGAACCTGTGGATTCATTCTTGGCTTGTTGTATTTGCATAATTCACGTTGATTTATTTGCATTTAGGTAAGCTGTAGGTGTCAAGAGCCCACAATATTTACCAGCTGACACCCAAAGTGAGTGCATGCATGTAAGAACAACGTGTGCCTACTTGCATAAGGAGGAAATAATGGAGTTTTCAAGGAATGCTGCAAAACCATCAGGCTGAAGTGCCACTTCTCCTTTTATTATTGAGTACACAATAACACCCTCTCCCTAAACTTCTTAAGCATTTACTGCATATGTTGTGTGCGTGCAATGCACTGTGGCCTCAAGGATAATCACCCACATGTGTGGCAAGAGAGAGACAGATCATATGGAAATGCTGAAAACTAAAACAATATGATACTTGCTACATTATGGCCTCTGAAACTGTGCCCCGTGCTTGTCTCATCTCAGTAACAGTTAAATAATCTAGCACATTAGCTGCACATTCTAGGCTAAATGCACTGCTAGAGTAACTCCAGAGATGTAATGAATATACTTTCTTCTCCTTTAAGGAATTTAAATCCATGTAACACCATTGAATTTGATGGCACTACTCCAAGACTAAATAGATATAACTATGAACAGAATTATCTGACTGAACCAAGCTGTTCAGAAAGAAATCAAAGATGTGCCAAAGAGCCAGTGCCTTTCATTTTATATTTCTGTGACAAGCCTGACTGCTGTATCTTTCACAGGCATTTCAAGTTTAACTTAAAGGCATATGAAAATGGTTTAGGTTTAAGTTAAAGGCATTAAGTCAAGTTCATCTACATCACTGTTTGTAGCAGTCAATAGATGCATTTTACCTGACATGGGAATTAAGTGTTGTCTAGGTCACTTTATAGCGAGATTTGCTAGATTTGGCTGCTATTATTTCTGCAATCTACTGGGCAAATGTGGTTACAATTTCCTAAGTCCCATTGCCCAAATTTACTTAAACTGCTTCATAAACAGAATTTAAACATGCCTTAGCTAGCACTTGTGATAGATGAAACTTTTCCTCTACTACACTTCCAAAACTTCTGTTCCAGCTGAGGGCACAGACCTTGCAAATAGATAAAACATGTTTTGTTTCAGTGCTCTGTATCTATCTCAGTGGCCTGCAGTCTTTCAAATTTTCCTTCCCCCCTCCTCCTCTTGGGTCCTGCCATTTCCCACTGATGAGAGGGACACAGAAGTTTCCTTATTGGGTAACTTTGGGCAAGTCCAAGCACTGCTGTCCACTGAAGGGAGATTTCTGTAGTGACGTCAGACTATTTTTACAATAGCAGCCTGAGGAGCCTGAGCTCAGCAACCAACAGCCTGGGGAATTGAACAGGAAGAGGAAAAACAATGAGAAAAAAACCCTTACAACAACTTAAAAAACCCCTACAAACTTAAAAAAACCCTTACAACTGTTACATAATACATTAATACATTAAGAGGATTAATGTATTAATATCATCTTAATACATTCAGATGATTTTTGTTATCTCAAATATAAATATAAAGTCAGGGGACTTTCTCCTCATTTTCCTCTTAATATTGGCAGCAGCTCAGAACACTCATTGATTTTATTTTTCAAATAGAAAATATTTTTTAAAGGTTATCTGATATTTTTATCTTTCAGTTTGTCAGGGATGCAGTATGTTGTGGGGACATAAGGGATGGTGTGTCTTCACTGCCAAGCAGAGCTTAGCTCTAGTGGCTGCCCAGGGTCCCCACATAGACTGAAAATCCATTGAGAATACAAAAACAGTGCCATTTTACTTCATACCATCAGTTCTTTACATATTTAGAGTTTTTTTGTTTATTGTTTATTCTGTACTTTGTTTATTTCGATAACAAAAATTGATTCATATTACACCAGGATTCCATCACCCACTAATACTCCCAGATTAACGGAATCAGTGGTGCTGGTTGCATATTGAGTTTTCCAATGTAAAAGCACCCTAAAACATTCCCTGTTTTCCAGGAGATTACATGGGGAACCCAGAGTATTCTACAGCCTACCTCAGAGCAGAGTGAAATTTTAACTGTAGGAGTTAGCAAGTTTCAGAAAGTTTTTATTTTTATGTCAGATGGAGTTTGTAAATGGATGTTAACGAACAGTAAATTAAAACAGGACAAAATAGCCTTTCTCTAATCATTATACTAAGTTTGATACAGTAACCACCCATATAAACACAGAATCTTAATGATTTAAAAATCCTAAATATGGACATTGTTGAGAGAAGTAATTTCAGAGACAGTGAAAGAAAAGTCCAGGTTAGCGAGAGGGTATGCATATCAATAATATCTCTTTAGAAATATACTCTCCTTCTGGTTTTGGCCTCACTCCAAAAGTCTACTTCTGAGACATCCCAAACAATGGAGACCTTATAACGAGAACCTGTGGAACAGTGTCCTGCATCATGCTGATGATTTATGAAAGAGTGGTTTGTCTCAGCTCTAATCATTCAAAGTACATAAAGTTAATGGTCTCAAAAGACAAGCAAATTCTTCCTGCACACAGCAAACACAGTGCAGAAATTCACTTAGATGGTACTAACTTTCCACTCATTTTCTCTGCACTTTTCCTGAGGAAGCAAGCAGTCAGCAGGGTACTCCCTTGTATAAGCCCAGATCTTGGAAGTGTTGACTCTTACAGGCAGATTCCTCATACCATACTTAAGCTGCTTAAAAGGAAACAGTCAGATTTTCAAAACTGTGAGAAATGTGCAGTTACCCTGGGCATTGAGGAGATTTGCAGCTTCCAGGCAAGCCAGGTACCTCCTCCTTGGGCATCTAACTACAGCATAGCTCTGGCTGCTCAAACTCAAAAATCTTGGTGTCAGTGTGGAGCTAAAGGATTTTGTAGTGCTTGAAGGGATTAGGGATTTTTATATTAAAATTATCAAGATGATGCATTTCATGCAAAGACTTCTCACCCTCTTTCTCCCTAAAAATTCGAGCCATGCTGGTGTGAGTATCCATATGTGTGCCAAAGGGATTTAACTCAGCCAAGAGTTAAGTGGCAGGAGCTTGTGTTGCTGGTTTAGGGGTGGCAGAGGGGGTTGAGTAGTTGCAACAGGGACACAAATCACCAACAGATCAATGTCACTAGATGATTTAGTGATGTTTTCCACTTCCACTTCCCTGAGTGGAGACTTTCACAAATCCTGTGACACAACTATATTTTATTTGTGCGTTTGGAGACCTGGAATTCATTTTATTAGTCAATCAGCTGGACTTAAATGAAATAACACGGTCAGATAAAACCTGTCTGTAGGTGGACTGTGATCCACCCTAAGGAAAAGCCTGTTTCTTCTAATAAGGGCTCTCCAGCACCTTGTTGTCAGTGAACCTCCCCCTGCCTTCTCCCACCTTTATAGTCACCCCCATGCACAGGGGGCACAGCCCAAATGGTAGCTGGACACAATCTGCAGATCTTGGGATAGGGAAGACAAAGACAAACCATGAAGCAAAATTTTTATTAAACTGGGAATTTGGTGGTGAGGACTGGAGAATTCTGACTTCAGGGAGTTAAGAGATGCCCTCTGCTGTAGCTCAGCCACTAGTCAGTGTGGATGCCTGATATTGTCTTCTCTTGTTCCTGAGTCATTCTTTACTTACTTTTTGATGCCATTCTATAAAGTTTCTTCTCTTATGATATTTTTTGAGGAAAAAAAATGTCCCCTTTCAGTTCTTGTTCAAAGATTCTCAGGTCTGTGGAAGAAATGGAAAGTGATTAAAAAATATCAATTATTAATTGATAAAAAAGTGATAAATTAAGAGTATTAAATCTACTGCTTACTACATAAAAGCAAATTCCATGGGCATAGATTATGTCATTCCTAATTATTTAAAGTAGATATTGATCTACCTTTATGAAATGAAAGATATTTTTATGATATTTTGCAGGTATATTTAATACATATAACACAGAAAAAAACATTTAATATGTGAAACAATGCTTACATACATTATTTCAAGGACTGGTCCATTTGATATAACTAACTTGTTTTAAAGACCAGTACAAAGACAAAGAGTTCATTCGCCTGTATATTTATTAATTCAATATGCAAAATTGCCTTTATTTGCATCCATGGATTTTATTCCCTGTTACATCTCCTTGACAGGAGAAAGCTGAATGGCATGTCAGTAGCAAATAAAAAGCATAAGGGTGATGAGGAGATGAGTCTGTTGTTTGACATATGCAAGTTGCAGTTTAGGACTTAAGAGAAACATATCTTCTCTTGAATGCTAAGGAATCGTATGGTGTTTTAAGGAGGGAATCTCTGGTTTTCTTCTGTCTCTTGCACAAAATCTCTGGTTTTCTTCTGTCTCTTGTCCTGTGGGACAAGAAAGATGCATCAGAGCAGTGTCATGGGCTGCATTTCAGACTCATACCATTGACTTAAAACATCACATCAGTGTATGCTAAGCTCCACTGCTGCTTTGTGACTGATTAGTATCATGTATTGACGAATCTTATCTTGTCACACTACTTGGCATGCATCCAAATCTTCCGGTGCACAAAGTAAACAATGACATTTTCAATGTAATTTGAGGTTTTCTGGTGTAAATTGTGGAAAGTTCAACAAATTTAGACGTGGAGGGTAGTCCTAGCTACACAGAACTTATTTGGTGGCTTTATGATGCCCTCCGAGAAGAGGCAAATACAATTTACAGGGAGTTTCCATACGAGGGGCCTGCAGTTTCTACTGTTCCCAGGAGATGGCATACATCTTTTGGAAAAAATGTCTGCTCACTTCCTAAAGGAGCAGCGAGGTGTAGGAGGAAATACTTCAATGCACCATTCAGTCCTGCGATTTCCACTTGAAAAATTGAAAGTCAGTTGGCAAACCCTTTGGGATTTAGGAGAGATGGAATGGGGATTGCCATCCACCGAGGAGAGTTTGCATGAATAGCTCAGCAGGAGGAGGGCGAAGAATCCCCACCCAGCAACTGCATTTTCTTTGTGGCATAATATATGTAAGACCATAACACAATGCCCTCCTACTTTCATCTTTCTATATTGCCACTCATCAGCATTACAAAGAATGTAGCTATTAAAAGAACTGCCTCTTGGCACCCAAAAGCCATAGCACTGTATTTTCTACAACAAAAAACTTGAGCCTCTATTATTTGTTTTGCTACATTTGCAGCAGTCTCCCCATTAAGCTTGCCTCTCACAGCTCCCTGATCTCATTCCCCGTTGGACCTAGATCAGACACACAAGAGGTCAGGCTGACTTTCAAACTTTCTTGCGGGCTGGCAAGCACAGAAAAGTGTAACTGTAATAAGGATTAAGAAGTTCTCAGATGGGCCTACCAATGTAAAAAGTCTCTCCCTTCCCCAGCTCTGCCACCCTCCAAAACCCTTGGGGTAAACATCAGAGTCAGATTTATCAATAGAGCATTTATTAACCCCTGGTTGTTCAAGACAGCTTTTGCAAGCATTGGGGCCTGAAGCTCCTACAAAAACATTCTCTGGCACTTCAGTGATATTTTTAAAAGTCCTGCAACTCCTGGAAGGAAAAGAATTTCCATCAATTTCTTGTGGTAATCCCAAATCTTGGAAGTGCAATCTGAGGCAGTGAAGAAGAAGCCATCAGACATTGCTCCTTCTGCTGACACACCCATGTGTAGGTCTTTGTGGTAAATGGAAACCAGTACATTGTGATTTGTGACACACTGCCTGCACGTTCAAATTTACATACATAAAACTAAAAATACCCTTGCTGAAAGGGAGCCAACGTGACCAGCATCAAGGGCTACAAAAACCAAAACTGAATCTATCAGCAACCACATGCTGACAGCCAGACTCAGGTAGCTGCAGTGGGGAAAGCAGGGCATGGGCTCAGTCACTGAAGGAAGCTGCAGCCAGAAGGAGAAGCAGAAATAGTTGAGAGGTGGTTACCCAGGTATGCAGCAACCAGCACCTTCACCACACATCACAGCTGAGGGATTAGCTTGACTGCAGTCTGGGTCAGGTCTAAACTCATCACAGGGGGATGTGTGAGGTTTCAGAGGAAATTCCTGAGCACTGAACTCCTGATTCATCAGGTCCAGACCATTAAATTGTAGACAACATACGCACTAATTTCTGAGAGCTGAGGGAGGGTGTGCAAATTAAAGAGGGCTATAATTCTGATCAGTCTATACCATGGGTTGCATATGCTCTTCCTTATGCCATGGTTTGCATGGTTGCACGTCCCCATTCCTCCCAGGAGCACAGGAGCTGGAGCCATTCCCAGAGTCACTCTACAAGTGCCCCTAAAGATGGTGTTTGTTACTGCTGTCATTTATGGTGACCAACCTTTAGCTAAGGCTTTGCTGTTCAGAGCAAGGCACGCTTGCCCACCTCCCCCAGGACTTCCTGTGGCTGTGAGCAGTGTCTGTGGAGCCTGAACCTAAATGCAGTAAGACTCCAAGAGGCACCCAACCTACCTTAATTCCCCCAGGCAGCAGGTCCCAAACCCAGAGTACCCATGCCTGTGACAGTGCACTGTTGGATCACCCATCCTGTGGCTGGGATCCTGGCCCTTCCTGAGCCTTACCATCTGTCCTGCTTTAGGGACACCATCTCCCACCAGGTGGGCTCTCTGATAGTGGCTTTTGTGTTCAGGTGCCTGGCCACCAGTTGTCAGAGCTAATGTGGCCCCTCAAAGGCACACTGGGAGATCTTAACTTGACAGCAGGCTCCTCTCAGCCTGCCTTTTTTCCACTGTATTTGGCACAGCAGAGGTGGAGCCAGTTTCAGACTTTTGGGAGTCACAGGACATTGGGATAAGCCTATGCCAGCTGCGCTAAAGTAAAAGTGAGTGAAACAGCTGGCAGCAGGTGAGTGGTGTGTTTTTAAAGTTCCTGGGGGATGCTTGAAATGCACTTATCTTGATGCTTGTGGATAGTTTTAGAAGAGCTCCCTGGATTTGCTGTAGTCAGCTGTTTGCTTATTCTAACAAATAAATATAAGAAACTGCTCTTCAAGAAATTAAAGGTTAAATTTGGATGCCTTCCACAGGAAATGGAAATGTAAGGGTATGTGTTTTGAAATACGGATGTTACAATTCCCATTCTAGCTTGCAAAACAAACCCCAAACCTGTACTATGCCACTTTAATGATTTATAAGCACATCTTTTAAAAAAATCACTTATTCAGTCTCTCGTGATGCCTCTCTGGTACACACATGAGGCTCAGCAGCCTGCTTGTTTCTCATGCTGCAGAGATTATTGCTTTTACTCATGGCCAGACCGTGGCTGCCCAGGAGCAGGTGTGTGACTGAGGGGGAGGTGAGGAAGCTCAAAGCCTTCATCTGCTCGGGCAGGTATTCAACAAGCAGCAATCCCCATGCAGGTTGTCTGCCTCTTGCAGACAACATTTCAGGAAGAGCAGGCAAGCCACACTAGTTGTGGTTCAAGTGGGGTAAATGCACTTCCCTCTGACAGTGCCCACTGGGGCTGGTTTGGAGACAGCTGTGCTGCATCTTGAAATGTGCTGATGAGATGCTCCAAGCATTGGGGTGGTGTTCAGCAAAGAAAATCAGCTGGCTCCTAGCACTTTCTGACCCTCCCTCTATAGTCATAGGAAGAGAAATTCTGTATTTCTGTTAATCTGAAAGTCTTTCAAAAGTACCTATATAGCCTGCTCCACTGCTGAGGCCCTCTGACATCTGGGTCTTGAGTTCAGAAGGGCTGGACTCCCAGGACTGTACAGGTGTTTCCAAGGTGCATCAGAGAACCAAGAAAGTGCAGCTACAGAAATGCTGCTAGTGAGGACATGAGCACATTCAAATACAGACATGCACACGCAAGAGCAGAAGTGAAAGAAAAAGTTAAACCAAGATCAAGGTCACGCAGACGTGGAGTTATTAAAGCAACGACTACTCATTTAAAATTTACTCTGAACCACTCAGAAATGGAACAAATCAAAGGAAAGTGTTTCTCAGTTTTGTTTGACTAATACAAAATCTAAACCATACTTAATATATCACTGGGTTTCAAAAACTTATCTGACGGCATGGTGTCTGCTTCTTCTGTGAGATTTACTGCTCTTCAGAGCTGAAATATGCCAAGGGGGACCTTTAGCTGGTTATGATAAATGGCTTCTCTCCACTGACTTCACTGAAGCTATGCTATATTGGTCTGATTTTTTAATATCTGACCTAAAGAGCTAAAAAACCTTTGAGGACATGGGCACTGTTTCTAAATGCAGATACTGCAACAGTTTTTCTAAGGACTTAGAACTATTAAAGGGTCAAAGTATGAAGTTTGCAAAATGTTGAGAATATTTCCAAAGACAGAAAGAAGTTCCCACCTTCCCTGGCCCCGACTGAAATTCTTCTCATTGAAATGCAGGTATATTTTTCATGACTTATCCAGATTCCTTTTTTCAAGGAAGAAGTTGCTCAGTTTATAAGACTAAATGCTGGTCTTTCCCTTTAACATTCTGTGTGGAATCATGTTACAGAGAATTAGAAACTTTCAGAATCTTTGGAAAAGGCCTCAGCCCTCCTAACATTGAAATGGCAATGATTAACAGCATTATTTCAATGATTGCCACTTTATCCAACTAGTAGATACTCTAAAGATTTTCTTCCATCATATAACCACAGCTGAATACCAAAAATGCTTTCTGCTGTAGGAACAACTATCTGAAGATCATTTTCATTTCTCCTTTTCACGTACAACTGTTTGCTCCATTCTCAGAGTAATGTTTTTTTAAAAATGTTGGTAAAAGCAGAAATGAAAGCAATTAAAAAAAAAAAAAGCTACTTCAATTTGGTTAAAATTGAGACTTTTAAGGTTAACTGTAGTTATGGAAAGCAGCAACAGATAGTCTCAGGAGCAGAAGGGTGAGGAAGAGGACACACTACACTTGTCACCGGGAGCGTTACTGGCTTCTACTCAGAGGAAACATCTGCCAAAACTTGCACCAATCAGGGTAGAGTTAGCTTGATGCAAAACCAATTCTATTCATCAATTGTTAAGGACCAGGCAGGAAAAAGTTACAATCTGATCTTGGAGCAGTTGCTGCACCATAAAACTTCCTTGAGAATTGTTTTATATTTCTTCTGCAGTCTAAATGTTTTGATTACCAAGGCAGTGTTTTCCCATGAGGCATATCTCAAAGAGATGTGGTGCCAGGACCAAGTGGGATGAGATTATAAAATATAAGAAGCTGGAACATGAGAAGTTTGAAACTCAGCTGTGAAAATGTTTATTGGATAAATGTTTACTCTGCTGCATGCTCATATTTATTTTTCTTTCAAACCTTTGAGTTTCCTTACTGCTGCACTGAGACAATTAATTTTCTTTGGAAAACATGGCATGGTTAATTAAACAGGTGAGAGAAAGTAGTTTCTCAACTGTCAGGAGATTCAAAGATTCAATTGCAATTTACAAAGAATATATTACAGTTGTCAACATCATGTGAATCCTGGATTCTGTGAAAATGATAAACACATGAATGCTGTAGGAAATACTCCTTAGAAACCTGAAACCCTTTAGAAACTCATCAATGCCAGTCCTCTGTTGTTCCAGGTGATCACAGCATAGTGTGCTTTTCATGAACAGCTTGTGCTTCATTTTATAAATACCTAAGGATTTTGCTCCTTTTTTCTTCCTGTAGACTGGCTACTCTGAAACCTCACTATGCTGATGACTGGGGAATGAATTAAAAATCCCCTGGCTGTTTCTTTTTGTGCCTAAGTTGTTTTTAGCTTTTGTAGCCTGTCTTCATCTCTGATTTTAATCTTCATGAAAGATATATTTGTGTTCTCTTAAGTTCTCACCTTTTAGCCAGAGCAGTGCAAATCTGGGGGGCATATCTTTGTATGGAGGTGTGTGTGCTGACTTTGGTCCTGTGAGCCAGCCCTGCTTGGCCCACACATCATGGCCAGTGCATCTTCTCTCTGGAACTCAGCCCAGCTCTGGTCTCACAGTTCCTGCTCACCAGCAGGCAGCATCAGGGCCTTGAAGATGTGCTGAAGAAAGAAGCTAAAAAGACTGGCCTGGCTGAACACAGAGCTTTGGCTGAAATTCAGGGAAAAACCCCAGAGTTTATGACCTTTGGAAGGAGGGGCAGGCAGCAGGGAGAAATTTAGAAAGGCCAAAGCCCAACGAGAACCTAATTTGGCTACTACTCTAAAAGATAAGGAATATTTCTCTAATTACATTATCAAAAATGGAGGGCTAAGGAGAATCTCCATCTTTTATTGGATGCAGGGGTAAACATAGTGACAAAGGATGAAGTAAAGGCTGATGAACTCAATGCCTTCTTTGCCTCAGTCTTCCACAGTAAGACCAGCTGTCATCCAAGTACCCGGCTTCCTGAGCTCTTTGGAAAAAGAGACATGGAGGGGAATGAAGCCCCCACAATCCAAGGGGAAATAGTCAGTGATCTGATCCACCACTGAGACACTCACATCCCTATGGGGGCAGCTGGGATCCACCCAGGGGTACTGAAGCATTTGGCAGGAGTGCTCACTGAGACACTTTCCATCACTTACCAGCACTCCTGGCTAACTGAGGAGGTACCAGCTGGCTAAGGGTTAGCAAAGACAATGCCCACCTACAAGAAGGGCTGAAAGGAGAATTTGGGGAACTACAGGCCTGTCAGCCTGACCTTGGTGCCAGGGAAGGTCATGGATCAGCTCATCTTAGGTGTCATCATATGACACATGCAGGACTACCAGGGGATCAGGCACAGTGTGGCTTATGAAAGGCAGGTCCTGCTGGACCAATCTGATCTCCCTCTATGACAAATGGACCCACTCAGTGAAGGAAGGAGAAGCTGTGGGAGTCGTCTACTTGAGCTTTAGTGAAGCCTTTGACCCCGTCTCACACAGTATTCTCCTGGACAAACTGGCTGCTTTTGTCTTGGACAGGTGCACTCTTTGCTGGATAGAAAACCTTCTGGATGGCTGGGCGAGAGAACGGTGGTGAATGGAATTACATCCAACTGGTGATCAGCCAAAATGGTGCTCCCCAGGGCTCAGAATTGGGATCAGTCCTGTTTAATCTCTATCAGTGATTTGGACAAGGGGATTGAATGTATTCTCAGTAAGTTTACAAAGAACACCAAGTTGGATGGAGTGTTGATCTGCTGGAGGGCAGGAAGGCTCTGCAGAGGCATCTGGACAGGCTGGATCAATGGGCTGGGGCCATTTTGTGAGGTTCAACAAGGCCAAGTGTCGGGTCCTGCCCTTGGGTCATGAAAAACCCCAGGCAGCACCACAGGCTGGGGGCAGAGTGGCTGGAAAGCTGCTGGTGGAAAAGGACATGGGAGTGCTGAGTGACAGTGGCTGAACGAGAGCCCAGGTGGCCAAGGAGGCCAAGGAGGCCAGTGACATCCTGGCCTGTATCAGCAAGAGTGTGGCTGGCTCAGGACCGGAGGGGGGATCATCCTCCTGTACTTGGCACTGCTGAGGCTGCATCTCAAACCCTGTGCTCACTTTTGGGTCCCTCAGGAAAACAAAGACATTGAGGTGTTGGAGTGAGTCCAGAGAAGGACAACAGAGCTGGTGAAGGGTCTGGAGAATAAGTTCTATGAGGAATGGCTGAGGGAGATGGGGTTGCTTAGCCTGAGAAAAGCAGGCCTGGGAGAGACTTAATTCCTCCTTACAAATACCTGAAAGGAGGTTGTGCCCAGGTGGGGGTCAGCCTCTCATCCCAGGTAACAAGCAATAGGATGAGAGGAAATGGCTTCAAGTTGCACAAGGGAAGGCTTAGATTGGATATTAGGAAAAATTCTTCTCTAAAAGGGTTGTCAAACATTGGCACAAGCTGCACAGGAATGATTCTAAGATTCTAAACCCAAGCCCTCATAAAAACAGCTTGCAAAAATAGCACTTTGAAAATGAACTTGAGCCTGTATTTTCTAGAAGATAAATCTAGAAAATGGAACAGAAATTGCCTGATGGGGCCATATCAATGAGTTTAAGCTCTCCAAGGCAGACTGTTACTTCCTCTGTTTTTGCCTTAAATGTAGAATCATGTGGCCTTGATCAGTGGCTTTTTGGTCCTACTGTGATCTAAGAGTCAAGTATTAATAGCTTCAAACAGCAGGGACTTTTCAACCACACTGTACTATCTGTTGTACTGAGAAAGGCCAGTGCAGAAGCTTCATTTATGTCAGGAGGGGCTTTACACGATCGAAAAGGCACTGATCTGGGTGGGGAATGAAATGAGGTACTCTGGCAGTGAACTGTACTTAGTGGTAAGATATACTCCTCTTTACCTCTCATTAGTGACTCCAGACTTTATTTCATCATTTTCCACACAGAAAGATCGAGCAATTATGTAAATTCTTTAAATTTGACTATTGTTTAATGCCTGTTTTATTTTACTGTTTTTAATGTGTTATCAGTAAACAAGTACTACTCTTTGGCCAACTGTTATGTTTTGTCTAGGGTTACTTAAGTCTCAGCTATTTGTGGAATGTTCCTATATTCCTTTGGGCAGTCAGTGCATGACTCACAATTATCTAATATCTTTTTGGGAAAAAATATCTCAGATCACTTTTTTGCATCTTTTACATAGCTGTTAAATATTATAGGACATACATACTCACTTCAACACCACCACATCTGCAATTGTGGTTGAAAGTAAGAGATTCTCTCTATAGCAACCAGTGCATATTCAGGCTTTTTTTTTAATACCAGACCCAGATTTTGTTCTCAGATCCTCAGTAGTTTTGGGTTTTTTTTCTGATTTTCTTTTTTCTTGAGAGTGAATAAAGTCCTGATACTTTTCCACTACACGTGTCTCAATCTTATTTTGGCAGCTTTCTGAGACAAATGGTTTGCTGACTTTTCTCTAAATCAAAAATGAATTAATGGATCTTCAGAAGGGGATGTGCATTGAATGAATCTGGACAGAATTAGTGACGATGAAATGTTTACTGCAGAATGTTCTTTCTGCGAAGCCTTTAGAACTAATTCCAAATGCATACATGACTGTGGACTTTTAATTGGATAATTCTTGCCTGTTGACATTCTTCCAGCTTCATCCTGTAAGGCGATGTGTGTCAAGATTTCAGAGTCACTTGCATATCTGTGTATCCCTATTTTTCATCCGTATGTGTAAACAACTATTTGCCCATGCAAAATGGGTCCTTAGATGTGCAAATACTTGATCTTCTTGCATAAATATTTTTTTTTGTAAGCAGATCTGTTTACAAGAATGACTACATAAAATACAGATATGTTTGAAATTAAATGAAATACAATTATGTGCAGGTCTATTTACATGAATGACTACATAGACAAAAAAAAAAAAAAGAGAGCCTTTAACTCTGAGCTTGGGGACTTCTGTCCTGTACCACTGACTTTCTTTTTGTCTGTGAAAGTAACTCACTAATAGAGTAGTTTTAGCAGTGAGCTCAGCAAATACACTGATAAAACAGCTATGCACATGTTTAACTTCACTGAAGCTTAAGCAAGGTTAAGCACATCAGTGAGTGCTTTTCTGAATTGGGCCAGCATTTAGATCCAGAGCTCCATGTTTTTCTATGCTTCCTGATTTCCTACACTGCAAGAGAACCAAATTTCAATGGAAATAGTTTATAAAGGATGCAGCATTAGGTGTTGTCAGGGAGAATCCCCTTTGTTGGTATATTTCATAGCCAGATTCCTTATGTAGTCACAGTTCATTTGAGAAAGGGCTGAGAAATTCAAACACATGCCATGCACTGTATCTAGCATTTCCATAGTTATTGAGGAAATGGTGATCCTTTTGATCTGCACATTAGCTTGCAGTTCTCCAAAAATGAAGTCTGTGACATTTACTTCTCCAGAAAAATTTGTTCATTGGCCTTTGCATTTTATTTGACAGCACAAATACTAATGTTTAATTTAACTGACCGGCCCATTAAGTGGGAATCACATTATTCATGAATAATCAATGTTCAGCTGGTGGTCCAGGGTCTGAAGAACATTGCATTTGTCCTCATTTCAAACTGGGATAGATAGTTATTGTGGAGCAATATTGCAGACAATTAGTTATGGAGTGTTCTTTTGGCCAAAGCCCAGCCCTGAGCAGGGGGCTGAGAATGTATGTTTCCCTGGTGTTAAGGTGTCAGAAGGGAACTTGCACTCCTTGAAAAATGATCTTTCCCATAGGTTAGTAGAGCACAAGACAATTGCTCTCTTCTAGAAGTCTTTGGGAAATAGGGGAAGCGTGCAGTGTGAGGGGAGGAGAGTCCCTGAGTCCCTGTGACTGCTGCAGTTGGCTTTCAGGTATGGCATAAAAAGGGCAGGGCAAACCTCTGTCTTCTGTGATCCACACTGTGGTTCCCTTCCAAGTTTTTGTTTTCGTGCCTGTGCTTCCCATCCCCCACTCCTCTTAGTATTATCATTACAAAATGAATGTAGAAATTCAAGATCTTGGCCCTGGAACCTGCAGTTTGTTGGCTGTCCTGGACCAGGCAGGGTTAAGGTTATTTCACAAAGTTACAAAGAACCAAGAACACCTGACTGGTTTTATAATTTGTGATGGTGATTTTAATGGCACTTAAAATTAGAAGTAAGTATCATGACACTATTCCATAATAAAAACACAATACTTCTGGTTAGAAATATTCTGATTTTCCATGTATATGACAAGTTTGTACCTATTTTTAAACCAAATTTTCTCCTTTGCCCCACCCTCCATATTTTTGCAGATTCATGTGTGATTACCACTAACTTAATACTAGATAGATTAATTTATTTGTACTTCAGATATATAATTTTCATCTCCTTTATAAATATGTATAATATGCTCAGCCTTTTAAAAGTATAACTTTTTCTACAACTTTAATTAGATTTGGTTTCTTTTGCAAATATTTTGTTACTATTTTCTTTAAGTTTTGTTTTGACTTGGCAAAACATCTGTGCACTTAGCCAGTTTTTAAAAAATGGGCAAATTTTTCTATGCTACATGGTTTACTTCCCTGTACGCTCCCAAAATACCACTTAGTGAAAACCATCCACAAAGACAAAGTCTGTTATTTAGCAGCAGTGCTCAAGATAGCAAAGATCAGCTTCCATGTGGACAGAGCCTTTGGATCAAACAGGAGGAAGGGGCTAAGAGATTGTATGACTGTGAACAGATGAAATCATGTGACAGGCTTTATTGCTGGTGAAATCTGTTTCCACTTGCTGCCACCCACTAATTTGACAATAGATTGCATCATGTGGTTGCAGCAACTGAGATGACTAGCAACCATTTTAAAATGCTTTCCTTAAAGGGGAAAACACCCTACTAAAGCAGTGGAACAGAGAGGCAGTGTTGTGAGCACATTCTAAATTTTAGAGAAATGCAGTTATGTTCGCTGCAGTATATTAAATTTAACATTACCCAAGTATTTGGCGAGGAGCTATGTATTAGCCAAAATTTGTTTATTTAAAGGTTTTTCTTAATGGACCAAAACAGCTAGGAGGTTTGTTAACAGTAATTTAGCTGATCCTAGAATTGCAATTACCACCTAAGTGCTGTATGGGAAACACACAACATTTTTCAAAGCAGAAAAATAAATAATAATGAACCCTTAGCTTAAAAATGCAATTCTCTCTGTGTTCTTTTCTTGTAAAGAAAAATCTACATTTCAAAGGAATATTTTCTTACATATGGAAATGCTTATTTTCTAGCTACTGAAGATCTGCCAGGAAATATTAGAGAATATCATGTTCAGAGTTTTAGAAGGCAAATTGCTTCTGCATACGCTGTATCTAGCAGACAGCTTTATGGTGCTCTGTACCTGTCTGTCATAACATCATCAGTTTTTCCAAAGTACCTGAAGCCTTTGAAAGTTAAGGAGTGTAGCAGTACACCTTCACATGACACATGTATTTAGCAATGCTAATCTGATTAGCAAGTAAATACAAACTACAGTTGGACGTGCTTTAAACCCAATTATTAAATGTTCCTTGATGGAGGACAAAAACAACTTTGAAAGTAAAAACTGGCTTCAGAGTAAGAAGATGAATTTTAAAGAGCACTAATCAAAGCACACTTATCATGGCTGTGCACCTTTAAAAATGAGTTTCAGATGGACTTTATTGTCTTAATTTATATCTTAGGGAAGCAAGGAGAGCCACCTTAGCTGTGGAAGAGTTGGCTTTTTAGATATAAACACTGACTTTAAAACATCTCAGCAGCATTTTCAGATTGTCACAGTGAGCAGAAACATCCATGTTGTCAGCCAGATGGGAAATTTCATATGCGTTTCTTAAACCAGTTAATTTTCTTCTTCAGTGCAGAGAAGCCAAGAGCTAATGCTGAGGTCTGGGACATACTTTCAATCGCTTTTTGTGTCAAATCCCATGCACCCAGAAAGCCTTACTCTTTTATTTCTTTGTTTGGTTTTATTTCAGGGAGAAACCAGTGCATTTCTGGATGTTTACTCTCAATCTGCCTTAAACCATTCTAGTATTCTGACAGAAAAAAAAATTTCTTTGAAACTGTCAGAATAATTTGAAAAACTGATTCAGAAATAAAAATTGAGTTCTTCTTCTCCTTACATTCCATATTGAGACAAATTTTAACTGCTTGAGTAGGAGCTGCAGAAATGCCCTGTGGCACTTGAGGAAGTTTTCATCATCACTGCATTTACCACTTATTTGGTGTACCCCTTGTTTTAACAAATCACACAAGGAAAATGTTCTCGTATCTCCCTCTGTTTGGTTTCTTTCCTTACCAGTACAATTTTTTACTTGCTTTTTCTTCACTTCACATTGCAGAGTCAAGATCAGTTTTATTTATTGGGTCAGCATAATGCAAATAAATCTCTGCAGTTGGTTACTTGCAAGAGAGCAAGCCCAGCCCCCCTGCCCCTGCATCTGCTAACCAGGGAGGGGCAGCCACCCTGGGGAGATCTCCTGAAGGCAGCCATGGCCCAGGGCAGCTTTTCAGAGAAGGAGAAAAATTAATTCAAACCCAAAACTTTTCGAGGAGATGGGTCTTGCAGGCAGGGGTGAGGAGTCAAGAGAAGCACCAAGTGGGATTTGAAAATGAAGCACGTCCAAACTGTGTTCCTTGGGAGTGCAACCATTGTAATGCCCTTGGGGTTCACACTTAAATTTTAAAAGCAGATTTTAGCAAAGTTCAGAACAACAACATTTCCTGATACTTAATAGTTGTGAAAGCAAATTTTTGAAAAGCAACAATAGAGAAATACCATCACAGGTTTGGAAATTATGAGAAAACCCTTAAAACATCTAGGTTTTGTTTTTTAATCAATACAACTAAAAATCCTGCCTGAAACATCAAACAAAAACAACTTCCCCCCTCCCTAACTGCTGTTTCTACATGATGTCATGAGTGAGTTTTGAGCAAATGAAATGAAATTGCAAGGGCAAAGAAAACAAGGGATTTCCTACTCTACCTGAAATTGTTTGTGTTCACAAAGAGGAATTGTGGCCATCTTACAGAAATGCCACCACAGCAGATGCCTTTAAGAAATGGTTGACAGCTTGGTGATACCTTTACCTGCAGTGCACCACATTGTGTGCCTCCACAATGCTACCAGTTTTGATGGTAAATGATTAGTAGGCGTGTAATTCAAAGCATTAACCTCGCTCAGCTTGGCATCCAGACAATGGAGGAAAATAAGGTGTAGGTTTCAGTCTGGTAAAAGACCCATGGAAAACTAGAGAACAAAATGACATACTAACCCCCTTTTCATGAATGTGGTGTTCAAATGACTGTGACAGAAATAAAGGGTTTTCATATTCTATCAAGAGATCCCCATGCACAGCACAGCTGACCAAGAGATGAGTATGATTCAGTTTTATTATGGGTGGGCTAACCTCAAAAGATGCAACAGATCTTTTCAGTTCACAGAGGGATAAAATTACCTATATGCTTATGCAACCTCTGTTCAAACTTCCTGCAAGCCAACAGATCTTCCACTCATTATTATAAAGCTAGACATGTGCAGAAGGATCTCTAGGATCAGAACCTAGAGTTTGCCCCAGTTCCTAAGCTGGAAATAATATCCCAAGCAGCTTACAAGGAATGTAAGTGGTTTTCAGTTTAAAAAAAAAAGGTAAGCATGAAAGAAAGTCAGTTATGTCTTCAAATCACCACAAAAATTCTTGCAAGAGAAATTTGGAGATTCTTTTGCAGTGTAAAAATGTATTGCCTTTATTAATCATCACTTATTTTTCATGATGAATGCAGCAGTCTGAACCTTATGCCCATTTTTTTGCTAAGTTTTTCATCCTTTATAGGTCCTTACACTCAACAGTCCTTTGAGATTCAGCACTATTGCTACAGTAGTTCAAGGATGTGTTTAGAGCCTAAAAATGTTGGCTTGGATCTCTACTGGAATCTGCATATAGCTTTACTGGTTGAGCGTGTTCTCAAAAGTTTATTTACTTTTTAACTTTGTAGTTGGTTTGCTTGGCTTTTGCCTTTCTGGTGTGCATGTGGTCCTTCTGACATGTTGGTTAGGTGCTGCAGCCTTCCCCTCCCACTGTCTCTGTTCCCATGGGGAGCTCTGGCAAGTACTCCTTGGCACCATGAGGAAACCTTATTCTTAGCAAGAGCTGCAGGGCCCTAGGGTCAGGTCCCACAAATCCTTTCATTCAGATTCCTAATTCAACCAGATCTGAAACCCTACACAGCATAAACTGTACCCTTACTCAGGAAAGCATTGGTGGAACCTTTTTGGTTTTGGAGACAGAGACTCAGGTCCCCTTGCTCATGTGGCACTGACAAAAAGAAGGGAGTCCAGGCAGGAGCTGGCTGCTCCAGTGCCCAGCTGCATGGGAGTGAGGGGCCCTTCTGAGCTGCTGAGAAGAGCCCCATGCATGCAGTCTATGGTGCAAGGGTGGGAGCTGTGGAAAGCAACATTCCCAGCACTGGGTACTGGACCCAGCCCAGCTTCCTTGTCTAAAAGCATCCCAACAAGGCTCAGGTGGAGTGCAGAGGCAGTGAGGTGAGGAAGGGAGGGAGGAAGGTTGCAAGGTTGAAGGTTGTCAATCTTTTTGGTCTGAAGAAAAATACAGAAAAAGTTGACATCACTGAGATACACAAGACCTTTAAGACTTCAGGGAACTGAGAGGACTGAAAGTCACTGACTGATTCAGTCAACTGTCCTGAGGTAAGAATTTAGGAGATACTTTGATTTTTTTTTTCTTTTTCATTTCACCTTTTGAGCAGCTAGACAGAAATGGCACTGATGAATCATTAGGGTATTTCTCTCATTAATCTGGGAAGCTGCATGACTTATTGAGAAGTCAAAAAAAGACATTTTATCTTTGTCAGTGACTACAGATGTTTAGATGCTGTTGCAATGCTGTTGCTCTTAAGGTCTCGGCCTCTGTATAAAAGACTCTCACTTCTGACTCATAAGGATCTGGTCTGTAATGAAAAATGATTCTCTCTGCTGATGAGAGGCATTAGAAGCAAGTATGGTGTCCAGACAAAAAAGGTCATGGAAATTACATGATTAGGTTAGATGTTAAGTGGTCTCTAAAGGTTTAAGCTTATGACTACTGATTGTTGTTTAACAAAATGGTTATGAATGTTTATAAAGGACACAAATCCCATTAGGTGGAAGAAGAAGGATTTAGGAAATATAAGCACAAAGGCACTTGCCCAAACCTCCCATCCTGTGTGAATGGTGGCAGTGAGAAGAACTGGAAAGCAGAAAATGCTTTCCTAACATGTAGAATGTGACCAATAATAACTGTTAAGAACTTTTATTAATCTTACTGAGGAGCTGCATTTTCATAGAACTATTCTTGATTTCTTCTTGTTAATTTTATCTCTTACTTCTTATTTCTCAGTTTTAAGGGGAAAAAAACCCCACCTTGTCGACATACGAAAGTGAAACTCCATTTCTCAACAAACTAATTTTTAAAAAATGACAAAATTCTGATTGTTCTGATCTGCATCAGAGATCATTGTAATTACTCCTAGTACTCCTTATCATTCACTGGTCATGCATGAAAAGGACAGTTTTACAGTTTATCATTCTTAACAGAAAGTATTTGATGCTGAAGCCTGAAAGATACTAGGAATAAGAAACTGTCCACAAAATATAATGACTGATGTACATCATCCTTTACAAACTTCTATTCATAGTATTTTGAAGGAGTTCATCTTGCTTCAGAGAAGCTGGATAACATTAGTTCATTTACTGATGGTATAATTCACTTTATTTTCATTTCTTCCCTTAAAATCTCATGAATTTCAAACCTTGAGTACCATGTGGGCTTGAAAAGCATTATCAAATACATTTGCAGTGGTAGCTCCTCTTCTTCCTTCCAGGTTTGCTTTGACATTTTTCAGTGTATTCTTAAGAGTCTAGATAGTAGTTTATGTGTTTTTTTATTTTACTGATTTGGGCAAATACTCAAGTTCAAATTGCTGTGCATGGATGATTCCTCTGAGCTCATAAAGATGGAAACCACACTGGGGTATTCAGAGCCAAACTGATCATGACTATCCCAAATCTTCAAGCTGGAAAGTACGACCAGTGAAATTCTGCAAAAGCAAGAGTGTAACTGTAGTGTTTTTAATGAAAAACTGCTTGTAGAGGGACAGGTAATGTCTACATAGGCATGATAGCAGTGGCCTTGTATTGTTGGAAGAACTGGTCTAACCTGACTAACAGAAGTTCAGGATTTTATCTGGCTTCAAAATTAAGTGTGGATGCAAAAGGAGGATGATCTATACAATTCTGTAGCATAAACAAAACAAACAAACAAAAAATCTCAATTCTGTGTCTGTAAGATGGTGTTCCTATAAAATAACCATGTTTACCTGTAATTGAGATTATCACACTGAAAGTATGATTTGTTCAGAGAGCACTATAATGGGCCTGGGTAGGTACCATCATAAACAAAGACTTACTTTTTAAAACTTTTTTTTTACTGAGAAGTAATGGCTGCTCAGTTTACTGTTTCCAGCAGCTCCAAACATTGCTTCAATTATAGTGAGCAGGATTTCCTTTCTGTTATGAAGCAAAAGAGCTGTCATTCTACTTCTTCTTCTTTTTCTTTCTATAAAGAAAGAGAAGATGGGTAAGATATGATTGTTATTTGCAAGATTGTGAGAAAGGGCAAATGATCAACCTTGAGACGGTACAGACCTCACTCTTACCATTTACAAGGTTGCCTGCACAAAGCCTTGCTCAAATCAGTGGGCCTGAAAAAGGAGCAAAATCACTGCAAGTCTGGTAACATTTTGGGCTCTGTTGATTAAGAGAGCTGTAATGTACATTTGATTAAATGGTACATTACAGCCTCAAAGCTCAGGAAAACCACTAAGTCATCATCCTATCTGTCATTCCTGGGCTGCTTTGAACCCAAGCGTGCCCTGCTTACATGAATTAGAGTTGATAGAAAGGACTGACCCGATTTATGAGGGACATGCAACCCACAATATTGAGAGTACAGATTGCTGCAACCACTCCCTCCTCTGTCTCAACATGCCCATTTTCCTACTGATTCTGGGCTGTGGGCTGTGGAAACAGGAGCTTCTGCAGCAATTGTAAAGCTGGTTGAAAATGTGAGCTTCTGTGAAAAAAGATGTGCACATGAACCATTTCTTGGTTTTTCCTCTATCTGGAGAATTGTTCCAGCTGGGATTTTCCTCCATGGAGGACTCCTGTACCCATTTCAGGCAGCACACAGAAGCCTTGCCTGGTCAAATTATTTTGCCTAGGAAATGTCAGGCTTAACTATAAATAATGACAATAGCATGCCATGATAGCTCTTAACCTGCCAAAAGTAGATTTCTTAACATTAAATTAAAATTTAAAAAAATAACCAGGAATCAAGATGCAGTTTCATTATGTTTGCTTGAACTTTTCTTAATGTTTCAATTAATCAGTGAGTTCTTTTGATGAATGACAAATTAATCACCATGCTACAAAAATAATACCATGAGAATCCCACAGCAAGCAGAAATCTTTCCTTGCAGAATATTTTTCCTCTGATGCATTGCAGCATTTTTTCTGAATACATACCTGTTATACACCAGCAAAGTGTTTAACTCCTAAAGAAGGTTGTACCCTTATTTACAAATTAAATGTGTATTAATTGAAAGCAGTGCCTGACACTGGAAATAACTAAAGCACTGACAATTTCTAAGAGGTTATCTCAACACCTATTTTTCTGTTACTAATGTAAAAGTCTTGTTGTTACCATAGAAACTGGCATATCTCTACCTACACTTCTCAAAGAAACACACCAATATACCAATGTTTGTGTGTGTGTGTATGTCTGTGTGTCCCACCAAGTGCTTGAAGGTCATCCTGAATTCTGTTAATAAGTGGGGAAAGAAATGAAAGAGCATTAAGTGACAGTTTATTGACATCAAGCCTGAAAATCAAACTTGAGATATTGTCTGGTGAGTTTTGAGATATTCAAAACTCACCAGACAAAGTTGTTCTGCAGTTCAGACAGGGGTCCCTATTGTGCCAACTACTTTGTGTTTCCCAAATCCCCTGCACCCATAAAGTTTCTTTGGGTTGGGATAAATTTATCCTTACAATGAGCATTTCAAAAGATAGTAGTAAAGAAGGGAAGGTTTTTGTTGGGTTTTTTTTTTCCAGAAATGCTCTTCTGAAAGAAATTTACATTTGCTATTAACAGGTCAGATCAATAATTCACATCACTGTTTTTAATTTTATGCACAAACATCAGAGTAGTAAATTTTTCTTTATTTCCTTTTTGATGCAGTTTCCACTTTCATTAGAGAAAAGTTAATCCATCACAACCACTCTGTGCTCTGGAAGGAAATTATTTTAGCTGGCAAAAGTGAGACAGTTAATCAGGTCCCTATCTAATTTTTATTAATTCTATAGTTCTGCTTGTCACTTGGATACCATCTTGACAGAAGGGAGAATGCTCAGGTTGTTGCTATGTAGAGTGCAAAGGAAAACATTTACAGCAGAACCATCAAGTAAATAAATACAGTTACATCTTTAAATATATGTTTGTTTGTTTTCTGTCTCTAATTTTTTAAAACACATATAGTCTCTGTCTTTACTGTCTCTCCATGTGCTATTTGTGTGATCCCCAGATTCTGTTCTATAAAGCACTGGGTTGCGAATGTAAATTTAAACATTTTTTGATGAGAGAAAAGAAAGGGAATTTTTATTTTGAGGGCTTACTTCTTCATATGTTGAACCAGTGAAGCACCATTATGGCTGGAGTTTGATTATAGTCTGGACTCAGTAAACTTTAAGGATTTTAACAAGCTCTAACTTCCAAGGGTAACTAAAAATTGCATTACAGCATAAAACCTTCTCAGCAACAAATCTGTCTGAGCATTACAAATGGATTTTTATTTATGAATGTACTTAAGCATATGAAATTCATAAATTTCTCTTCCTCATTAGCTTACAGAGGGATTGCATGTTATGGTTTGCTAAGAAATGCAATATTGGCCACATATAAACTAGGCTGACAGAGAAGGAAAAATCAGTCGGAAAAGTTTTTCAGTTGGAGTTTTGAGGAGACTGCTGGGATAGAGATCTGAAAGCAACCTTTTTCATCTTTACTAGCAATGAAAGAGGGAAAAATATTGTTCTCAAATGCTGCCTGCAGGACCTTGGTGCGTCTGTACATAAAACCCCCGGGGATATGCAAGTGGTTAAATATCATAGAATTTTGCAACTACAAAAATGGATTTATATGAAGTTATCAAGGAAACTCAGTTGAGTTCTGTAGCCCCAGAGCTCAATAGAATTTGAGTTTGCTATTTTCTTTGTTTTTCTTGCAAAGTCTTGTACTTCTTGAGAATCATGGGAAGGAGAGAAGGATGTGAAATTGGTGAGAATAGGGCTGCATGAGACTTACTAATCTCCAAGTGAGGGATTGAAAAGACTCTTTTTGCTTAGATAAAAGCTGAGAACAGCCTGACAGACAAAATAACTAACAAAAAGTCTTGGTCTTGCTGTGGTAAGTGTTGGAGCACCTCACAGTGAGTACTTTCCTGGGATATTCCTAGGGTTCACCGCTGAGAATGAACTCCAGCTAGGGACTGG
This sequence comes from Agelaius tricolor, assembly GCF_023055355.1. Lineage (NCBI taxonomy): Eukaryota > Metazoa > Chordata > Aves > Passeriformes > Icteridae > Agelaius > Agelaius tricolor. The sequence continues at coordinate 36,326,409 of NW_027269262.1, forward strand.
AAATGTTTTCTATATTCTAAAGCTAACTGAAATCTCAAATGCTGTCTCCTTCTTGTATTTAGCATGCAGTCTGCAGCCTGCAGCATCATGCTGCTGAATGATGTCAAAACCTAAAGGTGTCCAAGGTTTATGTACCTGAAGTCCAGAAGGTGACCATGGCAGCCTTCAGTGTGCTGGAGGACTTAGGGAAAAGGAAACGGGGTTTTAGATCAGAAAGTTCTTGAATTCACAACACTCCCTGTAAAGGATGTTCGGAACCATCAAGCTGTACGTAACAACTGAACTAGTTTCCATGTCACTATAATGCAAGAACTCTGACTTCAATGTTTTTGGGTTCCTTTTAGAAAGGCCAATCAAATAAAAGTAGTATGAATCTAAGTGTTTTGATGTTGATGAGTTTGTAGCATTTGCAGAAAAACCATTAATTTGATTTTTTCCCCTCGAGTTCTCATGTGACTGTAGGTTTTACAATGTAAAAATTTGGCTGAAATTTTGGACTCAAAAACTTTCCCAAACACAAACTTACATCCAGTGAAAACACTCAGGTTACACCTTATTTCATGCTTCAACCATGCAAAACCATTAAGTCTGCTATAGTGTTTCAGCACAAACCCATAAATCACCTTGAGAGGAGTTGAAAGGCCACAGAATTAGTGACCCTACTCTAAGTTTTGAATTCACAGCAAAATTGCTAACCAATTAGCTTTCATCTTAGACTTTTTGTGCAGGTCTCCTTAGACATTACCCACATTCTTTAACTGTATCCCTGCATCTTCCAATATTTAAGAGAAAAAGCTTTGAGTAAACAAATGCCACAAATAGGGAATAGGCATACACTGTTTGAAAAGGGCTGTTTGGATTTGTCAGAAGGTGATTAGCCTAAAATTAAATTAGTAATCCCAGGTTTGTACTATAATTTAGGACACCTCAGTATGAGAAATGAGTGAATAATTAAAAAAAAAATAAATTGTATTTTCTCTTTCAGAGAGTGTCTTGAATGATTGAATACAGGAGAAGTGGAAACACTCTGGAAACACCCCAGTCTGTTCCACCAGCAATGTCAGAAGGCAGTCAGGTCAGAGAATAGCTCAGTTGGATGTAGAAGAACTGACTTGTATTGTGAGCAGCTGAAGATCGATTTCAGCACGTTTGTCTCTGGGGATTGCATTTTTAGCGTGTTAGAATACGTTACTCTGAGTGTACGTGCAATTCCAAAATGAGTCACATTTGTTTCAATACATGTATGCCATCTTCATGTAATGTGAGCAGCAGCAAACAGGCAAAAAATGCACTTTTGCATATGTATGTGTTTGAACATTGTTTAGACATCCTCAGAAATGGAGTATAAAAGTCTCCAAAATATTCTGTTCTACCCCACAAGGAACAGATTAGAGTTGTTAACTGAATCTGTTCACAGTGAAAACACACACTGTGGATGCCCAGTTGTAAAGACAGAAAGCCTGATTCATTCCTGTTAAACAGAGCTGTGGAAGAAATCCATGTTGCCGTCCATGTGTGGAGTACAACCATTCCCTTATCCCAGCCATCTTGTACTTTGACTGATGGAGATAATATATTTTAGGCATGTCGTAATGCCAGATTGTTGTGGCATAATCAAGACCCTAAAATTATATACAAAGTTTTGAAGCTGAAGGCAAAAGACCCTGTTTTTACAAGGTTGAACCAGGTAGGGAAAGATTCTCCCAGTCAAGCAGTATTTGCCTTAACCAGAAAAAATTACTGTTTGCTTAATTTTTTTTTTTTGCATTTAACCAAAGGCAAATTGCTGTTAACAGATGCTGGTTGGCTGCAGGATGGTGGCTTGAGAGCATGTTAGTAAATAGTCTTGACAACAAACTTTTTTAACATAGTCAAGAGAAACCTTTAGTGCAGCCAAAATATCTGCAGAATTCACTCAACATGCTCAGATGTAAGTCATCTTCTGTTTCTTTACAAGCAAAGAAACCACACAGTAAAAAAAAGCTAAGCAAAAACAACTGCAAAAAAATCCTTCACAGTGTGCATTTGAATAAATAATGTAGTTTTCTCCATAAGGTTCAACAGTGGAAAACTGTTGCATAATATTTCATCATTTATATGTATTTCATACATTTTATTTAGTTGCACAAGATGAATCAAACATATCAGCAAATGCTGCTATAAGATAGTTAACAAAAATAAATTATTCTGGTATGATTTGCATGGAACGTACCTGCCTTTTTTGTTGTATTGGTACACAACTTGCTTACCTGGAGAGAGAAATTATTTGCCATCAGGCACATAGTAACAGTGACTGAATCATGCTCTAAGCTAGTATGAAATAATATGACCTTGATTTTGGGCATGGGCTTTATCTTGGGAATAGTCCCACAGAAACTGAGGAAAACATGAGAAAAGATAGGCAAGTCTGTACAGTGCCAATGTAAATTAAATGAATTATTGCAGACTTATGAGAAACTCTGGGTTTCGTAGCTATTAACATAAGAATTATCAACACTTTGTCTGTGTGTCCAGATATGCATTTAAAAGACTTTCTGGTAGCAGAATATTATATGTCTTCAGTGTGTGTCCACTGATATCTTAGCTGGAGATTTAAAAAACTGCCACTGAATCTCCTTAGGATTTGCATTCCTAAATTCTAAAGTACAGACTGATTTTAGAGTACAGAATTGAAAATCATCATTATCTTTTAACTGAAGATATAAATTAAAATTTCCAGCTTACCTTATTGCTCCTAAATTTGTGTCAGGAAAGGTGTTTGCACCTTTTCCATATTTAGTTGAGTAATCTAAAGTTCGCGATCAAGGGCTTAAAAAATTATCCATATTGCTAATGCTTTTAGGACACGAAAACAGTGTCTGCAGCATTGTACAGAAGGCTATCTGATCAGTGGAGTGTTGAAAATATGTGCATAACACTAAATTTCTCAGGAAGTCTATCCAAGGTAGAGGGAACAAATAACGCAGTGTGATGAGTCACTAACAAATGTTTTAGCTGAGGTGAAACTGCATTATGCCAGCATTTTGTTAGTAAGAGTGGTGCATCTTCATTTTGTGCTTATTCTGCAGTGCTAGTGGAAAAATATTTCCACTACAGGGGCAGTGAGCATATGTAATGCAAACATTTTGACAGTGAATGTAAACAGCTTTCCTGCATTTTAAACCATTAAATCAAGGACACAAATTTCCATGGTTTTGCAGATTGTAATCTTCGCTGACTATAGAGAAGATGGTGTTGCATCTGTTTTGTGTTTATAATTGCATGCAATGTTGTGCCACTGTGGCTGAATTTTAATAAACGTGGGGGTTATTAATTGTTATGGATCCTGGGGTCTCACTTGTAACTGTGGTGCAAGATCCAATAATACATTACAGAAAAAATGTTTTAAAAGAAATGAACAGTGATTGGGATGACTCAAATATTGCTCTTGCTTGCTCATCTGCTAGAAAAGTACAACAGTGTGCCCCCATTTGATTTCTGACTTCTTGTTTTCCAGTTTCAGTCAGTTGACTTAAACTCTATGTTTTTGGCTTGGTGCATGAACAGGAGCCTCAGGGGAGTACTCTCCATCAGGCTGCTCTATCTAGGTTTCTTTCACTACTTCTGTCATTGGAGAGCATGTAGGGTCTGTCCAAAAATGCTTTCCCCAGCTTTCTTCTCCATCTCTCCACCCTGTCCCAAAATAGTTCTGCAGGGAAAATGAAAGTCTTATTGAGCTGACACAGAAAGCACGTGTCAGGATGGGCTCTGTATGCCAGGGAACAGTGCCCCAGGGAAAGAAGTAGCCACAGACTTGTGGGTCAGGAGGATTTTTGTGGAGGAGGAAAAGCTAAAAAATTGAGTTACCAACAACAGGGCAAATGATTTGTGAAAGAGGTAATTTGACTCTCTCGGCTTAAAGGAAAAGTTTTCTTTTCTAATAAATTATTTCTCCCCTTGGTTAGTAAATCATTTCCCCTTCCTAATACACTTAATTTGCTATTCCCTTTAATTATTGCTTGTCCAGGTGGATCTTAAAGGCTCCAACTTAAAAGGAGTCTAACCTAACCTTGGCAAAAAGCCACCCCCTGCCACATCATTAACTGAAAGACAATCGTACTCTGTCTTGCCTTAAAATAATACAGACAGGGTTCAAAATGCTGCAGTAAGTGTTTTTCTCAAGGCAATATCTTGCATTAATAGGAAAGACTATGGTGGGGGTTGTGTCAGGCCCATCAGACCCTTCTTAAATTAAATGACAGTATATTAATATCAGAGTTTGTGTCCCTTGGATAATGTAGTTTCACAGAGATGCAGGGGATGGTATTTCTTAGAGGAAAATTGCCTTTGCACTGTCATTACCTGGCTTTAACACTAACCTGTTACAATATAGTATTGTAACTGACTTCCCATGGGAAGAAAAAAAATTGGAAACATAGTTTTTATGGAAAGAAAAAAGGGGTTTTTTCCATGCTGAGCCTAAAAGTATTGAGCTGTGATTATCTTAAAACCCTGTTTCTATCTCAGTATACAGCTAGCAAACTTGAACATTGGGTTTTATTTCTAAATCAGCTGTGCAGCACTGTAGAATATCTACTGAATTCTTTGACTCACACCTGTCTTGTCCTGGAGTTTTACAGTTATTTCCAGCAGCATATGGTATATGTTCCTTGGATCTTTGTATCTTGTGGGAAGGAAATGAGAGAGAATGGGTGAAGAGAAAAAGAACAACCAGAGAGAAGCAACTCTTACCTCTTTTTCAGATATGGTTTACAAATCAAGATACAGTTTACAAACCAAGACATCCCAAAATCCCAGGTTTCCTGATCCCTCTCTGCACGCTTCCCACAAAAACCAACCGGCTCTGTCTGCTGTGAAGTACCTAACGTGTCTACAGCTTTTATAACATGCTCCCCCTCAAAGCATTTAATCTTCACAGGAAGACAGCCACTGTATTTCCCTTCTCTCCTGAAAATGTGTTTGGAAGCTCAGGTTTGAAAGAGGCTGGCATGCTGACTCCCAGTGACACATCAACGGAGCACAGCGGAGCAGTGGGGGCTCCCAGCCCAGGAGAATGGTTGGCACTCTAAGGCACAGACTGCAGAATGATTCTGCATTTTAAAAGACCAATTATCAACTGTCAAAAGAAGAATATGAAGGACAAGGTGTCTTGCAAGATGCAGTTGGAGTCATTCTGATTATGCCAGCGCCTTGGGAGCGTGCTTGGGGCACTGAAGAAAAACTTTTCAGACAGAGGAAGCAGCTGGTCAGTGTTGTGGAACACCACTGATCTGCCACTGAAGAAGGGAGCAAGCATCCCAGTGCTGGGGTCCCTGTGCCATGCCAGCCTTGTGGTGGCAGAGGAAGGGAACTGCTGGGTGACATTGGTGAGGGTCAAATTCCTATTTATGCCTTATCAGATCAGGGTCAGTCTTACAAACTGCGAGTCTGCACTTCAGCTGTTGTGCTATGTCCAGGGAATTCTTAAATTTTTTGATTCTTACAGCACTGGAAAAATATTACTAATTACTCACAATGCAAAAAGAATAGCTGTTTGAGCACATGCTAGAGTTAGAAAGAAATATGGGAAGTCTTCCTTTTAAAATGTTTATTAGGATCCTCTACTTCTCTATAATTTTAGAAGAGCAGCATTTTGGCCAATTGCTATGGTAAGGATATAATTTTGTCTGCCTGTCCTTACTAATTCAGACTTTTGAAATAGCCAGCTAACCAGCCTCATGTAGAAGTTTCTTTACTCACCAGATTTAGTGACATTAAGCTTGCCCTCTACCCTTATTTTTCATTCCAACTTTCAAGTCCTTCATGTGAATGAAATTTAAATTTGACTTAATGAAAAATTAGTCTCCTGTGTTAACCAAAACTGTCAAAGAAATTAATAAGATGTGCAATTATGCAAAGATTTCATGAGAAGGGAAGTGAAAATCAATTCCTAAACACAGCAAGGTGCAGTGGCAGTAGCATCACTATAGAGATATGTGTGTGTATGTATATATATATATAGATACATATATGTATATATACACCTGTTACTATATCCACTTAATGGACTAAGCTGAGATGATAAAACTCTTTTCAGATGGCTTTTGTGTCCCAGCTGGTCACAATTGCAGAAGTTGCTTCAGAAGAACAACTGCAGCCAGTGTGAGCTGCATGTATTGATGGCCAGCCTGGTGCCACATCACACCCAGAGCCCAGAGAACAGCACAGACCACTGAATCATAGAATGGTTTGGGTTGGAAGGGGACCTTGAACATCATCTAGTTCCATCACTCACAGAATCATGGGATTTGGGCAAAACACTGTATTTCTGCAATTGCATTTCCAGGAAACATGAGTGAAGACAAAAAGATAACAGTGAATAATTCATCATTCTTTAAATAAAAATGTCCTCTACATGTTACTTATATAGGGTTTAGCTAGGCTCATTGGTGTATGGCTGGCTCAGTGCATGCTTTTTGCCTGTCACTGTTCACTGACTCCAAAACTAATTAGATTTCCTCACTGGGACAGTGTTCACTGATTAGGGAGTCATTATAAGGTGCCATAAATGTGGCAGAATATCTGTCCCTGGAATCTGCACAACACTTCTGAAACATAGAAGACCTCTGCTATAAAATAGGAGTATTACACAAAATTTAACAGATTTATCCTTAAAATATCATGAAATACATTACATGAATCTGTAAAATTAAATCTTTCATTTTCATGTGGGAAGTTGGGTTGTATTATAATGGGATTGTTCCACTTGTGGGTCTTGAGGCAGGAATATGCCCAGTCCAGCAACACACTATGGCCTCCTAAAGCATCTCCATACTCTTCTTGTTGCATCCACCCTCCTTCTTCAGATCTGCCATTACTGCCACAGACTCCTCCTGTCAAACTCCTGTCAGGATCCTTCCAGCATCTGCCTGTTGCAGCACCACTGTTCCCTTGCCTCTGCAGGGAATTGTCCATAAGACCACGGAACAAAAGGACAAGGAGAAGGTGAATGGCGGGTCAGGGCTGGGTGTGTGGGCCCTTTGCCTTCCTCACTGCCCCCTCATCAGCTGACTGTGCTTGTGTCTGGCAGGGCTGATGGAGCAGGACAGCCAGCACCCAGTGTTTCAGGCTTGGCTCTCTTGGAAGCAGAAAGCCTGGCAGCCCCTGTGGGTTCTTTTCATTTTTCTGGCAAATTATCTGGAGGCCTGGAAACCCTGTGGATGAGGCCTACAGACCAGTGGGGCTCTCAGCACCCAGGTGGGAGAAAGAGTCTTTCTGTTTTCACTGGTGCATGAGCAGGTGGCAGAGGTGCACTGAAGTCAGAGCTTAGAGGACAAGGTCCTGCCCTCAGGGCACTTAGGCAGGGTCCCTCAGTCAGGCTGAGGAGCTCAGCACCAAGGGACACAATATTAATCCCTGAGAGAGCCAAACTGTCTTGTTCTCTTCTTCACATGGGCTGGGAAAAGGGATCAGGACCACCCCAGACCAATGGCTTTTAGTGCTCCCAAAACCATCTGGAATTCCCCAGAATTCACTGGGCTTGGTCTCCTGCTCCATCCTGCTGATCTGAAACTAATTATCAGGTGGGGACCACATTTCATGCACCTCAACAAAAAGGCAAACAAAGCCCCTGCCATCATCACCCAAAGCAGAGTAAGAGCATTTGGCTTGAGGCAACCCCCCCAGAGGCCACCAAAGAAAGCCTTGCCCCTCTTTCTCCTTCTTCTCTCAACTTTGGGGGCCTTGAAGGGGTGGGGGGGAGCTGTGAGTGACCCTCAGCAAGCCAGTGGCTGGGTGTTAAGGAAGAGAGGCCAGGGAATCAGGTGGATGGGGTGGGAGCTTCCCGAGGCACCTCTTGCAGCCTCCCAGGCGTGACTGTCTGCTCACCTCTGTTCTCCTGCCTGGCTCAGGGAAATGAGAAAACCCACGGCAGGACAGCCTGGGTAAAGTAACACGGACAAGCTGACCACCAAAATGGCTTTGCTTAATCCAAAACACAGCTGGGCACTGCCTTGCTTGCAGGAGAGCTGCTACAGCTGCCATTCTAAGGCAAAAAATCCCAAATTTCATCCTTTTTGAGCTCTGTCAAAACACAGCCCTCCACTGCTAGCTCTGTCCTTGTTCTAGACCTTTAAAATATGTGTGCACAAGAAAAAGGGAAAAAGGGAAAAAATATGCCTGCCTCAAGCTTTTCTGCTCTTGGGCTCTTTAGGGTTTTCAAAGTTTACAGTTTCCTTGAGGAGAAAAATAGTTAATGTGTCAAAAATACCAGGCCTCTTGGCTTGGAGCAGGACTTACCAAGTTCACTTGCTAGCTGTGTCAGGGTTTGTCTGTCAATTAAACCTCTCCTAATGAGAAATAAACCATTCATTAATGAGTAAACATCTGTTTGGAATATGGTGTCCTCCTTCCTCCTAAAAAGCAGCATCACAGGAATAGCTATTTTTAATGCTGATGGTTTTTAGCTGCAATAAAAAGTCCTCCCTTTTGCAGTATTTAGAAAGAATTGATGTTTGCATAACAAATTAAAGAAACTCAGACTGGGAATGCACACATCTGCAGGATGTCCTCGAGGCACTAACCTTACCCAAGAACACAAAGTCCTTGTTATGATATGCAAACTAATGAATCAGCTGAAGGAAGCATTTATATTTTGACAGTGTTTTAACTTTCTCTGCCTCAAATTAGCTGTGACTTTGGCTGCGACTCTGTAAAATTCTGTGAACTTTCCAGCTAAAATTAGTCTTTCTACTTCTTGTAATCATCACAGAGGAAATAATTTGCTGGAAAAGCAATAATTGATCTGAAGCTAGCCCCTTGCACATTTTGATATTTGGAGAAAACATGTTGCAGATCATAACTGTGTTTTTGCTCTTTTGCCTGGGATGTGGTAAACTTATACTGATCTCAGCTTGTTTAAAAATAAAATTAAACTATGGTCAAGTAACAGCACTGACTGTGTGTGGATAGGCACTCATACAATGTGGATTTTTTTATATTATTCCATGAACAGCTCAAGTAGCTTCAGATCTGAAACATTCCACAGGCTGTGGCTTATTACCTTTTATTAAAACAATGCCTTTTTGGTTGACATTGTTCTGTCAGAGCAAATTTTTAAGAGCCCAGGAAGTCAATTTATTGGCATTTTGGACTAACATTTATTAATGTCTGTATAAGGCATTTTGTGCAGTGCTTCCTTAGAGCATCTTTAATTTTCCAAACATCAAGGTCCTTTTTTCTTCTGCCTGGATCTATGCTCCAGCATTAGTTTGAAAAGCATTTAATTGGTAATAGCTCTTCTGGTTTTAGTTTGGTTTGTTCTCCTTTTTTGTTTTTACATAACTTGGGCTTTGACATTGATTTGCCAAACTCAAAGCTTTACTCCTGACCAGGTTGGAGGAAAAGGGTACCATGGGGCCTTCCTGTATCACACGGGAGCTCAGATTTGAGCTTGTGCTGCAGTTGTCCTGGCTGTCTCCAACACGCAGAAATATTTGAGCTGTAGTATGCTTTGAGAAAACATGTCTGCAGCACACTCCCAGGTGCAATTTTATTCCAGCTGCCTGAGACAGAAGTTCTTTGCTGTACAGCCTGTTTTGGTATCTGTGCTCTCTGGCACAATGGCTCGGGAGCCAAAAGCTGTGCTGCGGTGCCGGAGCCCTCCGGAGTCAGAGGGGGCTCGCTTGCACTGCAGCATGTGGGAAGGGGAACGTGCCCTGGGCCATTTACATGGGCAACACTCATGCAAAACTCTCATCTAGACATGCTGGAGATATTATTTAAAAGAACAGTGTGTATTCTCATTCAAAGTACACAAACACTGCTGACAAGGTCAGTGTCTAGAAGGATTAGCTGGCATGTAAAGGCCAATCATGTAAATAAAGCTCCTCAGGAGTCGCATTAGCTTGCCTTGTAGCACATAGACTTGTTTAGTACCTTTCTTCATCTCTTTATTTTGCAAGTAAGCCTTTTTATTTGCTTATGCTGTCTCTCACTTCTTATCTGTTTTCCCCTTCTCTTTCCTTCTGTAGTGTGCTGGCAGGTGATATTTCTGAGACATTTCTTCCACCTTGTTTGTATGTGTTTCTCTCACTCATTGCTTGAGCATATGGTGAAAAAAGAAGGTGGCCCTTTTCAAGTTTGCATCTCCAAAAACTGAAGTGTTGTACATTTGCAAAACACTGCCCTGAGATTAAATGATGAGCGCCTTTACACACCCACATGTACAGACATTGTTCTGCCTCTGAAAAGGTGCCTTACCTATAAAATTGCTTGTATCTTAAAAAAACATGGAATTATTGCTGAGGATTCCAATGTTTCAGAACAGGATATGACTATAGTATGAAGCTACTCGCTGGTCAATTCTTTGCTTAAATAATTCAGGTCATAAGCCCACAGCTGCAATCACTGCAGCAGAATCAAACACTTAAAAAATAAAAATAAATAATAAATAATTGTCACTTCTCAGCCATGATAAAGCTCTTTTTTCTTTGTTTCCCAATGTATTTTTTTCTAAACTTGATGACTTCAGAAACAAGACACCCAGACAGCTCTGGTTGTTCCAGAGATAAGAGCCCTCTTCTATATTTTTTTCTCTGTACACTTTACACTACTTTTATACCTTTGAAAGTCTCTCTTGTTTTAAGTGCCAACACCATCTTCACTCATCCATTTTTCACTTCGTCTAATTTTCCTCTGCACTTAGGAGTCTCTCCACCTGCTGCTGCTGGGACATATCCCCATTCCCAGATCTGCTGGGCCATTGCTACAAGCACTGCTCCTGCTCTCTGGGGCCGGCGCCCGCCCTGGCTCTGATCCACTCCTCCAGTGCTGCACCAACCACTGTTGCTTTGTTTTGGACAGTCACAGTCTTTGCAAACCTGGAGTGTTTTTCCTCCCCACTTGGTTGGTTCTGCTTTCCCCTCATTTGTTCCTGGGTAGCAGCCACAACATGCTGGGTTTGTGACACAGAAAAAGTTCCAGCCTCAGAGAACCTGCCACATCACATTATTCCTATTCCAATTGTTATTTTATCACACCAGATAATTTTTGTATTCACCTCTCTTTTTCCAACCTCTGTTTCACAGCAGAACACACTTAGTGGCTTCTGTGGCTGTATTTGAAAGAGGATATATCTAAAATAAATCAAATAGCCATCAGATTAATAAAACATATATATAATAAAAAACTGTATAAAATTTCCATTCTTTCCCATCCTATTGTGTTATGCTACTCACAGCCAGTATTTGCAGTTTGGTTGTCTTACATTGGATCTTGAAATGTATATATAAGCATCTAAATAAATGGCATATCAAAGAGAAAGCTCAATGTCTACAGTTTCGTGGCTATCTAGAAGATCCTCAGATCAAACCCTAGTAGTGGTCCTTTTTTGTTTTGTTTTGTTTTGTTTTTTAACAAGATTTGGTGCCAGACTAGGCATTTCCAACTCCATCTGTCCAAAATCAACGAATCAACAAAATACAGAGATTGGCTTAAGAATTTTGAGATTAAAACCAACTTGAACAAGAGCTAGTTCTGTTTTCCATAATATGTTTTGTTTGCTGAGTCTGCACTCTTTAAAGTTCCATTTTCAATATTTTTTTCTTCACAACCAGGATGGATAGCAAATGCCTTTACTGCCAAGTGAGAGCTTCACAGTGCCATTTGAATTCAAGAACTGTAGCTTTTATTATTTTATCGTGCTTCTTTGTAATACTTAAGGCTCCTCCCAGAGTTGGTAACAAAGGATTTAACTTTGAAAATTTTAGCATCTGCATCTGATTACATCTTTTGTAGAATTTCTTATGGGTCTGAACTTTGAAATAGCTCCATATTACTTAGAACTATGAATCTGCTGAAATAAGGCTCTGGGTGTAATCCTGTTTACACAACGCAGGTCTTGTGTTTCACAAAAGCAGTGTCACAGAAATACGAGCTTTGAGGAGACACTCTTGGCCCATAAATTATGCTCTTGGCTATAGGGTTTCATCTTTAGCTTACTAGGTGAGAGTTATTTGGTGTCACTTTCATTAGTGCAGAATTTGAATCTATTCTGTTTCCTGGTGGGATTATAATTTTTTGCTATATTCTCTGGTATGTGTGACCCTCTGTAGATGTGGTACACAGGTGCAGCTGTTAAATCTGTGCAAATCAACATGGACTAAAAGTTTGTCTTCCTCAGCACTTGATAAACTTCAGTGTATAGTGTTGTCTTCAGAGAAAGAAGTTGCTGAAACTCTAAGCTGCCTTACATTTATTTTGCTTTAAGACATTACCTCACTCCTTGACATGTAAATTCAGATGCTTCCTGAATAGTAGAAGTAGTTTAGATGCTTGTATTTCAGAAAGCATATTCCCTTTAAAGATAAAACCCAACACAATCTCTTAGGAAATCTCAAGGTTCTGCTTCCCTTCCCTTCAGCTATTCTAGCTCCCCTACCCCACAACTCTTCCTACTGCCACTCTTCCCAGGAATATATTGCAAAGGTTGCAAAATGCAGGAATTCAACCTGTACCATTAAAATCAATATGAATTGTCATCAGTGACTTTTATGAAGACTTATGTTTTACTAGTAATGCTGGCTTAGTCACTCCTGTTTCCCCTTCCCCATCATTTGCTGCATCTGAGAGGAAAAAAATCCAGTGGAAGTAGGTAAAATCTGTACAATTATTTATATTTTACTTGCTATCATTTACTTGTATTTAATTTGCCCATTTCTCTTTGTTTATTTTGTTTTGTTTATTTATACATATAATATATAATTTCTTTATTTACACATTTGAAACCTGGATTAGCTGGTTGATCTCTGTGACCATGCAGCCTGGCAAACTGAAGGAGCAGCAAAGAGACAATAATTAGAACGTGGGAGGAGGGCCTCTTTAGTACTGCTGCTGGAGGAATAATGATGCAGTTGTGACTTCAGCGTGGGGTTCCATAGTTTACATTTTATTTGACTGGGAAGGAGACTAAAGATGTTGCCAGTCCCAGTTTTCCTATAAGCTTCTGCTTTTGAATTGCTGTTTATCTCTTTCTGATACGTGCCAGTAAAACTGTGAGACTGTGCCATGTAATGGTCAAGGAAATGAGAGAACATGAGGGTTTTAGAGGCTAATTTTTGATGATGAGTTTACAGTGCAGCTTCCAAGAGAGTTGTATCAGCACAATTCAGGGTGACAGGGAACTGTGGCGTGGGGGATGCGCGAGTGCACAGGGGGTGATCTCGGAAGGCACTTTACAGCCAAATGAAAATGTGCCCACACCCATATCCTGTCCCCTGGCCCAGGTGAATTTGAACCACTCATCATGTACCTTTAATGCGTGAAATTCACTGGTATTAAAAAGCATCTGTTTCTGTAAAGCAGGTAATGAAACTAGTCCTATTTAACTGGTTATGTAAAATAGCTCACCTATCTTTTAAATTTCTGGTTACACATTAAAGGCACTCCTCTGTAGGAGACACACAAAATACATTTCAGTGGCACCACTCAGGGTTGCTAATTTTTCACAAGTGACAGAGAATTTGAGATGCAGAATTCCCACTTATTTTCAATGGAATGTAGACCCCCAAGTCATGTAGGATCTTTCGAAAATTTTTACTTTTTATTATTTTCTTTGGGAAAGTTAAAAAGCCCACATGCCACCAGCAGTTGTTTAAAAAGAATGCTTACTGTGTTGGGTGCTTAGTCATAAGGATTTAGCATTAGAAGCCTTCCTGTGTCTCTGTGTGTGCATGTGGCTTTACCACACATAAATTATCCAGCTTTCCTTTTTCCTCCTACGTGCGGAAAAACATACGGATATTCAAAAGACGAGCAAATCATCTGAAACACAAACCCATGCCTTTTATTCCCACTTCAGATTTAATCTGGAAGATAGTTTCAGAACCAGCCCCAGTAAAAGAACTGCTTTATGCAAAGCAAAAGAAAAGTACAGTTAAAAACTATTGAGTTGTAAAGGCAGTGGAGCTACAACTCTTTAACATTCAAGCAACTATCTCTAGAAGGGAAGCAGATTATGCGGGATCATATTGCAAAAAGGCTGTTCGACCCTGTTGCACTCACTCAGAGCTACATATTTACTTTTGTCACTGTATAGCAGCGATTGCATTATATCCTTCCTGCCAGGACACTAGGAGAAACAGAAGGTTAAGTGTAAACGGGGGAGGGGAAAAGAAGGAGGGAGAAGCAGCAGGAAAAAGTCTAAAAAGGGAGAAAAGAGCAGCTGAAGAGAAAAGAAAAAAGTTCCTCATCAAGGCAGGAAAAGATCCTAAAGAAACAGAGAGAAACAGATCAAGCCCTGCACATATGGGATTACTAATGCAATTGTATTTCAGCCCTGATATGACGGAAACCAAGATAGTTTGGTCATAAGAAAATAGATCCATTTCATTAAGCGTACATAAAAGTGGGAGGCACAGAGTCTGGCACCAGCATAGCCTAAAGGAATTTCCATGATTTGTGCCATGAATGCTGAATGGGAGACTTGTAAAAAGCACCTTTCTCTTCAGGACAGCTTGCTGGAATTTGTAAATATAGCCAAAAAAACAACAGACCAACCCTGAAGTAAAATATGATGTACAAAATGATGAAAATACCAAGGGCCCTTTCACCAGATATAAAAACCTGCAAACAAATACCTTTTCTTGAGGGGAGCTCAAGCAATCCAGAGGTCAGCTGGACTTATGGGGTTGGGGGGTGGTCTCAAGATGTTGAGAAATGTCAGAAGATGATGAGGTTTCATTGTTCAAGGTTTCCAGAAATCAGGCTTTCATGGGTGGGGGCTGTTGGGGGAACAGGTCTGACAGAAAGCATCCAAACTGGGTTCCTTACAATCCCTGCCACTTTCACCAAGGCAGGTCATGGCATTGTGCTAGAAATTTCAGCAGATATCAGATCAGGTTTGACAACCAGACCTCTCGTGTTTCATCCATTTTATGGAGGACCCATCATCCTAATATGCCCAGGCCATGACTGTCCTCTTGAGGTGCTTTTACAGTGCTGTGCCTCAGCTTCTCCTGGTGTTCCAGAAAAAGGGTCGGACTGATCAGTGGGACAGGTGATTGCCTTGCAGCCAGCATGGTCCCATGTGTGGCAGGGCTCCAGCCAAAGGCACCTGGCCCTGTTTCCATCCTCCTGTGAGGCTCAGCTGCTGTCGAGCACTCAGCCATGGCCCAGCACAGAGCCCTGCAGGGCAGGGGTCATTCCATCTCCTCACACAGTCCCATGGGCCAGTCTTCTTGCCTCTTCTATTGTGTGAGCCCATGCCAGAGGTCTGGACAATGTAAAAACTATTTTCCCTTTGCTGCAGAAAGAGCTAGAAGGAATATTCAACTCATTAACAGAATGTCTTGGCTTCAGTAGAAGTGGCATTTTTCTCAAAAATGTGTTAGCTAACTCATTTTAACTACTATATTATATATTCTGGTGCAGGCTTAGCAAGTAATGTTTTAATATGTCTTATGAAGTGTACATGAGTCCTAGGAATGAGCCAACTAAACCATATTAAAGTACAATTTATCCTCTTGATAACAGGAATCTAAAACCTGTTAGCTAACACACCTGAGAAAAGAGAAAGAAAACAAAACTTATTTTATTCCCATCCACCAGCAGCTCTAGCACTGAAGTAGGTTTGTGGATCACAAGATGGTTTCAACATGCGAAATAGTGACAGGCAGCCAAATGGGTACATTAAGTTACAACTGTCTCTAAAAATATTGGTTTATAACAGCACAGAAGCCTTTTGAGTCTGGCTCTTCCAAATTAACTGTATGAAAGAATTGGGAATCTCCACTAAGTTGATGGGACATGCTTTAAAAAAAACCCTGGGCTCTTGCTAGACTTTGATGGGAAGCATGAGTCCATAATAATCCAGAGGGTACTGAACTGATGAAAAGGAGAGACTTAGTGGTACTGCTTTGGCAGTGAAAATAAAAATAACTCTACTGAATCCAGCCAAATTTATTCCAGGACAATGAAGAATAGCTTCCTGGAGCTGTAGTGCTATAATAATTGGATAACCAGATGTTCCACCATCTCTGCAAGATAAATATTAACTAGAGAAAAAACTCAGAGAATCATCAGGGTTGGAAAAGTCCTCTAAGATCATTGACTCCAACCATTAACCCAGCACTGCCGAGTTCACAGCCATGTCTGTAGGTGCCCCTCCTGCACATCTTTTAAATACTTCCATGGATGGTAACTCAACCTCTTGACTGGGCAGCCTGTTCCAATGTCTGACCACTCTTTCAACGAAAAAAATATTTACTAATATCAAACCTAAACCTCCCCTGGTACAACCTGAGGCCATTTTCTCTTGTTACCTGGCAGAAGAAGCCAACCCCCATCTGGCTACACTCTCCTTTCATGTAGTTTTAAGGAGCAATAGGGTGTCCTAAGCCTTCTTTCTCTGGGCTAAAGAGCCCTGGATCCACCACCTGCTTCTCATGACTTGTGCTCCAGGCCTTGGCCAGCTTAGTTGTCCCTCTCTGGACACACTTCAGGGGCCAAAACTGAACACTGGACTCAAGGTGTAGCCTCACCAGTACTGAGTACAGGGGACTCTCTCAACTGTCCCTGACTGCTGTGCTCTCATTTGCTGCAGGGGTAACACGCTTGTTGAATGTGGCAGAGCTGTGGGTGTCTCTATCAGAAGTGCTGTAATCCCTGGGAAGATAGGTTAACTGGCTCCAGTCCTCTGAACCTGTGCTCTTACACATCAAATTACTCTTTTTCCATCACACTGGGACAGCACCCACTATTAACCCATGTAAGTCTTCTCCATTTGTTAATATACCACACTAAACATGCATCTTAAGTAACTAAAAGATCTTACAGCATAACCTGGGCTTAGCATAGAAAAGGATCACAATAAACAATGGTAGGAAAGAGGAAGAATGAAGGGAGGAATGAAAAACCATGATGAATATTCTATACACGTCAATCTTTACTTCCTTTTATTTTAAGTGCTTTATTTATTTAATTTAAATTGCTTAATTTATCAATGGAAAGTGCTTTTGGCTCATTCCATTGCCCACTATTTGATTCAGTTTCAACACCTGCACCAGCAGACTTCACCCATGGATCTTCCCATCCAAAAGGATAATATTAGGTTTATGAATTTACCATTTCCATAGTGACTTGGTAAATGCAGAGTTCCATCAACTCTCCCTGCTCCCCCCTACACTCCAGAGAGAAAAAGCCCTGAGGATGATTTATCCTGCAGAAATAAAAACACAGGTTACTGTTCCTGGTGCACTGATGATTGTATACAGTATTGTCACAGCAGAAACTTCCTGGGTTGCCCTGTAATAGCATCACTCCAGCAGTCAGCAATGTCCACTTTGGGAGCTGCAACTTCCCTGTGCCCCTCACACATTCACCTGCCATCCAGCCCTCCTGCCACAAGCTCCTGACCTCAGTTATGCCAAAGGATCCCAGAGAAGTGCCAGGGCTGGGCTGATGTCTGATGTGGTGCATGCCCAGGAAGCGCAGTGAGGGAGGACAGCTCCCTGCCTGAGCTGGCTCTGGGAGAAGGGAAAGGCCTGGGGTTGCTGTGGTGGGTGGTTCTCCAGCCACAGACAAAGACAGTGATTCTGTACAGGCTGTTAGCCTTGCCTCCTTCCCTATTCCAGGTTGCTACATGCTGTAGGTCCTTCCAGGGGTAGGCAGATACCTGTGGATTGGCTTGGTTTTGTTTGCTGTATCTAATTACCCCCAGGAGCTCATTCAATACAGGGAGAAAATGTAGTCTTATATTAATGGAGTCTTCTCTGGGCAGTATAAATTATCTTGCTTAGCCAGGATTTCATGAAATTCTGAAATTAATCCTTTTATAGAATTAAGTTTTAAAAGTAACCCTTATTGTATTGTGTTAGCAAAACTAGGGCTGTTTGACAATATTTAATAAAGATATTAAAAGAAAGAAAAAATATCTTTCTTCTGTTCAAAAATATTTTCAAATAATGTGACCAGACTGAATGTGTGGGAGGTGCCACCTGGCAATCTATGAAAGAAGGAAGTCAGACTTGGTTGTCTTCCACTGCAGAAACTTTTGCCAAGGTATACAATTCTAAGTGTTTTATGAAACATTGTTTTGTCAGCTTGCTTTGGTAAGCAAAATCTCTCTGTTGATTTAGCATCTGGTAGAGTAAAAAAGTCAAATCCAATAGCACATCAGGTAATGCTGACTTTGGCATCTAGTGTTCCCATCTAATGCTGCAGAGAATGTACATCCTTAAAATCAGCGTCTGTCACAAGATCATTTGTTCTCATGGCATTTCTATTATCAGATATGAAAGTGGCCAAGATAAGAGTCACAAACTTACCTGCCACCAAGGTACCCTTAATGGAGCTGAGGGACACTGAATCAGACATAGCTTAAGACAACTTCTCTTTTCCTTTGCATTCTCAGGTACTTTTTTCATCCCTGCATTATTTAAAGCCTTCTTTTCCTTTGAATCAAGAGGAAAGAGGAAATGGTTTGGGATTCTTCAGGCCCAAAATGTCTCTGCCCTCTGGTTGAACAGCCTTAAGACACCTCAGAATCCACTATGCCACACAACAACCTACAAAGGGAAACCTGAGTGATGTGTTTCACTACACTGTCTCATCAGAGACACACTAGGAGAAACACAGTTAAGTGGAAGTGTTTTGTAAATGTCTCATGACTATTGTAAACAGTCATCAGCCTGCACCAGCTTGGCCTGAGTCAACCAAAATGCTGCAAAATTCCACCCTTGCCAAAGGAGGACCTATCCAATGACCTCATCTCTGGAGAGTGGATGGGAGGTGACTTTCCTGCAGCTAGTGCACTGCAGCCCATGCCTGATGCCCTCATTCCTAGGACAGGGAGCAAATGGGAAGACCTGAGTGACCAGAAGAGAAGTCCCAGCTGCCCATTTCTCTCTGAGAGCCAGAGGATGGGGCTGGGTTCAAAGTGTGAGTGCAGTAACATATGTTGTTCACAAAAGGCTTCTTGCCACTATCTCATTCAATCTTATCCTCAGAACATGGAAAATATATAGCTTAGGTCTTAGGCTAGTACTAAGGGGCAGGATCTTCTTTGACCTCACTGAACATGAGCCCTCTGAATGAGACTCCAAATCTGCCTAGGAGGTAACAAGGGAATCAGCTGAAGTTCATGAAGTGTTCAGACTGAATCATTCCTGAATGACCTGGAGCCACCATCAGCAATCTCTCATCCTTAGCTCTGAACCAGCTGGATGCATATAGGTAGAATGTTGTCAACATGTGAAAAATGTTTTCAAATAAACTTGGTTTTGGAGGCTCTGGGCACTGGCAGAAGAATCCAAATCATTAACTTAGTCTGTCAGAGTCTGTACCAGGGCTTCCAAAGCTCAGTGCTGGTTAAAATCTCCTTCTGCAGCTCTGCAGCTTCCTTCCATTCAGGAGCTGTGTTGTTGCTGTCATACTGTCTCTGTGAACACAGCACCTCACAAGAACTAAGGACAATTAGAAAATTTGTCATCACATTTGCATATAAGTATAAAGGTTTAGCTATAAAGCTGCATTAGGGGTGAAGGGTCTGGAGCACAACTGTTATGAGGAGGGGCTGAGGGAGAAAACAAGGCTCAGGGAAGAGTTTATTGCTCTCTACAACCACCTGAAAGGACAAAATGGCCTCAAGTTGCACCAGGAGAGGTTTAGATTGGATATTCCACTGGAACATGCTGCCCAGGGAAGTGGTGGAGCCTGGAGGTGTTTAAAAGATGCGTAGAAGTAGCACTTGGGGACATGGCTTAGTGATAGACTCGGCAGTGCTGGGTTAATGGTTGGATCTGTTTATCTTAGAGGTCTTTTCCAACCTACTTTTTTTTCTTTTCTTTTGTAATTCACAAAGCTTGTCTGAAAGATTAGGGGCTAGACCAGCAATTAGCACAGTTAACAGAAGTAAGTGAGCAAGCGGGAGTGATTTTTCTTCCATGATGCAGATGCATTTGAGTTCTGCAGATGTCTCTTTTGCAAGTGGCATTGTCTGTTTCTTGCAATATCCTCCTTTAAAGAGAAAGCATCATCCTCCCGGCTGCATTTACAAAGATGTGTGGCTTGGATGTATCTTATAATATGAAAATGGCATAATTACTTTGCTTCTAGCCAAGTCTATGGACAAAGTGACCCAAAGTCTTGTACTTTCAGGAGTAAAAATAGGTTTATTTCTACTGTCCTTGGTTTGATAAAATGCCATATTCCTCCAGTCACTGTGAGGCTTATTAGGATAAGGATAAAAATTGAACCCAGAATACAGTTGATTAAGTCAGTCTCTAAGTAGGAAGTTTCCTTTCCAATAAATCCATTGAGATTATTGTCTTTCTTTAATTCAGCAGTATAGTAATAATAGCTAGAAGTGGTAAACCAGGTTGAGTAATTTTAACAAAAAATTTAAAAATCCTGCATAACTTTGTATTTTTATCTTCTGTTCTAGTTTCCAGACACATGAGGAAGGCACCAAGTAAAATCCTGGCCTTGAGTTGTTTGCAGTGTTGACCTATAACTTAGCCTGAGGTTGTAATACTGGTTTATAACCTGCTTGATCCAGTTCATCCCCTTTACTGTTAAAGACAAATGATGGCTAAGGCACAGAGTGAGAGTATCTCAGTTTAGTTCTCTGCTTTGCCATTGTCCAGACAAAGTCATGTGGTAGAAAAGCCTTTGAGGGATTTCACTCCTCTTTTGCAACTCCTAACCTCCATTCATTTCCAAAACACAGGTCAGACATCTCAGAGCATTTCAACATTGGGATTTTAGCAGCAGTTCATTCCTCTGAGAGGAAGGATTATAACTCCTCCTTCTCTCACAATAAGGAATTCATAAATCTGTGGAACACTAGTGAGCTGCAGTGATGGGCTCAGTGACCATTCTTCAGGCACAAAATTAGGCAGAAACTGGTACGAGTAAATAAAGTTGTTTTTCTGTACAAAAAATGGTGGAAACTCAGTTGGCATCTCAAAAATTTTGTTTTCCACAGATGTGGTACTAATCCATAGAAGCATTTTAGTAGTGAGTATTGCTTTGGTGTCTATGTAAAAAATTTCCCTCATATGCAACAGCATGTACACACCCTAGAGGTCCTTTCCAACCAAAGTGATTCCATGAGTTTGGCTTTTTCATGTGGCTGTCCTAGAGGTAACTGCATTTCAATAATTCCAAGTGGGCAGCACAGGAGGAGCCCTCTGAGCCTGACAGCCAACCATTACACAAACACACAATAACAGAGCTCATGGGATAGATGTCTTCTGTTTAAATCTGCAGATAATTTCCTCATCCCCTTACCTGGAGTCTACCAGCTGTAAGGATTTTGTATTCCTTGGGGTGAAAGGTAGAGCAGGAATTCCAGCCTTAGCCCAGCTCTTGTGGGCAGTGCTCTCAGAATAGCAAATGCAGCCCCCACCATGCTGCTGCTGCCACCAGCATCAGACATGACACCGAGCTCATTAGTCAGTTTAGAGACAAGCCTTCCAACCTGAAGTGTGGTTTAGAAAAACTGTTCCCCAGTGTTCTTGGCTTCAGATGGAGCTACTTTAGCAGTAAAGTATACTCCAATAGTAAAGACTGGCCATTTTCAAAAGAGTTTTATAGAATATAGCAGGAAGGATCTGCAGGTATATATATAATTTAGCTTTTTAATGATATATGCCTTTAAAATGGACAGTGACTCCCTCCAATAAGAACTTATTGCAATTGTTATTTATACTTTTAGCAATATTGGGAAGTAAGATCATAATACTGTAGTAGATGGTAGAGATAATTCATGCTCTATATGTATAAAATATTGTAGAATCTAAGGTATGTCTTTGACCACCCTGGCTGGGAGCAGAGTCTTATGTTTATTCAAGTAGTTCCTGGACAACGTTAAGATAATATCAAGTCTGTTAACGTATGAATGAAACCTTCCTGGGCCATGAGTGCCGACTTCCTTGGAATGCCCATGGGGACCTGCACCTGGGAAGATTGCATCTACCATACTCAAGCATCGGTGCCACTCTCTGCCGAGGGTCTGGACACCTGGACCTACCTTTGTCTATTCCTGCACACGTATGGCCCCAGTTCTACATGTGAAGAGACACAAAGAAAGGTTCGGTCATCCCTGCCTCAGGCAGAATGAACTGTATATAAGCTAGTGGTGTGAAGCAGTCGGGGTGAGCCACTGGGGATACGCTGACACTTTGTCGGTCAGATCTCGGTTCACCCAGTGCTGGCACCCGGGGTTGATGCTGTCTTGGCTGTGGTGGGTTTCTTTTCAAAATTCTATTTTTGTTAACGATCTAATAAATCATTGTTAAATTTTCTTATAAAATTTGGCTACCGACTTGATCATTTATAACAATACTGTGCAGTTTGGTATCATGATAAACCAGAAAAAAATCATATTAATTCTCAAAATTCTCATAAATTCTCTAATAATAATCCTCATAATAAAAAAAATCTAACAAAATTCTCATAATATTTCCAGATAACTAATTGCATATTGCTGTCTGCTAAACCTTTTTCCATCTGTATATACATGTTTGATCTCACAGTAAAGTACAATAACCACATATGTCTTTTCTGTACATCTCCGATACAGAAAGCATGCTGAGTCCTGTGGGTTGCATTTTGAATACCTCTTTTAAAAAGAAAAACAATTCATACTTTCTTTGTTGACACATTGCACAAGTCAGATGTCAAGACTAGAATTATTCCCTGCCAATATATTTTCACTTTATAAAATTGATGAAGATACAGAAGGAAAATAAATAGGGCAATAACTACATGATATAATTTTGTGTAAACAGTAAAATGAGCTTCTTATTTGCAGCTTCCCATGGGACGTGAGTACTGACAGGGAGTTTCCTCTTGTTTCTAAAGTAGAAAATGAAAAAGGAGGGATGGAGAGGCACCAGTTACTAATCTGCAGAGCAGCCAGTAAGATAAAAAAAGATGGGGACCTAGCTCAGAGGATTGGTAACAGCATATGGTACCTTTTCTTTCTAAGTTACTGACTTTTATCAAATTCAGGTTGTTAGCACTGAAAATTGTGGTATTGTCATTCAATGTATGTTCAGTAGTCTTTATCAAAAGGGTTGTTTTTTGCAGTCCAGTTTTTTGTGGTTCCAGGACCAGCTGAAGTGGCACCCCATGGTTATTCAAGCAGAGACACTAAGCTTTGGGTCCAGAGAATGAAATTCCCACCCAAACTAAATCTCGATCTCCCAGCAAGATGAGGAGATGGAGCAGAGCTGTCACCACACTGCTGACTTTGCTACACCTGTTTTCTGGCCAGACAGGAGTTGTTTTCAGCTACAGACTTTCAGTATCTTTTACTGACAGATCTTC
Organism: Agelaius tricolor; assembly: GCF_023055355.1. Classification (NCBI taxonomy): domain Eukaryota; kingdom Metazoa; phylum Chordata; class Aves; order Passeriformes; family Icteridae; genus Agelaius; species Agelaius tricolor. Next base: position 36,349,719 of record NW_027269262.1, read on the forward strand.
TAATGTAGCATTCGCTGATGATGATTATAGTGATGATGAGATGATGATGATGGTGAAGATGAGATGATGTTGCATAACTTATTCCCTTCCTAATGTGAGAACTGCTTCCTGGGAACCGCGCTGTCCCCTCTCTACCCTTCCCTCTATTTTCTTCCCAGTCTTTCACTTTTTCTCTATCTTGCTCTGGTGTATTGACACGCTATTTAAAGTAATCAATAGAGAGTATGAATTAACATTTTTGGTTCTGCCATTAAAATTATCTAGGTTTTGTCTTGTGCACAGTTGTTTTCCTTTGTCTCATTTCATCCTGCCACCTTTTCCCCTACTGAGCTTAAAGCTTTTAGGTTTCATCAGGAGGGCTGTGGGCAGAGGTGGTGGTTCAGAGGGTGCTCTGGTGTCTGCAGACCAGCTGGGAACAGGCCCTCACTGGGATAGGCAAGCACTTCCCCCCTGCACTGGGGGTCAGTCTGTGCCTTGGGGACATTGCTCTCTAAAGTGGCAAGCCTAAAACATGCAGAGAAATACTTCTATCTGCATGAAAAACACCACAGGAATGAATAGCTCAAACTGATCATTGCAGTAGTTTATTTTAAGAATTAGTGGCCTTGTATCTGTTAAAATTCCTTATGTGAGTGGTGTCTTTTTTTTCTTTTTCTTTTTCTTTTTTTTCTTTTGTTCCTTCTCCCAGGGCTTTGGAATGAAGAAAGTATACTCACCTCACACCAGGTTGGGGGTCTCATGCCTGGTTAGTAGCAAGTACCCTAATCTCATCTCAAAGCCCAGCATGCTGAGTAAGTCAAAGAAGGCGCTCAGAATACCTGAAAAATAAATAGCAATTGTTATCCAGTTCAGCAAAAATAATTTTTCATTTCCTAAGTGACTTGGTCTTTTGAAGAGATACATCATAAAAGGAGAGCAAAAGTAAAACTTTTCAGTCTCTTCTTAGTGATGAATCTATACCGGCCAAGATGTAGATTAGCTGGAAAAGCAGCAAACACTAGATTCTCCCCTCCATCTTTTCATTTTTAAAATAACTTCACATTTAAAATTGAAGAAAAAATAGTTTAATGACCCACTGTCTCTCTTTCCCATCTCTCACTCCTCATTAATGTTTTTAAACATACTATAAATCCAAGAATTCAGTAGTGATTTAAATTCTTATAATAGCCATTAATAATTATCATTCTGCTACTATTCAGGAATTCCATCTATTTTTCTCAATGACAGAATAGGCAGAAACACATTAAGTAAACAGAGTCAAGTCTGATTAGAGAAGCAGGCACTGAGTTTCATTTCCCAAGGACATTACATTTGTAAAATTAGTATCTGAGAAAGATTTGAAATGTCTTCAAACTGGAAAACTAATAAGAGATTTTTTTTCATATTTTTTTGTAGAGTTAATACTTCTAGAAATGAATTATTCAACATTTCTTTAATTCTTGAAAAGATAAAGAATATCCTTTTAGCTTAGCAGATATGGGACAGCAGAATATCTACTCCAATAGAAATAAAAAATGTACCTATTTTCTTACTGTTTCCACAATCTGTGTGACACCTGCATATCAGATAAAAATTCCTTCAGATATGCATTTTGATATGCAAAGATTGCTAATTGTCCTTGTAAGATACATTGTATCATTATGCAAGATACAATAGAAAATACAAGACTTCCTACAGCATTTTAAAATGAACTGGGAAATGTAATAATGAACTTAAATGCAATTTTATAAAAGATTATGTTTTTTCCAAACATCAGTTAAAACACTAGGGAAAGCATTTCATTTTTCATTGCTTCCTTTAGCTTTTTTAGCCTTGTAATTTTCTGCAGCAGACCTGTTTCCTGAGAGCTTAATTTTAAAAAAAATTCTTGTGTTTTATTATTGATGCTAAAGTTAGGCTAAAAATAGTTGATTAATTTCTAATTATCATTGCTTCAGACTTCATGATGGTACAGGTTTAGGACTCATACCCTCTGGATTAAGTATGAAGCCTTGAATCTCAAAGAATGTGTACAGCTGGTAACAGGGAATCAAGAAGACAATACACTGTAAAGAATAATGCAAGAAACAGAAAGAGAACTGCATAATGACTGCAGTTTTGCTTAGCAAAGATGAGTGCAAACAGTTGCTGTTGGCTTTTACTATGAATACCTGTTATGGGTGTGCTGGAAGCTTTGGATGTTTCTACAAAAATCAAAGCAAAACAAAGTTTATATTTGGTGATGTTGGGTTATGGCCTCAGATTTGCTCTGAAAAGCAAATTATCACACGTTATGCATTATGTCAGTGTAAATATGTATTGGCTTAGGTGAATTTGAGGGAACCTTTTTATGTATCTAGTCTGAATCTCAAGGTTATAATGAAGAAACAAACCATGGTACTCTGAAGCATCATGACATCTCTGACCAAGGGATCTGCTTATTATTGACTCTGAATATGTCCTTATAATATATCCAAGTTATAAACCTTCCTGTACACATGCAGCAGAGATAGTGACAGAGATGAATGCAATGCTTTCAACTTAGAGGCATGGACTTTACTTGGATGTATATTGAGTTTTCCAGATGAAAGTCACTGCAGACATAAGGAGCAAAAGTTCATTGAAGGGAAGCAAGGCACACAAGCCTGAGGCGCTCCCAGCCCTGCCTCTGATTCACCTTCTGGCCCCACATTAGTAGCTTTGTATCCTCAGATGTTTTTCTTAACTGTTTAATGAGCATTTCTGATATTTGACTACATATTAGAGTTGCCTAAAGGTCACTGTATACAGAAGCACTAAGTTTTTTGCTGCCAAGTCTTCATTGCCAACTCTTCTCTGGAGCACTTAACAGTGTTCAATGAACTCCTGGTAGAACAGGGCTAGTGAGCAAGGCAGGAATAGGACACCTGGAATACTGAAAAGATAAGATGAATTAATGGGAAATTTAGATTAAAACTGAGCTAAAGAAGGAAAACCATAAAAGAGGAATGGAAAGGAGCTGAGAAAAAAGGGGTCAGTAGAGATGGGAACAGGAAATGAAAACCACACCTCACATCTTGCAAAGTGTAATCCTTTCAGGATGGCATTATCCATACACTATTATCATGGATTCACTGGTGGAAATAAGGTACATCCTTGTGGTAAGCACCTACCCAAGGAAAACCACAAGTGCCTCATCATCCTGCTGCTGATTTGCCATTACCTTCAGCAGGTGAGGTGCAGGTGAGACACTTCAGGTCAGACACTGATGGTGCTGAAATCTCACTTAAAACAACAGTGGGAAACCAATATGAAAGAATTCACATTGGCATGGCCCATTTCTGTGGATCACTAAAGGTTTGAGTTGTGACTTTTTAAAAAATGAAACAACAAATCTGGGTTTCACAGTACATTTTTGTATAGTTTTTAGCTTGAGTACTGGTTAATGTTAATTAGGTTTAGATCCTTGCTTACAGGATACTTTCCTTGCAGGTAAAAGCAACACTAATTAATGAGAATATAAAAATAAAAAATTTCATATATGGACCCCCTAATTTTCTCCAGAGTGAAACAATGATATCATGCTTTGCTACAGCCTAAATCAGATTATTTTTTCCTATTTCACCAAATTATATGGTTTATAGACATATCATCAAGATGGAGAAGTATATGTAAACTGGCTATCAGGCACAGAAAAAACTATATTTTGTCTTCCAGTAAGCCTCAACACTTAAGCCTCAAACCATCCGATTATCACTAACAGGGAAAAATGCGAAGTTCTTGACAAGTTAGTAAAAGCATCTGGCAAAGGATGGAGATTTTTAATTTTTAATTTAAAGACCAACTATCATTCTTACTAAAAATATCTTGAAACAATCAGGTGATCTTCAACACTCCAGATGGGTTAAAATTTTCCACAGAAAGCTTTTACCAGTCTGCAGTAATCTGTCATGACTCTGCTCAATATGAATAGTGTGGATGAAAAATGTGTGGTTTATTGGTTCACATACAAAATGTGTAAATAAGGAAGCGGAGAAGAATGTGTGGGCATGTGTTTTTATCAAACTTTCCTTGCTCATACACAAAGATTATGGTCTTGAATATAGCATGCAGCCCTAGTGAGTAAAATGTCTAGGGTTCATTTCCTAGGAACTCAAGGACTTACATTTCCTACCTTTGCCTATGCAGGGTCCAGGGCTGCCTCTTTATCCCTTTGAGGACCACAGTAAGAGAAAGTTAATATTTGGTACTTCCAGCAGTCTCAGAATGTCATAAGTCCTAAGTCCTTATTGCACACAAGTCAAGATCTGCTTTCATGTAAATAACAGTGGCTAAACCAAGGTCTCAGTCATTTTTTTTGTCTCTAAGTCTCCCATTCCTTTTCATAGAAATATCATAGAATATCTCCAGTTGTAAAGGATATATTCTAGACCCTTCTTCTTCTATCCTGAATTTAAAACTGTATGTCCATACACCTAAGAAACACTTTTTATTCAATCCTATCCATCTAAGATTCATTTCCATTGTTTCATACAATCTTGAAGACAATGCTTGTCTCTGCATTAATTTAATTGACAAATCATTAGAATGACATATGTTAATTTGAAAGCAAGGAATATGAACTAGGTGTATTTTTAACTTCGCTTACACGTCTAGAATGTGCCACACTAAGAAAGGCTTTTTTAGATCTCACAGAGAACTTTTAAGCCTTAGATGCCAAAACCTGTATTTTGGCCCTGAAAGAAAAAGTTTCTGTTACTTCAGCTCAAGTCAGGGAGGTTGATGCAGGCTAATTCTATTTGGATGTCCAAAAACTGGTTTAGGAGGGGAGCATCCAGCCTGCTGGGCACAGCTGTGCTAGCAAGGCCTGTAAGACAAGGGAAGGAGCACTGTGGTGTCTCTTACAGCTTTGGAGGAAAGCTGGTACATCCCACCCTGCAGCAGCCCATGGCACCAAGTAGATGCTGCAGGGCTGTGTCAGTAGCAGAGGCTGAGCTCTAGTGTGTCGAGGACAAGGATAATGAGCCTTGTGCAAAAGCAGATCTTTGCTGGGTAAAAAGGATGATTTCTGCCTTAATGAGAGCACACCTTCATGGTTATCAAGGGAGTTTATAAAGCAAGCTAACAAATCCTGGTGTCTTTCCCTTGTGAATCAGGTTCTTAGGAGGGAGAATTCACTTTATCTGCCTAAATACTTCATTCACATCATGTGTTCTTAAGGGTGCTTGTTCCCTGCCCACTCCTGGCTAGTCTCTTACTCTGCACACGGGATTTAAGGGCAGGGTGCTTATGCCCCTTAGGAGAGCAGGAGCTGAGCACTGAGACACCTGCCAGAGCCCATCCTTCTGTCTCCTGACTTGCACAGGCACTCTGTGGGCACCACAAATGCCCTTCCCTGCCCCACATGGTGCAGTGCCAGGGGAGGCAGGTGCAATATTTTGAGTGACCTTTACCCACGGACTTCCCTTCACTGAAAAGCATTGCGCTTCACATCATTTCAGCACGGGCAGGCTTTTCCTCCACATGAGTTTTTGAATGTCCAGTCTCCTCTTAATGATAAAGGACAAGTGCAGTAATCAAAGCAAGGGGAAGGTAAAGAGTTAAGAGGTGTCATTAAGGCTTACTAGGATTTGAGATTTAAACTCTCTTTTTAATTAAAAAAAAACAAGCCAAAGAGTGTGACAGAGAGTGAAAACAGGTTTGTACCTAAAGCTGCTTGAAGGATGTACTAGAAAAACAACAAAAAATAGTCTTCTATTTCCTAGCTATGCCTTTCTAAGTGACCTTTGCTAAGACCTATTGGCAGTCCCTAGGTCAAATGCCTGGCACTGACAGATAGACTTTTATAGTGTACATCATGATGGACACCAGAAGAGGAGGTGGAGAGAGACAGGAAAATCTATGGCCACTGCCTGTCATTGCAGAAGAAAACTCCATACAAATTGTGGCTACAACCTTGGGAAAGTTTTGCTTTTGTTTTCCCATAGAGTTAGGTATTTTGTTAAATAAATAGAAATTAAGCACATGTATTTTTAATATCCTAAGAATTCAGTATACATGTTGCAATGACATGAAAGTGGGAATATTGGCAATTCTTCTTTTATACTGGAATGCCACCTGCACACAGAACAATAGAAGTCCATATCCTCTAACATCTGCTCAGGACAGGGTGATGATGTTATGATCAGTCCCTGTCTGCTAACTCACACTGAAATCCACTTCATCCGCAGTTTGAAGAGGTGTCTACATAATGGATTGTGTAATTTCTGCTACTTCTTGGGTTTGTGGGAGCTGGTATGCCTTTGGAAATCACCTTTGTTACACAATATACCAATCATAGGAAGGTCTGAAAATGAACACTTTATTATCTGGACTGTATTAATATTAAATAGTTATATATTGTTTAATGAATATAAATATCTTAATAATATTTTTCCTACCAGAGAAAATAAATAGCTGCATCTTCATTTACAATTTTCTGTGAATTTTTAGGGAAATTATCCAGTGGGAGAGACTTCAATTTTATATTTCATACACAAAAAAACCCAAAACAACAAACAAACAAGCTGCATGAGGTCAGTGAGGATTCTTCCTGTTGCTCCACCCATTCTCTTCATTGTCAGTGATATAACAGAAGGAGTTTGTAGGAATATGCTTTGTAAGTGGGACTTTTTTCTAATAGTCAAGGTCATGGAACAAGTTGAAAAGCATGAAGTTTTGCTGCATAAATTATCATTAAGAATGTGGTTTATTTTTCTTTGGCAGTTGAAATTTTAATGTAATGTTCTGCTGAAATTCTGAGATTCAGTCAAGTTTTAACAAGATACTGCTAGGAGATTGCATTATTTTTTATGCATTTGTTATTATAATTCTTGATAAATGTTGCAAAGATTCTACCTGTGAGTTGTTTTTCACTCTCTAGCTGATATTAAATACTTGCCCCCAGAGCTGGAGTTTTGATGGTGATTTGTCACATGGTATTATTTCTGCTCCTAGAGTGAATCAATGCAACCTTCATCAGGATCCTTGTCTGAAGCCTCACAAGAAATACATTTCAAAATGGAAGTCATCAGTATGTATGTGCATAAAATTTTCCATAAAGATATACTGGTACTGTTTTCTTGCATTAATGTTTATGACAAGAGAATGCCATGGCTTTCAGCATGGGTGAAATGGATACATATTTTAATACTAAGCAAAATTTAATAGAAAAAGTTTTGTGTTGTTCACCCAACTGTATTTTGTTTTAGTCAGCATTTGTGCATTTGTGCAGACAGAGCTACTCAGGAGCCTAAGAAAATCCCACAGACAAGGTTCCTGTGACTCCACTGGCCTTTGGCCCAGCCAGCCTGGGTGGGAAGACAGGAATTCTGTGGGCTCTGGCATGCTCTCCTCGGAGCATATGAAGGTATAGTTTAGATCTGAAGGGGAAAAAACTGAATTTTTCTAACTTTTCTCTGGAACACTTTCTAACACCTTAAGCTAACAGGTTCCCAGCTTGCTCCCAATCCTGGTTTATTGCTGTTCTTTAGGGGTTTGCAGAGCATTTCGTGCATCAGTGCTGCGTTCTTTAACATAGCATGAAGTCAGCATGGTGGCACTGGGGCAGCCTCCAGGGGTGACAACCTGACCCCAGGCCCTCCAGCCAACTGCTGTTATGGGAGATGCTGGCACATCAGTGGCTTTGTGCAGCCATTGGCCTCGAAGGAGTGCAGAAAGGTGGGTCAGTGATTCTATGAACATGAGCCTGACTCACCCTCTCTGCTGGCTCCTCTGAGCTTTGCACTTCTTCCAGCTTTTCTGGTGATTCTGTACAACCAATCTTAGACCACTCAGCTCAAACCTCAGCAGGGTTTGCAGGTGAGGATGAAGGATGCAGGTGGATGAAGGAGCTTGGTAATAAAACTAGATAATAGAAAGAGATTACCATGAAAAGAAATCTCCCCAATGGTTCTTCCCATATCACGTTAATGGCCATGCAAACCTTAACCACCCTGGGAGCCCAGAAGGAATGTGATCCATGCTCTCTGTGACCCCAGTCACCCTTCCACACTACAGTTTCCATGAAAAATCAGCTTTTACCAAGACTGCTGTTCCCTGGATGGACTCCTGGGAGAGCAGACCACCCCGTCACAGAGGTAGCTGCCTGTGAGTCATTTCTCCTGCCTGTCATTCCAGGTGCACCCAGGGGGTTTCTGTGTTATCCTGGGAGGGTGGGTGGCTGGCCAGGGAAGCCTGACTGAGAGAGGAGTGTGGAAAAGCCTGCAGCATCCTTCCACATGAGGATCTGCTGCTAATATCTGACCCATTCCTGTAAATTGTCTTTACATGTGGAAACAAAAAATGCTTCATCTATAGGTTTTGTATATGTGGCAGCCAGAAAAAGGTTGTGTGCCAGGTTTGAGTTTGATTTGAGGGAGGAGTGGGATAGGAAAGCTGTAGATGCTGCTTGAAAGCTTTTCTCTAAAGTACTGATGATAATGAATGATGTAAGCCATTCCTTCGGACTGATGATTAATCCTAATGAATATGTTGCATACGTATGTTTCACGGCTGTCATTAAGCTTCCATTTTAACTGCTCTTCCCCTTTACCCACTCCCACCCATGCCTGCAATCTGCAAACTCTTATTCCCTGTAGGTATTTTGATAGAGAAACAGACAGGTAACGATCCCCATGTCAGACTGTAAGCCATGCAACTGTCAGTTCATATTGTGTCTGACAGCCATTGACAGCTTGCTTCTTCAATTTTACTAAGATTAATATTCTTCACATGTTTTATTTATATTTACTGATCTTGCTGCAGTGAATTTTTAAAGAGACGTTTTCATGTTAAAACCCCCTGTTAAAAATCAAATCTTCATTTTCTTCAAAATTTGGGTTTAAATTTCATAATACTGGTTGCAGAATTTTTGCATGTTGCTAATGGAATGATCCCATGAACAATGCTTTATCTGTACAGTGGTCAATAAGGCTTATTCCTATAAATCCCCAGGATCATCATCTGGGAACCTTCTCATCCCTGGAAACACATTCACATGTGGTTAACTTGACACAAGGCAGTAGTTTCACAGAAGACAACTGCTCAGATGCATAAAATTATTCACATGTGCAAGCATTTGAAAGATCCAATTTCTGTAAGAGTAACATTGTCACCAGAGTAATGCGATTGAGCTTCAAAATATTCACACCAGCAAATGCCTGCAAGATTAGACTTTGGGCTCTGTGGTGAAGCTCTTGTATGGTTCTGTCCATCTGAGGCAGCTCACCATCTCTCTGGATGCTTGAACTGAAATAGAAACACGTTGGGATGCTGAAATTGTGAATATGATGGGGGAAATTACACAAAAGCCAAAAGAATTTTAAACAAGACAGAAATACTTGGAAATTTGGAAAAAAAATTATAATTGTTATGAATATTTTTATACAAATAGCAATAGGGTATTTAGCTAATTTATATTAAAATAATGTTTAAAAATATGTAAAATTTATATCTGTGTATATAAATATATAATTTTACATTGTGTAAATACAAAGACAAAAGCTTAAACTTGATTCCTGTGGTATATCTGCTTTAAAAGGCATTAGTCAAATCTCCCACTCCTTACTCAAAGATTCTGATCATGTGTCCTATCTGAGTGCAGGTTGACTTATTTGACTCAATTTAAGGAAATTCCCATCTTCCCACATTTATTAATCGGAAAATTTCCACTTCAGGACTCCTTTTAACCTCTCTGATCTTTCAAATTGCATGTCTCTTAACTTCAAGAATTAGCCAATTCTGACTTCATCTAGCCATGAGATTACAGTGGTGGTTTATCTTTTTTTCCCCTTCCTTTCTGTCCAAATCTGTAACATCATGTTTTTCCTATTGCCATGGCAATGCAGCTAAGTATACACAAAAATGCAACAAGCCAAGTGCATGTAAAAAAGTTTGCACAAAGGCAGAATTGCTAACTAAACAAGGGGCATTGCTGATACATGGCTCCTGCAGGGATATTAGTGGTGGGGGAGAATCCCTTTTTATCACCTCTCATTACCAAGGAAAGTGAAATGGGGAGACAAGACATATCAGGATTTCCAGACCAGTTACAGGAAGGGATATCAGCATCAAGTAGGACCAGCTACATGGAAGTGTGATGTTTCCTTCAGATCATACGGAGCTCCAGCATCCTCTAATGAAAATATGGGTGATTTAGCACTTCTTCACCAAAAACCCCTGCCCTGGACCTCGGAGAGGGGGCGTAATGTTAACTTAGAAACTGTGGCACAAACAATCAGGGGCACAGAAAAATCAATGAATCAGTGAAAAGCCCCTCCATTTAGCCTAATAATTATCTTCATATGATTACATGTGAAATTAATAATAATTTGTCCTTCACTGACAAATCAAGACCACTTTTTAGCCCAAATAATTGTAATAAAGTAGTTAAAAGAGAGATACCTTCGATTTTTCCTAATGTAAGAGGAAAAAATAGATGAACAAGCTGTAGTTTCTTACTTTTTAAAATTTGATTTCATTTATATTTTGTTAATTAATTATTTTTTATGGAGAAGAGGTTTGTCTTATTTTGAACAAAAGAAATGCTGATTGCTCTCCTAGGGATATTATAAGAATGTCAAGGAAAGCCATAAATATTTTATAAAGACTGATAATAGAGTTTTCTGTGCTAAGGAAAAGTCAATGATTTTTGAAAAGGGATACATAATGATTTTCTGACTAACTGCAAAAATGAGATGGCAGTAATTTTAGTATTAGCTAATAAATATTGACATTTGTATTTCAATGAGTGTAATCAGGCTTTGGTTGGATATGAAAAGTCATGATTTTTTCATCACTATTATTATAAAAGCTTGACTATTTCCACCAAAGATATTAAACAATCTTTGTAGGAAGCCTCAGTAACTTCTCAGAATAAATCCAGGAAGATTATGCAAGAAATTACATGTGCTCTCTGCACCATATTGAGAGCTCATCTATTTTGCTCTCTCACTTAAAAACAACATTGTGCAACAGGCATCCTCACACAAATGCAGCCTGCATGCAAAATGATCTGGTTAAAATGACAGCTTTGGGCATATAGGTAACCTGATGCCCTCAGCATACTTTACCTTGTTTTATCTCATAGCTATTCAAATTTACCAGTTATGGGGAAAAAAAATACCTAGAAAACACCCAGGGGTCACTCATAGTCTGAAATGTCAGCTGTTATTCATGGTGGTAGCCTATTATTGCAGAGACAGTCAAAAAAGTCATTATTCTGTGATGACTTCTCAGATTTTCACAAGCTTTTGATCCCAAAGTTGCCCCCCTTCCACCAAAGTCAAAATCCCAAACTGGTTTCAGAACGGCTACATTTCTGGTGAAGGTTCCCCCCTGGGATACCTGGTATTTGATGAATTAAAAATTACATCATTCTTGTTGGCTTTAGGGCTGATAATTACTGTCTGCTGAGAGCACACAGCAGTGAATGGTGGCAGAGGGAGTGAGCAGAAACTCATGGCTTTGGCTACAAGTTCATCAGCAGACATGTCTGAAATAAACAGACCAGATAGAAAAACTGACTTGTTTTCACAATGCAGACAATTTTCAACAGAAGATTCTGGAGCAGTGATACTGTTTCCTCACAAAACAGCCCCAGTTTCCAAGCAATGTATTTTTCCTGGGAGACATCTCTCTCCTTGGTTGCCCACTCTTCAAAAGTCTCTCCTATGGTACCCAGTGAGATGGACTGGGAAGAGAGCTGGCTGCAAAATAGCCTGTTTTGAATAATCTTTAGCTGGATTAATTTCTTGATCCAGGTGAAATTTAAAAAAATTAGCCATAGGAATGGGAAAAGTGAAGCTGGCTGGTATCAGAAATGCTGCTCACTGATGGGGAGCCACAACCCCGTCTCTGTGAGGACCATCCTCACCTTGGACTTGGTGACATATTTGCAGACCTTGCCCTTTTGCTGGCCCTGGTGCTCCCTTGACCTCTCTGTGACTCAATTTAAAGTCTGAAATCAACTGAAAAGTAACACAAAAAAAAAAAAAAAAAAAGAAAAGAAAAAAGAAAAAGGCTATTTGTTTAAATTGGCTCAATAAGGGGTCAGATAAGCAGCAGTGCTACTGCACTTCTGTGCATCAGCAACATGTGGCATAGCCCAGGGAAAAGGGAGGACCCTCACTAGCTTGACCAATTTAAACTGTCTTGAAACAGCTCCCTGGATATCTTGCCAGGGGCTGTGTAATTGAAAGAGGAGCATTTCTGCATCACAATGTTTAGTCCTGGCTAATTTTAAAACATCATGTAAAAAGGCTTCCTTCCTTTAAAAGCACGGGACTCGTGACCCTTCCTTTTATAAATACACACGCACATACAGATACACAGAGTATAAATTAATCTGAAAAAGTGTCGATTTATAAGAGGAGGGAACAGAGGCAAGAGAAAATCTAAACAACCTCATTTAGTCTTGGCAATATCAAGAATGCCAAGGCTAGTTTTCCCCTGCTTGTGGATGAGGAGGTTGGAAGCTTTTGAGGGAAGGACTGGGATTATATTATGAGGTTTTTCACAATTTAGATAAACTGAGGGGGATGCTGGAATTTTAAGGAAAGGTTTTTTCCTTCTATATGATTTTGTATGCTGAAGTTTAACAGCTGTTGCAAGCAAAAAGAAAACATATTTTTCCCACTACATCTTTTGATTCCACCAGATGATCTGAATTTCTCTGGCATTATTTCTTTTTAAGAAAATTCAGAAAACAGGCAGTTAAATTTAACCCAGATATAACTCTGCTGATTCAAACTTACATTAAAACAAAGGTCAGTTTTGGCCAAACCTTTTAATTGCTCATGACCCCATTATTTTCTGTCCCCCTTTCCTCCCTCCTTAACGGGTTGTCCCATTGTTTCACTAGGGATTGAAGTCAGATTTACTGGCTGGCAAATACAAGGATTGCTCTTTTGCCCCTTTTCCCCATTCCTTGATTTGAAAAATAACAGGAGAGGGGATGGGTGTAGGGAGAAGCCTCAGAGAGGTTTGTTTGTTTATTTTTTCCCAGCATCCCTGTAGGCTTCTAGTGTTATACCGTGAGTTTTTAGGAAAAAAATGGGAATACAAACCAATCAATTCCCTTCAGCATCACAGGACTGCACTCTCCTGGGACAGTGTAAACATCCAATTGTGCTGTGAAGTCTCCCATCTGATTTTATTAGATTTGTTTTCCCCTGTTTTTCATCATTTTTATACATATTTGTCCTCACATTAGATTTCTGCTGTCAGCTAGAGCAACAAGCAGGTTGTTGTCAGCCCGTGAGCCCCACACAGGGGAGCGGGCAGCACCCAGCAGGCAGTGTCCCCTCCCGTGTCACTGAGTCCCCTGCTCCACAGGGGGACTGATTCACGCCCTAAAGACACAGAGTTGCCCCTGGGTCCTCCTCCCCCATCAGACTTTGCTCTGGTGTGTGTGCAGGCGCTTGCTTTGGTTTATGGCTGTGAGCAGAGGCCGTGGGGGCCGTGCCGGGTCAGCATGTCCTGCACCTCCCCTGTCCAGCAGAACCCAGCTGGGGGATGCTGCCAGCCCCAGGAGCTGCTGCTCACCCACAGAGTGAGGTATGGTTGGTTTTGGTCGTGGTAAATTGTTCTACCCGCAGATTTCCCACCTCAGAGGTCCCCTCTGGGGGTTTGTAGCATCCTAAGATAGGACTGGCTGCGATTGAATCTGACCCTCTATTTATGTCCAAACAGCAGTAAAGCTGCAGACAAACATAAATAACACATGCTTGCACCTCCTCTGCTGTGTTGTGATTCCAGAAATGCTGAAACTGGTGTCTGAGCACTTCGAACCCTGCTTTTAGAGAATTTGAAATGCATCCATCAAATTGCAGCTTTTGCTGAACCTGTCAAGAAGCGTTTCTGCCCCAAATGGAAACTGTCCAAAAAATTATGCATGGCCATTTTAAAGTTATGCAAGGTTAGAAAATACAAACAAAACAAGCCAAAACAAAAGAGGGGCAATTGAATGGTAGCAGGACAAAATTGTGAGCTAGGAGAGTCCATCCCCTTCAATTATGCCCACTTAGGCACGTGAAATCAGGGCAGTGGTGAGTTGCATGAGGATGAGGTGGGGGTCATCCCCTTAACCACAGAAATTTGGATTCCAGTTTTCTAAGTGTTTTGAATCCTGATGTCATTTCAGGTTAATAGCTGGGGTTAAAATAAAATGTTTCATTTAACTAGGTGGGTGTGTGAAATGGTTCTTTCTATATCTGCTGCTCTGGGGAAAAACAGGAGGACAGGCTGGCATTCAGTGCTCATATTAGTCCATGCTGCTGCCTGTCCTAGCAGACAGGTGTCCCAATATCAAGGGCCCATCCTTTTGTTCTCCAAACACGAGCCACAACAACTGCATTGAGGACAAAGAGAAATATTAAGTGTCCTCTGATTAATAGGTGGGGTTTTTTGAGTTTCGTGCACTGATGAATTCTGGGGGTGCCTGGGAGACAGTTGTGCTTCCTAGCTTGCTGGATCTGTTTTCTGGGATACTTCAAATGAATAAATATCCAGAGCCATCAGCAGCTCCTCATTCCTTGGAGCCCTCTTTTCCCCACTGCCCCCCAAACTGGCCCTCTGACATACATTGCAGCTCCTGGTTTTTAGTGTTTTTCCCCTTCATTAGCTGAATTCTAAACTCAATTAATCTCTGCTTGCTGGATTAGTATAAACTTTTTTGTCTTCTTGTGAGCTGCACTTTTTCTGATCTCTGATTTTAAGTGCCCAATGAGCAAGTCCAAAAGAAATATAAAGGTTTGCTGACTATGACTGTGAAATCAAATCAACCATGAGTGACAAATCGGTTTTATCAGTGAAACTTGTTAAATGCAATGACTAATTTTTTATTTAATTTTTTTTCATTAAAGTTCATTCATTTAAGAATTCTGAAAGGGTTTTGCAGAAAGCCTAAAAAAAAAATCCCATCTCTCTATATAAAAACATGTCTCCAGAGAAAATTCTCTCAAAATACAGAAAACAGCCATATAATTTAGAACCTGTGGGTTTAACTTCGACAAGGCATGACAACCATTTTGCAAGCTTGAAGGCGTTTTGGAACCACTGTAAACCAAAACCACAAAGATATTGAAAATTAAGGCTCCAAGCCCAAGTACAAACTGCCTCCCTGTGCACCTATTGCAGCACACACAACACCTTGTGTTGGGGAAACATCGCTCCCTTTCTGTCCAGGGAAGACTGGAACACATAGCTGCAGCAAGGCATGAAAAAGCTGGAGTTTGGCTGTGGCCTCTTACAGAAAGGAGATTCCTAGTTAGGAATTAGAATACTCTGGTTTGTCCTGGTGTAATTTGATGAACAATTTTTCAGGAAGGTTTCCAGCAACCTCCTCTTCCCTGTCCCTGCCATTGCTTCATCTTGGCCTTGGCCCTTACTGATTTGTCCTGCCTTACAGTGAAATGGGTGAGAGAGCAGAATCTCTGGGAAAACAATAATTTATCCTTGTATTTTCTATTTGTTTGTCTGCTTTATCTTTCCTAAGTGTTTTTTGTTTCCAGGGAATCAGGTCCACCATCCAGCCTCCTACAAAATCAGGAAAATAGTGCAGGATGGACACAGGAGGCAGAAGTTGCTGGCAAGGGTCAGAAATTGCATAAGGTAGCTAAAGCATCCTCCAGCTCATTGAGTTCCAGGAAACACCTTTAGTCCATCTGGTGACCACAGCCTGCTATGATTATTATACCTATATATTTACCTGAATGTCTGCAGCCACTTAGTTTCTGCTGAATTGTCCCTAACTCACACCAAAGCAATGTGAATACACCCTGTCTGCAGAACACTGCTGTCTGACTGCTGTTTTGACTTGCTTTGCACAGCTGTAAATACAAGGTAGAAGGCAGCTAAAAATTATGAGCAGAGTAGCTAAGGACATTATAAACAATGACTGTGAGCTTCATTTAAATTTAGCTTATGTTTCTCAAGAGTCATTAATGATAGATTGCTTTGCTTTCTTAGAAATGGGGGGTGGGGGTGTGGGGGGATAGTATCCATGTAAATTGACACTGTTATCAAAACAACAAAAGAAATCCCTGGAGGCCATTTAGATGCTGTTGAAACCAGATTTCCAAAATAACGTTAATGGTATTTTTCCCTGTTAGTGTGTTAAAGCGTGTATGCAAAGGTAACAGCAGCAGTAACAGAGGACACAAAAGTTGCATGCAAGTGATGTGCTGCGTGTTCTTCTTGCTCTTCTCCTTCTTCTTTTGCCTCTCAAGGTACTTATATATGTGTGCTGCTCTGATGTGACTCCTTTCAAAGGAATAATTGCAGACAACAGCCTTCACTCTGCTTTATTGGCAGCTTAAGGCATTCAAGCACTGCGAGGATTAAGTCCTATATCTTGAGGGACACCTTTCTGTTTCATGTGCTTGGGAAAGCTAGTGGTTATCAGGGATGTATGGGCAGGTGTGTGACTGCCTTAAATATGAAAGATTTTTTGGAATGACTCAGTGTTTATTTTATCTTTTCATGTTCTGACTTTCACTTTAGTTGCCCTGAAAACCTTTTTCCCCCCAGATACTCTTTGGTGCAAGGTTCTTTAGGTGTCACCATAACCCAACATCTCCTCCCCATGCTCTGCTCCTTGTAAACAGTGCTGCCTATCACTGCAGAACCTAATGGACAAATGCTTCTTATTCTTATTATGTTTAAAATGCATTTTCCAATTACATGAGTATATAACATTTTCTAAACAAATAGTCTCATTTTGTATAGCTAGGCAGCTTTTTAATAGGATGCCCCAATTGACAATTACCATACAATTCCTAAGGCCAAGAATCACAAACATGTCATTAAATTCCTAATGAAAATATCTGATCTCCTCCATGCTTCACTGTAGAAATCCCTGTCTTTTTTCTTTTTTACTTTTTACTAAGTGCAGGTAGCTGATTGTTTTGGGCTATTGGAAACAATTAAATCAAAGTCCATGGGGCTTTCTACAGCTGTACTTAATAGAGAAAGGCAGAGTTCTTCCTGCTGGTTAAATTCGTTGCTGCAATGCACAGCTATTCTTATTTTTGTGTGAAAGGGAGGTTTTGAAACCTTAAAAATAAATTATGGACTTGGCAGAAGAAAAATACTTGCTTATAAATCAGCACAAATACAGTGTCCTGTATTTACTTTGTGGTGTGTATCTAAATTTCTATTTTGATTCAGGGACTTACCCTGATAGATTAATCTATGTTTAGTGAGAGAAAAAATTCATGCTACCTGTTTCAACAGTGAATTTGCATTAAATAGGATGGGTAAAAGGAAAGCTGAATACCCCATTTGCACATTAAAAGCTGATCATTAATCCTATATTTTAACTCCACAACTGTCAGGAGCTATTATTTCCCAAAGAGCCTGACAGTTCAAGGGATAAACTGGAGTGGGTCCCATTATAAAGGTCTATGAATAGACGTCAGAATAGTTTGCGCATCAAACCCCAAAGGCTATTAGATGTGATACTTTAAGAATCAATTTGTAGCTAAATGAAAAAGAAGGGATGTGGATCCTTGGACAGATTTTAAGAAAGCAGAAAATTTAACATATAGAGAGGCATTTTAAATAAAATTAGACAGATGTAAAGATTTTTTAAAAAATGTATTATTAAGCATAAAATAACCCCCAACACTGATTTCAGCCTGGTGCTTGAAAAACTGTGCCACAGCAACAAGATCAAACAAAAAGAGGTGCTGAAATGCTGCTTTCAAAATTATGTTTTCAAGTGACTCTAGAGTAGATCAATAAGAGAGCTGATAGCTTACGAGCTTCTGAGACAAGTCAACAAACGCAAGGCAAGAAAAGAGGACCAAAGAGCTGTCTTCGTACAAAAAAATTAGTTTCCAACAGGACATCCTGCTGAGTTTTATCTGAGTTCATTAGGCTTGAAGACTGAGATCTGCTAATTCCACATGAAAAGTTCCAGACATTTGCAAAACCAAATCAAATGTGATGCTGTACTTAAGCTTGTTAAGAAGTTGAAGTTAACACTAAGACCCGCTTAAATAGGCTCTCAGGAAATAACGCTGCACAAGCCCTACTGTACTCACCCTTTCAGAAAACCAAAAGAAATCCTGTAAGCTCTGTGCAGTTCATGTGAAGCTTTTAAGCACCACACTAGACTGGCCCTCCAAAAAACAAATGTTGGGAGAAGAACATGATCCCACAGTATGTTACTTCAGTTTTCTCCCAAGGAGTCTCAAGTAAAGTCAGGGAATCAGGCCCAACACATACAATTATAAGGGCAGGAGTACAGAAAGACTGACAGCCACACTGTACTGGGAACAACTTTGTTCTCTGTCATTTATTTCTATAATTTCTTGCTCTTAGGTAGTTTATATCCTGAAGTCCTTGAAACAGGATGTGCCTTAAAAATTATACATCTTCTGTGCTCTGAAAGTTAATTGTTGTTTATTATTCAAAGTAGGCTACTGAAATTAGATCTCATAAAAATGAAATGGTTCATTTCCATAGCTGAAAATGGAGCTACTTGCATAGTGATGCTGGAAGAGGTGAAGACAAAGAGAAGTTTATTGTAGACAGTTCCCCTTGGTTGTTCTGTTAAAAGCCTGCTGAGACATGAATGGAAACTCCAAAAAGCCCCTTACTCTGTACTTCACTGATATCACAGATTTTAATATCCCAGGGAGGATAGCTGAAAGCTCTATGCTGTGGGTTGTCCATAATGTCTAGTAAATCATTGTCTCCAATAACTTCAGATAAGCTATTCCTGCCTTTTTTATATTGTTAAATGCAATCAAGTATTAACCCCTTGTCCACCATTATTTTATTATTTCAAACAGGAGGCAAGCTACTTATAGACGTGGATCTGTGAATGTATCAATTAAAGGAACTAGGCTCTTTACTGTGTTCCTAAGTCACACAAACTAATGTAGAAAATTCCAATAGTGAGAATTCTAATACTTGGTCTGTTTACTCAGCCCCTTATAAGTGTGCTTTATGGTATCATTAACTGCACAGCCACATAATAACTTTATTCAAATGCTTCTCTCAAAAGAAATAATCAAATACCTTGTGAGCTTTTCTGCAGTGACCAGTTCTGCAGTATCTGAACGCTTCATGAACATAAATTAATTTATCTCCCTCTTGGCAGTTGCTGTTGGAACTCATCCCAACGTTACTGCTCTGAGTCTGTAGTATAGTGAAATTTTGGCTTTGCCCATGTAATCTACCCTAGAATAATATATTCGAGCATGCAATAGTGGGGCACTGTAGTCTATAACTGAGGACTGGCATATGTGGTTCAGTCGGCGCTACCAGCTGTGAGAAACCTGAGCATCCTCAGTTACAGCACAATCTTAGAATTCAGCGGCTCCAATTGAAGAGGTAGTGATGGAGCATGTGCAAACTGTGATTTTTCACAGACTTATAACACAGCCAAATGTGTAACAAGAATAGCAAAAGGCAAAGCCCTAGCATAGGGAGACTTCAGATTTTTCAGACTCTGGCTTCAGATTGTGAAGGTGCTAGAACAATTCATACTGTTTACTGATAAGCAAAACAACCTGCTTTCTGTTTCAAAAACAGCCAAACAGTTTTGGCTGAAATTGTCATTAACATTTGGGCCTAAATTAGATGCTGCACAAAACGACAGCAGAAATGGCTAAACTAATACAATTTAGCTGTCTGTGAAGACAGGCTTATAAAGGTAGAGTGTCAGGCAATTTTTCCTTTTCACAGTGCACCTACACAAACGTGTAATAATCTCATTACACATAATGCTGTGCATTTGATATGACTGTGTGTGTGTATTTGCACGCAGTTGGAAATGTGCTTGTGCAAATATACACAGAGAGATCAAATGTTTGGTCATGTTCAAGATTAGCACCTATAGATAGTCACCGTGTGCAATTCGGGATCAGTTATGCAAGCACACAAGCCTACTGCTCGTGAGCCACTCAGCAACAACGCTACCTCCGACTGCAGTCAGAACAGGACAGTCAGGATCATAATCTTATTAAAGGAGAATAGATGCAGAAATCATGTCCTACTTTTGTTAAATGCAGCACTGCTAGGTTACATGGCTTGCACACGGATTGAAATGCTCATTGTGTGTGTCTGGCTTGCAAAAACGATTTGATTCATTTGCGAAATTCTAAATTTTACCATTAACACAATCTTCTCCCTTAAGCCTATAAATCCAGGTATATATTAAAAAAGAAGGCTTGTGTTTATCATCTGTAAGAAGTTCTTGTTGTCTTTTATTGCAGAGAGCCAAGTGTAATCACCACAAGAGGAAACAATCCAGTTCAGCAGCAGCCTCGGCAGGAAAGCTGACTGCCAGGTGCATGAAGTGTAAGGATATCTGTGCTGGCTATGTACGCACCAAGGGTTTGATTTGCATTAAAACACTGCTGAGTTGGAGGGAAAAGAATGGAAGAGAGGACAGGTAGGCACCTACCCACCACCATCTCTCTGCCTGCTGAAAAGGTTTGGGTTTCATGGCAGAAACACAAATACAGAGTGAAGATAAATAATTAAAGCCTGGCATAATGGGCCAAAGTAATTTCTTGTTATCAGAAGAGTATTTTTTGAGTGTGTGTGTGTAACAGATGAAGCTCATTTTGAAAAATCTAAATGTGTTAAAGCATTATAGCATTTCTTCCAGTATTGGCAGAACTTGTATTACCTTGGGGAAAAAAAAAAATTACCCAACACCACTGAGCACATGGGCTTATCTGCAACCTAATACTGTTATTGTAAGGGTTTGTATAGCTCACTTCCTGCCTTTGGGCTTACACAACAGGATATTTAAATTACAAAGACTGAAGAAATGAGGCAAAATGCTCTTGATATTAAAAATTTTCTTGTTGTTCTAATTCCCCATTAAGTGAGTAGCAGAATTTATCAGTAAACACAAGGTCGTTCCTGGAAAAAAACTACAGGCAAACTAAAGGCAGCAAAGCAGGTTCAGGGTTTATCAGCTGTCCCTCTATGCTGTGAAAACTGTGTAACTTAGGAGTACAATGGCAGCTACCACCATTTACTACTGTTAACTGTCTGTCACTGTTTCCATTGTTAACTTGGTCTTCAGGGTTTAATATCTCACCTGTATCAAATTGCGCCAGGTCAAAACTTGACTCACAGGTGTGTCTGGATGGTACTTTTTTTTTTAAAACAAAAAAAAATTAAATTTTATCAACCAGAGCTGGGATGAGGACTATTTAAAAAAATATTATTTTATTGATATTGATATTTTTTTCTGTTCATTTCCCAAATCTGAACACAAACAAACATTTTACTTTTCACTCCCTTGAATCATTTTGTTAATATTCAGTTTGTGTTAACAGAGATATTTTCATCTTAGAGGTCTTTATCTGAGTGGGTTCTTCCTTCTTATGCTTTTCTGATCTACCATCTTGGAGCACTGCAAGAAAATCTTCACTGGATGTGCAGCAGACACATTGGTGTTTTTCTCTGGTGCACATTTGGGACAGAGTTTCTGTTCTATTCACAGTATTTATTCTCTTTTAGCTGGGTGACTGACTCTGGTTAGGCAGCCAATTCAAAGAAGGTGCAAAACTGCTTTCTGCAGAGATTGCTGAATGGATACAACCCTTGCTACGTGAGATACAAATGCCAAAACACAATTCCAAGCACAGGTACCAAGCGTGACTGTGCCACGGTTTGGTCTGCCAGGGTCAGCAAAGGTCTCAGGGTATTTCATTACAGCAGTAGTGAGCACAGCTCTCTGAAAGTACTGACCCATTTTGCAGCTAAAAGAAAATGAGGCTCAGAGAGAAGAAAAACTGGCTTATGGAGTGAGTGGAGAGTCCCCCTCAAACCCAGTATTTACGGCTGCAATGGGGACCAGACGCAGCAAGATACCTTGGGAGCAGGGCAGAGATCTGTTATTCCTGCATCCCCTGCTGTGGCAGCTTCAGGATAGCCAGGGAGAAGGGACCATGGCACACATCACCCTGCTGACAGGGAGGTGCAGATGCATCCAGAGGCAGCCAGTAATTGCCTGGGATTGAGAGCAGCCACATCAGCTCTGCTCAGTGGCGCAGTCCTTCCCCTCTCCTCACTTACCTGCGCTGCATGGGGAAGAGAGGATGAGTCCTACTAACCCTTGGTAAGGACTAAGTATCCACTCGTGAGCGATTTGAGTGAAATTCAACTTGGATTAATAGCTGGAGTTCCAAACCCATTTTGCATTAGTGATGAAAAAAAAGGCAG
This sequence comes from Agelaius tricolor, assembly GCF_023055355.1. Classification (NCBI taxonomy): domain Eukaryota; kingdom Metazoa; phylum Chordata; class Aves; order Passeriformes; family Icteridae; genus Agelaius; species Agelaius tricolor. Next base: position 36,371,913 of record NW_027269262.1, read on the forward strand.
TAGGACACGGATGAATGTAACTTATTCATGGGTTTATGGGCCTTAAGGTCAGGGAGTGAAGGACTCTGCAACAGCTTTGATGGTTACATTCTTTCATTCATATCTCTGATTAAGTTTAAGTGTAAAACTCATGGAATTTCCCATTAACTGTACATCTGAGGAAGCTGCTGAATGCACTTATGCAAGTCCAGATAAGAAATTTAAGTTATACAAACTAGTCACACATCCCCTTGCTTTTGATAAAGCAGAAGAAGGACAGAAGGATTGTGTGCTAAATAAATGACATTAGATGAAGTAATGCCTTTTTTGGACATTTTCCACTTTGCATTTGGAAGTCAGGAGCATCTGGAAAACCACATTTTTTTGAAATATGGTGGGAAATTATTAAATAAGAATGTTCCTGTCAGTCTCTTGCGTGCAAATCGTGCAGGGTCTGGAAATTACCAGTGAACTTTGGAGAGAATTTTACCCTTAATATGGACTAAACACATTTGGTAGTCAAGGAGAAAACACTTGGCTACCAACCAAGCAAATACTTCCTTTTAAAAATGTTCTAGTGAGCAAGTGAAAAATGAGGTCATTCATGCAAATATTCCATTCACCAGCACTTTTTTAATAATCAGATTATGGATACTACGCCTGGCTCACAGCAAAATGGTATGAACTTAGTAGAAAACTCTTGAACATAAACTTAATGTAGTTATATAGTCCTTGCAGAAGCACTTCTGAATGAAGTAAGAAGTGTGCAGAGGTAGTGTTAATGCTCTGGCAAGTAGCTTTCTTCAAAAAAGCAAGGGTGGGAACACAGAAGGCTCCAGGAGCAGGTGCAGAGCCAGGCAATGGGTAGCCAAAACTACTGGCTTTGGCCCAGGTCCCACAGCAGAGCTCCTGGCTGTGACCTCAACAGCCACCCCTCTTTAGTCCCTACAGCTTAGGGCAGCAGTTCTTGTTCGGCAGTTCACACCAGCTTCCAGTGGCTGGCCTCTCACAGACTTGGCACTGGAACCACCACAACATTCACTGGGGTTACAAGGCAGGAGGAGAGCCCTTCCAGAGGGCTCCTGCCCTCTCTTCACAGCCCATTGACCCCTTCTTCCCACTTATGCCTCATGGTGCCTCTCCTGGGGACTACAGATGTAGATACTTGTGTTGTGTCAGTTCTACCTGGAGGAGCCTTCAGGGAGTTAAGCACCAAATGGTGAACCCAACTCTCCTAAATTCTGTAACACAAGTAAACAAACAAACCAAAACACACTTTAGCCTTAGTAACACCAAATGGAGTTGACAGCACACACTCACATGGTTCCTTCTTCTCTGGAGAAAACATTGGCTTGGACAATACTAACAGCATCATTCTGCGAGCATTTTTGGCAGCATTGTTACCGCAGTTATTTTGCAATCTATTATTTTCATTATCCCAACTTCCATCAAAATAAATAGGGTCCTGGACTCCTTAGATGATAGAGGGATTTGGCATGAAATGTTCTTATATCTTAGGGAAAAATACGTGGAGTATTTACAGAGCAACATTCTTCATAGCAATAAAAGTATGAGTGGTGGTATATCTTGCATTGCAAGAACATTGTCATAGTAGTGATGTGAAATGCAGATCTATTGCATTTGACTTTATAAAGCCCCTAGGAGCAAACAGGATGTTTGCACCACTGATATTAATGGGATCCTTTGCAATAAAAACAGTTCTTGGGAATCTTTTGAACAGCTGAAGGAATCTAAGAGTTGCTGGCGTATGTGATAACTGCTTTATTGAGTGAGTACGTCTCTGCTTTTGTCAGAGAAGCAAATGAAAACGTAAATAGAAGGGGAAAAAAAAAACAGATAAGGTATTGCTCCACAAGAACATTCAAAACAAAGAAGTATCTTCCAAATAGCCTGTTCTCTTCAGGAAGCAAGAAAAGTGTTTTAGAATAAAAGTGCTGCTTATTCCTGAATGAGGCACCCACATAGGGAGCTGCTTTAGTTTGGTTATTCTGCAAACAATTCCGATAGCAAAAGCTCTGCCAGCCGGCTTCCTTGGAGAGGAGGGGGGAGGAGGTCTTCACTACATTAGGAGCCTTTTGTTGGTCTGATATGGCTATATTCCTCATCACACTGGTGTTCAGCAGGGTTTCCAGGATAAAACAGAAATCCAAATAGAAATCCAAATACCCCTTTCTGTCTCCTTGAAAGTTTGTTCTGATTTGAACAGAATTTGTGTACTTACCAGACAATTGAATAGTGTAGTTTAACACTCAGCCTTTTCTGCGTTCGTTTTAAAACACAGAGGGGGGAAAGCAAGGGGGATTATACTGTAGGAAACAGAGAGGCAAAAGTGCACTGCATATGACTAAAATATCTTCAAATCCTTGCTACAGAAGTTTCTCAAAACCTTGCCGTCTCTAAGTAAGGTCTTTGTTGACATGAGTGCCTTGCTTGTTACTGAATGCTCTGGGTTTATTAGCTTTGGAGTTTAACGAGAGAAAAAAGGCAAATGCCTCACAAAATCTGCAGTGGACCAACTTCCCTAACTCACTTCTGTCTTTCAAACCCTATGAAAGCAACAAATGAGACGCCGCCTGCAACTTGTTGTTATAAGTCAGGATAATTTTATGCTGATAATTTTATGCTAATGATCCTGAGTGTTTGTTTCAGCCTCTTTGTCTCACTAGAACAAATTCTGTTGGTTGATTCGTGGATCCAAATGTGAAAAAAGGAATCATGAATTTTGTGTGATTTATGAGGAAATTAGAAAAGTAGCCAATTTGGCATAAAATTGTGCAGGGAAGAAAAATGGTCTATCAGCAATGAAAGAAATAGTGGAAAGTTTTTGGAAGAGTTCCTGTTCTCAAAATAATTTCCCCCAAAATTCTGCATATTTATTATGACTTATACTGTTGCAAACTACTGCAGCTTCAGATGTAATCATTGTACTTTTACTAATTTTTAATTTATGCCAGTTCAGAAATACAGGCTGACACACACAGTTTCAGGAGTAGCAGACACACAGCAACATCTTAGCTACCCACCCCAATCTAGTATTTCCTGATTTTACTTTAGGATGTGGGCAGTAGTATGCTAAAACTAGGCTAATGACACACATTTCTGATTTGAATGAGATCCAGAAGGTAGAAAAAAGGTTTGGGAGCTTCTGCATGCTGAGTTTTTTGTCTGGCTCACTGAAAGGTTAGAAAGCTCTGGCAAACTTTTACTCCAGCCTGTGAATGGATCTGTGTGGATGGACTTTGGTGTAAGTTGCAGCATCTCTGCAGTGAGGCAATAAACTCTGGGATTTAGACTCTAAAGCATCTCTATTTCTCATCTGCAAGTTCCTGTGTGCTTTCAGCCAAGTAAATATCTGATGCTGGTTAACTTTTACTGTTCCTTCTGCTGCTCGTCATTGCAGATCCACATCCGAGTGCTTATGGCATATTATGTTACAGCCAACCAACTAACTTCCTCTCAAACATGTTACTTCTACTCTGTTGCTTGTGATATTGATGGCTGTTTTGACCTTTGCAGTTCTCTAATTACTGAAGCCTTAAAATAGTACACATCAGGTAAAATATTCTCTTTTTGAAGTTCCTTTTTCCTTGCATGCCTGAGCTGAAAGACCATATAAACTAAGATTATTCAACCACTTTAGACCACTGCACAGAATGTCAAGGGAAATTTTGTTAGCGAGGACAAGTGACTGTTTTGTTCCACTTTTACTTTGGAGGTATTTTTCACCCAGCAGAAGATAGTACAATGATGTATTTGCCATGCCGTTCCATAAATCAATTAAATTCTTCTCCTTGCTAAACCCCAGAAATGAACTTTTGTGAAACTATTTTGTTTTTCTGTAGTCCTTTATTTAAAATTTGTGTAACAGCCCCAGATAACACATTGTTTAGAGCTGGCAACCAATTTGCCCAGTTTTAGCAAGCGCCACATTTGCTGCAACATCACAGGTCATTTTTAGCTATTGTACGTCTTTGTCTGGTCCAGTCAGAAAAGCGCACAAGCACTCCAGTACTATCAGTTATGCTTGGAGGAACATAAGAAGGGCGAGGGGGAGGGGAGAGGAGGAGACACAAACTCAGAAATACCCCGTTTTTCTGCTTTGGGAGAGCACAGCCCGCTAACAGCCAGGTCCAGCCTGCCAGAAAATCAGTGTACTGCAGTATCCCTATTGGTAGTCAGAATGGGAAAACCTGAGCCACAGAAATACGCCCTCCCAATGATCTCTGTCTCAAAGAAAAAAAAAAAAAAAAAAAAAAAATCTTAAAAGTCGCATCATTATTGAATTTGTCTTCCTTGAAATTAATTCTACTTTGTGGCCTAGTTCTTTTTTATTTCTGAACCTATTATGGGCCACATCTGTGGAAGTCTGATCAACTATTCTGAAACCAGCTGCTGCTGAGATTCTTTCAGTTAAGCTGAAATTAAGAACAGGTTTGTGGGCTCCCTACCTGCTGTGAAGCCGTGATGTAGTTTATAAAATTACATATGGGTGAGAAAATCTGACTGCCAGGGCTGGAAAAGTTGGTACATTTAGCATGAACCTAAAGTAGGGGTGTACAATGAAGCTGTACTTATTTGCAATATTAACTTTTTCTGCTCTCTTCCTCAGTGTCATTGTAAAAGCAATATTGGATAATTTGCTTTAAAAAAAATGTGGGTTTGAGAGGATCAAAGCACAAAAAATCAAAATCAGGCTATATCCTAGCAACTGTGTTGTCAGTAGGGGCAAATATGAAAGACATTAAAAATGTTGATTTTTCAAGAAAGGTCTCCAAATTATTTCTGCCATAAGGAAAAGCCCATTGCATGCCGTACATGAGATGATGGAAACAAACACCAGTCATCTTTTATCATTGATGCAATTACATTGATAGCAAGGAGACAACTTGTATGAGTAGAAAGTAAAGAGGTTATGACCACATCTGACACCTGATACAATTTGTCAACAGATATGACCAAGTTGCTTATTGCTGTTACGCATTAATAGACATGTCAGATCGTGAAATATGTGCACCTCTCCAAATGGAAAAATATTTTCAAATCCTTTCACTAGATTTATGTCTGACTAAATTAACAGGGTGCAAGAGCTTGACCTCAATCCATGCAAACCCCGGGGTATGCTGGTGTGTAAAACTTTGGTGGCTGCGGGTGTATTTTCATAGTACTCTGGAACTCTGGAAGCAGCCTCACACCACACAGCTACTGAGCCATGATTAGAGAGGAAAGAAAGATTGTTGTGGTGCACATCAGAAGTCAATGTATTTAATCCAAGTGTATAAGCTTGTTATTAATTGAAACCATTTTGTTTTGGAGTGGAATTTGTGCCACCCACAGAAACTCTAGAAACACACCAGTGTTAGAATGGTCCATTTTCACTGGAGTCAGAAATGTGAGATTCTTTTTTAAAAGCATTAGTGGGAATGGTTCTGTGTGGTGATCTGCACACATAGATGGGTATTAGAGCTGCCTGTGCCTTCCAGTTTGTAACTTCTGCACGTGTGTTTTGTATCTCCAGATACACCAAGAAAATTCTGGTCTAGAATGTAAAGATGATTTGTCATCAGTTTTGTGTGCTCTTTTTTCTGACCAAGCACAGTTTGAGAGCAAAATCTCTGTCTTACATTTAAACAGAATTTCAGACAGATTTGTAATAACTGAAAATATTAATTGGCACAAAACCTGAGTAACTCTGAGCAAGCACACAGAAAAAGAGACTGACTTCCCTAGATTACATTTCACAGACTGTATTTGTGTATGTGACATGTACACACACACACATATGCACACACATATATATGAAATGTAATCCAAACTTGGCTTGTTTGCCTGTCTTGAAGTATTTATCCATGCTTTCAGCCTTGCTTTTACAGAGATGGCCTTTTTCCTCACTACCATAGTGTTTCTTGGGAACCTTTTCTTATCTAAACTTCCACCAATCACTCCTAAGGCTAAGTTATGCAGACAAGTCATCGCGCAGAATTTCATCAAACTGCCATTTTGCCTAACTTGAGAAAGCCTGGTCCCAAACGCTGAACAAATAATTTATTAGACCATAGCAAAAGTAAATAAATGCTTTCCTGCTCCAAATATTTCATTAGCCAGAATTATTATACATGCAAGTCTATAAATAGTAAAACACGTATTGAGCCATTAATATCGCTGACATTCTCATACAAAATACTGTAATTTAAAGAATTTGAAACTGGAGGATATCTCCTGGAAGATTTCTGGCAAAGATAAAATGAGCAAATTGTCTGCAAACAAATTAGTCACCCATGGAAATGGTACACTACTAACGAATTAAACATTAAGAACATCATCTCTACCTGAAATTTCTAATGACATTGATGATACTATGCAAATATATCCTGCATATCTTTTAAGTCTATAATTTCTTACACCGTTTCAGTTTTGCTTTTAAAACCCAGAAGTGCTGGGCTCAGCAGAAGAAATGTGAGAAAATCTCCTATTTAAAATTACATGGACAGAGGAACTCTGCTGGTGACTTTCCGTGAAATTAATATACCGCTTGATTGTTTTTAAGGTCTCTGCATCTTCTGAATTTTTAATTGCCTTTCCATTAAAGCGGAATACCCCATGTGTACTAAGCTTGAGATGGGTTCTCCAGTCCTTTCACTCCTTTAGCCTCCTATTTTCTTACGGGAACAAGGAGTGTAGGACTGGGCCCTATGGAAGCAAAGATGGAAAATACTAAGCATTTTAAGCATTACTCTGTCAAGTAATAGAGCAAGCACTGTGTTCTGTATTCTCATGTTTTACTGTCTAAGGAAAAGAATCTGTACAGACTCCTAGAGAAAAGGAGTAGGTCATAAAAATCACATTTTTAGGTGGAGGAGTTGAGAAGTCTCATGCACCTTTCATTGCTCTGACTTGTCAATTTTCGCCATATGGAAATTGTTAGCTTAATACTGTAGTTCTAAATACTGCCCAGGAATGCTGATTTATAATGGATTTCTTACTCTTTGTGTAAAGAAATGCTAAAGTACTATATAAACTGTGATTAGAGAATCTACACACTTGTGTTATAGGCGTGTGCCTGGGGTGGATTCTTAGGCTCAGAGAGGTGACATCTGCCTTGGTCCACTCACAGGTAAATCTGGCAGCAGAGAACTCAGAATTCCCACAAAACGCTGCACTTCTGGAGTAACTGGGAACCCAATTTGGTCAGAAATTGAAAAACTGTGCGGGAAAGATGCTGATGCATAAGGGACAAAATCCAGACATTCCAGATGTGTTATTTGCTATTGAGGCACTTAAAGACACCACATTAATGTAATGAAGCTGCTTTTGAAGAAAAGGCAACGTGCATTTTTTAAAGTGCGTCCTCCCTATATTTTGACCAGCTGCTATGCATGTCTAGTTATTTTTTTCCCTGTAAATTATAATTAAATTTGATTGTCCCAAATACATCCCACTCAGGCATTCATGCTGAAAGCAGCAACAATTGTCAATGACCTTTAACACGCCTGCTATACAAATTAGTGCAGATCATTAATCACACATAGCTTACATTTTATGATTCGTGTATCCTTCATTACCAACTTTCCCCTCTCGCTCGCTGCCCCCTACCCCCACTGCTTCCCTTTATTCCGAGGGGTCTTGTAATAAGCACTGGAAAGGGCAGGATTTAAAGCCTCCCCCGCCCCAATTTTGTTTTCTTCTCGTTGCCGGAGCAGTTCTCGTCCCAAGTGCAAGACGGAAGGAGGGAGGGCGGCGCGGGGCCGGTGCGCCCAGGAAGGGCCGGGCCGGGGGCGGGGGGCGATTCCGGAGGGGAGCTCAGAGCCGGGGTGCCCGGGGGCCATGGGGTGCTGCCGGTCCGGGACGTCAAGATAACACCGTCCCTCCGTCAAAAGCGCTCCGTGTCAACTGTACGTCATCGCACATTATGAGACAAAGAAAGCAAAAAAAAAAAAAAAAAAAAAAAAAAAAAAAAAAAAAAAGGCTCCATCCACACCCTTGATGTCTAGTACCGAGCGTTAAATTAGGCTTCCCAGCCATAGACTAAACACACTCCCCTCGCCTGTGGCACACACAGATTTGGCGTGATTAAACAGGGCTTCGCAAACAGGCAGGAAAACAAGAATTTAACTTTTCAGCCATAGGAGGGGGGGGGACCAGGGGGGCTTGTTGGTTGCTTATATTTTTTTTTTCTTTCTAAAGCCATATGGCAGATTGATTTGTTCGGAGGTCTTTCAACTTCCCCAGCGTGGCTGTTGAACAGTATTCCTCTTTGATCTTGATTGAGCACTTTAATGTTGTTGTTTCTGCGCATTTCAATAGATCCATAAATATTTTACCAGTGGAATTCGCCCAAAAAAAAAAAAAAAAAAGTTTCTCATAGAAATGCATCTGGGGCAACTCCAGCCCGCACCTTTCGCAGCGGAGGAGGTACGTGGGAACCGGGGCGGCGGTGGGCAGAAGCGCCACTCCGCGCCCGCACAACGCGGTGCCCACCTTCCTCCCCCGCTCTCCCGCAGCGCCCGGGGCGGCGGCACCCGCACCCCAACTTTGCCCCGCGCAGACAATGGTCCCCGGCGTGTGCGTGCGGGCTCGGCACCGACCACACCAGCGCGGCCGCCGGGGGACGCGCGGCGGCGGCGGCGGCGGCGGCGGCGGCGGCGGGGCGGGCGGGGCGCGGGCGCGGCGGGGGCGGTGCGCGGGCGCGGGGGGCGGCGGGGGCCGGCGGGGCCGCCCCCGCCCGCGCCAGTGGAGCCGCTCGGCGGATCATGTGCAGCGCGGCGCCGCTCGCATGCGGCGCGTGGTTTCACCTTCAGAGCGGCTCGGCGCGCCCTTCCCCGAACGCTGCCGCCGCCGGCCGCGCAGGAGGTGAGGGGCGGCGGGGCGGGGGAATGGCCCGGGGGGCGGGGGGTCCTCGGGCTGTGCCCCTGGGGGGGAAAAAAAACCCTCAACTTCGCGCCTCGCCCCGGGTACGGGGACTGTCCCCCCCGGTCATCGGAGCAGCTCCAAAATGGTAACTTTGCGCTGTTCCGCGAGGAGGTCGGGTTTGCTGCAGTGGTGGTGCCGGGGGGTGGGGGAGCCCTGCGGGCTCCGGCAGCCTTTTGGCTTTGTACGCTCCGTCAGGGGCGGTGAGGGGAGGCGGATTGCGATATTAATCCATTAAGAGACAAAGAACAAATTGCCGCACTTTAAAGTAAAAAGCTTCGGCTGAAGAAGGTGGGTGATGGGTCGTCGAGCCCCGAGTAGCCACTTCAATTATTAACAGTGGGCTGTTCCCCCCTCTTTCTCCCCCCCAGCCCCGCTAATATTGATCCAGCGTGTGCGTGAAATGCCCGATGTGGGGCTGTGCTCGTGGCTGTCCCCCCTTGTTTGCGAGTCGCTCTCGCTTCCGTGGCGAGTCGGTCGCTGCATGATCCCCGTTAGAGAAGTACACAGTTTATCAAAGGAAGTTGGGGGTGGGCGGGCGGAGAAAACAATTATTCCCATATAGACAGCGAGGAGGACTCGGAGGACAATGTCTCCGTAGCGATTATTTCCAGAAGAGGAAAAATAGCCCGTTTGATGCGGCTGGGGTGGGGGGAGGGAGGCAGGGAGTTTAATGTACATGTTAAAAAAAAAGGGGGGGGTCGAGAGGAGGGAAGGAAGGGGAGAGAGATAGGGAGGGAGAGAAAAGAAGAATAGAAATAATGCAGTTCCAGACATTTTGTGCTATAAAAGCTTTCCTCCTCCTCGTCCCTCCCTCCCTCCCCCCATTACTATCTTCGGTGATCATTAGCATAGCGCCGAGTCGCGATCCTAATGCGAATTAAGCACTTGGGCAAGTTGAGGAAAGTTTGGATGGGTAACTTTGCTATGAGGGAAGAAGGTGGGGTGCTAAAACTGGCAGTACGTGTGGGGAGGCGTGTGGAGCATGACAGCCGGCCGTTGTTTTTCCCCTCAAACCAGCTAACCTCTGCAATTAACTGCTGGAGACAAACCCTGTGTTTTAAGCCGAAAAGTGTCGGTTTGGAGTCAGCACCATTTATTAGGAGCGTTAATAAGCTCCCATCAGCAGACAGGGATCTTCTGGGGAATGCGCATTGTGTGTGCCCACAGCTTATCCTTTACATTACCCCTATAGATACGGAGGCGCTCGGGCACTGGACGTGCAAATATAATTTTGCTCGGACTACTTTTGAAACATTAATTCTGTTCTTTATTTAATCCAGATGCAGGGTTCCCCTCCCCCCAAGCCCCCCCGCATTTGCTGCCTTATTGTTGGGTGTACATTTTCTGAAAAGGCGACTGGTGTAACCTGTGGAATTTGAAATGCAAATAAAAGCCTGTGGGAGTTGAGGCAGAACAAATCAGCATTTATAAAGTGAAAAAGATTTAATGTCTTTGAAACCACTGCGAGATTTTTTTTTTTTTAATAAGAACTGAATCGTGACGTCAAGTCGTTTGGGCAAGATTTTTAAATTTTTTTTTTTTTTAATGTCTGAAACGCGGGTATGCGAAGTGCTTACAGGAAAAACAGATTACAAGATTAACATCTGTTAACATGATCGTTTATCTCCAGCCAAAAATAGGTCAGTCCTTTCTTAAGGAAACACGATTGCTGGGCGCATGATTAAATAATGAAATTAGGCTGATGAGTTCATAAATTAGACGATGTGTCGACGTGGGTTAGGATCCGACCTGTGACAAAAATATGTAATTCGCGGTCCGCCGGAGAGCGGTGCGGGGTCAAAGTCCCTTTTTGGGGAGAGGCGCAACTCTCTCGCCGCCTCCTCCTCTTCCTCCTCCCCTCGCTCCCCATCGCCGGGCGCTCCCCGCTCGCACCCAGCGTCTCCCCCGGCTGAGGAGCCGAACTCTCCCAGCGAGCAGAGAAGTTTCCTCGGCGGGGAGGGACGCGGGGGGTGCCGCGGTAAGGGGGGGTTGGGGAACGGGGCCGGACGGACGCCGAGCCGAGCCCCCGCCCGCCGGCGGCCCCGCCTCGCCGGGGCGGCCCTATCGCTCGGGCCCGCCCCCCGCCACCGCCCGGCCCGGCCCAGCCCCGCTCCGCTCGGCCCCGGGGTGTCGGGGCGCGGCGAGGTGGGACAGGGAGCCGCCGTCTTCCCGCGGCCTTCCCGCTGCCCTGCCCTGCCCTGCCCTGCCCTGCCCTCAGCGCACCCCCGGCCCGGCCTCGTTCCTGCTGTCCCCTCGCCGTTCCCCCCGCAGCGCTGGGATCCGGCTTTTTTTTGGAAGTGGGTGCAAAAGTGCCCTTATGAAAAAGCTCGTCGGGCCCAATCGATATTTGGATTTTTTTGTGGGGTTCATTTTAATATTTGTATTATTTTGAGGCGGATTCACCGGTTTCTGGAGAGTGTCTCCCCAAAAGTGGCGGCTGGGCGCCGTACTCAGGGCCGGCTCCTCGGCGGCCGGGGAGAGGTCCCAGAAGCCCGCCCGGCAAAGGGCCGCTGTGCTTTGGCCCCATGCCACGGACTTTATTTCATGCTTGCTGCACTAAATGAGTTAACAGCCAAAGGGTTTTTCATTAACTCGACTTGGCAACCGTGTATTTCGTCGGCTTCTCCCCCCACCAACATCCCCCCCCCCCAAAAAAAAAAAAAAAAGAAAACGTAATTTTAAGCAAAAACTGAGTGACATAACATGGGTTGATTGTTGATTTTGATTTGGGAGGGGGAGTCTTTTTCAAAATCTTATTTCAGATTTCCCTTGTGCCCCCATCCCTGGGCATGGTGTATGGGTGGGATGATAGCTGAGAGTTTATTTTGTGAGATGTGCTGTGTGTCCTGATTTTTGACCATTGCTTTCCAATGGTATTTTAAGGCCCTGTGTGTCCCGGACCAAGCAGGAGGATGCTGACCCTGTGGCAGGGCAGCTGTCCCCCATGAGCCCTGCGAGAGATGTGTGGATGGGGCTGGGGGGGAGTGTGTAGGTGTGCATGCTGGGCTGTACAGGTGTGTTAGGTGTGCATGCTGGGCTGTACAGGTGTGTAGGTGTGCATGCTGGGGAGCTGGGTGCTGCGTGCCAGGCAGGTGCGGGCAGGGCAGGAGGGGTGTTGCAGCAGGTGGATAGGAGTGTGTGTGCACAGATGCAGGGCAGGGATGGGGTATGGTGCATTGCTGCATGGGAGCCAGATGTGTGTGCCTGTAGGTGCTGCTGGGGATGTGTATGCCCGGGAAAAGGAGGCAGATGTGGCTGTGGGGTGGGGGAATGCTTCACTGACGCAGGTGCCCGTGTGTGCTCATGTCCCCGTGTTTGTGGCAGTGTCCCGTGGGCAGGTGTGGGGAGTAGTGCAGGCTGGCTTCTCTAGGGAGGCCCCCATGTGCTTACCCCCCTGGCTGGCTGCTGCCAGTGGGCCGAAAATAACAGCGTTGTAAGAGGTGTTGGCTGTTTTAGGAAGGAGCAGTGCCAGGGAGGGGCGTTGCTAATGAGAGCAAAAGTTTCATCTCGGTGGGGGAGTATGTTGGTAGTTTTGCTCCAGTAGTTTTGTCCGTGGCAGCTGGCCGGAGAAGTTGTCCGTCAGTGAATGTTGTTGCTTCTCTGCCAAAGTGTCTTTCACTTCTGTCACAGCAAACCCACCATCATCAGCTTGGTCGTCTGCTACTCTGTGCACCCAGCCTTGTCCCACCAGGGTGGGCACAGTGGTTTTTGGAGCTTTGCTCTGTTGAAACGGGAAGCTGAAGTTGCATAGGAGCACCCGTGGTGTAATTAGTATCAAGGTGCAGATATTCCAGGAGGCGTCTTCAGTTTCACAAGAGCAGCTGCCATAGCCATCTTGAGTGAACTCTGTATAATAAAGTCATTTGCGTGGGGCTCTGTGTTACTGGCACAAGCACACCTTTACTGGCTCCTGGTGTAAAGTGGTTTTTAGTTATCTCTGGAAATTCTTGCCTGGGGTTTGTTTTCAAGCCTTTAGTTCCTATGAAGCTGAGTGGTGTTGAAGTGACATCTAGTTAGTGATAAGTACTGTGCAGTCTGTGTGAACAATAGGGCATTATAGCCGTCCCTCTAAACTGTTAGATTAATATGCAAAGATAACGCTTACGGAAAAGAGAGAAAAAATAAAGCATCAGTGAAAATAACATTGTCGTAAGGAATGATCTAAAATATGTTTAAAGAGAGGAGTGGTCTTAGTTAGCACAGCACCTGTCTAAGCTGAGCACGACCTTCTAAACTCCTGTACCAGACAAACTATGTATTAGTCCCTCAATGAATGTGAACGACAATTTCTCTGTGCCTCATAGAAGAGAGTTTACATCACTAGGGTGAAATCTACCTATTGTTACTTGTAAGTGTCCTCAATAACTCTATCTGCCTAGAATGGAGCAAGATTTTCTAGATTAGAGTTTTCCTGTGGCAGTGACTAATGTATTTACTTTAAAAAATAGGTTCATTGTATGATTTTATAATTGGTCATAGTATCATGCTGTCACCAAGATTTAATAATAGCAATTATCAGTACAGAAGCGTTCATTGAAGGGGTTGGAAACGATTGTGCCATTGTTCTGGATCTCTGCCTGTTGAATTGATCGTCATTTTAGCAAAGGAGGATGTTTATGTCTTAACATCTTACAGATCACCTTCAGAAGGTGGGCTGTTGGCTTCAGTTGACTGAAAAATGCATAACTTTTAAAATGCACCCTGCTGTGGGTGCTTACACCAGAGGGGGCAGCCTGGAAGAGTATCCTCATAGAAATGGTGTACTCACCAACTTTTGAGATCTTTGGGCAGACTGTTTATTTGGATTTTTTTGCTAGGGTCTTTGTGTGCAAGTGACTTCAACAGTTACCTCTAACTATTGTCTTATATATATATATAGTTATAATTACCGATAAATATTATCTGTCTATAGTTATCTATATTTGTAGTTATCTATGGTTACCTATCTGTAGTTCTCTGTGATTGAGATCTGATCAGTTTTATTCTGAGGTCCCATCTAATGAAAGATACCTGTATTTAGTAAGATCCAAAACCTGTCAGCTTTGAAAGGCCTAACTTCTGTGAAGACTTCAATTTGTGCCAAGAACTTCCAGGACTTCTTTGGGATTACATGCAGTATGATCCAGTGCAAAAGCTGTATATGTGTGCTTAAACTGGAAATCTGGGTTTGACTATACTGTTTCATAAAGTCATCAGAATAGAAAGCTGAAATGCAAAGTGATTGCATTTTGCAGGAAGTAACTTGTCCAAGCTTGTAAATTTCACAAGAAAAGTGCCTGTTTAAGTTTTTGAGACACAAGTATGAATTCGTAGATACATACCTTTCAAGACTGAATGGGCATTGGATTTCTGCACGGAAAGGAGAAATGGACGTACTGCTGTTTTTCACAACCACGTGATGTTCTTTAGTTGGATAAGAGCATGTACAACCATCCTAAAAATTGACTTGTTGCTTGTGAATCCACTGCTGACCCATAATAAGCACCCTTTCCACTCCTATTGACTACTGGGATTGGCATGAGGGTGATTCTGGGTTGAATTACAGTTTCTATATGCATATCTGAAATCCTTAATTATATTGGCAGTTAATCAACTAAAACTTGTTATGGTCATTTTTTTTCCTCTAGCCATAAGCTTAATCCAGATACCTAATCAAAGCCTGGCCAAAAAAAAAAAACCCAGGAAAAAAAAGTCACATTTATTTGATTAGATATCTGCAGTATAAATATTTGAAACTTGGTGCAATGTTGCTTTTTCAAAGCAGACATCTTACATGCTGCAAATATTTATACACTTCAGTGCTAGGATAAAGCTGTTCTGACTCAGGCACTGAAGGCAAAATTCTGTTTTTCAGTTACCCACTGTAACTGCACAGAAACTGTAGAGTACTTGGGAGTTAGAATGACTTAACAGATAGCAATATTTCCTGGTCGTCCCTTCTGTCACTAATGTTAAAATTAAGTGGAACTTCCTTGCCTTTTCCAGCAGGAACAATTCTAGTAAATGTTATGTTAGTGAGCCTACGTTAAAACTTGCGAGTGGATTATGGTCCAGGTAGTTAACGCTGCCACTTAGGCTTTCATTAGGATGATGACTTCATTACAAATGTTTACTTTCATTACCTAACTGTTAGTCAGCAAATGTTCAGTCTCTTGATCTGCTGAACCTGCTTTGCCATTTGAAGCCAGCGAGCTCTCTTTTTTTGGTGTGATGATTACTCAACGCTGGTTGTTCCTTTTTTGATGTTGTTTACATCTTGATTATCTGCAGAGGCCCATCTCTGTTGTTGCACACTTGGTGTTAGCAGTTTCTCCTTGCATTCCTGAAACCGCAGCAGCGCTTGTGCAAAGGAACGTGGGGCATTAAGCGTGTGTTCCGAGATTAAATTCGTGTGCGGATGGACAGAACTTGAATCTCTCAAGTTGCTACCAAACTGTTTATTGCCTTATAAGTTCTAGCAGGTCTCGTAGCAGTGGCACATATCTGCTGTAAGATAAGTTGTTTATTTACCACCCCCAAGTTGTGAGCTAACACCGCACATGGTGTCCATGGCAGGGATGCTGGGATAGGGGCTGCTGAAGACTGGTCTCTAAACTGTTTCAAGTCATGTAAGAACAGAGGCTCTTTTCTGTGGATTCAAGACTGCTTACCTTCTTAGGACTATTTAAAATTCATTTTTGCTAATCTTTCATTTAAGTGATTGCTTATGGAAAAGAATTAAATTTTTATCAGCAGGATATTGTGTTGTTTAACGCTTGTTCAACAAAATCCACATTTCGTTATGGGCTGTTGCAGAAGCTGTAGGCCTGGCATTACTGTTGTAGTAAACCCAAGGTAACTTTAGTAGGGTGGCTCTGAATTTACAGCACTGGATGTGGGGATGAATATAGCACACAGCACTTAGCACCTAATTAAAGCTTACAGTATTACATCCTAATCAGGGCACTCTTAGAATCTCTAAGAAATTACTTTTTCCTTTGTCTGTTCTTCTCCCTTTTCTTTCTTGCCATCTCACTGTGTGGTGTTGGGAGCTTGCTTCTCCATGTTGGGCTGTCGTATTTATGTCCCAAAGGAAATGCTTTCCAGCAGTGTACTTCAAATTGCAAACTAGAAGAATTTTGTGGCTCTCTAAATCTATAAGGCCGGTTGCAGCTAGACAGACAATTTTCAAACCAACAGCATCCACTTCACTTCAGCTACCCTGTGTGTATTTCATACGTGTTTCCTTTGGTTTTTTTTTTTTTTTTTTTTTTTTTTTTTTTTTTTTTTTTGTGTGTTGTTGTTCTTTTTTGGCTGGGAGTGTACTGAAACTGTATGTGTCAGTACATGCTGGGGGGTGCAGAGAAAACGAGAGCTCTGTCTGTCGGGCAGGTCCTGTTGTGAGTGCTTGCTGAAAACCGGATCGTGTGTCAGTGAGTTTTAATGTACTGCACGCACACACAGACACACACGCATGCATGCTTTGCTTTTCCGGCAGGTATAATAAAGGAAGAACGGTGAGTTGGCTCATCACTATTTTTACACTGCATAGAAATGCTTGTGTTGGCTTATTATGGGGATAAAGCTGACTGAATAGTGATTTTTCCTTGTCTTTTTTAAGAAGATGGTGAGCAGGGAAGTGGTGTTAGTTTTCACTAAAGAAAGAGGGAGAGAAGCTGGTAGAAATTGAGGTGTTCTAGTCACAATTGTAGCCTAATTTTAAAAAGGTCACGTTTACTTATTTAAAAATAGATTTGGGAATGAAATTAGCCATGTTCTTTGTTTTTAAAAGGGTAACGTGTGCGCACTCACCATATGGTAGCATTTAACCCATATTGTATTAGCTGACAACAAGTCACATTTATTCTCTGATTTATTTCAGTGTTTCAGAATGTTCTTTTTCTGAAATCTAGTACAATAAAAGATGGATTTAGGGTTGTACAATGTAATTGTCTGTAGCTGTTTTGTCTCATTGCTGAAATGATACCAGGTTCATGAGTAAGCAATATTTTCCCCTTCTGAAATAATTTCCTTAAGAAATAGTCATTCTCTGAATGTTGAAATGGTTTGCGGGAAGAGTTATGAACAATAGCCAGTGACACGGTGTGTTGTAAAGGATTGCGGGGCGAGGTGTTACAGTCTCTGCTGGCTGAAACTAGAGCTCCTCTTTTGATGGTTGAGTATGTGCTTGCAAAGTCTCTCTCTCTCCCCCTCTTTGTCCACCAGTCTTTACACAGGGGCTGCTTAGTTGTCTGTTTTAATGGATGCATTCTGGCTTCCTTTGTGGTAGACTGTGAGGCACCTGCATTGGTGAGCTGGTAGCAGTATTGGCAACCACAAGTATGATAAAACTATGAATCAGGCAACTTAAGGACTGGTTTAAACTATGCAGTTAGGGAAATAAGATATCTTATTTTCCCTTTGAATTTGGATTTCCCTGGGAGTTGTATTTTTAGGCTTTCTTTCCCCTGTGCCATCCTGTCTATGCACATCTTGGGAGTTTCAGGAGCTGAGGCTCTCCTGCAAAGTCTTTGAGTGTGCAGTAAATAGGAGTTAGCCCCATACGGTGTGTTGCGTGAGAACTTTCAAAAGTCGGTGTCACTCCTCACTGAGGTACCAGTTGCTCACCATCTGTCTCTTAAAGTAATTTCTTTTAACCTTGGGACTCAAAAATATTTCAACAAGGTTATTCATGTGTTTGTGTGAAGAGTCTGTAAGTGTACCGAAAAACTGCTAAGCTTCTAATTTCAACGTGGTGTTTGAATATTAATGTATACCAATTAGGAATGGCTGACGTTGTAATTTATAGAAGTTGAAAGGAGCATTAAACACCACCCTTCCAACACTAAATACAGCTTTTCCTCCTGTGTGTAGCTGCTTATGTGAAACCAAGGGTCTGTCTTCCAGATTGTTGTGCTAGCATGTTGATACATCCTTGGATAAAATACCAAGTTTGTGTATTTTCACATCAGTCCCTTTACAATGTCGTGTGTATAACTGTACCTTTTGCTGATTAACACAATGCTTTCTTGGTACTGTTTTTGATGGCTCTTAAAATCCTTATTTTAAGACCTTTTTTAAAGGAGTATTTTCATCACTAAAGAGAAAAGCTGTATGAAATCTATAAATACTTACTTTAATTAGATTTGCTCTGTTTGTCTCTTTTTTTTTCTTTCCCTCAAGATAAATTTTACCTCAGTAATGAATGCTGTGATCTTCAATGCATAATTTATATTGACATTAATAATGATAGTTGGGGAATATTTTAATGCCAGTTTGAGAAAACATGACAATTTATGTTGGTAACCTTGGTCCCATTAAATTATAACAGATTTTAGTAGAGAGCTGTGACTATCAGTGGTGTGATGAAATAACCCACTTCTTTTCGTTGTGGCAAGCATATTGGAGAGTTCATCTTATCGTGAGCGGTACATACCAGGTGTCAAGTGACATGCCAGACACACAGCTTTGCTTCTGAATGACTCTTTCCAATTAGAAAGTAATGGCTTTAACGGGATCAACCAAGTAATCGGAGTCTGTCAGTTTTCCCGTGCCAGGAGATGTATATTTGCAAATGTTATTTATTTATTTATCTGCTTTTTAATGAGTTGCAAAATTGTTGGTAACCTCGAGTAAATTTGGGGGGTGGTGGAAATACTATGTGGAAATTGTGGGATTAATGGTTTAGCAGTTGGGATTAAAAATAGTCTCAGCAAATTACCCTGTTGATACTGAAGCCAGAATCTGTTAATGGGGTTACAAGCAGATTGGTTTATCGGTCATTTATTTTCTAGGTTGATTAGGGATTATAGGTTGCCATCACAAAAGTAAGCAGTGCAAAAGCCGAGGATTGCTAATATTTTGCTTCAAAGTTTCATGCACTTAGAAAGAGGGTGTTGTATGGTTTTGGTTATTAAAAGTTTGCAAAATGGTACAAAACAGTAATCTGCAGGCCACTAAGAAAATTTTAAATGCCTGCTGCTGAATTGCCTACTGTTGTGTTCCCTGTTCCAGTGCAGAACCCAGGGCTTTTCTTACTCACAACAATGTTCATGATGTGCAGTCTGTGCAACAGACTGATGGCTTTTGTGTGTCCTGTTCTAACCTGCAGACAAACTGTGTGTACCTCTGCATAACAAAATCCTTTAACTGCCACCTGTTTATTGCAGATCACACATACACCTCTCAGCTAGGGATAGAGTTGCAAACCAGGGCATACCCTCTGAGGGATAAAAAGATGGCACCCATGATGGAACCATTTACACATTACTCTTATCTTCTTCTGTCTAGTTCAGGAGATGCTGTGACTTTAGTGCTCTTTGCTGCCTTGTCCTGATGTACAGCTTGAGATAACATAGTGACATTTATTTGGCTTTTCAATACTTGCTAAGTCAAATGCAATGAAATAGCAGGTAAACATTTCTGCAAATTTTAGCTAGATGTGGAGCACTGCACAAGATTGGTGGAGAGACCCGTAATTGTTTTTGTGTCCTTGGCTCTGACAGAAGATAAGGGAGAGAACAAGAAGTTCAAGAAGAGAGATGCTGACTTGGTTAGAGGAGTCGAAGATACAAGCTTAAAAAGAATCCTCTGGGGACTGGCTGATCTGGCAGCCGGCAAAAGGGAAGGAAATGGGGACCTTGAGATGTAAGAGATCAAGTAATTCCTTACCCTTCTAAAAACTAGATTTTCTTCTGTCCTTGCAGAAAGCTTGTCCAAGCTTCCTGCAGGTTCTAAGACTGATATCCAAGGATCAAGACTTGTATCACCAGACTGGAGAGAAAGACAGATAGTTACCTGTTTAATGTGGCTCTCCTGTGACTTTTGTGCTCCTGGACGATGGGAGAGAGAGCATAATAGACTTGATGAAGGATCAGCAGTCCAGAGCAGTGACAAGGTTAAGAAATTCGTCTGAAGTTTGGCTTAAGTATTTTCTCCTGCAGTTCAGTTTGCACATCGGCGCAGGTTACTCTGGAGTGTGTAGGGAGCCTAAAGCTGTCCTGCTGGCTCAGTGGGATTGGGAATGCTGCCCTCTGAGTTGGTCCTTCCTCTGAACAGGAAAAAAACCTTACCACTTGTTACAGTCTGTCATCTGTGATCCCCGTGGAAGAAGAACATTATCTCTTAAACTAAACTCTCTTCAACATGTAAGAAAAAGGACAAGATGATGAGAGTTGAGAGTCTGTCAGCTAAGAAGATGCTAGACATGAGACAGATTTTTGTTTTCTTACACACACAGTTTATTCTGCTTTATTCATTGTATTTTACACTTTGAAGAAGATAACAGTCTTTGAAGGGCGAAAGTTTCAGTTTCTCATTCTAATATGCAAAATGAAGTTTTGAATTTGAATCTTAATTTAAAAATAAAATATATAGGTAGGTATAGCAGTATGTGAATGTAGGAAAATAATTTTGCAGATGAATAATAAAAATGCTCATCACACGTTCCTCCCTGTTTTCCTCCCATGCTGTTAGGGTCTAATGGATTTTGCCTATCATAACTCAATTCTTGTGGAATCTTAGAGCAGCTCTGTGAAGTTTATTGAAGACCAGGTAACCAGAATTACTCCTTGTGTAATTCCACCCACAAGTGAGGTAATTACACCTTGTGTTGGGCATCAGCAGAGCTATGCCAATGTGAGCAGGTTCACTTGTAAAGATCTCTCAGCCGTTTCACGTCTGGCATCAGTGTTGGTCTCTTTGCTCAGAAGTTATGAAGGGCTGGGTGCAAGCAGCAGGCACAGCAAAACCTGGAGGAGAAGAAAATAGGGTGTGTTGAGCTGAACACAGCCTTAAAGGTAAAAAGACTGTAACAGGATCATACAGAAAAAAGGAGGAGGAAATGGGTGTTTGGGGGAGCTGTGGGTGTCCAGGAAGACTGTTGAAGGTGGAGAACTACTTTCCCCTGTACCTAGGAATGCTGAGTTTCTGTAGGTGGGTGTCTGTCTTTCATCAGAAATCACCACGGCAGGAATCTGTAGTTATCTGCGTTAAGGTAGTTAAAGAATCATTGCCCTTTGGTGATACTTTTCTTCATCAGTGGTGAGGCTGAGGCAGTGGCTGGAGCTCCCCTGGTCATCATGTCCCTGTACAGTGTTGCTGGATGTTGCTGTCTGGGATGTGTTAATGGGGTCTGACTGAGATTTGTTTTATTTCCTGTGGCACTGGTCTGCTGGGTGGTCTCTGCCATCCTGCAGCAGCACCAGAATGAGATGGAGTGTGTGCAGAGCTGTGTAGGAGCAGGATATGGGAGATGCCTGGTGTTCTGTCTGGTGCCTAGCTTGTGCAGTCCTGTTTCATCACAAGGAGCCCTGGGAGAAATTAGAGTGGTGATGGTTATATAGAGAGATGTTAAACAGAAGAAGAGGAGGTTGGCTGGGCACATGCGTTTGCATGTGTGTGAGGTAACTGAATTTTTCTTCTGTGTGGTTTCTTGAAGGCATTTAAGACTTGGTTCTACTGCACAAATCACCGATTATTGTAGGCTCCTTTCCTGTCTCTTGTCCCCCAGGTGTACTTTGCTCTGCAGTCCCTTTTTCCTGGCTGTTGCGCACTTCTGAACTGGAGCTGGTGTCAGCACTCAAAACTTGAAGGTGGCAGAGACTTGGGATGAGTGGGTGGATGTGGCATGCTGAGCATGAGAGTTTTTGGAGGAGGAATATGAAGTGGAGCAGGTTTGTGTTCAGGATGAAAACAGGAGTGATCCAGGTGTTGCAAGGGGCCCGTGAGAAGGATTGAGCTATGCTGAGAAACCAGGCTGTTGGCACAGAAGGGTTGGGAGGGTGTCTGGCACAATGCAAACAGCCACCTAAGACTGATTAATTTTTAGCACTGGTAGCAAACTTCCTGAAAAAAGAAATTGCTATCAATGAATAGCATTTGTTCGGACTAGCTGGGCTTGTGAAAGATGCATGTCAGCAAAAATAGCCATGAAAAAAAAAGCACTTGGGAAGTCTGTTGTTCATCCTCTGTCTTTTCTGTGAATACTCTCATGAATCTGTCCTGAAAGCACATTTTCTAGACGTGACTTTTACTGCTACAGCTTTAACTCTGATGACTTTTGCAAAGAATGTGCTGGGTATAATGTTTCTGCTCTCTTAAAAAGAAGTAGTAGCTTTATGTTTTTAGCATTATAAAGGAGATAAAATGAGGACTTGCAGCAGTTCCCTTTTCCAGGCTTCTGTAGCTCTGATCAGTACCTTATGGTAACAATCATCCTCTACATCAAACCACAACATGATGGTCAGGTAAAGGTGCGTGGGAACACAGCAGGAATCTGTTTTTATCTGACACAGAGTCAGCGGTTTAGGCTTACAGAAGATTATGATTTATCAAGAGAGTATAATTATAAGCTGTTGTCATATGGTGGCACCCAGTAGCAATGATGATCTGTTGCCGCTGTTCTGGGATGTGTACAAACACACAGTAAGAATAAGTTCCAGGACTTGATTGTATCTCCTCTGTGTACATGTGGTTGTATGGATCCATTAAGGGGTCATTAAAGTTCTCCAAAGCATATCTGCTGTCAAATTAAATGCTAATAAATGTCTGTTAATTATCACAGTCCTCTCCACAATAATAAGTTATTAGAATTGAATTTACTGTGCATTTTACTACAGTGGGGGGAAGCCAACTTTGGTGCTTGATCCTCATCTGGCATTTGAATGTGTATGCATAATGCAAGGCAAAAATTTGGCCACAGTCTTCCTGGTACTGAAGGCTGCCTGTGTGGTGATGGGGTAGAAATGTCCTCTGCTCTCCTCCAGACTCACCTGGTTTCTGTGCAGAAACTGGTCCTGCCCCAGGCTTGCAGGAGAGCTGCCCCATGGGGCTCTAGTTCTGTATCCCACCATAGGTGCCTAGAAATGTGCTCAATGCCAGGGTCCCTGGGTCATTCCAGAAAGTAACCTGTCAGCTACCTGAAAAATACTGAGATGGTTCATTAGCCCTCTCTCTTTGTGTCCATTACAGAGGGGTAGTAGGAATAGGTCACATAAGAGATCAGTGACCAAGGAGGAAAAGGTTTAGCGTGCCATGTAGCATGGGTATACTCATGTAAGTACAGCTCTCTTCCCTGAGGAGAAGAGTATTGAGTATAGAATTCTCTTTCATTGCAAAGATACTTTCCTTTTGCAAGCAGCAGCAGCAACTTTCTGGTTTTGGTAATTCAGCCTGTTGGTAAGAGCTGTGTGGCATAATAAATATGCACAGATAGGAAACTTACTTTCATGTATTTCCTGATCAGAGCAACTGGAAGTGGTGCCACATCCCCTGCTCGTGTAAATGTCATTGTAATTTCTTCTAGACAGTGGTCAGAAAATTACGCATATTCTATCACTTTAGGACGTTCCATCAACTTGACTCCAGAGGCTAAACCTTGTTCAGTTACTGTGCATTTTGGTAATGTTTGTCCAGTTACTTTGGTCACACTAGTTTAAATTTGCATCAGCATATGTTAGACAAGAGCTTAGTATTAGGTGTGCTGAATATGTGTTGTGGCATAGAAAGAGCAGGATGACAGGGAACTGGGCTGGCAGAAGGAGATGTGCTTATGGCATCTGTTTTGTGCCTCTTGAATACTTTATTTCAGCCCTGTATTCCCTGAGTCATGTTAATCCTGGTATCGGTAGGTACTGCCTACGCCCAGTTTATTTCTACCTTGAGGTCATGGCATAGGGTCATTATCTCACTTTCTGACTGTAAGCCATACTGCCTTGTAGGTTGATGATGAATTCATGGCTTTTAGGGAGTCATGTCTGCTCCTGTGCATGTGCACACACACCTCCCCCACTACAAAATAGCAACTTCAAAGCCCTCACTGGATAATCTTCACTGACATCAGTGAGCACTTCTTACTCATCTGAGGAGCCTCGCTGACTCGAGAGGCACTTTCTTGTGAGTAGGAGTTTGCCAGTGGTGGCCCAGCCTGGCCCCAGAGGGTGATGGTACGACTCAGTTACCCTAAGTTTGGCATTGCCTAGGCTTGGGCATATACACACACATGCACAAAGAAAAACCCCAAAAAAGGGTGTTGGTGTTACTTGGCCAGGATTTGAACCAAAAAAAAGGAGTTGTTGGTTTCATGTGTGTTGTTGATGGTGTTTAAATCAAGCAAGCAGAATTACCTGCAGCCCTGTAGGTACATGTGCCTCCTTGGCTACACATAGTGATGTGGAATATTTTGTGTCTGTGGCAGTGCAACGTGATGTGGTTCTGTCCTCCTGCCTCCGTTATGACACTGTGGGCTGGATTCTCCTCAACTCTTTGCCATCTCCACCCACTGATGTGGAGAGTTCAGGGGTGTAGGCCAGGCTGATTTGGTTCTCTGTTTATATTGGACACAGACTTGCATGCTCTGAATGTATTTGTTTAAACAACAGGTCAGCTGTTAACAGAAAATGGTACATGCCTTGCTGGTTAATGGGAAAATAAAGGCAATATTGTCATCAAGATGGCTGTAGAAATTGAGATTGTTTCCTGTAGTTTCTCAAGTATGACAGAAGACACCTAGCAAAGTATTGTTAAAAGGTGCTTGCTCAAATAATAGTAAGTGTATGATGAACTTAATGGCAAAGATAACAGTGGAGTTCAATAGGGAGACTTCAGAATCCTGTTGTCATTCAGTATTTCTGCTTCTTTTGTCTTGGTAAAGAGCAGTTTTGTTTTTTTTTTTTTTCCCTACTTCCAGTTTTGCAGAAGGAGGTTATCTGTAGTTTGCTATAATTTTGAGTTTATATATTAGCAAGCATCACATTATTAACCCTTGCAAGTCAGTGTTGATTTTTTGTAGTATAAGCATAGTATATGCCTGTACATGTGGAAACAAAAGTCAGAGATTTATTTTAAAATTTTATAGGTGGATATGTGGTGTTGGCAAGAAGCAGATGTACCCTAAGGCATCCTTACATTGCCAGTTGGGATTAAAGCTTTTATACTAGTAAATTTTATTGTCTAGGTTAAAAGCCAAATTCATTCAATTAAATTAATCTCTGGTTCTTTTCCAGTGTGGCAGAGTTTAACCAGGGACGAGTGTAGCTGTTTGGTTAAACATTAAAAGATGCTGATGATTTGATATTTTTTTAAACTAATATTAGAGTGAGCTCAGAATGAAAAGAGGTTTTGAAGTTTTTGCATGGGGCTGCCATGCTGCCATTAATAAAATGGATCTTTATTTATTTACTTATTTAATCAACATGCTTGCCATGAGTACAAAGCTTGTAATTTAACACTCCTCCTTGGTCTGGCAAGCTGATCCCTGTAGGCGGATGCTGGTGGCCACTTGGAAGTCTATTGAACTGACTGCAAAGATTTGATCATGTGGGTCAGTCTGTACAATGTGGGGTTTAGTTTCAGAGACAATGATTCACTATTGCCTAATTTTGGAGCTCAAATAATTGCTTTGCTATCAGTGCTTCTTTTTGAAGTGTTCCTAATTAGGGTGTAAAAGCAGGTAGTTTATGTTAAATGGCAGGAGAAACAGTTTGTCTGCTGCATGAAACCACTGTGTTTATGTATCAGTGTAATGCGTGTAATCCATCCACAAGTTTATGCATTCAGTGTCCTCCTGCAAGTGTCAGAGATCCACACTGCCCCTGAGCACTATATTTAGCATTTGATGCTCAGATGTAAAGTGTAACGTGTCTTCATCCTTTACAGCTCCCCACTGGCTGTGTTTTTCAAGACATTGAAGGAGCTTGGTACTCTTCCCAAGTCAGCTGTGATTTATGCTCAGTCACAGAGGACTGAGGCAGCCCATTGAAGTTACCCTAAGGGAAGCTGTCATCATCAGGATGATTAAAAAGCCTCGTTGGGCATATGGTGCAATATCAGTGTGCAGGATAGCCCTGCTGCAGGTCGAGGGCTCTGGCCCCAGCTGATGCTCCTGCCCAGGTACCTGAAGGATGGCAGAGCCACAGGTGCAAACTCAGAAACAGAAGGAGCAGGCAGGAACGGTTGTTCTGTGGCTTTTTCTCTAAGCAGTGAGAAGAATATGAAAGAAGGTTTAGGAAGGCTAAAATACCAACTTGCATAAATGGAAAACAGCTTAATAAATGCAGTGCTGACATAGCATAGGTGAGATCTTGTTGCCCGGTTGCTCCACATGCCCTGTTGTGACAGCTGGGGCGGTTGAACAGGGGAGCACGAATCTGCTCCCCTCTGCAAGTTTTCATGTTGCAGCTCCTATATGGATGTCTTCTGGCCAAAAACTTCTCTCAGCCATCGCTTTAGGAAGCATGTTTTGACACTGCCTGCTTGCATATGTGCTTAGAGGGAGTCACTGCAGGTGTCAGTGCAAAGACAACTCTTCTCTCATGTGTGGTTGAAAGGTTGCAAGGCAGAGAAGTCAGTGAGGATTACTTAATCTTCTTTGAAAAAAACCAAACTCTAACTCTTCCTCATTAAAATTGCATGAATTTAAGAAAAATTTATATCAACATTTGATATATTTGGGAGGAGTTCATTAGTTTTGATATGAAACATTGGGTTTAGAACAATCCAGATCAAGGACATGGTGTTGCAAGTATAAAAGGTTTCGGGTAAAAACCTTTTTTGGTTTTTAAAGTTCTTAATTTTTTTTTTTTTTAATTATTTTAAGCACATCAGTATATGCACCTTGGGGACAGAGATTACCCTTCATTGTTACTGCTTGTGGAGAGGTGACCTTAACAAGAAATGCTGGCCTGAGTGGGTTCCTCAGCCTTACTCCTTCCTTCAGAGGAAAGGTTTGGTATGGAGTGGCTGATTCAATATTGCAGGTGTGGTTCTTTGGGTTTCTTTTTGGATTTCATCCATGTGCCTTTTTTTTTTTTTTGTTTGGTTTTTTTTTTGGTGGTTTTGACACTGACATAGGTGAAAACCAGGTCTGCTGAGAAACCTAGATTAACACACTAGATGTCCTGTGTAACTTTGCCAGGGTGAGGAGGAAGGGATTTGGTTGGGATGTAGCAATTGGCAAGTGTGCTGAAGTGTGGTAAGACCAAGTGGATGCAGTCACCAGGGTGCAGTCAGATTTGATTGTCCTGTGCTTAGTTACTCTTCCTGTAGTTACTGACAGGTAACATCCTGCAGTGTAGCAGGCATCTGCATGTTTGAGCTAGGTCATACAATACCTGATCTTACAGATCTAATAATCTGGGGTGGTTGCACAGCATAACAAAAAGAGCTTGCATCCTACTTCAGATTAATGAGATCTGTCTCTTAAAGTAGGGGGTTTAAGATGAAATTACTCTGTATTTATACAACAATTACTTGTTGTGTTGTAAGTGAGGTAGCTTATATAAACTTTTCTTTAGCATTATTTTTGTTTCTGTGAATGAAAAGTTGGTTTATTTTTCTTTTAAATAAAATTTGAAAGTAAGATCAAGCTATTTTTTCCCCCTGCACATAAGATGTAACCACTACAGTGGTGCAAATTGCAGCAAAGGTGTTGTTGCTTTATGTAGATTCAACAATGTGGAAGTTCTTGCCTTGCTGTGTGGGTCTCTTCTTCTTTCAAGGCCAATGCACCAGACTTCTTGAGCAGCTGAATGCCATAAGAAAGAGCTCCTGTCTCTTGTGTCGTGGTGTCTGTCTTTGTGATAGTGGCTGTGCAGTGGAGGGCAGCCAGCCCTGGTGGAGGGGTAGGGGTGGAAGAGGTGGAGACAGAAGGGCAGGGATACAGCCTGGAGGTGTTGGCTTACCTCCATGGCATCGTTGAGACATTTTTGTTTGGGTTGAGGAGTGCTTTGAAGTCCTCTGGTGGAAAGTCTGCCTCCTCGCCCCTGTCTTCTCTTTCAGGTGGGTAGGTTTTCTACCTACATTTTACCAGAAGTGTAGGTTTAGCTGCCTGTACTTTACAAGAACAAAATGTTTCCTGTGGCAAACAGAAATTGCATGCAGAAACCCAGGTTTGATTTCTCAATTCTGAGTCTCTCTGTTCTTACAAAAGAATGGTTTTGCTGCATTTTTTTGTTTGACTTGTTAAGTTTTAAAGGAAAAGATTCAAATTGTGCTTTTCAAGACAATTTAAAATATTTAAGTCATTGTCTTGGCCGGCAGAGGAGACCCTGGGGAGCTGGGAGGTAGAAAGGCAGAGAAAACAAAAGTACCTGTTCAATTAGAAGTGCCAGTGCAGATTAAGGAACGTGTAGCATTTTTCTGCCAAAACTCAAACAGCAGTTTCAGTTCAACTGTTGACTGACACAGTCATTGCCCCTGTTGCAGCATCTGAGTAACTGTGAGGAAATACCTCAGTATCTCCTGGTTGCTGGTGGTGTCTTGGTGACCTCATGCACTGATGTGTGTTTTCTCCCACTGGTGCCTGAACACATGTTGCTGCCAAGGCTGTCTTCCATCCACAGTGGACAGAAGCGAGCACTAGGCTTTGTCTCTGTGCCTATTCTTGATTGAAACAGTTGTTGCCTCCTCTTGGTGCATGGGAACACATTCCTGAATGTTGAACGCTGGTATCTTACTCTTCGCTTAGAAGTGAAGGCAGCCCTGTTGACCTTGGGCTTGAGAAAGTCACTGTCCTAGTGGGTTTTATGGAGGTTTCCTTCTGCTTCTGTTTGTTTTTCAGTAATTAAAACTTGCTGCTATTTGAATTCTGAGAGTGAAATTCTAATTGCTAAATAAAACTTTAGTTATTTGTATAAATAATGAGGGACTCAGTTAACAGCTTTGTGTTTCTTACTGTTCTCGTTATGCCTACTAGGAAACTTTAAGGAAATATATGAAGCTGTCAAGGCTGCAAAAGCAAGAGAGTCTCGTTCTTGAAGAGAAGAGACTTGGATAGCTCATAAAATCGCAGCCTTTGGGTGCTGTGGAGAAGTAAATTAAAGTCATTATGACATTATGGCAGAGAGCGTCTGATCTGCCAAACTGTCAGCGTTTGATGGACGTGGTATCTACTGACACGATGTTGCACGAGTGCCAGCCAGTTTCTCTTTCTGTCAGCGCAGTGTTGATACTGCCAAGTGCCTGTTACTCCCTTGAACTGCTGCACGTGTAGGAAAAGCTGCTGATCAATACTGTAAAGGGGCACTTTACGTTTGGTGATTATCAAATGCCTATTGGTCCGTCTTTCGGTTATGGGTGTGTAATGTTAGGAAATCAGTGATTGAGACGGTTGAAGTATTGGTAACAGATAATTTCTCTAAATTACAACATAAACATTTGCAACACCTAATAACTTGCCAGATAAATATAATTTCCTGACAGCTTTCCAGCATCAGTTTCATTTGGGAGCTGAGTCACTAACACCCTAAAGTTTAGGATGAGAAAAACCAATGAAAGTCTCAGGAAGTGACTTTTTTTTTTAGTATGTTTGGTGTGCTTTTGTTTGTTTGTTTGTTTAACATAGCATGAAGTGAGCATCCCAAAGAAATGATCTCACCAACCCTGCTATGACTAAGTGCCTCCAAAATGAGTCTGGAAGCAGGTTCTGAAAGTGGAGATGCAGCAGAAACAAAGGTGAAAGAGCAAATGCTGATGTTATGCAAGATAGCAGATGAGAAATGATTCAATAATGGTTACAAGCATTCATACAAGGGAAGGAAAACCCACCCAGATTCCCACTTAACAATATTGATTCCACACTTGAAAAATGAACTGCAGTTTATTGCATCTAAGTTGCAGAGAATGCTCTCTGTGGATCCAGGGAGAGGTACGACAGGAGGGGTTTTTCCTATGTGCTTAGACAACAGAGTAATACGGGAAGGATTAAAGGACCTCTCAGGTGAAGTCATCCTCTATTTAATGCTTATGGAGAAAGCACTGGCTTCTTGTAGTCTTGGCTGAATATATTTTGGAGGATTAAGGATATTTCTGCCATTGTATAAGTGACTGTTGAAAATAAGATCAAGGCTCCAGTCTTTTATTGGCATTCTCTCATAGCAAGGGCGTGTGCTTTGTATTTTACTGTGTCACAATTTCTGGGGGTTTGTTTTTGTTTGTTTGGTTTTTTTTCCTTGTTTTTGTGTGTGTGATAGTTTGTCATCTCTAGTACAATGTACAACTTATTCAGGTAAAAATTGTAAAATCTGGATGACCTAATTATAGATTTCTTAATTTGCACTCCTGTGTCCTGTTATTAAATATTCCCTAACTCAGAAAAGCTCAGTACTTGGAAATCCCATTGCAGTCAACGGGAAATGCTATAATAAGCACTTTGAAAAGCGAGCTTTCCTTGTTAAGCACTTAAACATGATGGTTTGTAGAGATACCCGAGACATGAAAATTCTTTACCTAAATTAGTAACCTAGTTAGTATCTCCAGAGCCAATGAAGTGTTTGAAAATGTTTGCACATCATTTCCAAAATTTCAGGTTTAATTTTAAATAATTCTGAATCTTGTAGGTATTTTTGCTTGGAGCAGATGAGTAGAATTTGATTATGTATTTTAAGTAATTTTTAAGTTTCACAGTGAAATCTCTGATTTTGCTTTTTGTTAAATGTATTGTGTCATGATTCTACTCACATTCAAAAGTTGTGAGTGGTTTTGAAAATAATAGTAGCCTTCCTGCACTTAAGCAGATTATTTGTGTGTGTGAAGTTACTCAGTTATATAAGTGTTTGCAGAACTACGGGTTCTGTGAAGTTTCAGTTAATGGCTTAAATGTCTTTTTCTTCCATTCTTAATAACTTTATTTTAAGATGTCTGAAATGCCTGTATTTACAGCACAGCTCACTCTCTGCATTTGGTTTCAGAAAGGAAAATCATTTTAGGTCAACTACCTGGAAGTTTAATGGTTTCAGACATCTCTTAGTTTGCTCTGCAGACAAACTGGGGCATTTTCAAAGTAGCAGTTAAAGCCTGCTCAACTCCCATGCACTAAAGGGTAGACCAAAAAGTACTTCCCTCAAAAACACTCTAATCTCCCTCCCTCTGTTTTTCCCCACTTCCTTCTGTATGCTAGAGACTTTTTTTTCCTTTCTAGCTATGCATTCTTGAGTACTTATCACTCAGTTATCTGATTGACTCTTGCATAAAAAAGCCAGTGAGGAGACTTAAAAAAAGCATAGCTGAAGTTTTCAAAGGAACCTCCATAACACCATTTCTAACTCTTCAGCTACTTTGAAAATTTCAGTTTATGCCTCTTCCACTGTCTGCCTGTATTGTGCATCTGTTCATGTGTAAGTATAGAAAATGTACTCTATGGTAAAACTGGCTAAATACCCGTTTCAAATCAAATGTAGTCATTGAGGAAAGATTCCTTTAGGCTCAGGTTATTTCACCAGTATTCTACACTGAACTTCTATTTAAGCCCAGTGTTGCCTGGTCACAGTCTGTGGAGTTGGAGCGAGGCTTGAGTGAAAAGAAACTTCTTCAAGTGGTTGGGTGCCAAAATGAGCTGACCTCTCCAAGACATTTGACCTGTGGAACTCACTATACCAAGATACTATCAGAGTAAAACATTACAGCTCAGGCTAACTAATGGAGAGGTTATGACATATGACTTTTGCCATAAGAGGGCTACTCAAAGCATGAAGTCAAGAAGACATGTTTTCAAAGAAGGATGCTCTTGCCTACTTCTAAATCACTTTGCACCCTCTGAAGTTGGGGTACTTGTCTCTTACTGCTTTTCTTAAGATGAAGGATGGCACTGGTTTTAGAAAAAGTATTTTTTTCATCTGAATCACTGCTATAGTGGCTTAGATTTTAAGAAAATGTCCTCACGATTATGCAGGCTCTGTTATTTTGATACTAAATATGAATGGTGTCTGTCAGAAAGGGGAATTTATTACCATAAAAATTATTAAAAAACATAACAACCGACATTGCAGAACTTAATCTCAAGGTCAGCCATAGTAAAGCCACAGAGTGCTTGCAATGTCTCTGAAATGATGCTAAATTGTATGACAAGGAATGGTGACATTGCAGCACTTGCACTTGATCATCCTCAGAAGTTTTGTACAAGAGGTTCCAATTCATGTTAGAAACCAACACAGTAGTTTTAGGAAAGCTACACACTACTGTGGTCTGCAATTTATATATCATGTGTTTCGCTGAAGATTAGCTTTATTAAATCAGCCACTGCTTCCAGATCTGCTTCAGCAAGACCAAATCTGAGGCTTTTAAAGTTTTTTTTCATTCCCTCATTGATGAAACAAGCAGAAGCAGACAGGCTTGCTGCATGTTGCTTCTCCATTCATGGAAAAGATGAATTCAGAACTATTAAGCCAGTTTCCTGTTTAAATTGCTGAATTTTTTTGTTGCCCAGAACTGGAATTCAGATGAAGCAAGAACCAGCTATTTCTCTCTGACCTTGACACATGTTTCCTTTTCTTGGCCAGCTGGAAAAATGTTAGAGCAAACTTCATGGCAAGACATGAAGAGAATAATTAAAACCGTACATGTAGATTTTCAGCTGTTGGTTGTGTTTCTTTAGAGAATTGATCCAAATAATTATAGATAAAAGTAACTGTAACACTAGTAGAAAACCTACCTATGGATGCTGGAATTAAAGGGTGAAAAACTGTGATTTTTTTCACATTTTATGATTGATTATTGATGATTATGGCAGCTCTGGAAAGGTTTTATTGGGCTGAATGAATGTGACCAACTTTTGACTTCAGCTTTTGTTCTGTAAAGTACTTTAAATGAGGAGCACCTTTGGTGCTCAGCAGCTGCATTTCTTCCTGTAGTGCTTTCATCAGTGCAGAACAAGAACAATAACGTGGAGATAACTTAATTATAAAATGCATAGTTGTTGTTTCACTTACTTGCTCAATAGGCCAGAGACTTGGGAATATGAACCAGTGAAGCAATAAGCATTCTTCTAATAAGGATTCATTTACAAATGAAATAGCTTTTAAATTTGATATTTCTATGCTGTGCTAAAGATATGTTGTGTTTTTATGCCTTGGAGTTTAGTATGTTCCTGTCAGGGGGTTATCAGAGTAGTTTAAATATTTTGGGTTGCAGATCCCTTTTAAGGAAATGCAACATGATTCAAGAGTTGTTGGTTCAGTTGCGCTTTTGGTTTATTTGATGTAAATGGAAACATAGTTCTCTTCAGTTTTGTGAAAAAGACCACTCTAATGATATCAGTACAAAATGTGGCTCTTTTCCCCAAGCCCCACGCTGTGCAGTTAAACCTAAGCTGGGCTAGGAATTGCTCTTTTTTGCAATACAAGCACGAGCTCCATATTGGCATAGCTCACCCCCGTAATTAGCTGCTGCCGCACAGGCGTGGTGGCCCAGGGTACAAACTCTTGCAAGCACATCTCTGGATCTGCATGTGTTGTTTTCGTTTACAATGTTAGTGTAGATGACAAATGTTATTAATATAGGGTAATTAAAGCGTGCATCTATAGCTTTCTGACATCTCTGCAGTTTGTTTAATTTCAGGCTGCAGGAAGCATTATGAACTCCGAAAAAACTGTAAAGAGAGATTAATGGAAGTTACTCAAAAGAATTTGAGATTTAACTGTGAAAGCCTGTAAAATTACTACTCTTTCTCTTATTTAGATATTAACATATATTTTGTGATTTCTAAACTACTTTGATCAAGGGCTTATATAGATTCTGGGTTAGGAAAAATACTTTAAAATAAATGTTGGGATGAAGGTCATAATAGGTGAGTCCAACTCTTTTTAAGGTTTTGAAGTTGTTACTCAGTTAAGTTAGACCTTGCTGCACTGTTACACATCTCGTCATTACTTTCTTTTGGCTGGATTTCCCTAACAGTTTGCCTTTATTAATAGCTACCAACTGACTCTTAGAAAATAATTAAAATTTTATTTGATGGTATTTGTAATATGATGGCAGTATTGTTGCTGGAAAGTGAAATCTAATGCTTGTTAGCTGCAAAATTTCTACAGATGAGCTTTACTGTTTCAAACAGAGAAGCTACTGGTTTTGCAGTGAGAGCTGTGAAGTTTGGTGTGTGTGCAAATACACTGATAATGTCATCTCTTCATAGTTGCATGCCCTTTACTCAAAAAATCTGTATACTGAATGGCCTTTAAATCTTACTGACATCTTTTTTATATGTCATTGTTTAAGATTTAAAAAATCCCTGTCATTAGTTAACAAAGTTTAAGTTGATTTTTGTTCCTTCCCTTTGGCTGCAAGATAATTGCTGTGAGTTGGTCACTCAAGTTCGTTTGATGGAGGCACAAGGAGGATGTCTCTGAAGCCTCTTGTAGGCAGCCATGGCAGTGTCTGGTTTGCAGTAAGGGAGGTGTCTGTGTTCCTGCTGGCCTGTGTGGATGGAAGTAGTGACACACAAACAGAGCAGGTAGCAGAATGGGAGATGTGTGTGTTTTCAGAGCTTTGTTGGGTTTTTTTTGTTTTGTTCCAGGGAATCACTACTATTTGGCTTCCCAGTTTGAAACTTGTGTTGTCAGCTCTTTTGGACACTGCTGACCTCATGCATATGTTCATAAAAAGGCAGGGAAGGGAGTCCTCTTTACCTTGCCAAGGAGTATTCCTGCTGCTGTGCCTGAGATGGTGGCTGTGCTCTGGGTGGCTGCAGTGCCAGCTGTTTTGCAGCTTGCCATGAAAGATAAGCCTTGCCCTGAAATTCTGTGGCCATATAAAAATAACTCCCCACCCTTTGACTGGAGGTGGCTGGGCTGTAAGATCTGAATATGGGGAGGCCTTCACCCTTTCCTCATATAGCAGCAGATGGCTTTGGAATTGTTCCTAATAGTCATGGGAAGGTAAGAGGGTCTGAACTGGGTCAGGCTGAAGATTCATGTGCTCCTTCCCCTATCTTTCCTCTGATAGTGCTTGGAGCATCAGAAGCCTCTTGGGTACTCTCTGGGCTACTCTCCCAGTTTGACCAGTTTGCAGTTCAGTGACTAAGCTGAGGTCATATCTGAGTATATTTGGTTTCTTAGCCTGGATGGGCTTTTCTTTCTGGAGTTTGTCCATTTGCAAATATTAAGCCTTATGTGAATTGATTAGATAGTGGTGAGGTGTGCTAGGCAAACTGGGAACTTAAATTTTGGGTGTCTTGGTTTCCAGCTGATGTGCACCTTGTAGGCTCAGGCAGGGTTTAAAAAGAATTGCAGTGCAAAAGGAAGTAATTCTAAATGTATAAGGAAGCTAAATGTCAGCCTTGGACTTCAAAACAAAAACTGAAGGGCTGGTGTCTCTCTTCTTGGATGGTGTAAGTGTGCAGTGAGTGCTCAAGTCATTGCAGGACGTCACGAAGGACCCTTGTCTGACTCAGGTTAGAATTTGACCCTCAGTTTGTAACCAAAGCCTTGAGTGGGTATAAACCTCTTGTATGCTGGCAGTCTTTCTGCAAGCCCCTAGATGAGAGAACCTTCTTGATCAGATGAGCTGTATCCAGCTGCCATAGTGGGGTTCCCAAAGAGCAGCTGCCTGTGCAAGAGGTACCATGTTGACCAGATGGGGCCTGTTGATGGCTAAACACCACTTCAGAGGCTGGACCAGCTTCTCTTGATCCAGTCAGCTTGGTAACAGCATGAGACCACCCTTTGCACCTTTGGTTTGTTATCTGAAGCAGATGAAGGAACATTCTTTTCAAAAGTTCCAAGTTAATAATACGCTAGAGAATAAGTGATGAAATAGGCTGTTCTGGACTTCATTTTCCAGCATTATTGCTGTGTCTCAGAGGGTTGGTCTGTTGACTTCTCCTTTATGGGATACCTAACAATTTGGGCTGAAACAACCTCTTACTGGTTTCGGTGCTAGCAGATGCTGTAACTGCCTTTAGCTGTACCCAAGACAGACACAGTTTTTCAAATGGCAAACCCAGTGAGACGCAGTGGAGTTTGTCACCTCCTTCAGAGCTCTCGTCTTAAAATGGTGTTGTCACCATCTAGTCTACTTATATTCAGGGTTATATTAAAATCATTCTGGCAGAAGATCTTTGCCTAATTTTTTGATTACCTCTAAATCCCATGGAGTAAGTGAAGAGTGTGCATGATCTGTGCATTTGACCATCCATCCACTGAATGTGGATGGGATTGTTCTGGCCCTTTGTATTAGATGTTTGTAGGTAAGCTGTTGTAACCTTCTGAGGAGTATTTTATGGTTGAAGCAGCAGAGCAAAAGAATACCACAACTGTTTGCTTCAGTTATGGTTTTCCCACTTACAGTTTTGTCAGTGGAGAAGGTAGCCCAAAGCCCCTTTTTCTGCAGTCCAGTGGTTCCAAAAGAGAAGATGTAAGCCTGTGAGAACAGAAAGTTCCTTGACTTTGTGGTTATTGGAAGAAGCTTGAGATATTACTGAGTGTACTATAAAAGCTCAAAAGACAAATAAGAGAATCCACAGCCAAGTTTTGGTCAAAAACCTCCCCTAAGCAGATGGATGTACCATGGTATTTGAGCGCTTGACCCATGAGGTTTAGTGCTCTGAGTTGACAGTACTATAATACCCATTTTTATTGTGCTTTCTCTGTGAGTTTTATCCCTATCTGATTTTGGACATTGTATTTAATTAACTCTTTGATTTTAAATGTTAGTTGAATGAATCATGCTTGAATTAATCAAGTTCAGGAGATACTTGAAAGCCTGTGACAAAAGAAGTGTGACAGAAGGAAGGACAATACTTTTAATTGTAAACCTGTATTTTTAGAGTTGTGATCTTGAAAGGAGTTGTCCTGTTTGAATACAAACCTGATATAAGGGTTTAAGGAAAAAGTTTCCTTATTTTTACAAAATACTTGCTTATAGATAAGGTGGTGTACTTTTGACCCCATACACAGCAGTAATAATGCATGTGTTTTTCTTTCAGGATTGTGGTTTTTTACTGTTGGTCAAATTGAGGCTGTTTGTTTCTTCCATATATGGCAAGTTTTTACTTGTGAGAAAATCATCTCTTCAGGTTATAAACAGTAGCTTTGGTAAATGTACCCATTACTAAAGGAAGTGAATACATGTGTGCTTATCTAAAACTGTTAAAAAAATAAAAACCCAAATCCTCCAAAGTATTAGCAAATATTGTAGCTGACTCTTGTAAACCTGCCAAAATTAGATTGCACCTGCCTAAAAATGTGCTTTTAGTCAGGCATTTTCTACAACTTATGCTTGCTATTTCTGCTGAAATATAAACCTCCCTGGCGTAGATTGCTTCTTTTTATTTGTATGCTCTTTGTTTAGTGCTGCAAGTAGAGTAGCCATGGAGTACTAAAGGTAATATATAGTTATAAATGGTTTGTTTTGGTAGTAAGAAGTGTCAGGTAAGTGTATTGTAGCAGTTATTTATATATAGAGCAAATATAATACTGTGCTGTTACATCATGATTATTTAACACTGCTTACGGTATAAAAATATATTAAATAGGGAGTAAATGAGTAATAAATGGGGGAGATGCAGAGAAGTGAAAGCGATGGTAAGGATAGATAACCTAAAATAGGAGAACAGTCTTTATGTATGTGGCCAAGACAAATGACATTTGTGTGTTAGGAATAGCATCACAAAACATCCCATAATGAACCAGCCACGCTGTAATCCATGCTTATTTGTTGTGTAACAGGTTTAAGGATTTAGCAGTGTGGCTCAAATTCTGCTCTTGGAGTTAAAGAGTCACAGTGATGTTGTGCTTCTCTGGTGGAAAATCTACTTGCTTCAGCATTGCCCTGAGGGATGAAGGAGTATATTTCTATTTGCAGAATGGGAAAATGTGTGATATAAAGCAGCATGCTCATGCTGGATGAAAGGGAGTTTGAAAAGCTTTAAAATCATACTTACAGTCCCAGGTGTGGAAAGAGACTAACTCCTGTAAGAAGAATACGTCACTGCAGTGAGCATCACCTCTACGGATCCTACCCTTTAATTTGATGTTCTGCGTAGCCTACTTTTTCTCCAGTTGCTTATGAAGAAATGGACAGAGAAATGCAACACTTGAATTCTATTTGTCATTATGCTTCTTATTTGTTATTAAATGTAAATACATAACATTGGCTGGAAGTGTATGTTTCAAATAGGCAGACAGGCTAGGGGTTAGTGACATGTGATTTATGCCTTGTAGCTTCTTTACTAGCTTACCTTTACCATTTATTTGGTGGTCCTTTTGGTTACCTTAAGAGATGAACTCTGGGTAGGCAGAAGAAGGGGTTAGTTTACTTTTGGAGCTCATGGGAAAGAAGGTATTTCTCAACTTCTCTCTGTACCTCTGATGAAAAGAGGGACTTTGACTCTTTGAAAAGGCAAATCTTGACTTTATAATGATAATTTGCTCTTAGAAATTATTTGAAGTTGGAACATTTGGCACTGTTTTAAAGTACATAAAAGAGCATATACAAAAGATCTCAAGTTCCTGCCTTGAGGAATATACATACCAATTAGAACATAGCAATAGGTAGTACACGTATTATGCATTAGGGGAAAAAACTATACAAAACGGAGTGATGGATTTAATTTTAGAAAATAATTTTGAGTCATTTGTGGAAAATATAATTTAAGAATGAATGAAAATATAATGAAAAACCAGTTCTAAACGCAGTGTCAGAACACAAGGTCATAAGTGGGAAACCAATATAAAAGCTGTGTTAGGGAGGGTGAGTCACTGCCCACACAAAAGGGAGTAGGGTGGAACTGTGTAGGTCCTTGA
Source organism: Agelaius tricolor (assembly GCF_023055355.1). Lineage (NCBI taxonomy): Eukaryota > Metazoa > Chordata > Aves > Passeriformes > Icteridae > Agelaius > Agelaius tricolor. The sequence continues at coordinate 36,410,312 of NW_027269262.1, forward strand.
AGAAGAAGAATGGCACTTGAACCTCACATGCAAGATATTTGGGTGTTGGCATCCTTTGATTTTTGCGACAGCAGCAGTTACTGAGCAGACAGAGGGGGACAAGTTACAGACTTGGAGGCTGGAGATGGTTCTGTTGTAACCAAGGATATAAAAGCCTGAAGAGTGCACATTTTCTGGGGAAGAGGACAGAAGGGGCAAGGAGGAGGCATGTGAATGTGTGCTGGAATGTCCTGGCAAACAACAAGCTAGTGAGCAGGGACTGAGACTGTACTAATGAGGGAGAGCCCAAATGGAAGAATAAGCCATGAAGGGCCCAAACAGGTTTGGGAGACACAAGGAAGTGAAAGTACTCCTGGAAGAAGCAGAAGTGTTGGGGACAGCTGAGAAAGGGCTGGAGGGCAGGCAGACAGGGAAGAGTGGGGAAGAGACATGGCCTTTAAAGTACATCTGCGGGATGGCAGTGGCCAGGAAGGGAGTGTGAGGCTGGCAGCTGGCCTCAGGTGGTCCAGGAGGAATCTGACAGGCAGGCAGCATGTGTGGAGAGCTGGGGGTGGGCGGCACGGTGGTGACAGCCGTGGCGTGGAGCCAGGTCAGAGGGTAGCAGTGCCACAGAAGTGGTGTGGGATGGGCAGGGACCTGGGCTCTGGTGGAAGGTGCAGTGACAGGTGTGGCAATAGTGGATGTTGAGGTCTCCGTTGTGAAGAGTGGTGAGAGGAGACAGTGCTGGTCTGTGCATGTGGTACATGCACTCATTTTTTGATAGCAGTAATGAAGTCTAACTAATATTTTGTGATGCAAACAGGTTGGTGTTCTTGGTGTGTGTAATTCATGTTTTTCTTGCCAGTTGAGAGATTGGTCTTGCAAGTTATAGTTGTGTATGGAAAAATAAATAAACCGGCAACAGCCGGTGACATCAGACCTTTCTTTCTTCCTTGCAAGCTCGCTTGCTTGCTATCCTGTGAGTGATAATTTCAGAGGTTTTGGTTTGTTTTGAAGTAGCTGCTCTGCATTTGAATGTTGAGGCTGTTACCAGAGTAGCTGAGTAGGGGTGGAGTTTGTTCCTTTACTTTTTTTAATGCTCTTAACTCTACCTTCCTGTACTGAAGGCGAGCAGCGAGCTCAGGAATGGTTTTGGAGATGTCCCCCCAGGCCCTTCTTTTTCACAGATGATCTAACACAGAATAATTTTCTGCATTTGGGTACATTTCTGTCTATCTTTGGAGTTCCAGGAAAGTGCCTTGTACACTGCAGGTGAAGGACTGGCGTAAAGGTTCCAAGTCTTTGATTAAATTGCAAGGAGAGGAGAAGTACATGTACGGAGTAGTTCTGAACAGAGTTATCAGGGTTCATCTTGTGATTCCACAGTGTCCTGACCTGCTGAATTCTGAAGCATGCTTTTCATTGTGCTGCTATGAGAGCAAAGTTGACAGAGCTGGTAAAATAGGCTTTGAAATTGTATTTATAAGGAGTGAAGGGGATGTTTGTCTCTTTTAGGTGATACACTGCAGCGATGTTCCACAGAGATAGTTCAGCACTTCATACCAAAATAAGCCAGACCAACAGACAGCTGAAAGATTTGATTTCAGCTTTAGTTTCTTTTCTCCTGACTGGAAGATTTGAAATCCAGAAAAACTTACCTTGTGCTTTGTATTCATTTGACATACCAGACTATTCTTTTCTTCTCTTCATGTTTAAAGAAGTAAATGAATGAAAAGAGGAGAAAAGTAGTTACTTCACTGTGCAATCAACTCATGTTTTATGGTTATGCCACTTTTATTGTACTGGCTATGCGTGTTTGCTTTTCTGGGCTGGCAGGGACAGGCCAGTACAAGAGTCAGTGTATTTCAAAGTTGGATTTATCACACATGTAATGGAAGTGGCTTTTAATGATGATAACTGAAGAAAACTCTAAAATGAGCTGTTGGAGTAATGAAGGAACAGCTCACATCTCATCTTTAAAACTACTGGTGAACTTAAGAACTTTTGATCCTTCTTTTAAACTGCTAGCAGTCATCCGTCTTACTGCTATGTGTAAGATAAACTCATCATCCCAACTTACACTTGTGGATGGACTGATCTTCAGGGGTACTGTGTACTTCAGTGTAAAGAAGGTGAAATGAAGGTATTTCTAAGGTACTGGCTATCCACAAACTGTCCTGTGCCAGTTTGGGACCGTGGTGTCATGGAGCCGAAGCTGTGTGCGATTTAAGTGGCCTGGTAGGTCCTGAGTCTCAGACAGTGTAGAGCAACCTTCAGCTTGGGTGGTGAGGGATCTCTGAAGTGCAGTGTCTTCTTCTGGGCTGGGCATAGTCTGCATACTTGACATTCAGAAGTGCAGAGAATGGAAAAACTGTGATTGAAAGTCTTAATGAATTACCTGCTTAAGTTCTTAAGAAGTTTAAAAAAGCTTCCTAAAATAGATCTTGTCCATGCTGTTTGTGCCTTACAAGAGCTTACAGTGAAATACTTTATATATACACACACATACACATGCATATCTCTACACACACAGAGAAAAAAAAAGTAGCCCAACATCTGCAGATGAGGTTTTGCCAGCTGTGTGTTTTGTGAATTTTGTGTTGCTTCTCAGTGCTATCTCAGAAGGTAATGTTTAACACAATGCTTTTATGGTTTATTGCATATGATTATTCCTCTTTGTATTTCAGGGCACTCACTGTTCCTCTCCCTTTCCCCTCTGCCCTTTCTGTCCCACTCCTTTTCCCCCTATTTTTTTTTTTTCATTGCACTCTTTTTGTTTTTGTTTCCGTGCTTTATAATTCCTTTATAATACTATGGAGGGGGAAGAAGTAAGCAAACAAATTGGTGGTGTTACTTCAGACATAATTTTTGTTACAGTAAGGCATTAGTAGTTAATTAAAGCACAGTGCTGCAATTCTCAGTCTGTTAAGAGGTTAACGCTTGGCAACACTTCTATTTATAAGGTAATGATTTTACTGTTGCAGTTTGAGCAGTAGGATATATTAGGTATAAGTGAAATTAATTTATTGCCTTGAATTTCTTAATTCTTCACACAGCTTATCTTGCAGCAATGGCCCATAGAAATAATATTTACCTTCCATTGACCTGGTGAACACATGTCTGTAGCTAGTAAACTTGTTTGGTATTAAACATACAGCTTTTCACATTTGAGGTCTGCTATGGACAAGTTACAGTGCTGGGTGAGTCTACTAAAGCACTGAAGTTTGGTCCTTACTGGTGCAATTGGTAGTTGTGACAGAGTGGAATTTGGGTGGGCACTTAGGGCAAAGTTGCTTCGCGTAACTTTTGCTGGGGTAGGAAATTAACAATTCAAAACGTTTACCTTCAATTATGCTCATGTTTTTCTTGCATTCAGGTCTTGATGTACACAGCACAAAGGCATTCCAGTTATAGTTAGCGGTGCAGCTTCTGAATTGATACAAATTGATTTCATGGCACTGTGCACACTTACGACAGCTGAGGATGTGGTTTGTGTGTAGCTTGCATTGATGGGGCAAAGGAAAGAGGCAGCAAGAAGGGGTGGGTGGGTATGTGTCTGTGTGTGCCATGTACTGCACTCCTGTGTTTTCTGCCTGCTGATGATCCAGTCCCTTTTCTTCTATACAGATAATGTAAAAATTGCAAAATTCCTAAGTATGTCCTTGTCGTGACACTGCAAATAAAAAAAGGTACTTCTAAATTTTTTTGCTGTTGTAAGATAGAAGCTGAGCTTGGAATAGAGCATATTAACAGGAAAATTACCCTGCCCATACAGTTTGAAATCAGCCCCCACACTGAAGATTAAAATGGCCATGTTACAACTCCGTGTAAATTGGTCTGCAGTGGAAACCCTAACAAGATCATTAAATATAAAAGCACTATTGGATGCTGGGAAAATACTGAGCTGCCCATATATATATGCATCTCCATAGACATGCATGAATAGACAGCATCAATGCCATCGATTTGAATAAGGAGGTAACACACAGGATTGAGGTGACTTTGCTTGTAGCTGACTTACTTTTTTATTTGAAACTATCAGAACTGTAAATGTTTCTTCAACTTTTAAATCTTAGATTTTGGGAATAATAAGCCACTAAAGTAATTCCCAATTCCCTTGGTGGGTGTGGCCAAATAGGAAAACATTACTGTTACACTGAAGTAAAATGGAGGGGTTATTTGTTGTTGTCATTGGAATTTTTTAAGGCTTTTTTTTTTTTTGTAACCTAAGTTGATGCTTATTTTCAGAATTAATGATACTGTTACAGCATGTCAAAATAAGAGCTTTTGACTTGCCAATATATATCAGTAATGACCCTAGGAAAAGAAAAATCACATCTGCACTGGTGCAGTTCTTGGCTTTTCTAGGGCTGATCAATAATCACATTGTGCATTCATTCCCGCTAGCCCCCCACCCTGCAGGGTCAACTTTACCTACTAATTCTTTACATTTCAGAAAAAGGACATAGGCTGCCTTTTGCATTACTAGTATCAATTTCAGTGTTTCCTTTGGGTCTTATTTACTGTTACCTATCTAAAAAATCAGTAACTTTTTGGTTTTTTAAGTTTATTTATCTGTAATTTTTCAGGAGAGCTTTTCTGCCTTCTGGTGCTGTGCTGAGAGGTCTGGGTAGAAACTGGGCTCAGGATGCTAAGGTTTGCTGTGGTTGTGCTATTTAAATGGATCCTCTCTTGATTGTATTGTAGCATCTGACAATGACAATGGGAGAACAACAGTTTCAGGGCCTCGTGTCTGGATGGTAACGCAGCTGCTGCAATAAAGTCTTGTTATGGTTGACCAGTCACATTTGGACAGTTATTTCTAATTAGAAGTTCCTATTTACGTTGCATTAGAAAATAGTTTGAAGCAAGCTGGTAGATGTTTGGGTGAAGTTAGTTCATTTTCTCCTCCTTGCCTTGAAAGATTAATGTTGCTTTTTGTTTTGTCCTGCAGCCAGAATAAGTAGCCTTGAAAAAAAAAATCTTGCTGTTAAAATAAGCTTTTTTTTTCTTTTTTTTTTCTTCCTTTTTTTTTTTAATATAATGTAGTGGTCTCAGCAACTGCTGTAAAATAAAGGATTATTGTGGGTAGTTCTGTCAGTGTTAGACATCACCAATAGTTTTAAGTCTTGTGATGGCATTTTGTGATTTCTGCATTGTTAGGTTTTTTTCCATGAAAGTACTAGTGTTAGTGGTTCCCTTTTATTCATTTCTTCATATTAGGGGGAAATGTAGTTTGTTCATAATGGATTATTGATTGGTCTGCTAACAGCAGAAGCCCCAAGGCCTTGTCATCAATGGTACTTACTCTCCCAATAGTGAATGCATCGCTTCATGCAGCCATTCGCAACCTCAGTCTGCAGAATATAAGCCCGTAATTGTTACTCTTGTGCAGCACAGTTTTTAGGGAGAGGAACTCTTCATTGTCATTATGGGATTTTCCCCCTCAATTTGTTCAAAGAATGGTCCCTTTGTTTTGGTAGCAAGATAAAGCTTGTCCTGGATGTTAATGATACATTTCAATTCATCGCTTAGAATACTACAGTGTAACTAGTAAAGTACATTTCTTTGTCTCTCAGAAGAAAAACACGCACAGTACACTAAAACACAAAGTATGTACTGAGTGGGTGACAGCTCTGTGTTTCTCAACATACCCTGTAGCAGTGTGAAAACAAACTCCCCCCTGCCCCCACCCAGCCTTGCTCCTGAACTGATTCCTGAGGACCCACAAAAAAATCTGGGTTACAAAGGTTTTGTTGACTTCATTTTGAGAGCAATCACCTCGTTGCAAATTCGTACCTCTCCAGCTTTTTCAGCGTTAGTGTTTTTACCTTTATTTCATGGATTCCTTCCTCTGCGAAGGGTGCGGCACCAGTTGGGAAAGGCCTGACTCTGCTTTCCTGGCTGCTGCTCGGAAGCCTGCTGCAAAATGTCATTAGCTCATGGAGGGAGAAAGACACAAAAAACACATGATGTATTTGGAGAAGCTCAAAATAATATCTCAGGGTTCAGACAGCAAACTTTGCAAATGGGAAGAGCTTCACCAGCTGCAGGGGAAGGCTGGTTGAAAATAATTAAACAAAAAACGTTTTGCAAAATGCTGCCCAAGGATTTTAAAAGCCTGAGTGGAAATAGATTAATAGAAATTTCTTGTTTGTTTTTCCAGAAGCTTTTTGTTTTTCTTTTTCAGTCCTGTGTCAATTTTGGCAGGCTTCAACAGACTTCAGGAGGTCTGTTGTCCAGATTGCTACTTCTGATAACTGAATGCATTTGGAAAATTTGCCAGTCTTCTGCAACTGGCTTGGGATTTTTGGATAGGTTTTTACTGGGTTAGTTTGGGTTACTCTCAAAAAATCCATTTAGAACTATGCTACCTTTACCTTTGTAGGCTGCGCAATGCCAGAATTTCCTGCAAATTCAGGTATAGGCTTACTGTTTAAAGATAAGCTCGTTCTTCTGGTGTAGTCTGTGGTACATGGTTTGGTGAGATGGGCTGTGAGAGGCATTTGGGTAGGACTGGTGTGTAGATAAGGATGGCAGGACTGAGCCTTTAGTCAGGGCGATGGACTGATGAGCCCTGTGGGATGTGGCTGTCCAGAAGAAGCCATGTCCCCTCACAAAGGGAGGAGGAGAGTGTGCAGGTAGAGCAAGGCTGGTGTGTGTGGAGGACAGAGTCTGTAGCCCAGAGAGAAGACATGGAGGGGGGAAAGGTCTCTGTGGTTCAGAGAGCTCCAGGGCTGGTGGGGCAGCTGTACAGTGTTGTGCCTTTTGTCCCCTCTCTTCCTGCACTTCGCTCTTGTCTGGCGCCTTTGCCCTGAATGGCAAAGCCTGTTTGGCTCTGAGGTGACCTGAGCCTTCTCAAATCAGCAGAGAGACTCTCTCCACTCCAGGTCGCTGTTCTTCAAAAACACAACTTCCTCAAATTCACTTAGATATTTACATGCTGTGTCCTATCATTTCATCATCTAGAAGGAATTTCAGTAAGATATTTTTCAACCTATCATGATCAGATCATGCCTCCCATAGGTTTTCTTTTAGTTTTTTTTTGTTTGTTTAAAGTCCTTGTTGCTCTTGGCAGAGGAACATGGTGGTGTGATTGCAGTGTATGTTCAAACCTCTTGGAGATTAGAAGAGCGATTGTTTCTCCAGTGCATTTATCTTTCAGATGGGACTTGAAATACACCCAGACTGAAAGCAGTTTGTTTTAAAATATACACTCTGCTAGTTCAGTAGGTCTGTGTGTCTTCCCAAATTGTATTTTCTTCTTTATTATTTACTGAAGAGTTTTCCCTTCTTACCACTATGTATCATGCAATATGATTTTAAAAATCATGTTTAATTAAGGAGAAATTTAAAAGAAATACATACTTTGCTTGTTCTGTGTTGGAACAGGAACAATTTTATATCTTTTTCTCTGTCTGCACTGCACAGCATATTTGTATGTAAGAAATGAATTTGCAATTACTTTTCCAGTGTAGTATCTTTTGAATTCTTTTTGTCTTAATTTATTCTCCCCCTCTAGTTTTCCTGTGTTGTTTATTTTCAATTTCTCTTTTTATTGATTGTTTTCCAAGAGGCACAAAAGGTCCTTAGGAGGCTGTGTCTTTCCTTTGAGGACCTGTGGGCAGTCCTCAATACCTGGTCCTCTTCCAGAGTATGAAGGTGGGATGAAGAAAAGAGTAATATGTATTTCAGAGTGTTCCTGTGTTACACAAAGTGCTCTTGCCCTGTGCTTCTGTTCATGGCAAGGCTAAATGAGGGTCTTGCAGAAGTTGTGAGGGTGATGCAGCCGTGCACCAGGGAACCTGCTGAGCTGCCAGCAGGGACAGGCTACCACCGGCTCACTGGGAAAGTCATGGATGCTGATGGAAAAGATGTGGGGGCTCTGTGGTGAGAGCAAGTCACTTTGGTCAAATGTGCTTTCTTTGAAAGGAAACAACTCTGTCCAAGTTAGTTTTAAAAACCAAAGGAGTTTTGATGCCTAAATGTTTGAAATAGAGTAGATTCTGACAAGTACTTGCTTTAAGTGTGTAGGGAAGCTTGTTTTCCCTTCGGGGGCACCAGGGGAATAAAACAAAGTTTGTTTTTTTTTGTTCCCATGTGTGTCAAGGCAAAGAATCCGGTGAGGCAATAGTGCAAGAAGAAACCTTATAACTAAAATATTTGGCTGTGCAAAGACATTTATTTCTCAGCACACCACCCCTCATAGTTTTCAGTCTTTGTTCATTTTTCTATTCCATCTTGCTTTATATACCAAACTTGTGTGTAAACAGTGATGATAAGTGTATTTAAAGGGGCTGAAAATGCCTCATGGATACTAGCCAGCTGCTTCTTACATGAACTGAGCTGCTGGTTCCTAGTTCAACAAAATGAACTGAACCTAGTTCCTCTGCCCCTTAGAGTATCACAGCTCCCCCAAGTAGCTGGATGGCATTTGGCATAGACTGCAGTGCCAGAAAATATTTTTAAAGACTATGTATTAATTTATGGTTTACATTCACTTGTGTTTTCTTATGGCTTGCCTCTCTGCTGGTAGAGGTTTCTGTGCTGTGACAGTCTGGGAGGAATCTGCAGGGTGGGTGTGACTGTGCTGTGGATTCTGTGTGATGAGCCAGTGCTATGGAACTGCAGGGTGAGCTTGGACCAAAGCAGTGGAGGGCTGCTGCTTATCACTTTCAGCAGCCTGAGGGTAGCTGGAGGTGGCTGCATTCCATGTGTGCTGATAGAGAATTATTTCAGAATACTTTAAAATCTGGAATTATTTCAAAATACAACCTTTTTTAGCATCACATCAGCTGAAAGAAACAAAGATAACGATGGCAAAATTTTACTTCTCATGAAAGAGTAACTGGTGTTGTTTGATTTACCAGTTGTCTTCTATCCATTGTGCCATCTTTAATGTTTAAAGTAAAATCTTTTACTTTAACCTTTAAAGTAAAAATTATTAAGACAGAATGTTATTTTCTATTGTTAGAATTTTTTACAGGTGATCTTTTGATCTTTCCCTTATTTTGTATGTTCAGTCTTCTAAATTGAAGCTTTTTTTCAAAGTTGTAATTTTATTTACCACTTTCCAATGAACCAGCTTTGCTGTTCTGCAGAGAGACCCCTCTGGAAGAATTACTTCTAAGTAGCCACTCAAATTATATGAGGAGAGAGAAGTGAGTTGTTTATATATTGACCTCCATGTGCTGTGTGAAACAAGCTCAGATTGGGTGAACATTCTTCTTTCCCCTAGAATTTTGTCTGTGGAATATCAGACTTGAAATGTTGTGAGTCTTATGTGTGCATGAATTGGAATAATTCAAGTCTAGGAATACTTTATTTCAACTTCTAAGTCACAGATTGCAGTGCATTGGGCAAGATTAACTAATAAAGATGAAAAAAAATTCTCAGAATATTTTTGTGAAGACAGTAACACTTCCATTAAGTATTTTAGACTAATAAAATTATTCAGTAGTTTTAAAGTCTGACATTTTTCCCCCTCAGGCCTAATATAATACAGGACTAGGGGGATCTCCTGTGAGTGGCTAATACCCTTCTTATAAGTAATGCTTTCTTCATAGCCTCATTTTCATAACTAAGTTTCATTAATGAAAATGCTATAAATAATTAAAGTGAAATATGTCAAGACTAAGCCCAGGGAATCTGTGGCCAAGTAAACAAAGGGACTCTGAAGCTTTCGATCTACATGTGCTTGGACTGCTGTGTACAGCATTCTTGTCTAAGCTTTGCTCTTAAAGCTCTCTTGAACTTTCAGACAGGAAACACTGCAGAAAGTTGAGTTAAAATGGGCCCTACATTTTAAAATAAAAAAAAAGTTGTTAGTCTAAAAATCAGCCTGCCAATAGAAGCAATATCCTGACTGGTGTAAGCTGTAGAAAATTAAGAATGTAGAAAACAATGTATAAAATATATGGAAAAAATTTGTTCCCAAAGCTTTATATTTCTTTTCTGAAATGGTGTGGAACATTTCAGAAGAAGCTGTTTACTTGCATAAACAGTATAGTTTAGCATAGTATACTTCAACCTGGTGTTTCTTTTTATGATTTAATGACTTCTAGGTTAAATCTTTGGTTATAAGACAATATAGGTTGTCACTTGGCAGTTTTAGGTTGTGGGTCAGATAAATAAGATGTTTCTTCCACTGATGGGCAATATAAACACACCACACTGTGGTGTGTTTGTACCTTCTGGTGCAGCCACAATTTCAGTGGCTGACATCCTCTATTCACCGAGGAAGTTTCTTCTGAGGCTGTCTCTGTTTGATTTTAAATGACTAATTTCAAAGATTAGTTTAGATTCTGTAGTTTGTAAACTTCCTGCTCATGTGGACTTCTGAATTTGAGATACCTATTTTTTTTGAATAATAAAAAATGCTTCATTCAAGAAATGAAATTGCTTTTGTAACTCATCCCTTAAATGTTATTGCCAACTCTCGGAGGAGAAGGTAGTTTGGGTTTGATGCTGTTTGAGAACTCCCTAACATGCTAAATGGATACTAGATATGCAGAAATACCCGCCCAGAAATGAATGTCTTGTAGCAAATAAGAGGGCTAGATCAAATTAAATGTAATGAAATTCTTCTGTAGCCCATAACTGAGATGAGCATTGTGACAGTCTTGCTTTTTGTTTAGCTCCTGCTGGTGCTGTGGTAAGACTGCTTATTTACGTTTTGAAGAGACTCAGAGGTGAATACAGTGAGAAATCTTAAAATTTGCAGCTGTAGATCTGTAGCTCTTTGTTGAGTCATAGATGTCAAGTGATGGATGTGGGAATATATGGTCTCATTAGTGCTCTGCATATTTTTAGCTACATTTTAAGAAGCTGATGTTTTCTTAATGTGGCAATAGATCAGTTCTCTTCATTAGAGAATGCTGTGTTCTTTGATCTTAGTCATGTGGTGTTTGTAGTCCTTAATGAGGGTAGGAGAGGGGGAAGATTTTGTTTTACAGTGTAGTAATTGGAAAAGAAAGCCTGTGTGGATTTTGATCATTGTTTTTTGCTGTATACAAGGTGCTGGTGTGTTTCATCTTGCACTAAGATACTGACCCTTGCATTTATTCATGAAGAGATACAAAAATATTTAAACTTTTATTAATCTGCTCTGTTAATCAGAGTTTTTTTCTTGTTTTGTTTGTTTGTTTATAGTTAAAACTCTGTTTCATTGAGGTGGGTGGTGGTGTCATTTCCTGTGTGTCATGTTGACATAAATCACTCACATTTGAGGTAATTTGATAGCTACATTATCACTTTGCTTTGTTAGTTTGAGACTGAAATTTATACTTGGAGGGTCTTTTTAGTTCACTGTCCGGCAGGAAATAACTTTTAGTTTTCATGAGTGCTTTGTCAAGCCCTGCATTCTTGTTTGCTCTGTAATCAAAGTACTGAGCGTCCTCAGCCTTTGCGCCTTTCTGTGCCTGCCACTTCAAGCACAGCCGAGCTGTCTGAGACACAAAGTAATGCAGTTGCCAGCAGGAATATGATACTTACTAAAGTCTCTAGGAAAGCCTTTTATCTTTGGCAAGTAAGTATTTTACATGAAATTACACATGATGGTAAAGCCACAGATTTAAAGTGTAATAACCCCCACAAGAAATGTTTTCCTCATTTAAGGTGTATTTTTAGCCCCTTCTGCCTGGTTTTAAAACAAAAAATATTTTTAAAGTTTGCACTTCGTTCAAGTGTGATGTCAGCGTATGGAAATGAGTATTTGCTCTTTTATGGATTTTACTTATTTAGTAATTATGCTTGTCATTGAAGTCTAGAATATCAACAGAAAGAGAAACTACTGCCTTTTGGTGCAGTAGATTGTCATATGGTGTGCTTCTGAGTGCGGAGTGAGTGATGGAAGCTGCTGAATTCAAAACATGAACAGGTTTGAATATATTTAAGAATCTGTACATTTGTGTGATTTTGTTCTTGTTTCAGGTGATCTATGCCTTCTGCTTACAAAGCACACAGAAATAAATTGGTGCTGTGGACTCTGTGGAGCGGCTGAAAGAAGCGTCACCCTGAGAATGAAGCAATAGAACCCCTCTCTGCAGAACCGTATGATTGAGAACGCGGTCCAGCCCTCCTCTGCTGCCAGACATGCTTTTGTCCTCCTGCCCCGCTTACCCCCTGCTGCAGTAATACAGATGGATCGTAGCAGAGAGGCAGAAATGGAGTTACGGAGATCCTCCAGCCCTGGCAAGCTAAGCAAGAACGACGTGGATGCTGACAAGACCATGTGCCACAGCTGTTGCATCTGTGGTAAAAGTTTCCCTTTTCAGAGCTCCCTGTCACAGCACATGAGGAAGCACACAGGTGAGAAGCCCTACAAATGCCCTTACTGTGATCACAGAGCTTCCCAAAAGGGCAACCTGAAGATTCACATCCGCAGTCACAGGACAGGCACTTTAAGTCAGGGGCACGAGGCAGAGATGGGAGAGGCACAGCTGGGGGAGATGGGCGTTTCTGAGGGCCTTGGCGGGTGCACCAGCCCCACTAAAAGTACGTCTGCCTGCAACAAGATATTGAACGGTACCACTCAGGTCGATAGCAGCAAGATCTTGTTGAGAAGCAGCAAGAAGGAGGTCACAGAGATGGCACCAGCTGAGGAGGATGACAAGCTGACCTCTTACCAGTGCACCTTCTGCAAAAACAAATTCGAAAGGAAGAAGGAGCTGGAGCAGCACCTGCACCAGGTCCACAAACCATTCAAGTGCAGGTTGTGCAGCTACATGACCCTGAGGGAGGAGACGCTGTTAAACCACATAGAGAAAGACCATATAACAGCTCAGGTCCCCAATGGGGAGACCTACACTGAGAACTGCAAGAGTGAGCTGAATGTGGGCGAGTTCCCATGCGAAGTCTGTGGTCAGACCTTTAGTCAAACCTGGTTCCTGAAAGCTCACATGAAAAAGCACAGGGGGTCATTTGATCACGGGTGCCATATTTGTGGCAGGAGATTCAAGGAGCCCTGGTTTCTCAAAAACCACATGAAGTCGCATGGCCCCAGGTCTGGGAGCAAAAACAAACCAAAAAATGATTTGGAGCTGATTGCCACTATCAATGATGTGATACAAGAGGAGACAATTGTGACCGGCCTATCTCTGTATGAAGTTTGCACCAAGTGTGGAAATCTGTTTACAAATATGGAAAGCCTGAAAGTGCATAATGCTGTTCATTACCGTGTGCAGCCGGGCAGCACCGGGGATAAAGCTGAGGGCTTGACTGATGGGAGCCTGAGCTCCTCGGTAACCAAGCAGTTTTTCTTGCAGTGTCTCAATCTACGGCCATCTGTTGGGCTGGATAGAGTTATGAGAGGACAGCCTGGGAAAAGAGTAGCTGAGCTGGATCCGGTCAGTAGCTACCAAGCTTGGCAGCTGGCCACCAAAGGAAAAGTAGTAGAGCCCTCAGAGTATGTGAAGTATGTGGGATGGGATGAGGCCCTGGCAGATGCAGACGTGACTTATGACAAGGATAAGAGGGAGTATATCCTTGTCAACCAGGAGAAGCGCAAGCGAGACCAGGACTCGCCCAGCAACCCCAAGAAGAAGAGCTGCACCGGTGGGCGCCTGGAGAAACCCGGCAGTGTCCCAGCGGGGGAGAGCTGCCCGCCTGCCCCCGGGGATCTGGACTATCGCCCTGCCTCACGGCAGAGCCGGCGGGCTGCCCAGAACAAGTCCACGGAGTGCTTTGAGTGCGGGAAGATCTTCCGCACCTACCACCAAATGGTGCTGCACTCGCGCGTGCACCGCAAGGAGCGCAGGAGCTGCAGCGAGGGCGGGACGGCCGCCCAGCCCGACCGCTACGGCTCCAGCAGCGAGGAAGGGGACTCGGGCTCGGTCAGCGGGCCCAGCACCCCTGGCTCTGCATCCGCCCCGGAGGACTCGGCCACCTCTGCCTTGGGAGAGGAGGGGGCTGAGGAGAGCTCGGAGGAGGGAGCAGCCAATCCCTTGCTAGGTAAGATTGCTCCACCTTTGCCCCAGTAACTGTTGTTGGTCCCTCTGTCTCCTGGTCTGGGACACAGTGATGACCAGAGGGAGAAGAAATACATGAAAGCATGTGAGAGGTCTTAGAGACCCCGTGTGCGCTGCTCGTCTCAGTGTGGCAGCTCCTTTCTGGTGCTGGTAATAAAAGCAAGATGATGTTTTTGTAATGTGCTGGTGAACTTGTATTTTGATGAAGGACACCTGAGAAGTATTTTAGTTGCCTATAGCAACACTGTAGGATATTCAGGATAGCCCCCTGGATGTCCTGGGGGCTGCTTTTCCACAATTCATGGGTGTCCTGTTCTGCCTGCAGTGTAGAGGTGTAGCCTGCATAGCGTAGCCCCAAAGCACATAAACTTGTTAAAATGCCAGCATGAGAGGAGTCTCTCTCCTCTTCTCTGCTTCACTTCCCAAATTGTGTTTATAACTCCAAAGGCTATAATTAATCTCTCTGGATTAAAGCGGTCCTTTGAGCCCAATGCTACTAAATGGAACAAATTATTCTCCAAATAGAGCAAAGTAAATATTTAAAAGAACACCATTAAGCACTTTCGTATCTTTTTTTTTAATCCTTTATTTTTGTTGTTCACCATGCTTTGTTTATAATACCCTTTTAGAAATGTGAGATTAACCATTCTCTCCTTACTAGCCCTTCTGCTGGTTTTTGTTTGTTTTCTGTTTGGTGAACAAAAACGGTTTCCTCTCATTTTCATTCCTTTTGTTGTGAAGAACATAGTTATCTATAGAGTTAAACTCATTTTCAAGACCATCGTGGATGAAGTAATCTGCACCATTGTGGAAGAGAGTGGGGTTATTCAATTACCTTGCTCTTTCAGGATATTATATAATGTTGCCTTTTCTCCTGGCTTCAGACCTCACAGCAGCAAAGCAACATTTACCAGAATTGTGAATTGTTACATGTTTTTCATAATTTTTTTAAGCAATGGTGGATATATTCAAATTAATCCAAGAACACCAATTTTTTTTTTCTTTTTTACCTTTCCATAAAAAAAACAATTCCAGAAAGTCTAGTGACAAGCTAGATTCCTACAGATTCTTAAATATTTGCGGTATGATTACTTGCAAGTTTAAAAGACTCAGAATTTGGCTTTCCTATGTGCTGTTGGATTCTTGAACACTTAAATTTCTTTTTGGGTACATGCCTACTTTGTGTGCAAGTCCATCAGCTGCCACCTGACATACTTTGGTTCAGCTGACACAAGGTATGGTGATAAAACTGCAGCTTTGTCTAGAGTTAAATGGGGCTGCCATGTTGCACCAGTGAAATGTACAGTGCTGCAATCAGAACTGCTGGGATGGAAAACCATTTCTCTGGACATGGGCAAAAATACTGCAACATTCTTTGTATGATGTTCAAATAGGAAAACTGTTCTTCTATGCTCTCCATATTTTATTTCTAACAAGAGGAGTTTTCGCAAATCTTTGCCTGTTTTGCTTCTTGCCTCAACTCAGGCTTTGAGCCCTTGCTGCAGGACTGAAAGGGGAGAGTTAGTCACACAGCACTTTGCTCTCACAGGAATTAAAGTTACTGGCTTAACTGATGCCAGCAACTGGAAACTCACTTCTTGGGTATCAAATTGATCCTTGTTTGTTTTAACTGTAAAGAAGCAGCAAACTGATGGGCCTGAATAAAGGCACATTTTGGAAAAGGGATATATTTGCGATGATGGGCTGGTAGGGTGGCTGCTGCATTTTATATTTGCTAGTATCACAGCTGAAGAGCTAATCAAGTATTTAATTGGCTAATGAGAAATGTTTCAGTGCAAGAGAAATGCTGCCTATTACTAGAGGTTATTTAACTCAAATCACTGTCTCAAAGATGGGAACATTTTTTTTACAAATGATAGATTTTTTTAATTTGAAAGAAAGTTTAAGGTTTTTTTGCTTATTTGTTTTGTTATGTATAAAAGGAGTTTTCATAGGCAAATGTTCAGGACTAAATTTTCCCAATTTTATCTTTTTGGTATGGAGGTTTATTAGCACTGCCCTGGTATTGTGTTCTAAGGAACAGGAGTCCTTCTGTCCAACAAGCTGTAAGATTAATTTTATTCTTTTGCAGATTCTGCTGTAACTCAAGATGGTTTTTTTTCCCTCCCCTATGAACAGTAACTTAAGGTGTATGGAATATAGGCCAGATTCTGCCCTCATGTATGTACCTGCAAAAATGAGGTGTTCTGGTATGGCCTTGAAGCACATTTTGTCCTAGAACTGCTGTAGTTTGCTGTCCTTTGCTGCAGCTTTTTTTAGTTACTCTTCCAGGTGAAGATTTTCCATCAAGAATAGAACTCCAGCCCCATGGACAGGCTTCCTTCCCAGTGGATGCTGACAAGCAGGGCTCTCAGTTCCTGCTCCTGAAATTATTTTCTACCGCATTATTTTTACTTGGGCTGTAATGAGGAAAATCTTGTTCTACTCAAAAGGTTATACAATATTTGGAGGTTTTTTTGGGTTTGGTTTTTTTTTTTTTTTACTTTCTTATCTTTACTCTCTGTTTCCCCCTTTCATGCATTACTATGTTATCCTGTGTTAGAAAAGGGCCTTGGGACTGCCAAGTATTGAATGCTGTGGCCTTGCCTCAGCTGAAAGTATTTCTTTGTGCATTTAATTCTTAATAATCTGAGGAGCGCTGTTGACGCATGGGGTCTTGCAGCAGGGAAGCTGGCAGAGCACCCCTGTGGTCACTTAGGGCCAGCAGGTGTAGGGGCTCAGGGTGGCAGGAGCAGGGATTATTGACAGGGCTCACTGGGAGAAGAGCAAGAATTGGGGTTGAGAGGCTCCAGGGCAGGCACTCCTTTAAACAGGAATTTGCCCCTGCTGCCTTTGTTGAGTAACATCATGATTTCTCAGGAACCTGCGTGTAGTGTTGCAAATCCAGTTTATCAGCTGCTGGGCTGACTGCAAAGTGTGCTTCATCTGGTTGGAGGGAGGGTAAATACTAGTTTTGTAGAGCTACACATAGTGTACTGTGTGATACCTGTCATGCAGAAATCACACATGAAGTCTTTGTGCTTTGTGTGACAGCCATGTGGGAAGAGGTGGCTCAGAGCACTTTTGCTTCCTTGAGACCAGACTTTGGATGTTTTTGAGGTATTCCTGCCCCAAATGATTCTTCATTTTTATTTATCATTCAAGCCACTTGAAAAACTGTACCTTAATGTTCACCGAGTTGCATCCAAAGCTGTGTGAACTATCTGTAGATTGTTGCTACCTCTTCCCCAAATTGAGGTTTTTGGCTGGGTTTTTTTAATGATTTTCATTTTTCCCTGAAAAGAACCCCAGAGATATGACTGAGAGAGTAGTGAGGGATTATATATGTGTTGATAAAAGTGAAAGGAAAACACTGTTTTTATAATCTTCCATCTTCTCACCTAAAATGCAGCTTTAGATATATGAAAGTAATTTGGTGGTTAGTATTTTTAAGGCATGAGCCCCTTCATTGCCACGGTGGTTTTAGCAGCGAAGGTGCTTGGGTTTGTTACATTAGGTTATATGTCAGTCCTGAAATGAAGAAGGAAGAATAATTTTTGAGGCTGTGACTGCTGTTGGCAGGTGGAAAGATGAGAAAATGAAGTGAAAAGAATTTAAATACCTCTTGGTTCTTGGCAAGCATGGAATAAAAGCACAGACCTGAGATAGCCCAGCCAGTGAGGAAGTGCCATACAGGTGGTACTTCTTCTTGCATGTCATTGTCAGTCTGGGCTGGGAGTAAATGTTAAAATTTATCTAGGAGGGGAAAACAAAGAAAATAAAAGAAGAAAAGAGAAGGACTGTTATATAGGAATAAAGGAGAGGAATGCTGCTTCTAGCGTGGCCAAGTCAAGGAAGGACATCAGGGAAAGGAGAGGATGTATCACCTTGGAATGCTGCTTCCAGTATTCTATTTCCTTTATCTCCTGCCTCTGTTCTCCCTTCTCTTTACCTTTTTTTCCCTTCTGTTGGACTCCTCTGATTTTTTGAAGTGTTTTAAGGAGAGACTGATTCACCTGTATTGCACACACGACTGCAAGTGAGAGCTGTTGTGCTGGGTGCTGTACCAGTACTTCTTTCAGCCCGAGGAGCTCGTGAGGTGGGCACAAGACTCTGCAGAATGTAAAAAAACTCAAACAGTGAATACCAAACAGTGGTGTGTGGCTGTGCTTGGTTTACCTCAAGCATCACTGGTGGTGTGGTGGGACCTGCTTAGAGCATGAGCACCATGAAGGAGTGGGATGAGATGGGAGTAAGGTGCAGGTGGAGAGAAAGGACAATGGAAAGATTCAGGACCTTGGTGAAGGGAGCTGAGCCACATCATGAGGTTTCACGGGGGATGGGGGGCTCAAGAGAGGTGTGCAATGGCATTGGAGTTCAGACCCTCCAAGGCAGTGCCAGCATTGATGGCTTGCACTGAAGCTCTAAAGGCTCATGATGTGCTCAGTTGGGTCACTCCATGAGGATTTCCATGCGAAAATGAGAAAGTCTGGACCTCTTTCTTTGTGTTTGTTACATTTCAAAAACTCTTAGTAGAGCATGGCCAGAGACTGATTTAGTATCTTTTTTTTTAGTAAACTGAAGAGACAGCTGCCTATGAATTGCTTACAGGTTATACAGTCTTGGGGATGTAACAGATACCATTTATCCCAGGCCTGTTACATGAAAATTCTATATATAAACTGGAATGCTTGAATAGAAACATAACATTAGCAAGTTCTGAGGAAAAAGTATAGCAGAGATTTATGAAGCATAAATTTCAACTTTGTTTTGCTCAGATATGAATTATAACAAGTCTAGGAGCTGGAACTTTATTGAAAAATGCATCTTTTCAGAAATCTTTTGATGTAACATAATTCAAAAGTAAAAGTTGTTTAGTGTTGCTTTAATATTTTAGTAAAGCAGCAAGGCTGTAATTTTTGGGAGGAAAGCAACAATAAGAATAAAACAGCTAAGCAAATGAAATTAGAAAAATAAAAATGTATTGTAATTCCAGAGAACAGAGCTAGTTCTAGTAAATGTTTTCTGTTGCTAGCATGAGTGTATGGAACAGCTGCCAGTATCCAGTACCAGGACTTCATTGTTCCTACATGAAAAAGTGTTTCTCTGTGTGCAAGGGGAGGTCTCTCCACTATGTAAAAACCAAACATTTTTATTACATATCTTGATTAATTACACTTCAGATGCTTCTCATGCCAGACTCTCAGTGTAAATCCCACAGTATCGTGCTGCTAAGGGCAGTGCTCTTGGGGCATTTTACACCAAATGAGATCTTGTTCTATGTGTAAAGTCTTAAGTATGTTTAAGTTATCTAACATATTTAGTTTGCTGAAGGAGCATATAACAAACTGGAGAATGTTTCAGTGCTGGACAATTGGTAACTATTGCCCCAGGCTTCCAAGAAATAAGGCAGTTTCAAGGAGGAACAGTGTCTCAGAACTGTGAAGATAAGAATGTTATGCTGTGATTACACATTCACCACCAGTTAATTTGGGCATTGCTGAGGGGTGGTTGTTGGAATACCCTTTCAGCTTTACAACTCAAACTAGTTGTTTGGATTCTTAACTCCAGTGAGATCAATGAAACTCTGGGACTTGGAATTACAAGCAAATTGATGCTTCAAATCATAGGGGAAGTTGGGCAGAGGCAAAGAACCTGTGCTAGCAGTAAGAGATCCATTAGATGTTGGTTGGGGCTTAGCAGAGTTCAGCTGTTCCTTAAAGCAAATTTGGACTAGACCTGTTACCTGGTTTGTTATGTAGTTTGAACACAGCTAATAATACCATTTAGAAATTTCTCTTTCCTATCTGCCTTGCTGTAATGCAAGTCCAATGTAATGGACTGTAATGATAGTCCAGTCATGATACATGTTAGCAAAGGCATGTGCAGTGTGGTACTTTCTCATGATCTGAGGTTTCTCTGCAAAACACTGCAGGCTGAACCATCATTTTTGACCAGTACAGGTCATATCTCCTGTGTATGTCTCCACAGCAGCATTTGTTACTTTTTCCTCTCCTTTGGACTCTTGTACTCTCCTCCAGACTGCAGATGGTATCTCCTACGTGAGTATACACATTCCTGTGGTGTTGCCCTCAGCAGTATTTTTTGATTCTATTTGTCTTTAACTGTGGGTTGATCTTAATGGAAATACTTACCAAGGAAACAGAACAAAATAGAAATTATGCTGATTGTCCCAAGAAAATGGATAGCACGAAAAATTCTGGCACCCAGGATCAATGCAGTGTGTACTGAGAGGAGAGGAAGAGAGAAAAGCCATGGGACATCTAGGAAGTGGTTAATACCTCCCTTGCCAGGTGCACCTCACACACATGAAGTTGCTTGCCCCTTCTGTATTTTAGACTGATGGTGGGAGCTATGCTTCAGCAAATCCATGCAGGAAGTGTTTGATTGGAACAGGGCAGCAATGCTTTGGCATAAAGCAGTCTGTACCCTTTAATGCTGTCCATTAACCTGACACCATACTGACTAAGGAACATGCAGCAATTGCCCTATGGGAATCTTGGGTAAATTCCACTGTGTTCCTGATGACCACACTTTGCTCTGCATTACCAGGCCTGTTTTACCCAGTCCCAGGTAATGTGGGTGGCCAGCAAGAGTGTTAAACAGCAATTCAAGTTCCTCTTGAAATGGGTCATGGTGATGAAGAACAGATAACACACAGTCAGCTCAAGTCAGAACTAAGGATTGTTGGTTGAGCTTGGGATACTTCAGTAGATTAATGGCATGTCGTAAGAGAGATTGCCTTTATTGCTGCTCAGAGACAATTTCTTATGCAGCTTTTTAAAGTTATTAGACCAGCTGTAGCACTACTTTTATTCCTTGTAAACATTTCTGTGAGAGTGTTAAGTGCAGAAGAACTTCGTGCATGTCAAAGATACTTCTGCTGTATTTAGCTTTAATTGTTAGTGTTCCTTTTTTGCAGGTTATCATATGCAATTACAAGTGACACAGTGAGATAGAAGTATTATTTAGGCAGCTTATTGTTGCTGTGCTTCTGTGATATAAGCAAAACCACAACTCAGCTTGGAAGAAAAATTGTACAAGATGCTAAGAGGGAGATAGGTTTACCCAACCTTTATTTTATCTCTTAGGAAGCAAGGAAATGTGGTTTCTTAAAGGTAGGTCATAGTAGGTAAGTTTTGCCCTGAAGCTTATAGAAAATGCCCAAGATTATTTCTTCATACTACTACTTTCACAGTTTTTGGAAATGTTGTCCCAAGTGCTGCTTCAAAGGATTGCTTATGTCTTTGTGTATTCCTTCCTGAGCTGTCAGTCACCATTCCACACTTACCATACACTAGCATTTAAAAAAAAAAATTTTTCAAGGGTGTGGAAAGGTATTGGCCATCTTGGTTTCAGTTTGTGCAGTCAAAAATACCCCTTTAAGTCAGTTGCACAGGGATTCCAGTGCTCATACTGGGCTTTCAGCTCTTCCTCAGTAAATACGATAGATGTCTGCATATAGGGATGTTCACTTGGAAATCCTGCTGCACAGAACCTCAGTTTTAACAAATTCCTCACTTCTTGACACCTGCTCTGACCTTGCTGCCTTGTAAACGTCAGTTTAGCATCTCTAGTAACTCTTTGTACTGGATGTTTCTATTACATCAAACTGTAGCGTGTGAAATACTGCTTTGTGACATTTACAGTCAAAAGATCACATTGTGTAGTGCTTTTATTTTCAAGCAGAGGCAGTTTCTGATCAGTGAGTGAGGGCTGCCTCTCCCCAGCTAGTAAAACAAGAATCAGATGATGAAAATTGTGATGGTAGTGTTTTAATCTGATTCCCAAATACTTTGGTAGCTCTCTGACTGTGCTTAGTGGGATTCTGCTGATCTGTAAATGACTGCTAACGAGGGGCTTGTATAAATGTCTTTAATGTTAAATCTTTTTGTGGTTCTTAACATTATGGTTCACAGTTTGCCCTCGATCAAGAGTCAGATTTTCTTTTTTAGTGCATTAGATTTGGCAGTAGGTACTCTCAGTGGACGGGATAGGCTGAATTCTGCAGGAATTGCTGAAATGTTGGGGAGTCCCAGGGCTGCACAGGATATAAAAGTAATGTGTGGTTGGGCCTAGCCTTGGTAGATAATTTGTTTTCTGCAGGTGTGTTTTACAAATACAAGTTTTACTAGGTCTCACTTGACTTCACTTTATTACTTTTTAACCCAGTAGTCTCATTGAGGCACTGGATTACTTTACTGTGAAAGGGCTTGACTGTGGTACTACCAGTTGTACCAGTAAAAGTCAAGAGCAACTTTGCTGCAGTTAAGGGAACCCTTTGTGATGGGTTGATAGCTTTTCTTATTCTCAGTTTTCTTTTCATTGCCTACAACATTTATCATCAGCAAGCCTGTATTTTTTAGGGACATGAAAAGCATATAGTGAATTTTATTGAAACTGTGGAGGAAACCATTGAGTTTAGTGTTATAATTTTCAGTGCCTTAGGCCTTGAAGAAGGAGACTTTTGGATCCTTGTACTTGGTGTGTGAGTGCTACTGTCCTGTATTTTGTAAGTGACAGGTAGACATTATTTTCAGTGCCATGAATGGATTTGTAAAGGTGTAGGGAACTTACTTTCATGGTGAATTTGTTTTTCTTTACAGACAGCAAGGATTTGGACTGGAAAATTGCAGAATACTTTGGCCCTGATGCAGCAATAGTTATAACTGCTGGCCTGATTTTAAGCATAGGGCAGAAAGGTTGGAATCATTGTTAACTGCTTTGTTGAACCACTTGGCACCTAATGGCCTGAGATTAGAGAAGAATAGGGAAATCTTTCTTTTCTCTAATTAATGCCAGTGTAAATTGCATATCCTGAAATGTACCGTAGCATGCAAACTTCACAGGGGATAAGACATGGGGAGGAGCAAGTCTCAGAATTGTCTTTTGTGGATACTCTGTTGATGGCTTGGTAAGGCTTTAGCAGTGCTGAGGGCAAAAATCCAACCCTTCATCCTTTTAAAATGCAGAATCTCTGTTGAGAAAGTGTCCACCTGAAAGGCAAAAGTACTAGCTCAGCTGATGATTATTGTAACTTTGATACGGGTGCTTACTTAACATGGATTTAGAGCACTGAGATACTCATCCTTGTACAGGACCCATGGGGAAAGACTTGCCCTCCTGCTTTCAGAAATTTGTTTTCCAGGTTGGTAATCTTAAACCTCACTTATTAATTCATTATCTCTGTTACTTCAAATAACAGAAAAAGAAATAGCCATTAAAATGATTGTTTCTGTCATATCACACGTATAAAGCTGAAAAGTTTAGTTTTATTTGGGAGCCAGAAGTTAGGATTTACTCCAAGTCAGATCTGTTTTTTTTATTACAGGATGCAAAATCACAGATTTTATTTATTTATTTAAAGACTAAATTTAGGGTTAGTTTGCAATATAAGGCACTCCCAAGCCTTGTGTTTCTTTGAGATAACAAATTCATCAGGCAGTTGGAGGCATCAGCTACACCTAACAGCACTTCAGAGGTGTGTGTTATCTTAGGATAGCATATGTCTTGTGATGTCTTACTGCTTAAATAGCATTTGAGGCAAGCTGTTGTCAGCAAAACCTAAATATTTGGGGGGGAGAAAAAAGCATAACCACAAGGGAAATATATGGCTTCTTTGGGAGATGTGAACCTCAGGTCTAAAGGGCTTTTTTTTTTTTTTTTTCTCTCTTTTCTCTTACCTCTCTCCTGTGAAACATTTTCTGGGTGTTTTGACAGTAGAGGTCTTTCACCAATGTCATGGTGGTGAAGGACTGAATGCAATGACTCAGGATGATAATGGGATATAAAAGACTGCATCTCTTCCTGTGCCTGCTGTACCCCAAGGTAGTGGAGCAGATGCTGTGTTTCCTTGCTTTTGCCTGTTTTGGTAGGTGTGTAGCACTACTGAACCAAGGGTATGATCAGTTTTCTGCGATTTAGCCTTTATTCAGTAGGTAGTAAAGCCTTTTTTTGCTAGATAATGAAGCAAACAGATCTGTCTCTTTCCTTAAAAGAGAATTCAGGAAGTACAGCTTACACTGCACATGGAACATATTAATCCTAAACCCCTCATAATACTTTGCAGAAGTTTCTTGTCCCTGCACATATCTGTATCCACATGCACAGCAATTTCCCAGAAATGTCTTAACCTTAAGTACTGTTGAAGCCTGGAGAAGCCTTAAAAAATACCCAAACACAGAATGACAAGTAAAGTTGTAATAGGAAAAAATTAATCTTTACTTGGATTGTTCTGGGACAACAAAATGGGTGCACATAAGTGAGGATCACTTACTTACTACTGTAATGCTAAATATATTTGACAAGGAAGCCTCAATGCTGTTATTTTTGTGGAAGTAAGGAGTGTTGTGCTTTTTTTAGTTTAACGCACACAGACATGACACATTAGTTACAATTCAAACATAATAATATAATTTTGCAAGTTATTAGGATTTTTTTATCTTAGGTGTTACCAGTATGAAAATGTCTAATAGTAAGGCTCATATTGGAAATGAAATGCTATTAATTCATAATGAAGTTTTTATGTGCCAAGAAGAATTTTCTGCTATACCGACATTTCTTGGTCAATTATATTAGAGCAAGATTGTGTTAAAAAAAAAAAAAAAGTATCTTAGCATATATTCAGTAAGTTGAAATACTGACTTCACTCAACCAAGGCATCATGGAAAATACTCTTCATAAAGTATTTACTCAAATTCCAGTTTTGCAACTTTCTTTGAG